>NC_133410.1:144060000-145310000 GCF_049350105.2 Macaca mulatta | reverse complement strand
CGACATTTATCAGATTATTAAGAATTATACATGCATATACCAGTATGATAAAATATCATATTTGTTTTTAATCATTGTTATTATAGTATTTAATCTACCAGGTTCTTCTAATGCTCTGTGTTAGAGGGACAACATGACTAGTATCTTAGTCCCTTTCCTATTACTCATAACAGAATACCGAAAACAGGGTTTTTATAAATAAAAGAAATGAATTTCTTACAGTTATGGAGGTTGAAATGCCTAACCCTTGGGGGCTGCCTCTGGTGGGGGTCCTGCAGGTGGGGCACTTGGTGGAATCCCAAGGTAGTGCAGGGCCTCGTTTTGTGAGAGGACTGAGTGCGTTAGCCCCACCCTCTCTTCCTCCTATGAAGCCACCAGTCTCACTCCCATGATAACCTATTAATCCATTAAACCATTCATCTGTGAATGGGTATATCCCTCATGACTTAACCACCTCTTAAAGGCCCCACCTACGATACTGCGATATTGAAGAATAAATTTCAACATGAGTTTTGAAGGAGACGATTATTCAAACCATAACAACTGGTGTTACGGTCCTTCAATGGTGAAAGCAAAATGATACAAATAAAAATAAACTTTTTAATAAAAAATTGTTTTCAAACTAAATGAATGAAACAAAATATTAATACATAAATCATAAGAAACATTTTAGTTATATAAATCATGTATGCATTTATTTAAGGGCAAAAAAGAATTTGACTTATAACATCATGTCTGCTAGGTCTTAAAATAAAGTACCCACAATATTTTTTGAGTTCATCTATGTGTGCATAGATGAGAGTGAAGCTTATTTATGAAATGATCTTCGGGCAAATGAAAACTCCTTCAGTTAATTTTAACTACATATTTAATTATGTGAAAATAAATTTTCTTTGGAAAAAATCTAATTTGAAATATTCCCTGTTGCTGTGAGTAAATAGTTTCATAGAGCGAACCATTAAACCAGTGTTACTAAATACAAATATTTCAAAGGCACCACATTAAAACAAGCTTGCTGTATCTCATTGGTATGTATTTAAATATTAATTTAATTCTGCTTGATTTAAAAGTTCTGAATCACACCTTACCAGTTTATGTCACAGGGAGATGGGGAGCAGATTACTATGTGTAAAGAAAAATAAAACTCTGCCATTGTGTATAATTGTTCATTTTATTATACTGTTTTTATTTTCACTACAATATTTTGATAATAATTACAACCAGAATGTTCTTTGATAGGTGAATCGATAAAGAAACTTTGCATCCATGCAATAAAATATTCTTCAATTATAAAAATAAATGCACATTCAAGCCACAAAAAGACATGAGGAAACCTCAGATACATTTTGCTAAGTAAAAGAATCCAATCTAAAGAGATTAATACTATATGATTTCAGTTATATGATATTCTGAATAAAGCAAAACTAGAGGGATGGTAAATGGATCATCAGTAGTAGTCGCCGTGGATTGGCTGTGGGGGTGTTGAATAGGGGAAGCAAGAAGATTAATTTAGGGCAATGCAACTAATCTGTTTGACACTGCCTCAGTCGATAACGTGCTGCCTCAGTCGATACGTGCCATTACAAATTTCTCGAAACCCATAGCACTTTATAGCACAAAGAGTGAACCTTAATGTTGGTAAATTTTTAAAGTCATTTGAGAGGTTGGGGGATTCCGGGTTAGAATGCAGAATGTGACAGCACAACTTAACTTTATAAAACAACCTCGCTGAGGAGGTGGGAGATAAGGTGATTTGTAAATGAATGCTGTCTGTACAAGTAAACGCTAAAGGAACTGCACATAACCACTGTACTCTAGTTGACAAAGTTTATTCCCTTAGGGTTACAGGTTAACAATACTGACACTACTTTACATGTATAACATACTGGAATTGAACAATTAAATAAATGGAGGGTGGATGTGATGACTCAGGTTTCTCACTGTTGGAGTGGAAGTTTACAAATAAGCAAGGAGAAGAAGCAGAATGATGCATGTAGTAATGAACCAGATTTGGGGATAGCAAAAATAACTCCTGTTTCGTTAATATAGCTACAGATAGTTAGATATAGAAATATTTACTTACATATGTGCATATATGGGTTAGTGGATTCTTACTCTGTCAGCAGAGAGGACTTAGAAACAACAGCACTTCAGTAGCGACAAGCACACCTAGTACCCAAATCCAGGTTTCTCTCTTTCTTTCTTTCTTTCTTTCTTTCTTTCTTTCTTTCTTTCTTTCTTTCTTTCTTTCTTTCTTTCTTTCTTTCTTTCTTTCCTTCTTTCCTTCTTTCCTTCTTTCCTTCTTTCCTTCTTTCTTTCTTTTTGTTTGTTTGTTTGTTTGTTTGTTTGTTTGTTTTTTGAGACGGAGTCTTGCTCTGTCGCCCAGGCTGGAGTGCAGTGGCGCGATCTCGGCTCACCGCAAGCTCCGCCTCCTGGGTTTACGCCATTCTCCTGCCTCAGCCTCCTGAGTAGCTGGGACTATAGGCGCCCGCCACCGCACCCGGCTAATTTTTTGAATTTTTAGTAGAGACGGGGTTTCACCGTGGTCTCGATCTCCTGACCTTGTGATCCGCCCGCCTCGGCCTCCCAAAGTGCTGGGATTACAGGCGTGAGCCACCGCGCCCGGCCTCTTTCTTTCTTTCTTTCTTTCTTTCTTTCTTTCTTTCTTTCTTTCTTTCTTTCTTTCTTTCTTTCTTTCTTTCTATCTTTCTTTTTCTGTCTTTCTCTCTCTCCTTCCTTCCTTCCTTCCTTCCTTCCTTCCTTCCTTTCTTTCTTTGTTTGTTTGTTTGTTTGTTTTGAGACGGAGTCTCGATCTGTCGCCCAGGCTGGAGTGCAGTGGTGCGATCTCGGCTCACTGCAATCTTTGCCTCCGGGTTCAAGCTATTCTCCTGCCTCAGCCTCTTGAGGAGCTGGGATTACAGGCCACCGCGCCCAGCTAATTTTTGTATTTTTAGTAGAGACAGGGTTTCGCCTTGTCAGCCAGGCTGGTCTCAAATGCCTGATCTTGTGATCCACCTGCCTCAGCCTCTGAAAGTGCTGGGATTACAAGCGTGAGCCACCGCACCCGGCCCCAAATCCAGGTTTCTAATACCACTTTCCGATATTAGGAAACAGGACTCCTGGGAGATATGGCCGATTCTGGGACTTAAACAGAAAGAATATAAAATAAACTTGGATCATCATGTAGTGCCATAAAATAAGAAAGTACTTAAGACACACACACACACACACACACACACTCCTTCAAACCCCGTAATGATAGGAATATGTAAAAGGGAAACAGGAGTCAACTGAAGGAGCTCTCAGTTGATAAAACTAGAAAAAGTTAAGCAGGAAACAAAACAAAGTATAATTATACTATAACTCAAAGTATACAATAAATTTCCACAAACTCATCATGACATATGTGAATTTTTGAACAGATAAATAAAGGAAAATAGACAATTTTCTGATGCAGAATAACTTTAAATTATTTATATAGCTACTTGGACATTTGCTAGATAAAGCATAAGTTTTACTCCTGGACTGTGGTCTGCACATAACGTTCTCCCAAACAGTAAGGTATGGAAGAGGAAAAACAGAGTAACCTTGTAGTGCAATAACCTGACAAACACTACCTTGGCCAGGTGATCAATGTAAACATCAATTGTAATAATTAATGCAGGTAGTACACACTGTACTGTTGACATAAGGTAATAATACTTTTTATAAAATGGCACTTTATCTCTGTGGTCTATCACTTAAAAAACCTATATTTAATCATGATAAAAGGAAAAGACTAGACAAATCCCAGTTGAAGGACGTTATACAAAATACCAGGCCAGTACTCTTAAAACTGTCAAGGTCATTAATAACAAGGAAAATCTGAGTAACTATTATGCCAAGAGAAGCTTAGAGAGACATAATGACTAAATGTCATGTACTAATCTCAATATCTTAAAATAGCAAAAGGATATCAGGTAAAATATTAGAAAATCTAAATAAACTATGGACTTCTGTTATCAATATTGGTTCATTAATTATACAAAAATGTGCTGTACAATGTAAGATGTTAATAGAGAAAACTAGATTTAGGGTTTATGGGAACTCGGTAATATCTTTGAAATTTTTCTGTAAATCTAAAACCAGTTTAAATCATAAAAGTTATTAAAAAGTATAGTCTACCATATCTTTGCCCAAAGCATATTAACAATGA
Source organism: Macaca mulatta (assembly GCF_049350105.2). Classification (NCBI taxonomy): domain Eukaryota; kingdom Metazoa; phylum Chordata; class Mammalia; order Primates; family Cercopithecidae; genus Macaca; species Macaca mulatta. Next base: position 145,305,805 of record NC_133410.1, on the reverse strand, counting down.
AACACTGTGAGCAGGTAAATATTTGATACTTTCCTTGAAATATGGTTCAATTAAAATTTAAAATAATATGTGACCTTTTCTTCAATTTCTTTACTTCTTTTTATTACAGACCTAAAATGTTGCCAGTTGACCTAATTATTATTACAGATTGAGCCAGCTCTTCCTCAGTGCTATATTCATTTCCCTTAAAGGAAAGAAGCTTTTATGAGAAGCTCATTCATTAACAAACTCATTTCATTAAGTTTGGAGCTCATATGTAAGCTTATTTTTCCTATATATGTAAAACCATTAGATAGGATTAAAAAGAAGAAAAGAAAAGAAAGCAAAAGAAAACAACATAAAAGAAAAGAAGAAAAGGATGAGATGTGTGCTATCTTTCAAGTATGGTGTGATAACAGCCCATAAGCCTCAGGAGAGGCAGTGGTTAAAGGACAAACATGAAGGACAAACTGAATGATGGCACCAAAAGCCTGTTAGAACTGATTAACAAATGTGGTAAAGTTACAGAATGCAAAACCAACAGGCAAAAATTAGCAGCATTTATGTATACCAACAGTGAACAATATGAAAAAGAAATCAAGAAAGCAATCTCTATTTATAACACATAAAAAGAATATACCCAGGAATCAATTTAACCAAAAAAGTGAAAGGTTTACACAAGGAAAACAATAAAACACAGATGAAAGAAATTAAAGAGGACACAAAAAAATGAAAAGATATCTCATGCTCATGCATTGGAAGAATTCATATTTTTAAAATGACAATACTACCGAAAGTATTTTACAGATTCAATACAATCCTTTTCAAAGTACCAATGACATTCTTCAAAGAAACAGATAGAAAATATCCTAAACTTCATATGGAATTACAAAAGACCCTGGAAAGCCAAAACAATTCGGAGCAAAGTGACCAAAGCAAAAGGCATCACACTATCTGGCTTCCAACTACAGTACAATGCTATAGTAACCATATCAGCATGGTACTGGTATTAAAAACAGACCCATAGTCCACAAAACGGTATAGAGAACTGAGATAAAAATCCACACATTTGCAGCCAACTCTTTTGATGAAGGCATCAAGAACATACAACGGGAAAGGACAGTCTCTTCAATTAATGGTGCTGGAAAATCTGAATCACCACGTGCAAAACAAACAAACAAAAAAATGAAACTAGACACTTACCTTTTACTATATGAAAAGTCAAAATGGATTAAAGACTTAAATCTAAGACCTTAAACTATAAAACTACTAGAAGAAAATGTTAGATAAATACTCCATAACAATAGCCTGGGCAAAGACTTTTTTGTGTAAGACTTCAAAAGCACAGGAAACCCAAGCAAAAATAGACTAATTGAATTACATCAAATTGAAAATCTACTGCACAGCAAAATAAACGATCAAGAAAGAAAAAGACAACCCACAAAGTGGGAGAAAGTACTTGCAAACTATCCATCTGACAAGAGATTAATAACCAAAGTTGTAACGCGCTCAAACAAGTCAATAGCTAGATAAAAACGAATAACCAATTTGAAAAATGGGGAATAACTATTTGAATATCTGCATAAGTATTTCTCCAAAGAAGAAATACAAATGGCCAATAGGTGTTTGAAAAATGACTGAACGCTAATCATCAGAGAAATGTAAATGAAAACCGCCATGGTGCATCATTTGACCTCAGTTCAAATGGCCTTTATCAAAAATATAGAAAATAATGGATGCTGGTGAGGATGTGAAGAAGTGGGAACCCTCGTACACTCTTGATGGGAATGTAAATTAGTATAACCACTGTGGAAAACTGTATGGAGTTTCCTCAGAAAATTAAATATAAAACTACCATAGAAAGCAGCAATTTCACTACCAGGTAGATTTCAAAAAAAAAAAAAAAAAAGAAAGAAAGAAAGAAAGAAAATCCATGCATCGAAGAGATTATCTACACGCCCATGTTGATTGCAGCACTATTCATAATAGCCAAATTATGAAATCAACCTAAGTGTCCATCAATGGATGAATGGATAAAAAATGGTGTATAACAGACACAATGGAATATTATTCACCCTTAAACAAGAACGAAATCTTGTCATTTTCAGCAATATGGGTAGAACTCAAGATTATTATGTGAACTGAAATAAACCAAGCACAGAAAGACCAATGTCACATGTTCTCATTCATATGTGGGAGCTAAAAAGTAGATCTCGTGAAAATAGAGAGTAGATTGGTGGTTACCAGAGGTCTTGAAGGGTATTGAAGAGGGAGGATGAAGAGATGTTGATTAATGGGTACAAACATACAGTTTGATAGAATAAATAATAGATCAGTAAGGTGATTATAGTTTACAATAACCTACCACATATTTCAATACAGTGGGAAGAGGATAATTCAAATTTTTCTAGCATAAAGAAAAACAAGTATTTAATGTGATGGATATAACAATTCCACTGATTTGATCTTTACCAAATACTTGCATGTGTTAAATTATCACAGGTACCCTGAAAATATTTACATCTATTATGTATATATAAGAATAAAATATTAATATACCCATTTCTACATCAAAAATTTTACAAACTAATCAAAACTGTTTATTTGATTGTAGATTAAAAAGTGTAATTCATTTTATTAACTGTAAAGTCCATCCTAAATATTTTTGGGGCCAAGGAAAAGAAGACAAATAAAATCTCACATATCATATGTCTAAAATGTGAAGTTACAATCAATTTAAGTTCAACTTAAATTGTCAAATTTTGCTCCTATACATAGACAACGAACTATTCTAAAATTCATATGGATCCAAACAAAGAGCCCAAATAGCTAAAGTAATTCTAAGCAAAAAGAGCAAAGCTGGAGGCATCACGTTACTGGACTTCAAATTATACTATAAGGCTATAGTAATCAAAATAGCATGGCACAGGTAGAGAAACAGACATATAGACCAATGGGAAAGAATACAGAATGCAAAAATAAAGTTGTCCTTATACAACTATTTGATCTTCGACAAGATGAACAAAATCAATCAATGAGAAGCTGTGCATGGTGGCTCAAACCTGTAATCTCAGCACTTTAGAGGCTGAAGTGGGAGAATCACTTGAGGCCAGGATTTCAAGTTTACAGGGAGCCGTAATTGTGACATTACACTCCAGCCTGGGTGACAGAATAAGATCTTGTTTCTTAAAAAGGTTAAAGTAAAATAAGCAATGGGGAAAGAACTTCCATTTCAATAAATGGTGCTGAGACACCTGGCAAGTCATATGCAGAAGAAACTGGACCCCGACCTTTCATCATGTACAAAAATTAGCTCCATTATGGATTAAACATTTAAATGTAAGGGGTTATGCTGTCACAAACCAAGGGTCCCTGGAGCTACCAGATTCCAGAAGAGGCAAACATCATCCCCTAGAGGTTTTGGAGGGAGCATGGCCCTGTTGATATTTGGGTTCCAGACTTCTAGCCTCTTATTGTGAGAGAAGAAATTTCCATTGCTTAAAGCCACCAAGTTTGTGGCATTGTTTTTAAGAGCAGTCCCAGGAAACAAATATGTGGAAAACTATCTTTATTTAAATAACAAAAATTAGCAACATATTATAGTCAACTGAATACAATTATTATTGTACAAGCTCCATTGTTCTGTTGATGGGCAAAAAATGTTTGGATGAGTGAAAGAATACTTCATTCAAAAATTATTTTTGAAGTTATATATTATTACAAATTATGTTTTTTTATTCAATTCAGTTTTTTATCTTCGTCTTGACAAAATCACTAACCATACTGTCATAAACAAGATTTTACTTAATTTTTGTTCTATTGGCAATAACTGTCAGTATAAACTTTTAAAATGCTAAAAGTATCTTTAAAATGTTAAGATGTGAAAGACTATAAATAATAAGTAAACATACACCCAAGTTACAAAATTTGAAAAGAGTTTTATAAAATATGTAAATTAAAGTAAATATAAACATTAAAATTATAATCTCCAATGTTTTCTAAAATGTTATTTCAAATATTCAAAACATTGATTATAATTAAAAATAAATATTATTAATGACATTCAAAATTTAAATTAAAATTACTTAGATAACCCTGAAATTTGTGTTTGATTTTTGAGACAGATAATTTAATAACATATTTTTATAGAATTAAATCTTTTTAATTCTAGGATTCATGATGAATTGAATATGCTAATGTAAAGGATCCATTTTGTGACATTAGTCCTCTTCTGAATAAATTTGAAAACAAGAGGAGAAGTATATTTGAATAGAAATATGTGTTTAGATTTGGACTATTATTTGAAGTGTTTGTGAAGCATTTGGAGTCTGCTGTCCAACAGAAGTTCAATATACGTTTGGAAAATGTTTGACCTATGTAACCTGGCAAGTGGATTTACAGAGTCAAATGACTGCACAAATTTGTTTTACGATCCCTGTTATACACTGTTTTAAAATAACTATCTTTTTTAAATCTTAAAGTTTTCAGTATTTTTGTATTCCAGAATATGCTGAAAATTATTAACAATTTATCAGTTTTGGTCCTCTAAACATATTAAGATATTTCTTACCATTGTAAAAGTTTATACTTTCTCTGTTTTCACCTTGGGAGGAGCCAAAACAGTTCCAGAAGAATATACTTCAAATAATGTAAAAGAAGATCATTTTAAAATAGAGAAAATATATAAATCTACTTTATATAAAACTATAAATATGTTTACTCCTTAAACAAGAATTTCTAAATAATAATTCAAATAAACTAAATGTTTTTTAAAGCAAAATTGTAATCAATCATAAGAAACTAATTGAAGACAAACTAAATTTTATATATCTGGACATTCTCAAGGTAGACAGTTTTGCAGTGCAGCATTTTTCTAATCTTTATCACACACACAAATGTTATATTGTTTAGAAAAAAGAGAATGGCAAAAAATAGAAAAAAATACTATTTAATTTTTCTGTAAGATCAACAAGGAATGAGTAAGGAGGCTAAGACTCTTAACTTGCAGGTCTCTAGTGACTCAGTTTACATTCTTGAAATACGGTTGCCCCTGAAACAATTCAGACATTAAGTAGATATATAGAAAGTTGGTAGGTAGATAGATAATAGATGATAAGATAGACAGATTAGATGGGTAGATAAGAGAAAGATGATAGCTAGCTAGATTGCTAAAAATGTACATATAGATGTATCCTATTAAATAAACACATTTTGAGGTAGCTGTGAATAGCTTTCTGGAATATTGTGGCATGTTATTACTTTTATTTAATAAAAAGATTGATATGCTCTACATTTTAACTGACATAATTGTAGATTGCCTCATATAGATAATGGCACTGCATTCTTATCCTAGGAGAACATGTTTCAATAATGGTAGAGGAAAATAGATAAGTCAACCAGTTGTGATGTATGGTTAGAATTATGACCAGGCACCTTGAGAAATAATATTGTTTATAATGAAACCAGTGCAAGTGTTTCCATTATATTTACTGCAGCTACATATAACACCTGTCACATAGTTCTTTTACTCCTATTCTTAAAGTTATAATGATTCCAAGAATTAATTTTGTTGAACAGTTTGTTTATGGAAGTGGTGATGTCTGCCAAATTAAACCATTTCTAAGAAGAGTGTTCATTTATCTTCCTTGGATTTCAACCAAACACATTTCACAGATAATGACAAAATGCAACTGCAAAACTTAAACTTGACTGCCATAAGGTTTAAGTAGAAATATTCCATTTACATCTATATTCATATCTATATCCATCCACATCCATATCTATTAGGCAAACTGCCCATTTGCAAAGACTCTCACCCTTAGGGTAGTGGATCTCAACTTTGCATATTGGAATCACGTGGGAAGCTTGAAAAGATACTGATATCTGAGTTCCATCCTCAGAAAGTTTTATTTAATTGGTCATGGGCATTGGTTCATGGGCACTGCAATTTTTAAAAGCTTTCCAAGGGATCTCAATATCCCAAGAAACTGTAGAACTACAGTCTTAGCATCTTAAGAAAGCTTGAAGAAAAAGGATAGCATGTTAGATTTTGTAAATGTTCCATTGAAACAACTGTGCCTAAACACTTAGTACCATCTTCTTTAGATGTGTTTTAAAATATGAAATTATAGATTTTAAAGTAAGAGATTTTCAGTTACTATAAATCCAATATATAGATAAAATATAATTGAAAACTGATTTCTATATTATTTTGGTACCTAGCCCATGGAGCTGTTGCTTTTAAGTTTTCTACTTCATGATACAATGATTGCAGTATTGATTTTTTTTTTTTATTTTAAGTTTCAGGGTACATTATCAGGATCTGCAGGTTTGTTACACATAGGTAAATGGGTGCCATGGTGGTTTGCTGCACCTAGATATTAAGCCTAGAATTTATTAGCTATTTTTCCTGATGTTCTCCCTCCTCCAACTCCCCAACCCTCACCACCAATAGGCCCCAGTATCTGTTAGTTTTCTGTTCCTGCTTTAGTTTGCTGAGGATAATGGCTTTTCAGCTCCATCCCCGTCCCTACAAAGAACACCATCCCATTCCTTTTTATGACTGCATAATATTCCATGGTGTGTATGTATCACATTTTCTTTATCCAGTTTATCATTGATGGGCATTTGGGTTGATTCCATATCTTTGCTATTGTGAATAGTGCTGCAATGAACAATCACATGCATGTATCTTTATAATAAAATGATTTATATCCCTTTGGGTATATACCCATTAATGGGATTACTGGGCCAAATGGTATTCTGTTTCTAGCTCTTTGAGGAATTGTCACACTCTCCTCTACAATGGTTGAACTAATTTACAATCCCACCCACAGTGTAAAAGTGTTCCTATTTCTCTGCAGCCTCGCCAGCATCTGTCATCTCTTGACCATTTAATAATCAGCATTCTAACTGGCATGAGATGGTATCTCATGGTACCATGGTATCTTTGATTTGCATTTCTCTAATGATCAGGGATGTTGAACTTTTTTTCACATGTTTGTTGGTTGCCTAAATGTATTCTGTTGAGAAGTGTCTGTTCATGTCCTTTGTAAAGATCATATTTATTAATGTTGATTGAAATTCAGTGATATGCTCATACATATCTAACGACCAACTCCTCGAGGACAAAAGGCTCTGACCTGAAGTATTTTCTGATTTTCATGACATATTTATTTCTCACTATGGTTATTTTCAAGCTACAACATGAATCAAACAGTTCACACAGACCCTAGAAATTTAATAGTCAGCTGTTGCAGACTTGGAGCTGGCTCCAGCACACCACACTGCCAAGTGATGCTGCACGTCTGACCCTATGAGCTGCACTAAACATGTCAGTTCATCCTCAGATCCACACAATGATAAAGGGACACTGCAATTAGTTCTAATTCATAGGCAAGAAATAAAAGGCTAAGTAGACAAGTTGCTCAAGTCAGACAGTAGCTGTCAGCATATCATTTTGAACAAATCATTTTAAACACTTGCTATGAATCAGCTTGCTATTTTCCTTGCTGTAGGTTCATGATGGTGTCTCTACCCTCAAAGAACCTATAATCCACTAGTAAAAAGCAGAAAAATCAATAAGTCAATATACAGGATAAATTCAGTGGTTGATAGGAGCAATGAAGAAAATAGGATTGATGATATGGTAGAGAGTGACTGGTACAAAAAGCTATTTTAGGTTGGACTGTAGAGGAATTTTCTTGGAGTAAATTGTACATGGTAACTACATAAAGTAGCAAAACTTTGGGAGAGTATTCTAAGTGAAAGAAACAATGGCAAATTTGTTAAAAGTGGTTTAAGCAAGGGATTTCTGAAGTATAACTACGAATGTAGGAAATACACCAGGAAAGAAAAGAAAACAGTTAGGGAGAGTTGGAAGAAGACTATTCGTTTGTCTGTATGTTTGTTTGCTTTATTGAGATGGAGTCCTCACTCTGTTGCCCAGGCTGGAGTGCAGTGGCACGATTTTTGCTCACTGCAACCTCCGCCTCTTGGGTTCAAGTGCTTTTCCTGCCTCAGCCTCCAGAGTAGCTAAGATTACAGAGGTGCACCACCACATCCAGCTAATTTTTGTATTTTTAGTAGAGACAAGGTTTCTCCATGTTGGCCAGACTGGTCTCAAACTCCTGACCTTCAGTGATCTACCCACCTCAGACTCCCACAGTGTTGGGATTACAGGCATGAGCCACTGTGCTTGGCTCAGAAGTTAGTTCCTTAGGTTCTTGTAGATTTCATTTATTCTACCTATAATGGAAAGCCTCCCTAAAATATTAGTACTGAGAATGATATGATCTGAAGTATGATCCTAAAGATATATCAAACTTCTCTGACCAAGGGGGTGTAGGGGTTTGAAAGAACAGGTGGAAGATTCTGACTGCTGTTTAGGCATTGATAATGGTGACTTAGATCACTGTAGACTTTCCCAAGTCATGTGCGGAAGCAATGGTCCTCTCACATCTCAAGGGCAGTTTGTGGAGTTAGGTGTCACTTGTCCCAAACTGCCTATCACTTCAGCTGTAAGCAGCCTTGCCTTTTCAAACCAGTATTGATATTAATAGTATCAATTTCTCTAAGCCATGACATAAAAGGAAAAACACAGGGAAGTGGTTAGCAGTGAATATGGGAAGATACAATACAATTAAATTACAGATATTATATGAAGGTAAGGCTATCTGCATTTATTGATCATTTCAGTGTGGGATTTAAAGAAAAAGAGAAAATAATAATGGAATCAGTCCAAGTCCACATAGGAAACAGATGGAAGGCTCAAAAGTGTGGACAAAAAGGAGTTTAATCAAGAGGCAATTTGCAAAGCTATGGAAAAATTAAAGGGATATCAAAGGAATTATGAATTACCCTGGGACTCTCAATCACAGGAAGCGCTTATCATCCTTAGCCCTAAAAGTGCTATGGGGCAGTACTTTTGACTTTAAAACTATTTAAGACAATTAAAGAAACTTTTGAATGGAAACACATAGAACCAAAATGCTTTTCTGTTCTCCTCACTCTCTTCATAGTGGTATGGGATACATTGGCACAATAACACATTGATGTCATTATAGAAAAAATAATTCTTATCAGCAAAAAAAATTTCTTTGTAGATGCTTCACTCTAAAGTATCAAAGTCCCAAGCACACTTCTAGAGATAACTCTAAGTATTGACTCTACCCTTTTCGGATACAAAGTTTTGAGGTGTCAACATCGTGGAATTCCTCAATCAATTTCTTCATGATTGTAGCATTTGAATTTTGCTGGCCAATAACCCAAGCCAAAGGCCTCACTGAGTCATAATTATTTCACCTATGTTTGGTATGCGTATTTCTGATACCAAGATCTTGAGGTTCTGTTCATCTCCCTGCTCATTAATGTAATTGCTTCTTTTCTGGTATATCTCTCTAAAACAAAGGTTTAAGTAAAAAGGATGAGTTAATCTGAACTTACCCCAGTTAGAGACCAGTGGATTCCTCACTATAATAAAGATTCTCATGAGGTCTTTTCAGTGCAGGTTGTCCTAGCGTGGTGGCACACACCTGTAATTCCAGCTACTTGGGAAACTGAGGCAGGAGAATCACTTGGACCCAGGAGGTGGAGATTGCAGTGATTCGAGATTGCACCATGGCACTCCAGCCTGGTGACAAAGTGAGACTAAATCTCAAAATAGTAATAATAATAACAGTAATAATAATACCACAAACTGAGTAATTTATAATTAAAATAAATTTATTTATCACAATTCTGTAGGCTTGGAAGTCAAACTTAAAGGTGTCAGCATTTGGTGAGGGCCTTTATGTTGCATAATTCCATGGCAGAAATTTGGAAGGGTGAGTGAGGGTGAGAAAGAGTGAGCAAAAGGACACTAAACTCATTTTTATAATGAAGCCACTCTTGTGATAACTAACCCACTTCTATGATAATGACATTAATTTATTCATGAGAGTCAAGTCTTTATGGCCTAATTACCTTTTAACAGACCAATCTCTCAATACCATCACAATGGCAATTAAATTTCAACATGCCTTTTGGAGGGGACATTCAAATCATAGCACAGGGGTTGAAGTAGGAATACTTCGGGGCTCTCTTTTATTCTGATTGTCTCTATAATACATGTTTATATGTGTTTCCCGCTTTTATTTATTTATTTATTTATGTGTTTTTTTTTTTTTTTTTTTTTTTTGAGACAGAGTCTCACTCTGTCAGCCAGGCTGGAGTGCAATGGCATGATCTCGGCTCACTGCAACCTCTGCCTCCCGGGCTCAAGCAATTCTCCTGCCTCAGTCTCCCGAGTAGCTGAGATTACAGGTGTGTGCCACTACACCTGGCTAATTTTTGTATTTTTAGTAGAGATGGGGTTTCACCATTTTGGCCAGGCTGGTCTCAAACCCCTGACCTCAGGTAATCCGCCCACGTCTGCCTCCCAAAGTGCTGGGATTACCGGCATGAGCCACTGTGCCCGGCCTGTGCTTCCCACGTTTTTGTTCTTCATTGAAGTAATTTTAATTGAGCTAACTTTCATGGAACTAAATGATAATGTGAGCATATTAATCTAGCATATCAAGTATACCAACCATAAAATAGAAATTGAAATTTCTTTGGGTGTTTTCTTGTTTTCTGTTGTTGTTCAAGAATATAAATAGATCAATGTAGACATATTGATATAATACCTAATAGATATGCATTACTAAGAGGAATGTACATTATCACAGGAATTAATAAAATTGCAAATGTTAGAATTACAGATTTTTAAAAGTTAGCACTGAATTATCCAGACTGACTTTACAGATGAGAGAGAAAGAGAAAGACAGTCTTTAAATCAGCACTATTATCTTCAGAATGGAAATGGTAACAATCAAATTTGAATGAGTATGCCATATACAAAGCTCCCACTTTAATGATTCTGTCAAAACCTCAAAAATCTTACTTTTCCTTGAGTTCTCAGAGTTGTTGAATGTGGAGTCAGGATTTATGGTAGTTTCATTGTCATGTGTGTTATATAGATGGCACTGATGAGTGTAAGATGTTAACATTGTCATATCTGAGATTGACATATGTATATGATAGCCTTAAGCTTTTGCTATAAACGTATATTCAAAATGAATACTTGATAGGCTAATTATAAAATAAAATTATAGTATTCACCTTTTCTTTTACAATGGTAATTTTTAAATCACTGGGTTAATCAATTTGATTTATTCTTCTTAGGTTTTTTATGTTAATGCTAATTAGATTCATTTTTTATATCTGTTTGTCTTAGTTGTCTGACAAACATATGACCATAGTAGACAAACATGTTGGAGAGTTAAATTGGTTAGAAAATTAAAACACTACTTTCAATGCTGATTATTAATTATTTGTAAAGGTAAACCCATTGCAAAAAGCCTTAGGGCACATGCCAATTAACTATTTTTAGACCATAAAAATATAAATAGCTGCATCATGAGAATTTTAATTACCAATGGATGTCTCTTGATCTGAAAAGTTAGGTTTTATAATATGCCCTGAAGGTCATAAAACAAGTCTCTGGAGAGTAAGTAGACAGGTAGTCAACAGCACTTACTGATGTATCCTTCTGAATAGAAGCAGAAGCCATGAACCTGGTAAGCTTCTGATTCCCAAAAATATGATTTTTTATTCTTGTAAACCTTATGTGGACTGGAAATCTGAGAGTTGCATAGGAGGAATGCTGCATACATTGAGAATTGCGGCATGTTCCTTTTCAGAGAGGAGCACTTTTTCTTCCTAATGAATCCTAACATGCTTTGGCCTGCCTGGATGACAACTAGTACCATTAAAAATGTATATCCCCAAAATTTGTTTTAGTAATTTATTTAGTAATTATTTGCATAAGACTAGGGGATCACAATTGCTAAAATTGTAATTTTTAAAGTCTACAAGTGTGGGCCTAATTCTTAAAATGTTTATGGACCATTCTAGCCAGGGAGATTTCAGGTGATGTTTGAGTCAGATTTCCTTTGATAGAAACAAAAGATCCTGAATCGAACTTAAGCAAAACTCAGTTAAAAAAGAAAGAAAGAATGGACATGGAATTGGAGAGATAACACTCACTAATTTTTATTTAAAGATGAAAAACTAAGCTGCTGTTAGGAAAAGAAGAAGGTCAGCTTATCAATCTTAGTAGCAGCAGAACTCAATGTTTCTAATTCAAGGCATTTACATCATAATTAACCAGAGTTAGTTTTCTGTGACATTCTTTCCTGTGTAATTCTATGTATGATTTTAATGCCAAGGAATATATTGTGATTACCATGATTTGTGCACGTGCTAGACTTTCAGTTGGGTCATAGCATTGGAGCAACTCTGGTAATACTGTTCCAACAAGAACTAAGTGCAGTGGCAAATTGCAATGGCAGACTTCTCTAAGCAAAGTCGAAGAGAAGTGCTACTATTAAAGAATAATAAAGAAAAGATTTAGCTATTCCCCAAATAAATTACAACTTATTTATTTTCAGTATTATTTTCTTTCTACAAAAAGCTAGATTGACCTATACAGTTTCTCTCAAGAGAAAAAAAAAACAATAAAGGACTTAGATTATGAACAGGCTGTCTTTTTCCAATGCTGCCTGCCCCGTTTAGCTGAAAACATAATGAATAGGCCACACATGAAATCTCATAGTTTGGTATGGGAGTTTGCACATAGATTTAAAAAAAAAAAACTGACTAAAATATTAGTCATTACAAAAAGTGACAAAAATTGTATTAATTATAATATCTAAGAATTATAGTGTTTATAAAGAATTGTTTATTTAAAAAGTCAATCCTACTGAGAAGATGATTCTGAAAATAAACCCATAAAACCATAACCCCAACCTTCTATCTGTTGGCTTCTTCTCTGGAATAGGAAAGTAGCATCTTTAACATCAAAACTGGAGAGGGTATTGAGGCAGAGGGCTCTGCCTGGATCCACTGAAGCATTGGACTTTTTGGTACTAGGTCAAGGACAAGAACTGGATACTCTAATGGCCTATGCGTCAGCACTGAGATACTCAGGATGGTCTGTATCTGCCTGCCTACATAAATTCTGGGGGAGGCCTTTTTGGTCTTTCTGGATCTGGAAAGGAGCTGCCAAAGTGAGCTGAGTGACTTTCAGGTTTGGAGGCTGAAAGAGGTCTGACAAATGCCATTGGTGAGATACTGTCACAGGTTACTTGGGTGTTGCTTTTCTGGCCAGAAACCTCTGTGGCTGGTGACACCTTTGCCCAAGTTTCACTTGGGCCTCCTGGGCTCATTCTGCCCACTTGGCCTGGCTCACACTACTGGTCTGGATCCCATGCCTGCCAAGGGCAAGCCAGGCATAGAGCAGTGAAGGGTGTGTGTACGAGTCAAGTGTGGAGTTTGACCACTGCACACACTCAAGCACACTGGCTGCTGCAGACAGGAGGGCAGCTCCAGTTGCTGGCACCGGTGCTGGCTCACTACAAGGGTGTGGCTCGACCAGGGACACCACAAGAATCTTCCATGACTGGCACCAGGGAATGTGGTGGTGCCCAGAGACTTGGAGACTCCAGGAACGACAGGCCCCCAAAGAGGGAGTTGCAGCAGTGGCTCAGGGAGTTCCAATGTATGGGCTCCCCAAAGGGGTCCAACTTTCTTTTCCTTCTCTTTGTCTGCTACATGGCAAACAAGGGACATGTTTCAGCCTTGTTTGTGTCACAGCTCTGTCATTCAGCAGGTCCCGAGTTCTTGTCCTGCACCCAGGAAGAGTGAGCTATGTGTACAAGTGGAGGGCGAGCAATGTGAAGTGGAGCTTTATTGAGTGACAGACTAGATCAGAGGAGATCCTGGAGTGGGTAGGTCCTCTCCACAGGCAGGTCATCCCATTGAGTGTTCAGCTGTCAGCAGAGAGGATGCCCAGGAGTGCGTAGCTGCTCTCTGCAGGCACATCACTCCATCATCTCCCTGAGTCTGGCTGAGTCCGCGGTTTGCGTGGACCTCAGAGGGGAGAAAGTGTATGCTGATTGGTTCATGGGTGGCCATTGGTGGGCTCAGAAAAAAGCACCACCAGTTTCCACTCCAGTCTGCGGGACTGGCGGATGGCCCCCAGGCTCCAGGCCTTCCCCGGCCTGAAGGTGGGGCTTCACTGGAGACCGCCCCTTTCTGCCCTGAAGCCTGTCTTCCTCCTACCATTTTCTGTGGTGCCCAGACTGTGCTGAGGGATGCCTACAGGGCAGCACCGAGCTGTCCTCAGACTCCCCTTGGCCTCCTTACCATCCCCATAGGTGCCCAAAGTCTAGAGGGGTCTAAGGCACCAGGTGGCTGGTGTGTCAGCACTGCCCTGAGCATCTGCACACTTGGCTGGGCTAGAAAACACCCAGGATTGGTGTGGATGCCAGGAGCAGGGAGAGGCCAGGTAGCGGGAGCAGACACCTCTGAATCTATGGGGGAAAGAAAGACCTTTCCAGGCCCTCAAGAGTGGGGAGATGCCTGGTTCTGCTGTTGTGGCTTGGGCGGCTTCAGCTGCACCTAGGAGGGTGGGGCTTCTACCAGTCCAGCCCCCAAGAGCACAGGAAGACCTGGTTCTGCAGCTGCAACTTGGTTGGCTGCAGTTGTGCCCAGGGAGCTCCTGCCCCACCAACTCAGAAGGAGCTGCGTTCTTACTTGTCCCCGGCCCCTGCTGGCAACATGCAGCAAGTAGCCCCAGCCTCAGCTCCCTGCTTCAGCTGGTGTCTTGGCAGTGGCTCCTCCAGATGGCCCACTGCAGCCATCAGTACTTCTGGGAGCAAAGAGGATTTTTCTCTGGCCTTAGCAGGGAGTTGGCAGTTAAGAAATCATCTCCTGTCTGGTCACAGGCATAGAAAGAGTTGTGCTTACTTGTGACTCTCCTTTTGTCCATTTATCCCAGTAAGTTAATCTGAGGATGTAAAAAGAAAAAAAAAAATAGTGATATTCTTAAGAGCACAAGAAACCACAGGAAGGAATAACAAAGAACCCAGAGGTAATGTTGCTCACACTAAAATAGTCATTGGAGTAGGCAGACAATAGCCTTAACAAAATGATAATATGAGCCTTAGAGGAGCACCAGTTAAGTTATTAAAATCATGATATTACCATTGCAAAAACTCATTGAAACATTTGGAAGACTGAGACATCACTGTTCAGCACCAAATTAGTGGATTGAAAGGTCTTTTGAAATTGATAGCTAAGAAACCACAGGAAAAAAAAAATAAAAGATGACATGTAGTGGAAGCAGTAAGATATTTTTTAGGATAAGTTGTCAGAGATATAATATAAAGTAGTATGCTTTTTAGAAGAAAGAAAAATAATAGATTATATAGAAGAAATAATTATTTGAATCAAAGGAAGCAAAATATCTGATCCATAGAAATGTTTGTTTCTCATAAAGTCCCAGGCAAGATTAATTAAACATGCCTTTACCATTCTTGCAAACATCTTGAATTCTGAAGGCAAAGACAATCATCCAGAGCTTTCAGTCAATAACAACAAATTAATTATAGAATAAAAAGAAACATGCTAGCAATAGCTTCTCATTGGTAACCATTCCTGGCAGGAGCTCATGAGACCTGGAGGAAAGTGCTTAATTCAAGAATAATATACATCAAAGATACAGTTCTTTTTTTTTTTTCAAGAATATAATATATTGTTAACCATAGTCACCATGTTGTGTAACAGATCTCATTAAGTTATTCCTCCTATGAAACTGATATTTTGTGTCTTCTGACCAACATCTTTCCAATCATCTTGGAGCCACTCCTGCCCCTGGTAATCACCATTCTACTTTCTACTTCTGTGAGATCAATAGTTTTAAGACTGCACATATGAGGATGATCATGCAGCATTTTTCTTTATGTGACTGCTTTATTTCATTTGACATAATGCCCTCCAGTTTTATCCATGTTGTTGCAAATGACAGAATTTAGATCACTTTTATGGCTAAATAGTATTGCATTACATATGCATACCACATTTTAAAAGGTCCATTCATCCACTGATGGACAGAGAAATTGATATCATTATCTTGGCTGTTGTGAGTAATACTGTAATAAGCATGAAAGTGCAGATATCTGTTTAACATACTAATTTTAGTTCCTTTGGATATATACCCAGTGGTAGAACTGCTGGATAATACGGAGTTTGATTTTTAATTTTTTGAGAATCCTCCATAGTGTTTTTCATAATAGCTGTACTCATTTACATTCCCACCAAGAGTTTGCTAGGATTCTCTCTACATTCTTGCCAACACTTGCTATACACACACACACACACACACACACACACACACCCCCACACACACATATACACAGATAGTATTTACTTAATATATATTATTAACTTACATGATCGTAAGGTCCCACAATAGGCTGTCTGTTAAGCTTAAGGAGCAAGGAGAGCCACTCCAAGTCTCAAAACTGAAGAACTTGGAGTCTGATGTTTGAGGGCAGGAAGCGTCCAGCATGGGCAAAAGATGTCACAGTTTTGCCTTTTCACATTTTTCTGCCTGCTTTGTATTCACTGACAGCTGATTAGATGGTGCCTGCCAGATTAAAGATAGGCCGGCCTTCCCCAGCCCACTGAATCAATTGTTAATCTCCTTTGGCAACACCCTCCCAGACACACTCAGGATTAATATTTTTCCTCCTTTAATCCAACCAAGTAGACACTCAGTATTAACCATAACAATAATTTTTTATTTAATTTCCCTTTTCATATCCTTCATTTACCCACTGTTTTTTTTAGGAGCATGTTGTTTAATTTCTACATGTTCATAAAGTTGTGTAGTTCTCCTATTGTTGATTTCTAATTTCATACCCTTATGTTCAGAAAAGATACTTGATAAGATTTCAATCTTCTTACATTTGTTAAGACTTGTTTTGTGGACTAATATATCATCTATCCTGGAGAATGTTATATATGCACTTAAGAATAATATTTATCTAGTACCAAAATCTGTACTTTTTAGATGGAAAGTTTTTAGATGGAATGTTCAGTATATGTCTAATAGATACATTTGGTTTAAAATGTACTTTAAATTTGATGTTTTCTTATTGATTTCTGTTTGAATGATCTGTCCATTGCTGAAAGTGGGATTTTAAATGTCCCTACCATTTCTTGTACTGCAGTACATCTCTGAGATCATTAAATACCTGCTTTGAATATTTAGGTGCTCCAATGTTGGGTGCATATACATTTACAATTGTCATATCCTCTTGCCAAATTGACCCTTTATCCATATATAATAACTTTGTTATGTCCTTTTTTAAACAAAAGCCTAATTTATTAACCATAAACATAGCTACCTTTTCTGTATTCTGGTTTCCATTTGCATATAATATCTCTTTCCTTCCTTTACTTTCAGTTTATACATGTCCTTATAGGTACTGTGGGACTCAGCTAGGCAACATATAGTTAGGTTTCATATTTTTAAATTTATTCAGACACTCTATGTCTTTTGATTGTAGAATTTAATTTAAGATAATTAAATTGATAGGTAAGACCTTAATTACTGATAGGTAAGATAAGATAGGTAAGACCTTAATTATTGATAGATAAGACCTTAATATTGATAGGTAAGACCTTAATTAATTATTTTTTTAGTTGTTTTAAAGATGGTTTTTTTCTTTGTGAGTGTCACAGGCTCTTAGCCCATTTAAAAAAAAAAAAATCACTGGCATTGTTACCAGTGGCAAATCCATAGGGGTGTCAAGTAACCTCAATTCTTGCCTCCTCAGAAGAAAGAATTTTACTGAGGGGTCATAAGGCAAAGTGAGGGACTGAGGCAAGTTTTAAAGCAGGAGTGTAAATTTACTAAAACGTTTTGGGGCAGGAATGGAAAGAAATAAAGTACACTTGGAAGAAAGCCAAGCAAGAGATTTGAGAGAGTCAAGTGCACAGTTTGACCTGTGACTTGGGGTTTTATATACCGGCTTGCTTCTGGGGTCTTGCATTACTTCTCCCATAATCTTTCCATTAGGGTGGGCTGTCCACATGTGCAGTGGCCCACCAGCACTTGAGAGGAGTCACATGCACAGTGTGTTTCCTGAAGTTGCATGCACGTTCATATGAGGTGCTCCCCCATACCTGTACAGTGTTTCTAGAGGGTCACATACCAGTTACCTCCACCATTTTGCCTCTTAGTATGCATGTTTGAGCCCACTCACCCAAGTCCTGAAATCTTACTAGGAAGCTGCTGATTACCAGCTTTGAGGTTTTTTTCTATCAATTAAGAGACTGTCTTTCCCAGTTGCCAACTACAACCAATTATTATTTTAGAAAGACAGTTTTAGCAACCTCCTGATCATCACCTGATAGTTGCCTGACATTCGTAGTGAGGGAAGGGCCTCTCCTGCCCTGCTCATTTCTGTCTGACTACCTATTATAACAGCATAAGGCAGATTGACTAAAAGGAAAAGAGACATACAAATTCATTTAAAATACAATCATCTCTTTTCATCAGTCCCCTGGTCTTAACTCATTTCAGCATTAACTCAGAAGTCCACAGTTCAGAGTCTCACTGGAGACAATGCAAGTTCCCTTTTCCCTATGATCTTGTAAATTCAAAAACAAGTTTGCTATTTCCAAGATACAATGTGGGTAGAGGCATTTGCTAAATATGCTCAATCCACAAGAGAGAAATTGGTCAAAACGAAGGGGCTACAGGCCCCATGCAAATCTGAAACCCACCAAAGCAGTCATTAAATCTTAAAGCTCCAATACAATCTGCTTTGACTCCATGTGTCACATCCAGGCAACACTAATGCAAGGAGTGGGCTTTCATGGCCCCGGGCAGCTCTGAACCTGTGGCTTGGCAGGGCATAGCCCATGTGGCTGCTTTCAGGGGCTGTCAGGCTGTTGAGTGCCTGCAGCTTTTCCAGGTGCAGAGTGAGAAGTGTTGGTGGATGTACCATTCTGGAGTCTGGGAGATAGTGGCGATATTCTCTCAGCTCCACTAGGCAGTGCCCCAGTGCAGACTCTGTGTGGGGGCTCCAACCCCACATTTCCCCTCCACATTGCTCTAGTAGGGTTTCTCCATAAGACTTCTGCTCCTGCAGCAGACTTCTGCCGAAAACAGACTTCCAGGTGTTTTTTAACATTGTGTGAAATCTAGGTGGAGGCTTCCAAATGTCAGCTCTCACACTCTGCACACCCACAGGCTTAACACCATGTGGAAGCCACCAAGGCTTACAGCTTGCACCTTCTGAAGCAACAAGCCAAGCTGTACCTGGGGCACATACAGTCATGGCTGAAGCTGAAGTGGCCACGATGAAGGTTACCATGTCTGGAGGCTGCACAGAGCAGTGGGACCCTGGGCCTTGCCCATGATATCATTCCTTCCTCGTAGGCCTCCAGGCCTGTGATGGGAGGGGCTGCCTCAAAACCTCTGAAATGTCTTTGCAGCATTTTCTCTATTATTTTGGGTATCAACATCTGGCTCCTCTATACTGATGCAAATTTCTGCCACTGGCTTGAATTCCTCCTCAGAAAATAGGTTTTTTCTTTTTCTACCACATGGCCAGGCTGCAAATTGCCAAGCTGTTACACTCTGCTTTGCTCTTAAAAATAAGTTCCAATTTCAGATCATCTCTTTGCTCATGTGTAACAAAGGTGCTCTTGGCTCCAGCTCCCAATAGGTTCCTCATTCCCATTAGAGACAACCTCACCCTGGTGTCTGGAGGACAGTGGCCTTCTCTCAGCTCCTCATGGGACTTCATTGTGAGCATTATCACTAACAGCAATTTGGTCACAGCAATTTAACAAGTATTAAGCAAGTTCCAAACTTTCCCACATCTTCCTGTCTTCTAATTTCTCTGAACTGTTCCAACCTCTGCCTATTACTCAGTTTCAAAGCTGCTTTGACATTTTTCAGGTATGTTTATAACAATGCCCCACTCCTGGTACAAATTTTTGAATTAGTCCATTCTCATATTGCTATATATTTCACCTGAAACTGGGTGATTTATAAAGAAAAGAGTTTTAATTGACTCACATTTCCACAGGATGTACAGGAAACATGGCTGGGAAAGCCTCAGGAAACTTATAATTATGGTGGAAGGTGAAGAGGAAGGAGGCATATTTTAAATGGCTGGAATAGGAGGAAGAGAGAGAAGAGAGAGGTTCAGCACACCTTTACACAACCAAATCTCATAAGAACTCATTCACTATCATGAGAACACTAAAAGGGAAGTCCAACCCCATGATCCTATCACCTCCCACCAACCCTTTCCTCCAACACTGGGGATTACATTCGACATGAGATTTGGGCAGAAACACAAATCCAAACCGTATCAATTGGTAAACTTTGACCTTCCTTTACCTGAATATTTGCATCTTCCTCAAGGTTTGGAAAGTGTTTTTGCTATAATTTGTTTAAATAAACTTTCTACTTATTTATCTTTCTCTTCTCTTTCTTTAATTCCCATGACTCAAATATTTGCCCTTTCGATGTTGCTTCATATATTCCCTAAGCTTTCATCATTCTACTTTTTAAAATTTTTTCTTGTTGTCTCTGACTGTATATTTTCAAACAGCCAGTCTTCAAGGTCACAGATTATCTTTCTTTGCTTGATCAATTTTGCTGTTGATTTCCTCTATTGCATTCTTAATTCCATTCATTTTGTTTTTCAGCTCCAGGATTTCTGTCTGACTGTTTAATTATTATTTCAACCTGTCTATTTAATTTCCTTTCTCCTGACTATGCATTTGAATAAATAAAGTGGGTCTTTATTCTAGTTTGTGCAGCCTGCCTTTGTCTGGGAATCCCCGTCAACAGTCAGACAGTCCAGGAATTCTGAGCAGGCTGTCTACATGATCCCTGTGCTAGAGTCTACTGCAGTGTGCATGGTGCTGGGATACACCAGTGTGCATGGGATGCTGGAGTATGTCTAAAGCCTAGAGCCACTGAGGTATGCCTCTTGCTGAGGGCTGTCCAAACTCCAGGGCCCTTGGCATCAACCTAGCAGCAGTGCAATCTGGAATTCAGTTTGTCACACAAATCTGGAGCCTGTGACTGCATGATCCTGTCTGGTGCCAAAGTATATCTGGAGTCTCAGTTAATGGGTACTAGCCTAAAGTCTCGGCCCACAGGGGACTGCCTGGTGCTGGATTTTACTGGAATAGGCCCATTGTTGGAATAGTCCCACTGTTGGGATCCAAGGCAAAGTCTTGTACTGACTTCTTTCTCTGTAACCTAAGCAGATGTTACTTTCTTGTGTGCTGTGCTGCCCTGGGTTTACAGCGGGGTTACATAGGTAATGTAAAACTGCTCTTTCTACCTTATCCAATGTATCTTTTCTTACTATTGTGATACAACTAGATACTGTGATTTCTTATCTGGTTTTCTGAGTTCTTGTGGAGTTGTTTTTGTTCATGCATAGTTGTAAACATTGTTTCTGTAGGGACACAATAGCTGCAGAGATCTATTCTATCTTGTGCTGCCCATACTTTAAATATGTTATATATATTTTATATTTTATGTAATATATTATATACTTATATAATTTATATAAATATATTTGTGTTTATACAAAAATTTTTATATAAATATATATAAACAAAAAGTTGCCATGGTTAATATAAATATATTTATATGTCATATATAGTATATTTACATTATAATATATTATACTATATTGTTATATAATATATAATATATATTTATATTATAATATATATGCTATATTATAATATTTATTATATTTATTTTATATGTAATATATATTATATAATATGTAACATACATTCTCATTTAGTTGAATAAACATATATATGATATATGATATATTGTTTTATATTATATATCACATATATGATATATAATATAACATATGTAATATATACTATATATTATATATTATTATATATTTTTTATATTATATAATATAATGACCTCTGCAATTTATGCAGAGATCATTGCACAATTTAAGAAAGAGTGAGGGAGGTGTGTGAGCAGAGGCTTAGTAAAATCAGAGAAATGGGAAATTATAAAGGATTGTTCAGTGTGAGTGTGATTTGCTCACCTGTGTCTGGTGGCTAGCAATTATGGAAGTTAAGATTATATTATATAATATATATTATATATTAATATATGATATATTATTTATCATATATAATATATGTATTAGGGTAGAAGAGAAATATTTAAGAAAATGAAGTTATTTTAAGGAGTATATTAATGGCACATTTTATCAGAAGAAAATAATTGAAAAATGAATTTGACCAAATGGTGAATAAACTAAGAAATATCAGGTATGGAAAAATGGGAGAGAACATCATTATGACCAATTAATTTCTGCAGACACCTATGTATCTTAATAGATGTTAATGAAAGCATTATTCAGCATTTAAATAAATACATAGTTTTATGAATGTTTAAGTAACAAGATAATAATGACCTGGAGTAGTATTATTAAACAATGTAACAAAATTTAAGATTTGAATTGGGGGATTGAACTAGGGAAATAGACCCTCTACAGGTCCACTGTGAAAAGTGGGCAAAATCATGGGTCAAAAGAGCATAGACAAGAATATTTGGTGGAGATAAATATTAGCAACAAAAAGTTGCCACTGTTAATCATTAAGAATAATAAATATTACAGTGAAAATAGCTTTCAGCATTAAAGGGACTGTGGAGAGGACTCCCATTACTGTTGCAAAGATGAATTGCCCGATATTGTTGGCAGGCTATCTAGCAAAACCAATTACACTTAAAATGCTAATAATGTTAGACTCAGGACTTTTACTTTTTGGCTGTGCATTCTACAGAAGTAAAAGCTCAAGTATTTTACTTAGTAAAATACAAAAATGAGCATGCTTCTTTTCACCAGGTTTGTAGGTGATTATCTGATTGTCCATATAAAAGAGAATGACTAAAATTCTTGTGAAATTTCCATATTTTGAATTCATATGCAACTTAAAAAGGATTAAATCATATACATTTTTATTTACTTAGAGATACATACCAGATGCACATTTTTATGTACATAAATCAAGTGTCAGAGAAAAGCATGTGCATGATCTTCTGTTTTTAAGAATAATAAACAATACCCTAAATATGTAAAACATGTTGTGCATGTGTGTTTCATTATATAGGCAATTGAGTTTTGTAAGAAACGTGGTTCTGGAATGATTTTCTGTCTCACATAATTGCCAAATTTTATAAAATATTATTTTGCCGCATTCCTACACAAATTTAACACTGAGAGCAAAAGGAGAGAGAATTAGAGAATTACTAGATGATTTTATGTTACTAAATTTTCCACCAGACTTCTATTTATAGATTTGTTACTGGTTTGTTAAATGCATGTCTTTCAAAATTTGTATCTATACCCAACCACATTTGGAATTTGCTAATTTTTTATCAATATTTTCCAGAACTGAAAGATCTCTCTCTCTCTCTTTCTCTCTCTCTCACACACACACTCTATGTGTGTGTGTGTATATATATGTGTGTGTATATATACACACACACACATATATTTCAAAGGTATATACATACACACAGAGAGAGAATTTTATACATAAATGTGTGTGTACATATATTACTTTTTGTCCTAGTGGCATAAGACTGAATTAGACTCAAAATCTCAAATAACCAGTTAAATCACCCAGAATTTTGAAATTATTATATAATTAAATCTTGTGATTTTTTCCCCTTCACATTCGTATTTTTAAGTAGTTGAAAAATTTTAAAAGTTTAAATTACAGTAACATTTGAGGTTAAGTGATCTGGGTTCTTCATGGGTTTCCAGGTGAATGATTAACTAAAATCTGTTTTGTCAAAGATAGACACAGCTAGACATTAAGCAGTGAAAATAGATTTTAGTCAAGTAACTACTGACAATAGTGTAATAACTGAGCTCCATTGCAATTTATGCAAAGGTCATTGCACAATTTAAGAAAGTGAAGGAGGTATGTGAGCAGAGGCTCAGTAAAATTAGAGAAATGGGAAATTATAAAGGATTGTTCAGTGTGAGTGTGATTTGGTCACCTGTGTCTGGTGGCTAGCAATCATGGAAGTTAAGATTTCATCCTTCCACGAAGACAAGATGAGGAGACAGAGTCTCTGTCGTTCCTCATGATTATATTTCAAAGGTATGGCTTTCAGGTCCTTGAGAAAGACATTTCTGAGTTGTAGAAGATGCACATACATCTCAAAGAGGGGAAAGAAGAATTCTTAATTGTAAACTCTTTTTTGTAAATGCTCTAAGAAAGAGGGGTAAGGGGACTCTGTCAGATGTTGGCTAGAACAAGCAGTAAATTGTCCCACAACACTGAGCTTTCTCAGGCAGGTGTTTTAATGGGGAGACAAGGTTCATCCTAGAGACACAGTTGTATGTTGCTAGAAGCCATGTTCCAGTTTGTTCATCCCTTAGTGCAGATGTTTGTGGACAAAGTTGTGTCCAGAATTGATGGGTTCTTGGTCTCACTGACTTCAAGAATGAAGCCGCGGACACTCGCGACGATGTTACAGTTCTTAAACACGGCGCGTCTGGAGTTTTTCCTTCAGATGTTCACATGTGTCCGCAGTTTCTTCCTTCTGGTGGCTTCGTGGTCTCTCTGGCTTCAGGAGTGAAGCTGCAGACCTTTGCAGTGAGTGTTACAACTCATAAAGGCAGCACGGACCCAAAGAGTGAGCAGCAGCAAGACTTACTGTGAAGAGCGAAAGAATACAGCCTCCACTATACTGAAGGGAACCCAAGTGAGTTGCCACTGCTGACTCGGGCAGCCTTCTTTTATTCCCTTATCTGACCCCACCCACATCCTGCTGATTGGTCCATTTTACAGAGAGCTGATTGGTCCATTTCAATAGAGTGCTGACTGCTGCATTTACAATCCCTGAGCTAGACACGGAGTGCTGATTGGCGTGTTTAAAATTCTCTAGATAGACACAGAATGCTAGACAGAAAAGTTCTCCAAGTTCCCACTAGGTTAGCTAGATATACTGATTGGTGTATTCACAAACCCTGAGCTAGATACAGAGTACCGGTGGGTATATTTACAAACCCTGAGCTAGACACAGAGTGCTGACTGGTGCCTTTACAATCCTTTAGCTAGACACAGAGTGCTAGACAGAAAAGTTGTCCAAGTTCCCATTAGGTTAGTTAGATACAGAGTACTGACTGGTGTATTTACAATCCTTTAGCTAGACATAAAGTTCTCCAAGTACCTACTAGACTCAGGAGCCCAGCTGGCTTCACCTGGTGCATCCCGCACCGGGGCCACAGAGGGAGGGGCCCACCAGTCCAGTGCAGAGCGCCTGCGCAGCATTCCTCAGGCCTTGGGCGGTGGATCGGGCCAGGCGCCGTGGAGCTGGGGCGGCCGCTCGTCAGGGAGGCTGGGGCCATGCAGGAGCCCACAGCGGGGAGGCTCGGGCCTGGCGGGCTGCAGGTCCCAAGCCCTGCCCCGCGGGAAGGCAGCTGAGGCCCGGCGAGAATGCCAGCGCAGCGGGCGGGCCGGTACGGCTAGGGGACCCGGCGCACCCTCTGCAGCTGCAGGCCCGGGTGCTAAGCCCCTCACTTCCCGGGGCTGGCAGCGCAGTCCGGGAGCTCCGAGTGTGTAGCTCGCCAAGCCCACGCCCACCCGGAACTCGCACTGGCAGCAAGCCCCCCCGCAGCCTCGGTTCCCGCTTGCGCCTCTCCCTCCACACCTCCCTGCAAGCTGAGGAAGCCAGCTCTAGCCTCAGGCAACCCAGAGAGGGGCTCCCACAGTGCCGTGGCGGGCTGAAGGGCTCTTCAAGCACCGCCAAAGTGGACGCTGAGGCCGAGGAGGCGCCCAGAGGGAGGGCTGCTTGGACGTTGTCACCTCTCAAAGTCACTGTGTGGCAGGATTTCTGCAGTTGTCAGTTTCAATTAATGAACAGTAATCTACAAACTTCCACCTAAGACTAAGCATAGATGAAGGTAAGTACTTCCAAATTTTAATAACAATGAAACATTGTTTCCTTAACACATTCAACCATATTGATTAAGCATGGAACTCAATTTTATGAAATAATAAGCGTTGAATTTAGCGGAATTAGTTGATATAAAGTTTTCTGACAGAAAGCATGTGCTTTCTTAAAATTTTTTCTTATTGTCTCAAAAATTCAGATTTCTTCACAATTTTTTACAGCCTCTTTCTCTTTTTTTTTTCTGGAAGAGTTTCATTAGATTTTACAAATGAGTGAGCCTGTACATAAGTGAACTGAAGTAAATGTGGTTTGATTCAGTACTTGTTGTGTTCATTAAGCTAATGCGTATTAGATTACTTTAATCCAAATGTATAGAATTAAAGGAAGAAAATACATCTCTTTTAAACTTTTGTTTAAATTTAAAAGTAGATTTGAGCTAAACTCCTCATTATTAGTAACAATTAAAAATGTTGATGCAAGTATGACAGTGATTTTTTTCAAAAAATTATTAGTAACGTATATAATGAAGTCATGTATTTAAACTCCACTTGCTAGTTTAATGTTTGGAGACATATTGATAAAATACATTCAAGTAAAAGCTTTCTTATTAGATAAAACAATATTTGCATGTTAATTTAATTTCTTCAATAAGTGGTTATTTCAAGACAAAAATAAACATGTTTAGATATAATTAAGAGCAAAGTAACCTTTTGAAAGGGCAAAAAAGGTAATATGTTTTGTGATTTTTAAAAACATGATTTTGCAGTTGTTTTCAGAGATACGAGAAAAAACTATTGATCTCAAAATGAATTGAATAAAGCTGTTTTTAATCAATTTAACAAAATATTTCTGCTTATGTGATATTTCCCTCCTTACTTTAGTGTTCAGCAATCATATCAGAAGGGTAGATAATGGACTAACACTGTCTGGCTTGAGATGAATTGAGATAGTCACTGTTTGTTTTCTCTACTTTGAAATTTATTTATGAATATGCAGGAAACCAAAATATTTCACCCCAAAATATACTTTTTGTCATATTTCAAGATTCCTATTAAGAAGGACAGAAGGTAAAAAATAACTGAAAAGTCTTTGTTTGTGGGGGAGATTTGCAGGCATAGAGTAAACCTGCATTGATGCAGCCAGACTTTTCCTAAGGCCCTCCCTTATCCAGATGTGGGGATTATTGTCTGAGAGTCTGATATCTTTAAAGGTCTGAAAAAAATACTTAATACCTGTTTTTTTCTGAGGGCTGCTACCTGCAAAGTTTCAGCTACGAAACCTCCTTTCCTAGCTAGGCCTCCTCTTCTCTTCCTCCTATAAACTGTCTTGCCTGATTCACCACCATAGCCTGTTTTGGGTCACGCTCTGAATCCCCATTCTTTCTGTAACATCAAGATGGTATATAAGCTTTGGTATCCCATTTGGGGGTTGCTGTAATCACTCTATGATTCTTACCCCATGCACACTAATATATGTGTATGCTTTTTCTCTTATTAATCTGACTTCTGTCAGTTGATTTTTCAGCAAACCTTCAGAGGGCAAAGGGCAAGTTTCTCTTGGCCCCTATAAATGTATACACATATAATTTAATACAAATTTATAATGAGATCAATATTTTTAAGTTCAGCACTTTTGCATAATATTATATCTCTCAAGATAGTCCATATTGATAACCCAATTATTTAGAATTATGTAATTTTATTTAAGCTCACTTTATAGTTATATAACATGTGTAATATTATTGATATTATACTATTATACTATGTTCACTAATGCATGTTAATAAGGGCTTTTTTTTTTTTACTTTTGCTATCCGAAAATAATATATCACTAAAAATATTTTTATATCTCACCTCTTCAGCAGTAAGTATCAGTAAGTATGATTACTTGGTAATGAAATTTAGGCACATATCCATTCTGCAGCTGTGACCCATGAAACAATTGCCCTGGCCCTCAGATATCATTGATCTTCAGAGTCTCAAGGGCAACAAACTTTCCAAGCTTCTATTTAGCTCCTTCTTAATCTCATGGTGTCGGGGGATACCTGAGAGCATTAATATAAAATTTTAATGTCAGCTCTTTTCTTAGGCATGTTTGATTCTGTGAAGGCCAAGAGCTCAGAAAAATGGAAAATAAGCACATGAAAAAATGCTCAGCATCATAGTCATTACAGAAATGAAAAATCAAGTCACAGTGACACACCACTGTCCACCTGTTATAATAGCTAACATTAGAAAGACTAACCATAACATACGTTGGTAAAAATTTTGCAGCACTGAAACTCATACACTGATGTCAGAAACATAAAATGTACTTTGAAAACATTTTGCAAGTTTCAAAATATTAACTGTAAAATATCTCTGAATACCATTACAATGGCAGTTAACTTTCAACATGAGATTGGTTGTACACACCATATAATGAAACCCTATCCAAGAAATAACAGTAATAAAGTATTGATACATACACATTATAAATGAATCCCACAATCAATAATCTTAGTGAAAGAAACCAGACAATAACAGAGTGCATACTAAATGACTCCATTCATATAAAATTCTAGAAAATACAAACAATCTATAAAAACCAAAAGAGAAAGTAAACTGATGGTTGCCTGAAAACTGTGGGATAGGTCAGTCAGGACCAGTGTGGAGAAATTGCAGTGAGGCAGGAGTAATCTTTTGGAAGTGATTAATATATTTATTATTTTGATTGTGATGATATGTGAAAATGTATCATATTATACATGTAAAATATGTACAGTTTATTATACTTTATTTTGGCCAAAAGAACAAGAAGCAATGTGTGTGCATTTTATAATATGCCTATCATGCCTCAATAAATTTGTTTTTGAAACACGTTTTCTAAAACAAAAATAAACTACCTATTAAAATTTGTAGGCATAGGCCGGGCATGGTGGCTCAAGCCTGTAATCCCACCACTTTGGGAGGCTGAGGCGGGTGGATCACCTGAGGTCTGGAGTTCAAGACCAGCTTGGCCAACATGGTGAAACCCCGTCTCTACTAAAAATAGAAAACTAAGCCAGGCGCAGTGGCAGGTGCCTGTAATCCCAGCTACTAGGGAGGCTGAGGCAGGAGAATCGCTGGAACCGGGAGGCGGAGGTTGCAGTGGACTGAGATCGTGCCACTGCATTTAAACCTGGGCTACAGAGAAAGATCTTGTTTCAAAAAAAAAAAAATTTTTGTAGGCATACTGTTAAAAATACAAAGAACAGTAATAATTCTAAAATAATTTCTAATTTTAAAATACTACTTTATAATTACATTAAAACATTTAATAACCATATTTTTTCAGAATATGTATTTGAATCACCTAATTATTAGGAAAGCATATGTATGTGTATATATATACACATTTTCAAATCATCTAAATGTAAAGTAAATCCAAAAATAATACAATATTAAGCAAAATATATGTATTTGTTTTTGAGATGGATTACAGGCTGGAGTACAGTGGTTCAATCTTGGCTCACTGCAACCTGCGGTCTCCAAGGTTCAAGTAATTCTCCTGCCTCAGCCTCCCAAGTAGCCAGGATAACAGGCGTGAGCTACTGTCCTAGGCCCAGAAAAATAAATTTGTTTTCATTTAAGCGGTTTTATCTTTACAGTAAAATTTTCAGGATTAGAATCTCAATTGCGCCTCTTACTGTTGGTAGTTAAAGCTTGGTATTCTCATCTAACTCTTCTGGAGCTGATTTGTAAAATGAGAAAGCTAGTATCTATCATGTAATTGCTCAAAAAATAAAATCAACAAAATTTTAAAAATATCCTAACACATTCATTCTAATAAGCAGTAAATAAATGCAATAATTATTTCATTTTTATTATTTTACTGTAACCAAGCACAGTCTTCTTAAATTTTTAATTCTTTGTTTTATACCTTGTTTTCCATGATCCTCCAATTTCGGCAGTTGGCTTTGTCACTTTAGACATTTTTTCCTAGTAGGTACCTTGAGAAAATGAAGATTTATATAATTTAATTACATATTTATAGTTACTGACTCATTGTTTCAACAGAGTGCAATGTAATGTATATAGAGGAAGGCACTATAGCTTTAATAAACTTAGATATTTCCATTAAATATCTTCAAGTCTGCTGAAGAGTTATGAAAAGCATATGAGTGAGTTCTTGTGAATTAGGTAGTACAACCTGTATTTGTGGAACAGATACTCTTTTTTCACAAACAATGATTCAGAAAATGTAAGTTTTCCAAATCACAAACCACAGAGAGGGAGAAAACAAGCCAAGACATAGAATATTTGTAAGAGAAGAAAGCACATGTATGTAAATGATAGGATAATGGACCATCAAAAAATTAACTATTTTAATTGATTATATTATTCATGTGTTTTCTAATTGTATTTCCTAATTTCATATATTTAATATTAATTATAGAATTAATGTATTTCCTAATTTTATGTACTTTCTCGTGTCACCATGACTTTCTGGTGCCCCCTCAAAAATATCAGAACAAACTTGAAATGAAACAGCATCTAGTCATCATAAAATTTATAAATTTATTGTTATGTTATTAAAATATTATTAAATATAATGACACTACTTTTACCATTTTCAAGTTCTTCATAATATTCAAACCATTCCAAAACTGCAAAATTGGCTCTTAGTAAGGTTTATTAATTTAGATAATTTGTATTTATACTTTGAAGAGCACTGGGACTACTCTTATTTATGTAAATATTATGTCATAAAGATACTCAAGTACAGGCATGTTTGAACACCTATGAAATTGTCCAGAAAAATATCTATCATTTAAATTCATAACAGATCTATTAAAAATATTTTTAGTTTGTTTCCAGGTTCAATAACACTTGAACAACTATTTGAAATGCATAATGTTATTTAATATGTTAAATAAAATTTTATGGGTTTAAGCAGATAAACACATTATTGGATAAATACTCTAATAAATTTAATTATCATGTTGGGAGATGAAGAAGCAATGTGTCCAATTTTAAATATGGTAATTAAACTTTCCATTATAGCTTTAACATTTATAAAATGTTGAGTTTATTACAATTATAATGAAATATTCAGCACAATTATATGAAGTTTAATAATTGGTATCAGTGTATTCTCTTTGTAACTCTATGGAATGTTGAAGAAAAGTAATTAGAAAAAAGAAAGAGTTTATATTGGGAGGTTAATGTTTTTATTAGGTTGGTACAAGAGTAATTGTGTTTTATCCCATTAAAAGTAATAGCAAAAACCACAATTTCTTTAGTACCAACCTAATAAAACTATTTAGAAGACATAAAATTTCAGAACAGGTGCTATTTGACATTGAACACTAAGAATGAGGACATTATTTTATGTTGATTTTAGTTATTGGACAAAAAACTTCAACTTTTTGAAAGTTGATTATTTTCACTTTATAGCCTACACTGATAGTTTGATAGAGTTTGAGTCTTCTAAATACTTCAGATTTTATATATCAACTTGCATTAATAGTAAGTTGACTGGAGTACAGGTGAATGGCAAAGGGAAATCATTGTCATTGTGAAAAACTGTAAAAAATACATATCTATTGTATTTTTTTCATGGTTCTTTTCAAACAGAACATTCCTTAGGCTTGATTAGGATTTTTTAAATTATGATTTTTTTAAATAAATTTGAGAAAAGTTCCCATGGCAAGTGAAAAATATTTTGAATTAAATTTTACAACAAAGCCAAGAGTTTTTTTTTTTTTTTTTAGCAATGGTATTATTGTATAGATGAATACAAAAAATAATATTCATTATCGTATTTATTTTATATCATATGTGTTTGTAGTAAGACATATATATATATATATGTATGTATATTTTTAGGCCAATATCTTTCTTTTACATATCATAAATATATTACTTAACAATATGAATTTTTACTAATACATACATCTTTTCTATGTCCATATCTTTCCCTTTAGATGCACCTTATTTTTAAAATATCTTGTTTCATACAATGTAATTTTTTTCTTTTTCTTTTTTATACTGTTATTTATGTATTTATTTTTGAAACAGTCTCACTATGATTCCCAGCTGGAGTGCAGTGGGTATTCACGGGCTTGATTATAGTGCACTGCAGCCTCAAACTCCTGGCCTCAACCCATTCTCCTGCCTCAGTCTCCCAAGAAGATGACAGTTGTATGCCACTGTGCCTGGCATAGTGTAATGATTTGACAAGTCTCTTTTAAATAGACATTTAGATTTAAAATTTTCTTTTGCTATTGTAAACAGTATTATAAATCACTTTATATAAATGTCTGTGAATGTCTATATGACAATTTGTGTAGGCCATAATAATAATCAGATTATTGGTAGCAGTGTGGCATTTACTAGCACAGAAGATTTTTTATATTTGCACAGCCAAATTTCTATTTAGAATATCCTATGATCTCTCCTTCAAGTTTTTTAATGTATCATTATATTCTCTTGCTTGTAAAGGCTAGAGATGGTAATAAGAATGTAGCCAGATCAACAAAACTGAGAAGTAAGTATCCTTTTCTTTACAATCAAAACCTTCTACCTCTGTAGGTGTATCTTTATGAGATCTTTCTCTCTCTGTAGGCAGATCTTTATGATAATTAATTTAAAATTAGCAGATTGTTTGCTTCTAATTTTTGGAATTAGACAAGAGGAGCTAAATATATCAACATTTTAATGACACACTCATATATATTCAGTTCTCAAAGATGGACTGACATACTAGAATTCTGTTGACTTGTGATCCACTTACCCTAGATGATATTTGTGTAGATGTTAACAGTTTTTGTTTATAAAGCTCCATATTTGTCTCCAAGGTTGACTAATCTTTGTGCATGATACATTACTTTCCAATACGTTAATGCAGTCTATTGTGTAAAATTAGATAGTATTGTTATGAGGTCTTTGAGGTGTTGCTTTTCTGGCTGGAAACCTCTATGCAGCAGCTGC
This sequence comes from Macaca mulatta, assembly GCF_049350105.2. NCBI lineage: Eukaryota > Metazoa > Chordata > Mammalia > Primates > Cercopithecidae > Macaca > Macaca mulatta. Next base: position 145,273,012 of record NC_133410.1, on the reverse strand, counting down.
AGTGGGGTGGAGAACTCCAGGGGCCAACATGTGTGCCAGCTGTCTGTGAGGCTCTCTTGGATGACGTGCACCACAAGCAGCTTCCACAGGTAGCACTGGGGAATGCAGTGGTGCCCAGAAGCTTGGAGACACCAAGAGTCACAGGGATCCAATGAGGGAGTCACAGCTCTGTCTTGGGGAGCTCCTAGGTCTGGGATCCCCGAAGGGCCACAGCTCTTCTCTTCTCTTTGCCCACAATGTGGTGATCAAGGGTTGTATCTCAGTCCTGTTTATGTTACAGCTCTTTTAGCTTTGCCATTTGGGGGGCCTCAAGTTCTTGTCCTGTGACCAGGAAGAATGAGGTACACAGACAAGTGGAAGGTGAGCAAGAGGAAGAGGAGCTTTACTGAGTGAGAGAACTGATGAGACGGGACCTGCAGGAGGTAGCTCCTTTCTGCAGCTAGGGTGACCCAGCGAGTGTTTAGCTCCAAGCAGAGAGGGTAGCTCCTCTCTGCTGCTGGTCATCCCATTGTCTGGCTGAGCCCTGGGCTTTTATGGGCTTTAGAGAGGAGGATGTGCACATCCTTGGGTACGTGAGTAGCCATGGGCAGGCCTGGAAAAGGCACCATAAGTTTGCACTTCAGTTGACTGGATGGGTAGCCCAGGCCCAGCTGTTGGACCCTCCTTGGCCTGAAGATGAGGCCTCACCAGGGACCTGCACCCTTCTTCCCAGGAGCCTGTCTGCCTCCTGCCACCATCCATTTTGTGCAGGCTGCTTGTGCCAAGGGGCACTTGCAGGACTGCACTGAGCTGTCCTCAGCCCCCTTTTGCCCCCCTTTACCATGCTCATTGTTGCCCAACATCCAGAGGGGACTGAGGTGGCAGAGTTCTGGTGTGTCAGCACTCACCCAAGCATGCACAAATCCAGCTAGACTGTGAGAGCACCTTGGCTTGGCCCCAACCCTGCTCCAAGATCAGAGCTGGCACTGGGAGTGAGGAGAGGCCAGGTAGCGGGAGCAGACAGCCCCAAGCCTGCAGGGGCAAGGGAGCCTTCCCAGGTCCCCAGGGTTGCAGAGAGCAGAGAGGTTCTGGGCCTAGGAGGGCCCTGTGCTTGGAAGGGCAGGACTCCTGCCTACTCCATGGAGCATGCAGGCAGCCCTGGCTATGCCTCCTGGCAGCTTGGGTTGGGGACTCCAGGACCTTGCTTGGCTGTTCTCCACCTGTCCTTCCATGCCCAACTGTGCTGCTCCCCCTGGCTCATCATGGTACCCCCCAGGGCAGTGGGCTCTTGCTTGTCTCTGGGTCCCAGTGACTCCTTGGGGCCCATAAGCCCAGCTCTTCCTCCTCCTACACCCTCCCCACAACTGAGGCAGGCAAGAGCGAGGAGGCTCTAGGCCTGGGGGAAGTCCCACATTTCTACCCAGCTGTGTGAGGGTGGAGGTGGTGCAATCGGCTGCCTTGCGGATGCAGGGCACAGGGGACCCACAGCTGCCATTGCTGCTTCTGTCACCATCACTCACACCTCTCCACTGCAGCTGACATGGTGGCAGCAGCCATTGCTGATGGCCAGTCGCTGCCATCGTTATCTTTCTATAAGATAATTTTCCTATATCAACTTTTGTTCATAGTATAATTATCTTGCAGATTTTAGAATACAATCTTTATGCAAAATCTAGAGAAAAGCACCATTGAAATTCCAAAGTGCTGATAACAGATTCAAAGATGAAATCAGGATGGAATATAATTTTAGAGACAGATTTAACAGATAAATTTCCCCCTGCTTAGGATATCTTGGTATGGAATAAAGATGAGAAGTGAAGGAAAAGTCTTATATTAATTTTTCTTGTTTACATTTTATAATATTTTGGAATTTAAAAAATGGATTGGTCACAATATTATTTAGATAAATATATATATTTTATATATATATACATATATATAAAAATGTATCCAGTTACTTACATGTATACTCTTCTTGAAATTTTTGTTCCTTAATATTAAGTCATAAAAGTTCTATGTTAATTGTATTTCACCAAAGTGAGAAACAGAAACTGCCTTTCAGATTCACTGGGATTCTAAAACTTTGGGAAAATATCACTGTCTGTGCTCAACATGACCTGTGGATTTTAGTGGATCACAATATAAATTGCCACATTTTCTCAAAGTAATGATGCCACAACAAGATTAAATGATATACATGAACAGCAGAATTGTAGGTTACAAAGAAACGGTCTTGATTTTTCCCTAGACCAGGAATTAACACAAAAGCCTATTATGAACTCTATTCAGCTTCCACTGCCATTTTGTCTATAAACCTTGATTATACTAAACAATTTTCTGTTGCTCAAAGCAATATAATCACATTTCAGGCCTTTTGTATAGTTGTCTGTGCTTAATGTTTCACACATTTTCATTACCTACTTCTTCAAGCTGGTTATCTTTTCTCCAAACTCTACTCTGATTCCATTTCTAAAAGATGGCTTGAGGTACTCAAATTCTGTTGACTTATGCTCAACTTACTCTACATGGTATTTATATGGATGGAAACAATTTTTGTTTCTGTAGTTCTACATTTTTGTCTCCAAGGTTGACTAATCTTGCTAGATGCTACTATTCTAGCATCCTTTGACTGCATACATTGTGTTGTAATTAGCTCTACTTTGTCACCAACTATGTAGATACAGAGAAGATCATGTTCTTTATTGCTTCCTAACGACCATCACAGTGCTTAGTATACAATATTCTTTTGTTAAAATAAAAAAAAATCAATCAAATAAACTGAATGAACAAATGAACATTACTACTCGTTTCCAACCTCCAAATTATTTAAGATTTTGGTTGCATTTAAATCACATGGTATTAGCATGAAATACCTTTCTTGTTTTATTTATACATGTGTATATACAATCTCCTCATTGTACAGATTAAAAAAATTGGGTTAGAGACATTAAGAAAATTTATGCAAGATCACAGTTTGCTGCTAGAATTTTATGCTCTATTTCAATACATTTTCAGTATGCTTCTATATATCTGTTTGCATTCCTCCTCAGAATTTTAAAACTATAGAGAATTAGAGTATATCATCTTGTCTTTCACTAATATGGTTGATCTCTGACACAGGTTCTGGTAGCTCTTGTGTTTTAATTGAAGCATTATCTACAATCATAAATTTAAAATAAAATTTATTGAATAATTTAATATTTCTCTGTAAAAATTGCAAAGTAAATTGCCTGAATTCATATGAGTTTTTCAAAATAATGCCAAAAATTTCAAAGATTATTATGAATGTTGTTCTTATGTTAGTTTAGATGCTTGTAATATTTTGGAAATAAGAGACTTCAATATTTTAATGGTTTAAAACAATATATATTTATATTGTGTGTATGAATGTTGTGGCTTTCTTCTACTTTATGTTTCAGAACACGACTAATTTCTTCTGTGGTGCTGTAGCCATCTAATATTTTTATTTTTATTTTCACAATAGAGAAAAATATAGTTAATAATCAATAACAACCGTCTGTTACTTTTAGTTCAAGTTCACTAGTATTTTCCTCTACATTATTGAATCTGTCTTTAACACCATCCAGTGTATTTTTCACCTCAGATATTATAGCTACTGTGTTGAAAATTCCAATTTGAATCATTTTTTTTTTGCTATCTCATATAGCTCTATTTAACTTTTGAACACATGAAATGCAATGTGACACATTTTAATATTCTTGCCTGCTAATTCTAACATCTGTACATCTGTGTCAGTTAAGAGTTGAGTTTAATTAGTTGACTTTTCTTCTCATTATAGGTCAATTTTCCTGCAACTTTAAATGCCTAGTAATTGCCAATAGGGAACTGATTACATGTTTTGACTTTTATGTGTGTGTGCTAGACAATTTTGGATTTCTATACTCAGAAGCTGTGTTTTGATATGCAGTGAAATTACTTGCAAACCTTGGATTATTCTTAGTCAGGCTTTTAAGATTTGTTATAGAGGGCAACAATGATTAATCTAGGGCTAATTATTCACCACTAGGAGATAAGACTCATCTATGTATTCCTCTCAATGCCTCTTGTATTATTAGGTTTCCAGTGTGGTTGGTGAGAAAAGACACTGTTCCTGGCCCTGTGCAAACTCCAAGTACTTTTCCTCTAATCCTTTTGGATGGTTTCTTCCCGAGCCATGGGTAGTTTCCTCTTAACTACTCAGGTTCTGATCACCACTGTGATAAAAACTTGAGTGGTGACCCTGTGCAGAACTTGAATACCACAGATTATAAATTTAATATTTTTGTTTATTTGTTTATGTGGAACAGTATATTTGGTTCCTATTATTCCACCTGGGCTAGATACCCAAATGATGTTAAAGAACTAAAGTATCTTTAATTGTTAAAAAGAAACACAAAGGTCTTATGAATAACACATAAGTACATTGTTGTTATCTATTTATAGGAATTCTGACAAGTGATTTGATAAAATGAGCTTGGTACAAGGAAAGACGTCACTATTTTGCCAATTATGTGATTGGCTTCTTCACTCAAGGCAATTCTGGATTGATACTGGAAATAACGTTATTAAGGATGTAATCTGTGAAATCCAAATAATATATAGCTCTCAAAATATTAGGAGATTTAGTTTATTGTCTTTGCTCTACCAACTTATCTACCATCTATCTGTCTGTCTGTCTGTCTATCTATCTATCTATCTATCCATCCATCCATCCATCCATCCATCCATCCATCCATCCATCCGTCTATTCCCCCATCCATCCGTCTTTATTAGTCATGATTCTCTGGAGAAACAACAGCAGTAGGATTTATATACAACTGACCCTTGAGCAACACAGGGGTAGGGGTGCTGAACCCCCCAACACAGTCAAAAATCAATGCATGACTTTTGAGTCTTCAAAAACTTAACTACTGATAGCCAACTGTTTACCGGAAGCATTATCTATAACATAAACAGTTGATTAGCATATATTTATGTGCTATATGTATTACACACTGTATTCTTAGAATGAAGTAAGAAAATGAAAAAAGGAAAATGCTGTTAAAAATCTCAACAAAGAAAAAATATAATTAGGATTCATTAAGTGGAAGTGTATTACCATAAAATTCTTCATCCTCTTCCACTTCGTGTTGAGTAGGCTGAGGAAGAAGTGGAAGAGGAGGGATTGATCTCATTATCTCAGAGGTAAGAAAACTTATGTATGAGTTGACCTGTGTATTTTAAACATGCCTTGTTCAAATGTCAACTGTATAGTCACATATATGTGTAAATATGGATATATATACATGATGGATCATGTGTATCATGATTCATATATAGTATCATATATATATATGTCTACTGTATAACACATATATACAAACATAGATAGACATGAGAGGGATTTATTAGGGGAATTGGTTCATACAATTATAGAAACTGACAAGTTCCCTGATGGGCTATATGCAAACTGGAGAGCCAGGGAAGCTGGTAACATGGCTCAGTTCATCTCCAAAGGCCTCAGAACTGGGAAAACCGATGATATAACCCTTAGTTTGATCCTGAAGGCCTGAGAATATGAGAGCCACTAGTGCAATTCTTAGCCACTAGTGCAGTCCAAAGGCTGAGAAACCTGTAGTTCTAATATCCAAGGGCAGAAAAAGGATATCTTAATTCCAGAAAATGAGAGAACAAATTTGCTGTCGCTCTGCTTTTTTGTTCTGTTTGGACCCAAATTGGGTGGTGGCCACCCACACTGGGTAGGGTGAATCGTCCTTCCTCAGTCTGCTGATTCAAATGCCAACCTTTCTCAGAAACACTCTCACAGACATACCCAGAAATAATGCTTTATCAGATATCTGGGTATCCCTTAATCCAGTCAAGTTGACACCTAAAATTAAAGTATTTATCTACATATGTATGTATCTATCTACCTAGGCCCAAAGCTGAGTAATGTTCCTTCTCTTGTCTTTAGCTTTCCCACATGTAAATATGGTAGGTTGAATTTTACAGTCTCTGAAATTCCATATCAGTTTTACCTATTCTACTAATTCTGACAATTTTTCCTCAGTATGTGGCTGCAAAATCTAAAGGACATAATTATTTAAAAATTGTGGCTTTTAAAACAATTAGCTGCAAATACACTGACCTATCATTGAGAGGCAGTGTCTGTGTCTCCTGTCCTTGTGTGTAGGTGGACTATAACTGTTGCAAACAATAGAGAATAATAGAACTAACAACACTTCCAAGGCTAAGTCATAAAAAGCCATATAGCTCCTGCCTCATCTTGGGTTCATGCTGTAGCCCTAGCTGTAAGATGTTTGACTATCTTAAGACTGACATCTTAGGAGGGTTCCAAGCCACAAGGAAAAGTTTTGTATAACGGTTCTGATGGAGAATTCTAGCTGAGTTGAGTCTTTTAAGTTATTCCAGCCTAGAGGGTTTCAGATTTCATATAATCTCACCTGAAGCTCTAGACATAACAAAGAGGAAACAAAAGTGACAGAGGTTTTTGGGTGTTTTTGTTCTACAACAGTAGTAATCCAATCAGTGGTGAAAGAAGTTAGCATTATCACTATACTGAATTGATATAAAATTATAGAGTTAACATTTTAATAGTTTTTCCTTTCAACAAATTTAAACCAACACATTTTACATTCAATTAATATAACCTCACTGATAGCCTTTAATTGAAAATTTTAAATGTTTACTTATATGTATGCTGAAAACAAAAGCAAAGTGAAATAGCCTACATCTTGCATGAAGTTTTTATTTTGTATTTTATGTCGTAAATTTACAAGACATGGTATTACTATTAAATATAGTATTGTATTCAGTAGGAAGTTGCAGAATATGCTGCAGCTATCAGGAATGTTTGGATGGATTTCAGCTAGAAACCATGTTACTACATGTGTTATTAGAACCTGATGAGTAGCTGCTGTTTCATTTTCAAGAAATCACATATTTTATAAAATAATAAGCCATATCAAGAAAATGAGAAAACATGGAACATAGTTACTATAGCCTAGCCAACAGGAGAGAGACTAGTTATATGTCAGCAATTTTAAATTCAACTCATTGGTTATATTTTTATTTGAAATTTGAAAAATGGTTCACAATAATTTTCTCTAGTGGCTTCACAAGGAAATTTAACTTGAGTTGTTTAATTCAGTTAGTTTTCACTCTCAATGCTGAAATGTACAAGGGGGTTTGGAATTGTCTACGAATTCAATACAATTATATATGGAGAGGTAGAAAATATATAGCAACCCCTCACAAAATTGTGTTTATTACTAGATGTCATTAACTTTTGATGAATTATGTATGTTGGGCCTTGAAACAATGAACACCAGGGAACATTTTCTTTTTAGAAAAGAAACATTTTCTTTTAGGCCCCTTCTTCTTTCTCTTTGGTGAAGTTTAGATTTCTGTTGAATTAAATTTCTTACAGGATATGAGATGTTAGCTAGCTTGTCTTATTTCTAGTATTTCATCTGCTATAAATATGTTCAGTAGAAGTTGTATGATTTCTAAATCCTGCATATACATAATGTACTTCAGGCAGTCCTGCGTGAACATAATGTGCACCGTAATAGACACCTAAAGTACTGCATTGGATTTTGAGCCATACACAGGCACAGCTTCTATTGCATGCATCTGTTGAACCCCAGAGAATAAAAAAAATCGGAAATATCCACATTTAAGCATTTAAAAATGGTATTTGAATGGAAGAAGAGATGTGTAAATTCATAAAGTATTCTTCTTGTTTATTTTCATCACCTGCTTTTTATTTGGTATTTCCTCAACTCATGTAAATGTTTTCTAATGTGATATTAAACATGAATCTATAAAACCCAGCCTCATAATAACCAGATTAGAAACTAAGGAAATTGGGTATATCTAGAAGGCAACATATAGATCAAGAACAAACACAAATCAAACAAACAAAAAATATCTGAGGACTAGGAGAATTTTCTTTTTCCTATGTAAGAATACCTGCTGATCAGCACACTTTCCAAAAGAGAAGTTAAACTTATAATGTTAAATTACATATACCCATTGTTTTAACTTATAATTAAGATAAAAAGATGCCCCACAAGTAGGGGGAAAAGATTTATGAACTTAGAGTTTCTTTGTTTTCCTATTGCCATCCAGTGACTGACTTTGAATTGTATCAAACCTCTCTACTTCGGAGGCTGATGTAACAAGGGTGAAACTAGGCTATGCCTCACAGGGAAGAAAAAAGGAGAGAATTCACCCCAGAGAACTAACATTTAACAGCAGGAAGAGTTTATATGGCAAAACAAATGCATTATTATTCTCATACTAATAATAAATTTTACTGTGGTAAAAGATAAAATGCAAAAAAGGTTGAAAATAATCATAAGTAATGGTACCATTTAGAAATAAGTATTATGAATTTTTTTATACATAGATTTACCCTAAAATTTATATTGTAAAATAGGATAATCTGAGAGTGCTTTTAATTACTCTAGTAAAACAAGCATAAACCACCCAGGGCCAAACAGGATCCATGTTCCTCCTATTTATGTGTTCGCATGTGGCTTATGTGTGAGATCATACGAATATAAAATCTCAGAAATATATTTTCATTTTAACAACTCTATCTCATTTAATAGTATTGCATTAAAAATGTACCTGGACTGGGTGTGGTGGCTCACACCTGCAATCCCAGCACTTTGGGCCACTGAAGCAGAAAGATTGTTTGAGGCTAGGAGTTTGAGATCAGCCTGGGAAACATGGTGAGACCCCAACTCTTCAAAATCTTTAAAAATTTAAGATAAAATGTACCTGAATGTATTAAAACAAAGACACAAAATTACTGAACACTAATGTAATTTCTATTTTATGGCATTACAGTTAACATTGCTGTAAACATAAATTCATTGCTATTTGTCCATGTGATTATTTGTTATGAATAAATTCTCATTAGATATTAATACTATGACAAAAATTCTACATTTTGACTGATTTTATACATTTAGCCAAAGTGATCCTCAAAACAGCTGTTAGTTTATCATTCCCAAGAAGTATATGAAAAGGTTAGCAGTCATACCCATTCTCCAATGTGTATTGTCACTTTTAAAAATTATACCAAAGTGATCATTTTCATCATAATCAATTTTTAACTTATAATGATACTGGATTAAAAATAATTTCCCAGTCTTTTATATTCTTTTATTTTTCATATTCATTGGATTTACTTTCTTTCAGAGTATTCATTTGTTCTTAAGGATTTGAGTTTGAGAAAGGTAATTTTGAATATATTTAAATGTGTACATATGTGTGTGTTTATGTGGAGACAGAGAAAGAGATTAAACAATCCTGAGTTAACAGTCACTGTACAGAATTGGGGCAAGTGGGCAATCTAAAACCAGTGTTCCTATAGCTATCTTTTACAAATCTTGCAAAATCCTGAATCTTCTGGAGCCTATACAGCAGCAAGTTCCCAAGTCTCCATTCAATAAGCACAGAATGTTTTGATCACAATCTTTTAGTCATATATAAGTAGAAAATAAAAATAAATATATTTTGCTTTGTAAAAAATTCAGCTACAAATAAATTCATTTAGATAAAACTATTATGCATAGCATATATATTAATATCGCAAATATTATTTCCTTTATTTTGTTTATTTATTTATTTATTTATTTATATTTTTTTGAGACGGAGTCTCACTTTTGTTGCCCAGGCTGGAGTGTAATGGCGTGATATCACCTCATGGCAACCTCCTCCCCCCGGGTTCAAACGATTCTCCTGTCTCAGTCTCCCGAGTAGCTGGGATTACAGGCATGCATCATTACGCCCAGCTAATTTTGTATTTTTAGTAGAGACAGGGTTTCTCCATGTTGGTCAGGCTGGTCTTGAACTCCCGAGCTAAGGCGATCCGCCCGCCTTGGCCTCCCAAAGTGCTGGGATTATAAGCAGGAGCCACTGTGCCCAGCCTATTAGTTCCTTTATTGAAAAACAAGAAGATAATAGTAACCATTTCCATATAGCCAGAAAATCTGATTGATGCAAATTTGATTATGTTCTCTGTTTTAGCACGATTTGGAGTTCCTTTGAGGGTGTCTACATGTTTAAAATAAGGAGATATGAAATTTCTCAGTGTCACACTGTTGTAATACAAAGCCCATCTTAGCAATAAGAAATATAAGACATATCTTTAATATTTGTGTAGAATTCACATCTGTGAAACGTTAAATATTTGAGTGGATTTGTCAAATAGATAAATGTAGGAGATAATGACAGTTCAAAAATATTGTTTATTATTTAAGAAGTAAATGAAATTTTTGTAAACATACTCTTTTTTTTAGATCATGTGATTGACAGCTGAGATAGGTGGACATTAAAAATGAATCTGTAAGATAGTTTGGTCAATGTTCAAATATTTAAAGGTCAGAAAGGAAAAATTGTAAAACTCATATTTCTGTTTTTTCATTTCTACCACCTACTCTTCCCCTGCCCTCCAAATACTGTGTCTATTGAAGAAAATAAGAAAAGTGTCATTTAGGCTATTGGCCAGAAGAAGTTTATGAAACCTTGCTGAATGGGGTCTATTTTCCATGTTTATTGTGACAACCAGAAAATAGCTTGGAGAGTAACTGCTTCTTCCTTACGGGCGACGACAGCGTGCTTAAGCTCTTAGCGTTGTGAAGTTTCCTTTTTTGTAAGGTGCTTCTTATTAGAATGAGATAAACCGCAGAAAACCTTGTCCTTTTTATGTTTGCAGGGCATTTCTCTCTGTATGAATGTGTTAAAATTTATTTCAGGACTCCCGTAGTAACAAACATCTTTATCAAATCACTTCTGATTACAAAGGGATAGAAAGATAGGACAAAAAGAATGTTGTGATGTTTTCATATTTAATTTCTTTGTGGTCAAATAACCCATTCTGTAAGCTTTCAATCTTTTCAAGTATGTAGAGATACATTTTAAGACCCAGAATATGGTCTCTGTTGGTGAATTTTCTGTGTCCCTGAAAAAGTATTTTGAATTTGTTATATTACTGATGTACAAACATTTATTAGGTTGATTCTTCTATATCCTTAGTGTTTTTTGTGTGTGGTCTTGTTGAGTTAAAGTATCTATTACCAAATGAGTAAAAAAACTCCAATTTTGATAGTGGATTTGCTTATTTGCTTTTACCAGATTTTGCTTCTTGTAGTTTGGTCGTGACACATTTAGAAGTGTATGTCTTTCTGAGTAATATTTTTCACATTATAAGATGTTCCTCTTTATTTTTTATAATATTCTCTTTCTGAGGTCTACATTGTCTAATATTAATAGTGTATATGCACAATAGTCTTTTAATATATGCTGTTTGACTATATATATTTTCTCCATCAGTTTACTTTAATCCTGTCAATGGCATTATAAAGTTTTTCTTTGGTAGACGACATGTATTGTGCTGTGTACTTCTACATATTTGTTTGGAATGTTTAGTCCATTTGTATTTAATGAAATTATTTACATTATTCGGTTTAAGTGCTCTTATTGTGCTATATGTTTTCTTTTTGTCCCATCTAATTGAATTATTTTCTTCTTAATTTCTTGCCTTGTGTTAATTAAATATTTTTCATATACCCTTTTAATTCCTCTAATTGCTTTTTAAGCTACATCTCTTTGTATTAAGTAGTTGCTTTAGGGTTTACACTATGCATTATTAATACATCAGAATCTGTTTAGACTTAAAGCTCTACTTCATATAAAAATAGAACCTTCGAATAATATAATTCCATTTACTATTTCTGATATTCATGATATTCTTGTCACAAATTTTGCATTTGTGTTACTAAAAACTAGAGCATGCAATATAATTATTTTTTTCTTCAGTTATTTAACTCATGTATTTTGTTTCCACAAATCCACATTTTTATTTAATACCATCTTCTTTCATTCTGGAAAAAAATCATTTAGCAAGTCTTATGCTGCTGGTCAATTGGTGTCAAATTCTCTTAGCTTTTGTTTATCTGTAAAAGTTTTATTTACTTTTTTTCCCACTAATTTTTGAAGGACATTTTCACTAGATATAGAATCCTGGTTTACCAGGTTTTATTTTCTTTTAAGCACATATAATTCCATTGCTTTATAGACTCTATTGCTTCTGAAAATGTCTGTCATTGTAGACATATTTCTTCTGCTGAATGAAATATGCTTACCTGACTTCTTTCAAATTTTTGTTTGTTTGTTTCACTTTTATCAGTTTGACAATGGTGTGCATAGGTACATTTTTCTTTTTTTTTTCTTTTTTTTTTGTGTTTCTCTGGTCTTTTTACTTCTCTAAGTTTGTGTTTTTTTGCCAAATTTATCAAAACTTCAGAAATAACTCTTCAAATGTTATCTTACCTTATTGTTTCTTCTCATTTTGGGGGAATACAAGTATATTTTCATCTGTTTGCTGTTTTCCTAGAAGCCACTGAAGTGTGTTCATTTTTACTGAAGCTTTTTCCTCTGTGCTGTTTTGTTTTGGATAATATCAACTTTTATTCTGCTGTGTCCACTTTTCCATATTGAATAGTAAAATTTTCATTTCAGAATTATGTGGAAAAGTAGTATTAGAATTACCACTTAATTTATTATTTTTTGTTAAAAATCTGCTGCGGTTGGTCAGAAAAACAGAAAATATTCACTAAGGAAATAACTCAAAGTTTGCTGTTGAGCGTTGATCTGCTGCAGAGACAATTTGGTAACAAAAATGGTAATGTTTATCTTTAAAATATTTTAGTTACATTTAAATAGTGTATTTATAGATAATTGCCATAATACATTTAAATATTTTTTCATAAAAAAATTCTAATTTTCAGGAGAATAAAACTAGTTCTGCAAAATGTCATTTTATGGGAGCATACTGTTTGAGCTGGCCTGTTTAGCTGTAGCAAAAGGAAGTCTCCAGCTGATTCTTTTGATTTCCCTGGATGGTTTGTTTGATTACCCTCATATGGATAATGCAACAGCCATATGGGGGGGAATTTTCTCCTTTCGTTTTTGCAACTAAAGCCTGCTGGGATGCTTAGATCTTACAGCTTATAAGCAAACAAGAAGGAAAGCCACACAATTTTTATTTCACTGCAAAAAATAGACTTTGTATAATAAAACACAAAATGAAGAAAAAGGACTTTCTGACATTAGGGAACACATAATATCATTTTGCCAGATATTTGACTTTTCCAGTTTGTTTCTCGTGTTAGTTTTGATTCTTTGTTAGTTGGTTTACTTAATATCTCTTCATTTATCTTTATTCATTTGATAATATTTCTTCAGAAGACTAGTGCCACCCTGCAAAACATAGTTTTTAAAATTTATTTATTACAACATATGTGAACATTAATAAACAACAATATACTAGTCCATTCCCAAATGTCAAAAACACATTTATTCATTTGTGAATTTGTAAATTTTATTGCACACCTAATGTGTGCAAGGTAATTGTATTAGTCCATTCTTGCATTGCTATAAAGAAATACCTGAGACTGGGTCATTTATAAAGAAAACGGGTTTAATTGGCTCATAGTGCCACAACTGTATGGGAAGCGTGATGCTGGCATCTGCTTGGCTTCTGGGGAGGTGTCAGGAAACTTAGAATCTTGAAGGAAGGTAAAGGGGGAACAGGCACATCATATGGTTGGTGCAGGAGCAAGAGAGGGGGTGAGGTGGGAGGTGCTGCACAATTTTAACAACCAAGTTAAAACCAGGTCATGAGAACTCACGAGAACAGCACCAACAGGATGGTGCTAAACCATCCATGAGGAACCATTGCCATGATCCAGTCACCTTCGACCAGGCCCCACTTCCAATATTGTGGATGACAATTTGACAGGAAATTTGGATGAAAGGACAGATACAAAACATATCATTAATGCTTCAGTTTTAGTGATTCTGTGATAAGCAATACAGAAACATCACTTGTCATCATGGGACTGTGAAAGACAATTACTTTTACTATGATTTTAGGTAGGAATAAGTTTAAGTACTATGGAGGAAATAGAGCAGATTAAAAGAAATACATCATAAATAGATTTGCTATTCTCTGACGCCAACGTGGTATCCCACCATTCAATTTAGTTCTGATACTATCTGGTATTAGCACAAACCCCACAGGTGAAGGGCTCTGTCCTACAAGACTGCTCCCACTTTAGACACCAGTTTTAAGTCCTGGGATACCTGTATTTCTGACGGGCTATAAATTGGGAATTTCTGTGATCATCTCCTAAGGTTCAGTTTTCCTGGAATGATTCATGTAACTCAAGAAAACACTTTGTTACATTTACTAGTTATTACAAAAAACAAAACTCATGATAGACAAATGGAGGACATGCATAGGATAGGGAATGGGGATAGGGCTTGGGTATACCACCCTCCCAGCACTCTATGTGTTCAACAATGGAAGATCTCTAAGCCTGATGTTTAGGATTTCTTTATGGAGGTTTCATTATGTTGTCATGGCTATTTAAATGATGGGCCATTAGTGATTAAACTCTATATCCAGTCCCTCCAATCTCCCCAGAGGTCTGGGTTGAGGTTGAAATTTCCTACCATCTGATCATGGCTTGGCCTTTCTGACCACCAGCTGCCATTTTGAATCTATCTAAGGCTCCCACAAGGAGTCATCTCAGCAGCATATGAATGACACTCCTATCACTTATGGACACCAGGAATTTAGAAGATATGTGCCAGGAATTGGGAATAAAGACAAATGATTCATTATTATTTTCTTACTACACTAAGCTAGGGAATGCCATTTTTCATAGTGAGATCAGGAAAGTCCTTTCTCACAAAATTACCTTTAGGGAGATACTGGAATAAAGTGAGGAATTTACATGTGTGAATGTCTTGATTAAATGCCTTCAAGTACATTAAATAAGAGTAGAAAAGACATGTCTAGAGTAGAGAAAATGAAGAGAAGATTGACAAAAGATGAGCACACAGAATCATTAAGGATGTGGTGTATGTTCAGCTGTTTAGACCACAGTGTGATGGTCAGTGACTACAAATGTTTTAATCAAGAGAATGGTTTGTTTTGATCAACATTTTGAAAAGATCGCTTTTTACATAAATGGATTGTGTGGGTTGCAGGAGTGAAAGATGTGAAGTTATTCTATGTTTTGTATTAAAGTTATGGACATATAGATTTGGCATTTGGGGAGTATTGAATAATGGAAACAAAACTTATAGCTGAAATGATAGTTCCTCTGGGAAGTTTTTACTGAATTATTATGCAGAGTTAAGTGCTTTCTTCTCTAGGCCCACAGGACATCATTTTCAAATGTCTACTAAAAATAGAACCTATTGCATTTTTATGGTTATTTGATTATATGTCTAAAACCACCATTAGTAGATTATAAGCCCCCGGAGAACTGATTCTGAGTTTGTACATCATTCTACTCTGTGGTTACTATATTAGAGGTAATCAATAAATTTTTTTAAATGTGTGAATGGACCCAAACACTTAAATGTTCATTTTGAGACCTAAATATCCAGTTTGCCATTCTGCTTGGTTTATTATGATATTTTTTTTTTTACATGAAGAAGGCATCTTCGAGAAAATTTAAATCTATTTTATTTAGTGCACATATTAAAATATACATCTTTACATTCATGAGATGACTTAATAACAACTTCTTTTTCCATATAGTATATTCCAGCAATTTTATGACCTTTATATGCAACTTTGCTTTTCTTACTCTTTGAATACAACATATTGTAGCATGCTAAAATGAAATCTTTTTTTTATACACCATATGGTCTAACATAGCAGTCAACAACTAGTAAAAATTTGAGGAAGAAAAAAAGTAATATATTCCATTTACATGTATTATCCTGTTAGCATTTGCTGAGAAATAAATAAATAAGAGATACTGCATAGTCATTAGAGAATGCAAAACAAACAAACAAACAAAGCAAACAAATATTATTCTGTTCTTCGGATTTATAATTCCGTTAAACTATGGGTTTGTATGGTTCTTTTGTTTTTTGTACTAAAGCAGAGTAATATTTAACCTTTCTAGGAAAATAGTAAAACAAACAAATTGTACTGATAACATGAAATATGTGATTATAGATTGCAGCAGTCATGGCTCAATCACTCATATAAATAAATACCATTTATATACATATCCAATGTAACTCACTTGCATCTTCTCCATGCATACTTCTCATTTGTCTCAACGATTAAGACAGGAAGATATAAACCATCTACATATAATTTTAAAGCTGTACATTTAACTAGTTTTCTGGAATGTATATTTGTAATACATATGGTCATATTTCAGAGTTTAATTAAAAACAATTTTTAAGACAATTATTTTGTAAAATATAAAACAAAAGATATATAAAAATTAAAATTTTACCTTTTAAACATAAGACATAACAATCTCAATATTTTAACGCTTGTAAACTTCAGCTTAAAATCAGCAGTTGTGTACATTTAGCATGTTTATGATGAGTTATTAATAAACTGAGTAAAAATTATATGTGTTAAGGAGTATTTAAAATATTGTTTAATCAAAGTGTTTATATATAAGAGCATTCATCTGATGTTGTTTTAAATTAAACGGAAAACATAAGATCTATTCTAGTTGATTATTTTTAGCAGAGAAACCTTTAGGCAGAATTTTAAAGTAAGCCATTGCCTTCTTTAGAAGGACATTCATTTCGTGTAGCTCATCGACATTGGTCTAATTTAGTTTTAATGCAGTGGGTCACTCAGTTGAAATCACATGGTTTGTTTGTGCATCATGTTCTGCAGGGGTTTACCTCATGAGATTAAGAAATCAATGCTCATACTAGGTATTCAGCTTATTCTCTCCCCTGAGTCCCAGAGAGCTTATACAGTTCTACTTAGCGAAGCCTGCTGAGAGGGCGAAAGTAGTTACTTTTGCTTCAAAGCAATCATAAGTATACCTCTAAAGCAGTTCTTCCCCAGGGCACAATTAGGATGATTTTTCCCCTCTGTTCAGAACTGCTTTTAATCACCTTGAAGTAGTTGTAATTATTTCTTTCTGACCACTGTTGGGCCTGGATGCACAAAGGTTACTTGGAGTATGTCAGCAATCTCTCTTCAAGCCTGTGTTAAATACCAAGTGAGAGGCTCACAGGACCATGTTCTCTATTTCAGTGGGGGTATCATGGGAAGCAGAGAAGATAAATATGGTCTCTTGGGCAACAAAGGATAAAGTTGAACACCCAGTATGTATAATTCCATTTCTTAATCTTATAGAAGGTTAAGCTAATATCACTAAAACTGTATCTGCCTAAATAATCCATCAATCTCAGTCCCAGAATAATTTAAATCCTATTAATAAGTAAATGGATTATTTTAATACAATAATTGAGTATATAACATGTATGTATTAGTCTGGAAAACTATTTTCATACGTAGATATTTCATCTTGAATGTAACTAAGAGGTTAAAATCACTATTATATTTTTATATCCTTAAATATAAACTGTTAAGAAAAAACCGTTCTATGTTTTCTTGTCTTTTGGAATCTCACTTACATGCTGGCGTGAAATTGTACCTGAAACTGTCATTTGGCTTAACAAAGACATGTACAATGTAAGCCACAAATATTTTGATTTATACAGTAAGACAATGCCTGAATTCTATTATTATATTTATTTTTATGTATAAAGAATATAAATAGGTCTATAACAATAATTTAAATGCTTAGCTGATCTTTTCTCTTTAGCCTAATATCTTATAAAAGGGTTATATATTTTTGTTATATTAGAAAACATACATATTCAACCAAAAAATACTATCTAGAATTTCAAAATTTTATAATTTATAATTATTAGTGGTAGTCATTAGTGTCTTTCAAAAAAATTACTTTGTTCTCATTTTATCAGTGTGGTTTAGAAGGGATCCTCAAAATTACATCAGCAATCACCTCTACCTTATTAAACACAATGGTCAACTACAGTCCTCATTTTCCTTGATTTAGCAGTACTTGACACAGTTGACAATTTTATTTATTTGGAAACACCTCTTTTCTAGGTCAAAAAACACTATTTGTTCTTGAATTTTCTCAAACCCTAGTGACCGTCCTTTCTCACTTTTATTGTTTGGTTCCTTTTCATCTACCTAAGCTCTTAACAACTAGAGTGCCCTGCGGATTTGTTTATTTAATAATAATCTTGTGATTATTGTGGTGTAAGAAACTACCCCAAACTTCAGTGGCTTAAAACAGGTATTTATTGTCATGCATTAGTAAAAATTAAGTATTTATTATTGCTCATGAATCCATGGGTCCTCTGAGTGGTTCTGCTGATCTAGGACAGGTTCTGCAGATTTTAACTGCTGACTGATACACCTGTGTTCAACTGGTGTTTTGTCTGGTAGGTGGTTGATCTGCATAGCCTCACTTAGATTTCTGCAGATTGTCAGACTAGGTGGCCTGGGCAATAGAGTTCAATTCTCTGCATCTAGCAGACTAGGCTGGCTTTGTTTATATGGCAGTGGCAGGCTTCCAAAATAGAAGAGAAGCACCTAAGGCAGCTGGTAGATTACACTTCCATCATATTCCTTTGGCCAAAGCAAGTTAACAGGCTGGCCTAGATTGAAAGGGGTTTGTAAAGGTGCTATTCTTGATGAAAAGAATGTATGAAGTATCATTAGTGAGGGCATGAATAAAGGGAGTGTAAAGAAGTGGAACACATTTGCAATGAATATCCCGCAACCACTTCTTATCTTTTCCTGTTTTTATTTCCTCTATAATCTTACCCGGTTACAGAAATGGGTTTAAGTAGCATCTGTATGCTGACAACTTCCAAATTTTGTTCTATAACCAGTATATCTTCTTAGAACCTCAGACTTACATAACCATTTTTAAATTTTTCTCTCTCCTCTCCTCTCCTCTCCTCTCTTCTTTTCTCTTTTCTCTCAGAATCTCACTCTTGTCATTGCCCAGTCTGGAGTGCAATGATGGTATCTTGGCTCACTGCAACTTTTGCCCTCTCAGTTCAAGTGATTCTCCTGCCTCAGTCTCCCGAACACCTGGAAATACAGGCTCCCACTACCAGGCCCAGTAAATTTTTGTATTTTTAGTAGTTTCACCATGTTGACCAAGCTGGCCTCGAACTCCTGACCTTTGGTAATCTGCCTGCCTTGGCCTCCCAGAGTGCTGGGATTACAGGCGTGAGTCACTGTGCTCAGCTGATATTTCTAATTAGATGTCAAATAATCTTCTTAAATTTAAAATATCTAAATCCAAGTTCCTATTTATCCCTTGTCACCTACATTACCAACTTAATTCTACAACATTCTTTCCTATCTTAAGTGTTAATGTCTGTGTCCTTCAGTTTGTGAGTGCAAAATAGTTGGAGTGATGCTAAAGCCCTTACTCTTGCAAGCCCTACGTCCAATCTAGCAGTAAAATACCTCTCTTTCCAAAAATATATCCGATATCTGACTACTTCTTGCCAGGCCCAGTACTTCCATGCCCAAAACAACACTATGTCTCAACTGTATCTTTAAATAAGACATTCTCTTCTTCCTCCTTCTGTCCTAGCAAAGCTAAAAATCTGTTTTCTCACAGCAACCAAAGTTATTCTATTAAAACTTGAGTCAAATTATATCAGTCTTCTACTCAAAATGTTCTTATAGGTCTCTCTCTGACTTTCTCAGTCTAAAAGCCAATATCTTTCCAATGAGGCCTTGCATATATCTTGTTCAGTTCTTCACATTACTTTGCTTTGGCAAGGGAAACCTTACTGCACATCAAATATGTTTGGCATATTGATGCCTCAGGACATCTTCAGCAGTCATAAGTCTGTCTTTAATTCTCTTCCATGTCCATCAAATGCATGACTCACTCCTTCACCTCTTTCAGGTTTTGTTCAAATTTTACATTTCAAATGATGTGTTTTCTGAATACTATATACTGCATTGAACATTATCCCTCCTGCCTACAGTCTCCTTCCAGAAGTCTCTATCCCTCTACTTGCTTTGCCATATAACACAATTCATCATTGCACACGTGCACACACACACACACACACACACACACGCACCACTCTTACTCAATTATTTTCTTGTACCACACTCCCTAAGTTATGAAAGTATTTGAGGGGAAGTTATCTTTAATCTTTTGACTGATGTTTCCTGCATAAGGTAATATTTCCTGGCTCATAGCAGGCACTCACTATATATGTTGATGAAAGGGAAGACTGAAAAAAAGCAAAATATCCCAGGTCATTCTTATGACCAATCAATTTGGAAAGGCAGATCAAAAAGACATATAATAAAATAAAACTAGGCAAATAACTGGGAAATATATGTGGAATGTTGTTTAACAACAATTACAGTTATTTTAGATATATAAATTAATGACAGTGAAAAACTTTACTGAAATTATATACAAATTGTTAAAAAATGTAATTATTTCCCCACATGGGGTAGGTCTGGGAGTAATAGAATTATTAGAATGTGGGGTGGGGTATGTGAGAATAATTAATTCCATATTTTACTCACATTATTAATATATTTTAATGTTTCTCAAGATGAATAAACATCAATTTTAATTAAAAGCTGTAAACATTTTAGTATTTAACTATTGACATATTCATAGTTATATTTGATAGACTGAACTAATCTCATTAATATAATTATACTGGAAAAGTAAAGATATAACATTGAACATGATGACCAATTGAAGCAAATACAGATGTACTAATCAATGTCCATTTCATAAACTGAGAGAATTAAAATTACCTACGTTTTTTCAAGTGTAATACATGCTTTTGATGTTGCTAACAGTTTTCTGGCTATAATATTTCAATATATTGGTTTTAATTTATAAGCCTTCTTGTGGTTATTTTAAATAATTTTGTCAGTAAGTTCCTACTAGGTAGTCTTTGTCTAAAAGTAAGATTGTGAAATCATCTGTCATTTATTTATAAAAGCTAAAAAATATGAGTAGCATTTTCCATCACATTTATTTATAGTCTGTCAATAGAAAAGAGAGACATTGGCAAAGTTTGGAAAATTGCTGGTCTCAAGAGAGGTTCTGGTTCTGTGTAGCTATACTCACTTTTCTTTTGGAAAACACAGAAGCACCAATTCAGCCTTAATTAAAATACATTCAGAAGCCTACAACTTTTGTGAATTAAAAACAGTCACATAAATTAAATTTAAATATAATTATAGCTTAAAATAATAATTTTAACAACCATTGTCAATTCAAATGTTGCCATAGGTTTTTGTTTTTTGTTTTTTTTTTTTATATTTCACAGTTTTTTTTGTGTGTTGATATTTTCATAAATTGTTTACACTTTGATATTCATCACTTGTTGAGGTGGTTATAGTTCTAGTCTCTTTTAATGAATACCAAAGTAACATTTTTTTTTCTAGCAATACCCAATCATAATTCAGAAAATGAATTGGAGCCTGAGTACTGTGTCATCTTTGATTCTAGTAACCATACCTAACCTACTAAGTTTGCACTTGCTCCACTGTCTATCTAGATTTCAGGAAAGCACTCTGTTTTTAAGTATATTTGTTATTTTACAATGTTAAGAGGTAAATTTACATCATCTGGAGCCTCAAATTCTCTCCAATATTGTTTATACACAATTTCCGGAACTTATTCAAATAAATCAGGCATAGAAGTAGAGACCCGATCAAAAACCAAAAGATAAAATGAAATACAAGTTTGATATAACAATGTAATTCTCCACTATAAAGAATGAAGAAATGAAAAAGTATATGCTTAACTCAATATGCACGGAGAAAATAATTTAACACTTATTTAAAGAAAATATACTGCAACAATTCATGTTATAACAAAACTAACACTTCTTATTAAATTGGATACCAAATTAATTTTTTTATTTGATAATATCTACAAAACACTTTTAGATAGTATTAAGTAAAATGTTTGATAGTAAAATAGTGGAATAGTTTCTTCTGGAAGGATATATGCCACCAACACCTCTTTCAGTTTTTTGCAGAGGGATCTAGCCCATTGCAATATGATAAATTAATAATAATACCATAGCAAAATAACAATATTTATAAAAACAGGAAGAAGCAAACCTATCATTATTTGCAGCCAAATTATGTTGTACCTAAAAACTCCAAAAATCTACAGGTGTACTATTAAAATTAAGCAAATGTTAAGTGCACTACACAGAAACATTATATAAAAGTCAACTATATGTTTTCTATCTGTAGCATGTAGTATAACATAAATTTCTCCAAGGCATAAAATTTATCATAACTTCGGAATATCAGGACATGTTTTCTTAGTATTGTTGATAAGTTAAATTTGTACATTTTCTATTCTGAGTATGCCAACACTAAAATTATATAGTTGTATAAACCACTAAATAGCTTTGCTCTTCATTGTCACTGACTTTTTTATGGCAGTGTTCCAGTCATTGCTCAGAAGCTTTATTCAATACTGCACTTTCCTTTTTCTGTGTGTGATATGGAGAATATAAGTTGTGCTGCTGATAAAGAAGGTAGATGAGAAAGGCAAATGTGGTCTGGTAAGAGGTACTATTTATCAAATAAAGACATGCTGATTTTCCTTTGTTCTTCCTCTTTCAAGAACAAATTCTCTGAAATTTCAAAGGTATTGCTGCTTTTACTGTCAGGTCCCTGTTCCTTCCAACTGTACACTCTAGCTTTCTCATGTCCCCTCTATACATTTGAGTTGACAAAAGTTATGCTATTTAGGGAAACTAATTTGTATGAGTTTTTTGGGTGTTCACACATCCCTAAATGCTTGCTCAATAAAAATTTCTTTGTCCAAATTTGGCTTGGATGGATCCATGGAGTTAGTTTTAAATAGTGCACTATTTTATTTTTTGAAAAGTTACTTTTTGAATGACTCTGATATATCTAGCAAGTACATATAGTAATTGTGAACTATGTGAAAGGAATGTATGCAATAGATAAAATAAAACATGGTTTATAATCAAGTGCCAAAAATGTCTTCAAATGTAAACTTGCTTTGTAATTGTTGTGGAAGATATAAGACCTTATTTATCAGTATCCTTTTCAGGTGAGGCCTCTACCACATATCAATAATTAGTACTTAAATCAAACTTTTTTTGCATTCTTCTTATTTTACATATTTATTCTTTGTGCAGTTATGATAACCTTTACTAATATAATATTACTTCAACTATACAGAGCCATAAAACATTTATGAGAAGACACTAAAAAGTTCACTTTTTTAAACCTCACTTCAAATATGCCTAGCTATTCAATTTAAACAGTGTATTAACATAATCATATCCATATTTTACTACTAATTGTTGAGCAGACAATTTTAAAATTTTGAAGAGACAAAAGGATTTCAAGAAATTTTCTATTCATTATCCAGTTTCCTGTCAGCATTGTATCTAAATCATAGAGGGGAAAATATGAATTTCAGTCTTTATTTCTTTTTCTCTAAAGGGGAAGAAATGGCACAGCCTCATACATCCATCTATTTTAATACCTATTACCGTTACTGCCAAGAATGTCTTCCTTTTAGTTTTAATTATTCTAGATTCCTTTCTAGAATGACTAAAACTAAATAACTTTTAATCTTTTAAACTTTAGAACAGTTAAACGAGAGTTGGAGACAAATACTCAGTACCCTGTCTGAGGAGACGGTGGGAGAGAAAGAGAGAGAGAGAGACCAGCTTAATTTAAAAAGCATCACTGCTTATCTTCTTTTTGGTTCTAATTTAGTCTACTGAAATTTCATCTAATTAGGCAAACATTCCCTTCTAAACCTTAACCAAGAATTCCAGTACACCACCAGACATATTTTTCACTGGAGAAATCAACTTATTATTAAGGAAATTGTATAAAAATTTAATATTTAAAAATAATAAATTGCAGCATTATTTTCTCAATAGTTTAAAACTGAATGCATAAAGGTGTTATTACAATGTAGTGAATATGAAAGAAACCTTTGTTACCCTCACTTTTTTCAATGGAGTTGCCAGTTTGAAGAATATGGAAACTATATTACCTTTATCTTTTAGATGATAGCATTGCCTGTATATTAGTAATTTCCTGTTACTAGATAACAACAGCTGAATCTGTACTGAGTAGATGCTTTTTATTTTGCATAGAATCAGCTTTCTGAAGATGTTTAAGGTTTAGAATATATTAATATACGTGTGCTGCTGAATTGTTTGGGCCCAGTCATTTTAACCCTCCTTCTGTACTTGAAACAAAGTGCTCTATTTCTTTGATTTTCCTGTGTGTTGGAGTGAGTTGGGAGACTTTAATCACAAACTCTATTTTCAACCATCACAGCAGAGTTCAGCAGATTGGGACTCAGTAGGACATTTCTACAGAACATTTTTTAGTGAATTCAATAGTTATGTGCTCAGACTTCTCCAATTTTTAATTGTTATTGGATGGATAGTATCAGCCTTGAGTGTGTCCTCATTCTTAGGTTTACTAAACAAAGATGAAACCTTATCTCAACAAAATATTTACGTTTGTTTTAATAACTTCAGAAATATTAAAACAGCATCAATGATAACTATTTGACTGTAGAGTTAAGAATTGTATATCCTCTAACAAATAGCCATATCCATTTTAATGGACTTACTGAACAGAATTCCTTTATAGAATGAAACTAATTTTAGTCTGTTCTATGATTTAATTATACATTGTCATATGACTATTTTATGTTTAGCATTTCCACCTTCATGATTAGATTTTAATGACAATGACTATAGGAACATTTGTGTGTGCTTGTATTCTCCCACAGTTTCTTATATTGTGCTTGTCCATATTTTCATAGTAGAAATTTAAAAAATACTAATTTCCCTGTTGAATAGTAACTCACCTCTCATGGAAGATGGTGAATGTTTCTTTTTTCTTTTTTTTTTTTTTTTGGACTTTTGTTTTGTTGTTTTTTAAAGTGTTTTCTATTGACAACAAATGACATTGTTACGCCATCACCTCTTCCACCCATACAGTGGCCTAACCTTGTTTAAGGTAGTATTAGACAGATAGCAATGTTAGAATATGTTTGCTGGATTAAATTTGAGTTGCATGTTAATTAAGTGAATTTGAAATGTATAAATCAACACCTATAAATGCCTGTTCATTGCAGAAAATGTCATCCATGGTAAGACAGATGGAAGATATTTGAGTATGACCTTGGATAACAAACAACCTCCACATTCGAAATATCAGAATCTTGTAATAGTCATACTTACATATATAATGTTTAGGAAAAAATGAAATTAACAAATCACTATGTTAAACAATTCCAAATAGACAACTTTTAGCTCAACATGTTCATGTAACTAAAATGATATATTTTTAGATACTTCATTATGTCATAACAGGAGATCGAGTAGATTTTTTTTTTTTTTAAGTAATTATGGACAAGGGTGATTGAGTTTCCCTTAAGACTGTCCTATCTGTCAAGGTATTAAGATGTCTCTATTTATGAGACAGATGGTATTTTAATTTGAATATAAACCAACTTTGGATGATAGATCAAAGAGACAAAAACATAAAGTTTTTCACTGAAAAACAGCTTCATTTTTAAAGGTGTGTAATGGCTTGCTAAATAGATATATATGAGGATTTTTATTTATGATGTTTATAACTGTATATATAATAACTATAATAAGTTATTCATATTACATAATAGCTACAAGTAGATATTCAAATACTTATGTAGGTGAAATTCAGATTTTATGTTCAAATTTTCCCTTTTTTACTGGGATTTTAACCATAACATATTATTCTTTGCAATTATATCCAATGGTTATTGTGATTATAAGCTTTTCAAAAACCTCCAAAGTTAACCAGTAAAGTTGGAAATTATGTAATTAATTTAATATTTATTTTTTCACTAAAATCATATACATCATTTTTTTTTTGGTTGACCTAGAATAGAACCTGAATGTCGTAGTATTTTCCACACCTTGCTTATTGAGTTTAATGAATTTTATTTGTACTGTATAAGTGGTAAAACTCACCTATCTTTGTCACTTTCATTACATTTTAAATTTTAACACATTAAAGTTTTAACTGTGATAATATACCATGGTCTTGTGCCTTTATTAAATATTTTCTTATAAAAACAGTGGTATAGATATCCTGCAACTCAATATATGTACTAAATTTCAATGTACATATTTTTATATGAATGTTAAAAATAACAAGGCAAATTTCATACATCATATATCTTAAATGATGTAGTAAAAATATTAATAAGAGTTAGTCCATTCGAGACACAAGAGTGACTGATTATTTTGCTAGCATTATCTGCTAGCTGAGCAAAGTGGCTTGCATCTGTGCTCTCAGTTACTCGGGAGCTGAGGTTGGAGGATCCCTTGAGGCCAGGAGCTCAAGACTGAAGAGAGTTATGATCAAACCACTGCACTCCAGCCTGGACCTCAGAGCAAGCGCCTGTCTCTAAATTTTTTTTTTTTTTTAATAGCTGGGCATGTTAACATGTGACTGTAGTTCCACTTACTTGGAAGGCTGAGGTGGGTGAATTGCTTGAGCCCAGAAGTCAAAGGCTGCAGTGAGCTACGATGGCACCACTGTGCTTTTGAATTGGTTGTGGGATACCCTGTTCTAATCTTGTACATAAGCTATGCTTATGAATCAATTTTGTGAACTGATTACTCATAAAATAATTGATAAATTTTTAATGTGCGAACTAGTTGGTTGTCTGATTGCTAAGGTTGTTTAAGTCCATTGGTGTTCTTTTAGAGAATTCTGTCAGTAAGATTTGATTGACAAGTTTACATAGGCATTTCTATGCAATTAGCTTGTGAGTTTTTAATCAAATAACTGCTCTAGACACGTGGCTGCTTGTGAGACCTCCTATATGCCAAGATGTAAATGATGGTCATCCTGCTGTGATTGACAATTCTCCAGCTCTAGGACCCTCTCTTTTTAATATAATGGTTAGTGGTTTCTCAAGCTCATAAATACTATCACTGGTTTGATAGGTGGAGTTTGCTAGGAACTAAGAGAAAAAACATAGCCTTATATTTCAAAGAAAAAAACATTTTCTAGAATTTTGTTACACAAGATTTGTTCTTGATAATTATCAATATTAGGTTGGGCAAAAAAAGTCAGCTGGGACTTAGGTATCGTCATGGGTTGAATTGCATTTCCCAAAATGATTTAAAGTCCTAATCCCAAACACCTGTGAACACGACCTTATTTGGAAATAGAGCCTTTGCGGATGTAATCAAGTTAAGATGAGGTCATTAACATGGACACCAATTCAATGTAACTGATTTCTATATACACATAGAAGACAGAGGCATACAGGGAAAAGAACATCATGTGACAACAGAGGCAGAGATTAGAGTATTGCAGCTGCAAGGCAAGGAATGCCAAAGCACACTGGCACCACAAGAAGCTAAGAAGGGGCAAAAGGGATTCTACCCAGCGTCTCACAGGAAGCATTGCCCTGCTGACCTTTTGATTTTAGACTTCTAGATTATAGAACTGTGAGACAATAATGTTTTTGTTATTTTAAGCCACCCAGTTGGTGTAACATTCAAGATAATCCTAGGATATTAATACATGAGTGAAATGCAGTGGCAACATCAGCTTCATAATTAATTTACTGGGGAATAACAAAATCTAAGGCGGAACTTCCTCAAATTATCTACCAAATTAACACGTAAAAATAACTTGAGGTTAAAAATACTTACATATTTACTATGTCTATAGATTTATTCTTATTGCTGGGGGACAGAAGGAGAAGCAAGGAGAAGAGCAAAGTGGAATATGAAAAAACAGTTTTAGTGAGCTAAGAGCTTAGAAGTGATATTAGGCAGCTAAATTGTTAAATACTGTAAAATTCAGAATTATGTAATTGTTAAATAACATTCAATTGGGATGTTTACTTTAAAATTAGTGTTGGAATGTAAGAAATTTTTCAAAGGACAAAATAATGAGTATAAAGTTGTGCAGATTAGTGGAAAGCATGAATATGATTGAAACATAGTTTGAGAATAGATAGCATTTTTAGGAAATGGTGAAAATACTAGCGTATTTCAAGCATACAGCATGTCTGTGTGTGTCTATAATTTATTTTCTCCAAATAATTATGTCTTTAAAAATATATACATGGCATAAATGGTACACATATATATCAAATCTATTAATACACATGCATAAATGATGAAAACTTAGAGAAACAAATGCTATTGGTGTACATTATTGTATATTGCTGTGTGTGGAGATATCTCAGCCAACATAGTCCTAGTGTAGTTGTTGGGCCACTAGGACATTGAGACAGGTGCAAGAGAATGAGATCACAAACCTGCCTGTGGGTGGGTGGAGTCTTAAGTATAGCTTAATCTAATTCTTTTCAATATTGTGTCAGTTAACTATTGCCGCAATCATGCCATTCAGTGACTTACAACAATGAGTTCAGGACTGTCATATTTGAAATCAGATTGGATGATCTTGGCTTGACTTGTTCACATGACTTGAGATTAGTGGTCTGTTGGATGATCTGGGCTGCCTCACCTTCATTTCTACAGCTCACTCATCCTCTAGCAGGCTAGCCTGCCCTATTATCATGTGAGTTTCATCTACCAGGAAATAACAAAATCCAAGGTAAAAATTCTTCAGAGTATATACCAAGTTAACTTGCAAAAATCAGTTGATGTTCACAAACACTATTTATTTGTTATGTGTATAGATTTGTTTCTATTTGTGGGGGACAGAATGAAAGACAAGGAGAAGAGCAAAGTGGAATATTTTTTAAAAAAACAGTTTTTTAATGAGCTAAGAGCTTAGAAGTGGTATTATACATCTAAATTAAATGGAATGAGAACATGCAATATCTTTTGAAGCCTGGTTTTGAAACTGGCACACCATCATTTTTGCTTCAATCTCCTATTCAAGACAAATTGAAAGGACACCATAGGCACAGACTTAGGTAACCATACTCAACTTCTTAACTTTGAGAAACTGTAATGTAAAGGACATGGCTAAAGATAATATATAGGCATGATAATATAGAGATATAAAGATAATATATGATACATAAATATAATGAAACGATGTCATCATTGTAATCTATCACAGCTACTCAGTTAACTTCCACCATCACTCCCTGGGGTTCCTACCACAACATTATTTTGTTTCTACATAGTTTAGAAATCAGTCTAGTAGTTTGAATCTGTGGCAGTAATTCCCAGATATAAGTACATCAATTGTCATTTTAGTTCTATAAATTAATTTTAAGAGCACAGTTAATAGGACTGTCTTTGGAAAGACAGATTCTACTTTTAGGTGTTGAGAAAATTAGTTGTTATTCCTGAAAGCATGAGGAAAACAACTATTTAATGTTAAACTCAAGGTGATCAAGGTGACCCTGAAAGGCCCTTAGGGTTGGTTTGCTAGTCGCTCAGGCAAGAACACTCCATCCCATTCAAGTTTTCGAATGACTGGAAAATAAATTTCTTTGATATTTAAATTTCTGCAGCTTACTAAAATTGTAAAATTATTTTGACTACAGAATATTTTCTGTGAGAAATTCTGCACCATTATGTATTAGTTTCATCTATAAAATGACAATCACAGCTGAAAAATGAAGAGAATCAGCTATGGCAGTGTGCCATTCTATTGAGTCCGCTTTTACCCTTGATCTCAGATTTGATTCATCACTTTTTGCCTGGTAGATTGCAGCATACTTTACCATTGTGTCTTTTTTTAAACTCATGCTTATTTTCCAAATGACTCATTAGACAGATGTTTCCTAGTATACAACAATATTTTTAAAATAAATTACATTGTATAGAAATCCTGTCAGTTCAAGTTTCTTTATCCCTAGGTAATTCTTTAATCTATTTTTCATTTAGAAAAACATGTATATAATAGATACCATTTTATATCAAATTTGGCACCTCAGAATTAATTTTTCTCATTTTAATGTACTCTGACAGATATTAAACATATAATTGAGAATGGACTTTTAAGGTATGTAAGTTTTTTCCTCAAAAAGAAAAGCAATGTGTAAATTGAAAGCTATCTTTCCCATCTAAACCCCATCCACTTCCAGCTTCCTAAAAGGATTTTTTTTTCATGCCATCATTTATCTACTTATAAGGCAATATTTTTGAAGTCTCACTATTTGCCATGCACTCCGTACTCAATAATTGCAGGCACAGTTTTCTTCTTTCTTGCTGGACTCCCAGTATGCGGTGATAGATGTTTTCTGAAATGACTGACCTGCTTTGATGAATTTGCTGCTTGTGATCTTTGCATTACCTGTTTCCCTCCTCAAAGTTTTCTGCTCTTCTTGTGCAAAGCGCATCACAAGTTTTAGTTGTTTTTTTCATCTTTACCTCATCAGTTCAGTTCTTAGTTCAATGTCTGAAACAGTGGGAGTCCTTAGTAAACACTTAATGAATAAGTTAGCCTTTTTACCATGTTTATAAACAATTGTTCTTACATTATTCTTTTCCATTATGCTGGAGTTGACAGCAAAGCTTTGTCTTTTTTCATTTTTGTACAAAGTTTTCTATTATCAGCAAAGTATCTCACACAGTCAGCATTTAATAAATGGTTGTTGAATAAATAAATAAATGTAAGAATTTCAAGAAGCAGGAAAATTAAAACACATTATTATAGTTTTACAATATTTCTGATTTCAAAATCTATACTGTCTCAAAAACAAAACAAAAAGGAAAACAACTATTGAAATCTACAACAAATATTAGTTGAGATAACAGATTCTGCATAGATTTTTCTTTTTCTTTTTTGAGACGGGGTCTCCCTCTGTCACCTAGACTGGAGGGCACTGGCAGTCTCTTCTCATTTCAACTTTCACCTCTCAGGCTCAAGCAATCCTTCCTCCTCAGCATCCCTGGTAGCTGGGTCTACAGGCATGTGCCACCACACCTGGCTAAAGTTTACTTTTGTTTGTAGAGACAGGGTTTTGCCATATTGCCCAGGCTGGTTTATAACTCCTAGACTCAAGTGATCCACCCACCTTGGCCTCCTAAAATGCTGGAATTAAGGGCGTGAGCCAGCGCACCTGGCCATTGCATAGATTTTTAATAGTGTTTTCTCAGTTTATTCATTTACTTCATTAAAACAATTACTTAGACTCGTTGTGTACTCTTAGGCACTGGGCGCCAACATTATAAAGTGAAAAATAGAAAAAACATGTTTATTCTTTTTTGATGGTACTGTTTAATATATATAAAAAAAGCTCATTCTTATTTGTTAGAAATACTCCCAAAAGGTGGGTATAATTGTCAAATTTTATTAATTAGAAGTTTGAATAGAGAAAAATCTGTATTGAAGTTAACATGCTGCATGATAGATCTGAAACCCCAAGCTTGACTGATGCCCATACTTCCCTTAGGTCACATTTTTCACTGGTTGCTCTGTGTTTCCTTCCATGAAGTGTTCCCTTCCATCCTCACATTTGGGGAGTTCTACATGAAAAAAACTTGTTTACCTGTGATGGCCTCACGGTTTCCTAAATCTATTTGACCTGTTATCCATCAATGACTTTTTACATAACTTGGAACGTTTATTCCAAGGTTATCTATCTAGGTGGTGCTTCTTACAGTGGAGTACTGAAAAGGAGTACCGAAGGGTTCCAAGTATGCAAAATCCTCCTGCTGCATTCCCTAAAGACCCACCTCACAAATATGCTCTGTGCCAAGCAATGAAAACAGTCTTCAAAAAAACAAATATGTGCATTTTTCGTTAATGGTATTATATGTTTTAAAATAAATATGTTAAATATGTATAAAAAAAGAGACAAACTAGGTATCCTTTTACCAAAAGAACATGGAGATGAAATAATGAAACTAAATCCAAATTTTTGATATTGACTCTTTTCTTTCCTTACTTTTTTTCTTTTCTTTTCTTTTTAATTGTGGAATACCAGCTCCACCGTGTTTGTTGACAGTGGAGTCACGAGCTATTAAATGACAGGAATAGTAACAGTTTTGTTACTAACAAATATACACTAGGTTATTCACTGAAAGGATATACAATAATACTTGAAATCTAGAAATCAGTTTCAGATATATCTTTTTCTTGTCATTCTTTTGTATTTTGTCTGGGCTTCTCTTTTTTATCTGTATGAACCATTTTCATTTTAAGTGTGATCAGGATAATGAAAATATAAAAGGCTTGTGTTTTCCCATTCATTCTAACATTTACAGATCATAGGTTCCTTCATGATCATAAGCAAAAGAATGGAGTGAATTTAATTTTCACTAGGAAATGTTATTAGGTTGGTGCAAAAGTAATTGCCATTACTTTAAGTGGCAAAAACTGCAATTACTTTTGCACCAATCTTACTTGAAATTTTATGGTTTAGAATATAGCTGAATACAATTACTATTGTTTGGCAGCAAATGGAATAGTTACATATGTGAATTGACACTTTCTGTAACCTACTTTTGTGTCTAGAAGTCAGTTGGGTAACAGAAAGCTGCCAAATATTGTCCCATTACTAAGATAAATTTTCAAGATAAGAGGATGACAACTATCACCAGTCAAATCATTCTATACTAAGAAAAGCATGGACTGTTAACATCTCAGCAAGATATTGAATATGAATATAATGAATATTATCACCTGTGAAATTGATTGCTTCTGATAGGAAGCTAATAGGAGTTGGGGATCCACCAACAGTTATTGTTAGGCAGAAATAAGCACTAGAACTTATTGAGGAAGTTAGCTGAGATTATTGATGATAAATTGTTTCAACTGGAAATGCCCAACTGTGTTGTCTTCTTAAATAGTCAGATGGAGTAGAAATATATTACTTCAGCACTTGTTGACAATCTCCATTGGCCTTATTGAGTCCAAATAAATGAGTCCAAAATAAATGAAGCTCCAAGTCATGGCAAGATGTTTTCCATGAATATGCAGAGTTTTATACAAATCCCTATTTATTTTGTGGAAGGATAGACACTTAGGCTGCTCAATGCCATGCTACGTTTGGCTTTAATAGCTCTGAAATTTGCGGCCTTACTTCATGATTTTATGAACATCTTTAAGGATATTATAAACATATTATACAAAACATCTTTTTTTCTTTCATAGGCTCTATTCCCATGCTTGTTTGATTTGCAGTGAAAGCTCGATAGTGCATTATATTAACTCAACAAAATCCAGTTTGAATTAATATACAAATATTTCTGTTATCTTTGTCACAAGTGGAATTGTGATGAAAGTGTATACTTTTACACAATCTAGAAAATAATTTATTCTGCAGCTAAGGATGATATGGGTCAATAATGTGATCACGAGGGAATAAACTAACATTGTACTATTTCATAATAAAACACTATATGCTTTACTTGTGATTGAAACTTATGTGAGGCCATTAAAATAAAACATTTACAAGTGTATATCTGGGATGACTTCAAATTAAAATCACATATTGGATTGTGGTTGCCTGTTATTAGAGAGCCTACTCAACAAAAAGCTAAATTTTAATAGTTAGAAATATTCCCTTATCTGGCTCACATATCAAGTAATCAAAAGCCGGTCAGTACAAGAAAAATTCTGTATACTTACCAGTTTTGTGGAGCCATGGATATGCTTACTCTTCACGACATTAGTTCAAATATCCGAAGACAATACATTTGTTTTTCTTTCAGATTTCATCCTTTAGTTCTCTGTGTATATCGTGGGCCTCTCTGAAGAAAATAGACTGTGGCTATGGCTTTATATACTATAAACTTTGTTATGATTTATTCACTTTTAATGTTCTGACAGTTTAATAACCAGGTGGCATTTCTTTTTGGTTACATAAAGTTGAACAATAACCACCTGCTGAAAGTTTGCATTTGAGACATGGTATTAAAAAGAAAGATATGCCTCAGGGCAATTTGTAATAATGCCCTAGTCAAAGACCGAAATCAGAGAGGAAGAACTGAACTGACACCTTTTCATATCAGGTGAAAAACTAAATATATTCACATTACTTCAGAGATAAGCTAGATCCAATTTGGGATTAAACTATGTAGTGTGTATAATGTGGATTTTCTTTTTAGTAATTGGAGTGCTTGTGGTAAAAACATGAAGAAATAACTTGTAAGAGAATAAGAATGGCCTCTAGAGACACTGTTATTTTAGGAAAGAAAACCCCTCCATTTGCTGTGGAGGTTCACTGTGCATGTTGTTGCTGTTAGACTTTAGTCAACTTCAGGAAACCTAAGAGTAAGGTCACTAGAAATGACATTTTATTAAATTGCTTATTTTTTTCCAGAGAGAAATGAGATGCCCCTTTTTCCTCCTTCATTTCTGCGTTTATTTATTTATTCATATAAAAATATTGGCATATCAGCATAGGGCCTGGGTGATTATAAGTAAAAGTGAGAAAAGAGAATTTTAGCAGATGTAAGTTCTTTTGCAAAATGCATGAAAATATTTGCTAATTCTTGGTTGATTTGGCTTCTACATACCAATGTGTATTACTTTTCAGGTTTCATTTTTCCCTGGAAAAAATAAGTCCGCACAATAATTTAACATGAATTGTGTAGTCTTATGCAAGTACCACAGAGCAGTGATTGTTATCCCTAACAACAAATTCAATGGGTATAGTCAGCTCTTTTTATCCCCTATTAAACCTTTGAAATAATTTATATGTTAATGTTAGATATGCATTTTCAAATAGCATTCTGCTTATTTGCTGCACGTAAGATATTTTCTCTGCCCTGAAAAAAAAGAAAAATAGAACATTTGTGATTTCCCATGGTTAAGCAAGTAATTCTCTGCTACACCAACTGATAGGATTTGTTACGACTCTAGATTTTATTCTTAAACTGAAGTCTTTAATGTCCAGGTTTAAGAATTACAAATTCCATGTTACTTTAAAACTTTTAAGCTTATTCTCTTACATTCGATTTCCTAGTATTCAGGCAATGTGCTTAGAAAAAAAACATTTTGTGCAAAAGAATATCTGTAGAAAGCTACTCTTCAGTTAAGGAAAAGGAGCTGTAAGAAAATATTGAACATATATTATAAATAAAATATACTAAAATTTAAAAAGTTCACCAATTTTGTACTCCATTTAGTGTATTTGTCTTAGAGTTTTAGGACAGCAATCAGATGTTGCTTTGTCGGTATTCCAGACTGAGTAAATCAGTAAATACATAGTAGATAACGAAAGCCAGTTTCTCATTGTGAGAGAAACTGTCAGAGAGAAACAGATGAGAAAGGAGAAAAGACTTGATTGAACCTTTTGGCATTAGTTGGGAATCAGAGGTATCAGTAAGAGCTCATAAGTTTTAGTCAATATACAGATTAATATGAAAATAGATATGGATGCACGTATGTATTTTCCCACACATACATATTTTCTGTATTTCCTAGCTGTGTATACTGAGAAGCTGGATGTAATGACACCCCCTTAGCAATAAACATATCTTTACTTGGTTTCTATATCTATTCTCCAGTAAAAGAAACCCAGGCTCCTTAGGGAAATAACTGATTGCACAATTACTAGTGTGGTTGCCCAACTGTTTCTAAGATGCCTCTGAGGATAAAGGACCACAGATAGCCAAAGATTTCTGGAAAAGGAGAAGCTATAGATGTCAAGGCATTATATACTGCAGTAATTAAGAGATTCTATATTTAGATAAACAGACGAATGAAACCAAATAGAAAGTCAAGAGACTGTATACACACAGAAACACACACATACATAACACATATATGTATATGTTTATGTATATGCATGTGAATATATACAGGGTGTATGTGTATACATTATATAATATCATGTATACATACTTACATATCTGGTATATATCTGGTATCACATACGCCAAGTAAAGAACGATGCTAATTTATTCTGCATAATCCCTGTGCTCATGGAAACATGAGCACATGCCATGTTATTAATTAAATTGGCTCCATTCTCCAACATTTATTAAATGCATATGTACACACATGCACACATATATATACTCTATGGGTACCATAACTGAAATACATAGCAATAAAACTGGTTTTTATTGAGGGTCAACTATGTACTAAGCACTCATCAAAGAATCTTTTTGTAGCATGACATTCTAACAGAAGATGTATGCATAGTTTGGAAGTATGTTTACTGAACTATGTGAAAGAGCCATTGGCTCAGTTCTCCAACATTTATTAAATGCATATGTACACACATGCACACATATATATATTCTATGAGTACCATAACTGAAATACATGTGTGTGTGTGTGTGTGTGTGTGTGTGTGTATATGGGACTCAAAATATAGAAAGCAAAGACTTGTAGCCATATTTTTTAATGAACAAACTAGACTTGTGGGATTTAAAGCAAGAAGCAATTGCATTTTAAGCACCATTTTTTTAACACTCCTGTCCTGAAGATATATCAAATAAATCCCAAAGCATTTTCATTTACCTTCACATCTCATTAGTCTTATTTTCCCAGGGTTTTTTTTTTTTTTAAACACACATAACAAAAGAATACATGGTTTACTCTAAACAAACTTTTATTGTCTGATGTAAGCTAGAACTTCTGCTTTATTTTCATTATATCAAAAGCCTGTAGTGAGAAAGGTAGGAGAGTGGTAGATATGATCAGGTTTTGTTTGTTTATTAGTTGGTTTTGGTATTCATTTCACACTTTCTTCTTGGTCTTGTTTTCCTCTCCTACCCCTCATTTGTGTGCTTTCTTTTACTCACCCATGATTTTGAAAATGAGAGGATAGACAGGTAGTGTAATAAAGGTTGGCAGGTCCTATATAGTTGAGGCTGTTGAATTATTTCATTTATGTTCTATAATTTCATTGTTGAGTGTTCTGCAAGGGCTTCCCTCATCTTTCACTTTCAGTTTCCAGTTTGGGGTGATGCTTCTGCTTACTGGCTACTCACAACTCCCCTTGCCAAACTCTGACTTCTATGGTCCACTCCATGCTGAGTCTTTCTGCTGGAGAAACTTCAACCCTCTAATCTAGCCTCTTGACCACAGATCTTTTCTTTTTTTTTTTTTTTTTGAGGCGGAGTCTTCACTCTGTCGCCCAGGCTGGAGTGCCGTGGCACCATCTCGGCTCACTGCAAGCTCTGCCTCCCGGGTTCTGGCCATTCTCCTGCCTCAGCCTCCGAGCAGCTGGGACTACAGGTGCCCGCCACCGCGCCCGGCTAATTTTTTGTATTTTTTAGTAGAGACGGGGTTTCACCGTGTTAGCCAGGATGGTCTCGATCTCCTGACCTCGTGATCCGCCCGCCTCGGCCTCCCAAAGTGCAGGGATTACAGGCGTGAGCCACCGCGCCCGGCCTACCACAGATCTTTTCAAGAGAATTCAAGTCCTGGCTTCCTTCTGCAGGGTTCATACGTGGTCTATAGATCCAAACACCTTTCCCTATCATCTACGTGAGTACGACTTGCTCCTCCATAGCCATCTGTCTTCATTCAGCCATCAGAACACCTGAAGTCATTGTGTTGCCTTCAGATTTTTTACAGGAATTTCAGACAGTGTTTCTTTTTATTATTATTATTCCTACAAATTCCAGGAGACAGAAATCAAGCCTCTCAATGTATTCTCTACTGCTTTTCCCTGGAAGTAACTGAGCCAGCCAAATAATGCAGCTCAAATAAAACTTAATAAGGATTGAGAGGTCAATCTCACCTCGGTGCAAGTATTCTCATGCCCTACACATGGTTCTCTTGCACCCAAACCAAATAAATAGAATTGCTTTACAACACATTAGTTATACAATGGTGTTTAACTCTTATTGTGTTAGTAATAGGAGCTTAAAGGTTTTGAACAAGATGGTGACATAATCAGAAGTATGCTTAAAAAAATGTTAAGCATCTTTACCGTTTTTTCTTAAAATTTTAAAATTATTAAACTCAACCTGGCTTTGGTTGAACAGTAGCAGTTATCTTCAGTTGGTTTTTGGGCTATATTAAACCTTGAGGTATACACACACACACGCACACACACACACATAAATGATGTGATTTGCTACATATTTTCCTTTGCTATATATTTTCCTTTTATGGAACTATTGGATTTTGTGAGTGTTCACTGTCAGAGACTTGGCGCTTAAAATTTTAATTATATTTGTTAACATTCCAATTCATATGGACACTGTTGATTTGACTAGTTGTCATGATATTGTTAGCTCTGTCTATAACCCTGCCTAAAAGTCATTTGATTCTAATCTTCATAAGGCTTGGAAAATAGTCAATGAATGCAAGAACTGTTGTAGCTTGAGTTTAAATTCTTTTTTATTATAATTGAATTAGTTCACCCTATCTTGGCCTGGACACTCTCTGTAATTTTCTGTTAAGCTTTCAAAAGTGGTTTGCATTATGTAATCAGAAGAAGAAGAAATAAAATAGACCCTTTACTTAATATTATTTTTAAAAAGCACCACTGAGTTAATCTATAATACACTGTTGACAAAATACATTAATAACAATGAAAAACTATGGTTTGAAATGACTGCTGAATTTTCATTTAAATTTAAATTTAGATGAAGATAGCTAAAGTGCTCTTGTTGCTTTAAATTACTTTGTTCAAATCTTTCCCATTAAAAAGAATGATATTTGCAAATCAAACAGATGAGTTGCGGCTCACATCGCTGAGTACTCTTCTTCAAAAATTTCTCATTATTATAACAAGATGATACTCTATTTAAGCATAGCAATGGAATTCCACTTTTCATTCTGTTCTTTACTTGATAGAGGAGATTTCACTATTTTATGCTTCTCCAGACTTCAAAAATTGATGAGAACTAAATCAGCCTGGGGAAAATCAGGTTGAAAGTGGTATTTTAAAAAATTATATCTGTGCCCCAAAGCAAACTCTATGTTAAGTTGTACTTAAACTGGACACTGCAATTTCACTGAGTTTCCTCTAATTCTCAGTTTTCCCAGTCAGCCTCATAGACAGAGCAATGTTCCAGGCACATTCACGGAGAAACCTCTACTGGCTGGAAGCAGAAGGATGCCCAAATATAAATATTTTATGCCCTAGTCAGAAGTTAATATTTGGACGATAAGAATGACATTTAAAATTGTCACTAAGTTTTATTTTTATTTTACTGAAAAAGTTACAAAGACAAGCACACATGTGACGTGGAAAAAAATGCCATGGCAAAATTTTTCTACTCAGATTAATGTAATTTGTTTACCATCTTATATGGACCATATCTCTATTTATTTTTAAAAATCCAAAGACAATTAAGTGTTATATTACGTTTTCTGAGTATAAGATTCTCATGAAAATTAGTTGAAATCGTAAGATAAACTCATTTCAATAGAATAGCATTGAGCTGGCAGTCGAGGACAGAAAAATTGGTAAGAGAGAGAGTCAGATTAAGTGAAGGTATAGGTTGGGGCAAACTTTCTAACATGGAAATTAGATGACATGTTAAGAGGGCAATGAAGAAATCACCTTTTAGGAAAAACATTTATACTAGTGGTATGGAAAATATGGTTAAATAGATCAAGTAAGACCTCAAAAGGCTCTAAAATAAAGCATATTATAGTGAAGTGAATACCAGCACCAATATCAAGTAACATATATTGAGTATCTACAGTGTTACATAAACTATCCTAAGAACTAATTGTGAATTACGTCCCTTAAATTTCATAACTATTTAATAGAATAAGTGTTGTTGTGTCTCGTTTTATTAATGAAGAAACAGAATGTGAGATATGTTATATTTTCCAAGGATATAATGTTAATAAATGGACAGCTATGGGCTCAAACTCTTATCTGATAAGTGATGGTTAGTGGCAAAACCAGAAAATAAGGTTTTCTGTCTGATAGCCTCTTCAATCAGTAAGCTTCTGCTTAATAATAAAGACCACTCCCCATATGTTACAAAGCAAATTATAATAACTTTCATGACTTCTTCATCTCCTATATGTAATATGAATTACACAGAATATCACATGCAATTTAATTACTATGGCAACCATGTTAGGGTATTACCTCCATTTTTACAAGTAGCCTCTTTTAAATGTTGAACACTGCAGGTACTTCATGTGCACCGTCTTATGTATCCTCCAAATAACACTGTTGTCCTACTCTGAATACAATGACACATAGGAAGGTTTTAATTTAGCCCGATGTTACATTGACAATAAAAACAGTAAATTAAGGCTTAGTAAAATTACATATCTTGCTTAAAGTATTGCAGACATTAGGTGAATGAGGATACTAAAGTACAGAGATAAAATAACTTCCTAAAGTGGAAAGAGTAAAAAAAAATAAAATAGACCTAAGATTCAAATCACAAGTTAACTAAGGCTAGAGCCAGGAGGCTTAATGGTGAGAATAACAACAATAAAAAAGATCAAGTTAATATCACTGTATTCATGGAACTGACAGGTAAGTTGTGGATACAGCTTTGATTCCAATAATCACATGTGTAACTGTAAAGTTACCTTTCAGTAGTGAAAAAAGACCTTTGGTTCTGTCAAATGTTTCAATGGGGACACCCACCTAATCAGGGAAGTCAAGGAAGAAGGATTTTTCTGATGAAGTGGTGATTAAGTTTTGAGCGAAGGAGTAAACCAAGCAAGGGGGAAGATAAGCATTTAATGCTTAAAGTTCTCAACGTAGGAGATAATTTGAGACCTGAAAGAATGCATAACTGTTTGTTTTGCCCCCACCATAACACTCTGCTATTATTTCAGTTTAAAAGAAAAAGAACTCATGTTCTTCTGCAGGTGGGATAACTGGATGAGAGTTGAAGCCAAGGGGTCATTTCTTCTTTCAACATTATCTAATCTGGCTCCCAGGTGCATTCTTCCTCAATAGAAACAAGTTAATTAGACTACAACTCTGTACAATTTAAAAACAAGTATCTATAAATTCATTCCCTACCTTCAGCGTTTGATAGAGCAGCTTCTTTGAATGGGCTTCTCAGGGGCCTTTTAATGGTCAGTAATT
This sequence comes from Macaca mulatta, assembly GCF_049350105.2. Classification (NCBI taxonomy): domain Eukaryota; kingdom Metazoa; phylum Chordata; class Mammalia; order Primates; family Cercopithecidae; genus Macaca; species Macaca mulatta. The sequence goes on along the minus strand of NC_133410.1, from coordinate 145,232,171 downwards.
GGTCAGGAAAACCCTGCAATCCGTTCTTGACATTTCATGCAAAAAATTTCATGCAATGAGTTGGATGACAGAATCGTCAGAAAAGGTAGAGGTATAAAAAGGAGTCGGGAATGGCCTTGCCCAAACACCAGAAAATATAGGAAAGAAGGCCTTGCAACTGTGACAAGAGGCCCTAGCCTTCTGCATCTAAGATGATCTTGGCTGCTGCAAGAGCATCATATTCTGTCTTGCTGTCACCACAGGAGTGAGCTATGACACTACAGTCCAACACTGTAGCCACTGAAGGATTTAGAATGACGTTGACCTTTCCAGCCCTCGATACTGCACTAGTGACTCCCACTGACAAAGCCAACCAAGATACAGCTGACAAAATGGCCTCCTTTCCATGTCCCTGTTATTTAAATTAGCAGTAGTGGTGGTTACCGAAATGTCCAGCAAAAAGGCCGATAGTCTAAAAGCAGAAGTGTTATTTAGGAGTAGAACTTGCCATTCATAATAAAACAAATCTGTCATGCAATCCAACATTCTTTTTGTAAGTTAGTGACAAGGTATTATGTGACATAATGACATAATATTTAAAACCAGATTTGTGTGCATTTATTTACTCATGATTTTCTAATTTGGACTGGGCTCAGCTTGGAAGTTTTTCTGCTCATCCTGCTTGGAGCTGCAGTCATTCGATGAATGGACTGGTGGGGGCATTGGTGGTGGAAAGGCTAAGATAGTCTCATTCATATGTCCAGCAGTGAACTGGGTCAGTTGGCTGGGAAACTTAAATTGTACTCCATGTGATTTCTCCAGCAGCATAGTCCTGAAAGCTTCATACATTGCAGATGGAAATTAAATGATACAGCCAATTTGTAAAAGAGTTTGACAGTTTCTTAAAGTGATAAGCATAAATGTCCCATACAAGTAAGCAATTTTACCTTAAAGATCCATTTAAAAGAAGTAAAATCATGTTTATGAAAATATGTTATGGGGATGTTTATAGCAGCATTATTCCTAAATCAAAAACTAGAAATAACACAAATGTCCACCTATTGGTGAACAGTTAAAAAAAAAAAAAAGTGGTGTATCCAGATAATGAAATAGTATTCAGCAGTAAAAAGAAACAAAGCACATTCTATAATATGAATGAACTTAAAAAAACTATTTTTGTGAAAGAAGCCTGATAGGAAACACCACATATTATATGATACCATTTATAACAAAAGGCAGATCTCTAGATAACAAAAACCAGGTGAGTAGGTGCCTGTAGCAGAGATGTCGGAACTAGAAAACCCTGCAGATGAGCACAAAGAATCTTTTAAAGTGATGAAAATGTTTAAAACTGGAGTGTGGCAATGGCTATATGACACTGTACATTTACTAAAAGTCATTGAATTATATAAATAGAACATTAGGTACATAGAACAAGCTAAGTTTATGCCATATAAATTATATAAATTATACCTCAATTAAACTGACTAGAATGTGGCTTCTTAAGAGTGACTGATCTACAGATATCAAAATTCATGATCAGATGGTATAAGTTAGTTAATCAAGCATTAAATATGATTCATTTATTTAGTTTGGCTTAAGTGGAGTAAATTTTGTTGAAATTAAAATAAACAAGGGTTTATAATATAATATATATTTTAAACCTAAGAAAATATGGGTTGTGATTGCAGTATTTATTTTATAATAGACAGATATAAATTAGTGATGTAATATTGTTTTATTGAGGATTGAACTATGTTTTTAGTAAATAAGACACTACTTTTATAACATGCTATAAACAATTTCAGTATTTATTTTTATCTCAATTGGTTTATTAACATAAAAGCAGATTCATATATTAAGTAAAGTTAATCAAAAAGTTTAGTTTAAAATAAAAAAACATTCTAATATTAAAGACTCACAATATCATTTTTTTTCTGTTTTCATATGTAATACACATATCACAATAAGAAAAATTCCATTCTTAAATGGAATACTGTGCTTGCTTCAGCACCACATATACTAACTGGAATCGTTACTGATACCAGCTAAAGGTCTTTTAGACACCGTGAAAACTAAAAAATTGATACAAATTTAGCCATTACTGAACAAAGAAATATTTAAAACATTTAGATTATAGATTATTGCACATTAGCCAAATCTTATCATATGGTGAAGCATTGCTGCAGGGGCCTTTTTAGTGATATTTCATAGGAAATATCAAGGATACCATGGTATGTAAGCCCTTGAAAAATTTCTTCTCTACTTGGATTTAAAGTAGTTCTTCACACCACCGGGTAATCAGAGCCCTGGTATTATGACACAAAGCAGTCATCCAAGGACTGAAGTTGGAAAATGTGAGAACACCATCAAATGGTCTAATTTGTCGGCCAAAAATAAATACCATCTATTATTGAAGCCAAAAGCAGGTAAGTAAGGTAAAAGTAGCATGGGATTCAGAAGGAAAGATTCAGACTAGACTGGAACAGTACTTACTCTGCATAAATCAAGGGCTACATTACACACACACACACACACACACGCACACACACGTGTGCATGCATACACTCCCATACAAGCAATATGTGTCAGTTTATAAGAAAATCATTTCAATATTTTTATAAAGTGCTAATTTAAAGGAGTCCTTTAAAGACATTGTAATATATTCTGCTGGACCAGGTTGACTGATTGTCGTGTCAAGACTCCACTGCCTAAAGCAAGAAATAGAAGAAAACAGCAACAGTATCCACTTCTCCCTTGTAGAGCCACATTTCTCAGCAGATGCACTGTTATATTAATAGTGACCTAAGTTCACAGAGATTGCACAATTAGTGATAGAATATTTTGAGTTTATACCTATGCTGTGCAAAAGGTCAGGGAAATAGAGTCAACCTACACCATGCCTTTTTTCTTTTACTATCAATATATTTACAATGAAACGTGTCTAGTTCTTATATTTTCAAATTAAATGACAAATTGCTAGAACATCGATTTAGTGAAAATAGTGAAACTAATAGTTCATGCTGTCACAACGAGGTATTGAAATTAGAGTAAGATGATTATTTCAATGACGTTTTTGAAGGACAAAGATATGTTAGTCAATAGATGTTATAGGTAACATAAAAATTGTCTCATCAAATCTTGAATAGAAATATTTCCAACAAACCAACTTTATTTTGAAGAAGTAAATATTTCTAAAATATTGTATTATTCTCAAAGTGGAGACTACCAAAATTTAACTTTTAAATGTAGGCTGTAGGCTATCTTTCATTTTAAGAGAACATTTAAAAAATTTTTAATTTGATACCTTTTTTCATTTTGGGGAAGTCTAATTATCAAACATGCTACAGAGAATAATAGCATATGAAATGTGAAATACAAAGAAGACAGTTTTAGAGAGTTAGAATTCAATATGTTATTTTAGAATAGAGATGAAAGGTCGGGGAGGAGGTCATGCAACAATAATTATTTTGGGGACATTTTCAAAAGTGATGCTTCCCAGTTCGTATTCTAGACGTATTAACTGAAAATTGCTAAGTGTGACTCGGACATCAGAATATTATATTCTCAGAGAGGCTATAATGAACTGAGTTAAGAGTTCTTTCTTAACTTAAACAAGAATATACTGTATTCTACAACTTAGAGTGATATCACAAAATGGACTTAGTATATTTTGGGTGCATTTCATTTTACAAATCTAATTTATCATGCCTATTCATCTGTAAATTGCCCTGGTGCTCAAATTCATAACTTTCATAATACAAGGAATACATGATCTAACCTAACTACAAATGTATAGATTATTATATTTTCTCTCTATTTTTCAAATAATTTATTTTCTAATAGTTTACTTAGCATCTTTTAAGTAAATTACAGAGGACAATTCAGATAACTTTGAAAATTTGGCCTAGTTTATTTAACGTTTAAAGCTAATTGTAATAATTTATGCATTACAGAAGTAAATAATATAGTATTAGAAATGGCAGTCTTCAAATAAAAATACAAGTTTTCTGGAATAATTGAATATACAATATGAAAGAAAGGAGGGGATACAACTTTTTATTTCTAACTTTATTTGAAGTTGAAAATTTTGAATTTAAGTTTAAATAGAACTGATAAAATTAAACGATGGCAGAAGTAAGTGCAAATAAATGGTTATGAAATGTTTATATCAAGACAGTTTTTAAAAAAGGAGTGGAATAAAAAGAAATTGGCAATGTGAGATAAGCTGATTTAGAAGGTTGGAGGGGGAAAGAAAATTCCTTGCACGTTTGCATATGTTTATAATTCTAGCTTTCATTCTGGTACAAAAGAACAAGACAAAAGAAAGCTCATACTAAAATTTGAGAGAGATGTTACATTTGTGGTTTCAGTATGTGAATTATTCTTAAAGACACACAAAAAAAAGTAAAGTAGGAGGTTCAAGAAAGCTGACGTTGAGGAGCTGTGCCTCCTGTAACTAAGACGCATGAGGAACAGTCAAAGAGGGTGTACAGAACCAGAGTAATTTGATGCTAAGGAAGAAAGGGTTTTAAGAAAGGCATGGCAAATGGTCTTAAGTACACAAAATTGCAAGAGGAGGGAAAAAGCAGCAATACAATTTCTTAGAAAAATAATTTCTGAAGTAGTTATAAATAATTTGTATGTGTCATCATTCTTCTCTTTTTAAAGAAAAGCAAAACCAATTTTGTGTAATAAACTTAGCCTACCTTGTTATCTTTAATATTTTATTTCATATAAATATAACATAAATAGAATAATCCACTATATTTTTCATAGCATGACTTATGACAGCTTATACTTTTGTAAACACAATTCTAAGAAATTACAAACTTAATTAGCAAGAAAATTCCAGGAAAGAGAAATTCATTCAGGTAAGGTAAAAAGTGAGAGAAAAGGAAATTGACAACTTTTTATGTTTTCATTTCTCCTTCTCTAAAACACTGAAAACTATATTAACTATATTTTTGCATATTATGCTATAATATAAAGATTTTTACAATCTCCTCTATTGGATATCAATGACCAGTAGGTTTTACATTGTATAGAAAATGATGAAATGTGAAGAAGTAGTTTAGAGATAGGTAAATATCTAACCATATTATTTTTTGTCTAATTAAATTTGCTGTCAGAATTTGAAAAACATTCCTATGTTTAACAGCTGGGAAAATAGAGCCTTCTCAGAGGTAAGAATTTTAATTGCCACAGATGAAATACTCATTTTAATTTTATCTGCTAAGTAAATTATTAATGGCACACTATAATACTAAATGGATTTCTCCCACCCTCCCTTTCTTTGACTTGAATATAGATATGAATTACATATTTGCTAGAGTGAAGCCACAGCTGAAATTCCCATTTTAATAATTGTAAGCTTCTTCCCAAATAATAACACCTACCTGTGACAGAATTACCAGTTAACATGCCAGCAAAGTACCCTATAATTATCTTCACAATTTCAATCTAATAACAGTAGTGACAGTCATAACCAGCAAAAAAAAAAAAAAAAAAAAAAAAGAAGAAAAAATCACTAAGGGGTTTATTTTATTTCCAAAAGCATTGGCAATTTACTATCCTTCTTTCAGTGAAAAGTACAAAAGTCGAGGAATAATTTAATTTTGAAAGCAAAAAAAAAATATTTAAGTGAAATCTGATCTGAAAAAAGATTTATTTCTTTATTCAAAAAACATTTATTAAGAAGCTATGTTTCATGATGTGAACTTGCCTTTGAAAATAAAGGCCATGAAAAAGGGAAAACAATCAGAATCTGTCTTCAAGAAACCTGGTGCATCCTCTACATGTAGCTTATACTCAAAGACTAAGACACTGAATTCCAGTCATCATATTTATTCTATCTATCAGAAAGCAGAAAGGAAGGAAAAAGGATGGTGACCACTTTTTACAGGATGTTTTAGAGTTGCAATATCATACCTCTTCATGGTGGTTTGGACAATGCTTAGTCATGAGACTTCACCATTTACAAGGAAGTAAGGAAATACGGTCTTTATTTTGTGTATCCAAGACCAAGGTAAAATCCTGGGTTACTTTGCTAAGGAAGAAAGGTATGATGGATACTGGGAGTTATGAGCAGTTTCTGCCTTGTTATTTAATGTCAACTGCATCTGAGGACTATGAGGTCCAAGAGAAAACAGAGTTTGCCAGAGTAAATGAATGAGGAAGAGAAGGGCCACTGGTTAACTATCATTTTGATCATTTTGACATTTCATTGTATATTCAGGCTGACATTTCATGTCATTAAAAGACATAGACACGACAATTTTCTTTCCTGAAACTCTGTTCAGGTAAGCATCTGGCTGACAGCATTTAGAAGAGTGATTCTCAAAGTCTGAAGATCTCAGGTGGTCTGAGTCACCTGAGGTGCCTTACAAAAAATTCACATACCTATACCCAACTATACAACTAGTGACAGATTATTTGGGGACAGGACAGAGAAAATATTTTAATAAGCTCTCAGTGTGACTCTTACATATAGTTGTTTAGAGAACAATAGAACTAAGAGACATTTCTGGGCAACTTGGATTCCAGAATCTAGGTCTGGGTGATAGAAAAATTATTTTCCTAAAAAAAATTGGTAATTGTATCCAAATACGAATCATTGAATTTTATTCTCTTTCATAATTTACTGATTACACACACACACACACGCGCGCACACACACACACACAGAGTTTTGTAGATAGCTTATGTCCAGAAAATGAGAATTAAGTACTCATGGTGTTTATCTATATCAACCTGTCTGTCTGTCTTGTTCTAAGGAAAACATATTAAATAATTTCAATGTCATAAAATACTAAAAGATATTTACTTTTTAAAGTAAGGATGCTCTAAGAATAACTCATTTATATGGAATGAAAGTGGTTCAGTGCACTATATAGAACCTAAATCAGTTATCAGTTTTCTATATGCCTTCTGAACATATACCTTGCCTCTCACAGGGAGCTTATAGAAATGGAACAATGTAAAGGTTATATGTAAAGAGTTCCTACAATACTGAATAATTGGATTGTTAGTTGTCAAGCCCTTCACCTGCATATCTGTACAGATTGGAAAGGTGATGTTTTACAGAAATGTAGGTGAGACCATTTGTCTTGACATGCTGCACTGCAGGAACCTGACTGCCTTTTATGATAAGGCCAAACTGGACACCTTTAAGCTGCTGGTGCTAGCAATGAGAACATTCTAATTGAGTGCCTTTGTTCCTTTTCTTCATTGAAACGGGATCGGTTTTGTTCATTTACACATGCACATAAAACCATTTGGGTTCATTTGTCGCAATTGTTAGAGGCAGGTATTTGTGAAATACTGTTGGCAATGTTTAAATATAATTTATCTCTTCCCACAGATGACCACAATCCTAGCAAAACCTTTTTATTCTGTACATTATGATTTAGCTATTTATTCATTTTTATTCCTCTAGCTACACTAGATTTCTTGAACAGTCATTTCAAATTCCATTTAGGGAATAACACCAAGGGGCATGACCAAGATGAATAAGATTTCCCATTTGTACTCTGAAGAGCTGGTATTTGGATGTGACTTTGAATGAAAGAATGCATTTCTGGAAAGTTAATAAATCATGGTGTGCGTTTATAATAAAACTAAACTATAAATTTCTTGAGAAAAATAAAATATTAAAGCATTTTAAAACAATTACTAGATTTAACTTGATTTTTTTTCTTTCAAGGGAATATAGCCCCTCTGCAGAGTGATTGAAGACTTCCATTTCCTTATAAATTTATTCCCTTACATCTGGATGATAAGTATAATAAGTGAGAATACTGTAGAAAATATATATTTTAACAATATCAGCACACTAGTTAAGTAGTAGGTTTGTGCTAGGGAACAATTCAATGTAAGTCATCCAAAATATAAAGAAATAATATTTCACACTTACTATAATAATGATTTTCAATGTTGTTTAAACCTATTAAGACTTTGGGAACATTCATTGATTGGCTCATACCAATAGATTATCAATGAATAAACTTTTAGTCTCTATTTGAAAGTAATCATATACATGAGCTTATAAAACTATATAGATATATAAATACTGTTTGTAAAGCTCTTTATTTAATCTCCACATACTATATTATAACCGATTGTTTAAATACCTAATTTGTATAAGAAACCATAAACAAATAATGGAGAAGTTATTTAGTGAGAAATTATGAAAATTCAGAAGGATTAATGGGCTGAAATTATTTTATTCAGAGAACATACTATCAATACACAAAATAATATTATTCTTTATATGTAGAAACTCAATTGTTACATTGAAAATTTGTACTACTTCTTGCTACAAAACAGGATGTGTAGACATTGACAGAAACTGTAATGATAAGGAATTAATTTTTAAGCATGTCTAAAACTGAGTTTCCAATACCCGTTCACGTCCTAATATATACACCCTGCACACACACAAACGCGATGATAGTTTTACAGCAAAGTCTATTAAAGTCACTCTCCCAATTGAAATGATGTCTATATCTCTCCATTGCCTAATATGACACACAGAGTCATTTGCCAGCGTGCCTAACCTAAATTTCTTTCTTCAATTTCCACACCTCCTTCAGTGTTTTTTCTGCCTCATATATATCTTTCCATTTTGATTCCCCAGTAGGTTATTCCAATTCAGATATCTTTAGCATGGCTCATGCTCTTGCCTCTGCTTGGGAACAGCATGGCTTCTCACCTCCATCACCTCTTTTCTACCCATGAAGTTCTTAGACCTGCGTGTTTTTGCATTTTACATGTTTTCTCAGTTTCATCTATAAGAAATCCTGCCATGGATTATAACTGGATTTGCTGGAATTGTCTTTTTTGCACCAACTATTTCTTTCTTTTTTCAATTATTATTATTATACTTTAAGTTCTAGGGTACACGTGCATAACATGCAGGTTTGTTACATATGTATACATGTGGCATGTTGGTGTGCTGCACCCATTAACCCTTCATTTACAATAGGTATATCTCCTAATGCTATCCCTCCTCCATCCTCCCTCCCCACAATAGGCCCCAGTGTGTGATGTTCCCCATCCTGTGTCCAGGTGGTCTCACTGTTCAATTTGCACCTATGAATGAGAACATGCGGTGTTTGGTTTTCTATTCTTGTGATAGTTTGCTGAGGATGATGGTCTCCAGCTGCATCCATGTCCCTACAAAGGACACAGAGTCATCCTTTTTTATGGCTGCATAGTATTCCATGGTGTATATGTGCAACATTTTCTTAATCCAGTCTGTCACTGATGGACATTTGGGTTGATTCCAAGTCTTTGCTACTGTGAATAATGCCGCAATAAACATACGTCTGCATGTGTCTTTATAGCAGCATGATTTATAATCCTTTGTGTATATCCCCAGTAATGGGATGGCTGGGTCAAATGGTATTTCTAGTTCTAGATCCCTGAGGAATCGCCACACTGTTTTCCACAATGGTTGAACTAGTTTACAGTCCCACCAACAGTGTAAAAGTGTTCCTATTTCTCCACATCCTCTCCAGCACGTGTTGTTTCCTGAGAAACTAACCTGTTTGAAAAGTCACAAAAAGCCAAATCCTAAAGAAGCAATCAAGAAAAAACAAAATAAAGAACAAAGGTTCATATATCTCACAGCTCACAAAGCCAGTGAGCTTAGTAAAAGCAGATATGCAAGAAATACTTGGTTCAGACTTTTTAATGCCAAGTATTTCTTGCATATCTGCTTTTACTAAGCTCACTGGTTTTGTGAGCTGTGCGATATACGAAACTGTTCTTTATTTTGTGTTTTCTTGATTGCTTCTTTAAGATTTGGTGTTTTCTGATTTTCAAACAGGTTAATTTCTCTCCATTTGTATTCCCATAATATATTGTAAATAACTCAGTTTTCTACTCTGTGTTCTAATTATCTGGCTGTGGGCCGGTCTTGCTTGGGTGTCTCTTTCTTAATTTCTCAATGCAAAGCATAGTACAATTGCTAAAGAGGAATAACGATGAATGAATGGATGAACAAATTAGGTAAAAATTAGTTAAAAAATCATCGAAGTATATTATGCATACAAAAATAGAAACAAGTATATATCGCAAAATATGTCATAAGTATACAGCACAATGAATTTTCAAAAATTGAGTATAGGCTTTTAAACAGCACTGCAGAAAATCCTTCATGCAGTCTTCCAATCACTATTTCAACAATGTAATTCTATATAGACTGTTGACATTATAATATGTTTCACTTTTTGGAGGGCTTTATAGGAAAGAAACCACCCAATATATTCTCTCTTAGAAGTAGCACATTTATATTTGTGATATTCATCCCCATTGTTTTATATAGTCATCAATAGTTTGTTGCCATTGTGGCATTTTATTCCACCTTATGGATATAATAAAATTTATTTAACCATAATTACTTTTGTTGATATATGTTGAGTAGTTTCCAGATTGGGCCTATTAGAATAATATTACAATAAATATTCTAGAACATTTATTTTGGTGAACATGAACTAGATTCCAAGGGAAGATGACAATTTAAGTATGCAAGGATGTTTAATGGTAAGCTTTATGCAGGGTTTAAGAAAAGATAAAAAGTCAAAAATGAGTGTGCTTAGTTCTAGTAATCACAATTATGCTTATCAACATATGTAAGACTTGCTTAGAAAAAGATTGTGAAAAATTTTAGAGTTTAAAATAACAGAGGCCTCAGATGATACTCCAAAATGTTTTGCATTGTTTTCTCAAGCAAAGTTGATGTATTTGAGACTTTTATGCTGCTAATAGTTTTTAATTCAACATTTGAGAACTGTTAAGTTTAATTTAATATAAAGATCATTTCTTGTTTGTATTGGTAACCTTGTGCTTAGAATAATGCACACTGCTCTAGTACATAGTAGATGTTTAATAAGGTGTTTAATTAAATTTGTTGAATGATGAAAAACTCTGGCGATAATTATCTGAAAAAATATGAAGCTCAGGAAGAAATCAAAAACAGAGAACAGCTAGATATTTGTTGCAAAGAATTTTAACATAGTCAATTGTCACACTGTTTTGGTTATATTAACTTTAAGAATCTACTCCCCCAAAAATAACTATAGAAAAATTATTATTATTTTTGATGAATGTCAACTACTGGAAACAATATGTCAAATGATACAAATTACAGTATAAGGATAGAATATTCAGCAAGTAAAACATGAAAACGTGCAGCTCATCTATATTTGGAATATTTATATTTAATGTATACATGTTAATACAAATTTTGAAAGAAGTTAAATCACTTGACATACCTAACAACCCTGGTATTGTTAAAATATATACATATATGTGATATATTTATATATGTGAATTTTATGTTATTTTTGAGAGTAAGTTGAACACCTAATGCCATTTTCCCTAAATATTTTAATATGTATTTCTTAACAAGTACACATTTTTTTATCTGACTACAGTACAATTAGCAAAATCAGAAACTTAGCATTGATACATTACTAGTATTTATTCTACTCAACACACACACACACACACACACACATAACACACACACACAGTATTTTTGCAAAGTCTTTTTACAAATTTAAAATTATACCAAAGTTGAAAAAAGAACGCATTTACATATACAAATTTTTAAAAGGAATGAGTGGATACCTATATTTTTTAGGATGATTGGTAATTTGTGTTTTCCTTTCTTTTATATTTTACTTTAAAATATTTCCCCAAATAGCTCAGGAATAAACATAGTTGTCAAGTTTGGATATGTGCATCCATTGAGGTTTACTTGACTGACACAGTGGATAAAATGCCTGATGCCTCATGTAATGACCGAAACCAGGGTCAGCAAATACTACATATGTATTTCCTGATTTCTCTCACCATGACACCTACTCACATATATTGCATTTATTTCTGTTTCATGACTGTCAGCCCTCAGGCCTTGATTAGGTTTCCAAATTTTGTTTAACACTGTCCTCCAGACATGTGATTCTATTTGGCAAAGGAGAAGATTTTCTGTCTTAGAAGGAGAGACATTAGGCAAAATACTATAGAGGAAACTTACAAAAACAGCATTGATAGTTTTGAAATGGAACTTATTCAAATGGTTGTGAAATATTAAAAAAAAAAACCCTGGTAGTCCCACAAATCTGGATTATACTGAACACCAGTTTAAACTACTATTATTTATCTTTCTTTTCTTCTTTTGGTCAAAGATAGTCTTTATTGCAAATAGAGCTGAAAATTTTTCTGGAAAAAAATGTTTGTTTTCATTTTAATTGTTGACAAATTTTAATGATTTGTTTTTACATTCTTGCATTTACTTATAATTATACTAAAATATTGGTCCATCTCTGGTAGAAGTAATCATACATTTTATGTTCTTTTTTGAGAAAGATTACATGAATAGGATAATTTTAAATGACTATTCATGGTACTATTTTAATAGATACAGTACCATAGTTGCATATTCTTGGCTGCCTGCCAGTTATATCCTCAATTTGTACATGCAACATGAAAAAGCTTAAAGATTGTCAGCGTTGAAACAAGAATAAGCCAATATATCTCATATACAAAGATTCAGGATAAAATCTAAACTACTAAATGAATTACAAATAGTTACATTTACCTTGCTTCCAAGACTTCCTCCATTTAAAATACATGTCCATACTCTGTGTGCCTAAAGAATTAAAGTAGTCAGTATATATGTGGTTTTTATACAGATTAATACATTCCTTAACAGTCATTTTGTTCTTTTCAGTTCAAAAAAGTAGTATATACTCTACTAGTATACAAGGAAGTTACAATTTTCTTTCAGGAGAAATTGAAATGCTTCTGAATATAAATAATTATATCTATTATAGAAATAAATAGACAACATGGAGTAAATATAGATGCAGTTTTTTTTTCTTTTTTCTTTTTTCTTTCTCTCTCTCTTTTTTTTTTTTTCTCCTGATGGAGTCTCACTCTGTTGCCCAGGCTGGAGTTCAGTGGTGTGACCTTGGCTCACTGCCACCTCCACCTCCTGGGTTTAAGAGATTCTCCTGTCTCAGCCTCCTGAGAAGCTGGAATTACAGGCACATGCCATCATGCCCAGGTAATTTTTGTATTTTTAGTAAAGCTGGGGTTTCACCATATAGTTTAGGTGATCTCAAACTCCTGATCTCAAGTGATCCACCCTCCTCGGCCTCCCAAAGTGCTGGAATTACAGGTATGAGCCACTGCACTTGGCAATTTTTTCATTACTGAAAAATTATTTAAATAATCTTGGTACCTCGTTTACTTTCCAATTAGGAGACAAATGTCTTACTAATACTACATTTAAATGTTTTATTTTTTTTTCCCAATACTGAAAGTTCTCTTTATTTTCTTCTTCTTTTTTGTTTTTTAATGAAATCATGAGATCAGTATATGAAACTTGATTCTATTTCATTGTTATAATGAAAACACATTTAGAGAAATCTTGTTCAAAAGGAAGATCAAGTACATGAGTAGCCATTTTGTGTTTCTGTATGTTTATTAATCACACATAGAACACATACATCATTACACTAATATGGAGCAACACCCATAATAATGCAAATTCTCTATTCATGACAAAAAAGGAAGGATATAGTGGTAGTGGCATTGTGACCAAGGACCAGATATGGTCTATCAATCTATTTTTGAGGTCAAGTGGCCATATTTTGAGGATGGTTGTGAGAACAGTCCCACTTTTTTGGAAAAACATTCTCATAATTCTGAACAGCTTTGTGGGTTTAGCCTTCTCCTTGTCTCAATCAAAGACAGAATCAATCACATCACAGTTTACATCACATTTGTGTTCAGGGTTTAAAATTCTGCTAAATATATACTCCAAGTGTCCAGAGCCAGGATTCCAAAGTAGGACCAAATTAAAGCTCAATAGCTGTCAAGATACTGCAGAAGTAATTCTATAATCTCTGTATTGAGAAGCACATAAAAGAGAACATCTTCTGAAAAACAGACTTCTAAAGTAATTTTATAGTTCACAAAGAAATCCAAATTTATGAATGCACTTAAATAACACTAACAAAATGTGGAATAGGGAGAGCTAAGGAAATAAACCACATATCTCTGTATAATATAAAATTGCATTAAAATAAAAGAAAAAATTGAATTGGCCAATAAATAGTATTAGGACTGTTTGCATTTTAAATGTAATAAAAACATTAATATGAGATCACAGAATTATACCCTACACAAAACAGAAGTCTAGGTAGGTCAATGGTCTAATTGTGAAAACGTAAAATTTAAAACTACAGGTAACACAAAGGAACTAGTTCTGTGATATGGTACTAAAAAAAGACTTTTTGGCTGGGCGCAGTGGCTCACGCCTGTAATCCCAGCACTTTGGGAGGCCAAGGTGGATGGATCACCTGAGGTCAGGAGTTTGAGACCAGCCTCACTAACATTGTGAAAACCCATTTCTACTAAAAATACAAAAATTAGCTGGGTGTGGTGGTGCGTGCCTATAGTCCCAGCTACTCAGGAGGCTGAGACAGAAGAATTGCTTGAACCTGGCAGAGGTTGCAGTGAACCAAGATCATACCACTGCACTCCAGCCTGGGTGACACAGCGAGACTCTGTCTCAAAAAGAAAAGAAAAAACAAAAAGAAATTCTTTCTTAAATAAGCAAAAAATAACAGAAATATTAATAAATTTGGCAATAGCAAATATAAATATAAAAACAACTGTTTTGCAACACACACATGTGCACGTGCTTGTATGCACTATAAGTGCCAAAGAGGCAAGGAAATATGAACTGCTAATCAAAAAATGAAGAAACAACTATGACATACCTAAAGATGATCAGGTTAGAAGACAGGGCAGGTAGAGATATTAAAATAACTGTAATTAATATATTAAAGAAATTTGAGGAAAAATTAAAAACTGGAAGGGATGGAAATTTTTAAATATTAAAAACTTAAGAATACTTAAAATTATAGAATTCAAAATTATAACTAATGAATAACATAAAGGAAGGCTTATCAGGCAATTAGACACTGGCTATAACAAACTTTTCAAGGCATCACATAGTTAAATTAACTGAAAAATAAAAATAAAGAGATGTGTTATACATGCTCTGAAGGACTTGCATACATATGGTAAGAAACAGAGGAAGAAAATGTAGATTAAGAATGACAGAAACAATATATAAAGGGATAACGTATGAGAATTATCTGTAAGTAATAGAAGATATAAATCTACATGTTCAGGAAGTTTCATAAAGTCCCATGGGTTATACACAAGGAAGAACCCACATGGAAACACTGTAGTAAACCTGCAGACAAGCAATGACAAAATGGAAGGAAATCTTCAAAACAGCCAGGTATTTGTAGAACTGGGAAACAAAAGCCTAAAAAGTAAAAACAGCATGACAGCTGACTTTTCTAAAGAAATGATGAAATTCAAGACATAACGGAATGGCATTTGCAATATGTAAGAAGGAAATAATTGCTAATGTAGAATTCTGTACCTTCCAAATTTGAGTTGGAATACAGAGGTTTCAGATAAATGAAACCATGGGAATTCGTTATTAGTAGGGAGAAAAACTTATAGGGAAACCAGGCAGAAGTAACTAATATCTATAACGCAAAAATAGAAGAAAAATGAAGAATATTGGGAATGGTAAGCATTCGGACAAATGTAAAAATTGTTTGACTATACAAAATAATTTAATGTTTTATAGAGTTTAAAATACATGTAGAACTAAAATAAGTAAAATTAAAATGACAGGAAAATAAATAGTTTATATGTTCCAATGTTCTAATATTTTAGAAATATCAGAAAATTGAGTAAAGTAATCATTGGTGGTAGACCATGATAAATCAAGGATGCTGGATCAGAAGAATAGTATGAATTAAAGGATAAAGCAATTAACTGGTGAATAGAAGGGGAAAATGTAATTTAAAAAAACATTAGTGCAAAACAAGGCATAGAAGAAGTAAAAGTGGAAAATAGAGATATGGCCAAATAAAATATTGATAGTAAAAATTAAATTGATTATCAAGTCTATGAAGATTGACAATTTAAATAATAATTGTTTTTAAATGACAGTATACATAATATTTTTGAAATTCGCAAACAGGAAAAGAAAACATAAAATTGTATCTCCCTTACGAAATCTTCAATTCTTTTAACGGAGTAATTTTCAGACATAGATGACATCAACAGTGATTATTTCCCACCAGCTATTAAGTAAGGAAACTACACTAAACTTTAATAAACTCTTCTCAAGAACAGGAAAGAAGGAAACTTTATATGGCTCTTTCTGATTTGAATTCCAAAGGCTGACATGGAAATTATAAGATAAATACATATAAATTAATTTTGTCATGAAGTTAGTATATAAATCCTAATATAGGTATTAGCAAATATTTACCAAAATATATTTAGATATATGATATTGTAAGAATGAATCTTAAATAGTAAGAATATTGAAGATACATATTGGATAGATGGCGGATTGATGGGTGCAGCAAACCACCATGGCACATGTATGCAATGTAACAAGCCTACACGTTCTGCACGTGTATCCCAGAACTTAAAGTAAAATAAAAATAATAACAATAAAAAATACATAATGAAATAAATACATTTAAGGTGATTTGAATTGGATTTTTCAGGTTTAGAGTGGAAAGTAAATAAAAATAGTGATTCAAATATGTGTAATAAAAATTTTGGTAAATAAAATTTTATCAATATAAAGTAAAACATAAGTAAACACATGAGAAAATAAACTGAAGTAAATAATACAAAGAAGAAGATGAGAAAACAAGAATATCTAGAAAGATAGGAATAGATGGTTCAGCAATTTCAAATATATCAGTAAATTCAATAAGCTCAAATAACATATAGAGCAGTAAAACCACATAGATATAGTTACATGCAGTTATAAATATTAATACTGATGAATCTTAAATACATACAGGTGAATAAAAAGGTAGTAGCCAGAAAAATAAATGCATTTTTATGATTTCTATAATTTTAAATAAATGCAAACAAGATTACACATTTTAGAGATATTAATATAATTTAAAATATTAAACATATTAAAAATTCAAGATAGTGCTACCTTTGATGGAAGAAAGAGGTATACGAGAGGCTTAAAATGTGTTGAGATGTTCTAGTTTCTTTCTTTTTTTTTTGAGATGGAGTTTCACTCTCATTGCCCAGGCTAGAGTGCAATGGAGCTATCTCAGCCCACTGCAACCTCTGCCTCCTGGGTTCAAGCTACTCTCCTCCCTAGGAGCTGGGACTACAGGCATGCACCACCACACCTGGCTAATTTTTGTATTTTTAGTAGAGACAGGGTTTTGCCATGTTGACCAGGCTGGTCTCCAACTCCTGACCTCAGTTGATCTACCCACCTCGGCCCTGCAAAGTGCTGGGATTATAGGCATGAGCCACCGAACCTGGCTAGATGTTCTATTTTATTTTTATCTCTATTTTTATTTTTTAGAGATAGAGTCTTGATCTGTCCTCTAGGCTGAAGTGCAGTGGCATGATGGCAGCTCACTGCAACCTCGAAGTCTTGGGCTCAAGGGAATTTCGGGGATTTTTGTTTTGTTTTGTTTTGTTTTGTTTTTTTCCTCCAAAGATTCTGTATATTATTAAAATTTGAGAAACACTGACTTCTATAATTTTCTCTTGGTAGCTTTGAAGGAAATAATTGGCAAATTCTTACTGATATCACTCTGACAGTTTAGTCTGGATGGAGCAGCCCTGAACCCCTTGCATGTCTCTTTTTTTGTTGGAGACGGTTGTGGTATCTCCCTCTGTTTCCAAGGTTGGAGTGAAGTAGAGTGATCTCAGCTCACTGCAACCTCCACCTCCCAGGCCTCAAGCAATCCTCCCTCCTCATCCCCCAAAATAGCTGGGACTACAGGCGTGCATAACCTGCCCAGATAATTTTTTAATTTTTTGTAGAGATGGGGTTTCACTATTCTGTCCAGGCTGGTCTTGAATTCCTGGACTCAAGTGATCCTCCCACCTGGTTCTCCCAAAGTGCTGGGATTATAGGTGTGAGCCAATGTGTCCAGCCAGAATGTTGTATATTATATGATAGATGTGGGAAATCTGGGTATTTATTGAACACATTTTTTATTTCTTTGTATAGTTTTAATACTGCCAAATTAATTTTAATAACTATTTAGAGAAGATTCTCACAAAAATATATCCCACAAAATATTAATATGTATAATATAAAAACAAATTCTAATCACTACAAATAACAGACAACTCATTAAATTTTGGTAGCTAATATGGACAGGCAATTCAGAAACTTATGAAAATTTGCCCAACCTCACTAGTAGTTTTGAAAAGCAGATCAAAACAAGACATGTTTTAATAATCAGCTAAATAACTCTAAGGTATAATATCAAGTAATAACAAATTTGCAATTAAAAAATCCTTCCAAACATTTAGAAAGGAAAATAATGTAGTAAATTTAAAAACAAGTTGTTTTTACTTAAAGAAATTACATTTTTAAATTCTGAGCCAACAATTCCAGTTCATTTTATGTTAGAAATATTTCATATATCAATACAAAGCGTATTATGCAAGTTTTTGGTAAAATACACTGAAAACTATTTGTACATTTTTAGTGTTAAAGTTACAAGATAGAATATTATGTTGCAGTTAAATGTAAATAATTAGCACTCTATATTTATAGATGGGAATAATTTTTCAGTAACAACATACTGAGAGACAGACATCAATATACATAATAAGATAATTTATGTAATTTTTACATGCAAAAATTACACACTTTATACAATAATTATTAGATTATTGGCTAATATTTACCGTGGGTTGAGCATTGTTCTGATACTTTATATACATTAAATCATTGACTTCTCACAACTCTATATTTTAGACAATTTTACTTTCCCTATTTTATGGAAAAAAATACTGAGACACAGAGGATAAATAATTGAGCCTAAGTCAACACACATTAAGTGGCAGAATCAATATTTGAACCCAAACGGCCTGGTTCTGGAATCTGTGTTCTTAATCATTCTTCTATGTTGTCTGTGTGTACATGTGTTTGTGGATGTGACGTGTCTATTGAAAATAATAATGAATAAAGAAGCATTCCATAGAATCTGTTAATAACTGTGTCATATTGGAGGGAAAAGTAACAGGACTCAATAAAATAGTTCACTAGTTTCATATGTCATTTTTATCTTTTTAGAAATATGTGTGTCTAATAATACCTTTGTTTTCTTGAAGTATCAAAGTGTAATTGCTAAGAATAATATAGGGCTTGGCAGAGGGGATTTCAACTAGAACAGAGCTTAGAAATCAATCACATTATAATCCTAAAAGCCCTCAAATATTATTTCATGTGGCCCTTCCAGCTTTCCAGGCTAGTAAACAGAAAAGACATTATTTTACTTACTTGCACTTGGGAGTGTTCAGTGGCTTATTCATGCTCATAAAATACTTGTAAAAGTCAGTCCAGATAAATGACACACATTTATAGACAACAGTGGCTACAAAATGATAGGATGAGGTGCTGTTTGGAAGGTGAATAGATGAGCATAAAGCTTTGTTCTTGCATGTGCTTTTCACTCTTCTCCGTTTCCTTATTATTAGGACTCTTTATATACTAGTGAAGGTTCTTCAGACGGAACCTAGAGGATACGTGTGTGTATGTACATATCTACACATACAGTTATGCACCACATAATGGCTCTTTGGTCACCAATGAACTGCATATATGAGAGTGGTCTCATAAGATGATAATACTCTATTTTTGCTGTATCTTCATGCTTCAATATGTTTACTTGTACAAATACTTATGATTGTGTTACAATTGCCTACCATATCCAGTAGAGTAACTTGCTACAGGTTTATAGCCTAGGAGTAATAGGCTATACCATATAGCCTAACTGTGTCATAGGCTATACCTTTTATGTTTGTGTAAGTAGGACACTATGAAGTTTACTCAATGACAAAGTCACCTAACAATAAATTTCTCAGACCACATACTCACTGATAGGTGACACATGACTAAATATGTGCATGTGTGTAGGCAGACAAACACATACATATATGTAAAAGGACATTTACTATGGTGAATTGGATTATGGAGTTGTGAGGATTATGGAGGCTGAGAATTCCCACAATCTGCTATTGGCAAACAGGAATCCTGGAAAGGTGGCAGTATTATTCAGTGAGTTCGAAGACCTGAGAACCAGGGGAGCAGATGTTATAACAATCAGTCCAAGGGCAGGAGAAGATGAGGTGAGACATCCAGCTCAAGCTGTGAGGCATAAGAAAAGGGACAGATTTCTTTGCTCTCCATCTTACTTGCTTATTCGTGTTCAATTAGATGATACCCAACCATACTGGGAAAGGCAATCTGCTTTACTGAGTCACCCTTTGAAATGCTAATATTATCTAGGAACACCCTCATAGACACATGCCAGAAGCTGTGATTAATATCAGCACCCTGTGGCCCACCCAAGTTGGCATATAAAATTAACCATCACAGGACTACACCTTGTTAACTTGGCACCAATAAACACCCTCTTAAACCGTATTTAAATTCTAATGAAAGGCAATAACAAGGTCATAATTCCACATAACATGATACAACTATCTCGCCTACAAATTAGAATGCACTAACCACTTCCCTGAATTGGAGATAAACTCTTGAGTGGTTTAATTTTTTAGTAACTTACAGGTTATAATATGAGATTAATGATACTTACATGCTGTGATAAAAATTCAACACACTTTACATGATAAGGGAATATGAGAGGAAAGAAAATTATGATATTCCTACATATATATATATATATGATTTGTAAGTATATATACCATATACTTTAAACATATAGGCTCATAACAAAATAAGGAGGAATACCATGACACTTAAACAGTTCTTATTTCTGTAACTGGTTATGTGGTTGCAGCTAGGGTTTATAGGGACCTTCTTCCACTACCCGTCCTGTATTCCTTTTACTTTCAGAAAGTACCCCAGCTGGATATGGTTATTTAGCTGGTGGACTAACACACATCTTTATAACTGAAGGCTCTAGGTCAGGAATAGTCCTTCTTGGATTGGGTTGTTGTAGTTTTCTATTGGCCTTAATCACAGGGCATGAGAATACTATGAGACATTTTAAAGAATCTCCTATATTCTGGAAAAACTATTCTTACCTCTATTGTGGAGTAGCACTTCATTTCATTAAGTTTCTTTGTCAGTAATTTCCAATTATGTTTCTGTCTTGTCCCTAACCACCCAGCCAAACCACTGGCTACAGCCCATGAATTGGTACATAATCTCACATCTGGCCATTTTTTCTTCCAAGTAAAGTGAAAAATCGGGTGCACTGCCCAAATTTCTATCCAATGGGAGGATTTTGCCTTCTCTATTATCCTCTAGGGATATACCAGAGAGGGGCTGTCACACTGCAGCAGTTCACTTGGTGGTGACTGCATATAATGCACGACCATCTGTAATCCAGGTCCAAGTCTTCTCTTCTTCTGTCAACTCACCATAGAGACTGCCCCATGAGACCACAGGTGCAGGCTGAAAGAGAAAAGGCAGAGTAACGAAGCTGGGAGCGCAGGCATTTGGACTACTTACTTATGTAATTTATTTCTGCCTTCAGAGTCTGCTCCAGCCTGATCATGTATATACCATTACCGTTTTATGATGGAGTATGCTACGCCTGTTCAACCTCATGGCTTAGTGAGTCAGATAACACCAAGTTCATGATGAGCGGCTAATATTACATGCTAACTTTGTGGCTCATGGTTTAGGGTTCAGTCTCTGCTAAGGCCTAGTAGTAGACCAAGATCTGTTTTCCAAAAGGAGAGTGATTCCCTGTGGAGGATGATAGGGCCTTGCTCCAAACTTCTAAAGACCTGTGCTGCAATTCACCTTTGGCGGTCTAAAAAGTGCCATTTTAAACAGCATTTCTTTTTATATTGATATTTTTTTGAGACAGGGTCGCACTCTGTCACCTACGCTGGAGTACAGTGGCACAATTTTGGTTCACTGCAACCTCTGACTCCAAGTCTCAAGTGATCCTCCCACCTCAGCTTCCAGAGTAGCTGAGACTACAGGCGCACACCACCATGCCCGGCTAACTTTTTGTATGTTATTGCAGAGACAGGCTTTCACAATGTTGCCCAGGATGGTCTTAAACTCCTAGCCTTAACAATCCACCTGCCTCGGCCTCCCAAAGTGCTAGAATTAGAGGTGTGAGCCACCACGCCCAGCATAAACAGCATTTCTATTTGCCACTGACACCTTAACCATCATTGGATTTACTGGATCACATGAACCAGTGACAGAGCAGCTCACATAGCAGCTTGGACCTGTTGCATAGTCTTTCCTTGTTCGGGGCCTCATTCAAAACAAGTAGCTTCTAAAGTCACTCAGTAAATGAGTTAGACTAACACACTGACATGCCTGCTGCCTCCAAAATTCAAAATGTTCAGTAGGCATTGCACCTCTCTTTTGGTTATAGGAAGGGCCAGATAACTTGCCCTTCACCTTAGAAGATATATTCAACATGCCTCACACTGCTAGACTCCTAAAAATTTCACTGAGACAGAAAGCAGCTGAAATTTCATTGAATTTATTATTCACTTTCTGATACTCAAATATGTTACCTGTCATTCTAAACTGGTGACTACTTCTTGCTCACAAGGTTGAATGAGCATAATTTCATCAATGTAATGGACTCGTGTGACATCTTGTGGAAGAGAAAGGTGTTCAAGATGTCTGCAAACTAAATTACAGCACAGAGCTGGAGAGGTGATAGACCCTTGAGGTAGGAAAGTGAAAGTGTATTGCTAGCCTTGCCAGCTGAGGGCAAACTGCTTCTGGAAATTTTTACTAACAGGTGTTGAGAGGAAAATAAAATGCCAGATCAAACGTTTATATCAGGTACCTGAGAATATATTAATTTGTTGAAGCAATGAAGCCACATCTGGAGAGAGGTGCAGTTGGAGTCACAATCTTGTTAAGTTTACAATAATCCACTATGACGCTACAAAATTCTGTCTTGTACACAGATTAAAGAGTAGAGTTAAATGGGAATGTGGTGAGAATCAACACTCCTGCATCTTTCGAGTCCTTAATGGTGGCACTAATTTCTGCAGTCCCTCCAGGAATATGACATTGTTTTGGGTTTACTATTTTTCTAGATAAAGGCAGGTTGAGGACCTTACACAAGGCCTTTCCCAACATAATAGCCCTCTTTCCATAGTCAAGGAACCAATATGGAGATTCTTCCATTTGCTTAATACACCTATTCATTTATGCTTTCAGGAGTTGGAGAACTAATCACAGGGTAGATTTGGGGACCTACTAGGTCCACTGTAAGTTAAACCTGAGCTAAAACTCCATGGAACACCTGACCTTCATGAGCCTCTACTCTGACTGGTAGGCCACAATGATGTACAGAGACTCTTAAAATTAGTATCCATTTAAGCCTAATTATTATATGTTTCCCCAGTGTACCATTATCCTGGCAAAGAATAACAGCATAAATTTATGGTAGCATACTTGGGTCTTTTCTTATAAGTATCTGGCCTCCTCTTTATTAAAGAGTTTCTCATTCTATAAAGTGGCTCAAACCTGGGAATTGACTGAGTAGCTGTGACTCTGTTTTTATAATCCAGGTTACATTTTTATTCACTTGACCTAAAACTTTCTGCTTATACAAATCAAGAAAAATGTCAGTAGGCTTCCACTATGTTTGAAAATGTGTCTCTTCCAAAATTTATATTGAAACTTAATCCTCATGGTGGTGATATAATGAGGTGTGGCTTTGAGGGAAGTGATAAAATTATGAGGGTTTCATCCCCGTGAATATATTAGTGCTTATAAAAGGGCTGGTGGGTACTAGCTTAGGCCATGTTTTGCACTGCTGCTTTTCTGTCATATGAGAATACAGCATTCATTCACTTCTACCCTTTCTATCTTTTCTGCCATGTGAGGGCACCTATATATTGCCCTATATGAGAAATGGGCCTTCACTACATAGTGAAACTGGCAGTGCTTTGATCTTGGACTTCCCAGCCTTCAGAACTGAGAGAGATAAATTTATGCTCTTTATACATTAGCCCGTCTATGGTATTTTTATAGGAGCAAAAACAGGCTAAGGCACCTTTCTGTGTATTTCACTTCTAGGAGCATCATGATTAATTGCCAGTTTCACAGGTTTACAGAAGCCTGACTGTTCTGATTGATGTTGAATTTTCTTGAGAATAAAGATACAATTTGATTAATTTTCCCACTCTTCAATTATTCTTACTACATATTGAATATAGTGAAAGTCTAAAATATATTTTGGAATTAAATTCATGAATATAATCCAGACACCTTGAAGTAAGAAGCTTAGCTTTTTACATGTAAATAACTGTAAAACTTCTTGACCTACTCTATACTCTTGACTTATTTATGTCTTGAATAATCAGAGTTAACCTTTAATGACACATATAATCAGCAAAAGTAAGTTGTAGAATATTACATAATTACTCCATGAACTTTTTTCAATAAATTTTACAATAAACCTGTTCAAATTACATAAAAACATGTTCAGATGCATACAATTAAAATTAAATCCAATATTTTTAATGAGGATGTAATATGTAAATGAATGTACATTTTCTACGTTAATTATTATTATTGGCTGAGAGCATATTAATAATTATCAGCATCATCAATTTACTATTATAAATCAGCTGCTTTATATCAGGCACCATTATAAGGCTTTATAAACATTATAATTAATTTTAGGTCATAGGGACTTCTCTGGCCTAACATCTTGAGGCCATCATTCACACTGAGAAGAAATTGATATGAGCTTCTAAATTTTAGAGCAGAATTATCTACTCTTGTCACCTGAACATCTGGTATGTAATCCATGTGGATCACTTTAAATAAACAGCCCAAACATTTACATTTCAGATACGCATCAAAGGATTTAACTATGAATTATTTACAAATAAGACTTTTATAAACCTCGCATAAGACATTGAAACAATCTGTAATTATTTACCTGGCTATTTATTCTTAGTATTTTCGAATACACACACATAAAATATTAACACTCCTTACAGACTCAGCTACATCCCAGATCCTGAAACAAATCCCTTTCCTAATCCTAGGAGATTTAATTTGTTCTACTTCAGGTTACTGATATTTTAGCATTCTGAACTTATGTTCTAATTTCAGTTACTATATTAAGTTTTGCAAGAAACAACTAAAATAATCCTAATTCTCTGTAGAAATACCTTCAGTGAGTTGAATTAATGGTATATTTTCAATATCTGCAAGCTTCCAATATAAAGAACATATCTAATTGTTTTGCAAAACATAATAATAATAATAATAATAATAATAATAATAATAATAATAAACCTCTGCATCTTATATCCCTTATACTCTTCATGTAACTATGCCCTGTGTGCCTCTTATATAAGAATTACAAGGCCAGGTGTGGTGGCTCATGGCTGTAATCCCAAACCTTCGGGAGGCCGAGGGGGGTGGATCATTTGAGGTCAGGAGTCCACCCTGGCCATCACGGTGAAATCCCGTCTCTACTAAAAATACAAAAATTAGCCGGGAATGGTGGTAGGTGTCTGTAATCCCAACTACTCTGGAGGCTGAAACAGGAGAATCGCTGGAACCTGGGAGGTGGAGGTTGCAGTGCGTTGCACAACTGCGTTCCAGCCTGGGCAACAGAGTGAGACACTGTCTCAAATAAACAACAAAAATAATAAATAAAAACATTAAAAAATTACATAGTGGATTTTGCTAGTATTCAAAGCTAGAATTCTGTTAATGCTATATCTAGCTGAATCTTGTGTTCCATTTTATTGGATAATATAAACTACATATACTATTTATATCCTCCCATAACAAAGCATTTATGGCTCCTCATTTATTCATTGATGCTATAAACAGTAGTTAATTTCCCATTATGTGCCAGGAACTGTGGTAGTCGCTGAGGATAAAATAGTCCGATAAGACACCATTCTTTTGTGAATACTAGAGTATAATGAGTACATAAAAGTAAATGGTGCAAGTTAGATGAATGAAAGTTCACAAAGCTGTGATCTCACGAATTCTAAGTATCCATTTTAGTCTTGCTAGGTAAGAAACAGCTCTTAAGTAAATAATATTGAGCAGGTATTTAAAGAATGAAGGGAACTTAAGTAGAAAAATAATTAAGAGTGTGAGAAAACAATAGAAAAGTCTCCTAGGCAAAATAATACAAATACGGAGGCTGGGTGCGGTGGCTCAAGCCTGTAATCCCAGCACTCTGGGAAACCAATGCAGGGGGATCACCTGAGATCCGGAGTTCGAGACCGACCTGACGAACATGGAGAAACCCAGTCTCTACTAAGAATACTAAATTAGCCAGAAGTGGTGGTGCGTACCTCTAAACCCAGCCGAGATCACACCATTGCACTCCAGCCTGGACAACAAGAGCAAAACTCTATCTCAAAAAAGAAAAAAAGAAAAAGGAACATCGAATTTTGGGGAAAAAATATAAAATATTATTGTCTTTGTAGTGTACAGGAGTTGAAAGTGGCAAAGTTATAACCTAGGTCAATAGTAAAAGATGGCGGAGTGTGTGAGGAATGTTTGAACTCGTGCTGAGAGTTCAAAAAATATAAAGTTTTTTTTAGTGGCATTTGGGAAATAAGACTTAGTGAAAAATAGCATACGATATGTGAGGATAAATGTTACTTCTCAGTATCTGTCATGCTTATAAAGATGGATAGTAGTGTCAGTCACTGAGATAGGAGACACCAGAGGATATATATTTAATTTTTTGTCGTTGTGAAGATACGCAGTTGACATCCCAAATTTGGAATGCGTTCAGTTTCAGGTAAATTTGGACTTTATTTAACATATATTTAAGTTTCCATCTTGTGTCAGAAAAACTTTTAGCTCCTCTAGGTATTAGTAGACAGTTGGGAATATGAATCTGAAAGTCAATGAAGAAGTTTAAATACATATTTGAAAACCACTGGTATATAAATGATATATAGATGGTAATGAAAGCTGTTAACATGGAAGAGGTGAAATTGAAAAGGAAAAGCATAGCACTAAGTCTTGAGAGGCAATGTTGAGAAAGATAGAGGTGGTAATCGAGACAAGAGATCAAGAAGCTGGAGTCAGAAACAACAGAATAAGGTAAATAGAGCTTAGGTGGCAAAATTCAAGAAACTGTTTCAAAAAGGGAGTGGATGAGCGGGGTGGCTCACACCTGTAATAGGGCTTTTGGAGACTGAGTCACGCAGATTGCTTGAGCCCAGGAGTTTGACACCAGCCCTGGCAACATAGTGAAACTCCGTCTCTAAGAAAAATAGGAAAATTATCCTGGTGTGGTTGTGTGTGCCTGTAGTCCCAGCTACTTGGGGGTTTGAGGTGAGGGGAGGATCACCTGAGGCCTGGAAGTCAAGGCTGCAGTGAGCTGTGATCACATCACTGCCCTCCAACCTAGATGACAGAGTAAAACCTTGTCTCAATGAAAAAAAGGAAGAAAGAATAAAGAAAAAAAGTAAAAAGAAATAGGGGAGCAATGTAGAGGATAATTGAGAAACCTAAAATTATGTTTCTGAATTAACCTCCAGAAGGTTTGGAGTGTAAGAGTAAATGTTGTTTTGATGGAGAAAAAGACAGCTTAAATTTGGCTGAGAATAATCATCAGTGGTATTGATAGTGATGATAGGACTAAAGGTAAAATAATGCTCAAGGAAAGCGGTGTGCTTCAGTTAAAGCATGAAACTCTAAGA
Organism: Macaca mulatta; assembly: GCF_049350105.2. Taxonomy (NCBI): domain Eukaryota; kingdom Metazoa; phylum Chordata; class Mammalia; order Primates; family Cercopithecidae; genus Macaca; species Macaca mulatta. The sequence goes on along the minus strand of NC_133410.1, from coordinate 145,204,409 downwards.
GAAGGTCATACTGCTTAGGGAGTATAATCCCAGAGGGCAGAGTTGAAAGTATATTAAAGTTTAGGTGAGGGTCAATAAAGCTGCAGAATTGAGATTGAATTTGCAATAGGTTGTAGATTGCAAGAATAAGATATGAGAAGGGTAAAATATTTCAAAGAGGAAAAACAGTATACTAAATGATTTCACTTTGTGCAGATATTTTTTATATTTTGCAGAATACATAAAATTTAAATAGAGATTGACATTCCCTTACATTCCATGACTCAACTCCTGGAAGAGTGATAAATTCACATCCCCTACCCTAGCCCTTGACATTTACAGAATATCTGCTATGGTGACCAGGATTTGGGGTGTGTGTGTGTGTGTGTGTGTGTGTGTGTGTGTGTGTGTGTTTCTTTTTCTCTTTCCTTTTTCCTTAAGCTAAAAGATGTGAAGATAATTGATCAACATGGTAGAAATCTTTACCTTCTGCTGCTTAAAACATACATCCTCCTCCATTAATTCAAAAATTGATTATTATTTGAATATAGCAGAGCCTATGTTAGGGTAATGTAAGAGTGGAGCCAATTGAAACACAGGTGGATATGTGTTTCAATTAATTTGTGCATATGCAGATCATTTTTCGTTACTGGAGGCTGCCCATGACTATATTTTCAAACATATCAGCTTGAAACATATGGTATTTGCATAAATAGTGTTCATCATAAAAGCATTAACATTGTGTTAGAAGGTGAAATAAGTGTAATAAGTGCACCTGTTTTAACATTATCATCCTTCAACTTGTGATAATTTCAGAAGATAGGAAACAGTATCTTACGCATCTGAAAAATCTGTACAATGTCGTAATTTTAATTTATCAGTAAGTGTTTCTACATTAATTAACTATGCATAAGTTTTTAAAATAGAGATTAAAATATGAAAGAGATCAAGCTATTTACAATCTAATTAGCTCAAAATTGGATGAGTAATACAAATGCATAATTAATCTGGTTTGATTATGACAAACTAGAAAGGAAGATTATGGAATTAGTAACGGAAAAGAGTATCATTAAAAAAAACACAAGTTTATAATCAAGGCCAAAGTAAGAGAAATTTTCTCAAACACCTTTAGAATAATTTTTCTATACCCTATTTTAGAAAAAAAATTATACTGTAAATTAAGAAAAAATATATAGAGTGAAACATAAAAATATTTTACTTCTAAAAGAAATCCTAAAAAAAGAGCAAAGCAAAACAAAATCAAAGATCAACTCTTGTGAAATACTTGTGGAATAGAAAAATTATAACAAATTTACTTTTCTGTTTTTACTTTTATTTTTCAATAAATTTAAACTTGTAAAAATTGTAAGACTAATACAAAGAATATTCATTAGCCCTTTGCCCATTATCTCAGGAGTACACTAGTTATTAAAGTTCCTGATAAGAGGATACATTTATCTCATATTCTCTCCATTATTGTACGTGCTTTCTTTCTCCTCCATCTTCTGTCATAACATGACAAAGGTCTTCATCAGATGCCAGCCTCCAGAACCATAAGCCGAATAAACTTCTATTGTTTATAAATTGTTCAGTGTGTTTTCTGTTATACCAGCAGAAAATGGACTAAATCACTTTTTATCTATCCATATACTTATCTATCTATCTATGATTTGTTATAGGTATTGAAATAGGTGTTGAAATCTATATATTGAAATAGATTTCCATCTTATTTCAAAGTTTATAATGCATCACTTTCATTGGTTATATTATCCCGGATTTGGCCTCCAGAAACCTATTTAAAGTCGTACCTTTGTCCTTGTGACATGCACCTATTACTGGTTTTTATTTTTTATTTTTTATTTTTATTTTTAGTGTTTCCTTACTTGAAACATAGCAAGGTGTTCTAATATCATCTGGTAGTTCTCTTATTTACAATATTATGTAATATTACATAATATATTATATAATAAACTTACTCTCCTACTCTGTAAGAGTAATAAACTCACATTCCCTACCCTAGCCCTTGACATTTACAAAATATCTGCTATGATGACCAGGATTTGGGGTGTGTGTGTCTGTATTATATTATGTAATATTATATAATATTACATATTATGAAAAAGAATAAAATATTTAAGAATAACCATAACCAAGGAGGTGAAAGATTTGTACATGGAAAATTACAAAAGAGTGTTGAAAGAAATTAAAGAAGACACAAATAAGTAGAAATAGACATCCCATCTTCATAGATTAAAAGAATTTACATTGTTAAGATGTAACAATTAAGATGTCCACACTACCCAAAGTGATCTACAGATTCAATGAATGTCTATTAAATTACCAGTTTATCAGCAATTTTTCATAAATATAAAAATTTATATGGAATCTCAAGTGACCTTGAATAGCCAAAACAATTTTGAAAAAGAGGTTGGATGACTCACTCTTTCTAATTTCAAACATATTACAAGAATACAGTAATCACAACAATATGATTTGGCCTAAAGAAAGACAAATTAAACAATTGAATAAAATACAAAGCTGAGAAGTAAACCTCTTGTTTATGGCAAAATGGCCTTCAAAAAAAAATTGCCAGCCAATGGGGAAATGACAATTCCTTCAATAAATGGTACTGGGAACAAATGGATATCACATACAAAAAGGTAAAGTTTGACCTTTTTCTTACAGATATTACAGCATATACAAAAATTACTTCAAAATGGATTAAAGACCATTTAATCCATATATATAATCCATATATATATATTATCTTTGAATTGACTCAATACCTTTTAAGAAATATTCTTTTTCCCTTTCACACTATTATCTATGAAGAACATTTTATATATATGTATATATAAAATCCTAGATGAAGCCATAGGGAAAAACTTTATAACATTTGAGTTGGCAACGATAAAACACCAAAAGCATAGGCAACAAAAGAATACATAGACAACTGGAACTTCATGAAAAGTACAGACTTTTATTCATCAAAAAACACAATCAACAGAATGAATTCTCAAGTAGAAAATGAGACAGAAATTTTTGAATCATGCATTTATAATGGGGATACGGGATTCAATGTGTAGAATATATAAAGAACTCTTAAAATTCAACAACAAAACATCACATAACCTGAATTTTAAAAATTAACAAAGGACTCAAATAGACATTTCTCCAAAGAGATATATATGACCAACAAATATATGGAAAGATGTTCATCATTACTAATTATTAGAGAAATACAAATAAAAACCATGAGATCCAAACCTCACACCCCTCAGGATGGCTAGTATTTAACGAAAGCAACAACCAACCCCCACCCCACCTCAAAACTAAAAAACACGTCATAAGCATTGATGAGGATGTAGAGAATTTGGAAAACTTGTGCACTGTTGTCAAGAATGTGAAATGGGGCAGTCTGTATGAAAAACAGTATGGAGCCATCTCAAAAAATTAAAATAGAACTACCATATCATCCAGCAATCCCATTTCCAAGTTTATGTCTAAATAAATTGAAAGGCAGCCACTTGAAATATTTGTGTACTCATGTTCACAGCAGCAGTATTTACAAGTCAAAAGCTAGCAGCAGCCTAAATGTCCATCAGTGGTTGAGTGGAAAAAAGCAACTATGGTATATACATACAATAGAATATCTCTTATCCATAATGAATGAAGACATAAAATACTGATACATTTTACGGCATAAATGAATTTCTAAAACATTCTAAGTGAAATAAGTGAGACATAAAAAGTCACGTATTCCATGATTCCATTTATGAAATATCCAGAAAATCCATGGTGACAGAACTCCAGTTAGTGATTGCCTGATGCTGGGGACAGAGGGAATTAAAACAAAAACAAAAACAAAACAAAAACAAAAAAACTAGCTCTTTAATTGTTAAAGGGTTTTACTTTGCTGTACTTGACATAGCCTGGAACTAGAAAGTAGTTAGTTGTATGACATTGTCAATGTACTAAATGCCACATAATTGTTTATTTTAAAATAATATTTTTATATTATATGATTTTACATCAATAAATTATTAGAAAAATAAAAAAAGGAATTGAATATATAAATATTTTACAGGTATTTTCTATGCAACTATAAAGAAACAGAAAATTCAAAACTTGTGCAAACTGTCCTAGATAATATTCCACAATTTATTTTTATAAGGCTAGTATATTTGGAAAATAAATGAAAGTCATGAGAGGGAAAGGAGAAACATGTTAGAATGCTATTATGAGAGCCCAGGATGGTAAGATATATGACAACCAAAAAGCAGAGACATCTATGTGTTTTATATATTTTTGACACATAATCAACAGGAATTGCTTATTGACTGTGTGAAGCAAATGAAGAAAATTGACTTTACAGATATCTCTTAGTTTTTTGATATATATATGCCTTGGGGTGTTATTAACAAGCTGCAAGAAAAATGTTTGAAATTGATATTTTTAAAATTAAGTTAATAGCTGTTATTTTAATCTTAAACCTGAGCTGTTATAAAATATCGATGTCATTAACATTGATGCCGCATGTAACTGAAATGTGCCCTATAAGCATTTCTCTTTAAAATAAATGCAATTTAAAGAACAGAAGCCTGGACCATAAGTGTACTTTATTTCCTCTTGACTTTTAAAAAAGAAATATTTTAGTCATTGAGGGGGAAAAAAAAGGAAACACCTCAAAATTTAAAAGAAATGTAATCATTTATCTTACTGCTATTAGAATTAAATGACTTACTGAAAATTTGCTGGCAATCTACAGATTTAATAGTTTTAGTTAATATTTGCTAAGTAGGAACAGTGCAAATTAGTCTGTGTGATTAGATTTGTGTTTTTAGCTTCTTAGAAAATTCCACCAAAGAAGATGTATTAGAGTAGTACATGGACAAATATTCTTCATAGATAATAGTGTGAAAGGGAAAAAGAATATTTCTAAAAAGGTATCGAGTCAATTCAAAGATAATACTTATTTAAATTAATATAGGAACCAAATTTATTTATTCAGTGATAGTTATTCTGATTAACAAAATAGTTTATTTGTAGCATGGTTGTTATAACCATCTTAGTGGACAAATTAGACCAATATTTTTTTCTGTTGGCAACCATACAACAAGCTACATGTGCTCAGGAGTGACTTAAATACAGGAATTTTTGTTATAAGTGAAATATATTCATCCTTCAGTATTCTTGGATAATTTTTTGCAGGACCTCCTTTGTATACTAAAATTTGAGTATACTCAAGCTCTTTATATCAAATGGTATAATTTGCACCTATGCACAGCTGTGTCAATAATTATACTGTATTGTTTAACAACAAGTAAACAATAACAACAAGAAAAAAAAGCCTGTACATATTACCTACAATTTCTTCAAATATTTTTATTCTGCTGTTGGTTGAAAATGTGGGTGTGGAACCCAAAAATACAAAGGATTAACTGTACATTTATTCATTGTATTTCTCGTGCTCTTATTTTTAAAATCATACAACTAAGATCAAAATAATTTTAGTAGCTCAACTTCCCATAGGAGCTTAATGAAGTAAACCTGTGAATTTTATTCATGCCAAAACAGATACTGTGTTCCAACATCAAAGTCCCATGTGAATAAGCAGGTGACGTGTTGTTTACAACTTTCTTTTAAGCACTCAAAAACTGGGCAAGCCACTCAAGACAGCTGGCAGTAGTATAGCTCATAATTTTCATTGCAGGGTCTATGTTTCCCTCCTCTGCTTTGTGTGCGATGATGAAAGAAAGAGACGTGATTTTTTAGTTAAATTTCTCTTTTATTGTGTCTTCATAGATATATGAAGATAGATATCCTCTGATAAAGAAAAGAATAAATAGTAAATATTCACATGTTTCTACATTATATCTATGTCTTCTTTTTCACAACCACACTCCTGTTTGAAATCACATTATTTCAGACTTAGAATTCTTTACAAGTAATTTGTTCTCTCTTGCTCTCTCACTTTCCCCGTTTTTCTTTCAGGGTTCCTATTCAAGTTGGAAAAGCTGCAATAACTAGCAATGATTAGTCTTCTCCAGCAGCTGTTCCATCATTACAGAGCAGTAAGTATGTTTTCCTTTGTCTGTGGAATAATCCAAATGGTGGTGCCCTTCACTATCATCTATGCAAAAGCTGTGCAATCTACAGTAGATAGTTCTCAATAAGCAGCAAATGTGGTAATATTATTTACTGAAACAATTATATTGCTCTCCTTATATCTAAGTGTTTCTGTGTATAACAATCTAAAACTAATTGTGCTATCTTTAGAATAGGGTAATGTAAGATTTAGAATAAGAAATAGTATTATACCTTAAAAAACATATTTTGACATGCGGAACTGTTCCAATTTCTGCATCACAACAGCTCCTCACCCTCATCAATAATACCAAAAACACTACAACTTTTCCAGATAGACAGACAGACAGATAGATAGATAGATAGATAGATAGATAGATAGATAGATAGATAGATAGGTAGGTAGATAGATAGATGGCTTTAGACATTAACTTTTTTGTTGTACAGCTACTCTGTACCAGACTCTATTCTAGACACTGGAATTTCAACAATAAACAATACACACCTCTATTTAAAAGGACCTTGCATTGTGATGAAGCTGAAAGATATTTAAATAAGCAACCAGTGTTATTTCAGTGGTAAGTCCTACAAAGAAAATAAATAGTACTTGTTAGAAAAAGGAGTAAGAATGACCTCAAGGGTGAGGATTATCAGATATGGTCTCCAGGAAAACGTTTTCTATGGAAGTCATGGTTGAGTCATAGAGCAAAGAAGGAAGTGTAATGTTTCATTTGGAGTAAAGCATCAAAAAATACACACAAGTGCAAATCATTTAATATACAAAGGAGATTTTCAGGCTCAAGTGAAAGGAAGATTAGTGTGGCTAAAGCATAGTGACATAGAAAATAGTTTAAAAAATAAGCTTAGAAGACGACAGGGTCAGATGCTGCAGGCCTTGCACAGAGTGCACAGGAGTGCCATTTGGTGGGATGGGAACTATTAGGGTAGCTATGATGTTTATAAAGGGGGTATTGGCAATAGTAACCAAATGTTGTTAGATAGTAAAAAAATGAAACAAAAAATAGAGCAAATCTCCTAACAATCTACAATATAAATCCTATATTCCAGTACCTCAGGAAAAATAGTTCTTTAAAATACACAGAGTGAAGCCAGCAGAAACCTCATTTTATTTTCTAAGTAATAGTATATATACACACAAACACATTCCACATATATACATATATATTACTCTCACACACCTATATATACATATATATACACGCACATATATACACACATGTACATATATATACACACACATATATATACACACGCACATATACATATATAAATTAGGTAAAACTGTTTTGCATTTAGAGGCAAGCTTTGAACCCATTTTCTGTCATAACGTACAAGATAACCTTTATTTTGCCTATATTAAACCTTTAGAATTCCTCAAAGCAGAGATTCAGTGAGCCGCTTGCATAGATTTATCACATTTATGGGATTAATAAGATAAAGTTAAAATTTTGTGTGAAACATCTTTCAATCAGTGATGATGGTATTGCTAACAAAGATAATTTAATTTGATGTATATATACACACACACATATATATGAACAATACTAAAAAACTGTTGTTTCAATAAGCAAAAATTAAACTTTGCTTAGGTACAGCTTTGTGACAACTTAGGCAGAAAGTAGATGAATTTTGGGGCAATTCATTAAAACTCTAAATACAAATCAGATATATTTCAAATAAGATAAAATTTTAAAGGCAAAAACATACAGTCCAAAGAAAAAAAATATTAATATCCCTAGAATGAATATTGAAAAATCTTATTTATTTAGAGGCCAAGAAAAGTAACAACTCATTCACCAGCCCCTGTAGAACAAGTTAGACATTATTAAATGGATCAGATAAAGTATGATTGTGTTTACTCAGAATTTGTTACAGTGAGGCTTTGGTTGGGATAGAGATCAATCATGAATGGCTTTGAGAAATGGGTAGACACTGAGTTGCTCTTCAAGGTCAGGTAAGATTAACATATTCAGAAATTTGGAAAAGGATATTTCTACAAAGGGTACAACAAGAACAAAGTCATGGAAACAGAAAATGTGAGAGGAGTTCAGTTAATTGGCTTATAGCATGTTTTTAAAAAAGTGTAGGTGTGGAATAAATTAGAAAAGGCATGGGAGAATCATATCTGAAGACTAAAAACTAAAATTAGTCATCCTTCCTTACCTCCCTCTCGGCCTGCTTTTTCCCTTCTTTCATTCTTCCTTTCCCCCTTCCTTCTCCAGTGTTTTCCTACACATCTAATTATTTAAAAGATTGTCATACTATTCCATTATAAGTATAATATTTAGTTATATTGTCTTCCTGTAGTTAGAATTATTTCTTAAATTATGTTGTAAGCATTCCCTTATAAGGGCATATGGATGCATTTGACATGATAAACAAATAAGTCTGTTGGTTTATTTTATTCTTTGGGGTATTGGGCAGAAGCTCAAGTCAAATTAAAGATGATCTATATTGCTAGGCACCCATGCCCCAATCCGAAATTAATCAGGGGTTCTTAGCATCAGGAGAATCTAAGGCACAAGGGTTATATTTATGCTAATTTTGTTAATATGGCTAGAAGGCAATGGAGTATAGTGGCACACAGAGCAGCCTTGGAGTCCTAAGAATAGAATTTATTTCTCAGCTACACTAAAGGAATTATTCACGCTATCTAATATTTAAAATATTCCTTTTGTCACTTAACAATATATTGTGAACATCTCCGCAGGTCAGCAATTGTGTTTAACTCATTCATTTCAACTGCTGGGTCGTATTTTGTTGTGTATTCATCCTGGAACATACAAAATTTATCACTTGTTATCTACCCATGTATACTTAAGTTGATTTTAATATTGTATACTATTAAAAATAATAATGTAATGGGTGTCTGTTGATGTGTGTCTTTGAGCACACTTAAAAATACATGTATGTACATTTAATTTTTATTGTTATAGATCAACTATCCTGAAATAAGTTATATCATTTTTTTATTCCATAAAAATATATGTTTCTCCTGGATTCTTATGCACACTTTTATTTTATTAGTGTTGTAAAGAAAAATTTGAAGTGAAAAAATCCCAGAAAGTTGTGCAGTATCAATTTTCGTTGCATTTCCATTGCTCTTTTGTGATCTGCTGTCAATATCTAATTTAGATACTCTGTTGAGGAGAGAAAGCTGGATTAAGACAATCTGCAAGATAATAAGTGCATGCACTAATAGCTATGAAATGAATATACATATTTTTTGGTGTGGACATATATATTTTATACTTCCAGCAACATGTGTGGTTATATAGCATTATATTAATTTATAATAATTTTTTAAAATAGTCTATATTTGGGCATTGAAGTCACATCTATTTTAATATGTATTACTATTAATACATGCCTTTGTTATAAATAAATTCTCTATTTAATTCCAGGTAAATATATTTCAGAGTATAATCTTTAAAAATTTTGAAAGAACATTATTATTTTAAATACAGATTTTCTGCATAAAGTAAAGCTCTTCAAAAAATAAGCACTTAGGATTAATTTTTCTAGGCAATTGATAGAGAAAATGCTGTATTTTATTTTATATTCATGATAAATCTATAACAAATTAATACTATTTTCTTCTTTTCAAATGGTAAAGACAAAGAAACTATTCTTTGAAGGAAATAAACTCACATTATAATTCAGTACAAAAGTACGTCCCAGTCAGAAAGACTAGATTACTGTCCACCCACTCATTTAAGTCAGAAACATGAACTACACACTTCCTGTCTCTTTCTTTTATCTAAGTTGATAATGAGCCAGAATAGACTGGTACTGTAAAACTGCTTTTGTCTATTCTGATTGATCTGACATTCAATCTGATTGATTGGTACTTAATGCTGTGTTGGTTTTTGAATAATACTGTGAATATTATACCTGATTACATCCTGTTCCATATCCAATCAATCTTCAAGAACTATAATTTCTATTCATAAGCCTCACTGCTACATGTCTACTTTTCTCTATCTTCACATTAATATTCACACAAATATTCAAAAACAGGACAATATTCTCTTTCTCAATACTAAAATAAATTCCAAATTCCTAAATCAAGGCTGTTGAAATTTTCCAGTAGGGTTCCAAACGTTCTTAAGGCAAAGTCCATGCTCTTTTACATGACACAAATCATTTTTTAATAGACGGTGCAGTGGAACAAACATACCTGGGTAAAAATCTTGACTCCAATTTTTCTAAATTGTTTAGTTTTGGGACAAAAATTGTAAGGGCTCTTTGCTTTATGTTTCCATCCATGAATTGTATTAAAATAACCACTCTTGCATACAAAGTAGGAAAAAAATGGCATATATCATCTTTCAGTAAATGTTAGCCTTTCCTCTTAATTACAACTATCACCATCAATCATCAATTATTATCAAACATGGCCTCAGTATTACAAATAGGTCCCTGCCTAGTTGTAGCTTCATTTGATGCTAATCTAAAAATTGAAATATAGATACAATGTTACATAAAGCACTCCAAAAATCTAATTTTTCCAACTTTGTTGAGATATAGTTGACAATTAAAAATTGTACATATTTAATTGCACAGTTTTATTATTTTCTATACTACATATTGTGAAACTAATTTAAATATCCAACTTTCAGAACTCTTATTTTATCATATATTGGCACTTAAGACTTAAAATTCACTTCTGTTTGCAACTCTGCTATTCCCATTATAATTGTTCATGCCTGATTTTCAGCAGTTTGTTGTATAGTTGGAGGAGATGAAGATATCTTTATATATTTCCATTCAAACCTTCCAAGTCTGAAAACATGTTGTAGGTAATAGTTGGCTAACTTGAGCATATCATTCTCTCTTTCCAAAAATTCTAAATTAGTCAGCTTAGTCATATCTTCACAATCCTTAATTTTGTCCCCATATCATTCAAGTACTAGAGCTTCTGCATAAGCCAATGCTTTCCTTCCCACCAATGCTTTCCTTTCCACGCTGATGCTGCAGTGTGCTAGGAGTTCTAGCCATGTCAATGACAATCAGCCCTTGCTTCTATCTGAGGAATGAAAGATCCAGGTTCAGAGTGCCATTCTGAGTGTCTCTTTTCTGTGGTCACTCTTAATATCAATTGTTTTCATTTGCATTACTCAGTTCCTGAGCTAAGGGTTTGGGAATAATTATTTCATAAGGAATAACCTAGAAGTATTATCGAATGAGGTAATAGGAAGAGTGAAACAGAGACTTAGAAAAAGCCAGTAACAGGTGCACTAATAACCTAACAGGGTTCAAATTTAGTTAAAACTTCATTACCTATATAATGAATATTATGTGATAAGGTAGATATGAATACTGTGTCATAATGCAGATAATGCAGGTTTAACTAAATTTGAACCCTGTGTATCATCCATAATGGTCTTAAGAATAGTTCATCTAAAATATGAGAAACTGGGGCATTTATTCACCATTTCCATCTTTACTTTTTGGTGGTGGACCTTGAGATAGTAAATCCCAATGTTGCTGAACTCTGAGTTTGCAGTAGATACATGGGTTCTTTAGGCAAACCAGTTAATGAAAACATGACTCATAACTGAGGTGAGACGTTGCAAGGCTACATGGAACTTTCCATAACCTGTAAGAGTTCAAGTAGGTGAGGATAAAATATAAATTATTGAAATTTCCAAAGAAATGCATTGTTGACTGTGGTAAGCAACATTTTTATTAGAATGATAGGAAGAGAAACCTGATTAAAAGGATTGAAGAGAAGGGGAAATGAAGATATGTGACAGGAAGTTATATGGCATTCAAAAAATTTAGTTTAGCATAATAGCAGAATAAATTTGGCAATGATGCTATGGTATAATTTAGGGAAAGTAAGAATTTTTCTCTTGTACATCTTTTTTCCCTTTATTGTTTTATTTAAGATGAGAACTACTAATATATGTTTTATGTATACACAATAATTTCATAAAGAAGGTGGCACCCGCTGGGGAAGGAGTTTAGTTGCAAAGTTCCTGGAGATGTATTGGGATACTTGGAGAAGTGATTAGAAATATTTACAGGTATTTCAGCTTTCTCTTCATCCTGGTACATGATTTATGGTTACATTTCACTATCTTCTTGAAGTCATGTGTGGCAATGTAACTTGCTCTGCCAATGATATGTGAAGGAAAGTGATGTGTGTTTCCTATGAGCAAAGGCTCTAAGAGTTAGTGCATGTTTGTATCTTCTTTTTCTCTTCTTCCATGTTGGTAGACAATATTCCAGATACTAGATACTCTGAGCTTGGATTCTGTAAGGAAAATTATGGTTTGAAAACAGAAGAACCAGCAGTTCTTTGATGGACTTATAGTAAGAGTGAAGAATAAACTTTGTTATTTTAATCCATTGAAAAAAAAATTGTGTGTGTGTGTGTGTGTGTGTGTTTATATACTTTAAGTTCTAGGGTACATATATACAACCTGCAGGTTTGTTACATAGGTATACATGTACCATGTTGGTGTGGTGCACCCATCAACTCATCATTCACGTTAGGTATTTCTCCTAATGCTATCCCTTCCCCAGTCCCCCACCCTGACAGGCCCTAGCGTGTGATGTTCCCCATACTGTGACCATGTGTTCTCATTGTTCAATTCCCACCTATGAGTGAGAACATGCGGTGTTTGGTTTTCTGTCTTTGTATTACTTTGCTGAGAATGATGGTTTCCAGCTTCATCCATGTCCCTGCAAAGGACACAAACTCATCCTTTTTTATGGCTGCATAGTATTTCATGGTGTATATGTGCCACATTTTCTTAATCCAGTCTGTCACTGATGGACATTTGGGTTGATTCCAAGTCTTTGCTATTGTGAATAGTGCCGCAATAAACATACGTGTGCATGTGTCTTTATAGCAGCATGATTTATAATCCTTTGGGTATATACCCAGTAATGGGATGGCTGGGTCATATGGTACTTCTAGTTCTAGATCCTTGAGGAATCGCCACACTGTCTTCCACAATGGTTGAACTAATTTACACTCCCACCAACAGTGTAAAAGCATTCCTATTTCTCCACATCCTCTCCAGCATCTGTTGTTTCCTGACGTTTTAATGATTGCCATTCTAACTGGCATGAGATGGTATCTCATTGTGGTTTGATTTGTATTTATCTCATGACCAGTGATGATGAGCATGTTTCATATGTCTGTTGGCTGCATAAATGTCTTCTTTTGAGAAGTGTCTCTTCATATACTTTGCCCACTTTTTGAAATGGTTGTTTGTTTTTTTCTTGTAAATTTATTTAAGTTCTTTGTAGATTCTGGATATTAGCCCTTTGTCAGATGGGTAGATTGCAAAAAGTTTCTTCTATTCTGTAGGTTGCCTGTTCACTCTGATGGTAGTTTCTTTTGCTGTGCAGAAGCTCTTTAGTTTAATTAGATCCCATTTGTCAATTTTGACTTTTGTTGCCGTTGCTTTTGGTGTTTTAGACATGAAGTCCTTGCCCATGCCTATGTCCTAAATGGTATTGTCTAGGTTTTCTTCCAGGGTTTTTATGGTTTTAGGTCTAACATTTAAGTCTTTAATCCATCTTGAATTATTTTTTTGTATAATGTGTAAGGAGGAGATTTAGTTTCAGCTTTCTACATATGACTAGCCAGTTTTCCCAGCACCATTTATTAAATAGGGAATCCTTTCCCCATTTCTTGTTTTTGTCAGGTTTGTCAAAGACCAGATCATTGTAGATGTGTGGTGTTATTTCTGCAGCCTCTGTTCTATATGTCAGTTTTGGTACTAGTACCATGCTATCTGGTTACTGTAGCCTTGCAGTATAGTTTGAAATCAAGTAGCATGATGTCTCCAACTTTGTTCTTTTGGCTTAGGATTGTCTTGGCAATGTGGGCTTTTTTTTGGTTCCATATGAACTTCAAAGTTGTTTTTTCCAATTCTATGAGGAAAGTTATTGGTAGCTTGATGGGGATGGCAATGAATCTATAAATTACCTTGGGCAGTATGGCCATTTTCACGATATTGATTCTTCCTATCCATCAGCATGGAATTTTCTTCCATTTGTTTGTGTCCTATTTTATTTCATTGAGCAGTGGTTTGTAGTTCTCCTTAAAGAGGTCCTTCATATCCCTTGTAAGTTGGGTTCCTAGATATTTTATTCCTTCGTAGCAGTTGTGAATGGGAATTCACTCAAGTTTTCGCTCTCTGTTTATCTGTTATTGATGTATAGGCATGCTTGTGATTTTTGCACATTGATTTTTTATCCTGAGACTTTGCTGAAGTTGCTTTTCAGCTGAAGGACATTTTGGGCTGAGATGATGGCGTTTTCTAAATATACAATCATGTCATCTGCAAACAGGGACAATTTAACTTCTTCTTTTCCTAATTGAATACCCTTTATTTCTTTCTCTTTCCTGTTTTCCCTGGCCAGAAATTCTAACGCTATATTGACTAGGAGTGGTGAGAGAGGGCATCCTTGTCTTGTGCCAGTTTTCAAAGGGAATGCTTCCAGTTTTTTGCCTATTCAGTATGATTTTGGCTGTGGGTTTGTCATAAATAGCTCTTATCATTTTGAGATGCCTTCCATCAATACCTAGTTTATTGAGAGTTTTTAGTGCCTGAAGGGCTGTCGAATTTTGTCAAAGGTCTTTTTTGCATCTATTGAAATAATCATGTGGTTTTTGTTGTTGGTTCTGTTTATGTGATGGATTACGTTTATTGATTTGTGTATGTTGAACCAGAGTTGCATCCTAGGGATGAAGCCGACTTGATCATGGTGAATAAGCTTTTTGATGTGCTGCTTTATTCAGTTTGCCAGTATTTTATTGAGGATATTTGCATCGATGTTCATCAGGAATATTGTCTAAAATTCCCTTTTTTTGTTCTGTCTCTGCCAGGCTTTGGTATCAGGATAATGCTGGCCTCATAAAATGAGTTAGAGAGGATTCTCTCTTTTTTCTATTGATTGGAATAGTTTCAGAAGGAACAGTACCAGCTCCTCTTTGTACCTCTGGTAGAATTCAGCTGTGAATCTGTCTGGTCCTGGACTTTTTTTGTTTGGTAGGCTATTAATTGTTGCCTCAATTTCAGAGCCTGTTACTGGTCTATTCAGATTCAACTTCTTCCTGGTTTAGTCTCGAGAGGGTGTATGTGTCCAGGAATTTATCCATTTCTTCTAGATTTTCTAGTTTATTTGTGTAGAGGTGTTTATAGTATTCTCTTATGGTAGTTTGTATTTCTGTGGGATTGATGATAATATCCCCTTTACCATTTTTTATTGCGTCTATTTGATTCTAGGCATTGAAAAAAATTTTAAACTATTATGGGATTTGGGGTGGGACATCTCTTTGATAAAGACAAAAGAGATTTATTCATTTTGAGCATGGATACTGGTTTGCTGATTGATTTGGTGGCAGTTACATGATTAGATGATAATTGAATGCTTATATTTTCTCTGTTAATTATGAGGAACAAACATTAGATAGATATAAGGAAAGTTTAAGGTGTATTGGAAAGTTTAAAAGGAAATGAAGATATGCGAAACAGTCATTTGGCAGAGTGCGAAGTGAGTAGTATACTGGGAAATAAAATAGTCTTGTTAGGACCATTGAGTAACCCTTTAAGATATCTATTCACTAATTTAAAATAAGATCTGTCACAGAAACAAGCAAGAATTTCTGTACACATATCAAAAATATTTTTAAGCAATTTATGAACAAAAAGATTATGTGTGTCTATAAGAGAGAAGATAACATATTTTGAAATATGAAATATTTTAAAACATAAAATATTTTGAAATATGAAATATTTTAAAACATAAAATATTTTGAAATTTATGAAATGTAAAATGTAATTATCTCTGGGTGGTAGAATATATTATATATAATATTCATATTACATTATATAAATATATATAATCTGTTATATTTTTTATTTCCTCGATACTTGAAAAAAGCAGGTGTACTATATTATAAAAAATGGAGGCAGGGGATTTCTCAATTATTTGTGAACTTCTTCGTAGTGGATTTAGTATCATACCCATTTCCTTTCCTGATATACTAATTGTGATGTCAAAACATTTCAAGTTTTCAGCTGTGATGAGATGAAGATTAAAACACTATAGTAAAAATGCTCAGCTACTTGCTAACTAGACTTGAATACAATGCTTTATTTTGTAGTTGTTATTGGCCTAAGGCATTAAGTTATGATGATTCCATCCCAAAGCCACAGAGTGTATTCACATTTTTTTTAATTATGAGATTTGTATTTCTCAAGGCTTGTGGAAGTTACCTTATAAAATAGTTTTCCAATGTCTTATGCCTCCATGTGGAAAATATTGGGTATTTTTCTGTTTGTGGGTTTGTTTTATATCTACTGCATTTCAGGTTGCAAAAATAATTTTTATATTCTTTTATGTTAATAAAATTTGTATAACATACATGAATTTTTTAATTCAATGATTAGAATCTTCTTAGGAGCCATTATTAGACTTTTTTTTTTTATAAGTAAGCCTGGAGTTACATGAAGGAGCCTGGAATATTTTGGACCTCAGGTGAAATACATTGCTTTTTAAATTATTTTATAAAAGAATGACAAAGGCTGGGCACCAGGGCTCATGCTTAAAATCTGGCATTTTGGGCTGACTGAAGCAGGAGGATTGCCTGAACTCAGGAGTTCAAAACCAGTTCTGGCAATACAGGGAGACCTCATTTGTACAAATTAAAAATATTACCCAAGTGTGGTGGCATGCACCTGTGGCCTCAGCTACTTTTGAGGCTGAGGCAGGAGGAGCTCCTGAGCCTGGGAGGCTGAGGCTGCATTGAGCCATGATCATGTCACTACACTCCAGCCTTGGGTGACAGAGCAAAAACCAGTCTCAAAATAAAATAAAATAATGGCAATAACCAATACACACACACACACACACACACTCACACACACACACACGTAATTTTTTTTCTGTACTTTTGCTTATTTTACCTCCATGTAAAATAAGCTTAGCAAATTGAACAATTTTTAACAATATTTAATTTTTTTATCTTCAAAATTGATTTTGTTGATTTATTAAAGTATGAAGACCTCATGTAAGAGACTTATCTGAAAAACGATGATTGAGTAGGAATGTGGACAGAAGTATGGAAGTACAAGAGAATATATTTTATTGGGAGTGTAATTCTCAAACTCTTCAGTTTGTCCCCCTTCCTTTTCCCCAACAATACAACTTACTTTGCTTAAAAATAATTTTGAGGTGGGGCATGGTGGCTCACGCCTGTAATCCCAGGACTTTGGGAGGCCAAGGCGGGCGGATCATGAGGTCAGGAGTTCCGGACTATCCTGGCTAACATGGTGAAACCCCGTCTGTACTAAAAATACAAAAAATTAGCCGGGCATGGTGGCGGGCACCTGTAGTCCCAACTACTGAGAGGCTGAGACAGGAGAATGGTGCGAACCGGGAGGCGGAGCTTGCAGTGAGCGGAGATCATGCCACTGCACTCCAGCCTGGGCGACAGAGCCAGACTCTGTCTCAAAATAATAATAATAATAATAATAATAATAATAATAATAATTTTGAAACAATTTCAGTAACAGAATATTATTGTTTCTGTGATATATATATATATATATACACACACACACACACACAATAGGCATATTTTTCACTACTACTATTAATTTAAAAATTGCACTCAATTGTATTCAGTAGGTAACCAGTTCAAACTGGCAAAGAGTTAATGAGGAAGATTCTTTATGGGGGAATATCTAAATGAGGTAAAGAAGATAGATATCTTGCTGTTATTTAAAACATTGTAAGTTGATTCTGTTAGGTCCTTAAAATATACTTTACTAACATTGAAAGTTCTTTTTAAAAGCATTATTTTCACATGCCAAAACTCTCTTTAAGAACTTGCACACTGATCTTTGGCTGTATGTCAGCATAAATGACAAAGTCAAGTGAATAATAATAGAAAGAGTCTCTATTGATTGGTATCCAGGACAGCGAGACTATTATTGGAATCTATATAAATCATCTTCTCGTAAACTAATGTGTGTCTTAGAGCTATAGACAACTTGATAAAAGCTAATTTGAAGAAAAGACATTTTCTGTGTGTCCTTGATAGTATAACTGGTAGTCTAGCTATCACAAAATAATAATGACAATGTTTTGAATATATAAAAATTTATGAATAATGAATTTTGGTTTTAGTTGTTTATAGTATCTCGAAAATAGGAACATGTAATTTATTTTTCTGATTTTTTAGGAACAATTTCTTATGTCCTATCTAATCCATGTATCACATATTTTGAAACATTATATTTTATACCTTTTGCATAATTGAATGATGAGGATTAATCTTTCACCAAAATTATTCTTCCTTTATGTTCTCAGTCAGTATTTATTATAAAATTAACCATTATAGAGGTGTGAACTTTAGCTCAGTCTCAATTAGAAGTTTAATATATTCATTCATTTTCTGATAAAGCAGTCATATAGCATAGTTTTTGTTAATTAGTTATAAAAGGAAGTTTCACACGGCAATATTTCTGGAATGTATTTAGTTTCCTGATAGCAAAGGCAGACGCATAAGAATATTCTAGCTTTTCAACCTCTTCACCTGTTCTTCTGGCTTAGTTTATCCTACAGACAAACATTCTGAATTATTAAAAAAGAAACATATAAAGTAAAATTTAATAAAAAAAGTTAAAAAGCAAGGTTCTTAATAACATTGTTTTGGCACCGTGCCAAGTATGACATTTCCTATCTTGTGATCGCTAATTGTGTAAAATTATTAAATTCCTTTAATATCTGCAATGGTGAGTACTCTGTTATTTGTAACCAAAATCATTTGTAACTGATACTATTTAAATACCAGACCTGATCTCAAAACAATAGATAAGAATTTTCTTTAGAATCTAAATTGACCATTATGCAGGATTGTGAAAGAAAGATTCATAGAAGATACAAAATGATTAAGTAGGAGATCAAATGATGAGTTTTGAGCAAACTTTCAAGTAACAGTTAGTTTCATACTCTATACTCTCTCATAGGCAGGAAGAGAGAGGAGGATGGCTCCCACTAATTAGCAGTATACTACATGATTTAAATGATAGCCTATAATTCCCTCAGATCAGCTTCAAGGTTGCCGAGGGCAATTAAAAAAAAAAAAAAAAAACTTAGGAGAAAAAAACATGGAAGGGCACTACTGATGCCTATGGAAAGCCACAAAGACTAAGCAAGCAAAAACAATTATTTATATGAATATGTGAGTGAGAGATCTCCTGCAATGATGGAGTTATTTTCTTAGGAATTCGTAAAATGAATCCAACCAGCACTCTGGTGCTAAGTCATGCTAACAATAGCAATCAAATTGAACATTTCTTGGACTTTATTTCACTTTGTTGTTCAATTCAACTTTAGATGGTTGTGGACAATCTATTAAATGAGAGAATACTAGTTTTCTCTTACTGCCTTAAAGTACTATAAATTTAAAAGCTTAAAATGGTACCAGTTTGTTATCTTGTTTGCGAATCAGCAGTATGATATGGCCTCTTTGGGCTAAAATTGAGGTGTTAGCTGGACTGGTTTTTATTTTTTATTTATTTTGATTTTTTCTGGAGGCTGTAGGGGAGAAGCAATTTATTCTTCCAGCCTCTGGAGTCTTTCTGCATTCTTTGGCTCATGGCTTCCTTTTTCCATTTTTAAAGCCAACAACGTTGTATCTCTTTAGTCCTTCTTCCATCTTTAACTTTACCTCTCTCTAACCCTCTCTCTTTCTCTCTGTCCACAGTCAGAGTTTACAGAGTCACAGTTTACAAAAATGCTAAACCTTTACAATTGTTATAATATGATTACAATTGTACTACTGAAAATACACACTAAGGTATAATATAAAGAAAGAAATGTTAAGGCAAAGATATTTTTCTATTAACGATATGATTTAGACATTTGGATAAATGTACTTATCATTATTAAATGCATGTTAATCTATTTGATTTGCCACAGTCTTAACTTTGCATATTATAGTACAAAATCTATGCTGATATAAAGACAAATTTGTGGCTCAAAAATCAACTAGTTTTTTTTTTTTTTTTTTTTGAACAAAATAAAACTTACAAAAGCTTAGAGAATCGAACTTTGTGGAAAAATAGTTTAAAAAACCATGCCTGATATTGTGTAAGATGTTCAGATAACAAGGCTTTTTGTTGTATGGGGATTCTTTAGTCTTTTTATTTTTTATTTTTATTTTTTTTGTGATAGAGTCTGGCTCTGTTGCCAGACTGTAGTGCAGTGGGGCGATCTCGGCTCACTGCAAGCTCCGCCTCCCGGGTTCATGTCATTGTCAAACTTTTCTATAAATATAAAGGTATACAAAAATAAAAAATTTACTACAAATACAAAAAAAAAGAATTTATGTTGTAGATATTCAAATATCTATATAGAAATGAGTTTAATAAAATATGAAGTAAAATTTTGGAGATATTAATTTATGATTTGGTAGTCAAGCTTACATCAAAGTTGATCTTAAATGTAATTCCTGTTATCAATTCAGAAAGCAATGACTCACTTCTTAGAAGAATTTGAGTTTGCTTAGATCATTTTAATGCTTTGTTATATGTTTTCTTTGGTAACCAGCTTTTAATCTGTGAACTTTTGTTCATTTAGATCAAGATAGGTATATTTTCTTATTCACAAATAACAGTTATAGTCCCACATATGAGTGAGAACAATGTTACTAAATCAGTGATTAAAAACAATAAAGTTACAATGATTCAGGCTATACATCTTATAAGTATGCTGATCCAATTATATATATATTTTTTTCTCGCTGAATTGACCTTGATCCTTATAGTTACTAAATTTTTTATGTGTGCAGACACAAATTTTATTTTATGCCACAATAAAAATATTTATGTAATTTTACTATATAATTAACAAATGATTAATTAATAAGTGGCTATTAAATGGTGCTGAGTGTTTATGTTAGTACTTATACTCTTGGGGAATTATATACTTTAATTAAAATATATGCATTACCTGCTTTCCAGGAGCCTCATATTCTGCATGAGGAGACATGATTAACACATCAACAATTGGACAGAAATATGCCAAATTAGATTACTAATTAGAAACTATGAACTACAGAATACTAAAGTGATAACTTAGCCAAGAGAGAATATTGTGAAATAAAATAATTGGGGAAATATTTATGAAGCATATTATAATTTAGTTAAATCCTGAGAGAAAATATTAGGAAAAATAAAGAGAAAAGGAATAATGTTAGGTGGGGAAGAATGTGTAACATTTAACAAAGATACAAAATAAGAATGATAAGGATGTATTTAGATTGCAAAGAAAAAATGTTTTTTGATCATATAGAGAGGAACTATGAGGAATGAGAATGATTAAGCAGTATAGTACCATATAATAGTTGGTCTTAAATCGATTCAGCAAATAAAATGGTTCATAAGTGCAATAAGCTTAGTCAAAATATTGTATCAGAAGTATTGTGGTGGAAATCTCTTTTGTTGGTAATACATAGTAATTGTATTTATGAGTTGCATGTGATCATTTGTTATATGAATACAACGTAGAATGGTGAAATCAAGGTAATAAGGATATCCATCATCTCAAATATTTATCATTTCTTTGTGTTGGGAGCATTCTAAATTTTCTCTTCTAGCTATTTTGAATTATACAATAATTATTGATAACTATAGTCACCCTATAGTGCTATTGAACACTAGAACTCTCTATCTAACTGTATTTTTGTGTCAATTTACCAACCTGTCTTTATTCCTATCTCCACCACCACCCTTCCTCACCTTTGGTAACCACCATTGTATTCTATATCTCCATGAAAGTAACTGTATTTTAGTCCCATATGAGTGAGAACATGCAATGTTTGCCTTTCTGTCCCTGGTTTATTGCACTTAATATATCCTCCAGACTCATCCATGTTACTGCAAATGATAGAATTTCATTCGTTTTTTATGGATGAATAATATTTCATTGTGTATTTATACCACATATTTGTTTCCATCCTAAAGACTTAGTATTTAACACATCAGAGAAATATAGTATTGCAACTAAGTCATACCATTTCAAATGACAGAAATTGTTTCGAAAAATTATGTGTTCTATTTCCACACAAAACAACATATGTAGAAAGGTTAATAAAATCACACAATTCTCATGTGCTTTTAAAAGTATTGTATATAAAGCCAGTGTTCAAGTTATCTTTACAATATATTATAAATATTAAAATTGTCATGAGGCTATTTAATACTTTATTGATTTACAGTCGAACCAAGTGTCACATTAATTGGAATTCCAGATGAAATTCTTCTAATTTAACTCAAAAGCCTTTTAAAATAAAGGTTTCATTGATTAAAATGCATAGGTCATTTTTCTCTAGGATGTAGAAAATTGAAAAGAATATTTCTCTGCACCTTGGAAAAAAAAAAAAAAAGCTGAATAACATGCAAAATCAGTACTGTTCTTAAAAATGACAGAAAGCTGAGGTCCTAGGGCAACCAATGGCCAGGCACAAGCAGTGACTCCCGAGACAACGTGGTAGAACATAGTGTAGGCCACTGTAAGAGTAGGCAAGAAGAAATCAGATAAAGTTTAAACAAATTGCTAAAGGTCAGGTGTGGGACAGTGGGACAGTATGAGATCCCTTAGAGCAGCAGACAAAAGAGCTCTTTGCAGATCATGTTCTCATGAATGTCCACCTAGTATTCATGGGAAAGACACAGGGAAGAAGAAATATGCAGAAAGCCTCTGTCAGTGGTGCAGGTGTGAAGGAACAATGCCTGCAGCTGTGGGAAAGGAACATGACCTCGGCCTTACCTGGAAGCTTCTCTCATAGAGTAAGAGAAAAAAATAAAAATAAAAAATAAACAACTATAACCCTGCACTTGGAGAAGGGACAGAGAACAGTCCCGGGGCCCAGGATCCTATAATAGTAACATTGCAAGTCACTGTAGAGCACCAGAGTAGCAGCAAATCCCAAGCCCTGCTCAACACCTCACTATACTGAATCAATGAAGCCCAACTCTCTCTCACTTAATGGTCCAAATGAGGTCAAATCCAGGTACTGGGTAGGCCATGTTTGGTGAGTGAAAATTACAAATTGATGATTAAACACTGTAGAGAGTCACAAATTAATATTGTAATTATTTATTTATTTTAGTTTTAAAGATAGATAAATTTTGGCCGGAGGTGGTGGCTCATGCCTGTAATCTCAACGCTTTGGTAGGCCGAGGTGGGCGGATCACCTGAGGTCGGGAGGTCAAGACCAGCCTGACAAACATGAAGAAACCCCATCTCTACTACAAATACAAAATTAGCTGGGCATGGTGGTGCATGCCTGTAATCCCAGCTCAGTAGGCTGAGGCAGGAGAATCCTTTGAACCTGGGAGCCAGAAGTGGTGGTGAACCAAGATCATGCCACTGCACTCCAACCTGGGCAACAAGAGTGAAACTCTGTCTCAAAGACAAATAAAAAAGATAAATTTCTATGTGAATTTAGAAATTCGTGTTCAGACATTCTCACTTAAGTGTTTTGTCATCTTCATTTTCAGAATGTCTTTAAAGACCAGTAAAAAATCACTCCAGGGATTGCTGTATATAGATATCTGGATTATATTGTCCTGGACTAGCTAGTGGACTAGTAATTCACGATTTAGTAAATTTATTCTAAATATGGCCATATTTTCCTAGATGTGACTCAGATTAAATTTTCTTTTTGCCAATTGTGTGTGTGTGTCTGTGTCTGTGTGTGAGTTTGTGTGTTTGTGTGTTAGGAAGACTGCTAGCATAAAATTTCAAAATCTCAAATGTATCACTTTGCTCCTAAACAACATAAGACTATTACTGTTTTCTAAAAAAGTATGGACAAGTTTTACTCCTATAGATTTTAGGCAGCCATACGAATAAAATTATGCCTTATATATTTGCAAAACCATTACATAGCAAACTTCCACTAAATTATATTATATTGTGTATCCATTGTCTTACATACAGTGGAACTCTATTCAAAATATTCAGTACAATAAAAATATTATTTGGTGCATTACTCCATCAAATGTTTACCAAAATAAGTGTGACATTTACAAAGGAACTGGTTATATCAGGGATACATCAGTTCCTTGTATTTTCTAAGGTGAGTATAAGCACCAGAACCAGAGGACTTAGGCAAGTGTGATAGGTTATCTGCTGTAATTACAATCAGAAGTTAGTGGTGCTCATTTCAAAGTAGGTACAATGTCTAATTTATTGGCAAGAGTGTAGGTGCTAATTTTGCTTATAAATGAAAAGAACAAGTGTTTGCCAATTAAATCAAGCAGCTGCTTCACAGTCAGTAATACTAATAGCTACCAACAGAACCCTAAGCCATTACTTTAATTGTTTAAGGAACTGCTTTTAATATCTAATAAACTATAACCCTGATTCCTTAAAAATGTTGGGCTGGAATTTAGTTATTCAACTTTAATTGACCTCTCAATGGCTCCTCTGCAATTATTACAGTAGGGTAGAGCTAAGATTTAAAAACTACACTCAATAGAGATTGACATACCAGTATACTAAATGCAGGCATGCTGGATATACCTGTGATTTACATTCATATTTATAATATTTTATGTGTTCAGATTTTCTGTTATTGAGTTTAGGATGGTTTTACCTATCTGTTTTAGTTACAAAGAATACTACTAGGCTACTCATTCTTTTCTATATATTGTTACCCAAGTAACATCCTCAGTTGATGAAAATGATGGGAAACTATAAATGTAATCCCAATTTTCTAAGGCAAGTAACTGAATACTACACATCTTGAAAACTGTATAGAATTATCTTTAAAATGTTATAATTTGTAAAATATTGAAAAGTTTGATGTCAGCCTTTGTTCTGGTCGTAGGAAGGTTTAATTCTTTTGGAAGTATATTAAAGGTTCATCTACTGAGTCTAAAATAGTAATGACTTCCTGTCAAAATGTGTGTCATAATTAGAACTATTAACTACCCTTGCTTCATTACTTTAAAACACCATCAACTTGAAAATGGAATTTTCAAATAGGGATTTAAAAGCAAACTGAATACACAAATACATAGTTCACAACAACATCAAACAAAACTTGTCTCGGGGCATTTTTAGCTGGTACTTGGAAGCACCATCTTTTATATGGTGTCCATGGTAAAAGTCTGTTGTTTTCTATGTGGCATCCATGATGAAACTGCATTTCAAACAAATATAACTTTTACTGTCACCATATTTAAGATTATACTTGGCAAAAGTCAAGCATCTGTAGTCATAAAACTGAATATAACCAAATATAAGTTCAATCTACAGCACATACAGAATTGTCGACAGCTATATTAGGTATACAGAAGAAGTAAACATTTCATAACATATAGTTAAATTTAACTGACTAAATATTTTGTCTGTTTAGAAATTACAGTATAAGAATTAAATAATGTAAATATATTTCAATTTTTAACCAAAAATAGTTACTTAGAGAGTGTTACTGGAATGTTATCAAGGAGGATCATAACAATCTCTCTTAGCAGCAAGTTAGGTGACTTTTATTATTTTATTAAAAGCTTGAAAAATTGTCAAAGCTTAGAATTTTATAACTTTTTTCAGTAGTTACAAAGAACAATGACTAAAGGTGATACAATATTTATAATAGCATTAAAACATGGATATGAGGAAAAGATTAAGATAATTCTGATTATGGTATGACCATACTAAAATAATGTTTAAACAGTATATCTACAAGGAATATTTTTGAAATGTTAAAACTGTTACACATTCTTGTATATTTATAATATAGATATTGCTTGAAAATATTTTGTCTATATGATGATGGGGAATAGCTCATAGATGAAAAATGTGCAGAGGTATATTATTTTTCTATTGCATTATAATAAGTTACCAGCATTTTAGCAGCTTCAAACAGGAAAATATTACCTCGCAGTATCTGTAGGTCAGAAGCCAAGCAGCACATGGTTGGGAGGTCTGCTTAGGGTATCAAAAACTGAGACCAAGAGGTTAGCATCATCTGACATCAGATTTCTGATCTGGAGGTTCTTTGGAAAGTCCACCTCCACATTTAATTCCAAGGCAGCAAATTCAGTTGCTTGCCTTTGTTAAGACTAAGGTCTCTGTTTCCTTTCTGACTGTTACCTAAGGACTACTCACAGGTTCTAAAGGCCACCTGCATTATGTGCCACAAGACCCTCTCCGTCTTTAAGCCAGTAAGGTTGCATCAATTTTCTCCTCTCCTCTGTCTCAGGCTCAGTTTTAAAGAGTTTGTTCGATTAGGTCAGGCTCACACAGATAATTTCTCTATTGTTAGGTATATCAATTTGGGAATTTAATTTACATCTTCAAAATTGCTTTATAACAGTTCCCAGACTACTGTTTCATTGAATAATTGAACAAAAGTGGTACAGAGACCTGAAAATATTTGAGACCATCTCCAAATTTTGTCTATAGTAAGAGGCAAATCCATTCATTTCAAAGTGAATTCTTTCTTTCATGAAAAGAAATAAATCTACCTCAAGGAAATGTTATGATATTCAGGGAAGAAAATAATGACTAAACTCTATATATTTTTACTTTTTAGAAAGTAATAAGTAGTCCCTTAAACTGACATAATTTTAAGCAGAAGTGGCTATCACAGAAAAAGGGATTGTTTTGGTCTGTGCCTTTAGAGCCTAGTCAGAATTTTGGGAATATTTTAATTAAAGGATGGCATTTCTTTTTTTTTTCTGTATCTGTTTGCTTGGATGTGACTACAGAACGAGACTGAACAATGTGGTCTCTTTATTTATTCAGTTAAATGTGTAATGAATATAACTCCGTCAAGGGGTAATTTCCTCTCATCATATCGAGTATGAAGGAAATACATAGAGACCTCTTGGTTAGGTTAGCATGAATTAGTGTCCAATGCATCCATTTCATCCGAGCGCTTAGTGGACACATAGTTTAAAACACATTTCTGAAGATGAAATCTTACATTTTATCCTATCTGAAAATCTGTGATCTCATATTTAATTGTTATGTAATACATGTGCATGTTTGTCTGAACTGCGTTTAAGTGTTTTGTAAAGTCTTCTTATTGGATCCAGGACTATTTTACCTCCTCACAGTCAAGCTAAGAATGTTTGAAAGTGTAATGAGGCTGATTTTCAGGAGTAAGCAGAGTAAACAAAAAATCTTGCTGAATTTCCATTCAATTTACATAATTGAAATTACTGAGTCTTTTGAGATTGTTGTTGTTGTTGAGACACGGTCTTGCTCTGTTGTCCAGTCTAGATTGCCGTGGCGAGATCATGGCTCACTTCAGTCTTGACTTCATAGGCTCAAGTGTTCCCCTCACCTCAGTCCCCCAAGTAGTTGGGGCAAGAGGTGCACGCCACCATGCACACTTTTTTGTTTGTTTTATTTTGTTTTGGTTTTTAGAAATGGGGTTTACTGTGTTTCCCAGACTGGTCTTAAACTCCTGGGCTTGAGTAATCAACCCACGTTGGCCTCCCAAAGTGCTTGGATTACTGGCATGCACCACTGAACCCAGGCAAGTTTTTTTTTTTTTTTTTTTTTTAACTTTTATTTTAGAGTCAAGGTTACATGTACAGGTTTGTTATATAGGTAAATTGTGTGTCACAGAAGTGTGGTGTACAAATTATTTCATCACTCAGGTAATAAGCACAGTACCCAATAGGTCGTTTTTCTATTCTTTCCCTCCTCTCACACCACCCTGAAATAGACCCTGGTGTCTGTTGTTCCCTTCTTTGTATCCATGTGTTCTCAAAGTTTAGCTCCCATTTGTGGTGTTTGGTTTTCATTGCCTGTATTAGTTTGCTTAGGATAATGGCCTTCAGCTGTATCTTGTTGCCACAAATAACATGGTTTCATTCTCTTTTATGCCTGTGTAATATTCATGGTGTTTATATACCACATTTTCTTTATCCAGTCTGTCGTAGATGAACATTTAGATTGATTCCATGTCTTTGCCATTGTGAACAGTGCTGTGATGAACATAGACATGCATGTGTCTTTGGCAGAATGATTTATATTCCTTTGGGTATATACACAATAATGTAATTACTGGGGAGAATGGTAATTCTGTTTTAAGTTCTTTGGGAAATTTCACTGCTTTTCACAATGACTGAACTAATTTACATTCCAAGACGCAGTGTATGTGTGTCTTTTCTCTGCAACCTCAATGGCATTTAATATTATTTGACTTTTAATAATAGCCACTCTGACTGATGGTATCTTATTGTGGTTCTGATTTGCACTTATCTAATGATTAGTGATGTGGGGCATTTTTTCATTTGCTTGTTGGCCATGTATATATCTTCTTTTGAGAAGTGGCTGTAAATGTTCTTTACCCATTTTTCTAAATTTTTTTTTTTTTTTTTTTTGCTTAATTTTTTAGAGTTCCTTATAGATTCTGGATATTAGACCTTTGTTAGATGCATCGTTTGCAAATATTTTCTCTCATCTTGTAGGTTGTCTGTTTACTCTGTTGATAGTTTCTTTTGCTGTGCAGAAGCTCTTTCATTAAATTAGGTCCCATTTGTCAATTTT
This sequence comes from Macaca mulatta, assembly GCF_049350105.2. Classification (NCBI taxonomy): domain Eukaryota; kingdom Metazoa; phylum Chordata; class Mammalia; order Primates; family Cercopithecidae; genus Macaca; species Macaca mulatta. The sequence continues at coordinate 145,175,765 of NC_133410.1, read as the reverse complement.
TGTTTTTGTTGCAATTGCTTCTGACATCTTTGTCATGAAACCTTTGCCACTACCCATGTCCAGAATAGTATTTCCTAGGTTATTTTCTAGGATTTTTAAATTTTTAGGTTTTACATTTTCAGTCTATAACCCATCTTGAATTAATCTTGTTATGTGGTTTAAGGAAGGGGTCCAGTTTTAATCTTCTGCCTATGGCTACCCATTTATTCCAGCATCTTTTATTGCATAGAGCATCCCTTCCCTGTTGTTTGTTTTTGTTGGCTTTGTGGAAGATCAACTGGTTATAGTTGTGTAACACTATTTTTGGACTCTTTATTTGTTTCCATTGGTCTATTGGTCTATTTTTGTACCACTACCATGTTGTTTTGGTTACTGTAGAGTTGTAGTACAGTTTGAAGTTCGGTAACATAAAGTCCCCAGCTTTGTTTTTTTTTTTTCTTAGGATTGCCTTGGCTGTTTAGGTTCTTTTTTGGTTCCATATGAATTTTAAAATAGGTTTTTTTTTTTTTTTTTTTTTTTTAAATTCTGTGAAGAATTGTTGGTAATTTGATAAAAATAGAATTGAATCTGTAAAGAGCTTTGGGCAGTATGGCCATTTTAACAATACTGAGTCTTCCAATCCATCAGCATGAAATAGTTTTTTTTCCGTTTGTTGGTGTTATCTCTGATTTCTGTGAGCAGAGTTTTGTAATTCTCATTGTGGAGATATTTTACCTCTCTGGTTAGCTGTATCTCTATTTTATCCTCTTGTGGCTATTGTGAATGGGATTGCGTTCTTGATTTGGCTCTCAGTTTGGATGTTTTTCGTGTATAGAAATGCTACTGAATTTTGTACTTTGATTTTGTATCCCAAAACTTTGCTGAAGTTTATCAGATCTAGGAGCTTTCGGGCAGAGGTTATAGGATTTTCTAGCTATAGAATTATATCATCTGCAAATAGATAGTTTGACTTCCTCTGTTCTTATTTTGATACATTTTGTTTATTTCTCTTGCATAATTGCTCTGGCTAGGATTTCCAGTACTATGTTAAATAGGAGGGGTAAGAGAGGGCATCTTTGTCTTGTTCTGCTTCTCAAGGTGAATGCTTCCAGCTTTTGCTCATTCAGCATGGTGTTGGCTGTGGGATTGTCATAAATGGGTCTTATGATTTTGACGTATATGCCTTCAATGCCTAGTTTGTTGAGGATTTTTAACATGAAGGAATGTTGAAGTTCATCAAAAGCCTTTTTTTCATCTCTTGAGATGCTCATGTGGTTTGCTTTTAGTTCTGTTTATGTGATGAATCACATTTATTGATTTGCATCTGTTGAACCAGTCTTACATCCCAGGGATAAAGCTTACTTGATCATGGTGTATTAGCTTTTTGATGTGCTGCTAGATTTGGTTTGCTAGTACTTTGTTGAGGATTTTTACATCTGTTTATCAAGGATATTGGCCTGAAGTTTTATTTTTTGTTGTGTCTTTGCAAGGTTTTGGAATCAGAATGAATCTGACCTCAGAGAATGAATTAAAAAGGAGTCTTTCCTTCACAATTTTTGGAATAGTTTCAGTAGAAATAGTATCAGCTCTTCATACATCTGGTAGAATTTGGCTGTGAATTCATTTGGTCCTGGACTTTTCTCTTTGGTAGGCTTTTTATTACTGATTCAATATTGGAACTCATCATTGGTCCATTCAGGGTACCAATTTCTTCCTGCTTCAATATTGGGAGGTTTATGTTTCCAAATATTTATCCATCACTTCTAGATTTTCTAGTTTGTGTGCATGGAGGTATTCATATTAGTCTTTGTGGGATTTTTGTATTTCTGTGGGGTTGGTGGTAATGTCTCCTTTGTCATTCCTGATTGTGTTTATTTGGATCTTCTCCTTTAAAAAAAAAAATCGTCTAGCTAGCAGTGTGCTTATCTTATTTTTCTTCCAACAAACAAACTCCTGGATATGTTGATATTCTATGTTTTTTGTGTCTCAATTTCCTTCAGTTCAGTTTTCATTTTGGTTATTTCTAGTATTCTGCTAGCTTTTGGGTTGGTTTGCTCTTGTTTCTCTAGTTCCTCTAGGTGTGATATTAGGTTGTTAATTTGTGATCTTTTTGATATGGGCATTTAGCAATATAAACTTTCCTCTTAGTACTCTTTAGCTGTGTCCCAGATATTCTACTATGTTATATCATTGCTTTTATCAATTTCAAAAAAATTCTTGTTTTTTGTCTTAATTTCATAGTTTACTCAAAACTCATTCAGGAAAAGATTGCTTAATTTCCATCCAATTGTGTCACTGGGAGAAATTTTCTCAGTATTTATTTCTGTTATTGCTCTGTGGTTCAAGAGTGGATTTGTTATAATTTCAGTTTCTTTACATTTGCTGAAGTTTGCTTTATGTCTTAATTTGTGGTTGATTTTAGAGGGTTTTTTTTTTTTTTAAGAGTATGTGCTATGTGAATGTAAGAATATATATTCTGTTGGTTTTGAGTGAAGAGTTCTGTGGATATCTCTTTGGTCAAGTGTCAACTTCAGGTCCCAAATATCTTTGTTAGTTTTTTGCCTCAATGATTTGTCTCATATTGTCAGTAGTGTGTTGAAGTCTATCACTGTTATTGTGTGGTTATCTTAAGTCTCTTCATACATCCCTATGAACTGGCTTTATGAATCTGGGTGCTCCTGTGTAGGGTGCATATATATTTAGGATTATTAGGTCTTCTTGTTGGATTGAACCCTTTATCATTATGTAATGCCTTTCTTTTTCCTTTCTGATAATTGTTGGTTAAAGATTGTCTTTTCCGAAATTAGAATGCCAGTCCTTGATTTTTTCTGTTTTCCATTTGCTTGGTAGATTTTTCTCCATCTCTTTACTTTGAGCCCATGGGTGTCTTTTCATGTGAGGTAGGTCTCTTGCAGACAGTACGGTGTTCAGTCTTGCTTCTTCATTCAACTTCCCATGCTCTGCCTTTTAATTGGGGAGTAGGGGGGACATTTAGCCTGTTTAAATTCAAGGTTAATATTGTTATTTGCAGATTGAATCCTGTCATTTTGTTGTTAGCTGATTATTATGCAGGCTTTATTGTGTGGTTGTTTCATAGTGTCAATGGTCTATAATCATAAGTCTATTTTTGTGGTGGTTGATAATGATCTTTCATTTTTGTATTTAGCACTTTCTTAAGTACCTCTTATAAGGAAGTTCTGGTGGTGATAGATTCCCTTAGTAATTGCTTCTCCAAAAAACATCTTATTTCTCCTTTTGTTATGAATCTTAGTGTTGCTGGATATTACATTTTTGGTTGGAGTGTCTTTTCCTCACCAATGCTGAATATAGGCCCCCAATCATTTCTGGCTTGCAGGGTTTCTGCTGAAAGGTCCACTGTTAGCTTGATGGGTTTTCCTTTGTAGGTGACCTGATCCTTCTCTCTAGCTGCCTTTAATGTTTTTCTTTTGTTTGTTTGTTTGCTTTGTTTTATTTTCCTTAATGTCAACCTTGGAGAATCTGATGATTGTGTGTCTTGGGAATGGTAATCTTGGATATTATCTCACAGAGGTTCTCTGCAGTCATGAATTTGAATATTGAATTTTCTTGCAAGGTTTGGGAAATTTTCAGGGACAATGTCCTAAAATATTTTTTCCAAGTTGCTTACTTTCTCTTCCTCTTTTTCGGAGTCACCAATGTGTCATAGATTTGGTCTTTTTACATACTCCCATATTTCTTGAAGGTTTCATTTATTCTTTTTTATTTTTGCCTGACTTAGTTCAGAGAACCAGTCTTTGAGCTGTGTCCCAGGAAAGTGATACTAGCCTGAAATCCCAGATGAGAGGCGCTTGAGAGACTTCCAGGTTGGGAGTCACTGACCAGTGAGGAGTTGAGGGATGAGGTCCCCTGTGGAAAACTGTGGAAAACTGTTTTGCTGTTTTTCCATAAGACAGCTGCACTGTGCTGGGGGATCGCATTAGTCCCTAATCATTGCTCTCCCTCCCAAGCCTGAGTCCCTAATCATTACTCTCCCTCCCAAGCCTGAGGACAACATTTTTGCTGTGGAGCAGCAAAAATGGTGGTCTGCTTGCTTACTTCTGGGAGCTACATCTCAAGGAAGTGCAGAACTGTTCCTGGCCTGAGAGCTCAGGTGGGGCTGGGGTGGCCACGCTAGCGTCCCAGGCCAGTTGGCCTTGTTCGGAGACATGCAGCTGGGGAGAAACCTGCTATTCATCTGCTGCTCAGTCCCCATGGTCTGCCCCCATCCTGAGGATGTGCAAGGGCGCCTGACTTCTCTCATTGCTGGATCTGCAGCTGCTTATTCTGGGGGCTGCGGGTTGTCCCAGGGATCAAAGGGACTTTTCATGTGCCCAAGTGGCAGCTCTACTGAGACTCCATGTAGCTCTCCATGTCAGTCTGGAGACCCCAGTGCTGGAAGGATCATGGGGCATCTCCTGAGTTCAGGGTTGCAAAGGTCCATGGCAGAAGTGTGGGTCCCCATTTCCTGTCACTTATTCACCATTTCCCTACAGTGAGGGGTCTCCCCTGGCTCTACACCACTTCTGGGTGGGTGGTTGGCTTATCTCTTCTCTGTTCTCTGTGGGTTGCATTGATTCCTCAATTAATCCCAGTGTGTCCACCTGGCTGATCCAGTTGAAGAGCTAGTGTTTAACCACCACACTTCATTCTCTTCATAAAAGTGGTACATGCTAGCTGCTTCTAGTCATTCAAGATTTTTATACTTGGATGGGAAAGCCTGTAGTTTTAAGCTAATAGCTGCATTGTAACCAAGTCTACACTCATACCACTTGCTGCATGACATCCGATAAGTCAAGAGACAAGGTGTTGGAACAAGGAAAGCAACTTTATTGAGATAGCCAGTAAACTGAGAATACAGCAGTCTAGTGTCCTAAAGAACCATCTCAAGTTAGTATAAACTTGGACTCCCTTTTATGTTAAGGGAAGGGGAAGAGGAGGGGATTAAAGTAAAGAAGTGACGATCAACTGCAGAAATGTGAGCACCAGCGAAGTTCTGAGGAAGTTGTGAAATATTGTTTGTTCTTGGTCAGCTGACTTCAGATGACATGGATCAGGTCATAATATTTCTATAAATGAGTTTTAAAAAAGACAGGTGGCTCCAAATTATTTCCACAAAGTTGGGTCTTGTTCACATGGCTAAACTTTGTTTTCCCTGAGAAGTAAACCAATGAAGGCTGTGTACCAAAGTTTCGAGTAACACATTTTCCATGTCAGTTTCATTTTAAAAAACCTCTTTTTCATCTTTTCTCCTTCAGTTTCAAATGTTTCCAATCTTTACATTTTAGATAGAACAGGCTGAAATGTATAAGAAAAACAAAATCTCAAAGTAGCCTTAAATTAGTTGTACTATAAACAGTGTGTTTTATCTCAACACCAGTAGCTTAATAGCAGCAGATTCAAAGCAGGCAAAAAAGGAAAGAGAAATAGAGAGCTTTGCTTAACTCTGTAGTTGCAGGTTGACCATTTGAGCTCTGAATTTTCCTTGCTATAATTTACCTATCAGTTTTAAAATGTGCACAAAAACGGGCCATAATATGCAACCAGATGGAGTCCTAGAAAACCTGGCAAGCTTTTGAACTTTCGCATGTTTTTACACATGAATGCCACAAAAGTTTCTTTCCTAAGTGGGTCAGTTACCCATTGCACTGACCTGATGAAGACATGTCTTGCTGTGCCCTTAGAGTGGGTGTTCCCAAGAGTCAGTCATTCTAAGCCTCCCTCCACTGATACATCATAATGATACATTTTAAGATTATTCTTTAAAGGGATATTTGACCAGAGCCATCTGAAGTTGACTATTTTTTTTTAAATAATTAACTTGATAAATAAGATCTCATAAAATAAAAAAGATTAATTTAGATGATGCAGAGGAAAATTGAAGAAGGAAAGGAAGAACAATAATAACAAAAATGGGTGAGTTATAATAGTTTCTACATCCTATACTAAAGTGAGAGAAAATAAAATATTCCTAGACATGAAAAACTAAATTTTTTGTGTTTGTCCCAAACTCGATGAAAACACTGGTGTTTTATTGTCAGAAAACAAGCAAAAAATGTTTCTCCCTGCTGGGTGCTGTGACTCATGCCTGTAATCCCAGCACTTTGGGAGGCTGAGGTGGGTGGATCATCTGAGGTCAGGAGTTCAAGACCAGCCTGGCCAACACGGTGAAACCTCATCTCTACTAAAAATACAAAAATTAGCTGGGCGTGGTGGCATGTGCCTGTAATCCCAGCTACTCAGGAGGCTGAGGCAGGAGAATTGCTTGAACCCGGGAGACGGAGGTTGTAGTGAGCCTAGATCGCACCACTGCACTCCAGCCTGGGTGACAGAGCGAGACTCCATCTCCAAAAATAAAATTTTTTTTCTCCCTGCAAAATTTAAAATCCATGTATATACACATGTATCTAAATATATACATATATATAGCATACACATAAATATTAAAATATAGCATATATATGTATATACAATTTTATATTCAATGGAATTCTGATTTCTAATAGAGATAATTTAATTTTTAACATTTGCCAAAGTATACACATATCTCTCTTTTTATAGTATGAGCAGACACATCTGTCATCTAATAAAAAGTTGATTTTTATCTCAGAGAACATTGCGTCTCAGAGAATATTTTGCAGTGCTGATGGTTAATGCATTCTTGAGTGTTACCTATAAAATTTAAAAAGATAATTGTTTAGGCATATATGTTTAAATTACCATTAAGAATCAGCTAGAAACTTAGTAACTTTTTGCAAGTTTTTCCCCCATGCATGACTAAGTCACGCACCCTGCTCAAGCTTATCTTTAGTTAGTGAGGATATGCATCTTGTGAGAATTTATAAACATAATGAAGGGTAGGCAAGATTTTAGACTGTTATTTTCTTTTTGAAAAACAAATCATTTTATTATGGAAATTTCAAATCAGTATAAATGTAATAGTATAACCTAAAAAAGGTCTCACTCAAATGCCTGATACTTTGGCAAGGATAGCTAGACACCTAGATGACAGAGATCAGGTGAGCAACTTTTTCTACCAATATCCTTGCAGGCTCTCTTCATGTGGCCTCCCTAGCAGGTAGGTACTTGGATTACTCACGTGGCAGCTAATGGTTCTAAGAGCTAGATATCTGAGAGACAAGAAGTGGAATCTATCTGTCTCTGAAAGGTCCAGGGTATTGGTCAAAGCAATTACAGGTCTCATCAGATCCAAAGGAGATGTGGTCATAGACCCTATCTCTCAATGGCAGGATTGTTAAAGACATTTTGGTCATCTGAATCCACCACAGTCAGTATCTTAGTTATTCTCTGAAGGTCAAGAGCTGTCTTCCCAGTGCCAAATAGTTCATATTACAAATTATGTCTAGAGGTAAGAAGAAACTCATGTCTTCAATTTTTTTTCAGAGATAGAGGAATGTTTTCTAAGAAGCTTTCTCTACTAAGTTGTATGGCATTCTCAGATCTACAGTAATCATATAATATTTGGCTCAACAAGGTTGTATTTACATATCATATGTGAATATTATTTCTTATAAAAACAGAATTAGATAGTACTATTTTTCCAATTGTATGTTTTTTCCCTTTTCGAGTGCACTGATTCCTAAAAGTCCATGATAATCACTAAATTAATCAACTTTTGGCAGTTTTACAGATGTCAATGTCTGAAGTTATACACATACACAATCAGCTCTCATATAGCTTACATCTTTGAGTAGGTTATAAATAATTATTATGTAAGTAAATAAGTAAATTATTGAATGTGAGACACCATGGAAAAAACAGGGAGCAGAAGTACACATTAAGGAATAGCTCAAATGTGTTGTGTATGCTTTCCAGAGTCAAAAACAAAACATTTATGAAAAAATGAATTATTTTAAATAATTTCAACTTTTATTATAGATTAAAGTGGTACAAGTGCAGGTTTGTTACCGGGTATATTGTGTGGTGCTGAGGTTTCAGTACAAATAATCTCATTACCCTGTTAGTGAGCCTAGAACCCAGTAACCCAATAGGTGGTTTTTCAGCCCATGTTCTCTCTCCCCTCTCCCCCTTCTAGTAATCCTCAGTGCCTGTTGTTCCCATCTTTATGTTGATGTGTATTCAGTATTTAGCTCCCACTTATAAATGAGAACATGCATTTTTTGGCTTTATATTCCTGTGTTAATTCTCTTAGAATAATGGCTTCCAGCTGCATACATATTGTTGCAAAGAACATGATTTCATTCTTTTTCATGATTGTGTAGTATTCTATGGTGCACATGTATCACATTTTTCTATCCCATCCACTGTTGAAGGGCACCTACGTTGATTCCATATCTTTGCTAATGTGAGCAGTGGTGCAATTTAACACATGAGTTCATGTGTCTTTTTGATAGAAAGTTATTTTCCTTTTGGTATATACCCAGTAGTGGGATTGCTGGGTTAAATGGAGGTTCTATTACAATTTCTTTGAGAAATCTCCAAAGTGTTTTCCACAGTGACTGAATTAGTTTGCATTCCCCTCATCTGTGTATAAGTGCTCTTTATTCTCTGCAACCTCCATAGCATCTGTTATTCTTTGACTTTTAAATAATAGTCATTCTCACTGGTGTGAGATGGTATCTCATTGTGGTTTTGATGTGCATTTCTCTGATAGTGATGTTAAGTATTTTTTATATGTTTGTTGGCTGCCTTTATGTTTTCTTTTGAGAGGTATCTGTTCATGTCCTTTGCCCATTTTCAACTGGATTATTTGTTTTTTGCTTGTTGATTTTTTAAAGTTCCTTATAGATTCTGGATATGAGGAATATATGCACCTTTGTCAGGTGCATAATATGTGAATATATTCTTCCATTCTGGGGACTTATTTGATTGCTCTATCGGTGATTTCTTTTGCTATGTGGAAACTGCATAGTTTAATGAGATTCCACTTGTCAATTTTTGTTTTTGTTGCAGTTGCTTTTCAGGATTTAGCCATAAATTCTTTGCCAAAGCTAGAATGTTAAGAAGAGTATTTCCTAGGTTTTCTTCTAGGATTATATAGCTTGACATCTTACATTTAAATGTTTAATCCATCTTGAGTTAATTTTTATGTATAAATAGGGGTAGGGGTCCAGTTTTATTCTCCTGCATATGGCTAGCCAGTTATCCCAGAACCCAGAACCATTTATTGAATGGGATGTTCCTTCCTCATTGCTTATTTTTGTCTATTTTTTTTTTTTTTAAGATTAGATCGTTGTATGTATGCAAGTGTATTTCTGGGTTCTCTGTTCTGTTCCATTGTTCCATATGTGTGTATTTGCACCAGTACCATGCTGTCCTGGTTACCATAGCCTTGCAGTATTGTCTGAGTCTGGGTAATATGATGCCTCTGGCTTTCTGTTCTTTTTGTAGGATTGCTATGGCTATTCAGATTCCTTTTTTGATTCTATATGAATTTTAGAATAGATTTTTTTCTAAGTCTGTGAAAAATGATGTTGGTGTTTTGATAGGAATGACATTGAATCTGTAAACAGCTTTGGGCAATATGGCCATATTAACATATTGATTCTTACAATCCACGAGCATGGAATAATTTTTAATTTATTTATGTTGTCTCTGATTTCTTTCAGCAATATTTTTAGTTTTCTTTTAGATATCTTTCACTTCTGTGGTTAGATGAATTCCTAAGTATTTCATTTTTTTGTGGCTACTGTGAATAGAGTTGTGTTCTTAATTTGGTTTCTAGCTAGAACATTGTTGGTGTATAGAAAGGCTACTTATTTTTGTACATTAATTTTTGTATCCTGAAACTTTACTGAAACCACTTTTTAGGTCTAGGAGATTTATGGCAGAGTCTTTAGGGTTTTCTGAGTATAAAACATATACAGTCATCAAAGAGAGATAATTTTACTTCTTCATTTCCTATTTGGATGCCTTTTATTTCTTTCTCTTGCTTGATTGTTCTGGCGAGAACTTCCAGTACCATGTTGAATAGAAGGAGTGAGAGTAGGCATTCTTGTCTTACTCTAATTTTCAAGGTGAATGGTTCCAACTTTTGCCCATTCAGTATGATGCTGGCTGTGAGTTTGTTATAGATGCCTCTTATTGTTTTGAGAAATATTCCTTCAATGTCTTATCTCTCAAGGGTTTTAGTCATGAAAGGATGTTAGATTTTAATGAAGGTTTTTTCTGCATCTATTGAGATGGCCATATGGTTTTGTTTTTTGATTCTGTTTATGTGATGAATTATATTTATTAATTTGTGTGTATTGAACCAAGTCTTCATCCAGAAATAAAGCCTACTTGATTTTGGTGAACTAATTTTCTGATGTGTTGCTGGATTCAGTGTGCCAGTGTTTTGTTGAGGATTTTTGCATCTGTGTTGATCAAGAATATTGGCCTGAAGTTTTCATTTTCTGTGGTGTCTGTATGCTAGATTTTCATATCAGGATGATACTGGCTTAATAGAATGAGTTAGGGAGTATCCTCTCCTCCTTAAATTTTTGAAATAGTTTCAGTAGGATTGGTATCAGTTCTTCTTTGTATATCTGGTAGAATTTGGATGTGCATTCATCTAGTCCAGTGCTCTGTTTTGTTGGTAGTTTTTTTATTACCAATTTAATTTTGAAACTTGTTATTGGTCCATTTAGGTTTTTGCTTTCTTTCTAGTTCGATCTTGGGAAATTATGTGTTTTTAGGAATTTATTCATTTTAATCTATATTTTCTAATATGCGTGCATGGAGATGTTCATAAGTTTTGAGGGATCTTTTGTATTTCTCTGACATCTTTATAATTTCTGATTGTGCTTAATTGAACCTTCTCTTTTTCTAATTTATTAACCTGCTAGTGGTGTATAAATTTTGTTTATTCTTTTGAAAAGTCAACTCAGTTTTTTGATCCTCTGTCTGGACCTCTGGTCTGAATTTTAATTCTTCTCTAGTGTTAGTCATTTCTTTTCTTCTATTAGCTTTGGTGTTGAATTCTTTTTGCTAGTTCCTCTAGGTGCAATGTTAGATCATGAATTTGAGATCTTTCTAACTTTTTAACGAAGACATTTAATTTCTCCTTTACTTACGAAGCTTAGTTTGGCAGCATATGTGATTTTTGGTTGGAATATATTTTTTAAGAGTGCTGATAACTGCCCCCCACCAATTTCTGTCTTATAAAGTTTCTGCTGAGAGGTCTGCTGCTAACCTGATGGGGTTCCCTTTGTAGGTAACCTGACCTTTCTAACTGCCTTTAAGACTTTTTGTTTGTTTGTTTGTTTTTTGGGTTTTTTTTGGTTTGCATTTACTTTGGTGAGTCTGATACTTCTGTACCTTGGGGATGGTCATCTTGTACAGTATCTAGCAGGGGTTCTCTATAGTTCTTCAATTTATATGTCTTCCTTTCTAGCAATATTGAGGAAATTTTCATGACTGTATCTTCAAAAATGTTTTCCAAGTTGCTTACTCTGTCTACTCTTTCAAGAATGCCAGTAGTCATAGATCTCATATATTTACATCATCTCTTATTTCTCAGAAGTTTTGTTCATTTTTAAAATTTTTTCTTACTTTTGTATGACTGAGTTGATTTTGAAAAAAACATTTTTTGTTCATTTTTAAGTTCTTTTTTCTTTACTTTTGTATGACTTATTTGATTAAAAAAAAAAAAAAAGGTCTTCAAGCTCTGAAATTGTGTTCTCTGCTATATGTATTCTGCTGTTAATACTTCCAGTTATATGATGAAGTTCCTGAAGTGAATTCTTCAGTTCCAGAAGTTCATCGTGTTTCTTTCTTTTATTTTGCTTTCTTTTTTTCTTTTCTTTTTTATTCATTTGTTTATTTTTTTGAGGCAGAGTCTCACTCTGCCCAGCTTAGAATGCAATGGCACAACCTCGGCTCCCTGCAACCTCTGATTCCCAGGTTTAAGTGATTTTCTTGCCTCAGCCTCCTGAGTAACTGGGATTACAGGCACCCCCCACCATGTCCAGCTAGTTTTTACGAATTTTTAGTAAACATAGGGTTTCACCATGTTGGCCACAGTGGTCTCGAACTCCTGACCTCAGGTGATCCACCCACCTCGGCCTCCAAAAATACTAGGATTACAGGTGTGAGCCACCGTGCCCGGCCATCATGGTTCTTTCTAAAAAAGGCTATTTTATCTTGCAGCTCTTGGATCATTGTACTGGATTCATGAATTGGGTTTTAACTGTCTCCTGGATCAAGATGAGCTTCCTTGTTATCCAGATTCTCAATTCTGTATCTGTCATTTTACTCAACTCAATGTAGTTACAAATCATTTCTGGGAGACAAGTGTGTTTGTTTGAAGGTAAGGGGACACACTGGCTTTTTGGGTTACCAGAAATTTTGCACTGGTTTTTTCTCTTGTATGACGGCTGGTGTTCCTTTAACTATTATGTAACTTGAGGGTAGTTAGTTGGCTTCATTTTAGGTGCTGCTCAAGGGCCAAGACTCTATACATAATCATTATGTGTGGCTGCATTTGTACCTGAGTTTTCACAGGCAATGTATACTGGCAAAATATCTTGGTGGTGTAATTTGGCCTATGATCCAGCAGATGGAACTTAAGTCTGATGGCCCATGGATAGGCTCTTAGCTGCATGGCTTTTTTGTATTTTGGTACATTGGTGATAGCGTATTGTGGACAAAAGAGAGATGACCCTCTCACTTGGTCTGGTCCTGAGCTTTGGAGGAGCCCTCTGTGATCACTGGCTCCATGCTCACATTTCCTTTGTTAGATCTTCTGGGCTGTAGGGCGGCCTCAGGCAGGGGCTGTGGTTGGCAGACAGGCTGTACCCTTCCCAGACCAGCCCTGTGGAGGGAGGTATTTCCCACTTCCCCACTGGCTCACAAACCTGGGTGTCACCCTCCTCAGCATTCTGAGAATGAGGGCTCCCTCCCTGCTTATGTGTCACCCATGCTGGTGAGTCCTATCCAGCTAGGAGCAGTGGTAGAGTCACTTGGCCTGCTGTCCAAGTGCATCCCAGGGGAACATAGAGCTGCACTCACCTGCAGAATTCGGGCAGATGTGGGGAACTATGCTGGAAGCAACAACTGGTGAGTCTTCCCCAGTTACGAGCAGTGGGAGTGGATAGAGTCAACATTTTGCTGTCCAGGTACTTCTTGGGGAAACACGGAGCTGTCCCTGCCTACAGAGTTCAGACAGAAGTGGATCTGTTGTGCTGGAAGCTTGAGCAGACATGTTTTTCCCAGTTATGTAAGAGTGGGGATGGGTGGAGTCATTCAGTCAAATGACCAGGTGCTTCTTGAGGAACATAGAAGTGTCCTCTGGCAGAGTGCAGGCAGAAGTAGGGCTGCTGTGCTGGAAGCTGTTGCTGACCCTTGTGTGATGAGGGGGAGTTAAAAAGTCTTACAGACTCAAACACCATGTCTGGGGCCACTGCTGGGGCTGTGGCAGCTGGTGCTGTGTTGCTCTGGAGAACGAGGCCTGCGGGGGTCCTCATGGACTTCAAGGTTGCCTTCACAGAAATGAATGGCAGCTCTCTGTATCAGTCTAGAGGCCCAGTGGGGTCAGGGTATTCTCCTGTTTCCAGGATTTCTCAGGTTCCTGTGAGAAATGTGGATTCCACAGAGGCTGTCACTCACTCATCCCTTCCGTGTATTGGGGAGTTTCTTTTGGCTCGATGCTGATCTGCAGTGGGCTGCTGCCAGCTTCATGGTTTTCTGTTTGTGCCTTTTTGCCCCCTTGATGGGCCCTGACATGGTTTCTTAGATAGCTTTCAGGGTCAGTGTTTACTCGCCACTTTGTTTCCTCTCCATAGGAGCAGCATACACTAGCTGCTTCTGATATAGGAATTAAGAAGAAAAAAATACGTACGCAGATAGCGTACATACAGGAATCCTCGGTAAGGTTTTCCTTTTAATGAGAAGCAGCCCGCAAATCATTTTCTTTTCTAACAAGGAGCAGCCTGTAAAACCGAGCTACAGACATAGACAAGCAAGCTGGAAGCTTTCAGGGGTGATTGCTGGCAGTTGTGCCAATAGTCAAAGGCCACCTGGGATTAGGCATGTTCAAAATGGTGGCTCCATCCTCCCTTCTTTTTGCCAAATCACGTGTACAGTAAGAAGACAATAGGGCCCTGGTCAAGCAAAGACCCCATTTGCCTAATAAGATTAGGATGAGATAACCAGCCTTGCCTGGGTGCTGTGTAAACGCCATAGCTGGTCCCAACAATCTGCAGTCCCTACGTAAATCAGACACAACCTCCTCAAGTGCGCCTATAAAATCTCACGCAGTCCGTGGAGGGCTGGCTTTTCCCTTTCAGACGCCCTTCTCTCTCACAAAAGAGAGCTGCTCTCCTTTCTCTTTCTTTTGCCTATTAAACCTCCGCTCCTAAGCTCACTCCTTGTGTGTGTCCATGTCCTTAATATTTTTGGCATGAGATGACGAACCCCGGGTATTTACCCCAGAGAATGATGCCGCTTCACTTCTAGTCTACCATCTTGTTTATTGCTACAAATGAATGAATTTTAAAATATCAAATTCTTTTCAGGATACTTAATTAATGGCAGGTATGGCATAATCAGGTAAAATAAGATATACTTTAAAATGTGAATATTTAGAATTATTGAATTTATGATTTAGAAATGTTCCTTAAAAAAGCTATCAAGATGACAGGCCCATGAAACACAGTTTCAAGATAACTATACACCTGTCTATTTATAATTAAAGCACTGAACGATTAAGTGCTAGTGTCCACATTTTCAAAATCATACTACAAAAATTGTATTCTGCAATGTCCAAAATATTCAACAGTGAGAGAATGCTATTTCCAGCATTTAATGCTAAAATTGTAAATTAATATTTCTTTTCTTTTTTTTATTATTATACTTTAAGTTCTAGGGTACATGTGCATAACGTGTGGGTTTGTTACATATGTATACTTGTGCCATGTTGGTGTGCTGCACCCATCAACTCGTCAGCACCCATCAACTCGTCATTTACATCAGGTATAACTCCCAGTGCAATCCCTCCCCCCTCCCCCCTCCCCATGATAGGCCTCGGTGTGTGATGTTCCCCTTCCCGAGTCCAAGTGATCTCATTGTTCAGTTCCCACCTATGAGTGAGAACATGCGGTGTTTGGTTTTCTGTTCTTGTGATAGTTTGCTAAGAATGATGGTTTCCAGCTGCATCCATGTCCCTACAAAGGACACAAACTCATCCTTTTTTATGGCTGCATAGTATTCCATGGTATATATGTGCCACATTTTCTTAATCCAGTCTGCCACTGATGGACATTTGGGTTGATTCCAAGTCTTTGATATTTTCTGTTAAATATTGCTAAATACTGAAACCAAAGTGTTTTTTTACAGGAGTATTTTAGCATTTTAAATTGGAGTGATGAGAAACCTTTATCATCACTCTTCTCCAGCCATTAGAACTTTCAGAATCATAATGACACGCCCTACAATCTGCCTTAAAGCCACATGCTGCATTTATGACATGTCACTTGATGGGGGTTTATATAAGAACATAAGACAGGCATGAAAAACAATTGTTCATGCTACTTCTCTAGTAGGCTCATGGAAAACAGCTGACTACATCAAACAAATTTCCTCATTTTTACTCTTTTCATAATACAAAGTGTTCTCTTTTCCTTTTCTTCATTCTCACCAGCCCCCTCTTTTGACTGGTTGTGATTGCTATATAGATTCTCATAAGGGATAAAACAAACAAGTAAGTTTAAAGATGAAATATATATCACATTTTTCCCTCTCAAGTGAATGGTTTTCTTCTTTGCAGTGTGCCTAAAATATTAACATAACTGTTACAACTTAAACAGACTATTATACATGTGACACCCAGATTACTCTAAAAAGCAGACAAAATTAAATGTCCTTTGAAGGTGGTATCTACTCTTTATTATCTTTATCATACCTCAGTCTTAAGGAAAGATAAAGCATTTGTAACTGCTAAAGGTTTCACTCAAGGAAAGCACATATAGTGGAGATAAATAACCTTAAAATAAATATAGATTATTACTTTTACTCTTCATAGTATTTAAATGCAAATCTTAACAAAAAAATCATAAATTGGCTTATACTTGAGTATGAATGACATCACTTTTTGCTATCACCCGAGGTAGCAACATTTAATGAGTCTCAAATTCTATCCAAAATTTGTCTGTAGAACATGAGACATTGATAAAGAGGTTGAGCAGATCTATGATGCTGTTTTGTGGATTACAAGTAGTCTTTTGGAGGCCTTTGAAATCACATTGTGTACTATACATTCAAAACATTGACAATGTATAAAAATGGAACAATTGCTTTCCTAAAGGGATTGGAATACAGAAATATTTTCAATAACAATATTTGTCTTTTATGTCAGCATATAATGTTCTGCAGGTAACCAGGTTACAATTTTGCATTTTGTTTTTGCAAAGTGTGTCTTTTTATCATACTTTTTCAAACTATGTAATTGTCAAAGCAGAAATGAATCCTTAGGTGTTAACAAAGTTTATGCTTTGTGCAAATATTGGTATTTGTGGCATTAGCTTTCCAACCAGTCTAAAATAATGATATACTTCGAGAAATATGGCAAACAATATTCCTCCATAAATATTCACCATAATTATATGAGATGGATTGGTGTATATTATGGAAATATTTAAAAATGCTTATTTGCTTTCTTGTTCACTTCTTTTAGTTAACACTTTAGTTGATACAAATACTTACTCTCACTTGGTGTGTCTTCCCCAGCTGGGAGCAGCAGGAGTGGATAGAGTCAACATGTTGCTAATAGCAAATAAATGCCTATATTAGCAAATAAATGCCTGTATTATTTGATTTTTTTTTTTTTTTTTTTTTTTTTTTTGCTTTTTACCTTATACATAGCTTGAAATAGAAATTTGAAGACATTTCAAACCAATTTTTTCTATTGTTGGTGAGTTTTGGGGGAAATTTGATTTTTAACTTTCCTAGAGATTAGAACATCCAGTTAAGATTTCATCCACAGGCATCAGTCCTTTAAAAAATTTAATTTTAGAGTACACTTGGTACTGCATGACAATGTTTTGATCACATAAGATTATAATGGAGCGGAAAATTCCTATCCCTGAATGACATTGTAGTTGTCATAATGTCATAGCACAACACATTACTTTTTCTATGTTTAAATAGTTAACACATGATACTTACCGTTATACTACAATAGCCTACAGTATTTAGTATGATAATGATTGTACAGTTTTGAGGCCTAGAAGCAATAGGCTGTACTAAATAGCCTAGGTGTATAGTGGGTTTGTGTAAGTATGCCCTGTAATGTTCATGCAACAACAAAATTGCCAAAAGATACATTTTTCCAAATGTATTCCACTTGTTAAGTGATGTGTGGCTGTAATGAGTCATGCCTTTTATCTCTGAGATGTTATAAATTTTTACATCTCAGATATAACTATAAATTCAATATTCTAGCTTCCAAACCCAAATTTGTAAGAATCCTTATGATTTTAAAAGAAGGAATTCTGCCATCTCATAAAAGTAGTTAAGCTAGAATGGCCACAGTAGGCTGTTGGGAGTTTTTTTGTTTTGAGAAAAAAAAGCAGAAGTATCAAACTTAGTTGTGACATTAAAATTAAAAGAAAAATGGTCAGTGTGGCAGAAACACAAGAGTTAAGAAATTCTGGGTTCTGAAGTTAGTTACATGTCAAAAAGACTTGCAATTTCAGTTTAGTGACATGCATCTTCCTTGACCTCTTTGACCAACTATACAGCCTAAGCCCACATGACATAGAAAATAGAGACTAGACTTCATTTCTCTCTCTCCTAAAACCACATTTATTTTCTTCTCATTTCTTTTCATCTATCCTAAGCACAGCAGATGTCTGATCTGCCTTACTCAATGCATATATAGCAAAGAAAAGGTGTCAATTAAAATATTAGTAAGAAGTAATGAGGAAATTCTGTCATCTATAGGCTTATTTAAAGTTTGTTTCTTTATAATCATGCATTTTTCTGGAATAACTAAGCCTAATTCTTACCCATGATCATGTCGAGAGTTTTTAGAAATCACTGCAGCCAGATTCTTACTGGTCTAGTTTTCTGTTATCCATTTCAGTGATGCACTACTTTTTTGGCAACCTTTTAATTTCAGGATTTTTAAATAAGCATTAATGGAAGAGAAAAAGAGAGCATGTTTGAACAATAAAAATTATGGTGAATAATATTAAATATTAACAAATAATATAATTTCATTGAGTTATATTTAAAGTATAGTTTTCTCTTTGATTTTAATTTTGATAGCAATGATACATATAAAGTATAATAATCAGACTGATAGGAACAAATTGTGGCATTTTAATTAGGATCAGTAGCTCACTTTTAAAGATAATTAATTTGGTCACTTTGTCTACTCTAAAACTTAACTTTTGAAAATAATAAATGAAATGAGTGTATTGAATAGTCCATCTAGTTTTCTTGATACATAATATTTGTACATACTTATATGGTACATGTGATATTTTGCTTCATGCATAGACTTTGTAGGATCAAGTCAGAGTACTTGGGACATTTATCACTCAAGTAAAATTCTGTGTTTTGGGAACATCTCAATCCTCTATTCTAGCTATTTTGAAATATACAATACATTGTTACTAACTGTAGTCACCATATTCAGCTATCAAACACTGGAAATTAGTCCTTCTATCTAACTGTATGTTTACATCCATTAACCAACTTCTCTTTATCCCTCCCTCTCTCCACACACACATCCTTCCCAACTTCTGTTGTCTATTATTTTACTCTATACTTTCATGAAATCAACTTTGTAACTTCCACATATGCGTGAGAACAGGCAATATTTGTCTTTCTGGGCCTGGCTATTTTTCTTAACAAGATGACCTCTAGTTCCATCCATGTTGTGGCAAATAAAATGATTTTATTTTATTTGTTTATCGTAATTATCTTTTTTTGAGATGGAGTCTCGCTCTGTTGCCCAGGCTGGAGTGCAGTGGTGCGATCTTGGCTCACTGCAACCTCCACATCCTGGGTTCAAGCGATTCTCCTGCCTCAGTTTCCCGAGCAGCTGGGATTACAGGTAGCCACCACCACGCCTGGCTAATCTTGTATTTTTAGTAGAGGCAGGGTTTCGCCATCTTGGCCAGACTCGTCTGGAACTCCTTACCTGAGGTGATCCACCTGTCTAGGCCTCCCAAAGTGTTAGAATTATAGACATGAGCCACCACGCCTGGCCAATTTTATTTGTTTATTTTAATGGTGAAAGAGTATTCCATTGTGAATATATACCACCATTGTGTTGTTGTTGCTTGGTTGGTTGGTTGGTGTTTGAGACAGGATCTGACTTTGTCACCAAAGCTGGAGTGCAGTGGTGCAATCTTGGCTCACTGCAACCTCCACATCCTAGGCTCAAGCCATCCTCTCACCTCAGCCTCCCAAGTAGCTGGGACTACAAGTGTATGCCACTATATCCATCTAATTTTTTGTGTTTTTTGTAGAGACTGTGTCTTACCATATTACCCAGGCTGTTGTCAAACTCCTGGGCTCAATCTATCCTCCCACTTTGGCAACCTAAACTGCTGGAATTAAAGGCATGAGCCACCCTCCCCTGCCTACCATGTTTTCTTTACCCATTTGTCCACTTGTGGACACAGGTTGATTCCATATTATGGCTATTTTGAATAGTGCTGCAATAAACATAGGAGTGAAGATATCCCTTTGATATACTGATTATTATTATTACTATTTTGCCACCTTTGGATAAATACCCACTAGGGGAATTGTTGGATTGCATGTTAATTCTACTTTTAGGTTTTATGAGAATCTCCACTCTTATTTTTATCATAGCTGTGCTAATTTACATTTTCACTAACAATGTATAAGAGTTCCCTTTTCTGCTTAACCTCACCAGCATCTGATATGTTTGGTCTTTTTAATAGTAGCCATTCAAACTAGGGTTAGGTGATAATGAAATATTATTTTGGTCTTGATTTGTATTTCCCTGATGATTGGTGATCAATTTTTATATACATGTTGGCCATTTTCCATCATCTATTGAGAATATCTATTCATGTCTATTCTTTAACTGTTGAGTTTCTTTAGTCCCTTGTATATTCTGTATATTATTTCCTTATTGGATTAATCACTTGCAGATATTTTCATGAGTTTAACTGATTGTCCCTTCAGTCTGTTGATAGTGTTCTTTGCTGTGACAAACCTTTTTAGTTTAATTAAATTCTATCTGTCTGTTTTTACTTTAGTTACCTATGCTTTTGATATCTTAGCAATAGAATTTTAGCCTAGACCAATGTCCTGAGATGTTTCCCAGATGTTTCTTCTAGTAGTTTTATAGTTTCTGGTCTTTTATTTAAACCTCGAATCCATCTTGACTTGATTTTTGAATCAGCTGAGAGATAGGGGTCCAGTTTCATTTTTCTGCATATTGATATTCAATTTTCCCACAATAATTTATATATTCTTGGTAGCTTTGTCAAAAATCAATTCGATGTAAATATGTGAATTTATTTTTGAGTTCTCTATTCTGTTCCATTGGTCCATGTGTCTATTTTGTACCAGTATCATGCTCTTTTGGTTCCTATAGCCTTATAATATATTTTAAAGTCAAGTATGATGATGCCCTCTGCTTTGTACCACTTGCTCAAGATCGCTTTGGCTATTTGGCTTTCTGTGTGTTTGTTTTATACAAATTTTAGAATTATTTTTCTATTTCTATGAAAAATGACTGTTATTTTGATAGGGATTGCCTCAAATCTGTAGATTGCTTTGGATAGTATGGTTATTAAATGATATTAATTCTTTTGATTTATGAACATGGAATGTCTTTCTATTTATTTTTGTCCTCTTAATTTTTTTTTCCTTAATATCTCATAGTTTTCCTTTTGAAGGTATCTTACCTCCTTGGTAAAAAGTATTTCTAGGTATTTTGTTTATTTATCTATTTACTTATTTATTCATTTATTTGCTTATTTATTATAGCTATTGTAAGCAGGATAGCCACTTTGATTTATTTCTTAACTAATTCTTTATTGGTGAATAGATATGATACTGATATTTGTATGTCAACTTTGTATTCTAAAACTTCACTAAAGTTATTTATCAAATCTAAGAGTTTTTTGTGGAATTCATTAGGATTTCTTATAAATGAGATCATATCATTTGCAAAGAAGGATAATTTGACTTCCTCTTTTCCAGTTTAGATGGCTTTTATTTTTTTCTCTTGCTTAATTACTCTGGCTATGACTTCCAGCATTATATTCAATTGGAGTGGTTAAAGTAAGCATCTTTGTCTTGTTCCAGTTCTTATAGGAAAGGCTTTTAGCATTTTCCTATTCACTATGATTGTTATCTGTGGGCATGTCATATACAGGCTTTATTATATTGAGGTATCTTCTTTCCATGCCTTGCTTGTTCAGAGTTTTTTTCATAAAGGTATGTTAAATTTTATCAAATGCTTATTCTGCATTTGTTGAGATGATCATATAGTTTTTGTTCTTCTGTTGAAATGATGTACCACACTTACTGATTTTCATGTATCGAACCATCTTTGCATCCCTGGTATAAGTCACACTTGATCATGGGGTATTAACTTTTTGACATGCTGTTGAATTTTATTTGCCAGTATGTAGTTGCAAATTTTGCGTCAATGTTGTTCATCAGGACCCATAGTTTGTTTTGTTGTTGTTGTTGTTGTTTTTGTTTCTGTGACCCTGTCTGGTGTGGTCTAAGAGTAATGCTGGCTTTGTGACATGAATTTCAGAGAATTTTCTCTGCTTCAATTTTTGTGAATAGTTTGAGGAGAATTGGTGTTAGTTCCTCTTGAAAGTTTGATATGACTTGACAGCAAAGTCATCTGGTCCTGGACCTTTTGTTTTGGGAGATGTTTTATTACTGATTCAATCTAATTACTGTTCATTGGTCTGTTCAGATTTTCTATTTATTTTCCTGATTCAAAATCAATAGGCTGTATTCAGAAATCTATTCATTTTCTCTGCATGTTCCAATTTATTCATGTATACATTTTCATAATAGTCTGTTATGATCTATTATATTTCTGTGGTATCAGTTTTAAAGTCTCCTTTTTTATTTTTTATTTTTCTATTTGGGTTATCTCTCTTTTTTTGGGGGGTAGCTCAGTTAGAAGTTGTTCAATTTTTAAAAATCTTCTAAAGAAAACAGATATTTTATTTTCTGGATCTTTTGTATTCTTCCTTAGTCTCTCTTTTATTTTTGCTCTGATTTTTGTTGTTTATTTCTTTCTAGAAACTGTGTTGGATTTGTTCTTGCTTTTCTAGTTCCTTTATATGTATCATTAGATTGCTTGTTTGAAATCTTCCCAGAGTTTTGCTAACTCCCACAGGTTTTAGTATTTTGTGTTTTGATTTTCAATTATTTCAAAAAAGAAAAAAATTGGTTTTCTCCTCACTTTCTTGACCCAATGGTAAGTTATCAGAATGTTGTTTAATTTTTCTGTATTTGTATGTTTTCCAAGTCTCTTGCTATTGACTAGTCTCTAATAGTATTTCATTGTTGTCAAAAATATAGTTGATATAATTTTAATTTCAAAAAATTTTCTGAGACTTGTTTTGTGTACTAACATGTAGTCATTTTTTGGAGAGTGTTTAATATAATGATAAGAATGTGTATGGGTCAATCTGTGTATCTGTAAATGTCTGCTAGGTCCATTTGTTCTAATGTGCAGTTTAAATCCAGTATTTTAATTTTTTGTTAACTTTTTCTTGAGATGGTCTGTCTAATGCTGAGAGTGTGCTGATTAAGTCCTCAACGATTATTGTATTAAAATCTATCTCTCGTTTTAGATCTAATAATATGTTCTTCATATGTTTCAGTGCTCTAGTTTGGCACATGTATGTTTAAAATTATTATATCCTCTGTCTAAATTAATTCCTTCATCCCTATGTAATGACATTCTTCTTCTCTTTTTACTCTTTGTGCCTTAAATTCTGTTGCATCTGACATAAGTATAGCTGCTTCTGCTTGCTTTTTGTTTATATTTACATGGAGTATCTTTTTGCATTCTTTTCTTATCAGTTTACATGTGTTTAGAGGTGAGGTTTCTGGTAGGCAGCATATAGTTGGATAATTTTTAAAAATTCATTCTACCAATCTGTATCCTTTAGGAGGAAAGTTTAATCCATTTACAGTCAAATATATTATTACAATATGGGAGCTTATTCTTGTTATTCTATTCATTGATACATGGTTGTTTTGTATATTTTTGTTCCTTTCTTTCTCTCTCTTTTTCTGTCATTGCATTTTATAGTTTTCTGTAAGGGTAATGCTATAGTTTGGCTGTGTCCCCACCCAAGTCTCGTCTTGAATTGTAGTTCCCATAATCCTCACATGTCATGTGAGAGAGCTGGTGGAAGGGAATTTTATCATGGGGACTTTTTTTTATTTCTTTGCTCTTCTCATAATAGTAAATAAGTCAGTCTCATGAGAACTAATGGTTTTACAAAAGGGCAACTCCCCTTCACACACTCTCTTGCCTACCACCATGTAAGATGTGCCTTTGCTCCTCCTTCATTTTCCATCATGATTGTGAGGCTTTCCCAGCCATGTGGAAATGTTCATTAAACCTATTTTTCTTTATAAATTACCCAGTCTTGCATATGTCTTTATTAGCAGCAAAACAAAAGAGTAATACAGGTAAGACTTGATTCCATTTTGTTCTGATCTGTTTGTTCCACCATCAGTTTTATGAATTCGTTTGTTTCCATGACAGCAGATATTTTGCTTCCAGGTGTAGGATTCCCTTAAGCAGTTCTTATAGGGTTGATCTATTGTTGATGAATTTCCTTAGCTTTTGCTTGTCTAAGAAAGATTTTCTGCTCATTTATGAAAGATAACTATGCTAGATATAGTATCCTTGGCTGTCAGTTTTTTCTTTTTCTATTGGCAGCTTGAATATACCAACCTGTTCTTTCCTTGCCTGTAAGTTTTCTACTATAATGTTAGTTAAATGGAGGTCCCTTAAGAGTTAGTAGACACCTTTGCTATTTTTATAACTCTCTTTTAATTAAGTTTTCATAGTCTGACTCTAATGTTCCAAGACGATCTTTTTGAAACGTTTCTGTTTATAGATCTCTGAGCTTCCAGTGTTGGATGTTTAAATCTATTGCTAGACTTGGGGAGTTTTTAGCTATTATTTCATTATGTTAGTTTTCTATTCTTTCTGTTTTCTCTCTTTCTTATGTGACATCAACAATTTGAATATTTGATTATATTATGGTGTCCCATATGTGACATAGACTTTGTTAATTATTTTTCGTTATCTTTTAAATTTTTTGTCAGACTGGCTTATTTCTATAGGCCTGTCCTCAATTTCTGTAATTTTTCTCTCCTTTTCATCTAGGTTATTGTTCAAGCTTTCAGTTGTATTTTGTATTTTACTTAGTTAATTCTTCAGTTCTGTTTGATTCCTTTTTATGACATCTATCTATGGTAAGTTTCTCACTTATATTCTCAGTTGTTTTTCTGATTTATTTATATTGTTTTTCTGTATTGTCTTATATCTTAGGGAACTTCTTTCATGTCACTATATTACATTATTTTTTTAGGATTGCATAAATTGATTTTTGATTGAAATCTGTTGCTGGAGAATTATTGTGATCCTTTGGAGGTGTTATACTTCCTTGCTTTTTAATGTTTCATGTGTCCTTATATTAACATCTACACATCTGGCATAACAGTTGCTGCTTCTAATTTTTGGAATTTGCTTTTTTAAGAGAAGCCTTTTTTCTGAAGATTCATCTATAGTGTTGGCTGGATATGGCACTTTGGCTAAGATTCTTGGTGCATGTAGTAGTGTAGTCTTTGTATGATTTCTTCAGCTGTAAACAGCATCAGTTGTGTCTGTGATTTCCACAGTAGCTTGGGATATGACTGATAGTGGAGGCTGTAGTGAAGTTTTACTGGGGGACAAAGTGACAGCTGGCCTGTATTTTGGCCCTAGTAGTGGTAGCAATGGGCCAAGCAGACCTCTCTTTGGGCCTCATAGTGGTGTATGCTGACACCAGTGTTAGCTGGTTCAGGAAGTCAAATCCTTTGACCTCCTGGCAACTTGTTCAATTGCCATTAGTGACAGTGGTGGGCCAGGTGGACCGCCAAATAGCAGGTATGATGTAGGCAATAGCAGTTGCAGTTTCTGGCAAACCCTCTGGCAACTGAGTGGCCAATGCTGGTGTTAATGGTGCCTACAACGGAATGTGTGAACCAGTCCTACCTACAGGTGGCATGGGTAGGTGGGTGCCAGCTGTTCTGGCAGGTTGGGGACCTGACTGCAAGGATCTGGAAGGAATACTTAAGTTCCAGTGGTAGTGAAGTGGGCTGGGTGGTGCTCAGGTCCCCAGATCATCTGCTCAAGCACTGGGAGGAGGAGAGTGAGGGTGATCTCATGCAAACCTATCCTTAAGCCCCCTTAGTGGTATGTGCAGGTACTGGATTTAATAGGTAGGGATGGGGTGATCCCCAGGCCCTTGGTACAATACTCAGGTGAGTGCAGCAGCAGATGCTTTGTCACCTTGTTACTGGGAAGGGTAAAAATTGCTTTCAGTGGCAGCAGTCATATATAGGCAGCTGGGGAGCATGTACTCCACTCATGCTTTGGCCCTAGCAGTGGCAGCCAGCTACAGCAATGGCTGTGAGTAGGGAATATCAATGAAGCCCTAGAGATTTGGAGGTGCAGAAGGTGTTGGGTCCCCAGGCAGGATTGAAGTCTGATGAAGGCTAGGGCCTCAGTATAGCACCTTTCTCTAGCTGCTTATGACTCTGGTGATATGTGGGACCCAGCTTGAGTGCCATCTCTGGAGCATTGCCATTGTATGGTCCCCAAGCAGTTCATTTCAGGGCCTGTAAGGGTCTAGGGGCTCTCTCATGGCTAGGATTACAGGAGTCCATGGAGGGAGTATAGACAGCTGGGGCTTTATACTTACTTTTTCTTGTCATTGAGGAGACTCTCCAAGCTTCTAGCTGATCCCAAACAGACTGACTCATTTCTCTCTCCTCCCTTGCTTTAGGTGTTTTCTGTCACTTCTCTACTGAATTCCAGTGTTCTTTTTTAGATGATCTGTTCTAAGTGTGATTATCTACTCACTCTTTTGATTCTTCTTCATCGAGCAGTCTAGTACCAAGCATCTCGTGTCAGGCATCTTGAAGACCCTTTAATTTAGTTTTTAATGAAAAAAAAAAAAAACGTATCATTTTGGCATTTTGCCATATTAATTTGTAAAGTACGTTGCAAGGGAAAACATCCTGTAGTTAAAGATTGTATAAAATGGAAAAAAAAATTAGGTGGTGCAAACAATGAGTTTTGATTTAGAAAACGGTATTTTGTCTATTATGTGAACCCTCCATTCAGGAGGATTTTGCTATCCTTTGGCTGGCTTAAATAGTTCCTACTTGGTAAGGCTCACTTAGTTTAGCACATTTTACATTTTTTTAGATGCCATAACAGATCTTTTGCTGCTTTATATTTTTCCCCCATACTGATTTAATTCTCAATTACTCATCAAATGTTTCCAGACCTAGTCAGTAAATTCATATTTGTTTTTCTTTGGTTCACCACCTTCCTCACTAATTATTTACTCTTTAAAGCATTCTTACTCTTCTTTGATGAGCATGGCATTATTGCATAGTTTTAATATAAGGATTATTCTATGGGATTTCTATGAATATTATTTAGTCATGCATTCTATTTTCTACTTTCCTTCATCACTGAAGAATTAATTCATTTCTCTTAAAACCTAAAGGCAACATTTCCTTGCTTTCGAGCATGCTAAAAGACAGTAAAATAATGTTGATTGACAGAATAGGTGATGTCTGTTATTCGTTTGAATGTAATATTATGAGTACTATAACTGTAAGTGCTCTGTATTGTAGTTTTACCCTAGCTGATTATATCGGAGAGTTTTGCAAAATTATTTTTAATGTTATAGCAATAAATAAAGTGTGTGAATATTTCATGGTTCTGAAAAAGACAAGCAGCAGGTGTTAATGTTTTAAGCTAAGGTAGTTCACTAGAGAGTTGACAGTGTAGTCCATATTATATCGTTTAAACCAGTGGTCTCCATTTTGGCAGAGGGAGCAATTTCATGGGAGACAATTTTTCCACGGAATGGGGTTGGGAGAGGCGTGGGAAGATGGTTTCTGGATGATTCAAGCATATTACATTTATTTTGCACTTTATTTCTATTAATATTGCTTCGTAATATATAAGAAAAATAATTATACAACTCACCATAATATAGAATCAGTGGGAGCCCCGAGCTTGTTTTCCTACAACTAGATGGTCCCGTCTGGGGGTGATGGGAGACAGTGACACTCAAAGTGTGTTGCTATGTCCAGCAACTCCATAATCTTGTTGTGTTTACTGTCACTACAGAAAACGCTGCCTCGCAAAAATAGGTTGTTGGAAATGGAAGCAGGCTTTTCAGTGTTTTTGTGGCAATCTCAAGATATTTTGCCTTGACTTTAATCCAGAATGCATGGAGATTTAAAGTTGTCTTAAACATACTTTTATGGCCCCCGTCATTTGAGATCTCAAGCAGTTGATCCTCTTCTATCACAAAGTCAGTTCACCTATGTTATTCACAAATGGGTCATGCATCCTTTCCATGCCAGTACGGGGGCCTTTTCTGGTTGAAAAATAGTGCTCAAACTCTTTGAAAGCTGAGATAGGTGATCATGTACCAGCTGGGAGAAAGAAGGCCCTAGCTCAGTCTCTTTCAAAATCTCTGCTGATGTTTGAAACATGTCAAAATTCCAATGTTCACTCATTGCCCCTATATGTCTAGTTTGGCTTTGAATGCAACACCCATCTCAACTGACTTGGACACATACTCTCCTGAAGTGACAGATTGTGTTCACGGAGCAGGTTGAACATGTCACACAAGTAAGCAAATTTTGCCACCCATTCTGCGTCACTGCAATGTGCTGCCAATGGTAACTGTTTTTCTAAAACAAATATCTGGAGCATCTCTCATAACTCAAAAACTCTGACCAGTGATCTACCTTTACAAAGCATCTCACTTCTGTGTATAAGAGAAGACCTGTGTGCTGTGCATCGATCTCCTCACAGAGCTGCAACAAACAGACATGAGTTAAGGGCATGTACTTTAATATGATTGATAATTTTAATCACATCCTGCAAAACATTGTTAAGTTCGGGTGACATTATTTTGGCTAGCCAGCATTTCTCTATGGATAAAGCAGTGCATAGATTCACATTCACAGGTGACCTCTTTGACAGGAGTAATGAAACCAGAAACCCATCAAGTCATGACAGCTGTTCCATCTATGCATATAATGACACAACATGACCAATTCGGGTTTTCTGATATGTAATCATTCAAAGTCTTATATAGTTTTGCAGCTGTATTGTTGGTTGACAACAAAAGCGCATACAACATATCTTCATTTAAATCCTGCTGTAAATATATATCTCACAAAAACAAGCATTGTTGCTTGGTTGTCAACACTGGTAGACTCATAAACCTGGATTGCATACCATGGTGACTCATTGATCCTCTCTAACAATTGTGCCTCAATCTCATCTGCTATTTCATCAATTCATCTAGTTATGGTGCTAGCCAAAAAATGAACATGTGCCACCTTTTTAAAGACCTATTCTAAAAGTTTGTGATAAATGTCCTTGGCAGCAGGCAGGGCCAACTCTTCACCAATAGTAAAGAGTTTCTTAGCTTTAGCGATATAAGAATGATGCTCTCAGTGCAGACACATTTCAATAATTGCTTCTTTTCTTCATGTTCATGCTTTTTTATCTTTTGAATAATTCCGAAGGCTTGTCTCTAATGCAGCATGCTTGGACTCCATGTGACAAAGCAGTTTTGAAAGTTTTGTGGACTTTTTGGATAGCTGGTCACCACATACTCTATAAAGCAAACTTGGAGAATGTGAATCACTTGTTGCAATGAAATTATAATTTAAGTAGGACTCCTGGTATTTTCTTTTAAAAGCAGCTTTCTTTTTGTTGACAGTCTTACAGTCACACATGCAGTTCACAATAGAGTTCCTGCTCCTATGAGAATTTAATGCCTCTGATCTGACAGGAGGCGGAGCTCAGGTAATAATACAAGTGATAGGCAGCAGCTGTAAATACAGATGAATCTTCGCTCACCTGCCCAGGGTTGGGCACCTCTGATTTAAACTACTGTATCAATTTACACAACCAAAAATATTATGTAATATAATGTGCTGTTTTATAGTTCAGATCATTACTATAATGTTCAATTCAATACCTTTTTAGTATTTTAAATAATCATGAAATTAAAATATTCTTTGTATATTTTATCACTGTTCAACTTAAAACATTTAAACTTTTGAATATCTTTGTCTAATCACTTTTAAATGGTTAAATGGCTAATGTATATAATAGATACCTATACACTTTTTTTTTTTTGAGACAAAGTCTCACTCTGTCGCCCAGGCTGGAGTGCAGTGGCGCGATCTTGGCTCACTGCAAGCTCTGCCTCCCAGATTCACGCCATTCTCCTGTCTCAGCCTCCTGAGTAGCTGGGACTACAGGCTTCCGCCACCACACCTGGCTAATATTTTTTTTATTTTTATTAGAGACGGGGTTTCACCATGTTAACTAGGATGGTCTCGATCTCCTGACCTTGTGATCCGCCACCCTTGGCCTCCCAAAGTGCCGAGATTATAGGCATGAGCCACCATGGCTGGCCTACAATTCTGAATATAGCATTTGTCTTATACCTGAAACTCAGGTATGTTTGCTGTATATACCTTATAACAGTGATTTTCATAGTGTTTCCTAAAGCCTCTGGGATTCCTGAAATTATTTTGTTGCTCTGATGCCAAATCTATTATTTTTACTGCAATATCATGATGTTATTTTCTTCTTAAAATTTCATTCTCTCACAACTGTATATTTACAGATGCTACATGATATGTTACATCATAATACATTGAAAAGAAAAATCAGAGAAGCAAATCTGGCTCACTTCTCCTAACCCAGACATTAAGAAAATTTGCAAAAAAATAAACTAATGTTGCTTTTTAACTTTTTATTGTCTATGATATTATAGTTATTTTTATTAAGTTGCTATTTTTATAGTACTGTTGTCTTTAATAGATTAATAAACACATAATTATAAATTTTTAGTTTTAATTTCTGGCATAGTAAATATAAGCCATGTAAGCAAATGCTCCTTGGTGGAGCAAAAACAATTGTAAGTAGGGATTTTATAACAATAAATGCCTACGTGAAGATAAAAGACAAATGTAAACATAAACAATTCAAATTTAAATACCAAGATACTAGGAAATGAAGAATAAACTAAGCCGAAAGTCAAAAGAAATAATAAAATAATATCCAGAGCAGAAATACATAAAATAGAGACTGGAAAAAACAATAGAAAAGATCAATGAAATTAAGAGTTGATTTTCTAAAAAGATAAAATTGACAAGACATCAGCTAGAATAATATATATAATTTAAAATAATATATATGAATTATTTAAAATAATATAATCTCTCATATATAAATATATAAATATATATAATTACATATAAAAATTATATATAATTATATGATATAAATTATATATAATTATATGTAATTATATATTACATATATTTTTATATATTATATATAAATTATACATTGTATGATTATATAAATAAATTATATGTAAATTTTACATATAATTACATATAAAAATATTTACATATAAAAATTTACATATATTTTACATAAATATATTATTTATATATGAATATACAAATATATTTACATAAATGTATTATTTATATATAAATACATATTTTATATATTTATATATAAATATATTTACATATAATTTATTTATATATTTATATAAATTATACATGATTATACATATATAAATTTTTATATAAAAGAGGTTATATATTTTAAATAATTTATATATATTATTTTAAAAATATATATATTCTAGATGATGTTTTGTCAATTTTATCTTTTATATATTTATATATAATTTGTATATATATTATTTTTATATATTTATATATAATTCATGTATAAATTATACAAAAATTATATTAGATATAATATAGCAATTATATATAAATCTATACTGTATATAGTATAAATATACTATAGTATATATATATACATGATAATTTTATATATGTGTATATATACTCATATATGTATATATAAACACACATATATCTCTATATACTTTTTTACATATATTTATATTACATATATATCAAATATATATGGTGGACTCTTTAGGAGTTTATATATATTTAAATAAATATATGCATTGAATATGTATATTTAAATCTTGGAATTTAAAGTTGAACAGTTTCACATTCATTAAATATATTTGTATATATATGTATATTTTTCACATTCATCATATATATGATGATATGAAATATACAATTCAACTATCAATAAAAAATTAAGTCCCAATTTAGGAGTTCATATATATATATATATTTATGTCATATGCGTGCATATATACTTACATATGTATCTATAAACACACATATATAAATTTCAGCTACTCAAGAGGCAAGGCCAAGGCAGAAGGATCACTTGAGACCAAGGACCCCACGTCAGCCTGAGGAACAGAGGTGTTATTTCAAAAACAAAACAAAACAAAAATCACCCCCAAATCTATTAGAATTAATAAACAAATTCAGTAAAGTTACAGGATACAAAATCAATACACAAAAATTAGAAATGAATTTATACACTAACAATGAACTAGCCAAGAAATAATCAAGAAAACCTCATATTTAAAGTAGCATCAAAATATAATACCTGGAAATGAATTTAATCAAGAAGTTAAAAGATTTGCACACTGAAATCTGTAAAATATTGATAAAATAAATTGAAGAGAACAAAAATAAATAAAAGGTACTCTGTGTCAATATACTGGAAGAATTAATATTTTAAAAATATCAATACTAGCCAAAATGATCTTTAGAATCATTGTGATACTTATCTAAATTCTAAGGCCATTTTTACATAAGTAGAGAAAATATCTGAAAATTCATATGTAATCACAAAAGACTCCTAATAGCCAAAACTTTATTGGGCAAGAAGAATAAAGCTGGAGATACCACACTACCCAATTTCAAAATATATTACAAAGCTATAGTAATCAAAACAGCAAGGTGCTGGGGAAAACACACACACACACACACACACACACACACACGTGCACACACACACACACTGGATCAGAATAGAGGACCCAGAAATAAATCCGTGCTTGATCTGTGACAATGGTGTCTGGTACACATAATGGGAAAAAAGACTCTTTAATAATCCTTTTGGGAAAGCCAGATACAGAAATCCAAAATAATGAAATTGAAACCTCATCTCACACCAT
The DNA here is from genome assembly GCF_049350105.2 of Macaca mulatta. Taxonomy (NCBI): domain Eukaryota; kingdom Metazoa; phylum Chordata; class Mammalia; order Primates; family Cercopithecidae; genus Macaca; species Macaca mulatta. Next base: position 145,143,420 of record NC_133410.1, on the reverse strand, counting down.
AAACAAGAATCAACTCAAAATAAATTAATAAATTAAGCAAAGACCTGAAAGTATATGAGTGCTGGAAGAAAATATAGCAAAAAGGTTTCTTGATATTGGTCTGATTAATGATTTTTTTGAATAAAACCCCAAAAGCACAGGTAACAAAAGCAAAAATAAAACTGCATCAAACTAAAGAGCTCCTGCATTACAGAGGAAACAATGAACACAGTGTAGAGACAACCTATGGAATGGGAAAAATAACCTACATATCTGATAAGTTCATATCCAAAATATATAGGAAACTTAAACAACTCCATAGCAATAAAACAAGTCAACTGAAAAATTAGCAAATGACCTGAATAGACATTTCTACAAGGAAGAAATACAAATGATGACCAGGCATATGAAAGAATGGTTAACATCACTATTCGTCAGGAAAATGAAAATTAAAACCACAATAGATATCACCTTGTGCCTATTAGAATGGCTATTACTAAAAAGGTAAAAGATAGGAAGACTTGATGAGGATGTGGAGAAAAAGAAACACTTATACTCTGTTGGGAGGAGTGTAAATTAGTACAGCCATTATGGAAAACAGTATGGTGATTTCTAATAAAAGTAAAAGTAGAACTACTATATGAGCCAGCAATTCTGCTACTAGACGTCTGTCCAAAAGAAAGGAAGTCAATGTGTCAAAGAACTGTTCTTCACTCTCAGCATTATTCACGATAGACGATATATAGAAACAACTTTAAGTGTCCATTGATAGATGAACTGTAAAGAAAATGTTATACACACACAACACAATGGGATACTATTAAGCCTTAAAATAGAAGGAATTCCTGTCATTGGTGACACCTTGAATAACCTGAAGGACATTGTAGTAAGTGAAATAATCCAGGCACAGAAAGACAAAAAACACAAGATCTCACACAAGATTTCACTTTTATGTGGAATCTAAAAAAGTCTAACTTATGGATGCAGACAGTTGTAGAGTGGTTGCCTGAACCTGGTTGGGGGTAAGGGACAATAGGGAAATGTTGATGAAAGAATACAAACTTTAGACAATGAATATGCTCTGGAGGCCTATTGTATAGCATATGAGCTGTATTTAATAAGTACTGTATAGTTGAAATTACTAAGAGAACACATTACGAATATTCTCACCACATACACCAAAATGGTAAACTATGTGATTGATTTTGGTAATTATTTCACAATGTATAGACATCTCAAAATATTACATTGCACACTTTAAATACATTCAGTTTTATTTGTAAAGTTGGAAAAATATAATTCTAACACACACACACACACACACGCACGCACACACACACAGAAAAAAAGTTCATTGGTACCCTTAATGATTTTTAGGAAAGAAAAATGTCTGAGACCAAAATGTTTCAAACAAGCTAATCTAAAAGCCAGTCAAATAGATGAGTGTTTTAGGAGTTTTATTTTAATGCTGACTAATGATAAAGAATAATAACAACAGTCTTTTCTTAATTGTTCATGTATTATTAAAATGATTATTTCTTCTATCATTGAATTTTTCTTTTAAATAGTAATTTCTTAGTAAGAAATACCCATTTTACAACTTTTACATAAAACTTGACTTCAGTTATACATAAAAGTTCACAAATATTTTTTCTCAGTTTTCCTGGAATTTAATTTAATTGGGAAGCACATGGACTGTTACATCAGGGACTTGAGATCTGTTGTGATGTTATAATAAATAAGTATACTTGTGGAAAATGTCTTAATCTGTTTCCACAGCACCTGTATTTATCATGAAGAAGGGAATTCAGTTTTCCCTGTCATATCAGTATTTCCATTGTTTTTTTTTTTGTTGTTGTTGTTGTTTTTGTTTTTGTTTTAACAGCAAAAAATGGCTTTAATTTTTTTTTTTCCTCTGGAATATATCCAACTTGGTCATATGGAATGAATTTAGTTCGCTAGTATTTTGTTAAGGGTTTTTGCGTTAACATTCATCAGTGATATTGGCAGCAGATTCTTGCTGCTTTTAGAATCTTTTCTTTATCCTTGAGCTTTGGTAATTTATTATTAAATATGTTGAAGTAGTCTTATTTGGGTTAAATCTGTTTATGTTCTATAATATTCTTATACTGAATGTTGATATCTTCCTCTGCATTTGGGAAATTCTCTAATATTATCCTTTCAAATCAACTTCTACCACTATGTCTTTGCTCCTTTTCCAAGCCAGTAACTCTCAGATTTGCCCTTTTGCATTTTTCAACTTTAGAATTTCTGATTGGTTCTTTTTATTTCAACCTCTTTAGTAAATGTATCCTACAGAATTCTGAATTCTTTCTCTGTGTTAACTTGAATTTCTTTGGGTTTTACCAGTAGAACTCTTTTGAATTATCTGTCTGAAAGATCTATCTCTGTTTCTCCAGGATTAATCCCTGTTGTGTTATTTAGTTCATTTGGTGAGGTCATGTTTTCCTGAATGGTGTTGTTGCTAGTAGATGTTCTTCAGTGTCTGAGCATTGAAGAGTAAAGTATTTATTGTAGTCTTCACAGTGTGGGCTAGTTTGTGCCTGTCCTTCATTTTATTTATTTATTTAGTGAGACAACGTGTTGGTCTTTCACCCAGGCTAGAGTGAAGTGGCACAATCTCGGCTCCTTGCAACCTTTGCCTCCCAGGTTCAAGCTATTCTCCTGACTCAGCCTCCCAGGTATCTGGGATTATAGGCATTATAGGCACCCACTACCAGGCCTGGCTAATTTTTGTATTTTTAGTAGAGATGGCATTTCACCGTATTCGCCAGACTGATTTCAAACTCCTGACCTCAGGTAATCCACCCACCTCGGCCTCCCAAAGTGCTTCAATTACAGGCGTGAGCCACCACATCCGGCCCTTGCCTTTTCTTCTTGAGAGGGCTTTTCACGTATTTGAAGGGACTTAGCGTTCTGATAATGCTGTGGTTTTTCAAGATTTGTACTGGTACTACCTTGGTGGTCTTGGATAAGATCTCTAAATTACTAGTCAGAGACTATTCTTCTTTTCTCTTACTTTCTTCCAAACAAATAGAGTCTCTCTTTCTCTCTATGCTAAGCCTCCTGGAACCAGGGGTGTGGTCCTTCTGTGTGTCCACCACCACTGGTACTGTGCTGGATCACACTTGAAGCCAGTATAGCCCTGAGTCTTGCCCAAGGTTCTTTCCTTCAGGGCACCAAATTCCCTCAGGTCCTGAGCGTGCCCAGAGATAATGTCTGGGAGCCAGAGATTGAAGTAAAATGTCTTAGCAGTTTACCTGATATTCTATTCTACTGTGGCTAAACTGAAACTGAGACCAAAATACAACATCATTTTGCAGTTCCCTCCCCTTTGCACAAGCACAGAAGCCTCTCCCTCTGGCCACCACCACTACCATTTCACAGAGGCTCTGCCAGGGTACTGCTAATGTTCACTTAAAGCCCAAGGGCTCTTCCATCAGTTTGTGGTGAATGCTGCTAGGCTTGGGACTCGCTCTTCAGGACAGTAGGCTACTCTCTGGCCCAGAATAGGTACAGAAATGCAATCCAAAAGCATAGGTCTGGACTTAGGGACCCCAAGAACCTGCTGTTGCTCTACCCTAGTGTGTCTGAGCTGGTACCTAACTTGCAAGACAAACTCCCTTTTACTTTTCCCTCTGCTTTTCTCAAATAGAAGAAATCATTCACCACAGCCACCACAGCTTAGAATGTGATGGGTCACCCCCAAAGCCAGCACATTCCATAGCTCGAGGTCCACAGTCTGTTGCCTATATATCACTGTTTATTACTCATGGCTCAAGGGCTCCTTAGTCAGCAGGGGATAACTCCTGCCAGGACTGACTCCTTCTCTTCTAGGTAATGGATTCCTTTTTGGCCCAGGGTGTGTCTAGAAATGTCATCAAGGAGCGAGGGCCTGAAATTGGGTCCTTGTGACTCTGCCCAGTGCTCCATTCTACTGTGACTGAGCCAGTATCCAAGATGCAAGACAAAGTCCTTCTTACTCTTTCCTCTGGTCTCCTTGAGCAAAGCAAGGAGTCACTTTTGTTGCTGTAAGCTGCACTTCCTTGGGTTGGGTGAGGGATAGTGTAAGCACTCCCTTAGCCACACCAGCTGATGTCTCCCTAGGTAATGAGCCACTCCAGTCCACTAGCACTAAGCCCAGCCTAGCACCAAGAGTTGCTTAGGAATTTCAATCCTTGTGATCTAGACCACCTTTCAAGTTTATCTAGAACCCCAGAGCACTTCAGCCTGTGGTGGTGAGGCTTGACTAGAAACTCAATATCGAATGGCTAGAATAGGTGATTCCCCTTTGGGTAGGGCTAGTTCAAATGATCCCTCCCTGCACAGGCACTGGCTGAACCCAATATGGCTTTATTATCCATTGTGACAGGGCAGCACTGAGTTTAACATACAGTCCCTCCAATCACTGCAGTCTCACTTACAAAAAAGCACAGGTTTTCTCTCCATGCCATGCAGCCAGGATATAGGAATGTGGTACTTGTGTTAGCAATTCAGGGCTGTCTTTCCTGTTCTCCTGCATGCCTCTTTCACCAATATGAAGTTAAATCCAGGTACTATGATTTCTCACCTGATTTTCAGTTCTTCTGATGGTGCTTTTCCAATGTGCAGAAAATGGTTAAAATTTGGTGTTCCATAGAGGGGAATGAATGATGTAGGCTTCACTTCCACAATCTTGCTCTGTCCCTTTAAAATTTTGTTCATTAACATCAAGTAAATGCATGTACCTGCTAACACATAGAATGTACATTAAAATTGTATTCCAGTAAAGCTATTTTTTAAAACATGGTCATATTTCACTTTCTTTCCTAAGTATATGTAAAAGTTAATTTCATGTGTCAACTCAACTGGACCACATGATATCCGGACATTTGGCCAAGCGTTATTTTGGTTGTGACTGTAAGGGTGTTTCAGGATGAGATTAACATTTGTATTGTTAGACTAACTAAAGCAGGTTGCCCTCTACAATGTGGGTGGGCCTCATCCAAAACACTGAAGGCCTGAAGTGAACAAAAAGGCTGAATAAGGGAGAATTCCTTCTGCCTGACCACATGAGCTAGGATCTAGGTCTTTCCAAGTTTTCTGGCTCAGATGGAAACTTTGGCCCATCTTTGTTTTAAGCCTGCCAGCTTTCAGATTGGCACTTACACATCAGCTTCCTGGGTCTCCATAATCACGTAAACTAACTTCTATAACATATCTACATATACGTTTTGGTTCTTTCTATCTGAAGAACTGTGACTAATACAGTACTTATAATACAAAAGGGTGATAAATGATATAAACTTTCTTATGTGACATTTACACATTTCTTTAATTAGCCATTCCAGTGGTTTAATTTTGAAAGATAAATATGCTAGGAAAATTTTTAATGCCCTTTAAAAAAACCCAGCTATATTTGCTACATACTATCATTAAGTGGAAAAATAGTGACAAAACAAAAATTATAAAAAATACATCAGTTTCTATCATCTGTCTTGTATCCGGCCTGTTAATTTTCTTTTAAGTAAATCAGACTACAGAAATTACATTTACATGTGGATCAGAAAAGAGACACAAACTTCTGACTTTACAGATGGCTGTTTTTCTTAATTATATGGATAACAGTTTAGAAATAACGAATTGGTCATGCCTGACAAGTAATAGCAGTTTTTCCAAGATAAACAAATGTTCACATTTTTCATAGTTAATCAGAGACTTTATGTGCAAAAATGACCGAATGTATCATCTATTCTAAGCCTCCTGTGTTGTTTTGTAATAAACGACCATCTGTACTTTGATTTGACTGAGTTTTTCTGTGATGACCAGAGAATCTGATTACATGGCAGATGGTTTTGGAAGAATTTGTCTTTACAGGAGTAAGCAGACAAGCACTTTTCAATATTTTGTCTGTACTCTCTAAACCTATCTCTGCTTCTTTTAATGCAAAGGTAAAATACAAGATACCAGTGTCTCAATACCATTCTGTTTGATTTTTTTTCATTTTTATAAATTATACAAACATGAAGGTGAACTAATAAGTAGTACATCCACAGTCAATGTTAGGCTTATTAACAAAAAAAGGTAAATTATGCTTTTGTGTTAATAGGCTTGGTATATTAATATGGAAACTTTTGTCTGAAATATGAGGGAGAGCTTAAAGTAGCACATCCATGGCTAATGCTAGGCTTATCAATTTAAAAAAAAAAGTTAAAGTATTCTTTCATGTTCATAGGCTTGGTGCATTAATGTAGTAACGTCTGTCTGAATCTCTGCCTCCCAGTAACCAAATAAAACTTTGCATTCTCCTAAATGTCTAAGGTGTTTTTGCTGTTTGTTCTCTTAGTTGTCAGACACAATCCAGTGCAAAAGTAGATCTGATTAAGAAAGTTTTCAGTAAAATAAAAACATATTCATTAAAAAATTATATTCACATCTGTATAATATCTTGACATACTTAAAACTGATTTCTGTAATTTTTCTTTTCATCTTTCTAGTTATCTCATGCAGAAAGTACAGACACCATCACCATATTTACAAGAAAGTAAAGATTTGAGAGTTTCAGCTGAATCTCATCAAATAACTGATGGCCTCTTTTCAAACACTGTCAATTATTAACTGACAGTACTTTAACTAGAACTCAGGATTAAAATAAATATTATTTATTTCTATATGCCTTGCTCTCACTAAATGGTCAGCTTCATGCTGAAATCATTGGTGTGTGACTTCTACTTGTTTCAGTTCCTAGCAGATGCTTTCTGAAAGGAAAAATTGAAACTCTGAAGTTTTATTAATTTTAACAATGATATTTTTATATTCCAAAACAATATTTTAACTACTATGAAGGTTTATAAATGATCTCCCCATGGGAATTCTGATGGTCTTTCCAACAATTTTTCTCCCTCTGAGTTGTGTTCTAACTTTTGGGACAACTTCATGGATGATCTGACTTAATTGGTGGACACATTTTCCAACCAATAACCAGCTTAGATAAATAGAACTGTGTACTCATTGGATTTAAAGTCAAATATTAGAAAAATAAGACTTAAAAAAATCCAAGCTATATAGGCATTAAATATTAGAATAGTTATATATACCTCAGATAATGGTTAAAACATACAGTTTATTTGGGATATTATGACATGAAAGAGATAACTAAAGAAAGCAAGATTTCTTTGAATGTATAGCATTTTAATATCCATTACAATATTGAATACTAAAGATAAGATTTCTAAGTCAAGACATTTGTTTTAAACTAATGTTATCTTTCCTTGAAATATAAGTGACTTATTTCATTTTCTGCTGCTATAATAAAATACCACAGACTGGGTAATTTATAAAGAAAAGAGATTTATTTGGCTCACAATTCTGGAGGCTGAAAGTCCAAGAGCATGGTGCAAGCATCATAGTAGAAGGTGAAAGTGCAAGAGCACACTAGAGAGAAAGAGAACATTGAGCCAAACTTCATCCTTTTATCAGGAGCCCACTCCTATAATAACTAACCCACTCCCGTGATAATGGCATTAACTCATTTATGAGAGCAGAGTCCTCACGACCTAATCACCTCTTAAAGACTCCATCATTTAATATGTTGCAATGGCAACTAAATGTCAACATGAGTTTTGGAGGGGACATTCCAGCCATAATATTCTTTCCCTACTGCCCCAAATTCATGTCCTCCTCAGATATAAAATACCTTTATTTTATATAATTAAACCCAAAATCATAACTCATTTCAGCAACAAGTCAAAAGTTTGAACTCCAGAGTCTCATCTAAATCAGATATTGGTGAGATGCAAGGTCTGATTTATCCTAAGGAAAATTCCTCAATCTGTGAACCTGTAAAATTAAACCAAGCTATCTACTTGTAGGTATTGTATTTTGGAAATAAAATAGTGAGATAAGAATGAGACTGGAATTTCCAATCCAAAAGAAAGAAATGGACAAGGAGAAAGTGGTAGTGTAAGTAACAGTCCCAAAGATAGAGAAAGAAAACAACCTATCATAGAGCCGAATGATAGTCCCTTTTGATTCTATGTTCAGTATGCTGAACTTAGCTGGGCTTAGCCAGGCAGAAGCTCTCATGGTTTGACATCTTGTGCCTGTAGTTTTCCCATGTTGGCATTGCACACTGGTAGTGCAGGAGTCTCAAAGGTGGCCTCACTGCTGTAGTTACAGTAAATATTACTATAGTGGGGACTTCATGTGGCAGCTCCATCACTGTAGCAGATTTCTTTATGTACTTCCAAGAGGTTTACAACACCTTTTGAAATATAGATGAAGAAAGCCATGCTTCCATAGTTCTTGCATTCTGTATCCCTATGGAATTAACACTGTATGGATTCTTATGGCTTGTACTATCCAGAGTGGCACATTGAGTGGCAGCTGGGGTGACTGAAGAATTCTGTGCCAGAAGACAGGCAGCAGCAGGCCCATGGAGGGCACCCTGGACCTATCCCCTGAAACCATTCTGTCCTCCCAGAGATCTGGGCTGGTGATGAGAAGAATAATTTCAAAGATCTTTGAGGTGCTTCAGGGACTTTCACCCAGTGTCTTGATAAATAACATCTGAGTTTCTTGTATACATAATAATTTACTTAACAAAGAATTGTTTGACCACACGTGTAGTATTTTTTTCCTGAACACACTTCACTCTTCATGTGATCAGGGTGCAAATTTTATAAATCTTTTTGTTCTATTTCTCCTTTAATTATAAATTTTATCAAGTTGTTACTATCCTCACACATCTCACAGTATGTAATTAAAAGTAGCTATGCAGCTGTTGGAATGTTTTGCTGCCTACATGTTTCTTCTGCCAGATATCCTAGTTCATCACTCTTAAGTTCTGTAGTCCATAAAAGGACAGGGACACAATTTGGCCAGTGATTTGTTACTTTAAAACAAAGATGGGGTTTATTCTAGTTTCCAGTACCTTGTTCCTCATTTTCATGAGTCCTCTGCAAAATTGCCTTTACTGTCCATATTTCTACCAATGTTCTGGTCACAACCACTAAAGAAATCTCTAAGAAGTTTCAGGCTTCCCCCTAGTTATTCAGTCTTCTGAACGCTTACCAGATGTATCCTCAATGTTCCACTCAACAGTACAGGGTATTTTTAGTCTGCTTCTCCAAATCTTTGCCTGTGCAAATTACTGCCTTCCAAAGCTGCTTCCACATTTTTCATGGATTTGTTACAGAAACAGTTCCACTTCTGTTACCAATTTTCCATCTTAGTCCTTTTTCTGCTGCCACAGCATATACCACAGATTGAATAATGTATAAAGATAAACTTTTTTTTTTTTTTTGACTCATGATTCTGGAGGCTGGGAAGTTCAAGCATCTGACAAAGATCATCTCATAGTGGTAAGTGAAAGACTGAGAGTATGAGAGACAGAGCAAGAAAAAGAGATTAAATTTTATCTTTTTATTAGGAGCCCACTTCCACAATAATTAACCCACCCTGGCAATAATGACATTAATCCATTCATGAAGACAGAGCCTTCATTATACAAACACCCTTTAGAGGTCCCACCTCTTAGTACTGTTACAATGGTAATTAAATTTCAACATGAGTTTTGGAGGGGACATTTAAGCCAGAGCAACAAGATAATGAAAGAAATATAAAAATATAAACTAATTCGTATTATTACAAAATTGTAATTATTACAGAAATCTTAAGAAAATGTGCTAGTTTTAAAGAAGTCAAAAAATATTGACAAAACAGACAGGAGAGAGGTAATCTTTTAAAAGTGGCCATTGATTGATATTCCCCTAAAACCAAGAATAAAATTTGAAAAAATAAAATGAAATGTTAGCATAGCATGGAGTGGAGTTCTTACTTTATTCATAGAGTGAATAAAATAAGCAAAGAACTAGCCAGTGTTAAAAGAAAAACGTCAGCCAAATTAAATGTAAAGAAGTTTAACTGAGCAATGAATGATTTGTGAATCGAGCAGCCCCCAGAATCTCAAAAGATTCAGAGAGACTCCAGCACAGCCACATGGTGGAAGGAAATTTATAGACAAAAAAAAAAGGGAAATGACATACAGATATTGGAAGTTAGGTACAGAAACAACTAGATTAGTTACAGGTTGGTGTTTGCCTTATTTGAGCACAGTTCAAACAGCTGGCTACATTTGATTGGCCAAAACTCAATGATTCGCACAGGTGTAGACTATGGTCTATACCTCCACTTGTTATAGTTCACAGTGTACAGAAAAACGTTTAGACTGAACTTAAATATGTAAGGAGGCAGCTTTAGGCTAAACATGATTAACAGTTCCCCACTTTTGGCAATTTTTTGAATTTTGAGAGATTTACCAAAACTTTCGCTATTATTGCTATTATCACTATTGATCTTGAAACCCACTGGGGAACAGTAGAACAGTGGGTTCTGTAAGGTAGAAACAAGGACTTAGTATAGCATACCTTCTTATACTGGAAGTTCCTGTTTGCAGGAGAAAAACAAAACCTGGTCTGTTCTAGGATCTATGTGTTTCCTTAAAGTCTTAGTTTGATTAAGTCACACTTAGCATGAGCAACTCCATTTTTGTTTGGTTTGGTCTGTTGGGGCCTAGTGTGTGAGCTCAGTCCAAAATAATGGGTTAATGTGTGTGTGTATATACGTATATATATATATACACACACACACATATATACACACACACACATATATATTTTAATTCCCCCTTTTTGGTCAGGTTCTCACAGTGAGAGTGTTACCAAAACCTGAGGTCTTGTAACTCTCAGTTACAATCATTTTGAGTTTTTCATCCCCACATTCATAGGTTAAGACATCCTCATGGTCATGGATTTCTTTCAGATCTTGTCATTGCAGTTGAAGAGAGACCATTTGACATTCTAGAGTTTGTTGCATGAAACATTCAAAACATTTGAGACGATACAGGCACACCAGGGAAACTACTATTATGACTATCACAAGGGTAGTACCGAGAGTTTGGAATATGCTCCTTACCCAAGGTTCCTTGAAACCAAACCACCTAAAATCAAATAGACCAAAGAATAAGTTAGATAAAGGGTCTACTTACTACAACTTCCCTACAACTAAATCTCTATAATACCTGATGTTTTCTCCATAGGCTATAACTACCAGCAGCTGCAAAGGTCATTTTCTGTTTAGTTAATTCTATTATTTAGCATAATTTTCACAAGAGAGTTTAAAGTCTGCTGTGTCACCATAGACTTTACATGGAATCTGCTATAGAGCCTACCATGAAGGATACATTTCTAATCATTGCTTCTCTTATTCCAAACTATGAGAAAAGGATCTAACAAATGATGCCCTTCTAGAATAGTAAAGGCCTCCTGGCAATGTTGTCTTTAACCCATGATGTGGGTTATGAGGAGTAAATCAATGTTCTGTTTCTGACTGATTAGGAGGCAACATATGTACCATAAAAGTTTCTCACATGCGTTGGCCCTTCATCTTTTATCTCTCAAAGTATGAGGTTATCGATGTATAAGGCTGGCTGCAAAATCCTTCACAAATAAAAGTATACCCTCTAAGTACACACAACAGACCCCCTATTTATTTCTATTGTTCATAGAATCATAAACAATAAAATATTCAAAGGAAGAGTCTTATATTAGCAGAGAAGTCTGGATCTGTGATCTTGGAAAAAGCTTTTCACATCAAAGATGCTATCTTCTTCTGGGGAAATTTTTCTCTGGTTAGCTTTTCCTTAAGAGTTCCAGTGGGGATACAGTTCCAAGAGTTTGGAGGGACCCTTCTCAGTTGTGAGATTATAAAAACTCCAAATTCATGGTTTCAAAGTTTTACTGTAGTGTGGATAGCAAGGGAAATCTTTTTCTGATGTTCTCAGAAGATACAATCTTAAGGTTCTAGATTGTAAAGAGGTTGACTGTCCTCAGTGAACCATAAAAAGCTTTTTTGTTACCTAGTAAAAATACACTGTAGAGTAATAACCTACTGTTATAACTACAGCCCTCTTGCATGGGAAAGATTTTATACAACCAGAAAACCTGCATTTAAAATGACAATTGAATGAAATTCCTTTATAAAATTTGCCCATCAGGTAACCAAATATACATGAATCTTTGATTGTTTTCCCAGGAATATGGGTTTGAGAAACCAAACATTGGTTATAAACTATTTTAGCAATGTATAAGTCACCATATCAATATATTTAATTTAGATCATGTAATCTTTTCCACTGTGAGTCATGGAATGCATAACTTTTAATAATAAAAACTTTAAGGACTCAGTAAAGATAAGGTGGCTGTTGTGGTTCTCCATGAGTTCATGCTTAATTAAAATTAGACATATCCTCTTTAATACCAGTTGTTTCTCAAATTTAGGTACATAGCAGTGATAATTGATTGGTTATCAAAGGTAAGTTGGCTTAGACCACGGAATTCATTCAAATTGTATATCTAAACAATTTAAGTATTAGCTGATTTAGCATGAAAATCTTGCAAAGTCTTTCCTTAGTATTCAATTAACTTTTGTTCTACTTGGATTAGCAGTTTTATAATCCTGTTGGTCTTTTCATTAAAGTTCCAGAAATTTTTAACCAGTTCAAATTATGTGATTCTAAGTTTATCAGAAACCTGTATTCAAGAGTGCTTTTCAGGGTCCTTTTCATCCTTTCATGAACCTCCTAAAAGACACCACATTCTAGGGTTTTGCATGCTTGTGAAATTTTCAGAAACTGCATCAGCGTTAAGCAATTAATGGCGGAAATGACTTTAAATAGTCATAGTTTCAAAACACAATTGGCAAGGAAATTTGGTTGTTTCTGTGGTCTACAATAACTTAATAACCATAATTATGATTAGCATATACTCAGACATATTAGAATTCTAGACATCTCCTACAATTTTGGAACATATATTAATATTATTCACTAAAATATAATGTGAAGAAGAATAAATATTACTTTTATTTTGACACTGCTTCTCATGTAACTGAACATGTCAAATAATCCTGTTTACCTCTCTTATGAATGCTTCAGGGGTCCTCTGTAGCATCTCAAAGATGTCAGAAAAGACCATTTTGAAGCTGAAATTTGATTTAGCAAGGTCTATTGAATATTTTAAAGGTTTAAAACATTTGAGATTATGAAGTAAAATTTCAGAACACTATAAATCATTCATGCATCCAAAATGATGACTCAAAAATTTTTAAAAATATAAAAACCTTTACTCATTGATAGAAGACTAATCTTTCCAAACAATCTGTCTATCTTTCCCTTCTTTTTTTCAGTAGTTTATTCAAAAGGCAAACACAAATCTTTCATTATCCTTTAATATTACATAAAAGTCTTGTTCAAGAAAGTCAAATTTCACCCTTTCATTAGTGTATCATTAATGTCAATCCCAGTTCTTAATAAAACCCTATACATAAATCGATTCAATTTTACTCAGTTTGAATATAAAGTGAGATTCTCATAAACCTTTTACAACCCTGTACAATTTTTGTTAAAGAGCTCTAAGAAAAACCTGTTGTGTTTGTATTTTAATGTTCAATTTAAAGAAAAAATTAAGAATACCCATTTAACTTTAGCCAATGTCCACAGAGAATTTCTTTTTACAAAATTAATTTTTTGCAACTTTCCACAACTTCTTTAAACCTTTAGCTTTGTCTTATCTAATTTAAAACAATCTTTTAACCTTTTAAACTAGGTAAAAATTTACATTCCCCTGCTTTCTTATAATCTTTTAATAAAAACACATTTACTTCCTTACACAACTTGCATGCAAAACTGGTTTTTTTCCAGTAGTCTCAATTATATGTTATAATGATATCTCTTAGCAACTTTTACTTTTGGTGCATAAATTTTGTTTCATGAATCCTTTCATGACTTACACAGTTCATCTACAGCATGCTTGGACTTTCTGACTTGTCATAAACATCTCTCTTTTTAAACAACCAATTATTTTACTTTAGGACAAGAATTTACCATACTTACTTATATAAAATGTCTCTTCTTTAAAACCTTCTTTGCATAGCTAAGGGGCATGCCCCAGGCCGTTTCTAGAATCTAACATTTCCAAGGTAGGTAAATTGAACAATTTTCAAAAGTCAAAGCAGTTTATGACCTTAAAGAATTTAGCAAACCTAATATCTGACCTGCCTAATTTAGACAAAATGCCACTATTTTACCAACAATCTTTAAAGCTGTTTTTATTTCCCAAAGAATACTAAAGTTACATGAAATAAAAGACATTACAGTTTTGTTTTCCTTTCAAAGTATATGATTTAAGCACTTATTTTTCTTTAAGCCAATTAATTAGAGCTCTTTTATATAAGCATCACATACAAACCATATATGTAACTACACAGACTGAGAATAATAACTTTAGAATCACATAATTTGAACTGGTTAAAAATTTCTGGAACTTTAATGAAAAGACTGACAGGATTATAAAACTGCTAATCCAAGTAGAACAAAAATTAATTAAATACCAAGGAAATACTTTGCAACTTACTTTTGATAACGAATCAATTATCACTGCTACGTACCTAAATGAGACTAATTTGGGACCTTCTTTTTTTTTTAATTCAGAACATTCCACTATAAGTTGCCTTTAGTAAGATTTTGTCATTTCTCTAAGAGTTTGCTGCTTCCTGGGCCTAATGTATAAGCTAGAAAGAACTCAGTTTTTCAGAAATTAAGAACTCAGTATTTCAGAATTCTAAGATTTTTTTATTTGCCAGTTTCTTTTTTTCTTTTCATTTCTTTCGTTTTTTCTTTTCTTTCTTTTTTTTTTTTTTTTTTTTTTGAGACAGTCTCGCTCTGTCGCCCAGGCTGGAGTGTGGTGGCGCAATCTTGGCTCACTGCAACCTCCACCTCCTGGGTTCAAGTGATTCTCCTGCCTCAGCCTCCCCAGTAGCTCAGATTATAGGCACATGTCATAGTACCTGGCTAATTTTTGTATTTTTTGTAGAGATGGGGGTTTCGCCATGTTGGTCAGACTGGTCTTGAACTCCTGACCTTATGATCTGCCCACCTTGGCCTCCCAAAGTGCTGTAATTACAGGCATGAGCTACCATGCCCAGCCTATTTGCCAGTTTGTTAATTGGATTACTGGTCTCAAGGTGGAGCCCTTCAAGAAACAAGCCAAGAAAACATGCAGTTTCTAGGGCCCTATAAGAAGGCACACCTGGAAGACAAAAACAGATTCCCAAAAATAAGAATCTCATTTTTATACTAGATCTTAGATCCCCAAAAATAAGAAAATGCTACAGGAGAAGACAGTGCAATGCTTTTACTGTGCATTTTATTGCATGGCAACCCCAAGCCAACCAGCCCATTTTGCAATTAGCCCATTCCTAAAAGTTACTTCCTACCTAGTTATTATATACTAAAATGCTCCTATAATGCAAAGTAATCTCTGACACCCCCCAAAGTCAAAACATTAGATAACACAGTGCAAAATAGAACAGAGCCTTAGAATTTGAGAGGTATCTATTCACTTTCAATTCCTGTGTTTTCATCAGGAAAACAGAGGTTTTTCCCAAAACAGGGTTTATGGCACCTCCTCTGTTTTTCCCAAAAAGTCCCAGGCCATCAGAAATTATCTTAGCTCCTCCCATGTATGTATTAAGAGTAGCAAGACAAAATGGAGAAAAATAATTTAGTTGACTGAGACGAAAAAAAAAAAAAAATTTCCAGAAAAAAAAGATCCTAGAAGAGAAAAACAAAGGCCTTTTAAATATACCTATAGCTTTGATATCCACTTTTAGGTAAGCTGACTTTTAACCATAGTGCTCTTTAAAAAAATCCTTTTAATGCTCTTGTTACCTGACTTTAGCCACAACAAGTGGTCAATATTTTCTGGCTTTTAAATTTTACTGGAAGTAACCTCACAGGTGAAACTAACAAGCCTCAACTAAGGTTATGACTTTACCATGAGTGTATGAGGCATTTTCCAAGAGGGTGTTAAGCAGTTTTTCCAAAATCTGGAATATTTAGATAGTTCAGGAAAAATAAGTTTTAATAAATGAAGCTATAAGTTGTTCATGGAGGGGAAGAAAATCAAAAAATGGTAAAGGTCACACAGATATTATTAACCAGAAAATACTCATTCCCTAAGCCAGGACTGAACCCAGGCATCCATTGTAAAATGGCAAAAACCAAAAGAAAGTACTGCCATGTTGCTACAAGGTCAAGCTCCCAAGGACATAAAATAAGATAGAGACTTCACCCAGTTTGTTTGTCTGTTTGTTTGTTTGTTTGTTTTTTATTGTCTGTTTGTTTTTTCTTCAGAGACCTGTAGCAAAGTTTGTAACTGACTGGTTTACTGGATGGCTTATGGGGTCCTAAGCCGTGTTTTATCCTAAGGTGTTTCTCCTTATGACAGAGCCATACAGAAAGACACACAAAGCACACGAGATTGGGTACAGCTTAAGAGTAGCCTTACAAATACTTTTTCTGTTAATCAAAACTTTGCAGGAAATAAACAGTGATTTTTACCATTCATTCAATCAGTTTGCACAGAGAGAAAGAGAGGCCAGAGTCTGACTGGTAAGAAATGCTTACACTTTTGCTGCCATGTCAAGTTTTTGGATTCCCCTTCCCTGAGTGGCCCTAATGACCCTGCTTACCACACCATAGCTCCTGGGGCCAAGCTGCATCACAAAGGAAAATCACGGAACCACAGGCAAAATCCTCTCCATTTTGCAAGATGCTCCCCAACTGGCTTCATGGGGAACCGAAATTCTAATAATTTCCATTCCAGCCAGATAAAAATATGTATGCTTTAAATAAAAATATTGAAAATTCTTAGAAGCTTCTGTATATCAATCGGCATCCCTATATGAGACTAATTTGGGACCTTCTTTTTTTTAAATTCAGAACATTCCACTATAAGTTACCTTTAGTGAGATTTTGTCATTTTTCTAAGACCTCACTGCTTCCTGGGCCTCATGTATAAGCTGGAAATAACTCAGTTTTTCAGAAATGAAGGATCTCATTTTTACTTAAAATATTGATTTTTCTCTCAGGTTCCCTTGATTAACTTAGCCAATGATTTTTTTTTTTTTTTTTTTCTACCTAAGCATAAAAGGAAAGTGAAACAAATGGGTAGAACACAAAATTCCCTGTGAATTTTTAAAAGCCAAATTGTACAACCCCTACAATTTTAACATTTAATACCAGTTTCTGACTTAGTCAGATGTAAGAAGCCTCTAACTGGATCCAAACATGTCAATTACCAAACCAAATCCCATCCTGGACCCAGTCCAGTTTCTGTTCCAACTTCCAAACCCAGTTGGGTGAGAAATTTGCTCAAAGAAACTCGGAGAGCCTAAAACACAAATCTATGGAGCTCTGAAATCCAAGAAAGAACTTACCTACAATCTCCCAGCTGCTATGAAAGATCAATGGATACAAGTGGGTCCTGCAGGTACCTTGCTTGTTCGCTCACTGCTCCTGGGGATTGTGAAAAGGTCTACTTTGGACCCCGCTTCTGGCACCACCTGTTGAAAGAAAAACTTCAGATGAATTAAATTTAAAAGGGTTTAATCCAGCAATGAATGATTTACAAATCAGGAAGCCCCCAGAATCACAGCAGATTCAGAGAGACTCTAGAGCAGCCATGTGTTGGAAGAAGATCGGTAGACAAAAAAAGGGAAATGACATACAAAAATCAGAAGCGAGGTACAGAAACAGTTGGATTAATTACAGATTGGCCTTTGCCTTATTTGAACACAGTTCAAACAATTGGCTGCATTTGACCAAAACTCAGTGATTTGCACAGGTGTGGGCTATGGTCAGTTTTTAGTTCCACTTGTTATAGTTCATGATGTACAGAAAAACCTTCAGGCTGAATTTAAATATGTAAGGAGGAAACTTTACGCTAGACTTAATTAACACCAGGAACTAATTGATATACTCAGAGAATGTGACTGTGATTGTTAATCTAAACTGTTAGTAGTAGTTTCTTCTCTACATTGCCATCTGCCATCTAAGCATCAAATACAGGTATTTTGGTGGTATAAATACTGGACCAGACTCAGGCAGCTCTATCTCATCATAAAATAGCTAAGAGGAGAAAATTACATTGTAGATGCTGGGCATAGTAGAAAATTCCTAAATTTATCTACCATGATAACATAGTTTTACTATATTAATTTAAACCTATTCCCACTCTAATAGTTTATACCCTACTTGGCCCATTTGCAGAAAAGACCACCTTGGGCCAACCTTCAGATAGAATGGAGCTCACTAAAAGATGTGTTGGCAATTTCAATTAACATAGAAATTTGTTTCTCTCCCTTGACTGTGTTAAGCAAAGCATATAAAATATAATTCATGAGATAAAACTGAGAAAACTTTTAAGACACATTTCAAAAAAAGAGAACATGAACAAGAACAAGGGAGGTGGTTTATCATGTAAACAAGGGCAGTTTCTCTAAGTTAAAGAAAATTTTAAGTATTTAGAATAAAATGGACCACTGAGTGGCAAGTAAGTTTCTTAAAGGAAAAGGAAGAAAAGGAGCTCAGAGAGATGTAAAATTATAGTCACTTGAATATACTCTTTTGACAAGTGACCATAACAAGAATGAGAAAGAAGATTCATGTATTAACTTTTTTTCATTTGCCCTGCGAATGCTTTCTGGTAGTGCTTGTGGCTGCAGCATTTACTTTGAGATAACTTTGCCACAAATTATTTAGCTTTTATTATTATTTCCTCATCACTCTAGTATGTCATTTGGAAACAAAAGATACAATTCTATTTATAACATTCTGTTTTTAGCGATGGTATTCCCATTTACAAAATATAGTAATTCTTGGTCCCTGAAAATGTCGTATTCTAGAAAATGTAGCATTCCTATGCATTATGTTAACATTATTCTCAAATGGTTGTTGGGCGAAGATCCATTTGATGAATCCAATTTTTCCAAAATAGACAATTCTGATGATTCAGACGATTCTGATGTTAGCTCTGTTTAGAAATAACTCCAAAAACAGTTTTTATGTTTTATTTCCACATTGAAAATTAGTCGGATTTTCTTCAGCCTCAAAGAGTATGTTTATGTAAATTTAAATGAGCACTGGCAGCAAGCTGCACTTTTTTTTTTTTTTTTCTAAACAGGAAAAGGGTTAATGAAACTATTATGCTCAATTTTGATAGCAGTTACAATAACAAAAAATTGATGAACTATAACATGCATACAGAATAGTGTCAGTGTATTAATGCCCACTAATCTGAATCAGACTGAAGGATAGTATGCTCAATTACATACCTATTAATTTTGAATTCTAGGTGAATTATAATTTTGAAGGAATAAATGAATTATGAATATATGTATTAAACTCTCTTAGAAAAGCTCAATTGACCAGTGTATGTATATACAAAGAGTTTAAGCTCTTCTAAATTTTTAACTTCTGCACACATCTGCCTGAAGATTTTCTGTGAACATTAAAGAAAAATCAAGAGCAACATAATTTCTTTCCTTCTAAAAATTTCCAACATGGATTAAAACGTGCACATTTTCTCACTCCGTTCTCAGTCTATTATACACAGAGAATTTATATGCAGTGGCAAACCCTAAACCAATTTTGTTTATAAACATGGAAAAGCAATTATAAATAAAATGTTTCTTAGTTATAACCAATATGATGTTATAATAATTAAGACACCATAATCTTAGACTTAGCTAACTGACTTCACTCTCTGTATTGGTTCTTTTTTTATATAACTACTTGAATTCTTCATTATTCAATTCTTTCTCTCACTTCTTAAGTATAGTATACATCAACATTCAGTCATTAGATTTTTTTCCTTGACTGATCTATATTTTCTGCAAGGAGATAAAATCTAATGTCTTGACTTCCTATATTTATCTCAAAGTTGGTATTCCTCTTAAAATTTATTCTCCAATATCTAATTTGTTTCCATCCCCTTCCCCAATGTAAAATTAATTCTATATATTCCAACAAATTAGTCATTCTAGAACATTTCCTTCCTGTGACACTTCTCTATTTGAAAACAAAAACCAAAAAAAAATTCAGGTCTCTTGGCTTGGCACTAAGCACCTTTTCAGTGTGGACATTATCAGCATATACACATTTATCTTTCTGTGTGCTTTGATGAAAAAAAAAAATGTATTCATTCAAGCTCATTTGTTTATATTTCTCTAATGGATATCACTAATTCACAGCTTTCATCCTTTGCTTATACTTTCATTCTGACTTAATATCTGCCCTTCTTTGCATTTCCATTTTATGACTTCAACTTCAGCAACTATTTCATAGTTGATTTACTGTGAATTCTTTCCAAGTTACAAACTTTCTTATAATACTCTATTCTTGTTTCATTGATAATTAATATGTATATGTAGATAAATCCTCCATAATAAAATATATCTACGAAATTATTTTTAACTTATTCATACAAGATTTAGAAGCAGAAAATTAACCTCCATTCATAAAATAATTGAAGTAATAGTAAAGGAAAACATAAGCAAAGGGAGGTTTTAGACATGTGTTTCTTAAAATGTCATTGTATATTTAGGAAATAAGGACCTATGAAATCATTCATAGTAGATTTAAGAAATAAAAATGTGGTAAAATAAGAATAGTTTGGAATTATTAAAAATAACAATAGAATCTATTTGGAAAAATATTTATTTATTTATTTATTTTTTTTTTTTTTTAAATTTATTTTTTGAGATGGAGTCTGGCTCTGTCGCCCAGGCTGGAGTGCAGTGGTATTAATAATACATTCAACTGTTATTTTGTTCTTATTGAAGAGTGTTTAATAAGCATTTTTTTCATCAGTATGATAATAATTCTTCAATTTTATAAATACACATCAATAAGCTTTATTTCATTCATTTAAGGAAGCTAATCTCAGCATAATTGACATTTGGAATGGATAATTTATTGTTAGTAGAGTACTTTTCTGTGCACTGGTGGAAGGTTAGGCATCATTCACCTACTACAGCCGACTGGCTTCTGCCTACTCGATTCCAATAGCATAATTTCTACCCACCTACTCCAGTTTGCAAACAAAAAAATCTCTTCTGACATTGTAAAATGTTCTTTGAAATAAATATTCACTGATTGGAAGAATCAGTAAATTTTAGACTGAAATCTTCTTTGTATACCTCACTACAAAAAGATTCTTCCACTTTCTAGTTTTGAGTTCTAGTGTAAGAATCTTTTGTAGTGAGGTATACAAAGAGGATTTCATTCTAAAATTTCCCTGCTTCATTTGCCTAGATAATAACTATGGTAATAGAAATAGTGCAAGATATTCTTTAATATTTTTCACCCTTTCAAAAGAAAAATAATTAAGCTTGAACTATGAAAAAATAAATAGCAAAAAAAAAATCATGTTTTAAGCCTGTAGTAGATCATGTCATTATTACAGAAATATGAAGAAATATTTTTTAAGTCCTTAAAAGTCATGCTATGCTCTTCTTTTGATATTGGATATCAATAAACTATTTTTAACTCTTTCTCTTCTTTGCTTTAGATATAAATGCCTTCTTTTGTATTTCTGGCTTCAACTCAAAACTAAATTTATGAGAATCAAATTTTATAACAAAACAAATGTAGACAATTGCATTGTGTATCATCTCATGGAAGAAAAAAATTATTGCAAAAGCTAGAAATAGCTTTTGCATTAGCTGGTCAGGATGAAGCAAATCTGCCTTTGATTCTAAATAGAGAAGAATCTCTTTTCTCTGTTCTTATTCTTCAATTCCAAACAGCCAATTCAGAAGACATCAAAAAGACATATTGGCTAGTAGGGATGTTTGACCCTTTGGGGGTAATATTGGTTAGATTAAGGTGCATAACTCCCCTTGAGAGTCTCATTTTTTCTTGAACCAAAAAAAAAGAAGAAAAAAAAAAACTATAAAGAAATTTTTAAATCTTTTATATTCATGCCACAGGCTACTAAGAAGCATAATCTGGTAAAAAGTCTGCTATATTAAGACTCCATTTTAATTCAGTGTACACAATTTCACACTACTACCATATCTAACCTGAGGGTTAACAGTAATGACTTTAACTTTTATGGTATTTTCAATCTAATTGTCTGCAAAAAATCGAGTGATTATAGCATAATTTCCCATTTATGCAAGAGACCTGTATGCTTATAAAGATGTTCTCCTTAAATCAAAATTGTGAAGAAGTTAATCCATGTGTTGCTTTTCCTATAACAACCTTTTTTTTTTTTTTTTTTTTTTTTTGACTATGCTTTTGACAAAAACTCTGTATTTGTTTCCTACTTTGGGAAACCCAGTTTTTTTCAGTGTGTTATTTTCTACCTTAAAACTGTGTAGAATTCTATGTCTTTGTAAATAACAAACTTAAATTATTTCTTTTTCTGTTTGTTAAAGGTTTCTACATTTTACACTGACTTTCTTCAAAATACTAGCAGATAACATAGTAATGAGAAAAGAAAGTAACTCAATGTATTGAATTGTTACATGCTATTTTAGGAAAGACTTCCCCCCACACCAAGCAGTAGATACCAGCTGGGCATCCTCCAATGAAATTCTGTCACTATCTACCTGAAGATTCCGTCAAATCACACAGGGTGAGGGCACAGTCCCCAAGACCTGCCCCTGCCCCACCTGTCACAAGCCTAGACCTCTAGAATTTCTGATCAGCTGGCTTCAAGTTGGAGCTCCCAGAATACCCTATTTGGATTTGAATAATTTGCTGAAGGAGCTCACAGAATTCAGGGAAACACATGTGCTGGTTTATTAGATAGGATATTACAAAGGATGCAGATGAATGAGGTATGGGGGAAGGGACTGGGAGCTTCCATGACCTCCCTTCCATGCCCATCCTCCAGGAACCTTCCTGTGTTGAGCTTATGGAAAGCTCTCCAAAACCAGTCTTCTTGAATTTTTGTGGAAGCTTCATGATGTCAGCATTTCTTTCCCCCGGGATATAGGATGAGATCTTCTGTGGGGAGGGTTTTAAGACCCATAATTAGAAAGGCAGGGGAATATTAAAGTCCTCCCTTGGGGCAGGTGAAAGGAGGACAGGAGAAAGTCAGACAGATTCTGTTTCCGGAGGCCTGCCCCTGAGACCTAACACACCCACTAGTCTAACAAAAGACTGTAATAAGTGCTTACGGGAACTAGAAGCCAGGAACTGAAGGAAAAACAATATATGTCCACATCATTCATAACACCACAAGTGCTTTTATGATATTGTAAGCAAACAAATGAAATAAAATTTGTTGATCATCTGCTAGGCAATTAAGATTCCAATGAGCTAAGAGAGACAGACAAAATGACACAGACAATACTTTGAAGAGTCAGGTTCATCCAGAAAGACCCTCAAAGACACTCTCACAATAATGTTTAATCAAATGTCTGTGTTCCCAGTGGCCTAATCAAGTTGAATCATAAAAATATTTCATAAGTTCACCCACTGTCAATGGGGCACCTACATGGATTTTTTAAACCATACCCAATTTCCAAATAAAGACAATAACATGACCAACATGATACAACTATCCCATGGACAACTGAAAAGTTACTAACCCTTTTCCTAGAAGACAATACAATGTCTTTGAGTAAATTATACTCTCTCAATATTCTGCAACTTAAATATTATGAAGAAAATTAACAATATTTAAATACTACAATGTAAAATTAACATATCTTATGTTACATAAAAGAATAAGACAGAAAAGGAAACAGAGATATTGGCTTGATACGTGTACAAATACACAAACATATCTATAACAAAATGAGGAAATACTCATGATAATTCCAGTCCTCATTTCTATAACTGGTTGTGCAATGATAACTGGTATTTAGAAGTACCTTCTCCTACTACCCATTTGGTATTCCCTTTGCCTCCAGCAAGTACTTCAGCTGATCATGATTTTTTTACTCAGTGGAGTAACCCAAATCTTCATTCCTGAAGGATCTGGGTTATTAGTAGTCCTGTCTGGATTGGGTTGTTTTAGCTTTCTATTCCCTTAATCACAGGGTATGGTAATACTAAGAGGGAGTCCCTAAGGAATATGCTGTATTTCAGACATATTCCTCTTTATCTTCATTGTGGAGTAGAGTAGTCCAGTTCCCCCTAGTTATTCAGGATCAGTTACGTCAGCCAGCATAGTAGCTGCTAGAGTGTGAGTATCCTGACAAAAACTCATGTTGAAATTTAATTTCCAATTATGGCAATATTGAGAGGTGGGCCCCTTAAGAGTCATGAGGATTCTGCCCTTGTGAATTAATTAGTCTATTCATGGATTAATGGATTAATGACTTATCATGAGAGGGTAACTGGTAGATTTATAAGAAAATGAAAGGAGGCCTGAGCTAACACATTAGCACACTCAACCTCCTTGCCATGTGATGCCCTGCTCAGCCTTGGGGCTCTGTAGAAAATCCTTACCAGCAAAAGGGCTCTCACCAGATATAGTCCCTCTTTCTTGGACTTCTCAACTTTCATAACTGTGTGAAATTTATTTTCGTTAACATTTACTGAGTTTTCGATATTATATTTTAAGCAACAGAAAATAGAATAACACGGTAGCTTCCATCTTTGCTTGTTGATTCAGAAGCCTGAGGAGCTCCAAGTGGCAGAGTGGCAGTCTTAACTTCCACTTCAATGGAATTAGTGTTGTGTCTTCCAGTAGAAGCACTTCCCTCTTTGTAACTAAGAAATTCATGCCAGCAGAGTATAAGACTGTGGCTATAGGAAGCAATCATTACTATAACGGATCCCTGAGGGGTAATAGTGAGCTACTCCACTTTCCACCCATTGGTACATGGACCCACAGATCCTGGCTATAGGAGAAACATCACATATGGGATTCTGATTTAGGGCATGTACAGCCTTCTGGGGAACCTAGTTCCAGTCCTTTAAAATATTGTCACTTAGTTGACACTGTAACTGGGACTACAAAAAGTCATTTCATTCTTCTGTCAAGGCAGAAAATTTATGATGTGGAGAATATGGGAAGACTGACACATTTTATGAGCATGATCCATTATCACACTTCTTTTGCTGTGAAATGAGTTTTTTATTAGAAGCAATGCTGTGTGGAATACCACCACAATGGATCAGGCATTGCATAAGTCCACAGAAGATAGAAGCATTGTGTTCAGAAAAGACAAATTTATATCCAGAGAGTATCTATTTCTCTAAAAACAAAATGGTGCTTCTTCCATGACAAAAGCAGTCCAATGCAATCAACCTGCCACCCATTAAGGGTCATCAACTTTGGGATCACCCTGAATTTTTATCATATTTATCTTTATCCTCTGAAATGCTAATGACTTACCTTTAAGTCTAGAATAATTGCAACTTCTTGCTCACTAGACCCTATCAGCATTAATCAATTTTTTGGGTTAGTGTAATATTTTATAGAAGAAAAAGTGATGAAGATCCCTGTGAATGAAATTACGACATAGGGAAGGAGGGTTACTATTCCCCTGAAGTAGGATCGTGAAGGTACATTGCTGGCCTTGCCAGTTGAAAGAAAACTGCTTCTGGAGATCTTTTATAACAAGTACAGGCATGCACTGCATAAAAACGTATCTGTCTTTAAAGCAATATATATAATAATAGACTCATAAGATTATGACATCATATATATTTACTGTACCTTTTCTATGTTTAGATATGTTTAGATACACACATATGTATGATTGTCTTACAGTTGCCTACAGTATTTGGTATAGTAACATGCAGAACAGATATGAAGCCTAGGCGCAACAGGGTATACTATATAGCCTAGGTGTGTCATAGGCTATGCCATCTAGGTTTGTGTGAATACATTCTGTGGTGTTTACACAACAAAATTACCTAATGATGCATCTCTCAGAATGTATCCTCTTTCTTTTGTTACACATGACTTTACTAGAGAAAAAAAAAAAAAAAAACCTTTTCCAGATCAATAGCTGCATACCAGATCAACAACTACAAACTAGGTGCTAGAGGATGTGTTAATTTACTGAAGCAATGATACAATATTTGGTACAGAGCTGTAATAGTAGACATCATCTGGTTAAACTTTGATAATCCAATGTCTTTCTCTAAGGTCCATCTGTCTTCTGAGGCCAAACAGAAGATTTGAATGAGGATGTTGTAGAAATTAGCACCCTATGTCTTTCAAATCCTTAACAGTGGCATAAATCTGTAATTTCTCCAGCAGTGTGATGCTGATTTTGGTTTCCTAATATTTTTAGGTAGAGACAGTTTTAATATCTTACACTTGACCTTTTCCAACATAATAGTCCTCACTGTGCACCTCACGGGCATCCTGCAAGCTGCTAAGTGTACCTACTCCAATTATGCATGCCAGATCTGGGGAGATAGTTGTAGTATAGGTTCGGGGACCTATTGGGTCCTTCGTGAGATGAACCTAAGCTAAAACTCCATTGATCATCTGACCTTCTTAAGTCCCTACTCTGGTGGACCACAGTGAAATTTTGGGTTTCCTGGTCAGTTCGGAGGCAGTGTCCAGTAGTTTTCAAAAGGTATTATTATTGTTTCCTTTTCCCCAGCAAACAGTTACTCAGGTAAAAAGCTATAATTCTTTTTGGGAATGGCCATGAGAAAGATTAACAGTAGTATAATTTTTTGGCAGCAAATCAGGATCCTTTGTCATGAAAATCCAGCCTCCTCTTCATTCAAGAGGTTTTGGGTTTATAAACTGGCTCAAGCCAGGAATTGACTGAGGAGCCGTGACTCTGTTTTTATAATGCAAGTTAAACTTTTGTTCACTTGACCTAGAACTATTCTGTGGATACTAATCAAGAAAGTATTTAGTAGGCTCATTATAATTTTTAATTTAGGAACACCATGATAAATTAACCAATGCTATAGGTCTGCTTGAGTCAGACTATTCTGATTGCTGCTTTGACTCTGCTGTCTATTATGATAATCACACCCATCTTATCTCTGTCAGTTGAGGGCTGCCACATGGCCCCCATCACTTTCAGATTTAATTACCTCTATTGCATTTAGGTGCCTTAATTCAGTGACTGCAGTATGCACTGTGAGGTCTGACCGGTAGAAAAGAGTCATCACATAGTTCCTCAAGGTTGCTAATGCTCCCTCACAAATTTATTTTTCACTTTGTTAGTCGTAAGTATGTCTTCTCAATCCTCCTGTTGTAGGTAAGTCTTAAATTACAAATTCACTCTAACAAATTTTAGGCCTTTGAATCTTTTCCTCAACATTAAACCAAGACATGTCTGATATTTCTAATTTGCGCACTGTGGGCTACCTTTTGATCTTGTTGCAGCCAAGCAAACAAACACACTGTGATAGCACTTTCTAACTTCCTTGGCTGTAATAATAAATACTGAGTCTCTGGTTGGTGAGCCCATATCAGTAACTTTTCTCTGATCCAGCTTTATCTTTCTTCCATTATTATCCTGCACTCTTAATATCCATTCTTATGCATATTCCCTGGATTTCTGTCTGTATCAATTAGGAAAGTAATTATTTTGGACTCTTAACACACCTCCTAATGTATTACATTTGGCATATCATCTCTGGAATTTGAGTTTAATTATAGGTCTAGAAGCCAAGATGGTTGATAGGGGTGGTTCTTGAGGAAACTCAGCATTGTCTTGCATAGCAACTGCCTCAGGTAAGGTCATTATAGTTTCCTCAGGAAATACAGAGTTAATTCCTTCAGAGGTCAGATTCCACTTCCATGGGGCATGAAGAGGCCTCTTCCACTGGTAAAGAAGACCTAAAAACCTTAGAAGAAAACCTAGGCAGTACCATTCAGGACATAGGCATGGACAAGGACTTCATGACTAAAACACCAAAAGCAGTGGCAACCAAAGCCAAAATTGACAAATGGGATCCAATTAAACTAAAGAGCTTCTGCACAGCAAAATAAACTACCATCAGAGTGAACAGGCAACCTACAGAATGGGAGAAAATTTTTTCAATCTACCCATCTGACAAAGGATTAATATCTGTAATCTGCAAAGAACTTAAAATTTACAAGGAAAAAAAAAAGCATCAAAAAGTGGGCAAAGGATATGGAAGACTCTTCTCAAAAGAAGACGTTTATTCAGCCAACAATCATGAAAAGGAGCTCATCATCACTGATCATTAGAGAAACACAAATCAAAACCACAATGAAATACCATCTCATGCCAGTTAGAATAGCAATCATTAAAAAGCCAGGAAACAACAGATGCTGGAGAGGATTTGGAGAAACAAGAACACCTTTACACTGTTTGTGGGAGTGTAAATTAGTTCAACCATTGTGGAAGACAGTGTGGTGATTCCTCCAGGATCTAGAACTAGAAATACCATGTGACCCAGCAATCCCATTACTGGTTATATACCCAAAGTATTATAAATCATGCTGCTATAAAGACACATGCACATGTATGCTTATTGCAGCACTATCCACAATAGCAAAGACTTGGAACCAACCCAAATGTCCATCAATGATAGACTGGATTAAGAAAATGTGGCACATATACACTATGGAATACTATGCAATCATAAAAAAGGATGAGTACACGTCCCGTTCAGGGACATGGATGAAGCTGGAAACCATCATTCTGAACAAACTATCGCAAGGACAGAAAACCAACCTACCACATGTTCTCACTCATAGGTGGGAATTGAACAATGAGAACACTTGGACATAGGGCGGGGAACATCATACACCAGGGCCTGTCATGTGGTGGGGGGATAGAGGAGGGATAGCATTAGGAGAAATACCTAATGTAAATGACGAGTTAATGGGTGCAGCACATCAACATGGCACATGTATACATATGTAATAAACCTGCAGGTTGTGCACAGATACCCTAGAACTTAAAATATATATAAAAAAAGAAGAAGACTAATCAAAATTTAGGGGCTCTATTTTTCTAAACAATGTTTTCCCACACATACTCATTTCAACTTTCAATGTTTCATTCTTTCCTGATCAAAGCCCTCACTTACCAATATAAACACTATGAAGTTGTAAAAGTTCAACTTTCATTGTAATTCAGAAAGTTTCAGGATAAGACCCTGAATTTGATGTTTAGCATTCTCAGTCCAGTGGTTATAGGAGAACTGTTTCCTTAAGGGCATACACATTAGATTCAGGTCATTGAGTGCTTGAGCTGGAATTGGAATTTCCAAGCTCATTATTTCTTTCCTCACTCTGTCTAGCAACTTTAGATGCAACTAGCCAATCTCATTATATTTCTTAGTTTGGCAACATATTTAAAAGTATCATATACACAATCATTGAAATATTTGCTTTTTATAAGATGCCGAGTAGGAGCATCCAATTCTAGTATGTTGCATATCTCTATTTTCAAATTTCATTATGGACTATTAGTATACTCTTTACTACTGCAAATAGAGTAATGATCATCTTTAAATCTAATCGGAATTTCCATTTCAAAAACTCCAGAATCAATTAGAAAACTCATCTTTAAAATTATGTTTCCCTAGAACCACTCTTGGTACCAAAATCTGTATTGGTTGTGGTTGTTCAGAAAAAACAGAGCCAGTAGGATGAATAAATATTCGTATAGTTTTATAAGGAATTGACTCACCTAATTTTGAAGGATGAGGCATCCCAATATCTGCATTCATAATTATGCATATCCAGAAAAGCACATGGTGTAGTTCCAGTCAAAAGGCTGGCAGGCTCAAGACGCAGGAAGAGCTGATGTTTCAGCTCAAACCTCCAGGCTGAAAAAAAAAGAAAAAGTGAATGTCCAGCTAAAAGGCCGTCAGTCAGGAAGAACTCTTCGTTATCCACAGGAGGGTCAGCCTTTTGGTTTTACTCAGGTCTTTGACTAATTGAGTGAGAATCATTCATATTGGGATAGGCAGTACGTTTTACTCAGTATACTGATTCAAATATTAATCTCATCTAAAAACACCCTAACAGCCGCACCAAAAATAATGTTTTATCAAATGTCTGGGCACCCTATGGCCCAGGTAAATGAACATTAGTATATAACATTAACCTATAACATTGATAATCACAACTATAAACACAATATAGTGTGCTTGTATCTGCTTAATTTAATTACATTACAAAAAAGGTAGGTATTGTTATTTTACTAATTAAAAAAGAAGAGTTATATCTTGACTTGTTTAAAATAATAAACTTTTATAATC
Organism: Macaca mulatta; assembly: GCF_049350105.2. NCBI lineage: Eukaryota > Metazoa > Chordata > Mammalia > Primates > Cercopithecidae > Macaca > Macaca mulatta. The sequence goes on along the minus strand of NC_133410.1, from coordinate 145,113,356 downwards.
GTAAATTAAAACTCATTTGATTTGAATTAATATTTTTGTGTTTTAAAATTTCAGGTATTTTAGCTGTATTTTTGTTTGTTTGTTTGTTTGTTTTTGAGACGGGGTCTTGCTCTGTCGCCCAGGCTGGAGTGCAGTGGCACAATCTCAACTCACCACAAGCTCTGGCTCCAGGGTTCACGCCATTCTCCTGCCTCAGCCTTCCAAGTAGCTGGGACTACAGGCGCCCACCACAACGCCTGGCTAATTTTTGTGTGTGTGTGTGTGTGTGTGTGTTTTTAGTAGAGATAGGGTTTCACCGTGTTAGCCAAGATGGTCTCGATCACCTGATTCGTGATACGCCTGCCTCAGACTCCCAAAGTGCTGGGATTACAGGAGTGAGCCACTGCGACTGACATTTAGCTGGTTTTTAAATGAGCATGAGATTAATAGAATAAGATGGAAAATAGTTTTCATAGTTATTATTTCATAAGGACAACTAGACTGGGAAAGAAGTTGCTCTGATGAAACTGAGATACAAACTTTAGTGAGCAATATTGGAAGGATCAGCTGTAGAAAATTGTGGCATGCCTATGAGATATGAAAAAGCATGGATTTTATTTTGCACATAAGCAAGTGTTATAAACTGGAGAATGCCTAACGTTTAATAAGAAAACTAGATTTCTAAAATATGAGTTTCAAAAGGATGATTAATTATGGAATTTTTAAATAAATGACATTAAGTGAAGACAATCTGGAAAAGGGATCTAGCAGGGGAATGCAATTTAAGAGCAATTGTGAAGTAATTTTGGAAGCATAAGACTCGGTATGTAAAGAATATGAAATTAAATAAGAATACTTGGAGTTTTTAACCTGAAATCCAGATTTATGATGATGTCAGTAATTATCAGAAAGTTTTAAAATTTATTATCAAGTATAAATTAAATAAAGTTATATCTTGTTGCTTTGTTTTCTGAAATTTATTAACATTCTGCTGATATTAATAATAAATTTAGTAATTTAAAGGTTTTGTACATACAATCGCTTATAATTCTATTGGCAATACTATGAGACAGGAAATATATATATTTTTTTATATTGTATTCATGTGATGAAACTAAGTTAAAAAATTTACTATGGATAATATAATTAATAAGAGGCAAAATTAGGTTTTAAATTAAAGTACTCTTTCCTCGCAGCCTGCAGTCTTCAGTATTATTTTCTGCTACCTCTTAAATAAGAGTATCTTACATATATTCAGCATTTTAAATGGAACAGATACTGCCCTAAGCATTTAAAATATTAGTTAGTTTAATAATCATATTATTTCTAGGAAAAAAATAATTTCTTTGAGAGAAGTATTTATATATATTTTTATATATATATATATTTTACACATTATCTTAAGTTCTCTAGTATTTTATTAAATAGAACTTCCATGGTTTTCCGGGAAACTAGAGGAGCTAAATGTTTACCACATTAGGTAAATGAGTAATAAAATTCTATAAATCTCCTTTAGAACAGGCACAGTGACTCATACCTGTAATCCCAGCATTTTGGGAGGCCCAGGTGGGCAGATCACTTAAGACCAGAAGTTCGAGACCAACCTGGCCAACACGGCAATAAAGATAAAAGAGATTATCCTAGATAAGCTGGGAGGTCATTATTTAACCAATGGAAGTGCCTCCTAAATAAAGCTGAGAATTCACTGAAGAAGAAATTCTACTTGCAAACTGCAGCTTCAACTCATACTCAGTTTCATCCTGCCCTTTCTTATGGACTACCTATGGTTTATGAACTTCCTAGCCAGCCTTCAAAATCACTTATGTCAATTCTTTCTAATAAGTCCCTTAATCTATGTATCTCCTGCTGATTCTCTTTCTGTGTATGAAGCCTTGTCGATACAGATTTTGATATCGGAAGTGATTCTAGATAAACAGAATCTTAAGTTTCTTGAATTCTTGGTTTCTGTTATTGTTATTCTATTCTGACTAGATTTAAAGAAATAATGACTCTATTTCCAGGAGTAAGGAGAGCACTGAAACTCCATGGCATGATATGATAATACAGATGGGCAAAATATCACCATTGGATACTTCTAATCAAATACTTATAAAAGGTTCTGGGTGACCATATATTTGACAACATTTTTGTCAAACTAACGAGTATAATGAGATTGATTAGTTGCTCACAACTGCACTGGAGAAAGTAGAAAAGGAATAAACTCAGGGTTTCAAATTCCCATCTCAAGTTCTGCATAAATGAATTAAAAGCTTTTATGTCTGTCATAAATAAAACCCTTATCTCCTATAGCCACAGGGCTGAAATTATTGAAGACCAAACCCACAGCCTCATCCTGAGAGTGGCTAAATTGCATCAGACATTGAATTCCCAACCTGGCAGTGCATCTTCAGTTAAATGCAGGCATTAAATGAAAAGGAATGGGAGCCTGATAATTGGAATGGGAATACATGAGCAGAAATGAGCCCACTACAAGAGATTCCGTATTCTGTATTTTAGCTTGAGAAGGTAATAGGTCTTTAACAGTTTGTTTGGTTATCTGAAACATGGAGCAAAAAGTAGCCTACAGTAAATTGAGATTAAATGCCAGCACTGCCTTGCTATACTGCAAAGAAGATGTCTAAAGGTTTAGGGATATTGGAATGTTATAGAAGATTTATAACATAAGATCTGTTCACCCATACCAAGAGCATTCAGAGAATAAATCTTTCATTATGACCATTAGAACGTAAGTTGTGAGAGGAGTCTCGGTATCTTTGAAGAACTCTGTGGTAGCTCTTCTCTATAGGTCAAAGATAACAGTGGAAATTGCTACTAATGAGCTGAGATCCTTAAATGTAACAGGGTTAATAGCATCCCAGGGTGACACAGGCCAAGTGCTGGTACCTAATTACCGAAGACAGTGTGGTTATGGTTACCATGATGGACAGGAAAGTCAAAGCAGCAATCAGAATAGTCTGACTCACTAAACCTATAATACTTGCTTCTGGATCTTGATGTAACTAGAAAACAGACGGATAAGCAATATGCTAATTTTACTTTATGTATTTATTTATTTATTTATTTTTGGACAGGCTCTATTGCCCAGGCTGGAGTGCAGTAGTGTAATCTCAGCTTACTGAGACCTCTGCCCCCCAGGCTCAAGTCATCCTCCCACCTCAACCTCTCAGGTAGCTGGGACTACAGGTGTGCACCACTGTGCCTCACTACTGCTTTTGTATTTTTTGTAGAGATGGGAGGTGTCTCACCTTGTTGTCCAGGCTGGTCTTGAACTCCTGAGCTCAAGCAATTCACCTGTCTCAGCCTCCTAAAGTGCTGGGATTACAGGTGTGAGCCACCACTCCTGGCAAGTATACTAAATTCTTAATTGATGTATATAAATGAAAATGTCCAGGTCAAGAGGAGAGAACATGGCTAAGAGCCTATCTGCTGGCTCTTACCTGCATGTGCCATCTACTGTACTAGAGCCTGAATTACACCAAACAAAAATTTAGTGCTTCAGTACACACCTGTGAAACCCACCTCGGGAAACTGTCTACAACCAAGGAACCTATACAAAACCTTGGCCCTCTAAAAGCCCCCTGAAGTCAAGTGAGCAGAAGTTTCACTTAAATCACCAAAACAGAGAATGATGGGTCCTTAATCTGTTTCCAGATATGAGTCAATTTACAGACCCAGAGCCTCTTGATTAAAGGGGAGGTTGGGACCTGTTGAGGGAGAACTCTGCTACATTGCTAAATGTTTATACTTTAATCTTTCTCTCAGTCTTCCCAAAAGGAAACTATGGACATTTATCAAGGTGACTGTGCAATGGGGAAAGGGAAATAATCTGAATTCTGGGGAATTATTTGATACTGGGTGTGAACTGACATTAATTACAAGAGACACAAAATGTTAGCAGAGTTCACCAGTCAGAACAGGAGTTTACAGAGACCAGGTAGGCATTAAAGCTGTTGCTCAGGTGTGTCTTACACAGAGTTCAGTGTGTGCCCACACCAATCCTGTAGCTATTGCACCTGCTCTTACAGATGTGGGTTCATCGCTTGAGCAAATTAACACATTTCCTGCTACTTTGTATGCAGCTATTAATCTGGCAAAGGCTTTTTTCTCACTACCTGTTGGTCGACCACAAGAAGTATACTTTCAGTACCCTGTCTCAAAGGTATATCAACTTTCTACTCCTATATCATAATTTATTTTACAGGACCACTCATGGTGTGTTTTTTTTTTCCCCCACAAGTCATTATGCTGATCCATTATTACCTTGATGGTATTATGCAAATTTGACCTGTTGAGCAAGAAATGACCGTTATTTTAGACTTATGAATAAGAAATTTGTGTTACAGAAAGTGGAAAATCATTCTGACAAAAATACAAAGACCTTTCACTTCAGTGAAATTTCTAGGAGATCAGTGATGTGTATGTAGCATGTCAAGATATACTTTTTAATAAAAGTTTAAATTCTTGCATCTGGCTGAACTTAGCACAATGCCAAGTAAGTCTTTTTGGATTTTGAAGGCAACATGTATGCCATTTCAGTGTGCTATGCCAGCTCATTATTGAGAGATCTAAAAAACTGCTGAATTTGAGTGGGGTCGACAAAAAATAAGGCTTCTCAACAGTTCCAAGCTGTCATGCAAGTTGATTCTATGCTTGAGCCATGTGATCCAGCAGATCCAATGATGCTTTAAATGTCAGTGGCAGATCAAGATGCTGGTTGGATCCTTTGGCAGGTGCTTACTGATTAATCACGGAAACGATCCTTAGGATTTTGAAGCAAAGCTCAGTTATCCTCTGTGGATAACTGTTGGACCTTTTTGAGATACGTCTTTGACTTCCTATTAGGCCTTAATAGAGACTAGAGACTAAATGTTTACCCATGAGCCACTGAGTTAGCAAACAACCAGAGTTGCCCAGCATGAACTGGATATTTTCTGACCAAGCCATAATTTGCTCAGCAGCTCTCTATTTTCACATATGGAAGTGATATATATGATATGAGCCTATACCTGTGGCTCCCTGGGAAGTTTCTTATGATCAGTTGACCGAGCAACATAAAACTCTGGCCTAGTTTATATGATATGCGGGCAACATCTGAAAGTGGACAGCTGAGCATGATGGGTCATTCCTGGTGCATCCCTGAAGGAAAGTAATAAAGTTGTTAGAACTTGCTTATACATTTTGCTTGGAAGAAACAATTGCCAGAGATATTAGTAGATGTTGATTCATGAGATCTAGCCAATTGTTTGGCTTAATGGTCAAGGACTTGGAAGGTATTTAGTTGAAAAAGTGGTGACAGGTCTGGGGAGGAAATATGTGGATCAACCTCACTTAGTAGGCAAATACTGTGAAATATTTTGTATCCATGTGAACAATTATGAATAGGTGACCTTAACAGAGTGGGATTTTAATAATTTTAGTAATTTTCAAATTTGTTTTAAAAATTACATGGATAAGATACCTTTCATAGTTACCTGCCATCCTCTTTTCTTAGCCATAACTGCCACTGGTCAATAGGTTCTTAGAGTGGCTACAGTGGCAAAGTTGGAGGTTATGCAACATGAACTTCCTTTCACCCAGGAGAACCAGCTCCAGCCACTTCTGAGTGCCCAGTCTTCTAATAGCAAAGACCAACACTAAGTTCCTGATATGGTACCATTCCCTAGGATGATCAGTTATCTACCTGGCAGGCTGATTATATTGAGCCACTTCTGCCATGGAAGGGGGCAGCATATTGTTCTTACTGAAATAGACACTTAACTCTATTAGGTTGGCACAAACCGTAACTTCAAAAACCGCAATTGCTTTTTTACCAACCTGATAGATACGGATTTTCCTTTCCTGCATTCAATGCTTCTGACAAAACTACCATTTGTGGACTTACAGAATGCCTTATCCACTGTCATGATATTACACAAGGCATTGATTCTGACTGAGAAACTCACTTCAGAGCAAAAGAAATGTAACAGTGAGCCCAAACTCATGGAATTCACTGGTTTTACCAGATGAATGGAGCTGACTTGATAGAACAGTGAAATGGCCTTTTGGAGGCTCGGTTATAGAACAAGATAGTCAGAAATTTTGCAATGCTGGGACAAGTTTCTCTAGAAAGCTCTATGTGCTCTGAGTCAGCATCAATATATGGTGCTGTTTCTCACATAGCCAGAATTCACAGGTTTAGGAATCAAATAGTCAAACTGAGTATGGCAACATTCACTATTACCCCTAGAAAGTTTTTACTTTATTTCCTTATGGCTTTATATTTTGTTGGTTTAGATATCTTAGTCTAAAGAAAGAAATGCTTCTACAAGGAGGCACAATAATGAGATTGTCACCTGTCACTTTGGTCTCCTCATGTCTCTGAATCAATAGATAAAAGGGACTTTGTATAATGACTACGGTGATTGATCCTGACTTCTGAGAAAACATTGGTTTGCTATTGCTACACAGTGAAAGTAAGGAAAAATATGTCTGAAATACAGGAGATCTCTTAACTCATTTCCTAGCATTGTTGTGTCCTATGATGAAAGTCAGTGGAAAACCATAACAACCCAACTCCAGCAGTACTGCTGATGGCTCACACCCTTTAGTAATAAAGATTCAGATTAGCTCACCAGGCAATGACCCACAATCAGCTGAGATACTGGAATGATAGTAGCAGTAGTGGTTATAAATATTAGCTATGAACCCGCAATCAGTTGTAGCCAGGAGGACTGTAATATTTATGAGCATTTATTCCTTGTTTTTAATGAATATTTTATATATATATGCATATATATAAATATGAAAAATTTCTTTTCCTTTCAAATCTCTTTCCATCTAACATGAGATATACTACTAACAGTTAACTTTACACAACAGTATTTAAGTTACAGGCTATTAGGGAGAAAAGTAAATATTGCATAAGGACTATGATCCTTCTCTGAGGAAATGGCCTTCTTCACCTGTTGTTTCAGAGACATTAGGAGACCAAAGAGGCTGGTGACAATCCCAATTTTTAGTTCAATGGGATAATTATTGTGCCTCCTGGTGGAAGCATTTCTCTCTTTGGACTAAGACGTCTAAACCAACAAAACACAAAGCCATAGTCATAGTGTACTTTTGGTTATACCCAGATAGTTATATTATGTTAGCTTGAAAGTATGACTTTGTTACTGTCTTTTATTGGAGATTAAGCTTGGTGTCAAAAGATGTACATGGATGTCAAGTTGACAAGTGTTGGACTTTAATCGTCATTTTGATGAGTCAACTTGGCTGTCTTACCATACCAAGTTATTCAATCAAACACTTAATCTAGATTAGTATAATTAGCATTCACAGTCAGTGGACTAAAAGATTTTCTTAGATAATCTGGTGGGTCTGATTCAGTCAGTGAAAGTCCTTAGAATGGTACTGAATTTTCCTGGAAGAAAAAGAATTTTACTGTTAGAGTAAAGCTTTTACTTATGGTTGAGAATTTCAATCTTTTCTTCTTGATACTACTCTATAGATCTTTGACTGCGTAGGGGGCTTCAGAGTTGTTTAAGCCAGCACTTTACAATAAAACCCTTAATTTATATCTTTCTACTGGTTCAATTTATCTGGCTGAACTATGACTGAAAATGTTAGTTATATATTTGGTGGCACATCTAAGATTAAACGACAACATAAACATACAATAAAATTACCCTCCCCCCCAAAATTTCATAGTCTTAGACTGAGTTATGTAGATAGACATATCTGTGCATTGGCCCATTTAAACTCATTGTGTAATTATTTTATACCAGAAAAAAAACCCCAACAAATTTATAGATCAACATGAATTCGAATAAACCTGACATCATTAATTTGCTTTAAAAAATTGTTCTAGAGAAATATTAACTGAACCCACTTAAGGCAACTGAGGGATATATGGAAAAGGTTTAAACAAGTTAAGTGAAAATTGGTCTTAATCTTTAGAGATTAGAAACAATGAACCACATCAATGTGGCACACACAACATTAAGAATGATAATTTTATGATACCATTCATGAGATAAAAAAGACATAGCAGGAGAGTAAAAATTAGAGCTGAAAAGAAGAATAACACAACATCATGAATAACTATGGTTCTTACATTAACAAAAGAAGTGATGGGCCATAATATGCATGTTCATGAGCTCTTAGCTATCCATGCCCACAAATCTCACTCAGTTTGAAGGATATCAAACCAACAAATTCTTAAGAAAGAAACACCAATCTCATGATAGTCTCTACAGTTTCTGAAATTTATATAGGAATCAACAGAGAACTTAGCAAAATGAAATTCCATTTGCTCTTCTGATCACAATTCAATATGAAAATAAAAGAGAAAAAGAAAAGAATATAAGGAAATTAAGCTAGAATAATACATTGGGAAAAAAAAGCAGGTATCATCCCCAGAAACAATAAATACATCTTGAGAAGCAACATGGTGATTCTCTCTGTAAATGTACCTTCCTTTTTCTTAAAAACTGTGAAAGCAAAATCAAATGATTTGCTTTGTGCACCTGGCACCAGATACAATTAGTAATTTCTGAGTATCCTTAGGAAGCACAGCTCTTTTGGAGAATGTAAATGCTTTCAGCTCATTTCAATAAAAGACACTCTGTCCCTTTTTGAGACAACGGATTTGGAGCACTTAGATAAAACCAGGCTCCCTGTGCTCAGAATGTGCTTACAGCTGCTGTGTGGGCAGAGCACAGAGAGCACAGGGGCCCTAGACATCAACCTGAGCCCTGTGATATGCTCTGGGTTAACAAGGGGAAACTCAGGTGATGCTTCCAGATTTCACAAGGCAGTTAGTGGAAATAGGAATCACTGAACAAAGTGGGGGCTGCCTTCATTCTCAAAGTCAGTTGCAACAGTGGCATCAGGATGCAGTCTCAGGTACACCGAATTGCTAATTAAGGTCTTAGCATATGGAACTTGCAGCAGTCTCACTTGTGTATACTAAAATAGGAGAAAAATCTTATGAAACTACAGGAAGGTTTTTGCTTAGCTTTCTCGCAAAATGACAAAATAAGTTGTTGATGCTTTTTGTCTCTGCCTCACTCTGAGTTATGAAAATAGCATTTTCAATTTCGCACATTATCTCTTCAGCTATCATGAACAATGCGGTCCATTTTCCTCTAGTTCCTTGTCATCAGCAACACCTTGAAGCAAGTGGAAATATATACTGTTTTGCTTTATTTATGTTTACTTAGAATATTACACTTTTCTGACAAATAATTCTTTAAAATCTAAGATCATGTTCAAATAGGTAAGCTATTTCTACTTCTTTTAAAGTTAAGTATAACAAAAAAAAAAAAGTTAAGTATAACATCAAAATTAATAGAAAAACAGGTGGTTTGTGTCTCATCACCATGGAAAAAGTGAAATATCAGCTGTGCATATATTAAAAAATAAATCTCATAATAATTAAGGCAAAATGAATGATGGCAGAATATGTATTAGGTAAAATAGTTTTAGAAACTGTATAAAACGAAAAAGGAATACCCTTAAATGTTTGAAATTCAGACGTGTTAGGGCAGATTCTCCCAAGCTGTATTCTCTAAACTAATTTAGATTTTATAGTCTTTCTCCCAGCCTTCCTGAAAGGGACCCAGTAGACAGTTACCTATGTTGATTTTGCATTAGAGAAAGGAAAATAGTCTGGGTGCGATGGCTCGTGCCTGTAATGCCAGAACTTTGGGAAGCTGAGGCAGGTGGATCACCTGAGGTCAGGAGTTTGAGACCAGCTTGGCCGAAATGGTGAAACCCTGTCTCTACTTATAATACAAAAAAAAAAAAAAAAAAAAAAAATTGCCAGGCATGGTGGCGGGCACCTATAATTCCAGCTATTCAGGAGGCTGAGGCAGGAGAATTGCATGAACCCGGGAGGTGGAGGTTGCAATGAGCCAAGATCATGCCATTGCACCCCAGCCTGGGCAACAACAGCGAAACCCCATCTCAACAACAAAAAAGTAGGGGAAATAACAGACTTTTGAGTGATCACCATCTCCCACAATACAACGTTCTGAATCACTCTTTCGGAGTTTCACAATGCTCAGTTGTGTAGAGGCCCTAAGAAGTCCTGCGATTTCAAATTTTGAAACAAACAAAATAAACCATTATCCAGTCTCTGCCAAACTGTTTTTTTTTTTTTTCTTCTTGTTTTAAATTCTTAAAGCTGCCTTTGATAAATAATGAATTATGAGGTCAAATAAGATTATCACTGAAGTCATACTTAGTGGTCAGGCATGGTGGCTCATACTTGTAATCCCAGCACTTTGGCAGGCTGAGACGGGTGGATCACTTGAGGTCAGGAGTTCAAGACCAGCCTGGCCAACATGATGAAACCTCATCTCTACTAAAAATACAAAAATTAGCTGGGTGTGGTGGTACGTGCCTGTAGTCCCAGTTACTTGGGAGACTAAGGCAAGAAAATCACTTGAACCCAGGTGGTGGAGGTTTCAGTGAGCTGAGATCATGCCACTGCACTCCAGCCTTTGCAACAGAGTGAGACTCCATCTCAAAAAAAAAAAAAAAAAAAAAAGTTATATTTGGTTATTACAATATAATTATAATTATATTAAATTTAATTTTTCACTACACAAAATTTCAGATACATTTCTGTCTCCAGATCTCTATGTCACACTGTTATGAAAATACTGGAAAGATACTCATGGTTTTATGAAGAAAATAGCCAATTAAAATATTTGCATAAATAAGGAGACTTCTCAAAGAACTAAAAATATAACTACCTTTTCATCCAGCAATCTCACTTCTGGGTATCTGTCCAAAGGAAAGGAAACCATTATATAAAAAAGATGTCTGCTCTCATATGTTTATTGCAGTACTATTCACAAAGTCATTAAATGAACCTGTGTGTTCATCAACAGATGATTGGATAAATAAAATATGGTGTATATACACTATGAAATACTACTCAACCATAAAAAGAATTAAATCATATCTTTTGCAACAACATGGGCAGAACTGGAGGCCATTTTCCTAAGTAATAGAACACAGAAACAGAAATTCAAATACTTCATATTCTCACTTACAAGTGCAAACTAAACAATGGATATGCATGGACATAAAAAAATGGAATAATGGACATTGGAGACTTCAAAAGCTGGGAGGATCGGAGGCTAGTAAGGCATGAAAAATTACCTATTGTGTACAAGTTCACTATTCAGGTGATGGGTACACTAAAAGCCCAGACTTCCCCAAGATGCAATATATGCATGTAAGAAACCTGTACTTGTCCCTCTTAAATATATAAAAATAATAATAGAAAAAAAATACTTGCACAAAGTAATCAATTCTATACTACATTTTTGGTCCAATATGATATAAAATAATAAGGCAAATAATGAAATTCTGCCTGTGAAAAATAGAGTTGAGTGTTACAGTGTAGACAGTGGACTCTGAAAAGATGGTAAGAGTGTTACAGGCAGGGCTGACTGTGTCCTGATAGATGTGCTTTCAGTACCCATGTAGTACTTGTTGCATGTACTTCAAATATCTCACCTAGTTATAGGGAATGGACAAATATGTCTAAATATACTTAGATATAAGAAAACATGGTGTATTTATATAGGCCTGGACTTATCTATATCTGATTAATCTAGAGAGATACATTAAATTATAAAATCAGATATTAAAATCTCAACTTTGTAGCAGCTGGTGAGACAACTCTGTTTTGGGACCTCTATTGACTCCCTTGGTGATCTCCAACCTCAATTTAAATTTAAAAGACACTTAGATGCTCACATTTATTACTTTTTGTGTCCTGTGCAGACCTCTGGCTTGTAGGTATCAGCTTGTATGTTCAATGGCTTATTTGTGCTCTCCACTGGAATGTCTAATACTTAAATTATGTACATCTGAGTTCTGCAAAATTCTGCTTAACCTTCAGTCTCCTTGATATAAATCATGGCCACTCCTTCTTTTCAGTTGTTTATCCTCAAAACCCATCATTCCTCCCCCCTCCCTTAATCTCAACCCAGTATCCTATTTGTCAGGAAACACGGCTGGCTATACATTCCAAAAATATCCATAATCCAATCACTTCTCACCACCTCCACCATTCACCCTAGTCCAAGACACCACTTGCTGGAGTTTCTGAAAAATTTTCTGTGACATTTTCCTCTTCCAGGCTCCCGTGAGGATTGCTCTTCTTTATTTTCTTTGAAGTTAGACGTGACCATGTGGTTTGCATTGGATAATAAAATGTGAATGGTAGTGATATGAGAAACTTCCCTGTGGAAGCTTTGAGAGCAGGTTCACGTTTCACTGCATCCCCTTTTCCTTTCTTATGTGTTGAAGAAGCCAAGACAGAGATTCTGCCAGTTAGAGCGCCTTAGTGACCATGGTGAGCGAAGGACCCCTGAAATCTATGTTGGACATATATGTGTTAGAAGTAACTTTTGTTCTGGTAGTTCGCTGAGCCTAAGAAATTGGGAGGGCGAGGCAGGCGGATCACGAGGTCAGGAGATGGAGACCATCCTGGCTAACACAGTGAAACCTTGTCCCTACTAAAAAAACAAAAAAATTAGCCGGGTGTGGTGGCGGGCGCCTACAGTCCCAGCTACTCTGGAGGCTGAAGCAGGAGAATGGCGTGAACCCAGGAGGCGGAGCTTGCAGTGAGCCGAGATCGCGCCACTGCACTCCAGCCTGGGCGACAGAGCGAGACTCCGTCTCAAAAAAAAAAAAAAAAAAAAAAAAAAAAGAGAGAGAGAAATTGTTTGGTCCATTAGCACACTATTGTGACTGATATTATAGATTCCTAACTGGGGCCCATGCTTCCACTCAGTCTATTCTTAAAAGAACAGTCAGAGCAAATCTGCTATAATGGAAGACTTTGTTTTTCTGCTCAAAATCCACCAGGACACATTACTCCTCTCTGAGTAAAGGACACGTTTCTAAATATGACATACACAGGCCTATGTAGTCTGACTCCTATTACTTCCGATCTTATTTGTCTTTACTCTTCCTATAGCTCACTCCACTCCAGCTGTAGCCACTTCCCTTTTCTGTTATAGCAAGGTGGGCACATTTCCTCCCCCTCCCGAGGCTATGCTCTGGTTCTTTCTGGACCCCGAAGTTCTCTCTGCCAGACAGACCCAGGGGGTCACTCCCACGCTTCCTTCAAACCATTTCTTAAATGTCACTTTCCCATGAATTTTTTTTCTATCTCTTTTAAAATTATAATGTCTCCTATACCCTATCATGCTTATGAATCTGATCCATTTTTCTGAAACTATTTCATTCTGCACATAATTTATCAGTGTATGTTTATGGTTTACTATCTCCAGTATAATGCAAACATCACAAGGGTGTTTTTTTTTTTTTTTTTTTTTTTTTTTTTTTATCTGTTTTGGTCGGTAGTGTATCACCAGGGCTAGAACACAGCTTGACACCATTTAATAAATAACTGATTAGAAAAATGAATGAATGTAAATGTGTGAGCATTTAATTTTAGCTTATTCTATGTTACACATTCCATTGAATATCTTAAGTAGAATATTATTGGAGTATTAATAAGGCTGTGACTCTCAAACAGAAAAAAAATAAGATCAACATTTGTGTGTATGTACATTTCTGCTTATTAAAAAGGATATATTTTGAAAGAAAATTCTCTGCTCCTATTGATAGATACTAAAAACCAGATCATCACCTTGGAAATGTTAAAGGGTGTTACTCATGGTTTGAGAAAATAATTGAGAAAAAGTGGTATTTATAAGATGGGGTAAATATTGACCAAATATAGAATAAGCATTGTCAATCTTATCAAATATGAATCAATTTTACCAATCAATATTATGTTTAATCAAAAATTAATTACTTCTAATTCTGTTTAGCTAGTATATTTTTTCCCAGTCCATTTACCTTGCTGATCCTAGTCTTGTTAGAACCTTCGTAAAGAAACTACCTTTAGTTGTTTGTGTGATCTTTCATTCAAATGTGTTCTTATCCTCAGCATCTCCTTTTCTGTATGAGAAAGTTTGTACTTACTAAAAATCAAAAAGCCAAAAGAAAACAAACCAACAAACAAAAAACTGCTGACAAACACATCAGATGGTAAGTGGAAACAATAATTCATCTCTAGATGAAACGAGTTATTCAACTTTAACATATTTTCTAGGTGTTTCTCAGAATAGAGGAAATATAATGAGTCCAGAAAAAAATAAAGATACTTCTCTTTTCACTCAGAAAGTCAAATTTTTTTTCTAAAAATTTATGACATCTTTTAAAAAACTGAGGTTGAACTGTTCAGCTTCCATAAATAAACTCTGGGTATTTGAAAGTTGATCTCCTGTGTTTTATTTGATCAATGTATAACCTTTCATTACAGATGAACAACTTGAAACCCCATTGTTTAGCCCATGGTGGTGATGCCAAGTTTCAGTGTCCGAGTTACAAATGGAATCCCAATTTATGGACTGTTAGTGATCAATTTACCATGCCATAGTGGCTTTTAAAATTTATTAGCCAAAAATAGTGTGTGGTTTTGCATGACATACCTTATTATTTTTACTTACTATTAATAGTCATCTTTTAAAAATCAAGTTTATTGCTACCTAATATATTTTTAGAGCTGAGTGTAATTTTTGAGAGCATCAGGATGAATGCACATAACATCTATAAGCTCTTAGGTACCTAATCATAATACAGTGGAAAATCAAATTTTAAGGTGTGCATTTTCAACCCCAATCTTGGTGGAACCACTTCAGTAAACCTTAAAGAAAATGAATATATTCTCTTACTCGCACTCATGGATTGCACAAGTGCTGACAAGTAAGATTTGACTTGGAAGTAGCTTTATTACTAAACCATGAAAAAATGACTTACATTCATCTTATTCTTATAGTTGATTATTAAAATATTAGTTAAAACAATTATGGTTAATAAGAACTAATTTGATCTGTTTTGAACATACAATTGGAATTAAAATAAAATTAGTTGAATAAATATAAATTTAGTTTATATTATTAAAATAAAATTAGTTAAATAAAAATAAAATATATTATAAAATTATTATTTAAATTATGTCTGTAAAGTTGACTATTCTCACATAAATTGTTGAACCTGTTCACTTATTTTTATTTCTTCACCTGTGTATAATAATTGTTCTTAGAAACATGCCAGTAAGTTTATTACCCAATGAAAGTAACTTGCTTAGAAAAACATAAAATTAAATAGAACCAAGATAAAGTATACTTTTTTCCCTCTTGTATAAATCAATCCAAGACAGGAACAATTCAAGATAATAAATTGTTAGTTTGTGTAAAATTTTATGACTTTTACCTAGAAAAGCTGAAAGATTACGAAGAAAGTGATAAAGTCACATCCATATTCTGTAATATATATATTTTTTTCTGCATATGCAAAGGTTTTATTGCGGAATAATTTCCATAAAGGTAAACTTTCTAACTTGACAAAAGGATAAATGTGTTATCCTATTATTCAATTTTTGCAGAATCACCTACCAAAAATGTATGAATATTACTGAAACTTGCCTATGATTCACAAAATGTCCTCTAATTTTTTAATTAGGATAATTTATAATTAGTGATTTAAAAGTCTTCTTTAAAATTGTAGCTACAAATAGTCATCAATATATATTTAATAGAGAAAACAGTATGTTATTCTCTAATGGATTCCTGTTCTGCCTATTCTGCATTCCTATATCTATCCATAGAATGTTAATAGATTGTTAACAATAAGAAGAAAAATTGTGCCAAAACATTTTAATTTCAACTCAAATATATTGTTTGAAAATACATTTAAAATACCTAGTTTAATATCTATCGAACATTTGAAATGCTTACATAGCCTTTAGCATCCCTTAAATATTACTTTCAACTTATTTCAAATTTATGGTTACTCAGATTAAACTAATAATGGATGAAAACACATTTGGCATAAATGTATATTTATTCATAGCATATTTTAAAAAATTAATAAACTTTATTTTTTACAGCAGCTTCAGGTCTACAAAATTTTTTTTTTAAAAAGTACAGATTTCTCATATTGTCCCACTTTTCTCCCACTGCTGTTTTCCCTATTGTTAACATCTTGCATTAATGGATTACATTTGTAACAATTGATGAACTATTAATAATACTAGTTTATTATTAATTAATATGCATAGATTACTTTAGCATTCACTCTTTGTGTTGTACAAGTCTGTGGGTTTTGCTAAATGCATTCTTGTATCCAGGATTAGAGATCCACACAGAAGAGTTTTTTTTTGCCCAGAAAATCCTCCCTCCCCCACAACTCCTGGGAAGCACAGATCTTTTTACTGTCTCAATAGTTATGCCTCTTTTAGACTGTCATTTAGCTGGAATCACAAAGGATACTGTCATTTCAGCCTGGCTTTTTTCACTTGGCAATATTTTGTGCCTGATAGCTCACTTATTTTTATTGCTGAATATTTCTCCATTGTATGAATGTATTTCATGAATGTTTGTTCATCGACTCACCTATTGAAGAATTGTTTGATTATTCCCAATTTTTGATGATGATGAGTAACTGAAAATTACTGTTCAGGTTTTTGTGTGGACATATGTTTTTAACTCCTTTGGGTATTAAATACCTAAAAGTATGGTTGCTGGCTCATATGGTAAAACTACTTGGCATTTTAAGAAACTGCCAAAGTGTCTTGTGAAATTTTGATATCATTTTCCATTTTCATCAGCAATGAATAAAACTTCCTGTAGCTGCACATACCAGCATTTGTTGTCTGTGTTTTGGTTTTCACCATTCTAGTAGGTACGTAGTAATATTCCATTGCTGTTTTAGCTTGCATTTTCTTAATTATATAAAATATTAAGCATTTTTATGTGCTTATTTACCATCTGTACATCTTCTTTGATGAGGTGTCTATTGAGTCCTTTTGTGCACTTTTTGATTGTGTCATTTGTTTCCTCCTTCATGACTTTTAACAATGCTTTGTGTATTTTGAGCACCTTTCCTTTATGAGTATGTTTTACAAATATTTCTTTTAAGTCTGCGGCTTGAGTTTTAATTTTCTTATAATTGTCATTCAAGTGCAGACATTCTTAATTGTAATGAAGTCCAACTTATTCATTTTTTTCCTGAACTGTGCATTTGACGTTGTATCTAAATATTCATTGTTACATATAAGGTCACCTCGATCTTGGCCTGGGATCATCTAGAAGTTTTATACTTTTATACTTTATACTTAGGCCTGGGATCCACTTTAATTTTTGGCAGTATGTAATTTACTTTTTGGCAGTGTCCAAAGTCATTATTTAATTTTTTTTTTTGTACGTGGATACTCAGTTTTTCCAGCACCGTTTGTTGAAAACATTAACCTTACCCCATTGAATTGCATTACTATTGAGTCAAATATCAGTTAACTACATTTGTGTGGGTCTGTTTTTGGACTTTATCAGTTTGGATTGGTGTACCTATTATTTTGCAAATACTACACTGTCTTGAGTGCTGTTACTATAGAGTAAACTTGTAGTTACATAGTGGGAGTCCTCTGACATTGCTCTTCTTCAAAGGTGCCTATTCTGGATCTTGTGCCTTTTCATACAAATTTTAGAAACCGTTTGTTTCCATAGTAATTTGATGAAATTTTGATTGAGATTTCTTTGAATTTGTAGTTCAAGTTGGAAAAAACTGACATATTTACAATATTGAGTAATTTGTATTCGCAAATACAGACTCTACAACTATTTAGAACTTGGATTCCTTTCATCAGAGTTTTGTAATTTTCCTTGTATAGTGGTAATACATTTTTGTTAAATTTGTATCTAAATATTCCAATGGTTTTGATGCTAATGTTTTTAGCATCAACATTATGGTTTTTTATTTCACATGTAATTGAAATGGTTTTTTATTTCACATGTAATTTTGTATTGCCAATATATAAGAAAGCAACTGACTTTTGCATATTGACCTTGTATCCTGAAACCTTACTATAATCACTTATTAGTTGTCAGAGTATTTTTACATTTGTTTGTTTTGATTTTGGGGATTTTCTACATGGACAATCATGTCAAAAGTAAACTGGCAAAAAAACCCCACAAAAGTTTTGTTTCTTCCTTTCTAATCTGTATGCTTTATTTTATTGCTTTAGCTAGAGCTTCCAGTGCAATGTTGAATAGGAGCTGTGAGAAGAGACACACTTGCTTCCTTTTCTCTGACTTAGAGGGAAAGCCTCTAGTTTCTCATCATTAAGTATGATGTTATCTGTTTACTGTAGACGTCCTTTATCTAAAGTTGACAAAATTCCACTCTATTTCCAGTTTGCTGATTTTTTAAAAATCATGAATGAGTGTTAGATTTTGTCAAACCTATTCAGGTAATCACGTGTCTGGAATTTATTCCTTCCAGTGGGTTCTTGGTCTCGCTGACTTCAAGAATGAAGCCGTGGACCTCTGCAGTGCGTGTTACAGCTCTTAAAGCTCGTGTGTCAGATGTGTATGGAGTTTGTTCCTTCTGGTGGGTTCATGGTCTCACTGACTTCAGGAGTGAAGCTGCAAACCTTCACAGCAACTGTTACAGCTCTTGAAGGTGGTGTGAACCCACAGTGAGCAGCAGCAAGATTTATTGTGAAGAGCAAAAGAACAAAGCCTCCGCAGTAGGGAATGCACCAGAGCCAGTTGCCCTGCTGGTTGGGGTGGCCAGCTTTTATTACCTTATTTGGTCCTGCCCACATCCTGCTGATTGGTTCATTTTACAGAGCGCTGATTAGTTCATTTTACTGAGTGCTGATTGGTCCATTTTACAGGGTGCTGATTGGTCCATTTTACAGAGTGCTGATTGGTGCCTTTACAATCCTTTAGCTAGACACAGAGGCTGATTGTTGCATTTACAATCCTTTAGCTAGACACAAAAGTTCTCCAAGTCCCCACCCAACCCAGAAGCCAAGCTGGCCTCACCTCTCAATCATATGATTTTTTTCCTTAGCTGTCGATGTGATAAATTACATTAATTTTCAAATACTGCATTAGGCTTGCATAGCTGAAATAAATTCAAATTGCTTATGGTGTATAATTCTTTTTATTCATTATTGGATTTGGTTTTCTAATATTTCATTGAGGGTTTTTGCATCTATGTTTATGAGAGATGTTAGTCTGCAGTTTCCCTTTCATATTTCTTTGTCCGGTTTTGGTTAGGGAAATGTGGCTTCATAGAATGGGTTAAAATGTGTGCCCTTTGTTTCTATTTTCTGAAACAGATTGTAGATAATCTAATTAATGTCATTTACTTCTTAAATGTTTAGTAGAATTTACCAGTAAAACAACTTGGTCTCATGTTTTCTACTTTGGAAAGTGTTAATTATTGATTCCATTACCTTAATAAGTACAAGCCTATTCAGATTATCTTATTTCTCCTTGAGTGAGTTTTGGTAGATTGTGCATTTCAAGGAATCGGTCAATTTTATCTAGCTAGCTTATCAAATTTGTGAGCATAGAATTGTTCATTATTTCTTTATTACCTATTTAGTATATCTATCATACGTCTTTAAAAAAATATAATGGTTGCCCTAGTATTTGCAATATACATTTTGATTAATCCAAGTTCACTTTTAAATAACATAATACCACTTCACGGGTAGTGCAAGTGCCTTATCATGGAGTATATCAAATTTCTCCCTCCCAGCTCATAAGTCCTTGTCATTTATTTCACTTATCCATAAGCTATAATCACAAAATACATTGCTGTGATTATTATTTTTCAATGAACTCTTATCATTTAGATTAATTAAACATCAGAAAAATAAAAGGCTTTATTTTATCTTTTATTTTTAAAGCTTTTTTCCCCACAAACATACTTCTAAGTTTCTGATGTATATTATTTTCTTTTTCTTTGTAGAACTTCTTTTAATGTTTCTTGTGAAATAGTTCTACCAGTGACAAATTTGCTCGATTTTTCTTTGAGATAGTTTTTTTGTCTCTTCTAATTTTGTAAGATAATTTTATTGGACACAGAATTCTAGGTTTGTGGTTTTATCATTTTAATTATTTAAATATTTTACTCTGCTCTTTCATTCTTACATGTTTTCTGAAGCAAAGCCTGATGTAATCCTTATTCTTATTTCTCTGTAGGAAATACATTTTATTTATTTTTCAGATTTTTCTCTTTATGTTTGATTTCTGCATTTTATTATGATATGCATAGCTGTAGACTTTTTGGTATTTATTCTCCTTGGTGTTCTCTAAGGCTCCTGGTTCTGTGGTTTGTCATCGGTCATTGTTTCTAACTCTCTTTCTTCCACTGTTGATACTGTAATAATACATATTACATGTCTTTGTAATTTTCCCACAGTTATTGGATGTTATGTTCCTTTGGATAATTTTTCTTTGAACTTCACTTTAGAAGTTTCTATTAACATATCTTAAAGCTTACTGATGATTTCCTGTATTGTCTACTGATGAGGCATTCATCATTTCTATTACAGCATTCTTGATTTCTAACATTTATTTTGATTCATTTCTACATTTTCAACTCTTGCTTACATTACTCATCTGCTCTTGCATGTTGTCCACTTTATTCTTTAGAATTCTTAGCATATTAATCATAGTAGTTATTTAAAATTCCTGTTCTGATAATTCCAAACTCTCTCATAGCCATGTCTGGTTTTGATGCTTGGATTGTCTCTTTAGACTGTGATTTCAGCTAAAGGATACCAGAAGTATTTTATCGTCAAATACACTTCTTGCCATATTTTGAGATAGCTATTCAGAGGGTAGACAGACAACAGTAGCCCTGAAAAGCTGCCTTTTGTGGAGGATATTTACATTTGTAGAGAAAAATCTACATCAGTGACATAAACAGTGACAAAAACCGCTTTCTCTGAGATCTCACCTTTGTTCAGATCTCAGAAAAATTAATTCAGCCACAGGCTACTTTCTTTTCCATCTAAAGGCTGCTATCTGTAAGGTTTTATATGCATAACAAGACCACCTTTGCTAGCCATGCCTTTTCTCTTCTCTCCCTCCCATAACCTGTCTTGCTGAGCGCCATGTCCTTATTTTTAAACTGAAGATAGTATAAAGGTGTCAACCATGTAGCTCCCTTTTTTTGTGTGTTTTGTGTAACTCCGACCCAGACATGTGTATGTTAGTACATTTAATATGCCTCTTTTTCTATTAATCTGCCCTTTATCAATTGATTTTCAGCAAACCTTCAGAGGGCAAAGTGGAAATTTTCTTCTAGCCCTGATACTGCCTTTTAACATGCCTGGTAATGTCATAGTAGTTATTAAGAAATTATTATAGGTAAATAGGGAGGGGAAACGGGGTCCTTGGAAAGTTTTCATTTTTTCAAAGCATCTCCAGAAAAGTTTCTTGTAAAGCCCTGCCTCTTACAGCCTGGTGGGCAACCTTTGATATGCAAATGTCAGCGATTAGATACTAGGTCTACCCAAACATGGTGATTCCAGCCCTCTGGCTCTCTTCTTCTTGCCTTTTCCCCACATGTGCCTGTCGACATGGCATCCCCCACATAACCCCAGTGTGTAGAACATCATGGCGCCCTGTATTTGCATATTATAAGGCTAGGGTGGGAGGGCTAGTTTTTTCATGGGCTACATGAAGAACATGCCTGGTCAAACCAATCTCCTGAGCCTTATGCAAATCAAACACCACCTCCTCCAGCCTCTTCATATACCTGGCTCATATCCATGGCAGGTGGGGTTCCTGCTCTGTGCTTGGGAGACCCCCTGCCTCTGTCTCTGTACAGGAGAGCTTCTTCCTTTTGTTCTTCCCACTCCTATCTTGCCGATTAAACTCGGCTCCTTAAAACCACTCCACATGTGACTGTGTCGTTTTATCTAAGCCAGCATGACGACCAAGAACCTTGGTGTGCCTCCACTCGTTGGAGGCGTATCAGTTGTTGTTGAAAGCCAAATGTCAGGTAAAAGAAACTCAGGTAAACAGGCCTTTAATGTGATACTTTATATTTATCTGGCTAGGGATTAGGCATAGTTACAATTTTCTATAGCTGTGGTGGCAAAGGCTAAAAAGATATCTAGTGTTTTCATGAGTATTTTGTGAGAATTCTGAGAGTACAGAGAAAAAGTTTGCTCCTGTGACATCAATTATCTGATGGACCAAAGGAGAGTTGTTGATTTTCAATTTGTTCAGCTTTTCTCTTACTGTGAGGACTGGAGTGGCAACTTACAAGCCCTTTATGTCTAACTGAAAGTTAAAAAAATATTAATAATACTATTTTGGTAGTTTTAATGAGCAAGAACTATTCATTAATTTATGGAGTTGAAGGTAGCACAATAGATTTTGGAAAACACAAAATTCTATAGGATCTCTGGAGCTGTGAACATAGACAGTGTATGAATGCAGAAGAGCAAGTATATACCCAAGGGTTTTTATTTAAACATAGAAAAATCATGCTATATGTATTTTATATCATTCTGAAGGAAGTGGAGGACCACTGAAAGACCTTTAGTAGTGTGGTAGCAAAATTTAAATGTCCTTGTTATGAAAATTACTTTGAAAACCATATAGATTCTTAATTCCTAAATATTTTTTGAAAGATTTTGATAATAATAACTGAAAAAGAATTACCTGCTGTCTTAGTCTGTTTGTGTTGCTATAACATAATACCATTGACTGGGTAATTTATAAAGAACAGAAATTTATTTTTCTGGAGCTATATAGTCTGAGATAAAGTTACTGGGAGGTTCAGCTCTCTGGTGATGCTGCTGTCTGCTTCCAAGATAGTGCCATAGTGCTGCATTCTCTGGTGGGGAGGAATATGTGGTGGAAAGAATGAAAGGGGAAAAAGAAGCCCAATTCTCTTTATCAAGCCCTTTTATAATGGCATAAATCTGTTTATGAGATTGGAGCCTTTGTGACCTAAACATCTCCCAAAAGTCTCCACCTTGCATCACTGTTGCTTTGGTGATTAAATTTCCAACACTTTGAGGACACATTCAGACCATAGCATCTGGTGAATTTGTAAAAGAATAGAGATTTCCAGGGCTCATGGCTGTTGAACTTTCTGTTACATTTGTGTTGATGTATGTGTAATTTTAATAGGATTCTCCTTATTATTCTGATGAATATATGAGTACTATTTTTTCTGTACTAACTGTCTTGTAAATATTTTGTGCATGTTTATTCTTCTTACTCTCCATAATAGTCTATATAGTCCTTGAGAATATTAAAGAAGGTTATTCCTCTATCCTTAGCATGTAGATTTTACATTTCTTCTACATATAAAATAAATTGTAAGAATACTTATAATTTAGCATGAATGAAACTCATTAGCCCTTCCTCCGTTGCCAGTGAAAAATCTGGAATCTTGGTATAAGGGAGCTCAGTGAATGTGAAAGTTGTCCTGAAGTAGACTAAAAATAAATAAATAAATAAATAAAAATGTACCTTAATAGAAGAAAGTTTCCACAATTTTCTGCCTATTAAAGGTACGGGGAATGAAAAAAGTAGTAATTTCAGACTAACTCTGTTCCCTACTGAAAGACAGGAGTAACTGGATTTCTTAGGTCGACTAAAAATCCCTAAGCCTATCTGGGAAGGTGACCACTTCTGCCTTTAAACACTGGGCTTGCAACTTAGCTCATACTCGACCAATCAGATAGTAAAGAGAGCTCACTAAAACGCTAATTAGGCAAAAACAGGATGTAAAGAAATAGCCAATCATCTATTGACTGAGAGCACAGCGGGAGGGACAAGGATCGGGATATAAATCCAGGCATTCAAACCGGCAACAGCTACCCTCTTTGGGTCCCCTCCCTTTGTATGAGAGCTGTTTTCACTCTATTAAATCTTGCAACTGCACACTCTTCTGGTCTGTGTTTGTTACGGCTTAAGCTGAGCTTTCTCTTGCCTTCCACCACTGCTGTTTGCCGCTGTCACAGACCCACCACTGACTTCCATCCCTCCAGATCTGGCAGGGTGTCTGCTGTGCTCCTGATTCAGCCAGGCACTCATTGCCACTCCCGATTGGGCTAAAGGCTCACCATTGTTCCTGCACGGCTAAGTGCCTGGGTTCATCCTAATCGAGCTGAACACTAGTCACTGGGTACCAGGTTCTCTTCCATGACCCATGGCTTCTAATAGAGCTATAACACTCACTGCATGGCCCAAGATTCCATTCCTTGGAATTCGTGAGGCCAGGAACCCCAGGTCAGAGAACATGAGGCTTGCCACCATCTTGGAAGTGACCCACCACCATTTTGGAGGCAGCCCACCACCATCTTGGGAGCTCTGGGAGCAAGGACCCCTGGTAACACTACCATGCATATAGCTCCATCACTGAGGTCGAGAAGAGATTCTGAAAAGTGTTTAAAAGGATTGGCTTCCATTTATGTCAAAACCATAATCTTCTACCTTGAATCCCATCAAGCCTTTTCTACCTGTCTATGTCGTTCATCAAAAGTCATATAGTATCAGTTCAGCATTTATTTACTGCACTCTAATCTATAATTCTTCCTTCCAACACACACACGCACTCTCTCTCTCTGTCTCTGTCTCTCTCTCTCTCTCTCTCTCTCTCTCTCTCTCATTCTGTCCTGTTGTTCCATGTCTTTCATTGTAACTCCTTACACTTGTTTATGGTGTTCTCTGAAATTGTTGAGCAACTAGATATGTGGTGTATTCTGGTAGTAGGCACTAGTATCCCAGAACTTTAAAAAGATTAGAATTTATTCTTGTTATTACTGTTGTTTTCTGCGTACTGCCTAGCTTGGGGCATATACCTGCCTTCTTCTTGACCCTTAAAATTCCTCTGGAATATCCCAATATATTCATATTAATAGGTACATGGGTTCTGTATCTGAATTCACCATAGTCCAATACTGTAATATTTGGAGATGCAATGGGTTCAATTATTTGCCACAGGTTGAAGTAAAATAGTCTGTGTTTACTGCATTCCCTGATGATTGCTGAAATCCATATCCCTTTGATTTGAAGTCTTTCATGCCACCTTGAATCTACAACTGTTACGACAGATGCCTATTTTAAAGCATGGCAAGGAGGGATTTGGTTTTAAACTTCCTTGTTTGTTTGGGTTTTTTTGGCGTGGGGGTTTCTGTTTGTTAATTCTCAGTACTGCCCACAGTCCTCTAGTTTCTGATTTTAAGTATTATTTTTCATAGCACAATCTTTCTGCAAAGTCACTGGATCACCTCATTCGTAATAGTTCATGATAATACAACACATTTGGTGCACAGACATTTCCTTGATTAACAACTACTTACTGTTTTGTAGGGGCACTTGGGGAAGTATGTCCACTCGGCTTCTAAAGAACATATACATCTACTGTTGTAACTTTCATTTCTTTGCTATCAACTTATTTGAAGGTTCTTGACCAACTCTTCTTCATGCTTGCAAAGTGCATTTTTCCCTTTTTCCTTGGTTGAGCCTTTATCATGTTTAATGCATGCAAAAACAAACAGACAAACAAACAAAAAAAAACCAAAACAAATAAAAAACATGGAAAAAGTGAATGAATTACAGCAGATGGTTTTAGTTTGAGCTGCCTGAGTTCACTACTGATTCTACTAGTGCTGATCTCATCTCACCATCCAGGTAGTTTATGGTCAAGGCTTCCTTATCTAGGGAATCCTATTTTCATACATAAGTTTCCTGGTGAGTACTTATGAAATTAACCAGTACTTCTGACCTACTCTGCATTTAAAACAGAAACAAAAGAACAGCACAATAATGTTTAGAGTTTAGCACTTAGCATTCTAACAGACTTACTGAGAGGTCTTTTATTTTTAGATCAATGATTACAAAAGAAGATCTTAGTCATTGCTTTAACTTATAGGCTTTTGTGACCTCTTATTCTTGTAATTCACATCATAATTGTGTGCCCCAGACACAGTTAAAATGCTCCCAACTTGTCATTGGTGCATGGAAGATTAATGAAAGCTAAACATATGTTAATGGTTTGCTTCAGTAATAAGGGAAATTATTTTCCCATGAGCTTACCGTAGTAATCACATCTTTCTGAGTCAGGGAAAATTTTCTGACTCTGAGACTAGCAATGCCACTAACCTTTTTAAGATTGTATCTACAATTTAGATAAAAATATAATGCCACAAGAGAGTATTAGAAGATTCTCATTCTTGATATGAGTAGTTTTTTTTTAAATGTTGAACTACAAAGAGAACTTAAGCCAATTTAAATTATCAAAAATGAGAGTCATATTCAAGTAGAAAAGTAACTAAAATATATGTATTTTTTAATCCATTGTAAGTCAAACTGAAATCAGGCATCAGAGAACATGAATCAGAAT
The DNA here is from genome assembly GCF_049350105.2 of Macaca mulatta. NCBI lineage: Eukaryota > Metazoa > Chordata > Mammalia > Primates > Cercopithecidae > Macaca > Macaca mulatta. The sequence goes on along the minus strand of NC_133410.1, from coordinate 145,087,106 downwards.
TATTTTCTGAATAGAAGAATAATATTAAAACAAACTTTTATAATGTAAAATTATATTTTTCTCTAATCATCAAATAATTGAGGTATCATAAGTACATTTACACTTTTTAAATGTAAAATACATGTTTTAACCTACCTATAGTTTTTCTGTTGTTTTCATCAATTTGAATTGTTTAATAACAATTATGAGTCTTGATAACAATATTTAGACTAATGAAAAAAACTCAAGTGTATTTTCCTGTGGTTTGTCATAAAATGTCAAAATAAGTCGCTGTAACTTTGTATCAATATTTACCCCTTCAATATCATTTTTTAAAAGAAATTCTGAAATAAATGTTCTGTAGTTACTTTTTATTATTTTTAACAGATTGCATAAGACTAAAGGAAAAATTCCTATTTATAATACCAACCAGCAATTAAGATTTGCAGCCAAGAGAAAATATTTTCAATAAAATCTTACAATAGGCCTTTTAAAAAATGTTGTATTTATTTCTTTATCTCCAGAAGATGTGAATGACAGATTGCAATACAGTAAATAAGTTGGAAAACCTCCAAGAGTATTCCAAGTAAGCATTTTTTTTTTTTTTCTGCAGCTAGGTTGCAATTAGCTAACACACTAAAGAATTCCTTCTAAAAGCATCTTGCATAACTTAAAGTATTTTCTCTTAAAGCATATTCATGTCTGCAGGCAGAGATCTGGCTATAGGTGTTTATCTGCTTGTCTTCAGTAAAAGTGAAACAAAATTAAGGCACTTTTTTTAAGCAGCATATATTAACCTTCTGTCACCTGAAAGAAAGAAATCTGAAAGCATATGTAACTGCAGATGGAAATACATTGGCAAGATTTTTCTGCTGAAGGCTGATCTCAGTAAAATAGACTGGGCTGTTTGTGTTTAAGTTGGAAAAAACAGGGAAAAAATAAATAATGACACTAGGTAAAAATTAATAAAACTATACTTTGTACAAAAAGATAGTTTTTGTTTGCTTATGTGTCTTTATTTGTTTTGTCCTTTTCATTCAAAGCCTGAGTTTAACTTTTAATATTTTTTGCTGGATTACTAATTTCCTCTACCCACCCCACCAAAAAATATTTTTGATGGGTGAATGTACATAAGGTGAATAGAAAAGACTGACATAGCAAGTGTTCTGCCAATGGTGTTGGTTAAGGGGCCAACATTTTTTTTTGCATTGATTTCAGAATAGACAGCTGGACAAAAAGTAGAGGATCTGACTCTCCATGAGATATTTTAGTAATATGAAGTCATTAATTTTATATCACCTAAATCTTATTCTATCTGAATGCTTGTCTCAGTTTAGCTGGTATGTATTTCATTTTTGCAATTATTCTTTGGTTTATTCATCAAAAGAACAAAGAGTGAAATAACATAAACCTTATCAGTAAAATAAGTGGTACTATTTATTTATCAAATCATTTTAAGCATTAAATTGCATTCATTTTTATACTCATGTTCGTTAGCAATATCTTTTTCCCCCTTTTGCCCCCATCCCCTTTAATTATTTTAATGGGTTCATCTCTAACGTGAAGATCATTTTATCTTTCTTAATGCTACTTACCTTAATTAATCTAGATTTTCTGTTTCTCTCTTAAATATGAAATGGACGGCAAAAATGGAGATTTAATCAGCACATTTTCGAGAGAACATTGAAGTTATGCCCTAAGCAAGCATTTCAACACAATGACATGCCATTGTCTTTTGGAGAATTTAAATATCACTATAGTTAAAAGCAGGACTCAATTCCAGAAGCATATTTTTATAGTGGACATTATTCATAATATCTAATATAATTCATTTCTACACTATTGATTTCAGATAAGCAGTTTTAAAAAAATTCTGAGGGTTCAATTCACTGTTTCACAACCCAGTTCTTTAAACACATTTCTCCAAATAACTTCCTCAATTATGATAGAAATGTTTAGGTTACCAAAACCCAACTATATGTATTTCTATGTTTATGTATTTGTCTGTCATCAGTTTTATATGTCTGCCTATTATCCAAATCCATAGAAGACTTGTCCTACATCATGCTAATGTATTCCACATGCTTACATCATCCACATAAAATCTGCGTCTATATTCACATTCGTAAAACACCTGCAGATATTCACTATGTGCATATCACTTTAGAATTTTCAAGGAAACCTACTCTCGTTATCTTATTTAGTTCTTAGGACAGATATTGAAAAGGTTAACTGTGTTCAGTTCAGAGGCATGGAAACATTGTTTTATAGAAAATTAACATCTTATAATAATATTTATAATAAATAGAGCTCTGATTTTTAAATCAAACTTGTAACATTTTGGTATTAAAATAATTGTTATTGTCTACCATTATTCATAAAAGATTTCAACACTGGAGATTGCTTTGCAAAATTATTTTGTAAATTACATAGGAAAGAAAGTTCTCCACGATTTCACATTGAAACATGGATATATGTCAGTATAGAATGTTAGGATATAGTTAAGTGGTGATGGAGATAGGCTCCACAGTTTAGAAGGGGGAAAAGGTTGGTAGGAAAAATGTGGGCAGATTTTCTATCTCCATGATTGTCAGAACTTTTTCATTCTTTACAAATATTACTACCCTTCATCTGAGCTTTCAACTTACTCTGGTTCTGAATTTTGAGAAAATTGAAGTGCCTTCATGGAAACTCTAATATTTTGCACCACCCCTGCTAAAAATACATCAACCTAGATTGATTGCCTTCACATTCAAGTTCTCAGGTAACTGGTTTTAATCTCCTCTCTGTCCTGTTAATAATTATGAAATGTAAATTTTTAAGTTCCCTGTCAACTGTATCATAACACAAATAGAAATGTTCACAAAAGATACATGAGAACTTTGAGAATACCATAAACACAAACACGTGCAATTGCCAGATGATGAACTGGAACACTACTAGCATACCAGAACACTTCCCAATCCCGAATCCCACTGCCTGTCCCAAAGGCAGCTACTATCCTAAATCCTACCACTCCGATGTAGCAACAGGCAAAACACTCCAGTGTAGTGCTATCCAAGCATGAAGAAGCTGTTCTGTATTATCTTCATTTTATTCTATAGCTCCCTGACATTGGTTTCTGTGTGGTGTGTGAAATAGTGGTCGGCTCTAAATGATGGAATAGTAAATTGTTACAAAATACATGGACACAGACTAACAAGAGGACATCGTCATTTTTTAAAGGAATAACAAATGACTATATGAAAAAGGTAAGCTTTGATTTGGATCATGATGTCTCCAGAAATAGTTGGCAGCAAATATCAAGAAACTACCAAGGGACTAGCGATAGTGAGAAGAAGTTACCCTCACTGTTATGTGCAATAGGAGGGAGAAGTATTACGAACTGACAACATCTATATTTGTGAGGTAACGCTCTCCAGAAGTGAGTTGTGTCTGTGAGGAAAAGAACACCACCAATGCCCAAACAGCAGCCTGGCAGAGAGAGCATGGGGGAGATGAAAATGTTGCCAGTGCTTCTTTTTTGCTGGGGACAAGATGTGACACTTGAAACCCCTCTAGAGATCAGTTTCCTGGGAAGAGAGTATAGCAGAGATGGTCACAGAACAAATTCAAAGAGCTGAATAACCATCACAGGTTGTAAAGGAACCACAAACAAAAAATTAAAAATAACAGAAAGCTTTGCATATGGAAAAAATGAATAAGAATTCTTGAATGAATATCAACAAAATGAATTGATTGAAATATCTGGTCTATTAAACAAAACCAAAATAAGAGTGGAAAAATATGTGAGGGAATCCAGACAATGAAGGAAGACTGCAGAAGAAAATCCAGACAATGAAGGAAGACTGCAGAAGAAAATCCAGACAATGAAGGAAGACTGCAGAAGAAAATCCAGACAATGAAGGAAGACTGCAGAAGAAAATCCAGACAATGAAGGAAGACTGCAGAAGAAGACTGCAGAAGAGCTTAAGTTAAGAAATGTAGCATTTGGTAGTATTTGTGTACTTCAGAAATTCTGTCTGCACGGACTATACTAAAAGAAGGCACAGCAGCAGAAATACTACAAATAATTTGAATGTGATTTTCCAGGCATAAGAAGATTACTGTTGCCAACGATATTGGTTATAGAGGTGAAAACTGTCAATTGAAAATAAATTGTGGAGGACAAAACTAATTGGCATATTTAAGGTTTTAATGTGTGAGCAAGGAAAGAGAAACAAACAGAAAACATGGAGTAAAATTGATGAGCTTACTTTTTGGATAAACTCTCTATGAAATTTATTATAAATAAATGTTAATGGAAGGTTAAAGACTGAACCTACTCCTATGCTTACAAGTATGAAATATTAGCCAGGCAAGGTGGCGGGCGCCTGTAGTCCCAGCTACTCGGGAGGCTGAGGCAGGAGAATGGCGGGAACCCGGGAGGTGGAGCTTGCAGTGAGCTAAGATCCGGCCACTGCACTCCAGCCTGGGCGACAGAGCGAGACTCCATCTCAAAAAAAAAAAAAAAAAAAAAGATGTATGAAATATTGAAAGTTCACTGAGATAAGAAAGTCATCAACATTATCAAATAGAAGAAGATTTTTAAAAAGCGGGGAACTGTATAGTTTAAAGAGTGCAATACTTGGTGACTCATTTATTCATATTTATTAATACATTCATAAATTAAAATAGGCTGGGCACAGTGGCTCACACCTGTAATCCTAGCACTTTGGGAGGCCGAGGCTGGAAGATCACTTGAGTCCAGGAGGTTGAGGGTGCAGTGAGCTGTGATTTCACCATTCCACTCCAGGCTGAGCAACAGAGTGAGTCTGTCTCAGAAATAAATTAATTAATTAAAATAATTTTATTAATTCACTCTAGTTGAAAATTGTTTTTACTAGTTTAGCCCCTTCTGTTCTGGTGCCCACATATAATGGTGGGAGGACAGATAAATTAAATAGATAAATAAACAAACAATTTGAAATATAATTTTAGAGAGAATCTCAATTGTGCTTTTTATTAAACCTACTAAAGTGCTGATCTATGAAAATTTTCTTTACTTAAAAGGAATCTATATAATTTTATTTGCAAGTTTTCCATTTTCAGTAATTATTCTTATATTTACTTTTGTTTTTTAGTGATATAAAGTTAGAAATATGTTTATATTATAAAACTTCATAGTTGATGTATATTTAGAAGTATTTTTTTCTTTTTTAGGACCTTAGCAGCATTTTTTTTTTCTTTCCAAATTTATTTTAGGTTCAAGAGGTACATGTGCAATTTTTTACATGGGCAAATTGCATGTTGGGGGGCTTTGGTGTACTGGACATGTTGCCACCTGAGTAATCAGCATAACACTCAATAGGTAGTTTTTCTATCCTGACCCTTCTCCCAACCCCCACCGTGTAATAGGCTCCAATATCTGTTGTTTCCTTTTTTGTGTCCTTGTGTACTCAATGTTTGGCTCCCATTTATAAGTGAGAACATGTGCAATTTGGTTTTCTGTTCTTATGTTATTTTACTTAGGGTAATGACCACCAGCTCCAAACACATTGCTGCAAGAGACATTATCTCATTTTTTTTAAATAACTGTGTGGTATTCAATGGTGTATATGTACCACATTTTCTTTATCCTTTAATTTATTACTGGCTATAGAGAAGGCATAAATATAGGGACTTAAAAGGACATATTAAGAAAAAAAAATTCATCTGATTATTCCTAGGAAAGGCTCAAAGAGTGAGAAAAAGACAAATGTAAGAACCTGGATCCAAGAGTCCTGGCTAGCAGTCAAGATAGGGATGGTGGAGCATTAACACATGTAAGAAACACTGAGATTATGTTGAAAGAATTCTCATCTTATTTTATAGAAAATCTGTATTCTTTACTATATCTAATGCAGTATGTGTAACCTCCCTGATATGTTCTCTTAGTTTAAGCTTTACAGAGCCCTGCGTCTTTCATAGATTGCAATTTGGTGCGATAGTTTTCTCTCATTCGCTTTCTCTTGCTCTCTCTCTCTCTCCTCTCCTGCTAGCTTTCTCTTCTATCTAAAAAAGTTCAAAATAAATTTATGGGCTATTACATGGAACAACTGGGACCTTGTTACATTGTAAATGACAACATAATTCAATGTAATAATTATGAAACAAATTTTTGACAAAACCTAAAAAAAATAGTACACTTCATAAACCAGCTAGCCTGCTTATATATTTGTATATCATGAAAAAAAAATGGAAATACTTATGTCTAGCAACAAACATAAATGAAAATATTCTTAGCAGATGATCTTAACAGGCAAAACCTGGAAACAATCTGAGATCCATTATTAGAATGATTAACTATGTTTTAATTGTTCTATTTTTCACGTTACTTTTTTTTTTTTTTTTTTTTTTTTTTTTTACAAAGGAATACTACAAACAATAAAAGCAATGGTGTACATAAAACTAAAGAAGAGGGATATATTCATTATATTTTATTTAAAGAAATCAGACGCAGAAGAATGTGTTCTGTATGATTCCATTATGCGGAGTCAGACACAAGCAATCCTACTCCATGGTTATAACAGTCAAAAAAGTAATTATATTTGAGGAGACACTAACTGAGAAAGTAAATGAAGCAGCCATCCGTGTTACTGGGAATATGCAATATCTTGATCTATTATTATATTTTATTATATCATATATAAATATGTGTGGATATATTTGATACATATGTGTATATATTACACATACATAATCATCCATATATAATATGAATTCAATCTTATCCACTTTGTAAATATCATTTACTGTACAATTATGTATAGTAAAATTCACAAATTCATCAATCTGTATAATCGAGATTTGTGAATTTTACTATATATAATATATACATTAAAAATCACAGTCTCACGCTTCAGAGCATTATGAGAAACTTAAAAGCTCTTTAGAGGGGGGGGCGGAGCAAGATGGCCGAATAGGAACAGCTCCAGTCTCCAACTCCCAGCGCGGTACTGGTGAGTGCCGGACGATCGGTGCTGGTCAGCTGCTGCAGCCCGACCAGCGAGAGCTGAAGCAGGGCGAGGCATTGCCTCACCTGGGAAGCGCAAGGGGGAAGGGAATCCCTTTTCCTAGCCAGGGGAACTGAGACACACAACACCTGGAAAATCGGGTAACTCCCACCCCAATACTGCGCTTTAAGCAAACAGGCACACCAGGAGATCATATCCCACACCTGGCCGGGAGGGTCCCACGCCCACGGAGCCTCCCTCATTGCTAGCACAGCAGTCTGTGATCTACCGGCAAGGCAGCAGCGAGGCTGGGGGAGGGGCGCCCGCCATTGCTGAGGCTTAAGTAGGTAAACAAACCCGTTGGGAAGCTCGAACTGGGTGGAGCTCACAGCAGCTCAAGGAAACCTCCCTGTCTCTGTAGACTCCACCTCTGGGGACAGGGCACAGATAACAACAAAAGCAGCAGAAACCTCTGCAGACGCAAACGACTCTGTCTGACAGCTTTGAAGAGAGCAGTGGATCTCCCAACACTGAGGTTGAGATCTGAGAAGGGACAGACTGCCTGCTCAAGTGGGTCCCTGACCCCTGAGTAGCCTAACTGGGAGACATACCCCACTAGGGGCAGTCTGACACCCCACACCTCACAGGGTGGAATACACCCCTGAGAGGAAGCCTCCAAAGCAAGAATCAGACAGGTACACTCGCTGTTCAGCAATATTCTATTTTCTGCAGCCTCTGCTGCTGACACCCAGGCAAACAGGGTCCGGAGTGGACCTCAAGCAATCTCCAACAGACCTACAGCTGAGGGTCCTGACTGTTAAAAGGAAAACTATCAAACAGGAAGGACATCTACACCAAAACCCCATCAGTACATCAACATCATCAAAGACCAGAGGCAGATAAAACCACAAAGATGGGGAAAAAGCAGGGCAGAAAAGCTGGAAATTCAAAAAATAAGAATGCATCTCCCCCGGCAAAGGAGCGCAGCTCATCGCCAGCAACGGATCAAAGCTGGACGGAGAATGACTTTGACGAGATGAGAGAAGAAGGCTTCAGTCCATCAAATTTCTCAGAGCTAAAGGAGGAATTACGTACCCAGCGTAAAGAAACTAAAAATCTTGAAAAAAAAGTGGAAGAATTGATGGCTAGAGTAATTAATGCAGAGAAGGTCATAAACGAAATGAAAGAGATGAAAACCATGACACGAGAAATACGTGACAAATGCACAAGCTTCAGTAACCGACTCGATCAACTGGAAGAAAGAGTATCAGCGATTGAGGATCAAATGAATGAAATGAAGCGAGAAGAGAAACCAAAAGAAAAAAGAAGAAAAAGAAATGAACAAAGCCTGCAAGAAGTATGGGATTATGTAAAAAGACCAAATCTACGTCTGATTGGGGTGCCTGAAAGTGAGGGGGAAAATGGAACCAAGTTGGAAAACACTCTTCAGGATATCATCCAGGAGAACTTCCCCAACCTAGTAGGGCAGGCCAACATTCAAATCCAGGAAATACAGAGAACGCCACAAAGATACTCCTCGAGAAGAGCAACTCCAAGACACATAATTGCCAGATTCACCAAAGTTGAAATGAAGGAAAAAATCTTAAGGGCAGCCAGAGAGAAAGGTCGGGTTACCCACAAAGGGAAGCCCATCAGACTAACAGCAGATCTCTCGGCAGAAACTCTCCAAGCCAGAAGAGAGTGGGGGCCAATATTCAACATTCTTAAAGAAAAGAATTTTAAACCCAGAATTTCATATCCAGCCAAACTAAGTTTCATAAGTGAAGGAGAAATAAAATCCTTTACAGATAAGCAAATGCTTAGAGATTTTGTCACCACTAGGCCTGCCTTACAAGAGACCCTGAAGGAAGCACTAAACATGGAAAGGAACAACCGGTACCAGCCATTGCAAAAACATGCCAAAATGTAAAGACCATCGAGGCTAGGAAGAAACTGCATCAACTAACAAGCAAAATAACCAGTTAATATCATAATGGCAGGATCAAGTTCACACATAACAATCTTAACCTTAAATGTAAATGGACTAAATGCTCCAATTAAAAGACACAGACTGGCAAACTGGATAAAGAGTCAAGACCCATCAGTCTGCTGTATTCAGGAGACCCATCTCACACGCAGAGACATACATAGGCTCAAAATAAAGGGATGGAGGAAGATTTACCAAGCAAATGGAGAACAAAAAAAAGCGGGGGTTGCAATACTAGTCTCTAATAAAACAGACTTTAAACCATCAAAGATCAAAAGAGACAAAGAAGGCCATTACATAATGGTAAAGGGATCAATTCAACAGGAAGAGCTAACTATCCTAAATATATATGCACCCAATACAGGAGCACCCAGATTCATAAAGCAAGTCCTTAGAGACTTACAAAGAGACTTAGACTCCAATACAATAATAATGGGAGACTTCAACACTCCACTGTCAACATTAGACAGATCAACGAGACAGAAAGTTAACAAGGATATCCAGGAATTGAACTCATCTCTGCAGCAAGCAGACCTAATAGACATCTATAGAACTCTCCACCCCAAATCAACAGAATATACATTCTTCTCAGCACCACATCATACTTACTCCAAAATTGACCACGTAATTGGAAGTAAAGCACTCCTCAGCAAATGTACAAGAACAGAAATTATAACAAACTGTCTCTCAGACCACAGTGCAATCAAACTAGAACTCAGGACTAAGAAACTCAATCAAAACCGCTCAACTACATGGAAACTGAACAACCTGCTCCTGAATGACTACTGGGTACATAACGAAATGAAGGCAGAAATAAAGATGTTCTTCGAAACCAATGAGAACAAAGATACAACATACCAGAATCTCTGGGAGACATTTAAAGCAGTGTGTAGAAGGAAATTTATAGCACTAAATGCCCACAAGAGAAAGCAGGAAAGATCTAAAATTGACACTCTAACATCGCAATTAAAAGAACTAGAGAAGCAAGAGCAAACACATTCGAAAGCTAGCAGAAGGCAAGAAAGAACTAAGATCAGAGCAGAACTGAAGGAGATAGAGACACAAAAAACCCTCCAAAAAATCAATGAATCCAGGAGTTGGTTTTTTGAAAAGATCAACAAAATTGACAGACCGCTAGCAAGACTAATAAAGAAGAAAAGAGAGAAGAATCAAATCGACACAATAAAAAATGATAAAGGGGATATCACCACCGACCCCACAGAAATACAAACTACCATCAGAGAATACTATAAACACCTCTACGCAAATAAACTGGAAAATCTAGAAGAAATGGATAATTTCCTGGACACTTACACTCTTCCAAGACTAAACCAGGAAGAAGTTGAATCCCTGAATAGACCAATAGCAGGCTCTGAAATTGAGGCAATAATTAATAGCCTACCAACCAAAAAAAGTCCAGGACCAGATGGATTCACAGCTGAATTCTACCAGAGGTACAAGGAGGAGTTGGTACCATTCCTTCTGAAATTATTCCAATCAATAGAAAAAGAGGGAATCCTCCCTAACTCATTTTATGAGGCCAACATCATCCTGATACCAAAGCCTGGCAGAGACACAACAAAAAAAGAGAATTTTAGACCAATATCCCTGATGAACATCGATGCAAAAATCCTCAATAAAATACTGGCAAACCAGATTCAGCAACACATCAAAAAGCTTATCTACCATGATCAAGTGGGCTTCATCCCTGGGATGCAAGTCTGGTTCAACATTCGCAAATCAATAAACATAATCCAGCATATAAACAGAACCAAAGACAAGAACCACATGATTATCTCAATTGATGCAGAAAAGGCTTTTGACAAAATTCAACAGCCCTTCATGCTAAAAACGCTCAATAAATTCGGTATTGATGGAACGTACCTCAAAATCATAAGAGCTATTTATGACAAACCCACCGCCAATATCATACTGAATGGGCAAAAACTGGAAAAATTCCCTTTGAAAACTGGCACAAGACAGGGATGCCCTCTCTCACCACTCCTATTCAACATAGTGTTGGAAGTTCTGGCTAGGGCAATTAGGCAAGAGAAAGAAATCAAGGGTATTCAGTTAGGAAAAGAAGAAGTCAAATTGTCCCTGTTTGCAGATGACATGATTGTATATTTAGAAAACCCCATTGTCTCAGCCCAAAATCTCCTTAAGCTGATAAGCAACTTCAGCAAAGTCTCAGGATACAAAATTAATGTGCAAAAATCACAAGCATTCTTATACACCAGTAACAGACAAACAGAGAGCCAAATCAGGAATGAACTTCCATTCACAATTGCTTCAAAGAGAATAAAATACCTAGAAATCCAACTGACAAGGGATGTAAAGGACCTCTTCAAGGAGAACTACAAACCACTGCTCAGTGAAATAAAAGAGGACACAAACAAATGGAAGAACATACCATGCTCATGGATAGGAAGAATCAATATCGTGAAAATGGCCATACTGCCCAAGGTAATTTATAGATTCAATGCCATCCCCATCAAGCTACCAATGAGTTTCTTCACAGAATTGGAAAAAACTGCTTTAAAGTTCATATGGAACCAAAAAAGAGCCCACATCTCCAAGACAATCCTAAGTCAAAAGAACAAAGCTGGAGGCATCACGCTACCTGACTTCAAACTATACTACAAGGCTACAGTAACCAAAACAGCATGGTACTGGTACCAAAACAGAGATATAGACCAATGGAACAGAACAGAGTCCTCAGAAATAATACCACACATCTACGGCCATCTGATCTTTGACAAACCTGAGAGAAACAAGAAATGGGGAAAAGATTCCCTATTTAATAAATGGTGCTGGGAAAATTGGCTAGCCATAAGTAGAAAGTTGAAACTGGATCCTTTCCTTACTCCTTATACAAAAATTAATTCAAGATGGATTAGAGACTTAAATGTTAGACCTAATACCATAAAAATCCTAGAGGAAAACCTAGGTAGTACCATTCAGGACATAGGCATGGGCAAAGACTTCATATCTAAAACACCAAAAGCAACGGCAGCAAAAGCCAAAATTGACAAATGGGATCTCATTAAACGAAAGAGCTTCTGCACAGCAAAAGAAACTACCATCAGAGTGAACAGGCAACCTACAGAATGGGAGAAAATTTTTGCAATCTACTCCTCTGACAAAGGGCTAATATCCAGAACCTACAAAGAACTCAAACAAATTTACAAGAAAAAAACAAACAACCCCATCAAAAAGTGGGCAAAGGATATGAACAGACTTTTCTCAAAAGAAGACATTCATACAGCCAACAGACACATGAAAAAATGCTCATCATCACTGGCCATCAGAGAAATGCAAATCAAAACCACAATGAGATACCATCTCACACCAGTTAGAATGGCGATCATTAAAAAGTCAGGAAACAACAGATGCTGGAGAGGATGTGGAGAAATAGGAACGTTTTTACACTGTTGGTGGGATTGTAAACTAGTTCAACCATTATGGAAAACAGTATGGCGATTCCTCAAGGATCTAGAACTAGATGTACATATGACCCAGCCATTCCATTACTGGGTATATACCCAAAGGATTATAAATTATGCTGCTATAAAGACACATGCATACGTATGTTTATTGCAGCACTATTCACAATAGCAAAGACTTGGAATCAACCCAAATGTCCATCAGTGACAGATTGGATTAAGAAAATGTGGCACATATACACCATGGAATACTATGCAGCCATCAAAAAGGATGAGTTTGTGTCCTTTGTAGGGACATGGATGCAGCTGGAAACCATCATTCTTAGCAAACTATCACAAGAACAGAAAACCAAACACCGCATGTTCTCACTCATAGGTGGGAACTGAACAATGAGATCACTTGTACTCAGGAAGGGGAACATCACACACCGGGGCCTATCATGGGGAGGGGGGAGGGGGGAGGGATTGCATTGGGAGTTATACCTGATGTAAATGACGAGTTGATGGGTGCAGCACAGCAACATGGCACAAGTATACATATGTAACAAACCTGCACGTTATGCACATGTACCCTACAACTTAAAGTATAATAATAATAAATAAATTTAAAAAAAAAAAGAAAGCTCTTTAGATCAGTCCACATATATAGCATGGTATCATAATCTAAAGGTTTTCTGAAAGTTTGCTAAAAATTGATTTTGTATTTTGTCATTTTTGAAATATATTATTGACTATACATATTCTGTTTTTTTTCTTAATTTATTTTAAAGATGTTGTGTCATTGTCTTCCCACTTTCATTGTTTCTGAAAAGAAATCTGCTATCTTCTTTTATACATAACATTTCTTTATTCTAGAGCTGCTTTTAGGATTTTCTCTTTAATCAGTGATTTATGGTAATTTTATTATGATAGAATGTGAATTGAGGTCATTTAATTCATATTTCTTATGCTTAACATTGTGGAGATTCTTAGATCTGTGGACTTATAATTTTAATCAAATTTGAAAAATAACTTAGGTATGATTCCCCTACCCCCATCTCCCTGGCACACCCTTTTGTTTTTTTTGCCCTTTACACTTTTTAGGTACTCAGATACGTAAGTGTGTTAGGCTTCTTGGCATTGTTTCACAAATCATTGGAATGCTATTAAAGTTCTTTGTGAAGAGTGTCTTTTTTTTTTTTTTCTCTCTGAGTTTCGTTCTGGGTAATTTCTATTATATCTCTAAGTTCACAAGCTTTTCTTTAGGAATGTTTAATTTATTGTAAATCTTATCCAGTGTTTCCAGACGTTACAACTTTTATCTCTAAAATATGATTTGAGACATATTTTATACCTTCTCTTTCTGTACTTAACATGTCCGACCTTTCCTCTAGCTTTATCAGTATATGAATTCAGTTATAGTAACAATCTTACTGTACTTATGTGCTAATTTTAACACTAGTGTCAGTTCTGAATTGGTTTCAAATGATTGCTTTTTCTCCTCATTATGGATATGTGTTTTTTGGCTTCCTGGTAGTTTTTTACTGAATCTTATTATTTTAAATTTTATAGTAGTGAATACTAAATAATTTATTTATTCTTCTGTTCTTGAGTTTTGTTCTGATTAACTAAGAAAACATGAAAAGAGTTTGATGTTTTTAAATCTGGGTTTAAGTTTTGTAAACAAGATCAGGCAGTATTTGTTCTAGATTTAATTATTCCCTACTAGTAAGGCAAGATATTTCTGAATATTGTGCCTCTGAATTAGGTTTCCAGTGTGGTTGGTGGTAACAGGCACTATTCCCATTCCGGTGTAATCACAGGATACAGTTTATATCAACATCATTTTATATCAGTAGCTCTCTAGCGGTCTGAGGTTCTCTCCCTTTGTGAGTACTCTGCCCTGTGATTCCTATGCACCCTGAACTCAGATTCTCAATTCTGTCTCCTCATCTCAGGGAATCCAGCCAGTTCTGCCTGAGTTTCCCATTCTTGCACCTTGACTTGAAACTCTTTCATGGATGTTAGGTTGGACAATCATATAGCTCATTTGTTTCCTGACATCTCAATCATAACTAATAATCATTATTTGATGTCCATGAAATTGTTGTTTTATATATTTTGCTGGATTTTTTTTTTTCCTCTTTTTTGGGACGGAGTCTCACTCTGTTGTCCAGGCTGGAGTGTAGTGGCCAGATCTCAGCTCACTGCAAGCTCCGCCTCCCGGATTCACGCCATTCTCCTGCCTCAGCCTCCGGAGTATCTGGGACTACAGGCGCCCGCCACCTCGCCCGGCTAGTTTTTTGTATATTTTTTAGTAGAGAGGGGGTTTCACCGTGTTAGCAAGGATGATCTCAATCTCCTGACCTTGTAATCCACCCGTCTCGGCCTCCCAAAGCGCTGGGATTACAGGCTTGAGCCACCGCCCCCGGCCTTTGCTGATTTTTTAAACTGTATCAAGATTAAATCTAGAAACAGAAGTCAATGTATAATGTTGGTGATGAAGATTACCACAAAAATATGTTACTCAAGACAGATATTTTAAAATTGTTACCCGAAATAGTTCTAGAAGTTAATTTGTCAAATACTGATTTTATAAATAATAAAGTGTATATAAAATATTTACTGAGTTGAGTACATTGATTTTATTCTAGAGTTGGATTAAGGACTCCTACTTTGGGTTCATAGTTGTTTGTGTTTTTTTTTTTTTTTTTTTTTTTTTTTTTTGTCTTTTTAAATGTTTGTTTTGGTTTTGTTATAGCTATGGTTCATTTTTTTTTTTTTTTTTTTTTTTTTTTTTTTTTTTTTTTGAGACGGAGTCTTGCTCTGTCACCCAGGCTGGAGTGCAGTGCCCGGATCTCAGCTCACTGCAAGCTCCGCCTCCCGGGTTTACGCCATTCTCCTGCCTCAGCCTCCCGAGTACTGGGACTACAGGCGCCCGCCACCTCGCCCGGCTATTTTTTTGTATTTTTTAGTAGAGACGGGGTTTCACTGTGTTAGCCGGGATCGTCTCTCGATCTCCTGACCTCGTGATCCGCCCGTCTCGGCCTCCCAAAGTGCTGGGATTACAGGCTTGAGCCACCGCGCCCGGCCTAGCTATGGTTCATTATCTCTTCAGTTTGGACAATTTTGTTTTGGATTAGGTTTTGTTTGTGCTTTTTTGTTTGTTTGTTTGTTTTTGTATCTGTGTCTCACTATTTCTTCAATTTCAACAATTCTCCAGCATGATCTCCTAAACTATTGCTTTCAATCTATTTGCTTTCCTTACCTTCTAATAATGACATACAAATGTGCTTGATCTTTTTGCTCTATTCCTTCTATATCTCTTTCCCCTCTTTGGAATTGTCTACAGTTTTGTTTCTCTCTAATGCTTTCAGTAAAATTCCTTCTTACCAATCATCCAGATGGCCTATGCTCTCTTTGTTGTATCTCATATGCTACTAAATTCTGTAATTGAGTTTTAATTATAGGTATAATATTTTGTAGTTACAGAATATCTATTTATTTTATAAAACTGTTATTTGACATTCTAATAGAGCAATGTTTGTTTTCTGAAATTCCAAACAATTGTTAAATAATTAGAGTTTTTAAAACAAGATACAGTCTCAGTTATCTGAAGATAACACAGTAAACACTGGTTGTAGTTGGAAGCATGTATAAAATTATAATAAAAATTACTTCAAAAGTCACTTTGCTCAGTATAGCTATATCAAATATTTTACCAAAGTAGTTCAAAAATTATGTATAAAATGCTTTTACCGTAAATTAGAAAAAAAAATGTAATACATGGTGTATTAGCTCTCTCTGGCTACTATCAGAAATTACCACAGACTTGACTTAAAAAATAATTTTATTATCTTACAGAGAAGATGGAAATCCAAAATCAATTTTACTAGACTGAATTCAATGTTAGTAACGCTAGTTCCTTCTGAAGGCTATGAGAGGAGAATCAATTTCCTTGTTTTTTTCAGAAAAATAAAATGTGGGTACGTATAATTTTGTCTGTGATCCGTTTTGCGGTATTCAATGGGCATCACTCCAAACTGCTGCTTCTGTAATCACCTTGGTTTCTCCTAAATGTGGCTTCTCTTCTGTTGTTATAATGATTGCTGCAATTACATTGGGGCAAAATGTATAATCAAGGAAAGTCTCCTTATTAAAAATCCCTGAGTAATTTTATTTGCAAAGTAGTCTCTTTTGTAGTATGAGGTAACATTTACAGGTTCTGAGGATTATATTTCAGATGTACTTGAGGCTATATTTAGAATATACTTGTGGACATATAGGCTATTATTTAGCCTATAGTGCATGTCTTGGTAATCTGGGTATAGTGATCTTATGCTAGAGTTATAGTTGGAATAGCAACTTATATTTATTATATAATATAATTTATTTCAAATATAAGTTGCTATTCCAGCTACAACTCTAATATAGTATACTAGATCTAGAACTATATATTTCAGTTCATATACATGTGTGTGTGTATGTATGTGTGTGTGTGTGCATATATATATATATATATATATGCATGCCAATATTCACAAATACAAATTACTTTGGATTACTTTAAATTATTTTATGTTTTCCTATATACACTACTATTTTTTTCTTACTGGTTTTGCTATTTGTATCCTAGTCTTACTGAAATAGCCTGTATTTCTTTAAAAGTAGTACTGTATTTATTTATGGATCCTGGCTTACAGAGTCTGCTTTATAGTAATCTCCTCATAACTCTTGTCTAACTCAGTAAACATGGCGTAGAATAGAGTCAAATAGGTGATAAAAAACTTATTCAAGAAAGATTATTAAGAAATTTAAATTTGAAGCATGGGGCTTTGGCTATACCAACTTCTTGACACCAATTGCTCTTGAAACAGTCCTAACTTTTGTAAGTGTTAAGAGCAATGTATATATTTCAGATTATTTCATACCGATTTTGAAAGAGGAAAATGCTAAATACTAGATGCAGATGAATGACTTGATTATAAAGACAAAGAGATGTAATATTATTAACAATAGCCTCAGAACAACATGAATTCATTCTCCATCCCACAGGGCAAACATATTAAACAGATTTTTAAAAAATAATGTGACATAATACATAAATCATTACAAATTAGCATAATGATTAAGGAAAGGAAAGTCACTATCTCTAACAAGTGAACAAAATACTGTATAAAATGAAGAGAGGTCTGTTCTTACGTTCAGCTTTTACAGAAGGACATCATTAAAACAGCAAAGCATTTTATTGCACATAGGTTTATAATATAATGAAAAGGCAAAAATAATGGATAATAAATTATATCTAAAAATAAACTAATATTCTGAAACTCTTTTCAGTATCTTGGCAATGTATTCAATACAAAATATTTAAATCACCAACCTATTTATTCTCATTCCTTATTTTTAAATATCAGGTTTATGCAAATGTCCAGAGTAGTGTTGTGAGTTGAGAATTAGGTTCAGGAATGACCAAAAGGAAACTTCAGTATCTATCAGCCATAGCAGCTAATCTACAAACTATAAATTCTTTTAAGGGAATATAGGTTAAGGTTGTGTCGATTAAGACAGTAGAAGCAAAGTAAAAATGAATCTCTAAATTTTCAAACTATGGCCTTGAGCTAAGAAGGAGAAGGAGGAGGAAGAAGAGGAGAGGGAGAAGAGGAAGAATGAGGAGTAGAGGAAGTAGAAGAAAAATATGAAGATAAAGACAAAGAGAAGGAAGAGGAAAAAGAGAGAGGAAGGGAGAGGGGAAGAGAAAGAGGAGAAGAAAGAATTTGTAAAGGTTTTGGCTTGAAGTGATATTTCCCCCTGAGTCAGTAGGTGTTATCATCAGGTCTAAATCAGAGTCAACCTGTTATTTAATGAATTACATAGAAGGCTGAATTAGTGTTTTGATCAGAATTTTTTTCTTCTGTGGCAGTAATTTTTGTAAGATTACTAAATCCTAAATATGTTTTAATAAGTACTTTGCTTCCTCCTCTGAAAGCAGACTTGGCTTCCTAAGAACTCAGGAAGCTGTTGGTATACATGTATTTTCATGTACTGGGGAAAGTGATGGTAATAAGATGCCCTGAGTTTTCCCTTTGTTCTATAACTTTTCTTGAATCAGGTCAGGCACTTATGTAATACTTTCAGGCTGACCCATTCTTTCCCTATTATTCTTCTTCCACAATTCCTGCCATAATAGTCTAGAATGAAAAGTGGAAGGTACTTTGGGTAGTTTCTCAATTAAGGTGTAAAAACATAAATCTCATCTATAATTGTAAAGATAAAAATATTAAAAAATCAAAAGAAGTATAAAATTATAAAAACTGTTTAAACAGTTTTAACATTTTCTACTAATATTCAGAACTAGATTTAAATTAAATTACCCTTT
This sequence comes from Macaca mulatta, assembly GCF_049350105.2. Lineage (NCBI taxonomy): Eukaryota > Metazoa > Chordata > Mammalia > Primates > Cercopithecidae > Macaca > Macaca mulatta. Next base: position 145,068,362 of record NC_133410.1, on the reverse strand, counting down.
GTAGTTGGTTCAAATAATTATAAGCACTTTTAAAGTATTTGTTTATAATGATCTTCCTTCATTATTTTAAAAGGGGTTATTTTTAATAATAAGATAAATACATGGATGTACTCTTAAACATGGATATACTCTTTCAGGGAAGTCCAATTGGACTACTAGCATTAAAATTCCAGTCAAATCACTGAGAAATTGTGTAACCTTGTGCTATTTACTTACCTTCTCTAAACTAAAAATATTCCTTCCATATAATAAATATAACGGTACAATTTCACAATGTTATTATGCAGATTATATGAGATAATCTATACAATTTTCTTGTTGCTTAGTATAATATTGATTGCTTTTCAATATGTATTACCAGGGAAATTTAAAAGTATGCCTTTTGATTAGTTTTTAAGCCTTTAAAATCAATTGAAACTACCTTTACCTCTTTCCATTAAACAAACTCAGGAAGCATAGCAAGTGATTAATTCAATAAACATATATTGTAATAAAAAAACTCATTCACTTGACATTCTTTTTTTTTTTTTTTTTTTTTTTTTTTTTTTGAGACGGAGTCTCGCTCTGCCGCCCAGGCTGGAGTGCAGTGGCCGGATCTCAGCTCACTGCAAGCTCCGCCTCCCGGGTTCACGCCATTCTCCTGCCTCAGCCTTCCGAGTAGCTGGGACTACAGGCGCCCGCCACCTCGCCCGGCTAGTTTTTTGTATTTTTTTAGTAGAGACGGGGTTTCACCGTGTTAGCCAGGATGGTCTCGGTCTCCTGACCTCGTGATCCGCCCGTCTCGGCCTCCCAAAGTGCTGGGATTACAGGCTTGAGCCACCGCGCCCGGCCTCACTTGACATTCTTAATAGACATAGGTAATGAAAATTTAATGCAAATATGTAAAATATGTATGCAAATATAACAATAATCATTGTATTATTGACACATTTTTCTGAACTATTTGAAAAGTGTGCATGTGTTCTATCATTGCAGTATTATAAAAACAAAACTGTAAATATAGGTTAATATGTAATTAATTTACTAAAGTATGTAACAATTTGTAATGCTTTTTTATATAAAGCAGTAAATAATTTTATTAGATAATTTATTAATTTATTTCAGCTCATTAGGTAAAAGTAATGAAATAAAAGATATGCTCAGAAAACAAAACTGGAAAATTACATTGTCATTTTCCTCAGATTCTGATTGAACTGAAATATGAACTAAGTATTTGGCTCTACTGAGCAGTTATATTTTACCATCTTTCAATGAAACATATACATAAAAGTAAATTCCCTAGAGCTAGTGATGAGTTCCTGCACACTTTTCACTGTATTAAAAAGGGTGCTGTAAAGGAAAGACATTGCATCAGAGAAATGACTACAAAACAAAACAGAAAAAAGCATATTCCTTATATGTCGTCACAACGGATACACTTAAATTCAGGTTAAACTAAACAACTGTAAAAATGTAAATTTATTAAATTTCTTTAGGCATTAATTTTTTGTTTGTTTGTTTGTTTGTTTTTTTGTTTGTTTTTTTTTTTTTTTGAGACGGAGTCTCGCTCTGTCGCCCGGGCTGGAGTGCAGTGGCCGGATCTCAGCTCACTGCAAGCTCCGCCTCCCGGGTTTACGCCATTCTCCTGCCTCAGCCTCCCGAATAGCTGGGACTACAGGCGCCTGCCACCTCGCCAGGCTAGTTTTTTGTATTTTTTTAGTACAGACGGGGTTTCACCGTGTTAGCCAGGATGGTCTCGATCTCCTGACCTCGTGATCCGCCCGCCTCGGCCTCCCAGAGTGCTGGGATTACAGGCTTGAGCCACCGCGCCCGGCCCTTTAGGCATTAATTACCTGAGTTAAAATGTCAACGTCATAGAATGAGTCAAAAGAAACAGACATCTAGTGGTTTCTGGTAGTTTTCCAGTGGAATACCACTAATTTCAATTTTTCCCTCTCTTTTTTAAAATTCAAATTATAATTTTATATGTGGAACTATGTGTGTAGCTTTGGTATAAGGGTATATTGCATGATGCTGTGGTTTGGTCTCCTATTGACCCCATCATTCAGATAGTGAACATAATACCCAATAGGAAGTTTTTCATCTCTTCCCTTTCTCCCACCTACCTGCTTTGGGAGTCCCCAGTGTCTATTCTTCTCATCTTTTTGTCCATGAGTACCCAATTTTAAGTTCCCACTTATAAGTGAGAACATATTGGTATTTGATTTTCTGTTTCTGCATTAATTATCTTGAAATAATGGCTTCTAGATGCATTCTAGTTACTGCAAAGGACATGATTTTTCACGTCCTTGGTTAGCTGTATTACTACTTTTGTTTCTTTTTATTTTTTGTAATTATTGAAAATGAAATTGCATTCTGGATTTGGCTCTTGGCTTGCATGTTACTAATGAATAGAAATAATAATAAATTTTGTACATTGATTTTGTATCCCAAAACTTTACTAATGTAATTTATCAGGTCTAGAATTCTATTGGCAGATCCCTTAAGGCTTTCTAGGTATAGAATAATATTGTCAGCAAAGAGAGATAATTTAACTTCCTCTTTTCCTACGTTACATTGGAGTGGTGAGAGAGTACATCCTTGTCTCGTTCTAATTTTCTTTCTTTCTTTGTTTCTTTCTTTGTTTCTTTCTTTCTTTCTTTTTCTTTCTTTCTTTCTTTCTTTCTTTCTTTCTTTCTTTCTTTCTTTCTTTCTTTCTTTCTTTCTTTCTTTCTTTCTTTCTTTCTTTCTCTCTCTCTCTCTCTCTCCTTCCTTCCTTCCTTCCTTCCTTCCTTCCTTCCTTCCTTCCTTCCTTCCTTCCTTCCTTCCTTCCTTCCTTCCTTCCTTCCTTCCTTTCTTTCCTTTCTTTCCTTTCTTTCCTTTCTTTCTTTTCTTTCTTTCTTGTCTCGCTCTTGTCGCCCAGGCTGGAGTGCAGTGGCGTGATCTCGGCTCACTGCTACCTCCACCTCCTGGGTTCAAGCGATTCTCCTGCCTCAGCCTCCCCAGTAGCTGGGATTGCAGGCAGCCGCCACTACACCCAGCTAATCTTTTGTATTTTTAGTAGAGATGGGGTTTCGCCATGTTGGCCAGGCTGGTCTAGAACCCCTTACCTGAGGTGATCTGCCCACCTCTGCATCCCAAAGTGCTGGAATTACAGGCATGAGCCACCACGCCTGGTCAGTTTTATGTATTTATTTATTTTAACAGTGAAATAGTATTCCATTGCGAATATATACCACCATTTTTTTGTTGTTGCTTGGTTGCTTGGTTGGTATGGTCTCGAATTCCTGACCTCAGGTGATCCACCTACCTCAGCCTACCAAAGTGCTGGGATTACAGGCATGAGCCACCATGCCCGTCCAAACTTGTTCCAGTTTTCATGGGGAAATACTTCCAGCATTTTCTCAGTAAGATTTTCTTTTGTGGGTTTGTCATTATCTGACACTAAGTATTTTGATATATGATCCTTGATGCCTACTTTGTTAAGGATTTTTATCATGAAGGAATGTTGGATTTTGTTGGCTTTTTTTTTTCTGCATATATTAAGATGGTCATGAGGTTTTTGCTTGTAATTCTGTTGATGTGGTAAATTACATTTATTGATTTGCATGTGTTGAACTAGCCTTGTATCCTAAGAATAAAGCCTACTTGTTTGTGATTAAAATAACTTTTTGATATGTGGCTGAAATTAGTTTGCAAGGTTTTTTTTGTTTTGTTTTGTTTTGTTTTGTTTTGTTTTTTGAGGATTTTTGTATCTATCTGCATCAGGGATATGTGGTCTATAGTTTTTTGTTTCTCTTTTTTTCATTGTGTTTTTGACAGATTTTGATATCAGGATGATGCTGGCTTCATATAATGACTTATGGAGGAGGCCCTCTGCAATTTTTTGGAATAACATCAGTAAGGTTAGTACCAGCTCATCTCTGTATATCATTTAGAATTGAACTGCGAATTTGTCTGGTCTAAACCTATTTTGGTTGGTAGTTTTTTTTTTTTTTTTTTTTTTTAATTACTAATTCAATTTTGTAACTTATTATTTTTCTGTTCAGAGTTTTATTTTTCCCCTGATTCAATCTTGAGTTATTATGTCTTTCCAGGAATTTATCCATTTTCTCTAAATTTTCTAGTTTGTGTGCATAGAGATATTCATAATGGTCTCTGAAGTTCTTTTGTATTTTTTTTGGGAATTGTTGTAATGTCCACTTGTTCATTTCTGATTATAATTATTTGTATCTTCTTTCTTTTTTTCTTAATCTAGCTAATAGTGTATACATTTTGTTTGTCTTTTCAAAAAGAAAACCAAAATTTTTGTTTTGTTGATTCTTTGTCTGTTTTTGGGTGGTCTCAACTTCATTGTTCAGCTCTGATTTTAGTTATTCATTTTATTCTGCTAGCGTTGGTATTAGTTTGTTCTTCTTTTTCCAGTTCCTTTAGGTTTGATGTTAGCTTGTTGATTTGAGAGCTTCTAACTGCTTGATGTAGGCATTTAGCACTATAAATTTTTAACACTGCTTTAGCCATATCCCAGAGGTATTGACATGTGTCTTTATTTTGATTTGTTTCAAATATTTTTTTTGATTTATACATTAATTTTATTGTTTATCCATAAGTCATTCAGGAGCAAGTTGTTTAATTTCCATGTAATTTTGTAGTTTTGAGAGTTCCTCTTGATATTGATTTATATTTTTATTCCACTATTGTCTGAACATATGCCTGGTATGGTTTTGATTTTAAAAAAAAGTTGAGACTTGCTTCATGAGTACATATGTGATTAATCTTAAAGTGGGTTCCATGTGCAGATGAGAAGAATGTATATTCTGTAGTTGTTGGGTGGAGTATTCTGTAGATCACTATTGGGTCCAATTGGTCAAAGGTTGAATTTAAGTCCAGAATTTTTTTTAATTTTCTGCCTTATTGATCTGTGTAATCCTGTGTGTGTATGTGTGTGTGTGTGTGTGTGTGTGTGTGTGTGTGTGTGTGGTGGGGTGGAGGGGGCTTGAAGTCCCCTACTATTATTGTGTGGCGGTAGAAATCTTTTATGAGTTTGGATCCTCCAATGTTGGATTCATATATATTTAGGATAGTTGAGTCTTCTTGTTGAATTGAACCTTTTATCATTATTTAATGCCCCTCTTTGTCCTTTTTCTTTTGATATTGCTAGTTTAAATGCTGTATTATTTGATACAAGAATAGTGATGCCTACTCATTTTTCTTTTCCATTTGTATGATAGACCTTCATCCTTTTACTTTGAACTTATACTTGTAATTACACGTGAGATGGGTCTTCTAAAGACAAAAGAAGGATGGGTCTTATTTTCTTATCCAATTTGCCACTGTGTATCTTTTAAATGGAATGCTTAAACCATTTATACTCAAGGTTAATATTTATATGTTTATTTTTGTTCATCTTGTAGGATGTTACCTGGTTGCTTTGTATTGTCAGTTGTGTACTTGCTTTACCAAATCTTTGGGCTGTGTACTTACGTGTGTTTTTGTGGTAGCAGATCCCATTCTTTTCTTTCCATGTTTAGAACTCCCTTAAGCATCTCTTGCATGGCCATTCTGGTGGTAACAAATTCCTTTAATGATTGCTTGTCTGGGAAATGTTTAATTTCTCTTTTGGTTATGAAGTTTAGTTGGTGGGATGTGACATTCTTGGTTGGACTTTCTTTTCTTTAAAAGTGCTAAAATTAGGCCTCCAATCTCTTCTGGCTTGGGAGGTTTCTGCTGAGAAGTCTGTTATTAGTCTTATTTTATTCCTTTTGTAGGTGATACAACCCTTTTCTCTAGCTGTCTTTAAGATTTTCTTTTCATGTTGACCTTGGAAAGTCTGATGATTATGCCTTGGATGATTGTCTTGTCTTGTGTGGTATCTCTCAGGAGTTCTCTGAATTTCTGGAATCTGTATGTTGACCTCTTTAGTGAGATTCGGAACATTTTCATGGGATGTATCCTCGGAAATATTTTTCAAGTTGCTAACTCTCCCTTCTTCTCTCTCAGGAAACCCAGTGAGTTGTAGGTTTGGTCGCTTTATATAATTATATATTTCTCAGATGCTTTGTTCATTTTTTACAATTTTTTTCTTTTTTTTTTTTTTTTTTTCCTGACTGGGTTGATTTGAAGAACTGGATTTGCGCTCTGAAAATTTTTTCCCTCTGATTGGTCTAGTCTGTTGTTAAAGCTTCCAATTGTATTTAAAAATTATTTCAGTCAAGTTTTCAATTCCAGAGTTTCAATTTGGTTCTTCTTAATATAGCTGTGTTATCTTTCAAATCTTGAATCATTTTCTTGGCTTCATAAGATTTTCAACTTTCTCTTGGATCTCATTGAGTTTCCTCATCATACAAATTCTAAATTCTATGTCTGTCATGTCAAACATTTCAAACTGGTTATGATCCATTTCCAGAGAGCTAGTGTGATCTTTTGGAGGGTGAGGAAGGATTCTGATTTTTTCAGTTGCCAGCATTCTTGCTCTGCCTCCTTCTCATCGGAGTGAGCCTAACACTTCTTCTTTTGTTTAAATTTGCTGTTGTTTGGATGGGTTTTTTATTATTATTATTCTTTCTTCCCTTGAGAGTTTGACTGTGGTTTATGTTCTGGTTAACTTCTTAGTGCTTCCAGAAGGCTAAGGCTCTGTTCTGGTTCCTTGGTTGTAGGTAGGTTCCTGTAGTGGGTTTAACAGATATTGCATGTTGAAATAATATATTTTTGTTGTGGTGTAACTCAGCTATAGTCCTATATGTGGCACTTAAAAAAAAGGCTGCCATATTGCTTCTTATTCAGCTTCATTTGCCTCTTTTTGTGTTTCAGTACATTTGAAGCAGTGCAGTGGAAAGGGAAGGTAGAGGGTAAGAGATGACTCCTTCTCCAAATACATTTTGGGCCTCAGTGGTGTCTCCTTTAATTGCTGGTTTCATGCCCACATTTCCCTTTCCCTAAGGGGTCTTTGGTGGGCTGTGATCCCTCCTTCCTTATGGGTGGTGCATGCTAAAAGTTTGGTCACCCGTAGACCTGTGACTTCCTGAGGACTTACTGGTCCTCTCTGTTTGCTATAGTCAGAGTGGGTTATGGGGTATGTCTGCAATTGGTCTGGTGATGCAGTGGGTCAAGGGTGGAGGATCCTCCAGCAGAGCAATGGCACCATAGGTGTGCAAACAGTATGGTGCCTACAGTCCAGGGTTCTTGGTCTAGCAGACAGTTGTAGGGCCTGCTCATTTCATGGTTGTTCAACCTAGTGGTTCTCCCTCCAGCATACACTCTGGGATTAGGCATGGCAAGCTGGGTTTGTTCCAGTCGTTCTGCACCCAGATAACTGAGCCATGAGGCTCCTTGGGGAAGAAACCGTGGCTGTCCATCAGGCCATACCCTTTCAAGTTCAGTATTGCAGAGGAAGGGATGCCCAGGTTCCATGCTGGTCCACAAACCACTCCACTCTTCTATCTGTTTTGAGTGTTGGTGATCCTCTCCCGCTCGAACTCTGGCCACAAGTCTCAGTTCGATATTCCTGGGTGGTGTGCTTAAATTCTGAGAAGTTAAGACTGAGCCCATTGTTTGCCCACTGGCCTCATGGGGTCAAGCACCAGCTGTGCTTAGGGTGCAAACTATATCCAGGCCACCAGCAAAACAGTCAGGTGGCATAGTGGAGGCTGTGCTGTGGGCACACTTCTGCAGAAATGGCCAGACAAGTGGTCTTCGGAGGGGCTGTCAGGCAAGAATACACATGGATCAGATGCAATTCAGTCCCATAGTAATGGTTACCCTACTGTCTCCTGGCCTGGCTGAAAGCAGGCACTGCAGCAAGATCAAGATCCTTGTGGCATGGCCACCAATGATTGTGTTTTGCTGCAGCTGCACAGTGCTGGGGAAATTTCTGGGATCCACATGGGTTCAAGTTATGTGTCTCCCTGATATATGGGTGGCTCCCCTGCCAGTCTGAAGGTCTATAGGGGTAGTGGGAACTCCTGTAGCTAAGATCCCAGAGACCTGCGGGAAAAGTGTGGTATCCTAGGATTCCTTCACTCACCCCTTTCTTAAGTGCAATTTAGGTTCGGAGGTCAGTCCTGGACCCCAAGCAAGCTTGCCAGCTTCCTCCCTCTTCAACCACAACATCTACATCACCTCTTCATCCACTTTCAGTGTTTTCCCAAAATACCTTATTTTCCTCTTTTCTTTAAAGATCTATGTTGATCATAAATTGATAGCAGTGAGTTTTGGTGTATGTGTGTGCCTGTGTGCGTGTGTGTGTGAGTAAGGGAGGGGCTTCTTTTCATCTGAAAATTGAAATAGTTTAAAAAATAGATTTGAAATATCTTGTTTGATTACAGTTTAATTCTTCCTGAAAATGTTCTACTTCTCACTATAGTTCTCTTTAAAAGGACACATTATGAATATTATAACACATATGCATTTTTCTTTGATCTAGAAAAGCTTTTTGTCATAAAAAGAACATGAGTGTTATTATTAGGTACAACAGTTGAAGAATGAACTAAGGAGCAGCTCTTGGTTTTTCATGTAATTCCATTTTAACTAACGGTGTTAGAATCAGAATATAAAACATAAGTAGGAAAGCATGTGATATTTACTAATGACTAAGCTTTCCAATATCTCAAATCATTTTGAAATCAAAATATGAATCTCTCTGATGAATACTCCCAACTCAGCTCTGACAAAGATCTTAAAATAAAATACAGCTCTAACTATATGATTTCCTCATCATAACCCAGTTTCCCTGGGATAAACATCCTTCATACCAAATAGAATACAGTAAGAAACATAAAAGAGACAGATATTTTGAAAATCTGTTTAAGAGAGTATATCTAATGACCCAACACTATACTCTATACTACTTTTTATTTTTAAAGACAAAAATCTGCAGGCAGAAATGTAAGGAAGTATCACTGTTATTAGATGACATCCTGTGAATTATTAGTGCCCGGGTGCCTAAGTGTAACACAATGTGAAAAAAGGAGAGAAAACATATGTTCAGCATGTTGGCAATAACAGATAATGTAGCACAACTGGCCGGAAGCCTAGATCTGTTAACAGCATTCTCTTGGTGACCATGAAATTAATAGTTGGAAATGTTGAGGGTAGCCTCAAAAGTGGTTATACTTTGTACAACAATATATTGAATAGAGTTGTCAAGGCAACACATAATGCTATATAGGATCAGAGAAGGTTGTTCATGAACTTGCAAGAGACAAACCAGGGGCTTCCATGTAGTGTGCTTTAGACTTTGTGGGGATCAAAGTGAATAATTTGTGCAGTTTCCATAGACATTTTTTAAGCTTGAAAATATTGTTTGAGATGAAACAATTCTTATGATGCTATCATATATACATACACAGTATGTGCATAAATGAATATTTTCTATCTAGTATTTTTATTTAGAAATCTAATAATCTAATACTGTTGACAAATCTAAAGGAATGGTGTCTTTAAAAGTTAACAGTAATCATATTTCTTTGTTTTTAATTCTGTTTATGTGTTGAGTCACATTTATTTGTTGAACCTTTCTTGTATCCCAGGAATGAAACCCACTTGATCATAGTGAATCATCATTTTAATGCGCTACTATATTTGGTTTTCCAGCATTTTGTTGAAGATTTTGGCATCTATGTTCATGAAGGATATTGTCCTATAGTTTTTTTTTTCTTGTGTCTTTGTCAGAATTTGGTATCAGGATGATATTGGTTTCATAAGGCAAGAGTTGAAATACCGCCTATTAAGTACTATGCTCACTATTTGGATGATGGGTTAATTTAAGTCCAAACCTCAGCATCACGCAATATATCCATGTAATAAACCTTCACATAAACCCTCTTGAACATAAAAATTTAAAAAGTCAATAATGTACATAATTAATCAAATTCTTCCTTTTTCTTTTCCTCCCTCCTTTTTTTACTTTATTTAATAAACCTTTATTGAGTTTTGTTTCAAGCTAGCTAGTTGGTATAAAATGACACATAAGGCATGTGTGTTAGTCTGTTTTTGTCACTAAGGGAATACCTGAGACTGTTTAATTTATGAATAAAAGGGTGTTACTTGTCTCATGGTTCTGCAGGCTATATAGGAAGCATATGTTATCATCTACACAGCTTCTGGTGAGGCCTCAGGAAGCTTTCAATCATGGTGGAGGGCAAAGCAAAAGCCAGGATATCACGTAGTGAGAGCAGGAGCAAGAGAGATGAAGCAGGTGCCACAATCTTAAATTACTAGGTCTCACATGAACTAACCGTAGAACTAACTCATTACTATGGAGATGGCACCAAAATATTTATGAAAGATCACCAGGCCTCACCTCCAACATTGGGAATTACATTTCAACATGAAATTTGTAGGGGACAAATATCTAAACTATATCATCATGGCTTATAATACTGGGGAAATCACAGTCTAGTAAGGGAAGCAGGAATACACAGATAAGTTCAATAAAGTGTGCCATATTTGCTAAATACCTTTTTATAGAGCACTTTTATTAATCAATTATAAATAGAAAGTTCCTGAAAAGAAAACCATCATTTGTAATATTTTTCTGTAATAACTCAGATACATTTTATTTTCATAAAATTAAACCCTAGTCAGCAACATTGCAAATACTGACCAAAGGAAATTATGGGAGCCTACAATGGAAGTTGTAAGCTAAAAACTGATGGACATTTGGAGCAATCAGAAAACTAAAACCTATGGAAAAGTTCAAAGACATTCAAAGATGTTTAATGAGAATATTAGGCATTTTGATAAATATTTGGATAGGTAGTTTGCTTTTATAGAGGAAACCCTTTTGTGATGAAGTCCAAAATCTTTTATTAATGAGAATTGGTCAGGCATGACCACATGAGTGAAGCAAATTCATATTTTTTTATAAATATAAAGTCATTGTATTCATTTACTAATATAAATATCATTGAGTAATAATAAGCACAGGCATTGATAAAAATGTGTGGAATGTGTGTACATTTTTTGCCATGTGCTCCTTGATATATTGCTCATTGAGCTACAGCATTTTTTTCTTATAAGGTATGAGAAGCCCATCTTAAAATATGGACATTTTAAATTTGTGGCTTAATTTGCCAAATTGCATGATACAGGATGATGCTGATAATACTGATTAATGTGATACTCTGGAATTTGTTTATTATTATTATTATTATACTTTAAGTTCTGGGATACATGTGCAGAACATGCAGGTTTGTTACATAGGTATACATATGTCATGGTGGTTTGCTGCACCCATCAACCTGTCATCTAGGTTTTAAGCGCCACGTGCATTAGGCATTTGTCCTAATGCTCTTGCTCCCCCTTGTCCTCTAACCCCCGACAGGCCCCTGTGTGTGATGTTCCCCTCCCTGTTTCCATATGTTCTCATTGATTGACTCCCACTTATGTGTGAGAGCATGCAGTGTTTGGCTTTCTGTTCCTCGGTTAGTTTGATTAGAATGATAGTTTCCAGCTTCATCCATGTCCCTGAAAAGGACATGAACTCATTCTTTTTTATGGCTGCATAGTATTCCATAGTTATATGTGCAACATTTTCTTTATCCAGTCTATCATTGATTGGCAATTGGGTTGGTTCCAAGTCTTTGCTATTGTAAACAGTGCTGCAGTAAACATACATGTGCATGTGTCTTTATAGTAGAATGAATTATAATTCTTTGGGTACATACCCAGTAATGGGATTGCTGGATCAAATGGTATTTCTAGTTCTAGATCCTGGAGGAATCACCACACTGTCTTCCACAATGGTTGAACTAATTTACACTCCCACCAAGAATGTGAAGAGATTGCTATTTCTCCACATCCTCTCCAGCATCTGTTGTTTCCTAGCTTTTTAATGATTGACATTCTGACTGGCGCAAGATGGTAGCTCATTGTAGTTTTGATTTGCATTTCTCTAATGTCCAGTGATGATGAGCTTTTTTCATATGTTAGGTGGCACAATAAATATCTTCTTTTGAGAAGTGTCTGTTCATATCTTTCACCCACTTTTTGATGGGGTTGTTAGGTTTTTTTCTTGTAAAATTTTTTATGTTCCTTGTAGATTCTGGATATTAGACCTTTGCCAGATGGGTAGATTGCAAAAAATTTCTCTCATTCTGTAGGTTGCCAGTTCACTCTGATGATAGTTTCTTTTTGTGTACAGAAGCTCTTTAGTTTAATTAGCTCCCATTTGTCAATTTTGGCTTTCATTGCAATTTTTTTTGGTGTTTTAATGATGAAGTCTTTGCCCATGCCTATGCCCTGCATGGTATTGCCTAGGTTTTGTTCTAAGGTTTTTATAGTTTTAGGTTTTACATTCAAGTCTTTATTCCATCTTGCATTAAGTTTTGCATAAGATGTAAGGAAGGGGTCCAGTTTCAGTTTTCTGCATATGGCTAGCCAGTTTTCCCAACATCATTTATTAAACAGGAAATCCTTTCCTCATTGCTTGTTTTGTCAAGGTAAAAATCAGATGTTTGTAGATGCTTGGAGTTATTTCTGAGACTTCTCTTCTGTTCCACTGGTCTATGTATCTGTTTTGGTACCAGTACCCTGCTGTTTTGGTTTCTGTAGCCTTATAGCATAGTTTGAAGTCAGGTAACATGATGCCTCCAGCTTTGTTCTTTTGGCTTAGGATTGTCTTGGCTGTGCGGGCTCTTTTTTAGTTGTTGTTGTTTCATATGAAATTTAAAGTAGTTTTCTCTAATTCTGTGAAGAAATTCAGTGGCAGCTTGATGGAAATAGCATTGAATCTATAAATTTCTTTGGGCAGTATGGCCGTTTTCACTATATTGTTTCTTCCTATCTATGAGCATGAAATGTTTTCCCATTTGTTTGTGCTCCCTTATTTCTTTGAACAGTGGTTTGTAATTCTCCTTTAATAGGTCCTTCACTTCTCTTGTAAGTTGTATTCCCAGGTATTTTATTTTCTTTGTAGCAATTGTGAATGGGAGTTCACTCATGATTTGGCTCTCTGTTTGTCTATTATTGGTGTATAGAATGTTTGTGATTTTTTCACATTGATTTTTGTATCCTGTGATGATGGGCTTTTCTAAATACACAGTCGTGTCATCTGCAAACAGAGACAATTTGGCTTTCTCTCTTCCTATTTAAATACCCTTTATTTCTTTCTCTTCCCTGATTGCCTTGGCCAGAACTTTCAATACTGTGTTGAATAGGAGTGGTGAGAGAGGGCATCTTTTTTTTGGGGGGGGGGGGGAGCGGGGAACAGAACAAGAAACACCTTTATTACACGCGTGAAGACAAAACGAGGATTTATTTGCCCTTCCGGGCTTTGATTTTCCTAAGATAGAACTCCAACTCTTTGCCCTCTAGCACATAACCATCTGCTCGGCCACACTGTCCCGGCCTGGAAGCAATGCACGCAAGAAGCTTGCCCTGCTGGAACTGCTCCTCCAGGAGACTGCTGATTTTGGCATTCTTTTTCCTTTCATCATATTTCTTCTGAATTTTTTTAGATCTTTTTTTGTTTAAAATCTCTTCTTCCTCAGGAGTCAGCTTGGCTCCCTTCTTGCGGCCCAGGGGCAGCGCGTAGTGGGACTGGTACCACTGTCGGTAGGTGTGCTGTCGATAAGCACGATGCAATTCTTCACCAGAGTCTTGGTACGGACCAGCTCATTATTAGATGCATTGTAGACAACATCCACGATCCTTGTTTTACGAGTACAACACTCTGAGCCCCAGGAGAAATTCCCTACGTCTAGCCTCAGGGCACGGTATTTCTTGTTACCTCCCCGCACACGGACTGTGTGGATGCGGCCGGGGCCAATCTTGGTGTTGGCAGTCGGGCGCCCCAACTCATACTTCCGCTTCTTGTGGTAGGGCTTTCTCTTGCCCCCGGTTTTGCGGCGCTTGTGCCAATTGTCCCGAGAAATGCCCATAGCTCGGCGCTGGCTGGAAAGAGACGAGAGGGCATCCTTGTCTTGTGCCTATTTTTAAAGGGAATGCTTCCAGCTTTTGCCCATTCAGTATGATATTGGCTGTGGGTTTGCCATTAATAGCTCTTATTATTTTGAGACGTGTTCTATCAATACCCAGTTTGTTAAGTATTTTTAGTATGACTAGGTGTTGAATTTCATGGAAGGCCTTTTCTGCATCTATTGAGATAATCATGTGGTTTTTGTCATTGGTTCTGTTTATTGATTTGCATATGTTGGACCAGCCTTGCATCGCAGGGATAAAGCTGACTTGATTGTGGTGAGTTAACTTTTTGATGTGCTGCTGGATTTGGTTTGCCAGTATTTTATTGAGAATTTTTGCATCAATGTTCATCAGTGATATTGGCCTGAAATTTTCTTTTTTTGTTATGTCTCTGACAGGTTTTGGTATCAGGATGATGGTGGACTCTAAAATGAGTTAGCAAGAAATCCCTCTTTTTCTATTGTTTGGAGTAGTTTCAGAAGGAATGGTACCAGCTCCTCTTTGTACTTCTGGTAGAATTCGGCTGTGAATTTGCCTGGTCCTGGGCTTTTTTTGGTTGGTAGGCTATTAATTAATGACTCAATTTCAGAACTTATTATTGGCCTATTCAGGGATTTGACTTCTTCCTTATGTAATCTTGAGGGGGTGTATGTGTCCAGGAATTTATCCATTTCTTCTAGATTTTCTAGTTTATTTGCATAGTGATGTTCATAGTATTCTCTGATGGTAGTTTGCATTTCTGTGGGATCAGTGGTAATATCCCCTTTATCATTTTTTATTGTGTCTATTTAATTATTCTCTCTTTTCTTCTTTATTAGCCTGGCTAGCCGTCTATTTTGTTAATCTTTCCAAAAAATTAGCTCCTGGATTCATTTATTTTTTGAAAGGGTTTTCATGTCTATTTCTTTCAGTTCTGCTCTGATCTTAGTTATTTCTTGTTTTCTGCTAGCCTTTTTAATTTGCTCTTGCTTCTCTAGTTCTTTTAATTGTGATGTTAGGGTGTCCATTTTAGATCTTTCCCGCTTTCTGACGCGGGCCCCGCTGCTGTCTTCAGCGCTGTCAGGAAGGAACGTTTAATTCTGCTGCACCCTCAGCCGCCCCTTCCTCCGGGTGCTCTGTCCCAGAGAGATGAGAATTTTATCTATAAACCCCTGACTGGGGCTGCTGCCTTTCTTTCAGAGATGCCTTGCACAGTGAGGAGGAATCTAGAGAGGCAGTCTGGTCACAGCTGCTTTGCCACCCTGCAGTGAATTCCACACAGTCCAAACTTCCTTAACACTGTGAGAGGAAAACCCCCTAATCAAGCCTCAGTAATGGTGAATGCCCCTCTCCCCACCAAGCTATATCATCCCAGGTTGACTTCAGACTACTGTGCTGTCAGCCAGAATTTCAGACCAGTAGTTCTAAGTTTGCTGGGTTCCATGGGAGTGGGACCCGCTGAACCAGACAACTTGGCTTCCTGGCTTCAGCCCTCCTTCCAGGGGAGTGAAGGGCTCTGTTTCCCTGAGGTTGCAGGTGCCACTGGGGTGTGGGGAAAAAAAAATACTCCTGCAGCTAGCTCAGTGTGTGCCTAAACACCTTCCTGGTTTTGTGCTTGAAACCTAGAGCCTTGGTCGTGTAAGCACACAAGTTGCAAAAACCGTGGGAAAAGCATAGTATCTGGATAGCACGGTCGCTCACGGCTTCCCTTGACTAGGGGAGGGAGGTCCGCAGCCCCTTGTATGCCTGAGGAGATGCCCTACCTTGCCTCTGCCTGCCCTGGGTGGGTTGCATCCACTATCTAACCGGTCCCAATGAGATGAATCCGGTACCTCAGTTGGAAATGCAGATATCACCTGCCTTCTGCGTTCGTCTTACAGGAAGCTGCAGACTGGAGCTGTTCCCATTGGGCCATCTTGTCCAGGAATCAATGATGTTCTGGAATTGTTATCTCTCTCTCTCTTTTATTTTATTTTATTTTTTCAAGAGAGTGTCTCTCTGTCGCCATGCTGGAGTGCAGTGGCGCAACTTCAGCTCACTGCAAGCTCTGCCTCCTGGGTTCACGCCATTTTCCTGCCTCAGCTTCCCAAGTAGTTGAGACTACAGGCGCCCACCACCACGCCCGGCGAATTTTTTGTATTTTTAGTAGAGACAGGGTTTCACCGTGTTAGCCAGGGTAGTCTCGATCTCCCAACCTCGTGATTCTCCCGTCTCCGCCTCCCAAAGTGCTAGGATTACAGGCATGAGCCACCACACCCAGACTATTATCTGTTTTTATGCATTGCTTTTGTTTATTACTTTGAATAATTTTAAGGTAAATGGACATAATATTTGTTAAGCATTCTGGTTGAAGTGCTGAATATATTTTAACTAAGATTTAAGATTTTAAGATTTACTATAAGCTATAATAATTTAGATTATGCTGTTTTAGTATAGAGATAGAAATATAGATCAATGGTACAGAACAGAGAAACCAGTAAATAACCCAATCAAATATGCCCAACTTATTTTTGACAAAAGTACAATACAATTTTTTTGACAAATGTATTTTTTAAAAAAAGTACAATACAACTCAGGAAGAAGGCCTTTGAAACAAATGGTGCTGGAATAATTGGATATCCAGAGGCAAATAAATAAAAGTTGAGCTAAGCTTATACCACAGAAATTAACTCAAAGTAATTCATAAAATTAAATTTTATAAGTAAAAATCTAAAAATTTCAGAAGAAAATAAAGGGGGACATCTTTGGGACCTATGGCAACACATGGTATTAAAAGAGTTTTAGACTTGACGTCAAGAGCACAATCCTTAAGAAATAATTTAAAAAAAAAGAATAATTTGGGTTACATTTGAACAAACAAACCATATTGAAAGAAACGGGTGACTTTTCTCAATATATTACCACATATGTTTTGATAAAAATTTTCAAATCCAAGATGCATAGTTTTCCAAATATTCTTTCTAACAAGAGTTACATTTTATACCAAATTTCTCACTAGCTTATTAATTTATGCTATGGACTCTGTTTCCAATATATAGTGTTAGGTGATATAACACATTAATCTGAAAATGTAATGAAATTGTCAAAATATTAGATTCCTATGAATAATAAAATTTTTAGTGTTTACAATATTATTTTCATTTTTTCAAGTATATATATATATAAGCAATTTAAATGACAACTTTTGCAAGATTCAGAAAATTGAAAATATACTCTAAATTATCATAGTAATGCTAATAGTAGGAATTTCCAATTGAAAATAGGAATTTCAATAAAGAGATAAATATTAAAATGAGATCATTAGAAACTGTAAAATTATCAAAGGAATGTCCACAGCAGACCTTTTAAGAAATTTCAATTTAACAGGACCTATAAGTGGTTAAGAAATACTGTGTTTTGAACCACCATTTATTGCAAATTTGTTGCTTATAATTGAAAACTAACAGAAAACCCAATTATGAAATATTAAAGAATGAAGAAAATTTATTGATTCATTCAAGTGAAAGTGCTGGAAGGAGTTCAGAAAACAGACATGGTTTCATCTGGGATCTGGATTTGTTTTTGCTCCAGCTTTCCTGTGTCTACCAACATGTGGGTACTGGCATGATGTTTAGTCTGGATAATTCATAGTTGAAAATGTCTAGACAAAGGAGCTATTCTCACAACCATGCAACAAAGTTCCAAAGCTTTATGTTGATTGAGACACTATTCATTCAATGCCTGTTTTCTGTGGAATGAAATGTGGTAATTTTACTGGGCATCAATAACTTAATACTCTGGCTCAGATCCCAAGTGAAAGAGACCCCACTTCGTTCTGCAAAACGAAGCCCAGCTAATCCTGCCTGCGTTTTTATAAGGATAGCATTGAGGAGTGACTGTTGGGGTATTTGATGGGTATTGTGTATCTGTTTCTTAATCAGGGAGACAAGGTGAACTGTGGAATTGGAATAAATTATTGGTGGGATTTATTTGAAGCACCAGAGCTATAGGCCTTGAGTAACTGCTTGAATAATGAGGTTTTCTCTGTGAAAAATTGGGAAAAATATAGATAAGAAAGAAAAAGAAAAAAGAAAATGATGTGATTGAAAGTACTGTGTTTCTCAGTTGCTGGTGCTGTCAGAATTTTGTGAAGAACATGTTATTTTTGTTTGTGAATATTTGATACTTCATATGAAACACTGACAGTACACTGAGACTTGCGGAGCATATGAAAAGTGAACTTGGCAGAAAAGAAAAGGGAAAAAAAAAAGCTCAACTCATCAGGCATCAAAAATAAGCATACAAATCTCGATAAAATACTACATTCCTGCTGGAGTCCTTAGACTTCCTAACTACAATATTTATTTACAAAACAAGTTACAATAAATATATGTACATATATATTTGTTCATAGACACAGAGACAAAAATGGTTTTGTAAATCTCGGTATAAAATATTTAAATAATCAATTGTATCAGAAAATATCAATCTAAAGCAAGGTTTAAGAACTGAACACTTTTTTTTCTACACTTGTGACGCATGAAAAAAGATACAATGGAAGTCATAATATAAAGTGGGGCTTATGTGGTAGTCTGGATATAGGGTATTAATGTTAGGCATAAAGATAAAATAAGAATGAATGTGCGGTATCGAAAGAGATAGTGAAATCAGAAGGCTCCAACGAGCTCAGAGTAACAAAAGGGATGAAAAGAAGTCTGACTTGGGGAAATTCCATAGATAGATTTTGTTTTTGATGGATTTCATTGATAACGTATAGTGGGGGGAGTGACATATCTGATGAAATGATGTTTCCCACAAATAGACTGAGCTTGTGCAGTTCAGTCTCTTTGAATATTGGAGCTAGATTTACCCAGAAACAGATTCATTTTTCTTCATCTTCCAATCAAAACCCCCAGCAGGCTTTTATCTTTTGAATTTGACAAACTGATTCTAAATCATATTTTAAAAAATGATAGCTGAAATAAGTTTGAAAAGAATTTAATTAAATAATTTTGTTACCTGATTTCAAGACTATAAAACTAGTTACCTACAACATGTTAATGGTGAAAGTATTGATAAATATATTAACGGAACAGAAGAAGGTTTCCAGAATAAACTCACACATATGTAGTCAATTATTTTTTTCAATAAATGTGCTCAGGTAATTTAATGAAGAAAGGATAGACTTTCCATAAAATGGTGATCAGGAAACTGTAAATTCATAAATAAAAAAAAAATTAATCTGGAGCAATATCTGATATCATGTTTAGCTATATGATCAGATGGATCATATAGCTAAACATAAATTATAAATGTTCTAGAAGGAAATAAGACTGATATTTTAGGACACAAAAGCTATTAACAATAAAAATAACAGAAATAATGCATTGGGCTTCATCGCAAGGAAAAACAGTTCTTCAGAAGATAATACTAATAAAAAAATCATACACTGAGGTACAATAGTTTAACATTTGCGGTATAAATTTCTGACTAAAAACCCTTATTCAGAGTACATAATACAGAAAAATAATATATAAAGATGAGATATACAAGTCAATACATGACAAATAATCAGATCATAAGAATTAATTTAAAAAACCTTAATCAAGAAAACATATCAATGGTCAATGAAAATACGTTGACATAGTGTCCAGGAAATATATTAAAGTCTCAATGATATGCAGCTATAGATGCTAAGAATGGCTGAAATTAAAGAGACCGATTATAATACAAAGTGTCTCAGAGGAAGTGAGAGTATAAAATTGTAAAAACTTGTAAAACAGGCCGGGTGTGGTGGCTCACGCCTGTAATCCCAGCACTTTGGGAGGCCAAGGCGGGTGGATCACCTGAGGTCAGTAGTTTGAGACCAGCCTGGCCAACATGGCGAAACCCTGTCTCTACTAAAAATAGAAAAATTAGCTGGGAATGGTGGCCCATGCTGGTAGTCCCAGCTACTCGGGAACATGAGACAGGAGAATAGCTGGAACTCGGGAGGTGAAAGTTGCAGTGAGCTGAGATTGCACCATTGCACTCCAGCCTGGGTAAAAAAAAAGAGAAAAAGCTTATAAAACAATGTGACAGTTTCTTATAAAGTTAAACATACACCTAAACAATGACCCAGTAATTTAATTCATATTTATCCTCAGTGATATAAAAACATATGTACAAAAATGTTCATAGCAATTTCAATCAAAGTAACCAAATATTGGACAAAAGACTAATTGTCTATCTTTAGGCTAATAGATACATCTAGATAATGGAATACCAACTAGCAACTGAAAGGAGTACTGCATTTTTCTAAAAGAATAAATATATAATGCAATTGGGATGAGTGAAAGAAGACTGGCATACAATGAAATGTGCACTGCATGCTTCTAGTAAAATTAAGCTCTGGGGGAATAAAAGCAAAAAAAATCTAAGATTTGATGATAAATATCAAATCAATAATTGCCTGGGGTTTAGATGAACTGCAGTGGGGACATGTAATACTTTTGGGGAGGATGCAAAAGTTCTGTACCTTACTGAGGTGTCATTAATATATTTAGTATATTTTCCCATACACATTCATTTATAAAATTAAAATTTGTGCAGTTTATTTTAAGAAAAATCATACCTCAATAAAGTTTATTTTAAAAAGCAAACAACAGGATTGCTGACATTTTGTTTTAAATGATTTTAGTCTTTTTAAATTATAAAGCTATAATTCTCATCATATTGTCCAACAAAGTCTTACAAAGCCCAAGCAAATTAGAAAGATTGAAAATGATGAGTGTTAGTAGAACACTATATGAAGTGTACAAAGGCTTTAAAACAATTTTCATTGATAAAAGAATTTTAGAAGGTTGAGTCATGTAGAATGGCGTTTTTGGCAGATAGCAAAATCTGAAAAGAAAAAAGGAAATGTGTACATTCACAGGGTGTATTTTTTCTTTGCTTTATAAATCACTATGGATTTGAAAACATACAAGTAATATTAAGAAGAAGAATTTCTGGAACTTTTGAGTATTAAGACAAGGCTAGACAGCTTCTTATTTCACAACGTAAGTCATGCTTGGACAAGAATAAATGAACTCTCTAGCAAAAAGACCAAGTTTAGTTTGAAATTATGACCCTGTGACAATTACGAATTTTGAAAAACACTTTCTCTCAGATGTATAAATGATCCTCTTTCTGTCTCTTTTCTCCCTCCTTACCTGCCTCCTTCTTCCCATCAATAACATAAATTCTTGTCAATAAACTTGTGTTCTTATTCTAAATACAATTTATATATAACAATGTGCTGTTATTTTTAATTGAAAAATAGTCCATTGTTATAATAACCTTTTTTATTTCCCTGGATCCCTGGAAATTAATATTTCTCTTACTAAGGGTATTGACTTATTTTTCCCCCTGGCAATGCAGACCTTTAAGTGCAAGTACTGTAAGCAAATATCTTGAGATAAGACTCTGTGTCTCGGAAGGAATTCAGGCCACAATACCCAATGTACAGTTAATGAACCATATCATAAGGACACATATTGCTAGATGATGAAAAGTGATAGACACACAAACATTTGCAGTATTTAGGTAAAGTTTAGGTCAGATGTATTTTGACCCTGACCATCTGGTTATAAGTTATAAATATGTATACAGATAATTTTTGAATACATATTTTGCCTTTGTGATGATGGGTAGATATGTTTCCAGCAGGAATGTTGTTCAAAAGCACACAGTCTGCTTCTCTTAAGTATTGCCAGCATAATTTTCATCTACATTCTTTATGTCCAGTCTTAAGCAACAGATTATCAAACCTAAAGAATTTTGTTTGCTTGAAATTGAAAATAGCTTTAATATTATTTTGGTGCACTTTCTTTGTGAGAATGTTGTGTGTATGCGCACATGTGATGTACAGTTTAAAGTGTAAGATTCTACCTGAAATAACTTACTATTTTTAATTAAAAAATTGAGGCTAATGCTACTGTGAAACACACTGATGATTCTATAACCACTGCACAGTGTGTTTTCTGTAAGTGAATAAACATTATGAAACGTTTTAAGTTTTGGCATAAATAAATACTTTGCTTTCTTATTCCATGCCATGAGGGGCGTTTATTTTTATGGCTGCCACTTCTGAATCTCATTGAATTTGAACAAAACAATACTAAAGAAGGGATATTCTTTCTGAATGATTGTTATTATCTTCTCAAAAGCTATGCCTTCCATCACTTTTAAACAAAACTGTCACTTTGCAAAATTAGATTATTAATTTCCATGAGGCGTGAATCTCAATCTTTGTAGTACTTTTTCAATACAATCATTAAGAGAAAGTTCATGAATACCTAATCAAAAAGAGGCATTTGCATCATATAAATACCTCCAATCTCCTATTCTGTATGCAGTGGCTGCATTACCATCTGGCAAAGGTTTCAGTTGACTGAAACTGAAGCAATAAATTAATACAATAAAAGATACTACCATTAGTTTTAAACCAATTAAAATGCTTGAAGGAGGCTCAATGCATGTTAAAATGTTATGTCTACATCTGCCAACAGCTATGCACGAAAGCAATATAATGAACCAACCATGGCTGAAAGGAAGTTAGCAGGAGTCAAGGGTGCTCTTCATTGCTGGCACTTATAACAAAGGCTTACACAATTAAAAAGTAAATACTGGTACATGCCCATGATTATCACAACAACATCCTCAGTTCTCAGGCATAGCATGAAACTTACTGTTTCTTCTTATTGAACATATAAATACCATTGTTTTTCAAATGACAAAGTTTCTGATTTAATGTCTCTGAAAAATTTCTACTCATTGGGATCTATTTAAAAAACTAACATTGCATTTACAAAATTTCCAGAAATCACTTCAAAAGTAGAAAAGATAGATATTTACAACAACATGATTTTGAAAAAAAAAGTATTTTTCTCTAGTTTTATTTTTTAATGTTGTTTTATGTTAAAGCTAGTTTTTGTGTAAAAAACAGATAAAAAGAAAGCAGTGGATATTTCATAGAATTTTTTCCATTATGTAGATTATTCTCATAATAATATCATTTAAGAGATTCAATGTGTATCTATCTGAATTCACACAATAGAGTAAAATGAATTAGAGAACAATTCATTCTCATAAAGCATATCTGGTACATTGGCATAAACTGATAATCAACAAATTAGAAAATCATAAAGTGTATGTTTCTTATCTTAAGAAATTTAAAATATTTTCCCAAGGCAAAATGAGATTATCTATATCCACCAAGAATATCTATATCTACCTATCAGTCAGTCAATCATTCATTAGATCTGTCTAAAATCTATCATCTGTTTCTAGATGGGCAGCATTAATATTCATTATGAATAGAAAAATACACAAATAGTGTTCCAGTAACGTGAAAAACTCTAAGAACATTCACTTTGTTCCAATTTGATCCACCGTGATCCACTTTGCCATATCATAGTACTTATAAAATCTAGAAAGCTTTCAATAAATAGTAGTTATCACTATTATCAAGAATATTATTCTACTAGGAAAATATCTATATATGCTATAAGCTATTTAAGTTGATTTAATTCATACCTAAGTTCAATTATATTCCAAAGAAATAAATTGACCCTTCTATTTCTTGTACTCATCCTTTGGTAATCAGAATATGCATCTGATGACAATTTTTAAACACGTGACTATTTTTGTAAACCACTCTGCAATGTATATAATGTTCACTAACAATACTAACATCATAAGAGTGCTGTCATTGCAATTTGCAACCCCAAAATGCTATAAAGACAGTTTTTTAGTGATAAATATTAAAACATGGAAAGCTTACAATATTGTTTCCTATGGTCTTCAAATATGAATTGAATAGATTATTATTATGGTAGTTTTGGGATATAGTACACTTGTGTGAATCATTATTATAATAGTCTATATCTAATTTGCATAATATCAATCAATTAGCATTCAATAAAATGACTTTATTTTAAATTAAAATAATATTTTTGTAACTTCAAAATAAGATTGTGATTAAACTTGTATTTCCTGAACAAAAGTCATTTATAACATAATTCCTAAGCACATTAGTGTTTGTAATGTGATCATAAAAGGAGACTTTTCATTGAAATACAGGCAGATAGAATGTTATATTTCATATAAAGAGGTTAAATCATTGCAAGGTTAAAAAAATACATTTCTTCTGCCAATTAAATATTCAAAATGTTAACAATATTAAGATTATGCTATTATGTGATCATTATCCCTTTTTGGAGATCCCACAAGCTCCACTGTATTAATTTTGTTTCTATTTAAATTCTACTTAACTTTTGCCATATCGGCCATAGACTATGCAGAATTGAACATAGAATAACAAGGTAAGATCAATAAATAGGGGGAAAATAGAAGTGCCACTTTTTTCCTTCCCATCACCCCTGTCTCCAGCTTCTGGTAACCATCTTTTTAATATCTACATCTATGAATTCAACTTTATTATATTTCATATAAAAATGATATCATATTCTATTTGTCTTTCTGTGCCTGGCCTATTTTACTTACCATAATGCGTTTCACATCCATCCTTGTTGCAAATGGCAAGATTTCCCCTTTTTAAAGTCTGAACAGTATTCCATTGTGTGATTATCTCAAATTTTTTAATCTATTCACCCATAGATGGACACTTGGGTTGATTCCATGTCTTGGCTATTGTGACTAATGCTGCAATGAACATGGAATTGTGGACATCTCATCAACATATTGATTTCAGTTCCTCTGAAAATGCCAGAAATGGTGTTTCTAGATCACATGGCAGTTCTAGTTTTAGTGTTTTGAGAAAGCTTCATACCATTTTCCATAATGGTTGTACTAATTTACATTCCCACCAACAATGTATAGGAGTTCCCATTTCTCTTCATCCTCTCCAATACTTAGCTTTCATCTTCTAAAAATATCATTTTAATAGATGTGAGGTGGTATCTCATTGTGGTTTTAATTTGCATTTTTTCTAGTGATTAGTGATGATGAACATTTTTTTTTTCATGTACCTGTCGATCATGTGTATTTCTTCTTACGAGAAATAATGTGGCCATTTTATAAATCAGGTTATTTGTTTTCTGGCTATAGGGTTGTTTGCATTCCCTATATTTTTAAAATATTATTTCCCTTATCGGGACATGTAGCTTGCAAATGTTCTTTCACATTTGTAGGTTTTCTCTTCACTGTGTCAATTGTTTCCTTTGCTGTATAGAAGCTTTTAGTTTTATTTCATCCTATTTGTCTAGTTCTGTTTTGTTGTCTGTGTTTTGGGGGTCATTCACCCCTTATGTTTTCTTCTAGTAGTTTCAATTTTTATTTTTACTTATAATATTTTTCTTTTCTTTCTTTTTTTTTTTTTTTAAGACTGTCTCACTCTGTCACTCAGGTTAGAGTGCAGTGGTGTGACCATAGCTCACTGCAACCTCAGATTCCTGGGTTCAAGGAATCCCCCCCACCTTAGCCTCGCAAGTAGTTGGAACTACAGGCATGAACCACTATGCCCAGCTATTTAAAAAAAAAAAAAAAGTCTAAATTAATTAATTTATTTTTGAGACAGGGTCTCACTCTGTCCCGGACTAGAGTGCAGTGTGGTGAAATCACAGCTCACTATAGCCTTGACCTACCAAGTTCAAGAGATCCACCCACCTCAGCCTCCTGAGTAGCTGGGGCTACAGGAGCACACCATCACACCTGGCTAATTTAATTTTTTTTTTTTTTTTTTGTAGAGGAGGTCTTGCTATGTTGCCTAGGCTGGTCTAGACTTCCTGACTCAAGCAATTCCTCCACCTCGATCTCTGAAAGTGCCAAGAATACAGGTATGAGCCACTGCGCCCAGCCTCAAGTCTTACATTTAAGTGTTAATTCCACAGTGTATTGATTTTTGTATATGATATAAGGGTCTAATTTCATTCTCCTGCCTGTGCATACTCAGTTTTTCCACTTGACTTAGTGAAGAGACTGTCCTTTTCCCATTGTGTGCTCTTGGCATCTTTATCAAAAATCAGTTGACCATAAATATATGGGTTTAGTTCTGGGTTTTTTATCCTGCTTCATCAGTCAACATATCTGTTTTTATGTGAATACAATGCTCGTTTGGGGACAATTGTTTATAATTTGTTTCAATATCAAGGAGTGTGATGCCACCATCTTATGACTTTTTTTACTATTTGGGGTAGTTTATGACTTACTACAAATTTAATAATAGTTTTTCTTTCATTTCTGTAAAAAGTGACATTGAAATGTTGATAGGGATTGCATTGAATTTATAGATTGCTTTGAATATTGTGAACATTTTAACAATGCTAATTCTAATCAATGAACACAAGAGACCTCTCTATTTGTATTTTCTTCAAATTCTTTTTTTTTTTTTTTTTTTTGAGAAGGAGTCTTGCTCTGTCGCCCAGGCTGGAGTGCAGTGGCATGATCTCGGCTCAATGCAAGCTCTGCCTCCTGGGTTCATGCCATTCTTCTGTTTCAGCCTCCTGAGTAGCTGGGACTACAGGTGCCCACCACCACACCCGGCTAATTTTTTGTATTTTTAGTAGAGACAGGGTTTCACTGTGTTAGCCAAGATGTTCTCGATCTCCTGACCTTGTAATCTGCCCACCTCGGCCTCCCAAAGTTCTGGGATTACAGGCATGAGCCACCCCGCTCCCTGCCCAAATTCTTTTTAAAAATTATTTTTATTTTTAATTTTGGTGTATATAACAGGTATACATATTAATGGGGCACATGAGATATTTTGATATAGGCATGGAATATGAATTAAGAATATCTTGGAGAATGGTTTATCTATCCCCTCAAGCATTTATTCTTTGAGTTACAAACAATCGAATTACACTCTTTAAGTTATTTTACAATGTACAATTAAGTTATTATAGTCACCCTGCTGTGTAATCAAATAGTGGGTTTTATTCATTCTTTTTAACGATTTTTGTACCCATTAACAATCCCCACCTCCCCACCAGCCCCTCATTACCCTTCCCAGCCTCTGGGAACCATCCTTTTACTTTCTATGTCCATGAGTTCAATTGTCCTGATTGTTAGATCCCACAATTAAGTGAGAATATGTAATGATCTCCAATTCTATCCAGGTTGTTATGATTGACTGAATTTCATTATTTTTTTATGGTTGAAGAGTACCCCATTGTGAATATGTGCCACAATTCTTTTATAATCCATTGATGGACACTTAGGTTCCTTCCAAATCTCAGCTATTGTGAACAGTGCTGCAACAAACATAAAAAGTGCAGATACATCTTTGATATACTGATTCCCTTTTGAGTTTTGAGTATATACTCAGCAATGAGATTGCTGGATCATATGGTAGCTCAAATTTTGGATTTTTTTTTTTTTTTTTTTTTTTTTTTTTTTTTTTTTTAGGAATCTCCAAAATATTTCCCACAGTGGGAAACATCTTTTTAGTCTTTCTTTTCACGCCATGTGTACCCTCCCTAATTCTGCTGGCTGCCCTCCGTGAAGGCCTCTGTGAGATATACTCAGGGTTGTCTTCCCTGGGCTCCAAGCTGTAGAATTGGAGTGCCTATAACGCAGTTCTCACTGCTGCTTTGACTTTTATATTTTGCATGGCTCCCTACATCTGTTCAGTTCTAGGTAAGGTTAAATCCCTCTCCCATGATTGGGATTTTCAGATTTCCCATTGGGGATATGTGCTGTCACACTTTGGGAACTCACAGTGTTTTGCTTGTTTGACTGAATTTGCAGCAGCCTGTGGCTTCTTTCAAAGGATATCCAAATTCTTTTGTTTTTCTTGGTATGTTCCTGCGGTGGTTCTTACAACAAAGGATCCCGGTGTGAGTCTCCACTCGCTGTTTTGTCCGTCCAAGTTGGGAGCTGCACATTAGCCCTATCTCCTATCTACCATCTTCCTAAGGCCAATAGCTCTTAGATTTGCCCTCTTTAAGCTGCTTTTGAAGTCCCATAGGTGTGCTTCATTGTTTTTTATTCTTTTGTCTTTTGTCTCCTGTGACTGCATTTTCAATTAGCCTGTCTTCAAGCTCACTAATTCTTTCTTCTGCTTGATCAGTTCTGCTGTTAAAGGACTCAGATGCATTCTTCAGTATGCTAATTGCATTTTTTCAGCTCCAGAATTTCTGCTTGAATCTTTTTAATTATTTCAGTCTCTTTGTTAAATGTATCTGATATAATTCTACATTCCTTCTCTTCGTTATCTTAACTTTCTTTGAATTTCCTTAACACAGCTATCTTGAAATTCTGCCTGAAAAGTCATATATTTCTGTTTCTCCAGGATTTATCCCTGGTGGCTTGTTTAGTTTATGTGGTGAGCATTGAAGAGTTAGGTATTTATTGTAGTCTTTTTACTGTCTGGGCTTTTTTGTAGCTGTCCTTCTTGGAAAGGCGTTGCAAATATTGGAAAAGACTTGGGTGTTGTGATCTATGCTGTGTCTGCTTTCTCTAACAAAGTAACACTGTGGTTCTTGCAGACTCCTAGAGGTACTGCCTTGATGTTCTTGGAGATAATCCAAGAGATTTTCTGGATTACCAGGAAGAGACTTTCGTTCTCCTCCCTTACTGTCTCCTAAATGAACAGTCTCTCTCTGTCTGTACGGAATCACCCAAAGCTGGGAGTAGAGTGATGCCAGCTTCCCTGTGGCCACCAGCGCTATGATTGTGCTGGGTTAGACCTGAAGTCAGCACAGCACTGGGTCTCACTCAAAGCTTGCTGTAACCAGTCCCTGGCTACTGCCTAGGTTTTCTCTGGGGCTTTGTAATAGCAGATGGCAAAGCCAGCTAGATGTGTTTCCTTCCCTTTAGGGCAGCGAGGTCCCCCAGGCCCTGGGTCGGTTCAGATGCACAGTTCGAGAAACCTTAGAAGTCTACCTGGTGTTCTACTGTACTGTGGCTTAGGTGGCAGTCGAACTGCAAGACATAGTCCATCCCACTCTTCCCTGCCCTTTCCAAAGGCAGAGGAGCCTCACTCCGTAGCCACCACCACCCTAGGCCATGAGGAGTACTGCTAGACTACCATCGATGTTCCCTAATGACCCAAAGGCTCTTAAGTCATTGTGGGGTGAATGCTGCCTGGCTTCAAACTCACCCTTCAGGGTGGGCATTGAGCTCTCCTCTGGTCCACAGCGTGTCCCAAAATGTTATCCAAGAGTCAAGTCTTGGAATCAGGGACCCCCAAGAGCCCACTTGGTGCTGGTACCTAAGGTGTAAGGTAACATCCCCTTTACTTTTCCCTCTGCTTTTCTCAAACAGAATGAATTTTTTTCCCATAGTTACCAGAGCTGGTAATGTGGTGAGTCTTACCTGAAGGTAGCAAGTCTCAGAGGCTCACCAAAGGCCCTCAACATAGTATTACTGGGTATCACTGCTGGTGATTCAGAACCCAAGAGCTCTTTAGTTAGGTGATGAATGCTGGCAGTACTGGATTCTTTCCATCAAGGCAGAGGGTTCCCTTCTGGCACAGGCTATGTCTAGAAATGCCATCTGGGAGCTAGACACAGGAATATGGGCCTCATGACTCTGACCAGTGCCGTATCCTCTTGTGGCTGAGCTGGTATCCAAGAAGCCAGACAAAGTTCTTTCCATTCTTCCCTCTCCTGTCTTCAAGCCACAAAAAAAAAAAAAAAAAAAAAAAAAGAAAAAAGTTCTGGGATCTTTCTAGTAGCCATGAGCTATGCAACCTGGGGTTAGGGGAGGCTTAGCCACCCCCGCTGGTGTCTCAGTGGGTCATGTACCCCCGAGTGCTCTGTCTCTGGACCTAGTTCAGCACTAGGACTCACGCAAGAATTGCAGTCCTTGTGCCCTAGACTGCCTTTCATGTATACTGAGAAGCAGCACTGTACCCCTTGGTGGCAAGGTTTGTGGGAACTCAAGTCCAACTTCTGGGATTGGTGATTACCCTCTGGCTAGGGCTGGTTTAAATGCTCAGTGGGTGTCAGTTGAGTTTGGTCTGGTTTTACGTTTCTCCTCCTACAGGACAGCACTGAGTTCAATGCCTCACAATTTCTGTGTTCTCCTTTCCCTGGGACACTCGGAGATGCTCTTTGTACCATGCTGCAGCTTCTGGGGGTAGGAGACGTGTGGTGGCAGCGAATCAAGACAGTTTTTTTCAATCTTTTAAGTGCCTCTTTCAGCAATATAAAATTGAAACCGGGTACTATGCGTGCCTAGCTGTCTTTGGGCTCTTATGAAAGTGTTTCTGTGTAAACAGTTGTTAACTTGGTGTCCTTGTGAAGGGGATGATCGGTGGAGCCTTCTCTTCTGCCATCTTGCTCCACCTCTTCTTCAAATCCTTTTATAGTGTTTTATAGTGTTCAGTACACAGGTCCTTTACCTCATTAGTTAAATTTACACCTAAGTATTTATGTATTTTTGCCATTGTAAATGAGATTGTTTTCTCAATTTTCTTATCTGTTAGTTTATTAGTATGTAGAAATGCTATTTATTTTTGTATTTTAATTTTGTATCCTGCAACTTTACTCAGTTTGTTTATTAGTTCTAACAGTTTTTGTTTTGGTGCATTCTATAGGATTTTCTATATATAATACTATGTCAAAGCCAATAGAGACAATTAATTATTTCCAATTTGGATTCCTTTCATTTTTTTTTCTTTTGTCTAATTGCTCTAGCAGGGACTTCTAATACTATGTTGAAAATACATGATAAGAGTAGACATCCTTCCCTTGCTCCTGATCTTAGGGTAAAACTTTTCAACCTTTCACTATCAAGAATGATATTAGCTATGGGATTGTCATATATGACCATTATTGTATTGAGGTACATTTTCTCTATACCCAATCTGTTGAGAGTTTTTGTCATAAAAGAATATTTAATTTTGTCAAATGCTTTTTTGCAACTATGGAGGTTATAGGATTTTTCTCCTTCATTTTGTTAATATGATACATCACATTTATTGATTTACATCACAGGGATACCTTCCACTTGATCATGGTAAATATTTATTTTAATGTGTTCTTGAATTTAGTTTGCTAATATTTTGTTGAGAACTTTTGCTTCCACATTCATCAGGAGTATTGTCTTATAACTTCATTTTCTCGTTTTGTCCTTTTCTGGCTTTTGTACTGAGGTAATGTTAGCCTCTTAAAATGAGTCTGGAAATGTTTCCTCTGCTTCAGTTTTTTGGAATAATTTGAGAAAAATTGATATTGCACTTCTCTAAATGTCTGATGGAATTCAGAAGTGAAACCATTCATTTATGGCCTTTTATTTGAAAGGAGATGTATTATTATAAGTCAGTCTCTTTAAGGGTTTTTTGTTTAAGAGTTTCTTTTTCTTTTTCTTTTTTTTTTTTAATTTGACTAGTGTTTGATCTTTTAGTATTAAAAACAAACTCTTAACCCACATCTGAAATAACAATAAAAATGCAGTCATTACAAAACAATGAACATATGTAAATATCATGGTGAATTTGGTACAGCTGCAAGATAGTTTTGGGTTAGTGGACAAAAACAGTTACATGGAAGAACAAGTATGAGTATTTTTGACTTTATCCCTTGTGACACTAAATATCACAAGTAATATTAAGCGTATTTGATTAAAATTAGATTTGTTAAAGGAGATAAAGCTGTATAAGAGACACTGGAAAGATAATGAACTTTGATAAGATAATCAAGGAGATTTTAAAATAGTAGGATGAGATGTGATGAAGACATGAACTAAGGAGGAAATAATATGGGTGAGGATCCATTCACAGTTCCAAATAATAGATATTTAGTATATGCCTGAGGTCATCCTGGACCAGAAGCTAAGCAGCTGCCTTATTCCTTGCTGCTTTCACAGGTTGGTGTTGCACATCAGCTGCCTTTCCAGACACATGGGCAACCCTTCTTTATCTGCCATTCTGGGGTCTGGAAGACAGTGGCCTTCTTCTCATAGCTCCACTAGGCAGTGGCTCAGTGGAGACTTTGTGTGGGGACTCCAACCCCACATTTCCCCCTCTGCATTGTCCTAGTAGAGTTTCTCCATGAGGGGGCTCCACACCTACAGCAGACTTCTGCCTGGACATCCAGGCATTTCAATACATCATCTGAAATCTAGGCAGATGTCTCCAAAGCTCAGTTCTTGGCTTCTGTGTACCCACAGGCCCAAGGCCACATGGAAACCAGTAAGGCTTAGGGCATAGACCCTCTGAAGCAACAGCCTAAGTGTTACCTTGACCCCTTTTAGTCACAGCTGAAGCTGAAGTGGCTGGGATGGCAGGGCACCATGTCCAGAGGCTGCACAGAACAGTGGAGCACTGGGATCAGCCCGCAAAAGCATTTATCTTTTCTTAGCTTCCAAGTCTGTGCTGAAAGAGCCTTTCTTGAAGATCTCAGAAATTCCCTGAAGACATGTTCCCCATTGTCTTGGTGATTAACATTCAGCCTCTTGTTATTTATGCAAATTTCTGTAGCCAGCTTGAACTCTTCTCCAGAAAATGGGTTTTCTTTTCCACCCTTGGAATACACACATCACTGCCATTTTCATTTTGTCTGCTGTAGTTAATAGCAGGCTGCAAATTTTCATTTTGTCTGCTGTAATTAATAGGCTGCAAATTTTCCAAACTTTTATTCTCTTCTTCCCTTTTAAACATAAATTCCAATTTCCAATAATCTCTTTGTGAATGCATATGACTAGATTCTTTTGGAAAAAGCCAGGTCACATCTTGAATACTATGCTGCTTAGAAATTTCTTCTGCCAGCTACCCTAAATAATCTCCCTCATGTTCAAAGTTCCACATATCTTTAGGACAGGGGCAAAATGCTGCCAGTCTCTTTGCTAAATCAGAGCAAGAGTCACCTTTATTGCACTTGCCACTAAGATCCTCATCTTCATCTGAGACCACCTCAGTATGGACTTCATTGTCTACATTGCTATCAGCATTTCTGGTCAAAACCATTCAAAAAGTCTCTAGGAAGTTTCAAACATGCATTCTTCTTCCTGTCTTCTTTGGAGCCCTCCAAACTGTTACAAACTGTTGGCTGCTACCCAGTTCCAAAGTTGTTTCCACATTTTCAGGTTATTGCTATAGCAGTGTCCCACTACCAGTACCAATTTCCTGTATTAGTTCATTCTCACACTGCTATAAAGATACTGAGTTTGGGTAATTTGTGAAGAAAGGAGATTTAGTTTACTTAAAGTTCTGCATGGCTGTGGAGGCCACAGGAAATTTACAAACATGGTGGAAGGCAAAGGGAAGCAAGGCATGTCTTACATGGTGGCAGGAGAAAGAGAGAGCATGAGGAAACTGGTACTTTTAACCCATCAGATCTCATGAGAACTCCCTCACTCTCAAAAGAACAGAACGAGGGAAAATACATCCAAGATCCAATCACCTCCCATTAGGTTCCTTCCTCAACATGTGGGGATTGCAATTTGAGATGAGATTTGGATGGGGATACACAGCCAAAGAATACTATAAGTTCTGCAGAGTTTATTCATCTTATTATTGAAGATCGTGCAAATATTTTGATTGATAGCTTCGTGAATTGCCCAATAACATTTTAGCAATATAATCTATAGGAATTAAACTTTATTTCTGAGTTATTTTTACTTGTTTTAAATGTGGTAACTTTTTAATTTAGCAAACATTGACAAGTTGAAAACTGCCACCATGAAAAAACTGATCATAATCTAGTGTCCCTGCTTAAAAATATAGTTGATTTCCACGTTTCTAGCAACTTCTTTAAAAAACCTGTAATCACAAGGCCACTTGCAATTATGAGCTATAATAGAGGCTGATGATTTTTCACAACTACCCATACTTTCCTTTAGTTGCTAAGAGGTCTAGTAACTGAATGTTAGATGCTAGAGAGTTTATTTCTTGAATATATTTTTAGTTGCATTTGGGCATGCTATTAATTACAGCACACAAAATGAAAATGACAGTGATGTATATACTCCAAGGCAGATATTTATAAGATAATTGCTTGTTTTCTACTTCCTTTCCTCTCTCTTTGGTACAGGTTGAAATGTGAACTTGATGGTAGGAACAGAGTCACACCTGAGAAATGGGAGATAAGCAAAATGAAATGAATCAGAGTTTCTGTTGTGACTAGCCATATAGACTGTATACCTTGGCCAACTGCCACCATGGACTGTTATATAAGAAATTGACTCAATTCTGTTGTATTTGTACCACTTTATTGTGGGATGTTTTTTTGTTACAACCAAATAATAGTGCACTAACTAATGAGTGATGTAAATGTTAGTTGAATTATGTCACTGGAAATTATATGTGAAAAATGTGATTCTGATCTCTTGCAAATTAAGGAGTTGATGCCTGCATTGAAAATTATTTCTTGCCAAATTTTCACTCTGAGATTTTCCAAGTAGCAGCAACACAAGAAATTTAAAGACTGGAAATTACGAACCTGCTGAAAAGTTAATGTGGATCACTGCTTTAGATGATTTCTTAAATAAAAATACACAGTTTCAAATTAGAGGGTAGAAAGTTTTTTAAAAATAGCAATTGGAGAAGGACAAGGAGTGGTAATGAATTAAATAGGAGGTGATGGTATAATGCCACTATTTAAAATGTTATCCTTAAGTGCACATACAGAGTACCTTCTTGTAAAGCAAAGAAGTTAATATTTGAAAAACAAACAAACAAACAAACAAAAACACCTTCTTCCATAGATATCTAAAGCTCACTATGAGGCATTATTGTTCTGTTTAACGAGGCAGAAGCAAATAATATAAACCTCAGAATAAGTGAATAATTCTAGGCTTAAGAAAACAAATTTGCTGTGTTCACAGTGCATCCCTTGTATAGTTATCACATTAAATCCATCAAATATATTTTTCTGTGCTTAAGATAATTATTGCACATATAATTATCACCCTGAATTAGTGACACACTGAATTTTAAGGAGAAATTGTCTTAAATTTACTAGTGACATCAAAATTATATAATTACTAGATAATCACTAGATAGCTAAAAATGGTCAAATATGTAAATTAAATTAAGAATACAATTTTTAAAGTTTCCCAGGATGCAAAGGAAAAATAATAGCACTATATAGAAATTGTTTAAAATGCTTATTGCCAGAATCAATCATGAATATTCTCAGAGCAATTTGAATTGAACGCCTACCTTAGGATTCAGATTTCAGAGGGATCTTTAGAAAAAGATGATTAGCTAATAATTTAAAAATTAACCACTTCACCAACTATTTCTCCTTCTCCCCACATCACCCCACACACTCATACAACAAAGAAAGAAAGGATACACTTCTCTCATATCCATTAGGTTTGCCATTTATATTTTTTTATTTGTTTAGTTAACCTTATGAAAATATACAAACATGAAAATTATCTTCAATCTATCTGCTCAATCCTCCCGCTGAGAATCTGAAGTGGATAGCTTCCTTACAAGTACCCCAAAGACATGCCTTGTTAAAATATGTGTCTCCAGCTAGAAACACTCTCCAGTAATACTTCTCATTTTTACAAACAATGAATACTGTACACTAGTAAAGGTAGGTGCATTCTCTAAGCTTGGAATCTTTCCTGGAAAGTTATGAGGTGGTAGCAAAAGCTAATGGGGCTGAAGAAGCACTGGTTTCATTTTCAGTAGACACTGTGATGACATTTCTCTTTCCTTTGCAGGTGCTTGTTTCCTTGTACTGCAATCATCAGCTCCTCAATGTGAATGGTAGTGAACTTAAATTGCATTCTTCACTCACTTCACCACCAAAATATGACACTATATAGCACTAGAGAATTCCTTTGTCTTTGAGCTGTCATCCAGAGCATGAACTGCTCATATCTGCTGTTAATGTGTGGAAAATTGAAGTGTCAATGCTTCTATAGCACAGGGCATGGAGGGACTGTGGTAGGGACATTAGAGAGAACTGGAAGAGTTCTGCACTATCTGGTATTTATTTTAAATCTATCTAAACAAAATAGGTAAAACAAATTATATAGTGTTTGGGGATAAAGAGAACATGGAATAAGAATTGGTAAATTCCAGGTATTCCTGCTGCAAAAAGCCCTTGCTGGAAAATGAATCCTTTTCTAATACCTCCACTCTTTTCTTTTATGTCAATAATTATTGGACTAAATACATCTGGGTGTTTTTATGTTGTTGTTGTTGTTGTTGTTGTTGTTTGTTTTAAATACATGTTTGGTAGTGTTTTACATAGCATGTGGATCTGTAGGAGACTTGTGAGAACACAAATACTAACCCTAGCATCAAACTCAATCTTCCCTGGCAGTTATTCTTCTGTGCAATGCTTTTGTGCACACTGATCTGCTTTCTCGTGATCCTGCTTTCAGATACAATATGCATATACTTTTTGACTCAGCACAAAAGGCAATGACATTCAAAATTTGTAAATGTTGCTCCTCCCAGGCTGAATGAGCTACTTCTTCACTTCCACATCCTGTCATGCATATTTCTATTGTAATATTGTCACCAAGGGTTGTGATTGTCATTATCCTTCGAACTCTCCCTTATTGAATTACAGGTTTCTTTCATTTTTCTAATCTTAAGAAATGAGCCCAAGTGTGTGTCACCTCTGTGTCCTCAACAAGTGTTTATTGAATAATTTAATGAACTACTTACTTTACACATATTAAATTGAAGCTTATATTGATTAAGGGCCTCATAGTTATTAAATTACTTGCAAAGTCAGAATGTTGCACCTACCTCTTAGCCCAAAGGTCTTGTCATTTCAAATTATGTGCACTCAGAAGCAGTTACTTTTTCTTTCCATTTTCTCAGTGTCATCTCAACACCTATTTAGAACTAGGAGTATGTTGACAAAAAAAAAAAAAAAAAAAAAAAATTAGCTACGGAAGTTTAGTGCACAAAAAGAAACTGCTTAAGCAAACATTTACATTGTTTTTTGTCCCCCAATGATTTTCTACAGCAATTATTTGTAAGTCTGCCCTCACTTGCTCTGTCACATCTGTAAGAACCTGTGTGGGGAAAAGAAGTACAAAATACATCTCTCAGTTTAGTGTCTTACTAGACAGTGTCGAGGTGGACTTTAACTTTGCCCTCATGATGGGAGAAGCCAGGAAACCTGTGAAATGCCTTGAAATAATTTTTGGTGCCAAAGTCTCAAGGAATTAAAATTTGTCAATTTCTCGATCTTTTTTTTTGTTCTGATTTGTAAGAAGATTACAAGAGTATTGAACTTAACGTTGTTTACTTATTTATCTTAAGAGTCTTTCTCAAGGTGGACTAATGGGTAAATTTATGTTTAACCAGTCATAAATATCAGCTTTACAAATAAAGCAATTACGTTCAGCATGAAATAATTTTAGGACAAAAAATAAATATTGAGATTAGTTAGAATATTTATTTATTTTAGATTCATAACAATTGAGGCAGAGACAAAGTAAGCCATTTGACCATAATCATACTGCTAATTAAGGACTAATAATATTTTAGATTTCTGACTTTAAGCGCAAATTTCTTTGCACTAAATTAGCTCCCTCCATAATTTTATAAAACTAAAATTGTTATTCTTTTAAAAAATGTATTTGAGAAAATCTGAAACTTAATATTGTGTTCATAATATGTCAATATGGAAAATAGAACTATGTTGGTTCTATCTTAAAGTTGGATAAACAACAATTTTTTAATATTTTTCAAAAACAAAGATAAAATAGAATTTATCAAATTATTTTATCTCTGTGATAACTTTTACTTTTCCCATCTAGTCAATTATGATACCTATGCAATTCTATTTGTAATTTACAAATTTGATCTGATCTGCCCCATATGCCAAATTGTTTTGTTTTGTTAGATGTTTTTTTGTAAAGTCTTATTTCAAGTAAACTGCAGATTACACTCCTTTCCCTAAACATAAAATCTTTTCATATTAGTTTCAATGTTTTGATACAAATTCAGAGTTCTGTGGAGAGTTAAATTTTAAAAAGGAATTATCCATAATTCTATTGTAAAATATACATTGTATTTTTTACAATTAAGGCAGTGTATTAGATTTGTAGGACTTCCATAACAAAGTATCATAGACTGGGTAGCTTAAACAACAGATACTCATTATCTCATGGAAGCTGGAAATCTGAATTGGAAGTGTTGGTGGGTTTTTATTTCTTCTGAGGACTCTCCTTGAATTGCAAGTGCCCCTCGTCAGTTTGTCTGTCCTCTGTGTGCAGGCATCCTTGGTATCTCTTTGTGTATCCAAATTTTCTCTTCCTGTAAGGATGCCAATGAGATTGGATTGGGTCTACCCCCAGTGGCCTCATTTTAATTTAATTATTTCTTTAAAAGTTCTATCTCCAAACACAGACACATTTTAAAGTACATGGGGATAAAGCTTCAACATGTGAATTTTGAAAGGGACTCAATTCATCCCGTAACAGGGAGCTTACATTTCAAACATATTGAAATACACATCTTTCACTGTTATGAAGCCACAATACTGTGGAAAGCTCTCTGGTTTCAAAGTTCTGAGTACTAGACCTATCTTTCTTTAATTGTCTTTGTATATGTCTCAAAATCTTTCTATGGTTTAGTCATCTCACTAGTTAACTAAAAACAGGGGTGAGGGGGTGGCAAAAGATTCTTAAGTTTCTTCTCACTAAAATCAATGACCCATGATTTTTTTTAGCTTGAAAATGTTCACTTTGATTCCGTATTATCTCTGAAATTTCCCATAATATAAAATAATTAAGTTCAAATTTTTCAAGGTTTCTAGGCTACCTTTTTAAATAAGAATATAACTCTTTCCACTTTGTTGCCTTCAAAGTTTTGCTATCAGGACTGTGTTAAAAATGCAAAATGAATTTTTAACAGAGCATTGACACTTGCATTGTTAATGTGCCTCCAGGCATGTAATTAGCTGAGAAGTTTAATCTTTTATATTCTAAAGTTTGATCAGAATGCATAAGCTCAGAAAAGCTATAAAGTATTGACCAGCATCTTTGATAACAATATAAAGGAAGTTCTAAGCAGCACTTTGCGTAAATGTAAATGCCCCTTGTTGCTTCTCAATAACTATGTTAAGTATAATAAAATGATTATTTTTTGATTATCAAATAGCATGAAAGTGTGTAATATGTTTCCTACTTTTGATTTGTTTAGACATTTATTTTTTTTGCGAACACTTAAAGAGTCATGTGTGACTCTCTGATAAATGATTAATTTATTCTATGAACGTTTCATCTTTAACATAGTATATTGCCAATTGAAAGGAGGAAAAGTCTGCTAGGTGACTATAAAAATATAAATATAATGAAGGCTATTTAAATAAATTAATGTGTTTCTCATTTGTCTATGTTGTGTAAATATTAACACACAAATTTATTTCTTTACCATATAATGACAGTTATCAGATAGATGAGATAAGGGGAAGGTGTTATGATTGTGCTGGATACTGGTGATTAAAGTTATGGGAACAAAATGAGTAAAGACCAGAAAAATGAACCTCACAGATGAATTGGAAACATATAAAAATAGGGTAACCATATCAGTCAGTAGGTAAGTTTATTTCATGTGGAGAGTATATACATATATACTCTAATTGTTCATCAACTGTTTCTTTCATTAGTTTTATATTCACTCATTGCCCAACACATTCTAGGTGGTAAATCTTGTTGATTAGAAGTTGCATGGGCCTAAGAGGAAAATTGGAGAATTCTATAGTGTCTCTGTGTTAGGAGAAAGCTGAAGATTAGTTCTGGTGTGGTTATATTCATCTAGAAGAGGTAACTTTGGAAGTTTATCAACATATAAAGTATGTTTTATACTTCTCCTAGTGGTAACAGAAGTATGAAAGACCATTCTTGTGTCTGAGATTGTCCTGATATTTGTATTTTTAAGAAATTACAGTGGCAGTTAATTTATACCAAGTGCTCTTCAAATAGCAGCAAACTATGTATTGATAAGATAATACAATCACCATACCAAAGAAGTTATTTTGCCTTAGTTGGGAACAGAAATGGGAATATAAATGAACAGAAGAGATCTCTCCTATTTCTGTGCCTCCATTTGCACTATACTACATGTATGCAGTATTGTATACATACCACTGGGATGGTGAAGCGCTCACTCAATACGTATGATTTCATGTTTCTCTGTGATTACAGTCTTCTCATTTGGTATTTTGTAAACTTTTTGTGATATGACTTCATATGAGATTAGTGCTTCATATGAGATGAGAAAGATAGATAGGTGTTTATATTGTGCTCGATCTGGGGCAAACAATTTGTAAAGCATGGCATTTGTGAGAATCACATGTGTTTGAGAGTTACAGAACATGTAAACATGTATTATTGTAGGAGCCTCCAGTGTAAGTACTAGGGCTGGGATTCCAGGAAGTGTGAATTATGAAGGGTAGAATGAAAGTCAGGAAGGGAGGGATAGGAGGATGAAGAAAAGGAAAATACAGTAGACAATGTTGATCAGTAGGAAAGGGGCAGGATCATATAAAGACATTCTACCACGATAGAGTGCTTCCATTTTTGAAAGACTCATTGCAGAAATTTAGTAAGGAAGTGACAATAAAAATCATAGGTAAATAAGACTTTTGGCAAATAATTGACGCTTAGATAATATTGAATGGAGAAAGTATAACACTTGAATATCAGAACTTATTTTGAGAACATCTGAAAACAGCCAACACCACAGTGATTCCAAAATAAGAGTGAACAGAAAAATCATCTAAGCTTATCTATTAATCATGCCAACTCCAGAGTTCACTTCAGACTTTTAAATTAAATTAACTGGGAATGGTCTTGGGGATTTTTATTTTAGCAAGTACTTTGGGTTACTCTTATATACATATTTTGGCAATACTACTTTACTGGCCCCTCTGAATGTAGGTCAGTGGACTAAATTAGGTATGAAGGGAACTGGGTTTAAAACCTGGCTCTTCCCTAAGAATAGCAATGACAATAATACACAAGTATATCTGTGCACACTTGCATATGTCTATGGAGGTGTGTTGCCTCGAAACCTTTAACGCTATCCTATTTTAGCCTCCCAGAATCCAATGATTAATTCAGGTCAAATAATTTTTTTTTTCCTATTTTAGGAAGGAAACTGAGACTCATAGAAGATAAGTGATTTATTCCAAATCATACACAAAATAAAAGGCAGAAGAACTACCATTATATATATAACATATACAACATATATATAACAGATATATAACATATATACAACATATATACATATAACATATATGTTTATATATATATATAAAACATCATAGCACTAGATAGCCTATTTATAGGACACTAAGAAGATCACTTGATGTTTTTCATTCTCATAAATAACATGATCAGGTCAGACCCGTGGTTTTCAACTGGGGGTGGTTTTGCCCCCAGTGGAACATTTGACAATGTATTTTGGTTATCATAACTTCAGGAGAGGAAGTGCTACTAACATATAGTGAGTACTATATGTTACTTTCTATAGTATTATAGTGAGTACTATAGGGAGTCCTACTAACATACACAGTAGTAGGGATGATGCTAAACAATATATAGCACACAGCAGATCCCCCAGCAAAAATTATCTGGATCAAAATGTCAACAGTGCTGAGGTTGAAAAGTCTTGATTCAGATTAAGTACATCCAGAGGTCTTTTCCAGCTCTAAAATTCAATGACTATCAAGTTGCTTATGCATCTAATACAGCAAATAGGATAAATTTGAGAGGGTCAGTGCAATAGGTATTGAATTTCTCCTTTGTCTAAGTACTCTTGATAGTTTATGATCTTTTAATTTCTTTTTATCCTGATATCGCTTTGACTCATTTTTCATCATTTTGTCTCTAAAATATGCTGAAAATATAAAGAAGATATCATGATTCATTGATTTTCTACTATGTGTTAAGCAATTTTCATGTATATTGGATTATTTGATCCTTAAAACAATATTTTCATAGAGACATTATTATTCCCACAGCCGCTTTTGTAGTATAGACAGTCTCATAATATTGGCCTTAGAAATAATGATTTGGTTTTCCTTGGCAAATAAATAAGTTGATTATTCCAGCCCACATATCTTTTAAATTAATGGGTTTGGTTAAACTGTCTGAACCTCAGCACAAACTCATACTGTTCAGCCTCTTCTCTGTGGTGCAAAATGAGACTTTCAGGGAGAAAGGCAGATCAGCATATGTTTCCTGGGGCTCGGCATAAACATAACAGAGAAGCAGAGGAACCTAAAGTACTTAGTTAGGTGTTGTTGTTGTTTTTTTTTTTTCTTCTCAACATTGGTAACCATCACTAACACACAAAGGACTTAGTCTGCAAGTGAGAGAAATCAGTAGACTTAGTTTTTCTTTTTTTAAAACACCAAGTATTTTCAACTCCAGTCTTGTCACTAATTAGCTACATGATTCTGGGAAAGTCAATAACTCTTGTTTTCACATTCTTCAACGGTAAGCGGTAAAGGTTAAGTAAAAAATTTCTAGCATCCTTTCCAACTTTATAAAGTAAGATTTGCTCTTGTAATCTACTTATTCAGAATTCATTTAAAGAGTCCCATGGTTACTGGGACTTGTAGAATGTAGAAGAAAGTGTGTGTGTTGAGGGGGGATGGGGGGCGGTGTTCATTTTAATTACCAGCAAGTGGTAAAGAACTTATTTTACGATTAAAAAAATGTAAATGTGACTTCTGATTTTAAATAAACCTCCATTTTTCCAACCTCAATAAAAACATTTTCAAACTTTATAATAATAATTTGAAGTAAAAGTCTTTAAGAAGGGCTAGAAATAAAGATTCATATCTCACAGGAAAATAAGGATGTTGACC
The DNA here is from genome assembly GCF_049350105.2 of Macaca mulatta. Lineage (NCBI taxonomy): Eukaryota > Metazoa > Chordata > Mammalia > Primates > Cercopithecidae > Macaca > Macaca mulatta. Next base: position 145,025,772 of record NC_133410.1, on the reverse strand, counting down.
TGGAATAGAAATGTTTACTTACACTTGACTCTGCCTTATATTTACATTTTTCATAATACTTCAAAATAACTCAACTCTGTTAAGAACAAAGGAGATACAAATAAGTTATTACTTTGTAGAGCCTTCCCAGCCAGTTCCTCTATAAATACTTGCCAGTTCTCTATTTCGTGCTGATATCGTGAATGTAGTAATATATGTTTCATTAAAATAGAAAACAAAACAACGCAACACAAAACACTGGAAGGCTGCATTTTAATGCATAATCCAATAGCCCTTATCTTGATTTGCTATTGCTGACTTAATGGAAAGAAGGTATAATGTGTTGATTAGTTGCATTAGTGCCTCCCAAACCTCCAAATCATGTTCACCTCTGGAACCACAGATTGCAATCTTGTTTGAAAGTAGGGTCTTTGCAGATGTAATTAGTAAAGGATCTTGAGGTGATATTATACTGGATTTATGGTGCACTCTAAAGACAATGACTGATACATTTATAAAAGGAGAAGAGGACAGGGAAACAGAGAAGAAAGACATGCTATGATGAGGGTAGACAGAGATTGAAGTTATGCTACTATGTGCCAAAGAATGTCTGGGACCACCAGAAGTTATAAGAGGCAAGAAAAGATACTTCTCTACAGTCTGCAGAGGGAGCATTGTCTTGATAACAGTGATATTTCAGATTTTGATTCTACAGAAGAATGAGAGTATGATAAGTATGAGAGAACACATTTCCTTGTTTTAAACTTCTCAATTTGCTATACACTGTTATGGAAATCATAGAAAATGAACATAGATTTTGGTATTTGGAAGTGGATTGTTTTTGTATTGAATGATTTGAAATGGAAGGTTCTTTTGAAATCAAGTAATGGGCAGAAGATGCAAAATAGCGGCTCATGATTAAAAAAAAAAAAATAGTCTAGTTTCCCTTGAAGAGACTGTTGGTGAAAATATGGACATTGTAGGTACTTCTGTTAAGGCTTCAGAAGGAAGGGCAAAACATGTTATTGGACACTGTTATTAAAAAGAGGATGAATAATAGTAGGTGGAATAGTGTCGCTGCAAAATTCATGTCCAACCACCCCCAGTTTATGATAGATTTGTTGTGGCATTTACAGAAGGACATGGAAAATTTCTCAGAAGGAATAGTTTCTGAGACCTGTGTTATACAGGGTCAAAGAAAACAAAACAAAACAAAACAAAAAAACACCTTGGCTAAATTGTGCACTCCTACTTGGTGAAAAGAAGAACTTGTAAGCAAAGGACTTAAATATTTAACTGATGGTAGTTTCAAGCCAACTGTTGAATGAGTAGCCTGGTTTCTTCTGGCTACTTAGAGCAAAATGTGAGAAAGACAAATAGAAGAAATTGTTAAGCAAAAAAGAATCAGAACATAATGATTTGGAAAATTCTCAGCCTATGTGTTAATCTCAAAATATATTAAAGCATGCTCTGAAGAGAATGCCATGGTATGGTTGGATAAACTTTTACTGGAGGTTTTAGGCATGCAATTTATGGATTCACTACATCATCTCAGCAGAATCCAGAAATGGATATGGAGTTGTACAGGAAGGATCTGGGAAGAATCCTTATATATGACTAATGGCATGGATCCCCTTGACATACATCCACAACCAACAAGGTACTAGAGAATGTTATACCAGTAGAAACTCTGCAAATAGATCATACATAGAGTTTTACTCATACCTGAGTTAGATAATATAGTTTGAACTTTTTGAGTTAATAATATTTAGGTAACATTTGGGACGTTGTTAAGACTTTGGGAATTTTGGAGTGGGATGAATGCATTTTTCATGGAGAATTGCTATGAATTTTGGGGAAACAGAGGGTAGACAATGATTAGTTGAATAGTGCCCCCCCAAAATTCATATCCTGCCACCCATTTTGTGGTATTGTGTTATGCCAGTCAGTTGAAATAAGGACACAAGAAATTACCTTAGAAATAATTTCTCAGTTTAGGAAGCTTAATATCACATATCATACTCATTTTTGATAATACTTTGTCCCATTTTACCACCCAAATTTGTGACATTCTCCTCAACCAAAGTAGAATTCAGATCAGCATTTAAGCAGATATGTTATAGAAGTCTACCTTAGTAAAGTTCATGCATGGTGCTAACTTGTTGAGCATTCAACATTCAATATGGTCTCAAGAGAGCATGTATAAACATTGTCTAGAATGTAATCAAACAGATAAAGTTACCCAGGACCAAACTCAACCTTTTGGTTGAAGCTAGAAAAAACAAAAGACAAAAACAAAAACAAACAAAAAAAAACAAACAAACAAACAAAAAACAGCCGGGCGTGGTGGTTCACACCTGTAATCCCAAAACTTTGAGAGGCTGAGAATGGCAGATCACCTGAGGTCAGGAGCTCAAGACTAGCCTGGCCAACATGGCAAAACCCTGTCTCTACTAAAAGTACAAAAATTACCCAGGCGTAGTGGCGGGTGCCTGTAATCCCAGCTTCTCTGGAGGCTGAGGCAGGAGAATTGCCTGAACCCAGGAGGCAGAGGTTGCAGTGAGCCAAGATCACTCCACTGCACTCCAGCCTGGGAGACAAGGTGAGGCTCTGTCTCAAAATAAATAAATAAATAAATAAATAAATAAATAAATAAATAAATAAAATTAAAATACAGTTAACACAAGATTCATAAAATATAGTTTATTGTACATTATACTTAATAATTGGTAACTTTTTATTGTTTACATTGTTGTTTTTGTTCATATATTAACTGCAAGCAACCTGAAATCTTTTTAAAGTCCTAACTTAAAATTATCCATTAGAAGGATGGGATAATTTTAAGTTAGGACTTATTGGCTACATTTGCAGAGATTTTCCTGGTTTGTAGACTACACACAGAAGGAAGCCTTAGTTTTCCTATGTGGTCATGAAAAGCAAAATCACCTGCCTTCATTGAGCACATATTCTCTTAATTTTTTAATATGTATTTAAGAAATAAGTAAATTAAGAAATTCTTTTTTTTTTTTCTGTAATATTGCTTTCTTTCTACTTTTCCTGGTGGTTAAAGGAAGTTTAAAAATATATTTTCTTCTTACTTCCTGCAGAACAACTACGGGGGCTGTTCTGGGACAAAAAAAAAAAAATAGTGAAATTGATTTGAGAAAGAGTTAATATAAAGAACAGTATATGGTATAGATAATATACAAGCTAATACGAAAGACGAGTAGATGGTATATAACCTGTACTATGAATCATTACCCCGAGCACACTGATAACAGAGTACATTTCCTTATTAGTTTAAGGACTATTGGTATCACTAAAAATCAGAAAATCTTGAGTGTTTGCCTTAAATTATCAATAAAATATAAGATAACCTATTATCATGGTAGCTCTGTATTTTGCTTTGATTTGGCATTAAAAAAACAAGTATTTAGGTAAATTATGCAATATATATTTGATAAATATATTTCAATATTCTATTCCATTTTCAATTTATTCCTCAGATTAAAGTGTAAACAAATATGAAATCTGTTATGGGCAGAAGAAATAAAGTGAATCATGAATAATAGCATGCATATTTAGTTCTTTATCTCAAATATTATGATATCTCTCTTCGATCACAGTTTTTTGCCCTTATCCCTCTCACTCCAATCCTTATTGACTATGAGGTATTTTAATGACTCATTTTTATAGAGGGTAGAGGTTGAGAAGACAAAATTTGTTATTACAAATACATAGCTCTTCCTGAACAGCTCGAAGAAAACCAAAAGCTTATTACCGTATTCTCAAACCAAGCAAAATCAGGAACATTGCAAATTTTAAATATGATTTATTAAACCACTTGTTCACACATTTTGATATATTAATAGTATTATATAAAAGATGGAGTAATGCAGATATATAATATCGAGATGATTTGTATCTATATGTGAGTGTATAGATATAGATAGATAGATAGATAGATAGATAGATAGATAGATAGATATGCAGAGAGAAACAGAGAGAGAGAAATCTATGTCTTCATGGCCTGTGGACAGGAGAGTCAGAGTTGGTGTTGGTGAAGGTAACTGGAAATGGAAAAGAGGAGAAGAGAATATTTCTGATTTCATGGCCCCACTTTTTTCCTCTTAAAGCTTTGAATTGTCAATTAGTTTAATTTTGTTTTGAAGGTATATTCTTAATGGAAATAAATATTCCAACCCTGATGGTATCTGTACTAGTATCTATAAGTACTTACTTCTATGATGTCAATGTAAAAAATAGATATCTTTCCATGATTAGTATTGTTTTACTGAATTTTAGTTCTTAAAGCTATGAAATATTTATTAGGTGGCTGAGTTGATACTCTAATTGTGCATAATGAGGTGGACACAAGATAGTTTTGAAATCTCTAAGCAAGAGCATTTAGTGCAAACATAACTTTATTTTGATGTTTATATTATTTTGAGTTATTTGTGTTTGCATAAATCTTAAAAGCTTATGCATATACACATACATGCATGCATAACAGACACAAAAAACACACATGCATATATATACCCACACAAATATGCACAAATATGCACCTAGCAGAACACAAACATAAACCTCAAGATGCTATAGATTTTGTCATTTAGTTGGTGAGCAGATTTGCAAAAAATACTGTGTATCCCTATCTGAACATGTTATTTCCTCCCAAACTATACAAGTTTACAAAATTTAATAAGGGATTATTAAGAAGTCTGGTCTCAGATGTGTGAAGGCTTCTATAAACTGAAGCACTCTTCTTTATTTTACTGAAGTTCATCTGGTTATTTAGACATTACTTTGGACAGTTTTTACATCCTTTCAGTTTAGTTGTTTACCAAAATTAGGAAAATTTGAAATTATATGACTTAACAATCATACTTGTATTTTGTCAACCTGGTTCATGAGCATGCTCAAAATGTCTTGTGCCTTTAAAATAGACCTGAAACACTACATTCTTAAAATAAACTCTTCAAAGTGTTTGTAAAAGCTCAGCCATTAGTTAATGTGAATTATTTTAAATTAATAAACACACTATAAATTTAAGTATGTGATTACCTCCGTTTTAATTTATATTCTAGCAACTACCTTGGTTGAAACTCAATTACATGGCCGGGTGCGGTGGCTCAAGCCTGTAATCCCAGCACTTTGGGAGGCCGAGACGGGCGGATCATGAGGTCAGGAGATCGAGACCATCCTGGCTAACACGGTGAAACCCCGTCTCTACTAAAAATACAAGAAAATTAGCCGGGCGAGGTGGCGGGCGCCTGTAGTCCCAGCTACTCGGGAGGCTGAGGCAGGAGAATGGCGTGAACCCGGGGGAGCGGAGCTTGCAGTGAGCTGAGATCGCGCCACTGCACTCCAGCCTGGGGCACAGAGCAAGACTCCGCGTCAAAAAAAAAAAAAAAAAAAAAAAAAAAAGAAACTCGATTACATGATATTCATTGGAACTTAACATAAGTCTTCCATCTAATGCAGCAAAAGTATTCCATATAAAGTCAACTGACAAAATGCAGCTAGCGTGATTTGGAGGTCAAGTTGTCCTGCAATTTTTGGCAAACAAAATTATACCTGGGTTAACACAACTGAGAAGTGCTGGATATGTTGTAAATACAGGAGATGACATATCCATGATGAAAAATTTTTATTTATAAATTATGAAATAAAATAAAACTAAACCCAGACCAAGAAAGCATTTATGTGTTCAACAATGATATATCAGGAAATTTTGACATAATACCAGTAAATTAGATATGTTTTAGATTGGATGAATTTAAAGAAATATGTGTGTATATGCATATATGCATATATGCATGAAGCACACACCTGCGTATATAATATATGTTTATATATATATATTTATATTTACATATTTTGATAAATATTTTGAGCTATTTTTTCTTATAGAGTTGTTTTTGGTTTTAATGAAAAATTCAACTATTTAAAAACTATAACCAAACTCTTAGTGATATATAGCCAGCTCTGTGAAAGTGCATTTAGCTCTTAATAAAATGTTGCTTCTTAAAAAGATAAGCAAAATCAACAAACTGTAAGAGAGTCTAATTAAGAAATAAAGAGAGAAGACACAAACAATGTTACAAATGAGAAAGAAGATATTATAGCTGATACCATAAAAAGACAAAGGTTTGTTAGAAACTATTATGAACAATTATATGGCCACAAATTAGAAAACTGGGAGGAAATGGATTAGTTGCTGGACACATATAACCCACCCATCTTGAACCAAGAAGAATTAGAAAACGTGAACAGACTAATAATGAGTACCAACTTTAAATCAGTAATGAAAACCATCCCAAAAAAGAAAGAATTAACAATTCTTCTCAAATAGTCCAAAAACTTGATAAGAAAAATATTCTTCCTAATTTATTCTATGAGGCCAACCTGTACCTGAAATCAAAACCAGAAGATAAAATGGCTCACTAGATGCAGTCACTAGTAATATCTGCCACTGAGAGAACAGTACATTGGGAAGACTTGCACACTTCAAGCAGGTCTTTGAAGGGAAGGAATCAAGAGTAGACACAGGGAGGATGCAGATGTTAGGCTGATTGGGGAGGAAGTTGGGAAACCTGCATGGGGCTACAAGCACTGAGACAAGTTCCTGGACCCAAGAGATTCCTGGAAAATGGGTGAGTTGAACAGGTGAGGAAGGGCCCATTTCTGATATGGACTTTGGAAATCTTGGCAGCAGGAGACACCATGACCTCCACGGACACTTAAGTTGGCAGGGAGAGCTGTTTAGAAAGGTAGTAAGGGCAGGACTCCACCCTCAGCAGAGCCCACAGGATTTGGTGTGGGAACATCTGTATTGGAGTACAGCCGGGGATGCCCAAACCTCAAGCCTTAGATTGTTCCTGTAGGAGACTTTAGCCTTGGAGTGACTATTGGAACTGGACAGAGCAGGGTGATCTTGACTGTGAGAATGAGTCTTTCTGTTTTGAGCACCTCCCTGTCTGTTGGCTTCTCTCAGGGCCCCAGCCTGGCCATATCTGCTTGCAGTTCATCCTTGGATGCCCAGTGAGGGTGCTTCCTGGGGGACCTCATCATAGAAGCTTCATTGGCAGAGACCACACCTTACTGTCTAAGAGCTTCAGGAGAGTGATCCCCACTGACACACATCAGTTTACCTGCAAACTTACCCCAATGCAGTCTCCCTCACAGTGCAGGCATGAACTTGCCCATGGCTACCCCTCCAAAGCTTTGATGGCACACGTACAGGTGGACCTTGTCTCCACTCCCCTGCTAGCATGTGTGTGAGCACACTTCCTGACACCAGAGTCCCCATGATGATGCATGGACACCCAGTCACAATGCCATTGCTGGAACCAACATGCACACACTGTTGCATCCTTACCACATGCCATACTGCCACTGCCGCCAGTGTAAAGCTGTCCACAGATGCTGGCAACCTGGTACTCTATGGGCTTCCACTGCTGCTGGTATAAACACATGCACAGAGGGTGGAAGCCCTATGCCTGCCAGCACCCTGCCACTGCTGCTGCCAGTGCAGGTATGAGTGCAAGCATGGACACTGGCAACCCTGGCCCAGCCAGTGCCCTATCCCTTCCACACCACTGTCACTGGTGTAAGTGTGCACAGGAACACTGCAGCCTCACCCTTGCCAGGACCCCACCCCAGCTGACACATGTGACACATGTGCGACTGTTCATGTTGCTGCAGCTGCTGGCACAAGGAAGCAAGCAAAGATCCCATTGCCACTGCCTCAAAAAAACAAAAACAAAACAAAAAAACAAAACAAAACAAAACAAAAAAAAACATTTTGGTTGGCACCACTTATTGGAATGCTGTGGCCAGTGTACCAGGAACACCATGAGCCCCCCAGCACAGCATATTCCTAAACTCAAGGGGCCAGAGAAAAAAGACGGAGGCCAAGTATCACCACCCTACCCCCACCTCAAGTTAGAGCACACAGCCCACGAGTAGCGAGCTGAGTGCTTGTCCCCTAAAATTTTCTGGAAATGAAACCAGTTTGCTGAATCCATCTATACCACAAACCTTAAAAGGCATCAAAGAATGTAAAAGCAAAAATCCCATTGAAGGGATAGCAACTTTAAAACATTGAAGGAACACCAGCCTTCACAGATTAGAAAGAACCAGTGGAAGAATTCTGGAAACTCAAAAAGTCAGAGCTCAGCTCCAAATGACTGCAGTAATTCTCCAGCAAAGGTTCCTCACCAGGCTGAAATGACAGAAATAGAATTCAGATTACAGCTAGAAACAAAGATCATCAAGATTCAGAAGGAAGTTGAAACCAAATTCAAGAAATCTAATGAATACAATACAATGATGCAGGAGATGAAACAACATTTTAAGAGAGAAGCAAATTGATCTGATTGGGCTGAAAAAATTACTTCAAAATTTTAAAATCCAATTCCGAGTATTAACAGCAGAATGGACTCAGCTGAGGAAAGAATCTCAAGGCTCAAAGACTGGACCTCTTAAATAATTCAATCAGATAAAATGAAGAAAAATAATAAAGACAAATGTACAAAGCCTCTGAAAAATATGGGATGAGTGAGTTTGGTTAAAGAAATCAAATCTATAATTCATTGGTGTCCCTGAAAGAGAGGGAGAGAAAGCAAGCAACTTGGAAAACAGATTTGAAGATATTGTCCATGTAAACTGTCCCAATCTCATTAGAAAGGTCAATATTCAAACTGAATAAATGCAAAGAAACCTTGTGAGATACTGTATAAGACAATCATTCCAAAGGTACACAGTCATCACATTCTTCAAGGTCTAAATGAAAGAAAATATGTTAAACGTAGCTACAGAAAAGGGGCAGGTTATGTAAAAATAAACCACATCAGGCAAACAGCAGACATTTTAGCAGAAACCCTACAAGCCAGAAGAAATTGGGTGCCTATATTCAGCATTCTTAAGAAAAGAAATTCCAACTATGAATTTCATAACTAGCCAAACTAACTTAATAAACAAAGGAGAAATAAGATCCTTTTCAAGCAAATGCTAAGGGAATTTGTTACCATCAGGCCTGATTTACAAGAAGTCCTTAAAGGAGTGCTAAATGTGGAAAGGAAAGACCCTTATTGGCCACCATAAAAACACACTTAAGTGCTTAGAACATTGGCACTATAAAGCAGCCACACAATCAAGTCTGCATAATAAACACCTAACAATACAATTACACAATTAAATCTTCACATAAAAATAATGAGCTAAATATCCTAATTAAAAGGTACAAAATGACAAGGTGGATAAAGAAGAAAGACTCAACTGTATGCTGGCTTCAAGAGAGCCATCTCACACACAATGACAAGCATAGGCTCCAAGTAAAGTGAAATAGAAAAATTTACCAAGAAAACAGAAAAAGGCATGCGTTGCTCTTCTAGTAATTTCAGGCAAAATAGACTTTAAACCAACAGTAGTAAAAAAGGACAAAGAAAGGATTTACATAATGGTAAAGAGTTCAATTCAACAAGAAGACCCACATATCCTAAATATGTATGTACCCAACACAGTAATAACCAGATTCATTCATAGATCAAGTTTTTATATACTTAAGAAGAAAGTTATATAAGCAAACAATAATAGTGGAAAATTTCAACACCCCATTGACAACATTAGACAGATCATAAAGGCATAAAACTAACAAAAATTAGCTATATAACTAACAAAGTTAGATTATTTGGAACTTGAGCTCAACACTTGACCAAATTGTCCTAACAGATATCTACAGAACTTTTCACCCAAAACCATGGAATATATATTCTTCTCATCGGCATATAACACATAATCTAAAATTCACCTACAATCAACCATGAAACAATTCTCATCAAATTTAAAAAAATCTAAAACTAGACCAAACACAGTCTCACACCGCAGCACAATAAAAATAAAAACTAATATTAAGAAAGTCATTCAAAATGATACAATTATGTGGAAATTAAACAGTCTGAATGACATTTGGATAAACAATGAAATTAAGGCAGAGATCATGAAATACTTTGAAACTAATGAGAACAAAGATTTAACATATTAAATCTCAGAAACATAGCTAAAGTAGTATTAAGAGGGAAGTTTATAGCAATAAACAAAAAGTTAGAAAAATCTAAAACTGGGAACCTAACATTACATCAAGAGGAACTATAGAAACAAGAGCAACTCCCATCCCCAAATTAGCAAGAGACAAGAAATAACCAAAATCAGAGCTAAATTGAAGGAAACTGATGTATGAATAAACATGCAAAGGATAAATGAGTCCAATAATTGTTTATTTGAAATAATAAAATTATTTAATTAGTCATCATTGATAGATGACTAACTAAACTAATAAAGAAAAAAGATCAAATTACCACAATCAGAAATACCAAAAAGGACATTACCTTTGACCACGCAGGTATTTAAAACAAAAACAAAAAAACAGAGACTACTATACACACCTCTGTGAAAACAAACTAGAAAACACAGAAGAAATGGATAAATTCCAGGAAACATACCCCCGAGCTGGAACCAGGAAAAAATTAAATCCCTTGACAGACCAACAAGAAGTTCCTAAATCGAATCAGGAGTAAAAATCCTACCAAAAAAAAAAAAAAAAAACAAACCAGGACCAGATAGATTCACAGCTGAATTCTAACTCTCTCTCTCTATAGATAGATAGATAGATAGATAGATAGATAGATAGATAGATAGATATAGATATAGTTATAGATATAGATATAGATATACACACACACACATGCTGGAACTATATATATAAAAAAGATGAAGCCATTCCTACCGAAAGTATTTAAGTATTTCAATAATCAAGGAGGAGATACTGCCCCCCTAACTCATTGTATGATGCCAGCATCATCCTAACACTAAAGCCTGTCAGAGACAGAACAAAAAAAGAAAACTTCAAGGCAATATCTTTGATGATCATAGATGCAAAGATCCACAATAAAATACTAGCAAACCAAATCCAGCAGCACATCAAAAAGTACAGTCAACTAGGCTTTATTTCTGAGATGCAAGATTGGGTCAACATATGCAAATCAATAAATTGGATTCAGAACTAAAAATAAAAACCACATGATCATCTCAATAGTTGCAGAAAAGTCTTTTGATAAAATTCAACATCTTTTCATGTTAAAAATCCTCAAAAAACAAGGCATCAGAGGTACCTACCTGAAAATAATAAGAACCATCTATGGCAAACACACAGCCATCATCACGCTGAATAGGCAAAGGCTGCAAACATTCCTCTTGGGAATGGAAACAAGATGAAGGTACTGTCTCTCACCACCCCTTTTCAACATAGTACTGAAAGTCCTTGCCAGAGTAATTAATCAAGAGAAAGACATAACGGGCATCAAAATAGGAATAGAGGAAGTCAAGCTATTTCTGTTTGAAGAAGATGCCATTCTATATCTAGAAAACTACATAGTCTCTACACAGAAGCTTCCCAATCTGATAAACCACTTCCACAAAGTTTCAGGTTACATTTTCAATGTGCCAAAATCAGTAGTAGTTCTATACACCAACAATATTAAAGCTGAGTGCCAAATCAAGAATGGAGTCCCATTCACAATAGCCACAAAAAGAATAAAATACCTAGACATACAACTACCCAGAGACATAAAGGATTTCTACAACAAGAATTACAAACTCTGCTGAAAGAAGTCAGAGATGGCAAAAACATATGAAAAAAACATCCCATGCTCATGGATAGAAAGAATCAGTATTTTTCATATGACCGTACTTCTCTAAGCTGTTTACAAATTCCATGCTATTCCTATAAAACTACCAAAGATACTCTTCACAGAATTTGTTTACTATTTTAATATTTTTATATAGGGAAAAAGGATCCCCAATTCTCAAGCCAATCCTAAGCAAAAAGAACAAAGCTAGAGAAATCATACCCAACTTCAAACTGTATTAGAAGGATAATTTAACCAAAACAATATAATACTGACACAAAAACAGACTTATAGACCAAAGGAGTAGAAGAGACCACAATGAAATAAAGCCATACATTTACATCCATTTTATCTTTGACAAAGTTTTCAAAACCAAGGAATGGGGAAAGGACACCTTATTCAATGAATGGTGCTGGGATAACTGGCTAGCCATATGCAGATGATTAAAACTGGACCCCTTTCTTTACACTATATAGAAAAATCATCTCAAGATGTGTTAAAGATTTAATATAAAACCTAAAACTATAAAACTTCTAGAAGAAAATCTAGAAAATATCATCCTGGACATAAGCCCTGGAAAAGATATCATGATGAAGAAGCCAAAGCAATGGCACTAAAAATAAAAATTAATAAATAAGACCTAATTAAACTAAAGAGTGTGTGCATAATTAAAGAAACTATCAACAGAATGATCAGACAACTTGCAGCATAGAAGAAAATATTTACAAACTGTGCATCTGACAATGGTCTAATATCCAGAATATATAAGAAAGTTAAACAAATTATCAAGCAAAAGTCAAATGAACCCCATGTCTCAATAGCAAAGACATGGAATCAACTTAATTGCCCATCAATAGTAGGCTGGATTAAGAAAATGTGTGAGATACATATATATATATATACATACACACACACACACACACACACATAGACACACACATATACATATACCATGGAATACTACACAACCATAAAAAACTATGAGATCATGTCTTTTGCAGCAACATGGATGGAGCTGGAGGCCATTATTCTAGGCAAATTTGCACAGGAATGGAAAATCAAATACCACATGTTCTCACTCATAAGTGGGTGCTAAACTGAATACACATGGAAAAAAAAAAAAAAAAAAAAAGAGAAAAACATACACCAGGGCCTATTTGAGTGTACAGAGTGGGAGAAGGTGAGGATTGAAAACCTATTGGGTTCTTGCCTTATTACCTGAGTGATGAAATCATCTGTACACCAAACCCTCGTGTTATATATAACCTACATAACAAACCTGCATGTGAACTCCTGAACCTCAAATAAAAGTTTAAAAAATGAAAACAAAAAAGGACACGTTAAAAAAAAAAACAAAACCCTACTACATTCCCATATTCCTGATGAACATAGGTGCAAAAAAAAAAAAAAAAAAAAAAAAAAAAAAATTCAACAAAATACTAGCAAACAAAGTCCAATAGCACATCAAAAAGATAATACACTATAATCAAATGGGATTTATTTCAGGGAAACAAAGATGGTTCTACATACACAAATCAATACAAGTTACACATCAAATCAACAGAATAAAGGATAGAAATTTTATTGCTTGATCATCTCAATAAATGCAGAAAAAGCGTTTAATAAATGTTAACATTCTTCCTGATGAAAAATCTTCATAAATTTGGTATAGAAGGAGCATACCTCAGTACATAAAGTTCATAGATGTCAAACCCATGGGTACCATCATACTAAATGGGGAAAAGCTGAAAGACTTTGATCTAAGAACTTGAATGGGATACGAATGCCCATTTTTACTACTCTTATTTAACATAGTACTGGAAGTCCTAGCCAGAGCAATTTGACAAGAGAAAATGATAAATGTCATTCAAATTGGAAAATATAAAGTCAAGTTGTTCATCTTTGCAGATTGCATGATCTTATGTGTAGAAAACCTAAAGATTCTACCAAATACTGTTAGAACTAATGAATTCTGAAATGTTTCAGGATATCAAATCAACTTATAAAAATTAGTAATATTTCTATGTAACAACAAAAAAGGGCCTGAAAAGGAAACCAAGAAAGCAATCCTATGTACAGCAGTAACAAAAATAGAACTAAAATGTCTAGAAACAAATTTAACCAAGGAGATCAAATATCTCTACAACAGAAATTAGAAAATGCTGATGAAATAATTTGAAAAGGACACAGAAAAATAGGAAGACACTTTATGCTTATAGATTGGAATAATTAATATTGTTACAATGAACATAATGAATATTGTTACAATGAACATATTACCCAATGAAATCTCTAGAAAAATATCAATGATATTATTCACAAAAATATAAAAAAAGAATACTGAAATATATGTGAAACCACATCCACATCGAATATTGAATAGTCAAAGAAATGCTGAGCAAAAAGAACAAAGCTGAAAGCATCACACTACCTGACTTTAAAATGTACTATAAACCTATAGTAACTTAAACAGTATGGTATTTGTATAAAAACAAACAGACCAATGTAACAGAATACTATAGCTAAAGATATCCATATTTTCTGATGAAGGTGTCAAGAAAATTGCACATAAGACAGTGTATTCAATGAATGTTGCTGAAATAAAATGGATATTACTATGCAGAATAATACTAGATGCTGCTCTCTCACCATATACAAACATCAATTCAAAATGGATACAAAAATTAAGCATAAGACCTACAACTACAAAAGTTCTAGAAGTGAACCAAAGAGAAATGCTTTGAGATATTAGTCTAGGCAAAGATTTTATGGGTAAGACATAAAAAACAAAAACAAAAACAAACAAAAAAAAACACTGTCAAGAAATAAACTCCTATATAGACCAATTGATTATATCAAACTCAACATTTTAAAAAATCTGATACAAATGGGCAAAGATTCCAAATAGAAATCTCACAAAAAAAGGCATACAAATGATCAAAAAGTATACAGAAAAAAAAAAATGCTCAATATCACTTATAATCACGGACAGGCAAATCAAAACAACAACAAAATATCTTACAAGATGGTTATCAGAAACAAACAAACAAAAAAAACAAAAAAACCAGTTGCTGGTGAGTATGTGGAGAAAAGGGGACTCTTACACTGCTGGTGGGGATGTAAATCATTAGAGCCATTGTGGAAAACAGTATGGAGGTTTCTCAAAATACTACAAAATAGAACTACCATATGACCAAACATTTTCACTGCTTGGTATTTATTTAAAGGAAGGAAAATCAGTATATGAAAGAACCACCTATACCCTCATATTTATTATAGCCTCTTCACATAGCCAAGATATAGAATCAGCCTAAATGTCTATCAACAGATGGATGGATAAAATATTTTATACACACACACACACACACACATATAGACACACACACACACACACATATATATATAACAAAATACTATTTAGCCATTAAAAAAAAAGGAAAAGAGTGATCAAAAAGAAAGATTGAAAGGGATTTCAAACAATCAAACCAAAAAGTATGTGATGTCATGAACATTAGAAAAAATGTAAAGAGTGATGATAAGCCATTCAATATTTAGATAAGGTCTTTTAAGCTGGGATAGATTTTGGCATATGGAATACTATTGAAAAGGGCCAGGACATAGATAAATAGAACCTGTGTAAAGATAAAATAACATGACATTGATAATACACATTTTTTCAATGGTAGGCTAAATGATGAGGGTGGTGGCAGATAAAAATATTTTCATTATATTAAGAAGATACTGAGATCTGTGTAGAAAAAAAAAAAAAGAGCTTTATTTTTTTATTAAAAAGATGAATCTGCAGATTGGCGAGACCAAGACTTCATTGCAAACAGAAAATGTGCTTCAATGAGAGGTTGTAGAGTTAGAGATCATAAAGGTACAAAGTGCAGGGCAGGAGAGGAGAGTCAGGAGAATGAGGAATAGTTTTGATTGGATCACCTTTAAGCCTAAAATCACCACCCTCTTTTTTTTTTTTAATTTATTTATTATTATTATACTTTAAGTTGTAGGGTACATGTGCATAACGTGCAGGTTTGTTACATATGTATACTTGTGCCATGTTGGTGTGCTGCACCCATCAACTCGTCATTTACATCAGGTATAACTCCCAATGCAATCCCTCCCCCCTCCCCCCTCCCCATGATAGGCCCCGGTGTGTGATGTTCCCCTTCCTGAGTCCAAGTGATCTCATTGTTCAGTTCCCACCTATGAGTGAGAACATGCGGTGTTTGGTTTTCTGTTCTTGTGATAGTTTGCTAAGAATGATGGTTTCCAGCTGCATCCATGTCCCTACAAAGGACACAAACTCATCCTTTTTGATGGCTGCATAGTATTCCATGGTGTATATGTGCCACATTTTCTTAATCCAATCTGTCACTGATGGACATTTGGGTTGATTCCAAATCTTTGCTATTGTGAATAGTGCCACTATAAACATACGTATGCATGTGTCTTTATAGCAGCATAATTTATAATCCTTTGGGTATATACCCAGTAATGGAATGGCTGGGTCATATGGTACATCTAGTTCTAGATCCTTGAGGAATCGCCATACTGTTTTCCATAATGGTTGAACTAGTTTACAATCCCACCAACAGTGTAAAAGTGTTCCTATTTCTCCACATCCTCTCCAGCACCTGTTGTTTCCTGACTTTATAATGATCGCCATTCTAACTGGTGTGAGATGGTATCTCATTGTGGTTTTGATTTGCATTTCTCTGATGGCCAGTGATGATGAGCATTTTTTCATGTGTCTGTTGGCTGTATGAATGTCTTCTTTTGAGAAATGTCTGTTCATATCCTTTGCCCACTTTTTGATGGGGTTGTTTGTTTTTTTCTTGTAAATTTGTTTGAGTTCTTTGTAGGTTCTGGATATTAGCCCTTTGTCAGATGAGTAGATTGCAAAAATTTTCTCCCATTCTGTAGGTTGCCTGTTCACTCTGATGGTAGTTTCTTTTGCTGTGCAGAAGCTCTTTAGTTTAATGAGATCCCATTCGTCAATTTTGGCTTTTGCTGCCGTTGCTTTTGGTGTTTTAGACATGAAGTCTTTGCCCATGCCTATGTCCTGAATGGTACTACCTAGGTTTTCCTCTAGGATTTTTATGGCATTAGGTCTAACATTTAAGTCTCTAATCCATCTTGAATTAATTTTCGTATAAGGAGTAAGGAAAGGATCCAGTTTCAGCTTTCTACTTATGGCTAGCCAATTTTCCCAGCACCATTTATTAAATAGGGAATCCTTTCCCCATTTCTTGTTTCTCTCAGGTTTGTCAAAGATCAGATGGCTGTAGATGTGTGGTATTATTTCTGAGGACTCTGTTGTGTTCCATTGGTCTATATCTCTGTTTTGGTACCAGTACCATGCTGTTTTGGTTACTGTAGCCTTGTAGTATAGTTTGAAGTCAGGTAGCGTGATGCCTCCAGCTTTGTTCTTTTGACTTAGGATTGTCTTGGAGATGTGGGCTCTTTTTTGGTTCCATATGAACTTTAAAGCAGTTTTTTCCAATTCTGTGAAGAAACTCATTGGTAGCTTGATGGGGATGGCATTGAATCTATAAATTACCTTGGGCAGTATGGCCATTTTCACGATATTGATTCTTCCTATCCATGAGCATGGCATGTTCTTCCATTTGTTTGTGTCCTCTTTTATTTCACTGAGCAGTGGTTTGTAGTTCTCCTTGAAGAGGTCCTTTATATCCCTTGTAAGTTGGATTCCTAGGTATTTGATTCTCTTTGAAGCAATTGTGAATGGAAGTTCATTCCTGTTTTGGCTCTCTGTTTGTCTGTTACTGGTGTATAAGAATGCTTGTGATTTTTGCACATTAATTTTGTATCCTGAGACTTTGCTGAAGTTGCTTATCAGCTTAAGGAGATTTTGGGCTGAGACAATGGGGTTTTCTAAATATACAATCATGTCATCTGCAAACAGGGACAATTTGACTTCTTCTTTTCCTAACTGAATACCCTTGATTTCTTTCTCTTGCCTAATTGCCCTAGCCAGAACTTCCAACACTATGTTGAATAGGAGTGGTGAGAGAGGGCATTCCTGTCTTGTGCCAGTTTTCAAAGGGAATTTTTCCAGTTTTTGCCCATTCAGTATGATATTGGCTGTGGGTTTGTCATAAATAGCTCTTATTATTTTGAGGTACGTTCCATCAATACCGAATTTATTGAGCGTTTTTAGCATGAAGGGCTGTTGAATTTTGTCAAAAGCCTTTTCTGCATCTATTGAGATAATCATGTGGTTCTTGTCTTTGGTTCTGTTTATATGCTGGATTATGTTTATTGATTTGAGAATCATCCCAGGGATGAAGCCCACTTGATCATGGTGGATAAGCTTTTGGATGTGTTGCTGAATCCGGTTTGCCAGTATTTTATTGAGGATTTTTGCATCGATGTTCATCAGGGATATTGGTCTAAAATTCTCTTTTTTTGTTGTGTCTCTGCCAGGCTTTGGTATCAGGATGATGTTGGCCTCATAAAATGAGTTAGGGAGGATTCCCTCTTTTTTCTATTGATTGGAATAATTTCAGAAGGAATGGTACCAACTCCTCCTTGTACCTCTGGTAGAATTCAGCTGTGAATCCATCTGGTCCTGGACTTTTTTTGGTTGGTAGGCTATTAATTATCACCTCAATTTCAGAGCCTGCTATTGGTCTATTCAGGGATTCAACTTCTTCCTGGTTTAGTCTTGGAAGAGTGTAAGTGTCCAGGAAATTATCCGTTTCTTCTAGATTTTCCAGTTTATTTGCATAGAGGTGTTTATAGTATTCTCTGATGGTAGTTTGTATTTCTGCACCACTCTCTTTTAATTGGCTGATTTCAGATGATCATTCAGTTGTTGCCAGGTGGTCTGTTGGCGGTCACTTGGGAAATTTCCAACCACATTAACCAGTTTGGCTTGATTATAGAATGAGAGGTCCTGTGACAGTTTTACATCTTTCCACGAACCTGCAGTAGGTGACTTCTCCTTCACAAGTGTCCACCTTATTCTGTTTAACTTTGAGAGCCTTAGCTAGCCACGGGGAGTCCATTTTGTCTGTCTGCTAGAGGCATTCTTAAACAATTATTTGAATTTATGAAGTGTGGTTATAATAAGCAGGACATATCCCCATCAAGCTACCATTGACTTTCTTCATAGAATTTGGAAAAACTACTTTAAACTGCATATGGAACCAAAAAAAGCCTGCATAGCCAAGTCAATCCTAAGCAAAAAGAATAAAACTGGAGACATCACACTACCTCACTTGAAACTATACTACAAGGTGACAGTAACCAAAACAGTATGGTACTGGTACCAGAAAAGATATATAGACCAATGAAACAGAACAGAGGACTTAGAAATAACACCACACATCTACAACCATCTGACCTTTGACAAACCTGACACAAACAAACATTGGGGAAAGGATTCCCTATTTAAGAAGTGGTGTTGGGAAAACTGGCTAGCCATATGCAGAAAACTGAAACTGGACCCCTTCCTTACCCCTTATACAAAAATTAACTCAAGATGGATTAAAGACTTAAATGTAAGACCTAAAATCATAAAAATTCTAGAAGAAAACCTAGGTAATACCATTCTTAATATAGGCATGGGCAAAGACTTCATGTATAAAACACCAAAAGCAGATGCAATGAAAGCTAAAATTGACAAATGGGATCTAATTAAACTAAAGAGCTTCTGCACAGCAAAAGAAATTATCTTCAGAGTGAAGAGGCAACTGGGAGAAATTTTTTGCAATGTATCCATCTGACAAAGGGCTAATATCCAGAATCTACAAAGAATGTAAACAAATTTACAAGAAAAAAACAACCCCATCAAAAAGTAGGCAAAGGATATAAATAGACACTTGTTGAAAGAAGACATTTATGCAGCCAATGAACATATGAAAAAATACTCATCATTACTGGTCATTAGAGAAATGCAAATCAAAACCACAATGAGATACCATCTCATGCCAGATAGAGTGGCAATCATTAAAAAGTCAGGAAACAACAGATGCTGGAGAGGATGTGGAGAAATAGTAATGCTTTTGCACTGTTGGTGGGAGTGTAAATTAGTTCAACCGTTGTGGAAGACAGTGTGACAATTCCTTAAGGATCTAGAAATAGCATTAGACCCAGCAATTCCATTACTGGATATATACCCCAAGGATTATAAGCCATTCTAGTGTAAAGAGACATGCACATGTATATTTATTGTGGAACTGTTTGCAATAAGAAAGACTTGGAACCAACCCAAATGTCCATCAATGAAAGACTGGATAAATAGAATGTGGCACATATACACCGTGGAATACTATGCAGCCATTAAAAAGGATGAATTCATGTCTTTTGCAGGGACAAGAACGAAGCTGGAAACCATCATTGTCAGCAAACTAACACAAGAATAGAAAACAAAGCACTGGATGTTCTCACTCATAAGTGGGAGTTGAACAGTGAGGACACATGGACACAGGGAGCAGAACATTGCACACCAGGGTCTGTCGGAGGGTGGGGGGGTCTAGGGGATGGATAGCACTAGGAGAAATACCTAATACCTTAGGTGATGGGTTAATGGTTGTAGCAAACCACCATGACACGTGTATACCTATGTAACAAAACTGCACGTTCTACATATGTACTCCAGAACTTAAAGTATTATAAAAAATTAAAATTAAAATTAAAAAATAACAAACAGGATAATTTTAAAAAAACTGTTAGATATCTGTATCATGTGTTTCCCAGATACACCTTCCACAAATTATTTCTTCTTTCTAAAGATAGCATTACCCTTATGACTATTCCAGTAAGGTTTTATTTGTTAGTTTCAATGAATTTAAAGTTCTGTATATTAATATTGTACAGGAAAATTATATGAGACTAATGGATAATCTTTAAGAGAAACTAACAAAAATCCTATTAACTACTGACAACCCCTAACTCTGCCTTCTTAAAGTGGAGATACACCTCTTATGTTTATGGTAATGAATATCTAAGAATACAGATAAACATATCTCCAAGTAAGCATGTGTGTGTTATTTTTGGCTTTGTGCTACATTTCTATTACAAAAGCAATTAAGTATTAGAAATGATACATTTAAATTACTTTTATGTTTCTGAGTAGATATATTGAAATGATTAATATATTCTCTTTCACAGAATAATTATCACTGGATTGTTTTTATAAGCACTCCCTTTTATACTATATGTAATGAACTTAATAATAATTACAATAGAGAATTATGTACCCCCTGTTTAGGAGTATGACCCTTTGAACAGGTAGACATACATATGCAGTATGTATGTCTATGTATACAGGTAGACATAGATATTTTCAATATCATATTGAAAATAATAAAAATATTTTTGTTACTGAAAATTTGAGCAAAGATCTAGATGAATATGTGGTATACTAGTGAATAGATTTCTCAGTCAGGACCTGGTATAAATCAAATGGCACATGTTAAACATATTTTTGCCCCTGGGTTAAGAGTATACATCACTGTTTTTTACACTTGCATCAGAGTAAAGGAGTAATACAAATAGGCTTTTTACAGGAACTGACTGTGGTCTGGTCCTCTGGAGAATAAAGTTATAGTGGTTTTCTGAAGAAAATGAATTAAATATGTGTGGGTAAAAATTTTAGATCCCAACAGGGGTCATCAAAAATGTATAAACAATAAATGACTAGCAGACAAAAGTATCTTATTTTGCAAATGGAAAGGACCTCAGTTGCATAATGAAAATAAAATTCTTCTCCTCCTCTCTCTCTGTATTGAGGAAATTTGCTTCTGAATTTGGCCTTGAGATAGATAATGCACACTAGCAAATGCAAGAATTAGCAAAGTATTTCTTTTTCAGAGCAAAACCCCTAAGCAGGAAGCAACAAATCTTTTTTCTAGGAAATTTTTCAACTAAACAAAAGGTTAGGCAGTTCAAGTTAAGTTTGTTTGAAGTCTTAGCTTGTTATTTCCCCCAACAAACTGATTACTTGCATTGGAATTATAGAAATAGATATGCTGCCACTTCCTTTCTAAGATTAATGCTAATGTATTCTGCCTGCTGGAGCAATATTCAAAACAACCCACAAAATGAGCTATCAACCCATTTCAAAAACAGTTTGAAATCTACTCTGAATATTAGTCTACAAAATATAAATGCAAAATCTTATGGCTACCAGGAACTTCCAAAGGTCATTTAACATCCCAGCTTTCATATATTCTAAGTGAAATAAACACATTCCATTCTTCATTAGTTTACTCAACAGTATTTGATGTATGCCTGCTATGTGCCAGGCATTGTACTGGGGTCTGGATATAAAGAATGAATATACTGAACTCTTACTATAAAGTTTTTGTGAGTTAGAGAGAAGAATCAAGTTGGTTAACCACTTTAAATGTTTTTATTTGATGTAATAAATATCAATTTTGAAATCACTGCAAAGTAATATGAGACTGATTTGGAAGGGAACCTAATTCTGCCTGAGAATTTAACATAATTTAGCTGGATCTTGGCAGATGTTGGCATTTATTGGGAAAAGGAGGATTTTCCAAAAGTAGAAATAGATGTAGATATAGTCTTGTTTTATTTCTATCTGACAGTAATGCCTTAGAGGGATCCATCCCTCTCTCTGAAATGTGGCATTTTGGGGTTAAAATAAGTTTTCCAAGACATTCCTGAAAGAGTGGATCTATAGCTACACATCCTAGACAGCCTTAAGCTTCTCTATTCTTCTAGAGGTCCAAGCAATTATTTCATATTTGTCCTCTATCGTTTCTCTTTTTCCTTTGACACTTCCTCCGCAATTCACACTCCCAACTCCCATCTTCACTTGCTACTTCATAGAGAAAATAAAAGAAAGTCAGAGGATAGTTTAGATTAATTTGTATCACTATATCAAACCATTTCTATTTCCAAATTCTCTAACCTTTCCTGCTGTTCAAAATGTATAAGTAGTCAATGTTCCTGGCTAAGGCCAATCCTAACAGCTGTTCACAAGGTCATATTCTTAATAATTGCTCAAAAACATTTCTCCAGGGGCTTTTACATTTCACTCTCTTACATCACCATTTTTCTCTTTTATTGAATCATTGCCTTCAGAATACAAATTTTACCATCTTATAAATAAATACTCCTATTTTTCTCCCATTCTTAAATAAATAAACCTTATGATCTCATTTATTCATAGGCCATCTGTTTTTTTAATTCTCCGAAGAAAATGTCCGAGAAAGATTTCCCTGTAATCATGCTCCTTAATTTATTTCCTCTTTGTCTCTCTTGAATTCATTCTAATTAGATTTTCATGTCCACCACTCCACTAAACTGTGCTTCTCAATGTCATTAATCCTGTTGCTAAAAACCTTGGTTACTTCATTATCTTCATTTTTCTTATATTTTGATGGAATTTAAGTTAATCTCTTTTCTATCTTTGAACACTTTCTTTTCTTGGATTCTAGAAATTACTTTCATCTGGTTTTCCCAAATTTTTGTCCACTCCATCTCAATTTCCTTTGTTAGTTCATTAGTATTGCCCCAAATTTAAAGATTGAAGTATCTCAGGTAGAGTTGAGACTATGATGATGCAAATGACCAATTTATGCATTTCTAGAATATTCTAATTTATTTTGTTTGATCAAAACTGCTACATATTTCATAGAACTTTTACTTCTTTTTAAAATATTAGATTGTACTTTATATCTTTATGTTTTGGCTATGTTTTTCTTGAATATCTTCCTCATTAGTAAGGTTCAAATTTTGCTCCTATTATCTGTTAATTCTCTAAAAGATTTTAAGGGGATTTGATTGTAACCCTTTTCTATTGCTTATTATATTCATTCTCAAGAGCAATGAGTTTCCTTGTACTTTTAGGAGACAGTAAGAATAATGGCCCTAGATCTATCTTTACTCTCAGGTTCACAAAGCAATAGGGGAAGAAATCACATTTTTTGAACGACCTTCTGTCCCTGTCCTTCTTTCCCCTGTGTTTAAGTGAGCATCCTCTTCCCTTCCCTAAATATCCCTGTCCAATTCAACTTGTATTTTCCTTCAAAGAGTTTCTTCTGAATAGAAACACTTTGACTTCAAAGAAAGCTTTATTGTGTTAAATATTGGTCTTTATGTGCCTGCAGTACCCCAGCACTCTTAGGCATTATCACATTATTGTCCCCTTGAACTGACTTGACAATTTTGTTAGAATAGAATAGAAACTGTTTTCAGATTGGTGCAATTTACTTTCCATTTGGGGATTTTCCTGACACTTTAATGAGATAACAAATTAGTTAACAATCAAATCTAAATGACAATAACTTTCTTTCCCTGCACTATTTGTTGAACAAAAAATTGAAGTGGACATTGAAAGAACCAAGAATCTAAGACAATATTGACAAAGCATGAGTTGGCAGTAAGATGGACTTGCCTAACACATAAAAAACACAGGTTCTAATTCTAACGTGACAGTAATGGAGAGATTAGTTTATTCACACAGGACTAGATTAATGCATCAGTGAAAGAAAGTATGCAGCTCAAAAGTAAATAAATACACACTCAACTTCTGTCAGATCAGGCATTTTAAAAAAGTGGGAAACAAAGGAGTCGCTAAATAAATCACGGATAAATAATTGCTTAACTTTGTGATAAAAATGATATTTCATCACTGACATCTCAAATAATTTACAAGTATTTAAAAAAAGTGAATTATGTATAATGTCCTCAATTAATTTAGCAAAGTCAATTACTTGAGTTTTTTTCTCATCAAAACTTACTCTTGATGAAATTATTCATTTTCTGTTTGTTTTGTTTGTTTCCTGTAAATAATATCTCCGTGTTATGGCTTCAGTAGATCTTGTGCAGATATTTTGCCAACTTTTGAATTTTACATACAATAAATGAAACATAGTAAGCTGCAAATCCACTACCAGAGCTCACTTTTTCTTTTTTTCTAGGAAGAAGAAAGAAATGAGACGAAATATACAATTTTGCCTACATTGTGGATATTATGAACTACTTTTACATTACATTACACAACTTCCTTTCTGAATGATTAATTATGTATAAAATTTGGAGTTATTGTGTAGTGACACCTTAGTGTATTATTTACAGTGAACATTTAATTTGCATACAGAATTCTCACAATTTATATTATAGTATTATTTCATGGAGTTCCAGAGTATAAAGATAATTTTCCACCTCAAAAAAAAAAAAAAAAATGAAATGTAAAAACTTTTACATTTTAATGAAATTAATGTAAAGTCAAATTTGTAATGAGACTATGGCCTCTTTGAGAAAACTAATTATACTGTGAATTAATTATAAATTAACACCAAATTTTATTAACTACTATTTAAGACTTATTTTTATCTATTGTCTTGGCAACAAAAAAATTTTATTTCTATCAGCTTGATATGAATTTGAATCTAGAGGTTTCCTCTTTTGTATTAACTTCTTATAAATACCATATCTGTTGCTAAATAAAATATCAATCTAGAGTTGAAAAATATTAACTAATTTTTGCCATGCCGTTACAATTACATTGGCACATTTTAATTGTTTTCAAGTACATAATGAACCTAAAAACACACTTCATAGCATTTTACTTTGGCTCATACATCAGAACTATTAATAGATTAAGAAAACTATTACTTTGGATTATAACTTTGACCTCATCCATATCAATATCATATAATAAATGCCCCAACAATGAATTAAAAGCAGAATGCTAGGCCAGATGCTGACTGCAATCAAGAAGTCTTCTTTATGAATAGAAGAGTGAAACTTTAGGCATAGGATAATAATTAACCTCTTCAGAATAGATGCAAGCACATGTGAAGGCTGAAGGTGAGACTAAGTGATTCCACATTCAATCCATTGATGCTACCCAGTCTTCTCTCTTCAAAGTTACTTGCACACCAACATGGCACAAGTATACATATGTAACAAACCTGCACGTTATGCACATGTACCCTAGAACTTAAAGTATAATAATAATAAAAAAAAAAGTTACTTACTGTAAATATACGTTTCTTCTCGAAACTTAGCGCTTCTAAGGTCAAAAAATATATCTTACAATCTGTCTTAGTTAGTTGGAATATCACAGACAGGATGAGTTAAGCAATAAATACTTATTTCTCATAGTTCTGGAGACTAGGGCCAAGATCAAGATGCATGCGTGTCTTGTGTCTAGTGAAAGCCTGCTTATCATTTACAGAGGGCTGCCTCCTCTTTGTAACTTCAGATGGTATGTGTAGAGACATCTTGCACAACTTCCTCTTTTCATAAAGGCATTAATCCCATAATTAGGGCCCCACATCATGACCTAATCTAAATTTAATTACCCACCTTTAAATATCATCACATTGGAGATCAGCGTTTCAGCATATGAATTTTAGGGAGACACAAACATTCAGTCCATAGCACAATCATTTTTATTCTTTCTAACACCTACTTGTACTGCAAAAGATTTTTAAATGAAATATGGATGTTTGCCACATATTGAATTTCAAGCATGTCATTGCTTTGGAGTTTCCTCCAGCGGGATTTGAATTTGTTGGCTCTACCTAATGGTATTAATTTTAGATTATTTTTTCTCGCCACTCAAGATGTTCTGTACAAACTTTTCCATGCTTCTTAGATAATTTCCTTTCTGCAACTCTGTTTTGTCCTGCACTTGCCTGTGAAACCCTAGTTTTCATATATTCAGGAGAGGAAATTAGAAACTAAGTTTGATTATTTGTTTGTCAATAATTTGTTTGTCATTACATATTTTAAAGATTTTATGTGCTCAATCTCCAGCTCTGTTTTAGTAAATTAATGAGTTAATATATTGACCTTTTAGTGCTTTCACTGTACTCAGTAAAGAAACAATTTTATGTTTTGAAATTCCTTTATTCAGTGAAGAAACAATTTTATGTTTTGAAATTCCTTTATGAATATGTAGAATTTAATATGATTTAGCCTCCACTTTTTACCCTTGTCACTTCATGAACTTGGAAACATGATACATTAATAATATTGACCTATTTACTATTGAATTTATTTTTGTAGTTGAATATATTTGGCTTTTGCGAACTGCTCATTATAATTTGCATAATTAGTCCAGTACTCAAAACTGCAATTTAGCATTCATCTTCAGTTTTCATTGCAGTTAATTTTACCCTTAATTTTTTGATATTTTTCCCCTTTTGTATTAACTTCTTATAAATACCATATCTGTTGCTAATTACCATTTTCTATATGAAGGAAACCTATTTTCTGACTTGTGCATTGAAACATAGCCAGTTAGCACTTGGTAGGGTCAGGGTTAGATTTTTAGTCTATTTGGGCTGCTGTTACAAAATAATATATACTGGGTAGCTTTTAAGCAACAGAAACTGATTTCTTTCAGTTCTGGAAGCTAGTTAGTCCAAGATCAGGCAAATTTGGTGTCTGCTGATGGTCAGCTTCCTGATAGACTGTTGTCTTCTCACTGTAACTTCACATCGTGGAAAGGAAAAAGATTTCTCAGGCCTCTTTTATAACGATACTAATCCTATCAGCTAATAACCTTCAAACTTCTCACTTCCTAATACCATTACCTTGGGAATTAGGATTTCAACGTATGAATTTTTGGGGGAATGCATTCAGACTACAGCATGTATACTGAAAAGAATACTGTGTTGTAGCGAGTGAGGTTCTAATTTTGCCTAGATGTTGGCCTTTCATATGCTGGGGGGTATTATAAAACACACTTAATTTAATATATATTGATTAGCTTCTTGTTATTTCTCCCTAGGAAGTCAAGTCTATTTTTATGGGAGTTCAGGCAGACTGGTGGGAAAAATTTTAAAAGTAGTTATAAGAAACAGACACAAACCTTCTTGGAAAGCTGGGGGGTGGGTTGCTTAACTTCAGTAATAGATCTGGCTGAAGGCTGCCTAAACCTCTTACCTTAAGTAAATAACTTAAAGTAGGTACAAAGGAATGTAAGAGAGTTTCTCTAAATAACTTGTTTACTCATGTGGTCCTAAAACTAACCTTTGATCATTTGCAGGCAGGATGGCTTTCTCAGGGGGAGGGCGACCAGGTTAACACCCTCTAGTGGTGTTGACTCAAAGTCTTTGTCATTTAATGTGTGCTGAATAAATGCCAGCAGGGACAGCAAGTCAGGGCTGCAGCTCTGCAATTCTTTTGGCCTGCAGCCTGGCCCCCTAGCCTGTTTTTTCACTGCATATTGGCGTCTGAGTACCGTCCTGCAGCTGGGGTCTGCAGGACAGACCCCGACGTGCTTTCATATATCTTCATTACAGAGTGGATGACAAAAAATGATGGAGTACATTTTGTTGGGAATTTTTTCTTTCCTCTTCAAATTCAAACAAACTAGGCATCCAAACCATCACAAAGGGTTGTTGATTTTAGCTTAAATGTTTTTAAACATCATCCACTTTAGTACACCCTAACACGTAAGCCACACTCTGTTTTTCATATCAATTTCAATATCCGCTTTGCAGGTTCCTCTGCTTCCAGCTTTGATCCTCTACTGTCTGTTATCTTCATTATGCCCTACTTATACTTCTGAAATACAAGCACTAGTATTTCACTCTAGAATATTTCAGTTGTATTCTTTTTCACTTTGGATTAATTCCAAACCCTTTATTGTGGTTTATGTGGCTTTTAATAAACTGGACTTTACCTACTAACAATTTTACTACTTAAAATCTCCATCTTACTACCAACAACCTACTATTCCTAATGATATTTTGCTGCAGACATTATTAAAATTCTTCCAATTTTAATAATCTTTAAGTGGACGTTTATCAGTCCACCTAAAATACGTCTAGTTGTATTCTCTCTTCACAGAAAACTATCACTCAATTTTGTTTTCACACTTCCCCTCAACCTTATACATTCTTGCCATGCCTTCTTTTTTTTTTTTTCTTTTGAGATGGAGTCTTGCCCTGTCACCCAGGCTGGAGTGATACAATGGTGAGATCTCGAATCACTGCAGCCTCTGCCTCCTGGATTCAAGCAATTCTCCTGCCTCAGCCTCCCAGTAGCTGGAATTACAGCCACCACGCCCAGCTAATTTTTGTATTTTTAGTAGAGACGGGGTTTCACGATGTTGGCCAGGCTAGTCTCAAACTCCTGACTTCTAGTGTTCCACCCTTCTCGTCATCCCAAAGTGCTGGGATTACAGGTGTGAGCCACCATGCCCAGCACTAGCCATACCTTCTGCATGCCTAGTCTCCCGTCATCTTTCCTGTATCATCCTAAAATATGTTACTTCACCAAGTATTACAGATTAAGTAATAACAAGGCACATTACATTTATTTTATTGTATATTTCTCTGTTTTTATTATTAAGCTGAGAAAGATACATGAAGATAAAGTTTGGATGCATTCTGCCATCATTGGTTTCTAGCATTTAGCATAGTGTTTGATAATTTGGGGGTGCTTAATACATATTTGCTAAATGTTAAGTGGAAAGGATAGATTTTAAAAAGAGATTTGTTTAGAGAGGTAAGGTTTGTATATCAGTAATAAATTATTAAGAGTTTATATCTAACCCTGGGGATGCAGCTTAAATTGTGTATTTAAAGTTTGGTGAGAGTAGATCTCATGTACTCGCCACAGTAACACATGTACACACACAATGATTATAACGTCATGTAATGGGTGTGTCAATTAGCTTGATCATGGTAATCATTTTACAGTGCATAAATATATGAAGACATTGTGTTTTACACCCTAATGATATATAATTTTTATTTATCAATTATATTTTTATAAAACTGGAAAAAATTTTCTAAGTGATCCTTAGTCAAACTGTAGTCAAGACGGAGTATAGCTTATTCTATGTAGTGATATAGAACATTCACATGACTTTAAGTGGCTCTAGGTACACAGGCTTTTGGTGTTTACTTAGTATTGTATAAAGTGTAAGATAAAAATTCAGCCCTTGTCGTTAAATTCATTGTTTGGCCTCTTTGGCACAACATTGGTAATAGCTTATTCATCCACTTCTGTCTACTTTCATTGTCTGTGGCTACACAAATTCAAATGATGCTCATCCCTTGCCTAAACTTCTAAATTAGTTCTGTGGTTTGTTCCCACTGTCAGCCTTGCCTCCTTAGGAGTCCTCTTCATTCAGCAGTCATAACAGTATTTAAGGAATTTAAATCCAGACTTCTTAGACCCCTGTTTAAATATAACTTCTGGTATTCTTTCTTATAGAATGCTGTTCTTTTCCTTAACACATTTCTTACACATCTGTTTCAAAATGTGCATTCATATATATATATGCATATACCTAGCTTGTCTCCACATCTTGACTGTAAACTTGACAAGGGCAAACGTTTGTCTTTTTTGACAACTGCATCCTCAGCAACGAGCACATAGCAGTACTCAATACATACCATTGAATAAATGTACTAGACAAAGTATTCTTAATCTTCTTTATCAGCAAAGTTCTGTTACAATTAAAGTTCTCTAAAATATTGGGTAGATAAAATAAATCCCATGTATTGAACTACATTAGTCAATAGTTCCAGGAAATTCAAAGTTCCCCATTCCAACCTTATTCCCCCTCGAGGACAATATCCAAAAGGTACATTCAATAATAGCGCTTAGCACCTAAAACTGGTAGCAGTGGGTGTTTCGGCGGGCCTCACTATGCACTGCAGTCTGATGGCCTGGATCCCTGCAGCAGGGCTAACCTAGTACATGTTTTAACACCCATCTCTGTCAAGGGTTCGACATCTATAGTCAAAAATGGAAGCTTATTTCTCATTGACCCACCCATCTACTTTAGACCCCCCTCTCCAAAAAAAAAAAAAAAAAAAAATTGATTGCAAAGTAGAGATGCATATACATATACATGTTTGCAGTTACCATTGGCTAATGAACGCTAGTAGGCCTTATCTTTCAAAAAAAGATCAACATCTGTACTTAATACAGATTTTATTTAAGCAATATAACAGTACTTAAATACAGTCAAATTTATCATTCACTTTTTTTGTTATCTTTTTTTTTTTAGTTATAAACACTACCCACACATTTAGAAGAAAAACTCTTTAAGATTTTAATAAATTAAATGCCAATAACCCCTACAAGTAAGATTAAACAGTAAAAAAAAAAAAAAAAAAAAAAAAGGTTATGTATTAAACTTTTTTAAAATTGTACTATACACACAGGAAGGATACTTGGGCTGCTGAATAAATGCTAGAATAAATAACTGGAAAAATACTTTTTTGGAATATTTGCCTTTCAAAATTATCTATGCTGTACTTTTCACTGATAGTATTGTTTCCTATGGATAAAAAGCCTTCTTTCCATTTGGTTCAAGAGGCATTATTTTGAGAGTAGTGTGAACTATTACTGTGTGTCCTTGAAAACATTCTAAATATATTTGGACTATCCGGTTGCTCTTTTGTTATTACTAGTTGGTTATCTATATTTAGTCTCTGGTAACATCTTATAGCACTCATGTTGTAAGACTTAGGTACAGATGTGCTTTAAAAAGCAAGGGTCACTCATTAATTTTGTACTCAAAGTTCTATGAACTAATCCTAACTTTTTTCTCACTGGTGTTAGCCAGATGTTATTAAACAAAATTAATATTTAAACTTTCAGCCCTAAAATCTGTATTTTTCTCTATTTATGTAACTTCATAGAAAGAGATAAGGTTTTGTAAGTCAGGTAGGTGTGATCAAACCTAGACTCTGACAAGCTCAGAGTTACCTTGAAAATCTGCATTAAACTGTAGGTATTCCTGCTTTCTTTCCTCTAACTATGATACTAATGCCTACCCACAGGGTTTTTGTGAGATTTCGATGACAGTGCAGTACACCCTTTATATCCACGGATTCCACATTTATGGATTCAACCACCATCAGATTGAAAATAAAACAAAAATTGCAATAAAAATACAAATATAGTATAATTACTATTTACATAGCATTTACATTTTAGTAGGTAGTATAAGTAATCTAGAGACAATTTAAAGTAGAGAAGTCTGTCCATCAGTATCTGTGAGAGATGGTTTCCAGGTCCTCCCTGAGATACCAAAATTCATGGATACCCAAGTCTTATTTAAAATGGTATAGTATATGCATATAACCTATGCACACCCTCTTGTGCATTTTAAATCATCTTTATATTACTTATAATACCTAACATAATGTAAATGATATGTAAATAGTTGTTATACTGTATTATTTAGAGAAACCTGGCAAGAAAAACACTCTGTACATATTCAGTACAAATGAAATTCTTCCAAATATTTTTGATCAGTAATTGATTGAATTCACAGATAAGTAACACATGGATAGAGGGCCCACTGTATACAGGAGGATGTGCATGGGTTATATGTAAACATGATTCCATTTTATATATGGGACTGTAGCATCAGTGGATTTTGATATCCATGGGTGGATCCTCGAATCAACTCCCTGCAGATACCAAGGGATCAATGTACATGTATATCAACAAATGTCAAAACTGTTACATATTAGGTGCTAATGGGTAACAATTATTTATATTAGTTCATTTTATAAAGGTGAAACATTTTTGAGGCTATCATATAAAGTTTGTATAAACTCATAGTGAATACACTTTGAAGACTTAAGTTTCTACTATTAATTCTTGTTGGATCTTCCAAAATAATCCATTGCAAAGCCATTTGTTTACTCTAGGCTCACTCATCTAGTTAGTCACTTCCATCTTTAAGACTCTATATTTTTCTCCTTCTTTTAAACTTTTGATGTTCTTATAATTGTATTCCTTATACTTAACATGACTATAGGTATGTTTGTGTATATGTGTGTGTATATATATATATATATACACACACATACACACATAGACACACACACAGACAAAATAATACTACACACAAACTGTCTTTTAGTATGCAAAATCAGATGTCGTAATACCAGACATTCACTTTTCACATAAATATTTTGAATTATACATTTTATATTCAAAGACAAACAAGGAGACCTCCTAATTATCTCAAAATAAAAGAAAAAAAAAGGACTTTGTTCACAGTGTAATTTTGTTTCTTTCCATGTAACAGAGAAAAGGGACAAAATAAAAGGAGCCACTCATAAGGTTTAAAAAAATTGGT
Organism: Macaca mulatta; assembly: GCF_049350105.2. NCBI lineage: Eukaryota > Metazoa > Chordata > Mammalia > Primates > Cercopithecidae > Macaca > Macaca mulatta. The sequence continues at coordinate 144,993,018 of NC_133410.1, read as the reverse complement.
TGTAATAGTGCCTGGCTTTTAAAACCAGGAAAATAGCAATGAAAAATCACAGTGATCAAATTTGGCCTGAATAAAGCTCTGTATAATTAGTACATTACACATAATGATAATGATCTTGTATTTAATTTAATTTAATTAATTTATTTATTTATAAATGACTGCCATATTGTGCCTGGATACTTTGCAATAATTAAAATAATTTTAAAAGTACAAAATGAATCTCAGATTAAAAAGACTCACTAATTTCCCAGTCTGATAAAATAAACTCAACTAATTAAAAGCCCAGAAGTCTTATTTTCAACCTGTACTGGGCTAGGAATCCTGGCATATCCACTTCTAAGATAGAGTGATGTCCAGATACATAGGGATTTTACTAGTAATTCTATTTGAAGAGCCAAAATGTAAGTGGTGGCAAAATTTAGCTGTGAAAACATGATTATAGAAAAATAATTATAGAGATATATCCCTAAGGGGTTGTTTTTGAATAATTTCATTTATCAACTATAAAATGAGGACCTGCTATATATTAGACAATATCCTGTGTACTACAGAGATAATTTTTCTTCAGGCATGTTTTTCTTATACTCAGTATACTTAAACTCTTACACAAAAGGTAAGATTAAAAAAATATTATATTAGAATAACAAAAGTGGTATTAGAAAAACTACCAAATGATGAAATAACATTTCAAAGAGGAAAAAGCATTAAAACATTAAAAACATTAAATCTGACTTAATATAAGAACTAAAAATTTGTATTTCTTAATGAAATTATAGTAAATATTAAGTGGTAACTAGAATATTAAATGTCATATACATTGTAAACAAAAAAAATAATGATTTAGATTAGGGCAAGAAGGCTATTACAGTCCATAATGGATAAATATATATAAACTAGGATAATGCATATATAGATAATATAATATTTTAATGATTCTTAATAAAAAATATGAGAACTCATTTTAAGATGGTAGCATTTTAAGATTGGTATTATATTTTATTTATATTTTCCAGATCTAGTCTCTTATGCTCAGGTGAGTAGCGAGACACAGTTTAGCAAATTACGAATTCCCGAGGTCAGTGAATCCTAGAGGAAGGTCACAGGTGTCTTCTGAGAAGACGGATAGGGATTTATAAAAAATCACAATGAGCTGTTGTATTCATCAAGACTCTTTGGGTGAAAACAACATTAAAAACATTGGAAGAAAATAATTCATATGCTATGTTGAATGGCAACATACCTGAAGTATTCAAGGGAACTCAAAACATTTATCATAGAAATAATTTTCTTTGTTCTCAAGTTGTTTTACAATGCTAATTGAAATTTACTATTCTAGATTAATATGGTTTCACTTTTGTAATTTTTTAAGAGCATGATTGATTTAACAAAACTAAACCACCTAAAAATACATTCCCTCTCTTCCATCAGTTTTTGATTCCTGCCATTTCTGATCCCTGTTCATCATTTTAACAATAAAAGCAAATACAAGGACAATTATGATGATTTTGAAGAAAACATTATTTAAATGCTCTATGTGTAATAATAATTAAAAATAATAATGGATTCCAAGATGGCTGAATAGGAACAGCTCCAGTCTATAGCTCACAGCATGAGCGACGCAGAAGACAGGTGATTTCTGTGTTTACAACTGAAGTATCAGGTTCATCTCACTGGAACTTGTCAGACAGTGGGGGCAGGACAGTGGGTGCAGCCCACCCAGTGAGAGCCAAAGCAGGGCGAGGCATCACTTCACCTGGGAAGTGCAAGGGATCAGGAAATCCCCTTTCCTAGCCAAGGGAAGCTATGACAGATGACACCTGGAAAATCAGGTCACTCCCACCCTAATACCATGCTTTACCAATGGTCTTAGCAAACAGCACACCAGGAGATTATGTCCAGCACCAGGCTCCAAGGGTCCCACGCCCACGGAGCCTCGCTCATTGACAACACAGCAGTCTGAGATCCAACTGCAAGGCAGGAGGGAGGCTGGGGGAGGGGTGCCTGCCATTGCTGAGGCTTGAGTAGGTAAACAAAGTGGCCTGGAAGCTCGAACTGGGTGGAGCCCCACACAGCTCAAGGAGGCATGTCTGCCTCTGTAGACTCCACTTCTGGGGGCAGGGCATAGCCGAACCAAAGGCAGCAGAAACCTCTGCAGATGTCCCTGTCTGACAGCTTTGAAGAGAACAGTGGTTCTCTCAGCAGAGTTTGAGATCTGAGAACCAACAGACTGCCTCCCCAAGTGGGTCCCTGACCCCCGAGTAGCCTAACTGGGAGGCACCCCCCAATAGGGGCAGACTGACACCTCACACAGCCGGGTACCCCTCTGAGACAAAGCTTCCAGAGGAAAGATCAGGCAGCACCATTGGCTGTTCAGCAACATTCACTGTTCTGCAGCCTCCACTGCTGATATCCAGGCAAACAGGGTCTGGAGTGGACCTCCAGCAAAATCCAGAAGACCTGCAGCTGAGGGTCCTGACTGTTAGAAGGAAAATTAACAAACAGAAAGGACATCCACACCAAAACCTCATCTGTACATCACCATCATCAAAGACCAAAGGTAGATAAAACCACAAAGATAGGAAAAAAGCGGAGCAGAAAAGCTGAAAATTATAAAAATCAGAACGTCTCTCCCCCTCCAAAGGAACGCAGCTCCTTGCCAGCAAGGGAACAAAGCTGGACGGAGAATGACTTTGATGAGTTGAGAGAAGAAGGCTTCAGATGATCAAACTTCTCCAAGCTAAAGGAGGAAGTTCGAACCCATTGTGAAGAAGCTAAAAACCTTGAAGAAAACAGTAGACAAATGGCTACATAGAATAACCAGTGTAGAGAAGTCCTTAAATGACCTGATGGAGTTGAAAACCATGGCACGAGAACTACGTGACAAATGCACAAGCTTCAATAGCCGATTCGATCAACTGGAAGAAAGGGTATCAGTGATTGAAGATCAAATGAATGGAATGAAGCAAGAAAATAAATTTAGAGAAAAAAGAGGAAAAAGAAACGAACAAAGCCTCCAAGAAATATGGGACTATGTGAAAAGAGCACATCTACGTCTCTGATTGGTGTACCTGAAAGTGACAGGGATAATGGAAGCAAGTTGGAAAACACTCTGCAGGATATTATCTGGGAGAACTTCCCCAACCTAGCAAGGCAGGCCAACATTCAAATTCAGGAAATACAGAGAACACCACAAAGATATTCCTCAAGAAGAGAAACTCCAAGACACATAATTGTCAGATTCACTGATGTTGAAATGAAGGAAAAAAAGGTTAAGGGCAGCCAGAGAGAAAGGTCAGGTTACCAACAAAGGGAAGCTCATCAGACTAACAGGGGATCTCTCGGCAGAAACTCTATAAGCAAGAAGAGAGTTGCGGCCAATATTCAACATTCTTAAGGAAAAGAATTTTCAACACATAATTTCATATCTAGCCAAAGTAAGCTTCATAATTGAAGGAGAAATAAAATCCCTTACAAACAAGCAAATACTGAGAGATTTTGTCACCACCAGCCTGCCCTACAAGACCTCTTGAAGGTAGCATTAAACATGGAAAGGAACAACTGGTACCAGCCACTGCAAAAACATGCCAAATTATAAAGACCATCAATGCTAGGAAGAAACCGCATCAACTAACTAGCAAAATAATCACCTAACATCATACTGACAGGATCAAATTCACATATAACAATATTAACCTTAAATATAAATGAGCTAAATTCTCCAATTAAAAGACACAGACTAGAGAGTCAAGACCCATCAGTGTGCTGTATTCAAGAGACCCATCTCACGTGCAGAGATACACATAGGCTCAAAATAAAGGGATGGAGGAAGATCTACCAAGCAAATGGAAAATAAAAAAAGGCAGGGGCTGCAATGCTAGTCTCTGATAAAACAGACTTTAAACCAACAAAGATCAAAATGGACAAAGAAGGCCATTACATAATGGTAAAGCGATCAATTCAACAAGAAGAGCTAACTATCCTAAATATATATGCACCCAATACAGGAGCACCCAGATTCATAAAGCAAGTCCTTAGAGACCTACAAAGAGACTTAGACTCCCACACAATAATAATGGGAAACTTTAACACCCCACTGTCAACATTGGACAGATCAACGAGAGAGAAAGTTAACAAAGATATCCAGGAATTGAACTCAGCTCTGCACCAAGCGGACCTAATAGGCATCTACAGAACTCTCTACCCCAAATCAACAGAATATACATTCTTCTCAGCACCACATCCACACTTATTCCAAAATGGACCACATAATTGGAAGTAAAGCACTCCTCAGCAAATGTAAAAAACAGAAATTATAACAAACCGTCTCTCAGACCACAGTTCTATCAAACCTGAACTCAGGATTAAGAAACTCACTCAAAACTGCTCAACTACATGGAAACTGAACAACCTGCTCCTGAATGACTACTGGATATGCAACGAAATGAAGGCAGAAATAAAGATGTTCTTTGAAACCAATGAGAAAAAGATACAACATACCAGAATCTCTGGGACACATTTAAAACAGTGTGTAGAGGGAAATTTAGAGCACTAAATGCCCACAAGAGAAAGCTGGAAAGATCTAAACTTGACACCCTAACATCACAATTAAAAGAACTAGAGAAACAAGAGCAAACACATTGAAAAGCTAGCAGAAGGCAAGAAATAACTAAGATCAGAGCAGAACTGAAGGAGACAGAGACCCAAAAAACCTTCAAAAAATCAGTGAATCCAGGAGCTGGTTTTTTGAAAAGATCAACAAAATTGATAGACCACTAGCAAGACTAATAAATAAGAAAAGAGAGAAGAATCAAATAGATGCAATAAAAAATGATAAAGTGGATATCACCACTGATCCCACAGAAATACAAATTACCATCAGAAAATACTATAAACAACACTAGGGAAATGAAGTAGAAAATCTAGAAGAAATAGATAAATTCCTGGACACATACACCCTCTCAAGACTGAACCAGGTAGAAGTTGAATCCCTGAATAGACCAATAGCAGGCTCTGAAATTGAGGCAATAATTAATAGCCTACCAACCAAAAAAAAAAGGCCAGGGAAAGACGGATTCACAGCCAAATTTCTACCAGAGGTACAAGGAGGAGCTGGTACCATTCCTTCTGAAACTATTCCAATCAATAAAAAAAGAGGGAATCCTCCCTAACTCATTTTATGAGGCCAACATCATCCTGATACTAAAGCCTGGCAGAGACACACACACAAAAAAGGAGAATTTTAGGCCAATAGCCCTGATGAACATCGATGCAAAAATCCTCAATAAAACACTGGGGAAAAAAAGAGAATTTTAGGCCAATATCCCTGATGAACATTGATGCAAAAATCCTCAATAAAATACTGGCAAACCGGATCCAGCAGCACGTCACAAAACTTATCCACCATGATCAAGTGGTCTTCTTCCCTGGGATGCAATGCTGATTCAACATACACAAATCAGTAAATGTAATCCAGCATATAAACAGAACCAAAGACAAAAAACACATGATTATCTGAATAGATGCAGAAAAGGTCTTTGACAAAATTCAACAGCCCTTCATGCTAAAAACTCTCAATACATTAGGTATTGCTGGGGCATACCTCAAAATAATAAGAGCTATTTATGAAATATCCACAGCTAATATCATATTGAATGGGCAAAAGCTGGAAGCATTTCCTTTGAAAACTGGCACAAGACAGGGATGCCCTCTCTCACCACTCCTATTCAACATAGTGTTGGAAGTTCTGGTCAGGGCAATCAGGCAGGAGAAAGAAATAAAGGATATTCAATTAGGAAAAGAGGAAGTCAAATTTTCCCTGTTTGCAGATGACATGATTGTATATTTAGAAAACCCCATCATCTGAGCCCCAAATCTCCTTAAGCTGATAAGCAACTTCAGCAAAGTCTCAGGATACAAAATCAATGTGCAAAAATCACAAGCATTCCTATACACCAATAACAGACAGAGAGACAAATCATGAGTGAACTCCCATTCACAATTGCTTCAAAGAGAATCAAATACCTAGGAATCTAACTTACAAGGGATGTAGTTCTTCAAGGAGAACTACAAACCACTGCTCAACAAAATAAAAGAGGACACAAACAAATGGAAGAACATTCCATGCTCATGGATAGGTAGAATCAATATCGTGAAAACGGCCATACTGCCCAAGGTAATTTATAGATTCAATGCCATCCCCATCAAGCTATTAATGGCTTTCTTCACGTCATTGGAAAAACTACTTTACAGTTCATATGGAACCAAAAAAGAGCACGCATTGCCAAGACAATCCTAAGTCAAAAGAACAAAGCTGGAGGCATCACGCTACCTTATTTCAAACTATACTACAAGGCTACAGTAACCAAAACAGCATGGTACTGCTAATAAAACAGAGATATAGAACAATGGAACAGAACAGAGCCCTCAGAAATAATACCACACATCTACTACCATCTGACGTTTGACAAACTTGAGAAAAACAAGAAATGGGGAAAGGATTCCCTATTTAATAAATGGTGCTGGGAAAACTGGCTAGCCATATGTAGAAAGCTGAAACTGGATCCCTTCCTTACACCTTATTTAAAAATTAATTCAAAATGGATTAAAGATTTAAATGCTAGACCTAAAACCAAAAAAAACTTAGAAGAAAACCTAGGCAATACCATTCAGGTCATAGGCATGGTCAAAGACTTCATATCTAAAACACCAAAAGCGATGGCAACAAAAGCCAAAATTGACAAATGGGATCTAATTAAACTAAAGAGCTTCTGCACAACAAAAGAAACTACCATCAGAGTGAACAGGCAACCTACAGAAATGGGAGAAAATTTTTGCAATCTACTCATCTGACAAAGGGCTAATATCCAGAATCTACAAAGAACTCAAACAAATTTAAAAGAGAAAAACAACCTCATCAAAAAGTGAGTGAAGAATATGAAGACACTTCTCAAAAGAAGACATTTATGCAGCCAACAGACACATGAAAAAAAATGCTCATCATCACTGGCCATCAGAGAAATGCAAATCAACCCACAATGAGATACCATCTCACATCAGTTAGAATAGTGATCATTAAAAAGTCAAGAAACAACAGGTGCTGGAGAGGCTGTGGAGAAATAGAAACACTTTTACACTGTTGGTGGGACTGTAAACTAGTTCAACCATTGTGGAAGACAGTGTGGCGATTCCTCCAGGATGTAGAACTAGTTTTATTGTGGCACTGTTCACAATAGCAGAGACTTGGAACCAACCCAAATGTCCATCAATGATAGACTGGATTAAGTAACCATGAATATATACAAATATATACACCATGAATACTATGCAGCCATAAAAAAGGATGAGCTCATGTCCTTTGTAGGGACATGGATGAAGGTGGAAACCATCATTCTCAGCAAACTATGGCAAGGACAAAAAACCAAACACTGCATGTTCTCACTCATAGGTGGGAATTGAACAATGAGATCACTTGGACACAGGAAAGGGAACATCATACACTGGGGCCTGTTGTGGGGTGGGGGAAAGGGGGAGGGATAGCATTAGGAGATACAACTAATGTAAATGACGAGTTAATGTGTGCAGCAAACCAACATGGCACATATATACATATGTAACAAACCTGCACGTTGTGCACATGTACCCTAGAACTTAAAGTATAATTAAAAAGAGAATAATAATAATAATAATAATAATGAACATTCATATAGCTTTCATAGTCTGCAATCTTACCAACATGCCAACACTAAAATCCTAAGAGGTAACACTCATACATTTGACATTTGATCACAAAGGGATATGTTTTGTGTCAACAAAATTATGTCCTCTTCTGTAGGATAATTATATTAGCACATCTTAGGGCATAGGTTATTAGAAAATGTAATACTTACAAAAAAAAAAAAAAACTGAGGTTAATTTTGTTTCATTCTGTTTCTTGTATTGTTGGAAGTGTATAGAAACCATGTATTTGTTCTGATTGGTCTGCATGATTTTGATTTCACAATATCAGAGTAATGAGCTGTCAATATTTACTGTAGTGTTTTCCAATAGGGAAAAATAAAGATAAACCTGCATAACACTTATAAATGAGCCAAGATTTACCGGCAAGAAAAACTGAAAAGTGGAGAAATTAGGACGTTTCATAAATTATTTCGGGAAAATAAGGAAATATAACTCCGAAGTTGTATTCTTGGTAGTCAATTCAGTTATTCCCCATTGGAGAGTGCCTCTTCCAGGAAACACTGTTCTCTCTCCTGTATTGATTATAAAGGGCCTTCAAAACAGGTCTTTGTGTTTTTGACTTGTGTTCCTCTTATCACAGTAGTCAATAATTAAAAAACAAAACAAAATCTAAAGTCAAATCATGGCATTTCTCACCTCAGAACCCTTCAATGGCTGCTCTTTCCTTTCTAGTAAAAGACCATGTCATTGCTATAATCTATCAAGCCCTGGAGAACCTTCCTCCAGTTATGCTTTGTTCCTCTCACATCAATTCTTGCTACAGGCTTTCTCACTGTGCTGTTGTCATAGCTGTCACCTTATTGTTCTCCAAACCCACTAAGTATGTTGCTATTCTCTGTGCTTTGAATACTTTGTCCCTTCCGCTAGATATCCAGAGACCTGTTTCTTTGTCCTTAAGTATTTACTGAAAATGTTACCTTGTGTGAAAAGTTTTGTGATGGACATATTACAAATTGCACTTCTCACACACACATCCTAAACAACAACTTGTTCTATAGTTCCTCTTAACAGTTATTATTTTCTAACATATTATATATTTTTCTCATTGTGGTGAATCATATCACTGTTTTTTAAATATTCATTGTTTACCCTAGGGAAGATTATACTTAACTAATCTGTTGACGTTAGTTTTAGACCTATGACTTGTTTAGGACAACAAATTATGAGCAAAATTAATAATAAGTAAATCTAGGCAGAAACTTAAATAATCACTTTGTGCTTTTCCACTTTTTAAATAATGACACGATGACCATTTGTGTTTAGACTAAGTGGCAATTTTAGCCTTAGTTCTCATATGGAAAGCTGTAGAGCAGAGAGGTACTATTGACCAACATTCCACACGTAGCAGAAGAAAGAAACAAATATTTGTGATTGTAAGATACTGATAACTTAATATTTCATCAGGCAGGATCCAGTCACAAGTTAATCAAATGGAAATTTTAGTATTAAAATATTAATAATGGATTGGAGTAATGGAAAATTGACTAGTGAGAGTTAAAGATTTTTTATTTTATTTTATTTTATTTTATTTATTTATTTATTTATTTTATTTTATTTTATTTTTTTGAGACAGAGTCTCACTCTGTCACCCAGGTTGGAGTGCAGTGGTGCCATCTCGGCTCATAGCTAACTCCGCCTCCAGGGTTCGACTGATTCTCCTTCCTCAGCCTCCTTAGTAGGAGGGATTACAGGCGTGTACCACCACACCTGGCTAATTTTTTGTATTTTTAGTATAGACGGAGTTTCACCATGTTGGCCAGGTAGGTCTCAAACCCCTGACCTCAAGTGATCCACCCACCTCGGCCTCCCGAAGAGCTTGCATAATAGTCAGGAGCCACCATCCCTGGCTGGTTTGAAGATAATTCTAAAGACTTTTTTTTTTTTTTTTTACAATAAGCATTAAGATGTACTATTCTGATAAATTTTACATTTTTACCAAAAATTGTGAAAGATGTAATAGTATGGGTAGGCCAGGCACGGTGGCTCATGCCTGTAATCCCAGCACTTTAGGAGACCAAGACCTGAGGATCATGAGGTCAGGCATTTGAGAACAGCCTGTCAAACATAGTGAAACCTCGTCTCTACTAAAAAAACAAAAAATTAGCTCAGGCATTTCATAAACCTGAGAGGCAGAGGTTGCAGTGAGCTGAGATCGCACCACTGCATTCCAGCCCAGGAGACAGTGAAAAATTCAAAAAAAGAAGTATGAATAATGACTACATTTCTTGTGAGAATTGCTCTAGTGCTTCCACATTATAATTTAAAAGTAATGGCAAACATTGAGAGAAAACATTAGTGTTGCTTCTTCTTCTTTTTTTTTTTTTTTTTTTTTTTTTGAGACAGAGTCTCGCTCTGTCGCCCAGGCTGGAGTGCAGTGACGAGATCTAGGCTCACTGGAAGCTCTGCCTTCCGGGCTCACACCACTCTCCTGCCTCAGCCTCCTGAGTAGCTGGGACTACAGGCACCTGCCACCATGCCTGGCTAATTTTTTGTATTTTTAGTAGAGACAGGGTTTCACTGTGTTAGCCAGGATGATCTTGATCTTCTGACCTTGTGATCTGCCCCCAGCCTCCCAAAGTGCTGGGAGTACAGGCGTGAGCCACCACGCCCGGCCCATTAATGCTGCTTCTAATTATGCAGTACAGTTATCTCATCATGGAACTACCATTCACGTCTGAAAAAGTGAAAAGGATAAAAAGAGAAAAAATGGATAAGAATGTCTCCCCTCTTCCATTCATTTACCTGGTTTGAAAGAGGCAAACGACCAAGCTCAAAACAAAGGAAAAAAAGTTACTTCTGTATCCACTAACTCAAAATATAAGATAATATAAACAACTCAGACTCTTGAAATCATCTCTTTAATAATTTATTTCATGAGCAACAGGCAAGAGTGACACAAGCACAGAACTGAAAAACTGTTGGTAATACCTCTATCTTATATTGAATAGAGAATATAAGATAATAAAAATTTTATTAGGTCTTTTCATATCTTGAAATATTCTTCCCAAGGATTACTTTAAAAATTTTTGTACTAACCTAGAAAAGGGAATCAATATTGACTTTAAAATTGCCTCTCTAGGCATAAAACCCCATAATTATAAAAAGTAGGATATATATCCTTCCTTCTGTAGAAATTATATATCTATATAAATACAATCAAGCAGAAAAAAAAAAATCCTGATTTTGAAGTAAGTAGTAGATTTGTTTTCTAATCCTGGATCTAGCATATGCTATCTATGGGAATTTGGAACATAAGTTCTATGGCTTCATATCCTTCTTACCAGGTCTGCAATTATAGCATGATTTGTGAAGCTTAAATTACATTTATAAATATATATATAATAAAGAATAGTAATTTATTCATGAACAGTTTTATTGATATAATTCATATACATACAATTGACTCATTTAAAGTCTACAATTCAATGATTTTTAGTGTATTCACAGATCTGTTCAACTACACGTATTCAACCATTCACAGATAGGCTGAACCAAATGAATTTTAGAATATTTTGATCACCTCCAAACAAAACCTAATACTTCAGCTATCACCCATTCCACTATCCACCTTAGATCTAAGTCACCAAAATATTAATGTCTCTACAGATTTGCTTATTCTGGACATTTCATATAAACGGGATTATATAACAGGTTTTGTGATTGCTTTTTCAATTAGCATAATGTTTTCAAGATTCATCCATGGCATAGTATGTGTTAGTATTTCATTACTTTTATATGGCTGCATAATATTACATTGTATTGATAAATCACATTTTTTAATCCATTCATCATGTTTGTTCATTCATCAGCAGATGAAGATTTGTGTGCTTTCACTTTTTGGATATTATGAAGAATGCTACCATAAACATTTCTGTGGAGGTTTTCATGTGGACATATTTTCATTTCTATTTGGGTGTATATCTATATATATATGTAAATATATGTATTTATTTACATATATGTAATATATATAATATATACTATGTGATATATATGTAATATATTATACATAATATATAATGTGATATATATGTAATATATGATACATAATATATGTGATATATATGTAATATATGATACATGATATGTAATGTGATATATATGCAATATATGATACATGATATGTAATGTGATATATATGCAATATATATTATATGATATATAATGTGATATATATGCAATATATAATACATGATATATAATGCAATATATGTAATATATAATACATAATATATAATGCAATATATAATATATAATATCACATATATGATGTGTGATATATGTAATATAAAATATCACATATGACATGTGATATGTATGCAATATATGATATCACATATGTGGTATGTGATATGTATGCAATATATGATATCACATATGTGGTATGTGATATGTATGCAATATGTGATATCACATAAGTGGTATGTGATATGCATGCAATATGTGCTATCACATGTATGTGATATGTATGCAATATGTGATATCACATATGTGGTATGTGATATGTATGCAATATGTGATATCACATACGTCATATGTATGTAATATGATATCACATATGTGATATGTATGTAATATGCTATCACATATATGGTATGTAATATGATATCACATATATGATATGTGATATGTACGTAATATGATATCACATATGTGATATATGATATGTATGTAATATATCATATGTGATATGTGTATGTAATATATAATATAACATATATGATATGTGATGTGAATGTAATATAATATCACATATATGTGATGTGTATGTAATATAATATCGCATATATGATATGTGATGTGTATGTAATATTGCATATATGATATGGGATATGTATGTAATATATAATATGTACATTATATATGAATATATATATTGCTTTGGGTAATATGAATATTTAACAAATATAGACACTTCCACTTCATAAATGTAGTGAGGTATTACTCAAATATATATATAAATATGTATATTTACATATATATGTAAATTCTGCATATGTATATATGCAGAATTGGTAGGGTAAATAATAATTAATTATTTAACCATTTTTGTAACTGCCAGACTGTTTTTAACGTGGCTGCACAATTTTACATTCCCATCAGCAACACATAGGTGTTCTGATATGTCCACAAATTTGCTAACACTTATTATTGTATATCAGACATTCTGAATCTAGCCTTCTGAATGGGTAAGAAGCAGTATGTCATTATAATTTTAATTTGAACTTCCTTGATAATTAATGATTCCAAGCATCGTTTAATGTGGTGTCCATTTGTATATCTCCCTTTAAGTAATTTCTATTCAGATCCTTGTTCATTTTTTATTGTTTTTTTAAAATTACTGACTCTGGTATGTGTGTATGTGAGATACACACACACACACACACACACACAGCATAATATCTATATTTTAGTTCCTATCAGATAAATGGTTTACAGATTTTTTCTCCAATTCTATAACTTGTCTTTAAATTATTTTTAACTTTTTTATTTCCATTTTTAATTTTTGTGGGTACAAAGTATATGTACATATTTATGATGTACATGAGCTATTTTGATAAGAAAAATGATGCATAACAATCACATCAGGGTAAATGGAGTATCCAACACATCAAGCATTTATCCTTTCTTTGTGTTACAAATAATCCATTTATACTCCTGTAGTTATTTAAAAATATACAATAACTGTGGTCGACTGTAATCACCCTGTTGTAATATCAAATATTAGATCTTATTAATTCAATCTAACCATATTTTTATAACCATTAACCATCTCTCTCCCGCTCATTACCCTTCCTAGCCTCTAGTAAACATCCGTCTACTCTCTGTCTTCATTAGTTCAATTGTTTTAATTTTTTCAACATCCACAAATACGTGATACTATGTTCGGTTTTCTTTCTGTGACTGCTGTATTTCACTTAATATAATGACCTTAAGTTCTATGTTGTTGAAAATGACAGAGTCTCATTCTGTTTTATGGCTGAATACTACACCATTGTGTATATATACCACATTTTCTTTATTAATTCATCTGTGGATGGACACACTTAGGTTGCTTCCAAATCTTGGCCGTTGCGAATAGTCCTACAATAAACATGGGAGTGCAGGTACCTCTTCAATATATTGATTTTTCTTTTGGGTATCTACCTAGTAGTGGGGATTGCTGTATCATATGGCAATTCTATTTTTAGTTTTTTGAGGAACCTCCAAACTGTTACCCATAGGGGTTATGTTAATTTACATTCCCATCAACAGTGTACAAGGGTTTCCTTTTCTTCACATCCTTGCCAAAATGTATCATTGCCTATCTTTTGAATAAAATCTATTCTAACTGGGGTGAAATGATACCTTATAGTTTTGATTTGCATTTTTCTGGTAATCAATGATGTTGAACACCTTTTCATAAAGCTTTTTTGCTATTTGTATGCCTTCCTTTGAGAAATGTCTATTCAGATCTTTTGCTCATGTTTTAATCTGATTACTAGATTTTTTTAATTGAGTTATTTGAGTTATTATTATTGTTATTAATCCCTTGATTGACAGATGGTTTGCAAATAATTTCTCCCGTTCTGTGGGTTGTCTCTACACTTCGTTGATTGTTTTCTTTGCTGTGCAGAAGCTTTTTAACTTGATTTGATTCTATTTGTTCATGTTAGCTTTGGTTGTCTGTACTTGTGAGGTATTACTCAAGAAATCTTTGCCCAGTTCAATGTTCTGGGCAACTTCCACAATGTTTACTTTTAATAATTTCATAGTTTGAGGTCTCAGACTTAAGACTTTAATTAATTTTGATTTGATTTTTTTATTAATTTTGATTTTATTTTATCTGGTAAGAGATATGGGTCTAGTTTCATTATTCTACATATGGGTATTCAGTTTTCCCAGCATCATTTATTAGAGAGACTGTACTTTTCACAATGTATGTTCTTGGCATCTTTGTCAGAAAAAAGTTTACTGCAGTTGTGTAAATGTATTTCCGGGTTCTCTATTCTGTTTCATTGGTCTATTTGTTTGTTTTTATGCCAGTACCATGTTGTTTAGTTTACTAGAGCTCTGCAGTATAATTTGAAGTCAAGAAATGTGATTCCTCTGTGTTTTTTCTTTTTGCTCAGGATGGTTTTGTCTATTCTCAGTCTTTTGTGGTTCCTTGTCAATTTTAGTATTACTTTTTCTATGTCTCTAAAGAATATCATTGATATTTTGTTTTGAATTGCGTTTAATTTGTAGATTGCTTTGGGTAATATGAATATTTAACAAATATAGACTCTTCCACTTCATAAATGTAGACTATCATTCCATTATTTTGTGCATTCTTCAATTTCTTGCATCGATATTTTATGGTTTACGTTGTACAGATCTTTTACTTCTTTGGTTAAATTTATTCATTGATATTTCAACTTATCTTTAGCTATTGTAAATGCAATTACTTTTGGATTCCTTTTTCCGATAATTTGTGGTTGGCATATAGAAACGCTACTGATTTTCATAGTTGATTTTGTTCTCAGCAACTTTAATGAATTGGTTTACTGGTTCTAATCTATTTTTCTTTTTTTTTTCTTTTTTTTTTTTTTTTTTTTTTCGTGGAGTTCTTAGTTTTTTTCCAAATATAAGACCATATCATCTGAAAACAGGCAGAATTTGACTTCTTCTTTTCCAATTTAGATGCCTTTTATTTCTTCCTCTTGTCTGATTGCTCTAGCTAAGTCCAGTATTATGTTGAATGACAGTGGTTAAAGTGAGTATGCTTGTCTTGTGTCAGATCTTAAGATCTTAGGAGAAAGGCTTTCAGTATTTTCCCATTCAGTATGAAACTAACTTTGGGTCTGTCATATGTGACTTTTATTGTGTTGAGATATGTTCTTTCCATATCCGTCTTTTTGAGAGTTTTCATCATAAAGGGAGGTTGAATTTTATCAAATGCTTTTTTCAGCATCAGTTAAAATGATTATATGGTTTTTGTCCTTCGTTCTCCCACATGTCGAGGGAGTGACCGGGTAGAAGGTGATTGGATCATGGAGGTGATTTATCTCATGCTGTTCCCTGATAGAAAGGGAGTTCTCATGAGAGCTGATGGTTTTAATTGTGGCACATCCTCACTTTCTCTCTCTCCTGCTGCCATGCAAGATGTGCCTTGCTGCTTCTTTACCTTCTGCCATAATTGTAAATTCCCTGAGCCCTCCCCAGCCATGTGGAACAGTGAGTCAATTAAACCTCTTCTGTTTATAAATTAGCCAGTCTTTGTTAGTATCTTTATAGCAGTGTGAAAATGGACTAATACAAAAGTTTTTCACTGAGAAGTCTGCTGCCAGACATGTTGTAGTTGCTTTGTATATTATTTCTTTCTTTTCTTCTGCTGTGTTCAGAATCATTTCTTTATCCTTGACTTGTGAGCTTGATTAAAATTTCTTGAGATAGTCTTATTTGGTTTAAATCTGATGGGTGTTCTATAATCTTCTTGTACTTGAATATATATACACACACACACACACACACACACACACACACACACACACACACACACACACACACCCCTTTCACTAGATTTGGGAAGTTCTAGGTTATTATGTCTTTGAATAAACTTTCTACCCAAGTCACTCTGTCTACCTCCTCTTTAAGGCCAATAACTCTTAGATTTGCCCTTTTGAGGCTATTTCCTATGTCGTGTGGGTGTGTTCATTTATTAATTGTTTTTTCTTATGTCTCCTCTGACTATATTTTCAAAAGTTTGTCTCCAAGTTCACAATTTCTTTCTTCTGCTTGATCACTTCTACTATTAAGAGACTCTGAGGCATTAATCAGTATCTTGACTGTGTTTCTCAGCTCCAGATATTCTGCTTGAATCTTTTTGATTATTTGAATCTTTTGATAAATTGACAGGATTCTGAATTCCTTCTCTGTATTATCTTGGATTTCATTGAGTTTCCTTAAAAAAAGCTATTTTGGATCCTCTGTCTAAAAGGCCTTCTATCTCTGGTATTGGTCACTGGTGCCTTATTTAGCTTGTTTGGTGCAGTCATGATTTCCTAGATGATCTTGATATTCATGGTTGTTCATCTGTGTCTGAGCATTGAAGAATTAGGCATTTATTGTAGTCTTCGCGGTCTGGGCTTGTTTGTACCTGTCCTTCTTTGCATTTAAAGGAACTTGGGTGTTGTGATCTAAGATTTTGGTCACTGCAGCAATATTTGCTTTAAGAGCAACCCCAAACCCAGTATTCCTATGACTTTTGCGGACTGGTAGAAGTACTGATTTGGTGGTCTTTGGTAAGATCCAGAAGAATTCCCTGAATTATCAGGCAGAGACCCTTGTTATCTTCCTTTACTTTTCCCCCAGACAAATGGTCATCTTCTGAGCTGCCTGGAGCTGGGGGAGAGGTGATGCACAAACCCCTGTGGCCACTGTCATTGGAACAGTGCTGGTTCAGACTCAAGAACAGCACAGCAATGGGTCTCACCCAAAGCTTGCGGTAACCACTGCCTGGTTACTGCATATATTTATTCAAGGCACAAGGGCTCGACAATCAGCAGATGCCAAATCAAGCTAGGCTTATGTCTTTCCCTTCAGGGTGATGTGTTGTCCCTGGTTCCCTTTGGGCCTAGGGATGCCATCTGGAAGCCAGGGCCTGGGGTTTTGAACCTTAGCAATCTACCAAGTGCTCTGTTTTACTGGGGCTGAGCTGTCACCCAGACCACAAGGCAAAGACCTTCTCACTCTTTCTTCCCCTTTCCTCAAGCAAAAGAGTTTTCTCCCCATGGTTGTCACTGCCCCAGGCCTGTGATGAATATTGTCTGGCTACTGCCAATGTCCATTCAAGGCCCAAAGGCCCTTCACTTAGCTTTCAGTGAATGCTGCCAGCCCTGCTTCTCTCCCATGAGGTCAGTGGAGTTCCTTCTAGCCCAGGGAAAGTCCATAAATGCCTTCCAATATCCAAGGCCTAGAATCAGGGACCCCAGGATTTTGTTTGGTTCTCTACCCCACTGTGACTAAGCTGGTACCCAAACTGAAATATTAAGTTCTCTTTACTCTTCCCTCTCTTTTATTCAAGCAGAAATGGGTCTCTCCCCATAACCACCACAACGGGGAATGTGCTGGGTCACACCTGGAGCCAGCATGGCTCTGAGTCTCACCCAAGATCCTCAGCAAGAACTGTCTGGCTACCACAGCTGATCATTTGGAGCCCATGGGCTCTTTAATCAGCAGGTGGTAAAGTCTGCCAGGATTGAGTTTTTCCTGTCCAGGCAGTTGTATCCCTTCTCGCTCAGGATGTGTCTAAAAATGTTATTGCGAACTAGGGCCTGGAATGGACGCTTCAGGACTCTGGTACCCTATTCTACTGTGGCTGAGGTGGTATTCAAGTTGCAAGAAAAAGTCTTATTTACTCTCCCGTCTCCTCTCTTCAAGCAGAGGAAATGAGTTTCTTCAAGGGCTATAGGCTGTGTTGCCTGTGGTTGGGGGAAGTGTAATACAAACACTTTGCTGCCCTTACTAATGTCTCATTTTGTTGGGTGCAACCCAAACTACTGGTTTCGAGACCAGCACAGTTAACAGGACTTGTCCTTGTATCCTAGAATACCTTTCTACTTTATTTAGGACCCAAGAATACTTTAGCCATGGTGGTGGGCTTGCCAGAACTCAGGTTCTGACTGCTGGAATAGACAATTTACTTCCAACTAGGGCTGATCTAAATGTTCCCTATGTGGGAACAAGCTAAGTTCTGCCCTGTGTTTCTGCAGTGTTAGGCAGCACTGAGTTCCAGTGTGAATGTCCTACAATTACTATACTTTCCCTCCCCCAAGTACACAGATTCTTTCTCCATGACACAAGTCTGCTGCTGGGGGATGGGAAATGGGTGATGTAGGCAAATCAAGACTGTGTATTCTAACCTCTTTAGTGTTTGTTTCTTTAATATGATGTTAAGAGCAGGTAGGGTGATCACTCACCGGATTTTTTGTTCTTATGATGGTTATATATATATATATATATTTTTTTTTTTGCGTAAAGAGTTGTTCATTTTGGTATTCCTACTGGGAGGAACATTGCTATTCTGTCATTTTACTCCACCCCCTGCCCCACCTTAGTTTTGAGATATCTTTTGAAGCACAAAAGTTTATAATTTTGGTGTAGTCTCAATGATTCTTTTTTTTTTTTTTCCTTTGGTTACTTGTAGATTTTTGGTGATATGTAACAGTGAATTGCTAAATCTCAGGTCACAAAGATTATTCATATAACTATTCTAAAAACTTTCAAACTTGCTCTGACATGTACATCTTTACCCATTGTCTATTTTGTTTGTTTATTTGTTTTAATATGATATGAGGCAAGGGTGCAAATTCATTTTTGTCATGTGGTCACCCAGATGTCTTATACCCATTTGTTGAAAAATTTACTTTTCCTCGTGAATTGTCTCAATACTATTATTGAAAATCAATTGACTATAGACACATTAGTTTATTTCCGGACTTTCAGTTCTGTTCTATTGTTCTTTATATTCATTCTTACGTCAGTACAAACTGCCTGGATTACTGTTACTGTCTAGGAAATTTTGACATAGATATGTGTGAGTCATTTAACTTTGTTCATTTTTAAGATTTTATTTCTGGCAATTTTGGGTCCCTTACACTTCCATATGAATTTGAGAATGAATTTATAAATTTCCACAAAGAATTCAGCTAGGACTCTGATAGAATTTGCATTGATATACATCAGTTTGGATAATATTTGTCATTCTAATAATCAGTCCATGAATATGGATTGTTTTTCCATTTATTTAGATCTTTAAGTTATTTAATAAAGTTTTAAATGTTAAGGTTGTAAGTTTTGCACTTTTTTGTTAAATTTCTTTATACATATTTTATTTTTGATGCTATTATATACAAAATTGCATTCTTAATTTCATATTCAGATTGTTCATTGCTAATGTGTAGAAATAATACTGATTTTTGCATATTTATCTTGCATCTTGCAAACTTGCTGAGCTTGTTTATTACTTCTAAAAATGTTTACTGAATCCCATAGAATTTTCTATTTTCAAAATATTGTCATCTGTGAATATAGATAGCTTACTTCTTCCTTTACAATCTAGAAGCTTTTGCTTATATTTCTTTTCTAATTCCCCTCTCTAGAATCTCCAATGGTTTGTTGAGTAAGAGTGGCAACTGTGGATACCTTAATTTTATTTCTGATGGAGAAAAGCAACTAGTTTTTCACCATTAAATATAATTTAGCTGTTAAATTTATTGAGTAAGTAAATGTTCTTTATAAGACTGAGAAAGTTTCCATCTATTCCCAGTTTGTTAAATGCTTTCACCATGCAAAGATATTGGATTTTGTAAAATCTTTTTTCTGCATCTGTTGAAATTATCATGTGATTTATTTTCTATCTGTTGATAGAGTATATTTAATTAACTAATTTTCAGATGTTGTGGTAACTTTGCATCTGTTGGATAAATTCAAAATGATTACAATGTATAATTATTTTAATACATTGATGAATTCTATTTGCTAGCATTTTCTTGAGGACTTTGTGTCATATTCATAAGAGATAGTTGTTTTGAAGATATCTCTTGATATACTGTATTTGTTTGCTTTTGTATCAAAATAAATTAGCATCATAGAGTTGAGAAATCTTTCCTCTCTTTTATTTCTAGAAGAGTTTACAATTTACAAATGACTATTATTAATTATTTAAATGTTTGTTAGAATTTAGAAATTAAGCCATCTGGGTTTGGTATTTTCTTTGTGAATAGTTTTTAAATAACCAACGTAGTATTTTTACTTATCTATTCAAATAATGTAATTCTTCTTAAATCAGTTTTGATTTTTGCTTTTCTAAAAGTTTTCCCATTTTGTCTATGTCATCTAGTTCATTGGCATGCTGTTGTTCATACCATTCTTTTATCTCCATTTTGTTTTTGAAGTAGCAACAGTAACGTGCCCTCTTTCATTTTTGATACTAGTGATATGGAAGGGGACAGGGAAGTGTTGGGTAGAGAAGGGCAGGTCCCTGGCAAGGGCTCCACCCTTGGGCCTGTGACCATGGACCTAGGTGAGGACAGGCATTTCTGTTTTCAGGGTTCACTGTTGTATTTTCCAAGATCACCCTGGCCCATCACTCCCCTATTCTGTGCTTATCAAAACCCCAAGACTGTAGTGGGTAGAGACACAAGCAGCTGAACATCCAGAGGACCACACCAGTGGAAGAAGATACAAGTGGCAAGATGTTGTAAGAGCACACTGACCGATGCCAGCAAGCTATCAGGCCGTCCACTGAAGGAACAAAGTGGAGTACGGCTGGAGCAGTTGGAGAGGAGCCCAGCTGCTGAGCCGTCTGACTCCAGTGGAAAACCACCTTCCCACTCCATCTCACTTCTAGTTCCCCCATCTGTTGAGAGCTACTTTCACTTAATAAAAACTTGCACTAATTCTCCAAGCCCACGTGTGATTCAATTCTTCTGGTACACTGAGGCCAGAAACCCTGGGATACAGAAAGCCCTCTGTCCTTGGGGTAAGACAGGGGGTCTAACTGAGCTGACTAACACAAGCCGCCTATGGATAGCTAAATGGAAAGAGGTTACTGTAACATACACCCACTAAAGCTTCAGTTGTAAACATTTACCTCTAGACTCTGCCGTGGGATCAGAGCCCCACAACTTGCCCATCTGCGTGCTCCCCCTAGAGGTTTGAGCTGTGGGGCATGGAAGAAGTGAGTGAGCCACACCTCCATCACATGCCCTGTGAGAGAGGTAAGGGAGATTTTCCCATTTCACTAGTAATTTGATTCTTATCTTTTCTTATTAGTTAATAGAGCAAAGGTTGATAATTGTTGATCTTTTTAAAGAATGCCTTTAACTTTATTGATTTTTTTTTCTGATTTTTACTCTATTCTATTCTCTATTTCATCAGTTTTCACATGGAATTTAATACTTCCTTCCCTTTGTTTGTGTCATGATTAGCTTGCTTTTCTTTATCCATTATCTTCAGGTGGAAAGTTAAATTATTAATTTGAGATTTTTTTTTTCAATAGGCATTTACAAGTATAAATTTTGTTTTAATCATGGATTTTTCTGCTTTTTAAATTTTAGTATATTATCTCATAATTTTTATTCATCTGCAAAGTATTTTCGAATTTCTCTTTTTATTTTTTCTTTAACTTATTAAGAATGTGTTGATTTTCACATATTTTTAGTTTCTCATATTTCTTTTGTTAAAGGTTCACAATTTCATTACATTGTAATAAGAGAACATAGTTTGCATTATTTTCATTCTTTTAAATTTATTGAGGTTCATTTTATGTGACAATATATGGTCTATTGCGGAGAATGCGCCATGTGATTTGAGAAGAATGTATATTTTGCTATTGTTGGGTGGAATGTTTTGTAGATGACTGCTAGGTTCAGTTTGCTTTTCAAGTCTTCTGTTCTCTTGTTGATCTTCAGCTTATTAGTTTATCTATTACCAAAATTGGGGTATTGAATCTTCAACTAGTTTTGTTGAGTTGTATATTTCTCTCTTCATTTTTGTCAGTTTTGCTCACTGTATTTTAATTGTCTGTTGTTAGGTGCATACGTATTTATAACTGTTATATTTTTCTGATGGAATGACATTTTAATATTATAAAATGTAACTCTATCTCTAGTAACTTTTTAGATAAGTATTTTGTCTGATACTAGTATAGCTACTCCAGCTTTCTTATGGTTGCTGATTGCATAATGCATCTTCTTTGATCTTTATACTTTCATGTAATTCTATGTGAAGTTAAGGTGTGTCTCTTGTAGAAAGCATATAGTTTAATCATATATTTTATATGTTTGACAGTTTCTGCCTTTTGAATGTGTACATATTAATAGCATGCATTATTATCTATATAGTTGAAGCTAAAATGTCTGTCATTTTACTTTTGTTTTCCATATGTATGATTTCATTTTTTTTCTTCTGTTTATTCTCAATTACTATCTTTTACACTAAGTGAATATTTTCCAAGATATCATTTTGATATAGTCATTTTTTTCTTTAGTTATTTCTTCTGTGGTTGTTGTAGGGCTAAACACATACATCTAAATTCATCAGAATCAGCTTCAGGTTTACTGAAATTTTATTCCAGTGACATATAGACATGGTACTCCTATATACCTTTATTCCATGTCTCTCTTTTTTGTGTGTTATTATTGTTATACATATCTAAGTCTTACAAACTCAACAATACACTGTTATAATTACTATGTTATATGAGTTTATGACATTTAAAGAAATGAGAAAACAAAGGAAAGCTTTTATACATTTATAGCTATTGCTATATTAACCTTCCATTGTATCATTTCTGGTTAGCTCTATTTGTTTTGTAGATTTGGATAACCATCTCAAGTTATTTTCTTAGGTGAATATAGCTTTGCTCTGCCCCACCTCTTTTGTGCTGTTACTGACAAATATATTTTACAGGTTCAACAGTACATTATTTATGTACCGTTTTATATGATTACTTTTTAAATTGGCTGAGATAATAAAGGAGAAGAAATATGTATAACTATATAATTACTTTAGCAAAGTTTGTTTTTGCATATATATTCAAATTACCATTTGGAGTCCATTTCTAGCAGTCTGAAGAATTGTCTTTTAGTATTTCTTATGGTTAAGTCTGATAACAATAATCTCATTTTTTGTTTATCTAAGATAGTCTTCATTTTAACTTCATTTTTGAAAGATATCTATGCTGGATTTGTATTCCTAGCTGTTTTTTTTTTTTCTTTTATTATTTTAAATATATTTTCCTACTGTCCTCTGGCCTCCATGCTTCTGCTGATAAATCAGTTGTTGACAGAATTGAAAATCTTTGTAATGAGGAATAGTTTCTCTTTTGTTGCTGTCAATATTTCTCCTTGTCCTTGGCTTTCAGCATTTTGGGTAATGATGTGTCTCTTTGTGTATCTCTGTGTTTAATCCTACTTGGAATTTATTCAGTTTCCTGGATGTATAAATTAATGTTTTTCTCTAAATTTAAAAGATTGACAATATGTCTTTGATTTTCTCTTTTCTCTCCTCTTTGTCTGTTAATCCCTTATGCACATGTTGGTGTGTTCACTGCTGTTTTATATTTCTCTGACTCTGTGTTTATTTTTTATAAAAATATTCTTTTGTCTCCTCCTTCTTCCTTAGATTGTGTAACTCTCTCAATCTATCTTTAAATTTGTTACTTCTTTCTTCAGTCAGTTCAAATCTACTGTTGAACACCTCCAGTGATTTTTTCATTTCAGTTATGATTTTTAACTTCAGAATTTCCATTTGTTTCTTTTTTATAAGTTTTATCTCTTTACTGTTATTTCAAATTTTACGTGGCATTGTCCTCATACTCTGCTTTATTTCTTTTCTTTCTTTTTTTTTTTTTTTTTTTTTAACCAGGGCTGTGTCACCCAGGCTGGTGTGCGGTGGTAGGATCTTGGCTTGCTGAAACCTCTGCCTCCCAGGTTCAAGCTACCCTCCTGCCTCAGCCCCCACCCCCCAGAAGCTGGGATTACAGGCACATGCCACCATACCTGGCTAATTTTTGAGACAGGGTTTTGCCATGTTGGCCAGGCTGGTCTCAAACTCCTGACCTCAGGTGATCCACCCACCTTGGTCTCTCAAAGTGCTGGGATTACAGGTGTGAGCCACCACGCCTGGCCTTTATTTCTTTATTCATGATTTTTTAAAACTATTGGAACAGTGGCTACTTTAAAGTCTTTGTGTGTTAATTCTGATACATGGTCACTGTTATAGGCTATTCCTGTTGCCTATGCTAATTACCCCTGATCTGCGGTGTTGCTTTCCATGGTTTCACTTACCCATAGTAAACTGTAGTCCAAAAATACCAAATAGAAAATTTTACTGTTTATGTATGAAATAAACGACTCATAATCTTTCAATTGAGTTTTGTTCTAAGTAACTTGATACAATCTTACACCATCTCACAGTAACTCACGTCATTCATCCTAGAACATGAGAACGTTAATTATTCCTTTGTTCCATTTATTTATGGTTATATACTCCCCACTCATTGGTCACTCAGAAGGTATCTTGGTTATCAGATGGACTGTTGTAGTATCACAATGTTCATGTACAAATTTCCCTTATTTTACTTAATAGTGGTCACAGAGGGCCAAAGTAGTGATGCCAGCAATTTGGATATGCCAAAAAAGAATCTGTATAGTGTTTCCCTTAGGGAAAAGGTGAAAGTCCCATATTTAAAGAAAGAAAAAATATATTCTGAGGTTGCTAAGATCTGTGGTAAGAACAAATTTCCTACCCATTAAAGTAAAGAAGGAAAAATAAATTCATTCTAGTTTTGCTGTTCCATGTTAAACTGCAAAAGTTATGGTAACAAGGCATAATAAGTGCTTAGTTAAGATGAAAAAAGCAATTACATTTGTAGGTGGAGGACACGAACAGAAACGTGTTTTGACTGATAGCAATTTTGTCTGTACTGTCCATAGTTTCAGAAATCTACTGGGGGTCTTGGAGCATATCACCCGAAGATAAGGAGAAACTACTTTGCTTTATTCTTGGTATACAGGTCACAGTTTCTTGCTTTTTTATGTGTGTGTTTTTTTTTTTTTTTTTTTTTTTTTTTTGGACATTTTAGAGAACATATTGTTGAAACCCTTGACACTGGTCATCCAAGGTACCAGATATTAGTTGCTTATTTTTTAGTGACTGACTGGATTATTTTAGTGAGGCCTATTTTTAGCCCCGAGCTCCTGTAGGTTAAGCCTCCAGTGTTGCTCCTCAACAAGTGCAGGTATGGACATTCCCAGTCACCCTGGGATGCTTACTTTGACTTTTTTTTTTTTTTTAACCTGATCATAACCAGTTGATAATCTTCAGAAATTGCTTGCTGATTGTTGAAAGCTGTGGGACACAAATTGCTCTACAAACATATCTAATCAAATTCAGGTTGCTTTCAAGAAATAGTTTCTGACGTCAATGTTTCAATGTAGACCTTCTTTTCCTCCAGTGGCTATTGGTGGATGAAAAGAGACCCTAAATATTGTTCGGTGTTCACAACTTTGCCTCCGCAACAGGTAACTGAAGACAGGGTGAAAAATGCTCATCTGCCCGTTTCAGGAACATAGTCCTTTACATATGTTAGTGGTTATCACTTGGCATGCTTTAGAACTGAGTGCAGTTGAAGAATATGTTCTCACTGGTATTAATTATCCTTGAGTTTCACACATCCAGGCCAGTTTCTGTGTTGCTTGAGATCAACAATTTCTTCAATGTTAATTTTCCAATTTTTAATTTTAAACTGACGGAATTTATTGCTGATGTAATACCATTCATATTATACAGATTAAGATACATGGATTTCTTAGTACTTCTAACCTGTTTGGGCAAAATCAAATAATGACATCCTTATAAATTACCATATGTCATATTTGGACAATGATTGTTTACACAATACATGCCTTATATCATGTAGAAGATAGACATAGAAGATAGATGATAAAATATGGTTCTGCAACCAAATATCTTTATCATTGTAAACAACTTTTACTTTAGAGGTTTCTAATTTTAATAATTAATTACTAAAACTTCTGGTATGACACAGTGAAGAACTCCGTGGACCTGGTCTATAGAGAAACCAGTGAGCTATGCTAACATTTTTTATCTGTCTTTTTGAATTATATAAGGATCCGTTACTGTCATTATACAATTGAGAAGACTGAGACCGAGAGATTTGAATTGTTTTTGTTATTTCTCATAATCAGGGAGGGACAGGGTGAAAATTTAAACCCAAGCTATTCATTTTTGAATTATTTATTCTTTTATGTAAAATACATTGCTTTTAAACAACTGTTAAAGGGTTTAGCTATTTACAAGAATTAATAACAATATCAATTTTATGTAAAGTTTTAAAAGATAAAATCTCTGCTTATGAAGCACAGAAAATATCACATTGTTCAAACACATTAAGCTATTGAACAAATGACCTCTAAATCTCTACTAGATCTAATGTTCTAAGATTAGTTGAAATGCCAAACTCTGTACTGCTCCATGTTGAAGAATTCATAAATATTTGAGGAATGAAAATATGTAAATAATGTCTTTATCCCTTTAGATATCAAAGCCAATACTTTTGTAACTATTTTGCATCTAAAACGGCTCATACTGCAAATTTTTGCCTGATTTTGAAAACAACTCCACCCCCTGCACTTATACATCCCCATTCATTTGCAATTTAAATGAAGCTCTGTGTGAGATAAAATTTATCAACAAAATGAATAACAGGGCACTGATATATGGTGGGCAAGGGGCATTAAGAAAAAGTGGATATATCAAAACAATCAGGAGTAAGCTACCTGACTTACTCCCATTTGCAATTCTGGAACACTCACATAGACATATGAAAAATGAAGTTTATTTCCTCGAGAAAGAGAACATTTGGAACAAATCTATTAAAATGAATGCTCTTTGCACTTCATCCCACCCCCATTCACAGAATACCCTTTGACAGCCAATGGAATATAGAGAAAAGAACTAAAATTGATCTTAACTTACAGATCTACACTAAAAATTGTGTGTTAACCCCATTCTCAGCATCAACACATACAAAAGGGTTAATTGAATACTACATGCATTTTATGATTTTCAAGTATGGAAAAAAAAAACGAATGATCTGAGAAAAACAAAAAAACAAACAAACAAAAAACAAACAAACGAACAAAAAAACCTGCAAGAATTTATGTGGGATACTAACAAACTCATTCACGATATTTACCCCACAATAGTTTTAAAATGCATACCTTAGAAAATATCTTTTTAAGGCCTGGCACAGTGGCTCAGACCTGTAATCCCAGACCTCCAGGTGGACGGATCACGAGGTCAGCACATTAAGACCATTCTGGCTAACACAATGAAAACTCCTCTCTACTAAAAATACAAAAACAAAATTAACCGGGCGTGGTGGCTCAAGCCTGTAATCCCAGTACTTTGGGAGGCTGAAGTGGGCGGATCTTGAGGTCAGGAGATCCAGACCATCCTGGCTACACTGTGAAACCCCGCCTCTACTAAAAAAAAATACAAAAAATTAGCCAGGCATGGTGGCAGGCGCCTGTAGTTCCAGCTGAGTAAGGACAATGGCGTGAACCCAGAGGAGGGAACTTCCAGTGAACCGAGATCACTCTACTGCACTCCAGCTTGGGCGACAGAGTGAGACCCCATCCCAAAAAAAAAAAAAAAAAAAAAGACACAAAGAAAGAAAGAAAATATCTTTATAACAATTTGACCAATAAATGTTGATGTTGAAGTGGTCTATTTGGGGATGGTAGCAATATAAATATAGGCTAAATATAAATAAAAAATATTTAAAGTTAGATCTACATATGGAAAGAAGGAAACTTTTTCTTTCTTGCTTTAAGAGTTAATATTTCCATAATATTTGGTGGTGTGTTACTTGCATATTCTTAACAGAAGTGGTATTTTTTAAAGAGACTATTTTATGAAAGGTATTAAACACAGAAAAATACTACAACAATGGCATAAAGCTTAAAAATAGAACAGGATCAATCATGTAAGCAGGAGAAAGATGCGTATGTGTCTCTGGAAAAAAGAACACCGGCCAATCTACAATTAATTGACAGCTAAAATAATTGACAGTCAGTGCTAATTTGTGTGAATACCGAACCCATTACTCAGTTGTTTTAATGTGTTTTGTCATACATATTTGTTTATTTTTTCAAATGATTTTGAAAGCTATTAATAGAAAAAGGAAAAAAGATTTCCAATTTTCTGAGAAACGCCATCTTCATTTTTCCTCCATTTCCCTCCCCTCTTCATGTTCTTTTTTAGAGAGTATGCTGGGCATACAGCCACAATTCTTGAGGACAGTCCAATGAAGTGTGTGTATGGTGGTGGGGGGGAGAGGTAGCTTAATTATATGATAAGATAAATGTTTTTATAAAGCACAGAGAGAGAGTAATTAGCTCCTTCTTAGCAAGTCAGAAAATGCTTCATTGAAGAGGTGATAAATTTTGCCCAATGCCATATCTAAATCCATGGAAATCATAATACATTACATTCTCATTTTCAAGGCCCTTTCCAATTTCTATTTTTACATACTGTTTATGAGATTTTTACAGAAGCGAATAAGGAAATTAAGGGACAAAGTTAAGAATCTTGTCAAAGGTTACACGGACAGTTTGTTATGGGGCCAGAACCAGACAACAAGCCCCTACACTTAGTTTACCATCTATATATTATGGCTCAAATGATGACTTAGCAACAGAAAGCACTCTTCAACTTAAACTAAAAGTTTTGAATTAGGAGTAATTAGGTAATATACATTTTTAAACATAAAGCAAGTATGTGGAAACAAATAATGATAATCCAAGCTTATTGTATTTTCCATTTAACAGGGTGTTTTTCTTATATGTAGGTGATATTTGTTTATTAGTAGAAACTGCACTCCTATTGAGCAAGTTGTCAGAAAATCATTATGCTAGCAGTTGGAAATTTACTTGAATTGGAGTTTGTCCAGGGAAAATAGTACACTAAATTACAGCACAATCTTTTTCAAACAGATGTAGTATTAGAAGGTAGCAAAATGATTATTTCCTATATTATGATTAAGGGAAAATATAAACTCTACAGCTGTAATGAATGAACTAATATAGTGTAGTGGGGCTTTGTTTTGTTTTGTTTTACTAGAGATACAAAAATGGTGATGTACATCATTTGCTTTTTATTAGTAGAAAGTACTATTCTTAGCTTATAATTGAAACACATTTGTATTTAAACTAAAACAAATTTAAGAAATATTAGATGACATGGCAGTTCTTTCAGTGATATCATATAATGGAAGTCAAAAATAATTTATATAGAACAATGTCTATATATATCATATTTAATATTTATAATGACTACATAATAGCATATTAACATCAATAACCATTAACCATTACCAAAGCACTGCACAATAGCCTAAAATAATCTCAAGTTTTTGAACATGTGAAAAATATTTAACACCTTCTTTATAATCATTACCTATCACATAAGAATATAAATTTAAAAGCAATAGCATTGTATTCTGTCAAAGTTGAGTTTATTATACTATACTTAATTTCTTTAAATAAATTTATTTATATTCTTAAGTTCAATACCCAGGGTGGTGTTGAACTCCTGGACTCATGTGATCCTCCTGCCTTGGACTCCCAAAGTGTTGGAATTAAAGGTCTGAGCCACCATGCCCAGTAATGTACAATATTTCTTGAGAAGAAAAGTTAAAATTAAAGAAGCTAAACAATGTTAATTTTATTATCGTCTTACTGTGTTTTTCAATAAGATCAGTCTTATATGTACATAATAATACATGGCATAATTTTAGTTCTGGAGAAAATATTTTCTGGCCCTGCAAAAGCCTATTCCCTTTCAATTTCCTTTCCCACCTTTCTCTAATTCATTACTTTGGATTAAGCTGGAAATCTTGAGTTGTAGATATTGTGTCCACTGTCCTCTTCCCCAACTCTATGTGCACTAATGATCTCAGTTATTCTTTGGTTACAGTTGCTTGAGGTCTTGAGTTTCAGACTCAAATAGATACCATGAGAACTGATTTGTAGTGTCTTCTGCAGTAGTGGAGCAGCAAAACATTCATCACTGACTGATAGCTGGTTTTGGTCAACTGCAAACTCTGGTGTCGTAATGGCTTATGTAATCTCTTGCCAGAGGTAATGCCATTGTGCTTGCTTCAGACATCTCTTTCCCAGGTCTCTGTAGAGAGCCGTATCCCTGGTCATAAGCAGCTAAGAAGACTGGATCTTGTTCAGTTCATAACATGCAGCTTCAGCCATGTTCTCTTTCCTTCTCTAATTTTTCCTAAGCTTAGCAGCTTATGAACACCCAAAGCTAATCATAACATTTTTTGTTAATACTAAAACACATCAGCCTTTCTCACGTATTGTCTACTCCTAATGCATCACAATGACCATCACAACTCCCTTCCAAACTGAAGCAATTTTAATGCTTTATATTTATTTATCTCCTTTTGAGAAGACCCAGATAACTTTGTATCTATCAAAATATAATGTGGTTTTTAAAATAAAATAAAAATTTTAAATCTACTCTACATCTTGTTAAAGCAAAAACAATCAATTACCTTCTTCCATTTATATATCAGTGTGATTTACATTTTCAAGAAATTACTTGATTCATAAAATGGAGGAACAATGGAACAGAAACTCAGTTTTCCTCAACTTACACTGCTGCCTAGCATCAGAAAGTGGGCTAATTACAGGCTCTTTATTAAGGACATAGTATATCTATTATTTTATGTATTTATTTACTACAAATTTATTAAACTTATTTTATGTGTTAATATTTCTACTCTGTGCTACCAATATAAAGATGAAAATACTTATCTTTGTTCTAAGAGGAAACACGATAATCATAGTAATAGCCAATATTTATTTAATATTTAATATTCTTAAGGAACTTACATGTATTAACTCATTTAATTTTCACAAGAACACTGTATTTTACTGATGAAAAAGTTTGCCTTTGTCATGTAGAAGTTTCAGATCCAGGATTCCAAACCATGTAGTTTGAGTCCTGAGCCCTGCATTTAACCATTACACAATACTGGTAATAAACGAATACTGAGTGTTCTGGTTTAGGTCAAATAGGAACCTAATCCCAATAAAGCATTGAAAGCAGTTCCTAGAATTGATTGATATACAAAGACTGAGAGTAAATTAATTATGAAATCTACAAAGAGCTCTGGATATAATATATATAAGTGGAACCTCAATCTTGAGGTTGTTTACCTATATATATATATATATCTACTATATAGGTATCCATATATATATATATATATATATATATAGTATATGGAACCTCTACTATATATACACACACACTATATATATGTACTATATATATATACTATATATGTATCTACTATATATATAGTGTGTGTATATATATACATATACTCTCTTTTATTATTATTTATTTATTATGGAGACTAGGAAAAAGATATGTAAAACCCAGGAGACTTCCTTTTGTTTTGCTTACTCTTTGGCAAAAACCACAGAGTAAGAACCACTATTCACATTCATTAATATCCAGTTCCATCCTATTGCCAAGAACATGAGAAGATGAAACTACCCCTGCAACCAAAGACACTTGGTTAAATATGACAATATAACTTGCCCTGGACAACGAAATATATGCTGGAGTGATATGTGTCTCTTCCAAGTGTAAGCATCAGTTCCCATCTCTTCACTGACTTTCTTCCTTTACGTCAACAATGCTGAAAAAACATTTTAATATGGAGGATCAGTGCTGAGTCATCACACGGAGGACCTTGAATCCACAGTGTACTTTGAGTGATTAAGACAAAATCATTTTTTTAAAAAAATCACCAATATTTGGCATTGTTTGCTATGAGAAAATAAATTTGCTAGTTCTGACTTCCACAATTCTAGTTCAGATTAGAAAAGCCCAGCCAACACTGGACTTCCCTCAGAGTATCAGCTTCTAGTTTGAGTGAAAGTTCCCATGGTCATAGCTTTTCCAAGACATCTGTATATAGATTAAACACAGATCATTATAAGTATCAACAATAGTGCACATGTGTTTCAGTGCTAAGGACAATTTATCTTTCTCTGCTGCAAACCCTCCTGTCTCAGTTTAATTGGTGTGTTAATGTGCAGTGGGCATACGAACCTGTTGGTCCTGTAACAAACTCTGGAGAACACAACCTGCAGCCCTTTGTGAGGTTTTGCCTGTAGCATGGTGTCCCCTCACCATTGGAACTGACCTGGAGACAAGCCCAAGTAGTCACCTGGTTTCACTGAACTATGGGCTGTCTTCAGAGCCTTGCCTATCAAAAGGCAGTACCGACCTTCAGCACATAAATTGCTTAAAGCAATAAATTGTTTCTGCTTTTGAAAGATGTCTTTGGTAAGTTTTCTTTGTGCAACTGGAATCTCCTTTCCTTTATCCTAATTTACTGGCCTCTGCAGAGGCCTCCTCAGAAGATCTGTGGTTTCTTCTTAGGGCTTGACAACCCTCCCTAGTAATACTAAGCAGTTCTTGTTCCATGGTCAGATTGTTTAAAAGAAGGGTTCACTGAGAAGAGTTACTAAATCTCACATTTAAATGAAAAGTTTAAAATTAATTATTAAACAAAATGTATTAAGGTACTACTAATTAATGACACAAAGACAAGATCCAAAATTGCTGTACCTTCATGATTATATAGTACAAAAGGGAAACTGCAAAAATAATATACCTGTAGATTATAAAACATCTTTCTCAGCTGAAGAAAATAGTGACTGGGTTTATGAACTGTTTGGAAATTCTGGTCTATGTAGGCAGTCAAACTCTGTCACAGGGAGGTACTGAAAAATATGACAGGTGATTCCTTAGGTTGCTGGAGTGCCCTAAGGAACCAATGTAAAAATCGTTACTTGACAGGTGTCAATTGTACAGCACCTCAGTAAATTAGATGAAACAGTGATTTCATAGCAGAGGTTGAGCTCAATTTGGATTCTTGCCTTCTATCACTTGCATAACCTATAAAGTTTAGGAAACTAAATATATTTGGAGTCTTAGAGCATGTTGTAGGCAGTATTGTCAAGCCTTTCTGCAATGTTAATCATGGCTAGTTCTAAATCTTTTAACCAGCAAGCTTTTGATCACAGCCTGTAGTGCCAATAGCGGCTCAGGGATCATGGCTTATTCATTTACTCAGGAACAGTGGTGCCAAGCCTATATGTTAACTTTAAATACATTGGTGATCTGACAACTCAATGTTAATTTTTGAAATTTGCCCCTGAATTAACAATATTTGCCAAAATAGAGCAAACTTGGGGTGGTGATAGTAATATTATATTAGATTACATTATGTTTAAGAAATTTCAAAGAAAAATCTACTACTAGAAGGCTATCTGACAGTGAGGCTGATCTGGTTATTATTTATGTATAGCAAATAACCTCAAAAACTTTATGTTTAAAAAATCATTTTATATTGCCCATGATTTTGTGTGTCAGGAATTCAGAATGGGCTCAGCAAGGGCTCTGGTCATCGGAAGGTACAACAGACACTCAATATCTAACACGGTTTACTCTCATGGCTGGCAGTTGATCATGGCTAATGACTGCTGTATGTGGCATATCCAGCATGCTGTTCTCCATGGGGTCAGACTTCCCACATGGCAGCCAGCTTTCCCCAAAGCAAGCATCCTTAGAGAACCGGACAGAAGAAGCAGTAGCTTTCTCTCTGACTTAGCTCTGGCTAAATCATACTATTACTTATGCTCCACTCTATTGGTCAAAAACATCACAACGCCTGCCAAGGGAAGGGAATTAGATTTCAACTTTTGAAGTAGGAGGAGAAAGGTCATTTTGTATTTAAAAAAAAAATCTGAAAGATGGAAGATAACTTTGTGGCTATCTTTATTACTGAAGTGAGCTAGTTTAGTAATTTTGGCTTCCAAGAAAACAATATAAATCATTATTTATTATGGATTTAACAACAGTGCACCAAACAAGTTTCTGCAGCAGATAATAATGTTTTAGAAATACTAATTCATAGTTCCAAAAATACTATATGATAAGTCTGGATGCAGGAGAAGAAACAGATAATAGGACTTATAAAGTGATAGTTCTTTTGGTTAAAGATATTAATGCACAATGGGAAAAAGCATACAAGTAACTTAATACTTGTATCTGAAGCATACAACAGCAAACCATGCTAATACAAACAGACAATTTAAAGTCATTTATACTTATAACAACTAACACCTAGCTTGCATTTATTTCTTTATTCGTAGCCCCTAGGTTTAGAGTGACAGAATTTTTTTTTTAATTACTGACAGTTTTAAAACACTTAACTCACTGAACCCAGGCACATCTCATTTGAAATCTGAAAGCCCCCAATGTTGAGCCTGTGATGTGGGGAATGTTATAATCTATTTATGGATTGTCTTCTGAAATCTAGTTCTACTAAGCGAATGTTTTTGAGGAAGGATTGCCTAATAAGGGAATATATTAAGAATTTAAAATACAGGTTTAGGAACCACCCTTATCATTCTCAAAGAGACTCAATCTTGACTGATTTAAAATAAAATTCACACATAATGGGAACTCTGTGGGAAGTAGGAAAGGCAGCAGAAAAAAATGCTGGGTTTCCTATGGCATGCATAAATGCTTCCTAGGTGAGCAATCTTCTGTCTCACTGGTTAGTCTTCACCAACGTTTTTGGTAAAATACTCAGTAAAAGGATTATATAATCTTCTACAAGAATAAAAATGCTTCTTTAAAAAGTATAGCAATACCTACCAAGTCAATCAACTTAGTCTAGGATTCATCTAAAATTTTTGAAAGTACATTTTTTTTTTTCTGATACAAATAGGGTCTTGCTCTGTCACCTAAAGCAAAACTCCTTCCTCAGTCTCCTGAGTAGTTAGATCTACAGGTATGTGCCACCACACCCAGATAATTTTTTCTTTTAAATTTTTTATTGAGACAGGGTCTCACCTTGTTGCCCAGGCTCGTCTTGAACTTCTGGCCTCAAGCAATCCTCCTGCTTCGACCTCTTAAAGTGCTGGGATTATAGGCATGAACCACTGCACCCTGTCTGAATATATATTCTTAATTTCCACAATAACCATATGAGGTAGCTACTATTATAACTCATTTACAAATAAGAAGTGTAAAGCCCAGAGAGATGAAGTAACTTTCCCTCACCTACAGTTACTGTGTTGGAATCCAGTATATAAAAACAAATAGTTGGTTTACAGATCATCCCAAAAAACTTGTCACTACTAGCCACTGTTCCCCACCTTCATCTCCTTCTCTTAAAACTTTCCAAGATAAACTCCAGCTTGTATTTTTAACTGTGCTTTACATCTCCTTTACAAAGTTAGCCAGCAAAAGTTTCAGTTTCTCATTAATTAGATCATATACATATCCGAACAAAAATATTTATAGTTAAAGATGTATGAGAAACATTCCTTGCACTAGGTTTTTTTGTTTGTTTGTTTGTTTTTTGTTTTTTGGGTTTTTTTGCATATGAGAATTCTATTGGAAAAAAAAGTGTTTAACATGCTACTTAATGCAAAAATTGATGGCAAAATATTGCAAAGAGTTGAAATTTATATATAATCTCTGACCTTATTGTATTTTGAGATATATGGTTCCACATTATTTTATCCCACATTTATTGAGGGGATTTGTTTTTACACATACCCCAGTGACTCGGTTGATATAAGAGCCTCCAGACTACATTGGTGCAGATAGAACACTCTACATATTTATAATCAGTTCTCTAGACACCAGGATTACACCACACAACAGAGGGGCAAAATATACTGCCTTTTGGATCTTAGAGAGTGTCTCAGGTTGGGTTCATTTGGAAGTAAATTCTAAGACATTAGGATTTAGAATGTTTATTAGAGAATGCTTTTTGAATCAATGTCTGAAGAGAAGGAAACTGGATTGGTGAGAAAAATAAACTATTCAATGCTGTGTCAGTGAAGGCTGCAACTGATCTAAAATAGAGCAGTGAAGCTGGAATAACCTTTCAAGGTTGTCTAGAAGTAGGGCATGTGGTTGTAGACTTTATAGCCACATTCATTTTCTAATTCCTTGAAATCCATTGGTTACTGAATTCGGGCTGCCCCAAGAAGGGAACATGAACTTGTACTAGAGGTTTCTCTCCAGTCAAGGCAAAGCTTAAGGAGGATAATGGTTGAATTCTGTCACTGGTAGCATCCAGTACCTTGAAAAATATGTC
Organism: Macaca mulatta; assembly: GCF_049350105.2. NCBI lineage: Eukaryota > Metazoa > Chordata > Mammalia > Primates > Cercopithecidae > Macaca > Macaca mulatta. Next base: position 144,956,510 of record NC_133410.1, on the reverse strand, counting down.
TTTCATAATTAAGTGAGGATCCAGGAAGCTGATCATAGAATAACCTAGATGGACAATAATTAGGAGGGCAAAGGAACGCACTGAGATGGGCTATTTGATAAGGGACAATAAGAGGCACAGACAGACTCCTAGCAGAGAACTTCCAATTTCAGCCCTTGGGGACTAGAGCCAGATTTCCTGTAAAGGGGACAATATCACTGAAAGATTAAACATATAAACTGTATCATCCACAAGAGAAAAACCCCAACTAAAAAGTTTTAAGGCAAAACAAGTGGTATAAGTTCAACTAGAATTTGACAGCTCTGCCTGTGTGTCACCAAGAGATGGACACCTGAGCAGTGAAATTGTCATTGCTTGAACAATGTCAAATTGAATAGAGGACTATAGTATTTTTTCTGGGTTATTTTTGGTTATTCCCTCAGTACCCACCTGGAAGGGAAGGATCAGTTAGATGGTATTTATCATCTTAAAAAGTATGATAGTGGCTTTGTTCAAGTAATACAATGAACAAGGAATTCTGTCTTGTTTTCTTAGTTTAAGTAGGCTAGAAATCAATGTCAAATTATCTTGGCCATCCTTGAATTTTTACTTGTTTTTTTTTTTTCCATAAAAATGACTACCAGAACAAAGAAGTTATTTTATTTGTTGCTGTTGTGTGTTTGTTTTTGAGACAGAGTCTACCTCTGTCACCTAGGTTGAAGTGCAGTGCCGCAATACTGGCTCACTGCAACTTCTTCCTCCCAGGTTCAAGTGATTCTCGTGCCTTGTAGCTGAGATTAGAGGCACCCACCACCACACCGGCTAATTTTTTGTATTTTTAGTAGAGGCAGGGTTTCACCATGTTGGCCAGGCTGGTCTTGAACTCCTGACCTCAAGCAATCCACCCGCCTTGGCCTCCCAAAGTCTGGGATTACAGGTGTGAGATACTGCACCTGGCAGAACAAACAAGTTATGTTATTTGAAGACTATTATATCAAGCATATCTTAGATATTTATTATTAATCATAAACAGAATTCAAAGTTATCTCACTGAAGTTGGTTTAAGAATAATATTTAGATGTATTGCTCGCAGTTCAGTGTCATGTGAGTACCTTTCCCTATGACACCGCCACAGGAAAGGGGAAAATACTTGTTTATATATTTTGTTTTCACATAACATATAAATTATTCAATTGAGAAACTTTTCACTAAATGACTAAAATGGAATACTGCCTGTTATATCAAACATAAAATATTTGTTATATCAAACAAAATATTTTGATATGTTATATCAACCATAAAATATTTGAAAAAAAAGGAAATCTTCTTATAATAAAATCACTCTGCTGCTTGTATTCTAATTTAACTCAAAGGGATATCTTATTATTTTCAGATTAGAAGTTATTGGGTTTCAGGTTTTATGTGACTGAGAACAAACTATATCACCAGATTGAAGGTCATCAGTCAATTTCTGGTCTTTGTAAACTTTACAATACCAAGTTTGGAAATTGTTAATTCAGTCAAACATTCTTTTAAAAGGTAGCTTTTCAACAGTGATAATCTTTCAATTAATAATTTTAATAATTTCCAGACCGTTTTTGGACTTATCTTTCTATTCTTTGAATATTTAATTCTCTTCCATATAATGAGGAATTTTTCAAAGCTAAGAGTCAAATCTTTTCTACTTTTATGATACATTTCAGTAAGAAATAAATTATTTCTCATACTACATGAAAAATATAGAGGATTTCTCTACTGATATAGACAATTATATCACTAAATAATTCTATCTTGTCTTTTTAAAGTAGCTATAGATATATATATTTGGCTTTTTTCTTCCAGCCAGATATTATGCCAAAACCATGAAAATAAATTAAAAATGAGAAAGAATACTGGAGCATGATGTGAGTTGTGTATATAATGAGTTCATCATGAAAACAGAAAATATTAAGGTACAGGTTCATGTATTTTACACATTAAATCTAATGTATTATCTGTGATCTATTAAGAAACCTAAATGTTTAAAAGTGACAGGTGACAGCATACTGGCAGTCCTCACTCGCTCCTGGGGCCTCCTTGGCCTTGGGGCCCACTCTGGCCATGCTTGAGGAGCCCTTCAGCCTGCCGCTGCACTGTGGGAGCCCCTCTCTGGGCTGGCCGAGGCTGGAGCCAGCTCTCTCTGCTTGCAGGCAGGTGTGGAGGGAGAGGCCTGGGTGGGAACTGGAGTTACGCTCAGCGTTGGTGGGCCAGCGTGAGTTCCAGGTGGGTGTGGGCTTGGTGGGCCCCACACTCCAAGTGGCCAGCCAGTGCCGCTGGCCCTGGGCAGTGAGGGGCTTGGCACCCAGGCCAGCAGCTGTGAAGGGTGATCCAGGTCCCCCAGCACTGCAGGCCTGCCTGCACCGTGCTGGAATTCTTGCTGGGCCTCAGCCACCTCTCCCGGGGACAGGGCTTGGGACCAGCAGTCCACCATGCCTGAGCCCTGCCCCCCCCCCCACCCACCCCCAGGGGCTCCCATGTGACCCGAGCCTCCCCAATGGGCACCGCCCCCTGCTCTGTGGTGCCTGGTCCCATCCACTGCCCAAGGGCTGAGGAGTGCCGGCACACGGTATGGGACTGGTGAGCAGCTCTGCCCGTGTCCCAGGGCAGGATCCACTACGCAAAGCCAGCTGGGCTCCTGAGTCAGGTGAGGACTTGGAGAACTTTTATGTCTAGCTAAAGATTTGTAAATGCACCAATCAGCACTTTGTGTCTAGCTCAAGGTTTGTAAACACCCGAATCAGTTCTCTGTGTCTAGCTAATCTAGTGGGGACTTGGAGAACTTTTGTGTGTAGCTAAAGGATTGTAAATGCACCAATCAGCACTCTGTGTCTAGCTCAAGGTTTGTAAATGCACCAATCAGTGCTCTGTGTCTAGTTAATCTAGTGGGGACTTGGAGAACTTTTGTGTCTAGCTAAATGATTGTAAACGCACCAATCAGCACTCCGTCAAAAAAGATCAATCAGCTCTCTATAAAATGGACCAATTAGCAGGTTGTGAGTGGGGTCAGATAAGGTAATAAAAGCAGGCTACCCGAGGCTGCAGTGGCAACCGGGTCTGGTGCCCTTGCATGCTGTGGAAGGTTTCTTTTTTCTCTCTTTGCAATAAATCTTGCTACTGTTAAGTCTTTGGGTCGGCACTACCTTTATGAGCTGTAACACTCACCGGGAAGGTCTGCAGCTTCATTGCTGAAGCCAGCGAGACGAAGAACCCATCAGAAGGAATCAACAACTTCAGACTTGCTGCCTTTAAGAGCTGTACCACTCAACGTGAAGGTCTGCAGCTTCACTCCTGAAGTCAGCGAGACCACGAAACCACCAGCAGGAAGGAACTCTGAAAAGGTCTGAACATGAGAAGGAGCAAACACCGGACATACTATCTTTAAAAAACTGTAACACTCACCATGAGGATGCGCGGCTTCGTTCTTGAAGTCAGTGAGACCAAGAACCCACCAATTCGGGACACAAAAGCACCAATGTAAAAAATACGTAGATATGAAAGTAACACAAGCAAGAGTAAAGAGTGGACATGCTTTTTAATTTTTTCTCTAGAATTAAAAATAAATCATTCTTTCATTAGTCTAATCTGTTTTTACCTGTCTCTTACTTTATAAATGTATGCATGCTATATTGAGTGTGTTTTGTCATTCTCCAGATAGTTTAGGGTTAATATTAATGATTAATATTAATATGCAATGAAACTTTTTGATCTGGTTCGGTGGAAAGAATAAAGAATCAGACATCACATAACTCTGATCGTATTACTAACCACCTTTATGGATATATTTGTGAAAGTAGAATAAACAGTAGGAAAGTTATTTAAAGTTGAGCTTTGTGGAGTCCTAGGTTATCAAAAAAAATGTGTCTATTGCTCTGTGAGTACATTAGAGGAGCAAATTGATAATGGAACAAGGTCTCCACTAAGTCTCCTTTTAACTAAAAAGATCTCCTGATATATGTTTAATAATGTAAGATTCTGGGTATAATTGCATTTGAACAAATGTCTCTAGTGTTGGTAGAAAAAAGCTAGCTATGTGATTTTTATGGTCTGCAGAAAAAAAAAGCAGATTAATTCCCACTTGTTTGGAAATGGGAATATCTTTAATGATCTTCTCATTTAGTCATTTCAAAACTTAAACATTCAGACTCCATGGAATATATTCATAAAAATAACATATTTCCATGTTTGTCCACCAGAAATGATGGCTCAGGACTTCTGAGTTTGGAACATAAAAACCGATTTTTCAAAAACTTTCTTGTTGAATTTTGGACAACCACATTGCAAACAATTAATCTTGTATTAGTCTTGATTTAAAGATAAGAAAATTAATGACCACAAAAGAAATTATAGCAAGGTGAGTGTCTCTTGCCGTCAAGCCAATGTTACACATTGCAGAACTATGACTCTATATTTGATTATAATACACATTCTATCACTATATAAATGCATCACAAATTACGTAGATGCTTTATTCTTACAAAATATAAATTTTACAAATTAGTTTATAATAAATATTCTAAATAAGCATCAAGGGCAAGAGCACCATCCAATTGTGTAACTAACAGACAAAAGCCTTCAGCATTCTAATGACATTTCAGAGTTGGATCATCTCCCTCTTTCCGTTATTGAAATGTGTTAGCATTAACTTCTATACTACATTGTAAAAGTTGGAGAGAGAAAACAGGTGTAGGTTTCTAAAAGACCATACAAACTTAAAATAACTGCCTTTTGTTCTGCTCTTTCACAGATTTGAGAAGGAATTTACATTTAGTGTTGCATTTTCTAGAACAACACTATGAGGTACATTAATCCTGATTTGAAGTGTATAATATCAAAAGGTATATATAGTTCTTCTTTTGGAAAACTCATGTGGTTCTTATAGAAACAATCTTATAGGAATATCAGAAGTAGCAACACCCTAGTATGACAGGAAAATTTTCCAAAAATTCCTTTGAGCTTATTCTGGGTTACTTGCACAATCAGAGATTTACTTCTTCTCTTTAGGAAGGGACTACAGCCTAATCTTTCACAGGTTGGAAGAACTCACATCTCTGGCTACAGAAATTGTCACTATCCATAGACTCAATGTTCCCAGACGACGGGCACCTGTTTTTCAGGAACCTTTTGCATATACCTGGTATTTAGACTTCTTGACTTCTGGTACCCAAGAAGTCTATTTTTTTTTTTTTTTCTTCTGCAGGGATTGTTTTTATTCCTGTCCCATATGAAGCAAAAGTAACACAAAAACAAGTATCCATCCACAGAGATGGAAACCCCACTGTATGTCCAAGAGATTGTCCATGCATTACCAGGCCACTCGGGGAGATAACAAAGACCTGGAGACCATGTGCCTGCATTCTTGTTGATTCTGCTGCTAAGTGCATTACTTAATCCGTATCCAAGGGCATGCTGAATTCACTCCGCAGTCTATCATCAGATAGTTGTCTTCACAAAGGAATCATCTTTCTTGGAGAATACATATTTAACCTTCTCATGTTTTAGTTCTGTTCCAGGTTAAAAATAACTGAGGACTTGAACTTTCTGAAGGAAAATATCTCACACAGAAACTCTCTTTTCTTATAAACTCAGTTATCAATCTCACATATCTTTCTATGTAGGCCCTATAAACAGACTTTCATTCTCTCTTTTTTCACACACAACACACACACACACATACACACACAAATAAATTCTACCTACTTATAATAAGAAACTGCAGCAACTCAAATTTCAGTCAGTATCAAAAAATAGTTCTCTTCTATCATCGTTCCATTGACTCAGGAAAGAGTGAGAATGTGAATGGTACTGTAGATTCATGAGTAGGATGAAATCCGTCTCAGTTTCAGAATTCAAGTTGACTGGTCTTCTTGAATGATTGCATTGAATACCACAGGGAAGAAAACACCTGTCTTTACCCCTTCTGAGATCCTGGGAGAAACATTAGATATGTTACTGGTGAAATCCCTCAATGCCTTTGACATCAGTTCACATATCTTAATATTATTACTATTTAGAAGTAATATCATTTTAAGCCTAATATTACTATTCATATACCAACAATCCATCAACCATTTTACAGGTTCAGCTCATCCACCTTTTTCTTCCATATTTCTTACAATATCTTAATGGCTGTCTGCTCTTGCTTTCTGTCATTTTAATCTATTATTTAAAGTGAGATTAAAAATATTTCTATAAAATAGTCCGATTACATCATTTTTATCTAAATATTCTTTAAGTTATTGGTGTAAATTTCAATCTCCAAAGATAAAATATCCCCAAATTCCTTAATTTAGTGCTTGATTTTATAATCCAGGCTAGTTTATTTTCACTTCCTAAGTTACACAACAGAATTGGAATTCCTCCATGTTGTTCAATGTTCACATCATTGTCCCTTTCTTAAGGTTTTAGAGGGCCTCTGATTATATTCAGCATGTTTTTGCTCTTTATTATTTGTTTGCCTAGCTCTTACACTTTTTTCAGGATTCAACTCAATTATTATCTGCTATTGGGAGTTTACAGACTTTTTTAATCTTGTCATGTGTGTTCGTGTGAAGAGACCACCAAACAAGGTTTGTGTGAACAATAAAGCTTTTTAATCACCTGGGTGCAGGACGGCTGAGTCCTAACAGGAGAGTCAGCAAAGGGTGGTGGGATTATCATTAGTTCTTATGGGTTTGGGATGGGCGGTGGAGTTAGGAGCATTTTTTTTTTTTGCATACAAGGGGTAGATCTTCTTACAAAGTACATTCTCAAGGGTGGGGAGAATATTACAAAGTACCTTCTTGGGGTGGGGAGGGTGTATCATACAAAGTACATTCACAAGGGAGGAGGAATATCACAAAATATATTATCGCAAGGGCGGGGAGGGTGTATTGTCACACAGTCAATTGATCAGTTAGGGTGGGGCAGGAATAAATCATAATGGTGGAATGTCATCAGTTAAGGCAGGACCTGGCTATTTTCACTTCTGTGGATCTTCGGTTGCTTCAGGCCATCTGGATATATACGTGCAGGTCACAGGGGATATGATGATTTAGCTTGGGCTCAGAGGTCTGACAAATCTGTCCATATAAGTTGGAGTACAGCTATCTTGTTATGTGTCCACATAATACCTTAAAATTACCTCCTTCAAAATATATATAAACTTTATTGAAATTTTTCAGTTACTTTCTATTTTAACTATGAAAATCTGATATTTAAAAAGTTAGATATTGAATCTTATTTGCTTTTAATTCGATGGGTTTAGCACTATTTTCTGACTCATAGAAAATGCATGCACAAATAATTCTTAAGCAAACTTTCAATCAATCTGACAATAATATTAACTATCTCTCAAGTTAAATAATTTACACAATAATTATACCATTCATTACTATGAATATAAATTTTGGTAAGCCATAGAATTAAGTAATTTACATATGGAATATAAGTTAGTTGTCTTAACAGTTCTTGGAAGTCTGTTCTATCATTATACCATTTTTTAAAAAAAATTACTTATATGTAGATAGTAATTATTTATATTATTACCTATATGCAGGGTTTTTAAATATCTGGAACTTCCAGACTTCCAAGATTAAAGAAATAATGTGTCTATATAGGCATAAGGAGACCATTTAAGTTGCCAGGTCTATTTAATTAAAAAGTATTAGATCCCAATTTCTGAACTGAGGAAAACACTTAAGAGTGTGTGCTCTCATACATGATTATCTATACTCTGACTGATTGGCTTATTAAAAATAAAAAAATAAAATAAAACAACAAGTAACCATTAATACATTTTTAGATGACCCAACTTAAATTTGCAAAACATGTTTTCAAGAACTTCTATAATAAAACATAAACAATTTCCCATTGAAATAAAATAATAAAGGATGGAAAAATTAGCTTCACCAAACCCTCAGTGCACATTGCAACTTCTCCTCCCTGATCTAAGATAACTTTAGGATAAGTAGCATGATGTTGCTGGTACAACTTACAGATCCAAATGTAGTCTACTTTGGTTCTCAGCAGTAAGTCTCATAATAGTTCATCCAATGTGATAATAAAGCAGAATCCCATGAAGCCAGAAAATTTGAAAGTACGCTGTCATTTGGTAAATAGGTCAAATCTAATTATGGGCAAACTCATATTCCTTCCCTAAAGTAATTTGTTAAGTTATTCTAAAGCAGCTATATCACAGAGGTAAATTCGAGATTATTTTTTAAATGTTAATTTTCATTAGTGATCTGCTGCTGCATATGCAGCAAAATTTATTTCCTTACCACAATGAATGAAATATTTAAGGATAAAGTTAAAATAATAGCATCTATTACACTAAATTCCACAGACCATGACTGAAAAAACAGACTTGTTTATAAGGGTAGAGAAATTTAAGGAAATTCTTATTATCAAGAAAAGAGCAGGAATTTGGACTTATACAATTACTACCTACCTGTAGGTTTTTAAAGAATATTTTTAAAATTATGTTTCCATTTTAAAGGTACATTTATTTTCAGCCAATGGTTCTAAATAGTTCACACATAAAAAAGCAAAAGTGAGTTTCATCATTTAGATCTAACATTAGGATGGCCATCATGTGTGAATTTTTTCCATTCAACTTCTTTTAATCAAATAAAGTTTTGCATCAAGTCTGATTGATGGGATATCATATTTCTATAATGTTTTAGCTACTACTATGGTTTAGTTCAAAGAAAAGATTTTGAGGTCAAATAGACATGAATTTGACTCTTTATATTACCTACTGTTTGTGTGACCTTAGGTAATTTTTTTTTTTTTTTTTTTTTCTGAGCCTCCATCTCTTCTTTTGGAAAATAATAAAATACTCAATATAATTGTTATTATTAAAATATAATGTATAAATATACCTAACACATAGAAGCAGCTTTTTAAATGTTAACCTATTATCAGTAAGTTTCCATTTGAGTTCCATTGTGATTTTTGAATTCAGCAATTAAATCTCTTTAATTTGCATATGTTAACTTTAGATTGATGAGTTGTATTCAGACAGAGATAAATCACAATAAAACACAAAGTGTGATGATGAAAACCAAAAGCTTAGGAATCATCGTCCTTGGGAAAAGTGATTGAGTGATTTAAGATAGCGATTTGAAGATTGATTATCATATCATGGTGAAATCGTTAGAACATACATTAGATTGTTTTGGTTCTTAGTTTCCTCACCTACATATGGTTGCCAAAAATATTTTTTTAAAGAGTCCTATAATATGTTAATGTGAATTGCATAAGTAAATAAACAAGTAAATAAAACACACATAAATTTTTGTTTACAGATTTATTTGAATTTAATTAAAGTCATGGCAAAGTTATTTAAAAAACACTCAATGCAAATGTATTTTCATTGAGATGAGTTACACTAACACTTAAAAGCATTTAATGGGCACCTAAATCCTGAGAGCTGATTTTACTTGAGAAAAATTATGGTTGAATTTCTTTCTAGGCTAGAACCTCATTTTTATCTTTACCCTTCATTATTGGTATACTTTTCACATTATTATAAAGGTCAGCAGAACCCACAGAGTAAAAAGGAAATTAATGGATTTTGAATCAGGAAATTAAAAAAAAAAAAACTGAACTTTACTTAGAATTCTATAGTGGCCCTTTTCAGTAATGTTTCAGGGAAGAACTTACCAGTGAAATTTGCAGAAGAACTTATGTAAATAGGGTAAAGCACTTTTATGAAGTGGGTTTTAAACATTAGCTTTCTCTTCTATCTAGTTCAGTATATTGAGATAATAGCTATTAACTCTCACTTTCTCTCCACATATTCATTCATAAACAGACATCCTCAGATACACACATATACACAAATATACCCACATATAATGCTCATATAATGTAATGCATGTACATAATGTATACTATATATGAATATAATTACTGTTTTTAATGTTTTATTTTCTTAGGATAAATGATAATTTGCATTCATACAACATGTTGCAGTGTTCAATGAAAGTTAAGTATATTTTCAACCACTATCTCTACTATTTTGAAAATAGCATCAATTAATTATAAAATGCTGATCAATTCTGATTTATCTTTTTTGATTTGCCCAGTTTGACTCTTTTAATATTCTTAGATACATTGTATTACCCATTTGATCCTCTTTTTATGTTTTCTATTTTAATATTAGTATTATTTTTAAATCTCATTCTATGATCAATATTGTTTTCTTCTACGTGTCATTTGGTTTTGTATCATAACCACATTTCTAGAGGAGACACATTTATAGAAAAATGCATTTTAAAATGTATATATACCCTTTTTCCTTCTAAAAATATGTTGAAAAGTACCAAAATGAAAATGTAGAATATGTGACTAAATACAAACATAACATTTATTTTCTACAAAAGAGCTACAGAATTTTCAATATTTTATTGCTATAAACCTCAGTGTATACAGTATAAATCTGAAGAGAATCTTGTGCTTAAAGCTCTTATGTACTATTTAGTTGTGAAAAAGTAGAAAATTCTGTTATTTGTGACAACATTGACAAACTTGGTGGACACTGTTAAGTAAAATAAACCAAGCACAAAAAGACAAAAACTGCATGATCAAACCTTTATATGGAATCTCAAAGTCAAACCTGAAGTAGAGAGCAGAATGCTGATTCCCAAGGGCTGGTGACACTGATTGTCAGGTGGGGAGATTGTGGAGATGTTGGTCAAAGGATATAAAATGTCAGTCAGACAAGAAAGGAAACAATCAGATCTATTGTGAAGCATAGTAAAGAATCGTTAATATAAATGTATTGTGTACCAGAAAATTCCTAAGAGTAGATTTTAAGTGTTCATACCACAGATAAATATGTGAGGTAATGCATGTGTTAATTAGCTTGCTGTAGCCATTTCACAATGTGTACATGTTTCAAAACATTCTGTTGTATATCATAAGTACATGCAATTTGTATTCATCATTTTAAAACCCTCTACATTACATTTGGAAAACAATTAACCTCCAGTATAAACATATCATTAAACTAGTTTTAAAAATATCTGAAATTGTAGTTCAAAAAGTAGATACTAATTTTCTACTTTTTATTTTAGAATTTCAAAAATAAACTATTTCCATCAACACAAATATGTCTGAATGTTGATTCCACAAAAAATATTTCAATTAAGATATAATTTAACATCATTTAGGTTTAACCGGACATTTTTAAGTAAACCGACACATAAATTCACCCATACTGTTTGTGTAATAGACTTGTTACCGGTGATAGAGATCCAAGTTACTGGCAGCGTATCCCTACCAGGTCCATAGTAACTTTCGTCCTTGCTTCCTCAGACGAAAGAATTCAACTGAGGGGCATAAAGCAGAAAAAGAGACCGAGGCAAGTTTCAGAGCAGGAGTGGGAGCTTATTAAAAAGGCTTTAGAACAGGAAAGAAAAAAAAAAAAAAAAAAAAAAAGAAAAGAAAAAGGAAAGAACGATTGTAAGAGATCCAAGTGGGTGCCTGAAGGCCAAAGAGAGAAAAAAGGGTCTTTGATTTTGATCCCAGGACTTTATAGGTTCGCCTCTTTCCCATGATTCTTCCCTTATGGTGGGCTTTCTGTATGCAGGTGCTCTCCTTATCCTTGGAAAATGAGCAGGACAGTATATTTAGGGAGTTATACACATGCCCATCTGAGGCTTTTTTCTCTTTTACGGTGGCGTGTGCCCCTGGAATGTCATGCGTGGCCATTTTGTCTCTTAACACGCATGCCCAAGAAGCTACTTCTCCATGGGGTCTGCATTCAGTTAACACTTTTAATGTTAACAGGTGTGGACTATCAGGAGATTGTCTCTCCATGGCTGCCAAATTATCACTTTTTCGATAATTGCTGAACCATAACCCGACATTTCTGGTGGGTTGGAGGAGAGCTCCCTCCTGTCCCGCTCATGCCTATCTGTCTACCTATTACAGATCATTATTGCAAAAATAGAGATGGAAAAGGTACATTTAATATTCTAAGGTCTCAAAGCTTAAATGTTTACTGCTACTTGTTTATTTTTCAAAAGTGTAAAATATGAATTCCATGGATATAATTAGTGTAAATGTAGTGAAAATTTCAACTTACTCCCATGACCTCTTATAAAAATTATTTCTGTGCTTATACTAATTCAGAGTATATATTGCAATACCAATTTATCCATCAATAGCAATTAATAGCAAAATAAAACCATAGTATTTTTCTGCGATATAGATGAAAAGCTTTAAATATGTACTTGATTTACTTTCTAAGTTTTAATAACTTTAAAGGCACGTATAAATAAACATGCTTTTGATCTTCGTGTATCAAGTTAGAGGAGAGAATACATAATTTTTCTCCTGAAAATGTTTAAGAATATCTCATAGTTACTAAGTTTGGCAGAATATTTACAAGAACTACTCAATAACATTGTGTAGCCAAGATTTTAAGAGGGATAATCTTATAAATACTATATATATGTCAAAATATCACCTACAGAGATTCATGACTATGGAACGAAAAGATAAATTGAATTCACATTATTCCAGATTCCCTTTAAGCTCTCAAACTAGCTTTACATGATATTATTTTGTCACCAACATCTATAACTACAGGGTCACTTTTCTTTCTCAAACCACAGTTCTTAAGATAAGCTAAGCATTTTGACATGGGTATGGTTCTTCTTCAGATAATCATTATAGCTTTTGATTTGCTTAAGATCCCTCAGTTGAATTATATAATATGGGGGATAAATTGGCATGATGGTCTCCTCATTAGCAGTTGCTAAATGATGTTATCAGTAAGCTTCATCTCAGTCTTTATGTCACATCCATTATACTATTTATCTCATGATTGGCTCTAATTTATTTATGCTCACAAATTGGCATTGCTATCATGTTGGAATGGGCAAGAGCTTACAATGAGAACCACTAATATTAAGTATACTGCAGAGACAATATTCTTTAGAACTTTGGGATTAAAGATTAATTTAATAATCATTTACATTTCATTAAAGGAAACAGAATTGCAATTAATTTGTCCACTTTCCAAATAATAGCCTTAATCTGTTTCATTTTATTTTATATTTTAATTACTTGATGTTACCTATATTATATTTCCCTTCAAATCATCTACATTTTATTTTAGTATCTTCTAAATTTATAAAATCTGGAAGAAATAATTTGATTAACTAGGTGTTTATAATTGTTAACATCAAAAATATAATTTAAATTATCACAGGCCTTTATATTTTAGAGGTTTTTCACATTTTAAATCAGATGTTTATCCTTTTTGGTTTTAGTAAGTTTTCCAAGAAACAAAATACTGTTTCAGCAGAGAGTTTTAATCTTCATTCTAGCAGCCTCATGAAGGTCACGGTATAAGTCTGATAGGTTTTAACAAATACACAAATTTATTTTCATCCCTAATCAAACAAAATAGCAAAATGTCATAAAAGAATGAGAAGTTAATATCACTATTAAATTTTCCATTTTCAAGTAGTCTAAACCACAAATACATACTCATTTTTATTTGTTTTTATACTGATTTTGCTCCCTCCAGTACAACTCTGCTCCAATTATGCACAAAGTTTTAAATATAAATGGAAACATAATAAAGAAGTAGTTCATATAATTCTATGGACTCTAAAGTCTTAATAGATATGCTGAATCCTAAAATTCTAATTTTTTATAAATCAAGGTGACATTGACATTAAATCTATTTCTAAAATTAATTCTTTAAAATTAAAAAAAATCTAAACATAATGCAGTGAAGAAAAAATGAATAACAAAACAAACCTTTAAAAACAGAAGAAAAATTAGAGAGGTGAGGCTAGTATTTAGAGCCCCTGTACCCTTGCTGCTGACTGTGCAGAAGAAATTTTTTGGAAGCTGAGTATCTAAACAGCAGTCTTCATGGGGCAAAAATAACACGTTAAAGAACAGAAGCAGACATAATCTTAAATATATGAAATGTATCACATTTAAATTCAGAATTCAACAAAGCTAATTAGTCATGACTGAGAATAAAATCACATAATTACAAAACAAGTAGCAATAGACAATAGAGCCAGGGCCAAAGGATATTCATGTAACAGCATTACCAGGTACAGATTTTAATAAGTTTACAACACTTGAGGTGAAATATGATATTCAAAATTTCACATTAAAACTGAAAACTATAAATATAAACAAATAGATATTTCAAAATTAAGATACAGTGAATAAAGTAAAATTCTGAACAATGGGTTAATGGCAGATTGAACAGGTTAAGAGAGAATTAGTGATTTGAAATGTATGTTAGAAGAAAATATTCAGAGTGAATCAGACAAAGCAGGATATATAATACAAAAGAAAGTACGAAAAACAGATACAGTTGTTAGGTAGGTAGGTGGGCATTAGCAGCTGGGAGGGGATGAGAAAGGAAAACAGAAAGGCTGTCACTAAGACAGCCCCTGGCCTGCTGAAGTTTAGCCCTAAGACCCTCCTATTTCCAGCTTTATGGATGGAGTTTTTGGTAAAGTCTGTGGCCAGCACAGCTGGTAGAAGAAGAAACTAGGGCACAGGTGGAGATGTCCTAAAATGAAACATGCTCAGTAACCTAAAACTGTATCTTTGAGTTAAGCCTAAGCTCATTACGCCTTCATTATAAAAAAAATTTACATGTGGTTCTGCCCCAAAGAAGGCTTTTCTTAATGAATTATAGTTTTAAACATGTGCATTTTATACAACTATAAACTGACAATCAACTAACATCATCCTGTCACTCAGAGCCTAAACCTTGACTCCCCACGACAAACTGCGTGAAAGCACTTTCAGCTCTGTAAAACGGTGCTGATTTCACTTCGCAGAAATCAGTCTGCTCTCCCTCTGAGAGTGTATTATTGTGCTTCAACAAACTTTGCTTTGAGCTTACAATTTGGTGTTAGTCTGCAATTCTTTGCTTACTATCACAAGAACTGAGATTGCCGGTCCAGAGACCTGGATCTGTTAATTTCCTTCATTAAAGAATCCATTCCAATGCAGAATTCCTGGTAGCATATTTAGTATATCTTTGGTGTCTGAAGTAGAGAAAAGAGGAGGGAGGTAAAAAGCAATATTTGAATAGATAATGGTTGATAAATATCTAAAGTTAGAAATAGACAATAAGCAACAGATTGATGAAACCCTTATAACCCCAAACAAAAACAGAATTTTATATTTAAACATCTATATTGAAAGTAAAACTTAAAATTCAAATTTAAAAACAAGACACCTGAAACAGCAGATGGAAAATTATTATCTTCAAAACAATTAAAGGTAATGTTAGATATCACTTTTTAACCAAGCAATGAAAATCACTTAAATAAAATAAGTTGATTCTAGCTTAAGGTTCAAAGAATAGGAAAAACAATTATAGAGAACAAGCAAACGAAAATGGTTAGGGAGTAGCAGGAAAGGAATTCTATAAAGGTGATATTGTTTCTTAACTCCGTTTTGCCCATTGGTAATCTTATGTTTCCTTTTCTCTGAGGCAGGGAATTTATGAAAACTCATTCTCTATGAGTAACTACTAATGTAGTTTCCCATTGCCTGCTTTCATCCCCCATGTAAATTAACGGAAGGAAATTTCCGAAAAGAAAAAAATATATAGTATATAAGTGGCGTATGCTGAGACAAGATGGTGTAAATTTCACAAAGTGTGTTCTCAGATTGTATGACAAAGTATACTTTATATCACATATGTAAATTCATATTGTAGTGCTCTGGGAGTGATAGAAGCAAGAGGCAGAGAAATTCTAGGCAGACAGGGCCTGGTCTCCAGCAAAACCCCACCTTTGAGTTGAAAAGCCTGAAACCTGCAGCCAGAAGTAAAACTTCAGTCCCTGTTTGCCTGCTCTCTCCTGATTGTTTCTTCCTGAATAATGTCTTTTTACCGACTGAATGTTGCCTTTTCCAAAACTACCTACAGTCCACCCGCTCCTATCCTGCGCCTATAAATACCCGAGACTCTATCGTTCGCAAGAAGCAGCTTGACTGGAGAGAGATGACTGGATTTTGGAGGGATGACTAGGCTTTAGCGGGGAGATGGCTTAACTTCGGAGAAGAGCTGGCCAGGGACGGCCAGACTTCAGGGGAAATGACGTGACTGTACCTCCTACTCTCCAGCTCCCATCTCCACTGAGAGCGATTTCCATCACTAAATACAATTCCCTGCCTCTACCATCCTTCAAGTGTCCATGCAACCTTATTCTTCTTGGATGCCAGACAAGAGCCCGGGGCCCACCGAGTGTGTTTACCCAAAAAGGCTGTCACACTGGCCCTTTGCTCTCACTGAAGGAGGGCAGCCATCCCACACAATGAGGCAAGGGGCCCATTGAGTTGATAATGCACTACTGTCCATGGACGGCAGGGCTAAAAGAGCATTGTAACACGCTCTCTGGTGCTTCGGGGGTCACAGGCACCCCCACCTGGGCACCTCCATGGGGCCCACATGGAGCCTGCTTCTGCCGGTGCCCAAAACTGCTGGCTGGATCCCACACTCATTTGCCCATGCTCGGTGTGGCTGTGGGACCTACATGAAGTCTGCTCCTTAAGGCACCCAAAGCAGCAGGCTGGATTCCGCACTCGCTTGCTCACATGCTCCCTCCCTCAAGAGGTTGGGTGCGGCTGGCTGAGTAAACAGGGCACCCTGTCATGGGTCCAAAGAAGGAGTCGAGAAAAAAATCCTGCATCAGAAGCATTTCAAAATATATAATGAAAAAGGAATTGTATTACTGAGGTGTAAGTGAAGATATGGTGAAGGGTTTTAAGACTGTGGATTGAGTCCCAGTCTTTAAATATGAGCTTCCCATCTGAAATCACAAAGACAGAAACAGGATGTTGCTGTTTAAAAGTGAAAATAGTATCAAAACATCTTATGTACCCCATAAATGTATACACCTAGTATGTACCCACAAATTTTTTTAATTGAGTTAAAAAAAATTCCCATGGAAGAAAAAAATAAATGTTAAAAAAATAATAAGTAAGTGTGAAAATAAGAGTATCTCATGTGGCAATAGTGCCATTATCTACTTTGGTTTATAGAATTAATGCTAGCAGAAATGTATTTACATTGTGAAATCTAATGATAGTTCCAAAGAAATGTGAAAGGCCAGCTAGTTGAAAGTAGAGATTTAAAAAGTTATAGTTGAAAAAGTTTATACAGCAAGGATATTGTAATATAGAAACAACACTATGCACAATCACAAATTTGTCAAAAGTCAAAGCTGTCAAATACATAAGTCCATACCACTTCCAGTTACCATGACTATTGTGGCTTTGTTTAAGAAAGTTACTATTTATCTATTTGCTCACATAATATTATATACATTTTCTTACTTTTATTCACATATTACATATAGTAGGTTGATAGATTTTGAAGGTGCCCACTTTTATCCATTCAAACAACAAGTAAGGCCTTGTCATGGCAAAAAGTGTTAGGAATTGTTAATCAACCCAGCTGTGTGGATTATGTCATTAATTTTTTTTAACTTACTACCCAGTCCTTGGGAAATGGAACAAACACAGATAGTGTATACTGAAATCGACTGGTGGAAATTTGAGAATGGGGGTGAGGTGGGGATAAATATCAAGTGAAATAGCCTAGAACAGTTCAGAGTATGGGTTCTTCCTTAGGTGAACTACTAAAACTGAACAGTCAGAGGACGTGATATAAATCAGGATGTAAATTACATGAGAGAAAACAAAACAAAACAGAAGATTGGGCAATGGCATAAATAGATAAGCTTGACCAGCGCTGTGATGTTTTGCTCTATTGGACCACATTTTAAATGTAGACTACTACACTTGAATATTGAATCTAGTATACGTTAGACATTGTTCAATGTAGAGAAGACTCACTAACTTTTAAAATAACGTTGTAATTCTAAAATTATATCCTTGGAGTGAATTATATTTAGATTGAAGGTATAATTTTATAGAAGACTAGTGTGAACCCCAAAATGCAAGGACACTAAATAAGTCAACAATGTCAATCATAGACTACATAGTAAAATATTAGAATAAGATGTTTTAATTGGAAAGTAAAATAAGGACTTGAAATGATATTGAAAACAATTCTAGCTAGACTGTCAAAAAAAAACCTTACACTGTTCTTATCTCAAAGACCCTGCCAGAAGCCACTGTCCTCACACTGCCTAAGGACAGACCAATTAAGAAAATGCAAAAATGTTTTATAAGTTAGATAAAGAAAATGATACTTCAGATCTATGATAAACTTATTTCAAGATAATGCATTCGGATTTGAGGTCTCCGAAAAAGGAAACATTTGTTCCAGGGACACTATCATAAAAACATTTTCTGTCAATGAGTTAATCTCACAAGAGAAGGTTTTGTCCCTGGTGATCCACTCTGCCCTTCTCTACTTGTCAATTTACCTGTCAAAAGGGAAATAGTATGGAGATAGGCCCTTATCTCAATATATATCATAGAAGTGTAGGGGAGAAACTGAATGCAAAGTGAAAACTGCAGAACAAAATCATCAATCTTATGTGCAAGTAGATTAGTGTAGATGGCAGTTTATCACATCTGGATGAAGAGGGTTGCAGGTGGCCTTCAAAGAAGCAGCTTTAGGAAGGAAAAATCAAAGTTCAGACTAGAGATCTGAGTGGTAGGGAAAAAAAAAATGTAATTACTGGTAGACCATTAATTATCTGAGAATTTCTGTTTAATTAACTTAAGAAGACAGTGATTTGAAACCATATATAATATATATATATATTGAATTATATTTTACCAATTAACACACAAATTCCAGTTTAATAATAATAAAACCTAATATTCATGGAGTGATTGCTTTGTGTCAAGCAATGCTATGTAGAACACTTAACATTACTCATTTAATAATTATGACAAATTTGTGATGGAAGTATACTACTATTAATTATAATCGCATCATTATTTCACAAGTGAGAAAACTGAGTCACCAGGAGATTAAAATATTTTCCCGATATTGCACAGCAAATAAAGGAAAACCTAGAATTCTATACCAGATATTCAGGTCTAAAAACCATGCAGTAAACTGCATTATAATGATGCAATTATGGAAAATACCAGAATTTTGTATGAGAAGTTTAGGTTAACTTATAAATTACAATTTTACTACAAGAAATCAGAAAAATAGATCAAAATATTAATTTATGGTTACATATTACAATATCAACATCCTTAATAAAATAATTAAAAATATTTAAGAGTTGTAACTAAGGATAATTTAATTAAATACATAATAAAATATATCTTAGCCATGACCTTAAATTGAATAAGAAAGTTCTACATTTAATAAGTAACAAAAATATAAAAGACACACGCCACTGCACTCCAGCCTGGGCGACAGAGAGAGACTCCATCTCAAACAAACAAATAAACAAACAAACAAAAAAGACAAAATATTTTTCATAAAGGTGACTCACTAGGTTTGGCAGCTAAAACTTGAGTTCAGAGCTACCAAGAAAGTCAAATCTAAAGGGTCAAAATGTCAGGGAAAAGGAAATTTTTAAAGAAATAGTTTTGTTTAAAAGTTCCCCTATATATATTTATAATACATATATTTTCTGTATTATATGAAAATAGGTATGTATGTGTAGGATATATGTATGAAGAGATACATATGTGTAGATACAGTATGCATATATACGAACACATATACATACACACACACACATATTTACACGGGATCCTTTTGGTGCTGCTTCGCTAGCTGGAAATTGTGGCTGTGGCACCCCTGCTAGGGCTTTTCTCAGCTCTGGGTTCACCACTGGGCTCGCTCCACCCACTCAGCCCAGTGAGGCTGTGGTCGGCTCAGGCTACCAGCCCAGATCCTGCGCGTGCACAGGGAATCCACACTCAGCCCCTTGCTGAGCCAAGAGTGCTGTGGGCAGTTGTCACTTTTGGTGCTATCATTTAGATATGGGGAAAGTGGTGGTGCTAAAAAACAGATGACAGCAACTGTGGAGCCCTAAGGGATGATATGGCTCTTGCCTGGGGTGACCCAAGGTTTGAGTCCCCCAAAAATGTCTCAGCTCTCCCTCGTTCCCACCACCCTCATCATGGCAAATGGGGGGCATATTACAGCTAGTTTGTGTTATAACTTGTTCATTTCTGCCACTTGCAACTTGGCAATTGGGGGCGTGTTACAGCTCTGGCTGTGGAAGTCCTGAGGTCTGGGCCCCAAGAAGGGTCACAGCTCTTCACTACTGTAGTCTTATGAATGGGAATGTGTGGCTCCCAGCAGCTTTTTCTCTCCTGTTGCTCAGTGAGTGGGAGAGAGGATTACAGTGTTATAGCTTTTTTGCACTTGTCATTTGGCAAGTTCCAGGCTCTTGTTCCATGACCAAGAATGAGGTTACACAGACACTGGATCATGAAAAAGACAAGGAAGATTTTTACTGAGTGATAGAAAAGCTCTCGACAGTGAGAGAGGATCTGAGGTTGGTAGCCCAACGTGTGACTGAATCCAGGTTTTTATGGGCTCAGAATGGGGGACAGTATGCCGATGGGCCCATAGGCGGGCCTGGGAAAAGCACCATTTGATTGACTAAAAGGCATTGAAGAAGTTCTCACTTCCATCGTGGACTCTACCTGGAACTGGAATCTCAGTTTTCAGGCTTTAAACTGTCTTTGGATTGAAGGTTGGGTTGCACCAGGAACCTGACCCTGTTTTGCCCAGAAATTTGTCCATCTCCTGCTGCTATCATTGTTAGTAGAACACCCAGGACTTGTTATAAAATATGTAGGCTCAAGAAAAAATGAATGGAAGGATGAGCACTAGTACATCCTTTTATTGTGTTTTTACTTCCTTGATTACTCCTGAGATTGAATCAGTTTTTCGATTAGCCATTTGTGTTCTGTAACTTGCTTAATGTTTTTTTGCACTTTTTTATGTTGAGAATTTTTTTTATTTATATGGTCTAAAAATATTATAAATAACAACTGTTTTTATATCCATTTTAAATATTTTCCTCTGTTATTGATCTTACAGCTTTTTTCTTTTTTGTACTTTTTTTCCTATTTATAAAAGTAATACATAGTTGTTTGGTGTAGAAAATCGGGAAATTGCATAAAGCACAAAATTAAGTAAATAAACTTTGTCCAAATGTATAAATAAATAAACATTGTCCTAATTGCATCCAATTACATCAAGTGGGAAAAAAAGGAGCCCTGAAAAATAACTTAATGTACTATCTTACCTTATTAGGAACCATAACTGTGAAGAATTAAGTCTTTAGCAATATATTATCTCCAATTTTTACCTTTCTATTCTATTTGTCCAGTGCTATAAGTCACGTTATTTATTTTTAACTTTTCCGCTTCTTCAAAGAATTAATGAGTTCATGTGGCATGAACTCTACAGGTCATAAAAAACAACCAGGAAATCATTTATGTGGTTACCTACACATTTAGCATGAAACAGATATGAGAGGCAAAAATGGAAGCTTGAAATGAACTAGAATTATGCAGGATCCCTTTACAGATGCTGCACCATTAGAATCTATTGTTTTCCTGCTTCAAGTCTGCCCTTCTCTACCCTGTTTTATGATGCTGGGTCTGCTCCTCTGAAATAGACTTTTCTCCTTTGCCAGCTGCTCTGTTAGGCTTTGCTAGTAGGCAGTGATAAAGGAAAGCTGCAAATAAGGAGTTATAAGAAAAAGACCTGCCCCTTCCTGTTGACCTCCTATTGGTCCTATTTCTGCTTGCCGTTTCTCTGAATGCCACACCTGCCACACATCACTCCAGAAGAAGCATGTCCTTCCCACAGCGGCAAGAGACTACAGTTGTCAATCTTTCTACCACTTGCAGAACCAGATTCAGTGTTCTTTCTGAGATGACATCTCAGTCTCAAAGGGCCCCTACTTCCTGATCAGTACAACACCTCCAGATAAACAGTGCCTCTTCCTGAGAAGTTAAAGCCAACCTCCACAGGCCTTTTCTTTAATAATTTCAGCTTCTTCTGTGTTTTTTCCTCAATCCTAGAGATGGCTCTGCCAGCAGTGTGATCTCCATGATACTTTATTGTTTACTTTTTAATCTTACTGTCACAATTTCCTTAACAATGCATTTGTATTATACAATATTTTTTTTTCCTTTCAAATAAGTAGTGTGATTTACTCACCTATCAGACTGATAAAGATATGGTCCTCCTTTCTCTTCAGTTCTCTTCAGATCTCTTGAGTTCCCTTGCTGTTTCTCATTTACCATTCTTATATGTGTTGGCCAGTCTTTGTTGTGATTGTCAGTGAACAAAGGACTCTACCGATGCTTAATCAATTGCGTATTCTCATCCTCTGTTTCTTTAACCATATTCTTCAGGGTAGGTAAAGCCACAGTAAAACCTGCATTCTGTCATACATCAGTGTGATTTTCTTTTTTTTTCTTTTTTTCAATGTCAGCACTGTTTTTGCAATAACTTCTGTTATCATTATGAAAGAAAACTCTTCAAGCAATCAAAATGCATTGCAAGAAAAAAAGGCTGCAGTGAAATAAGCAGGATATATGATAGAACACAGGACTCACAAGGGAATATATGTGATATAACCATTATGTAAAGCGATAAAATCACTTCAGATAATGATGGATTCAAGAATAACTTTAGCAAGTTGGTGGGCACCAGGGTCAAGCATAAAGAAGAAAAGAGATTGGTCAGCGGTTTGCCATTATATACACTTAGCATGGCATTACTACCTTGGTTTTAGGTGCAATGAAAGTAGGTCTTTATAACCAAGAAAATTACAAGTTTTGTTTGAAACTGTTCTGTGTGAGAGACATATTGGGCCTTTAAGCAGAGATGTTAATTTGGCACTTAAACATAGGGTTCTGTGGCATAGGACACGCAAGGGTCAAAATTGAAGGTAAACCTATATACACATTTCATCAAGTAGCTAAGCATAGTTATACAAAATGACAGTAAATAATATATAATGTGCCTCTGATATTGATTTCCAATACCTTGCTAACAGAGAACTATTAGAATGGTTCTGCACTAGCACAGCCTGTACGTGTCTTTTCAGTGTGCATGCTTGGCTCCTTTCCTCCAAGGCATTCCGTGCTATTTTCATCTGTAACATCCTGTTCTGATTTTTGTTTCCTCAAGACAAAACACCTATTTTTCTTACATTAAAAATATATTACAATTTCCGAAAGTAGAACAATAACCAAAAAGTATTTCTCTCTTCTGATAATACGTGATTTAAGCTTTTACTATTTGAGCTTTAGAATCTATTTTGTTAGGAACAGCTTGGCTATATAACAACATCTCCCTTTTGTTTCTGGATTTTCCACATCCTGAATAAAGACTATGAGCATTCCTAGTATAGGAGAATCCAACTTCTCGCCTAAATTTTAACTGAAAAGTGATTTTTGTTCTTAACCAGGAACATGAAAGTTATGATATATTATCTGTTTTATTATCTAAACTCCATGGAAGCAGCAATTCTATATTTTGCAGTGTAATTACTTCACATAATGAAGTGTGTGCGCTGTTCTCCACAAATCCAAGGCAAATAAGTCTCAGCAGTAGTTAAGCAAATGTACATGGTGATGGTAAACTTGTGGAACTCAGCATTAATAGTGATCACAGTTTAAACACTTAGATAGCCTTAGCTAGTTTTCCTTCCAGGAATGAAAAGAGGCAAGTCAAAAAAAAAAAAAAAAAAAAAAAAAATTCTGAGAACATTAAAGAGTTAATAGGCTCTCTGATTAAAAAAAAAAAAAAAAGGTGTGTTGTTTTCTTTATAACAGTTTCCTTCAAAACGACAGTAGCTTTCCTCTATTCACTCTTTTTTCGTTAAAATTCCTTTGTTATTAAAAATGTTAAATCATTTACCTAATTAGGAAATAAAACACACACACACACACACATTCACACACACACTTCAACTACCCACCTGCCCACAGACATATTATTGTAGATGTTGGCTTAACTGTAATCAGATTTAAAGGACTCTCTTCCCACTTTTATGAACTGGGATTTTTAAAAAGCAATAATAGACAGTATTATTTTTTTTGAGACAGTTTCTCTCTTATTGCCCAGGCTGGAGTGCAGTGGTGTGATGTTGGCTCACTGCAACCTCTGCTTTCTGGGTTCAATCAATTCTCCTGCCTCAGTTTCCCGAGTAGCTGGGATTACAGGTACTGTTACCATGCCTCGCTAATTTTGTATTTTTAGTAGAGACAGGGTTTCACCATGTTGGCCAGACTGGTCTCAAACTCTGACTTCAGGTGATCCACCCACGTCGGTCTCCCAAAGTGCTGGGATCACAGGCATAAGCTACCATGCCTGGCCACAGTAGACAATAATTTTTATCATGCCTAGACAAACATTCCTTGAAAAGTGAGATCATTTTTTCCCAAGACACACTGCATTCTAAAAGTTGATTTGCATTTACAAATATGATGTATTTGTCAAAATAAAACAAGAAAAACAATATGAAATGTTCTGTTCTTGCAGTTGTTCTTATTGTAGCTCATTTAAAATATATTCAATAGCCACTCTAACAGGTGTGAGGTAATATGTCTTTTGGTTTTAATTTGCATTCCCCTAATGATTAGTGATGTTGAGCATTTTTCACATATACCTGTTGCCTTTTTTGTGTCTTCTGCTGAGAAACGTCTATTCAGATCCTTTGCCCATTTTTATATCAGGTTGTTTTCTTGCTATTGAGTTGTTTAAATTCTTATATTTTTGGATATTAACTCTTTTTCAGGCATATAGTTTGCAAATATCAGATGTATGGTTCTCCCATTCTGTAGGCTGTCTTTTCACTTTACTGAATGTTTCCCTGGCTGTGCAGAAACATTTTATTTAATGTCATCTCATTTGTCTATTTTTGCTTTTGCTGCCTGTGCCTTTGTGTTCCTGTTCAGAAAATCATTGCCTAAACCAATGCCATGGAGTTTTCCCTAGTGTTTCCTGGTGGTAATTTTACAATTTCAGGTCTTGGGTTTAAATCTTTGATTTATTTTAGAATGGTTATTACTAAAAGACAAAAAATAACAAGTGTTGGTGAGGATATGAAGAAAAATAAACTCTTACATAGTATTCATGGGAATGTAAACAGTTATAGCCACTATAGAAACCAACATGAAGTTTCTTCAAAAAATTTACAAAAGAAATAAAACCAATACGTTGAAGAGATATCTGCACTCTTGTATTTATTGCAGCACTATTCACAACAGCCAAGATATGGAATTAACCTAAGTGTCCATCAACAGATAAATGGATAAAGAAAATGTGCTGTATACACATGAGGAAATACTATTCAGCTTTAGGAAAAAAAAATCCTCTCTTTACGACAACTTAGAGAACACTATGTGAGGTAACATAAGTCAGGCACATAAACACAAATACAGCACCATCTCATCTATGAATAGAACCTAAAAACATTCATATCAGAAGCAGCGTGTAGAATAGTAGTTACCAGAGTCTGAGGAGTAGAAAGATTGGTCAAAAGATACAAAATTTTACTTAGATAGAAGGAATAAGTTCAGAAGATGTATTGTACAGCATAGTGACTATAGTTAACAGCAATATCTTATATACTAGAAAATGGCTATGAGAGTAGATTTTCAGGGTCCTCACCACAAGAAATGATAAGTATGTGAGAAAATATAAGTGTTAATTTTCTTGATTTAGCTATTCACAATGTATACATAAAACATCGTGTTGTATATCATAAGTATATACAATTTTAGTTTGTAAATAAAAATAATTTATATATATACTATTAATTAGGATATCTTTTATTTTAATAGCAAATAAGTATGAATTGAGTAGTTTAACAAGACATTATAATTTTCAAGCAATGACACATTTTACAGTGGGGACAATAAGAATCTTAAATGGAACACTATTAGCATACATGCATGTGTGTTTGTGTGTGCATGTGAATAAAAATAAAAACATATTTATACATTTCATTGTGACAGGTATAGAAGCTCCGATATTTATTGACTAAACTAGACAAAGCATATTTTGTATCTGCAAGGCTTGTTAAGACTTTTGCTTTTGAATATAAATTGTTTTGCAATATCTTGTATTTCAGGTTGTGAATGGCTGGCTATTGTAATATTTTATTGAAAATAAGAAACTTTCAAATTCACAGACCATCTTTATTGCAAAATGATAACCTTTCTTTCCTCTTAATTTACTATTCACTATTATTTGATATCATTTGTCTGCTCTCTTCCGTATTCTGACATTTCTGGCATTCTGCCATGTTCATTTCACTTTTCACTAAGGTAGAGTGTTGGAGAAAAGTGTACGGTACTATTTTCTGGCTTTACATCATACAAAAAAGTAGAGAGAATTATCATGTCTAAAACGTTTAAAGAATATATTTTAAATTATAGGGTGTGTTTAGAGTGAGGAAATGAACAGAGGGTCGATAATTGTAAATCAATTATAAATAGAAGATGTCTGATAGTATTTAGAAGATAATTTAGTTCAAACATGTTAAACTAAAATCCTTAAGAATTAGACCAACAAATATTAGTTAAGTTTTCTTTAAATATGAGTTTTTTTTCTGATAGGCTTTTAACGAATGTAAAAATATTTAAAAATACATTTTTCAAAATGATTGTTGTAATAAATATATCTTGATAAAATGAGACAACAAATTCTCCTCCCTAACTCACCAAATAATCATGTTTCTTTGTTTTATCTTTACAGGCTATTATAGCCTCTTCTAAAATTTTTTAAATTAATTTTGGCAAAAGTGTCAATTATCTTCCATGTTTATAAAAACCAATTACAGCAACAGATGCTAAATTGTTGAGCTCTCAGTAGCGGCCAAGGCAAAGAAAACACTACCATATGAGCTTGCTAAGGATTAATCAGGGAGTGTATATGGGAGGGCCACACAATTACAGAATAGTGATTTACTCAAAAAAGTTTCTATAAACTGTAATCGAATATTTTAGTTTTATTATTAAAAACAACATAAGCGTACTATATAAATCTTGAAAAATAAAAGGATGGATGTGCAGGGGAAGTCTCTGTAACTCCCATACCGCAGCAATAATAAATGGGTTAATATATTAAAGATAAATCATAAAACGTATTCTAATGATTGAGCTAGAAAAATGCTTAAAATGTCATGACTCAAATGGCCTTGTCTCATGCAGCATGGGACTTTGTTGTAAAAGTTTAGATACAGGTAGAGAACACACTTATTTCACAGAAAGCCTATTTATCAAGGCATACATTATCTGCATTATAAATTATCTATGGATGTAAACTCTCATTCGGTGGACACACACCCAATTACATACATCTTACAATGTTGAAACATGTAGCTAAAGGTGATTGAGATATGAATGATTCTAAAATAATCCCACAATGAATCTGAACCTTGTAAAGTCAGCTCAGTTTTGAGTGTAGGTGGAATCTATGAATATCATGAGCTATCACTGAAGTGATTATATTACATTATATAGAAAATTGACTCTAAGAAAAGGGGGAGGCCAAGGCAGGTGAATCACGATGTCGGGAGATTGAGACCATCGTAGCTAACACGGTGAAACCCCACCTCTACTTTAAAAAAAAAAAAAAAAAAAAAAAGGTTAGCCAGGCGTGGTGGTGGGCGCCTGTAGTCCCAGCTGCTCGGGAGGCTGAGGCAGGAGAATGGCGTGAACCCGGGAGGCGGAGCTTTCAATGAGCCGAGATCGCGCCACCGCACTCCAGCCTGGGCAACAGAGCGAGACTCCTTCTCAAAAACTAAACTAAAGTAAACTAAACTAAAATAAAATAAAATAAGAAAAGCAGTTCCTATAGATGCTCCTAACATTGTAATTTTGAGTCTTTAAAAGCAGAGTGTTTACTTCAGCTGGTGGCAATTTAAAAAAAAAATTATTGTATTTTGGGAAAGAAGATATTTTAAAGCCACTTGATTAATTTTACATTCTTCAACTATTGTAAGTTATGTTATCTATGTAGAGCATTCTGTCATTTATAGTATGTAATCACATTACTGTAGCTAATAAATGTTAATGACATCTAATTTGTATTCCCCAGAAGGTGTAGTAAAATATTTACAAAATAACTGATGATTGTAAGACATGTTTATGGTTTATATGACATTTACATGATGATTTTAAGATCAAACTATTATGAATGAGATATGAAAAATCTTTCCGGTGTGAATATTCATATACAGTTTAGAATTATATTCATAATCTCGATAAAAATCTTCCAACTAAGTTTGCATTATTTAGTGTTATATAACATAAGATAGAATAAACATAACCATATGACACGTGTTTGTGTGTTGAAACATATATGTACATATTTATACATATATTAAATGCAAATATATATGACTTTAATTAACTTTACCAACTTTTATGTCTACAATTTCCTACTGGGAATTTATGTTCCTGTTGCTCACTAAATATTGCTAGTTTGACAGCCACCTGTTCTGCTGTCTTTCTGTTGATATGATATACAGCAGTATTCAGTAGCCCTTAGCAGCAAGATTGATGACATTGTTATTCAGCATGTGTTGGAAGTTTTTAGGATATAAGCTAGATGGGATGGACAAATCTACCCAGTCTATTACCTCAGTACGTGTTTTTATAACTGAGAAAGTCATCATGCCCTCCAAGAGACCATGTTCGTTTATAGAGGCTGAACTGACAAACTGCAGAGAATTCTCTGTTGTGTTTGAGTTCCTATTTTTAAGCACTGAAGTAGACTTTTAATCGTTTTAGTACATATATTTTTTCTATTCCTCAGTATAGGTAAGACCAATATACTCTTTTTTTTTTTTTTTTTTTTTTTAAGACCAATATACTCTTAAAGTGCTTTTATTTTGTAAGGGTATTGCATTACTTTGAGAGATGCCTAATATCTTGTGTGTGTGTGTATATGAACATATATATATATATATGAACATATATACACACACAATTATAACCATGTTACTCTTTCTTTCCAATAAAACTTGCTTTGATATTGATATTAATATTGAGAACATTGGACTTGAGATTTTCTAAAGTACTATTTTTCATCTGTTTCTTCCTATATTAAGAAAGAAACAGTCTGAAACATTAGATGAGTACAAATAGTGCTAGAAAATCTAGTTTTACACAATTGTTAAATAAAATGTATGTTTATAAATAAACACATTGCATTTTTACTTGCTTTTATAGATCTGCCACAAAATGCTTTTCTTCTTGGATCCCATTTTATTTGTATTAAACTTTCATTTCTTTTGATTTTCTTTTACTGTTTGTCTATTGTTTCATTATCTGAATTAGATTTTACATTATCTTCTGCTTTTGTGATCAATGCCACAATACTATAAACTTTCTTTATACCCCGATTACCTCAATACTGCAGTCATCTTTCCCAAATCATCAAATGTTATTTATCTTATTAATTATATACGTATTGAGTATTGGTTCAAAAATCTTTGCTCTATATGGCATCAACACAGAACAAGGGCCAACTTTATTGTTTTTATGGTTATTATTTTTGACATCAAGAGTTCTTAACAAATTATCCTGCCTGATTGATGTAATCCCATTCTTTTCTATAATTCATATAGAAAAACATTCTCTTCTAGTCATGATGTCTTATCTGCCTCTTAAACCAACCAAATTTATGTCTTCGTGTTTTTGTGATTCACAGTATTGCCTGCCTTTCTCGTTGTGTCCTTTCATGCTCAATCCATTCAGCCACCTACGTAGCCCACAAACAAAAATTACAAATGAAATGAAATATAAATGAAATATTTTTTTCAGGAATTTTCAGTAATATGTTAATTCCTGCTCCAAAGTGTCTCTCTTCTCATTTCCAAAGTTAAATTATTAAATGTCAAATTTTAATATTTAAAATCATAGGGAACATTGATATGCATTATATAGTTATTCCATGTTCTAGATTTCACCTCTTGTCCCTACTATCCCCTTCTTTTCACTCCAATAAGTTTGAACTCATAAAAATTATCTGTATTTTACCTGTATATAAGCACGTATATGTGTGCGTGTGTGTGCGTGTGTGTGCGCGCTTGTGTTTCCAGAACAAAACAGGGGACACATCCATTCATTCTGAAATAAGTATTTAAGTAGATTTGACCAAATAGTGATGTTCTTAATGATATATTGATTTTTTTTTTCAACTAAGACCTTTTCTGATTTCAAACTTGACATTTAGACCAATATGGTGAAACCCCATCTCTACGAAAAATATAAAAATTAGCCAGGCATGGTAGTGTGCACCTGTAGTCCCAGCTACTTGGAGGCTGAAACAGGAGAATTGCTTGAACTGGGGAGACGGAGGTTGCAGTGAGCTGAGATCACACCACTTCACTCCAACCTGTGTGATAGACTGAGACTCCCTCTCAAAAACACAACAAAACGAAGCAGAAAATCTTGTGGTATATCCCATGTCTTTCATACTATAGTAGAAGTAACTTTGCTCTAACTATGTAAGTAAAAAAAAAACCGTTTAAAATATTTTTTCTACACATTTGAAGATTTGGTATTAAAACTCAGATTGCTTTTGAAGTGAGATTAATCATTAGTTTTTTAAAAAAAAAACACTTTTCATATAAAAGTTTTGACATGTTTGCTAAAAGGAAGGAGCTAAGAACTCTTTAAAAACTCTTAGATATTCACATGTGATTGAAATTTTATAAAGTCTAACCTGTGATAGAATTTTAAAGTGTTTATTAGAAATGATAAAAATCATATTTGTTAGAAAAATCAAAGTTATAAACACAGGAGTAGTTAACTTGGTCACAGCATATAAATAGCTTTACTTTAAGGAAGATAATATAAGGTATCCAGTTCCACTAACTTTCGGAAAATTAATTGCTCATAAATGTTCATGAATTTATGTGTCACATTAACGGACTTGTTTGAACATGCACAAATTATTCATTATTCAACTGCCAGTAATTATGCTGCAGATTTTTCATTTCATACTTCTGCACATAATGTAAACTAACCAATTTGGGTCTTGTCATTGATTCAGAATTCAGCATATAAATATTAGGAAAGTAGTTACTATAATAATTGTAATTCACCCATTTCTTTATTTTCAAAGACAAGGAGAGTGCAAGATGTATTAGAAAATTTGTATGCAGTGATAAATATGAATATATTTCTCCTGTGTGTATAAAAACTGTAAAATTTGTATGGTTGTGCATCCAATAAAATTGTAGGTATTCAAATGATTTTCATGAATGTTAAAGGACAGATTTTGAAAATAAATTCAAATCTATAAGAAAAAACAATACACTGATTTGCTAATTAGAATATTTTTTACTATATATTTTGCTTTCATATACCAAATATGATGTCAAAAAAATCCTATTTTAAAAACTTCATATATATCTTTAAATGTTTAAATAAAAGGAGAGCGCTAGGTAACAATTTTAAAAAGCATATTAATATTTATGTTTCGTTTTAAGTTTCAGTCACATGTTGATAAAAACTAAAGCATTAAGAATGGTTGGTGCTACTATGGCATTATTTTTAAAAGTGAATTATTCATACCGTATAAACTCCCTAAAAGGCTTTTCTTTAGGTTATGGTGGTGGTAGTATTGCTTTTCTTTTCTTTTCTTTTTTTTTTTTTTTTTTTTTTTTTTTGAGACGGAGTCTTTGTCGCCCAGGATGGAGTGCAGTGGCGCGATCCGGGCTCACTGCAAGCTCCGCCTCCTGGGTTCACGCCATTCTCCTGCCTCAGTCTCCCGAGGAGCTGGGACTATAGGCGCCCGCCACCGCGCCTGGCTAATTTTTTGTATTTTTAGTAGAGAAGGGGTTTCACCCTGTTAGCTAGGATGGTCTCAATTTCCTGACCTGGTGATCCCCTCGCCTTGGCCTCCCAAAGTGCTTGGCCTCCCAAAGTGCGCGTGAGCCACCGCGCCAGGCCTATTGCTTATATTTTCAAAGACAATCAGTCTTTGAAAATCTGAATTTGAAATATTCTGATAGTCATAGAACTGAAGGAATGAAGACCAATCTTATGACCTGTATTCAGAAGAATCCTACTTAACAGAATAGTGCTATTCTGTAACATTATATTATAACCACATGCTCAGACAGCTTTCATTCTCTATGCCTTGAAACAGTCGAGTTGGCTACCATATTGCTAAGATATGTATTTAATCGATATCTTATATTTTTTAATGTAGTCTCTTGCTTTCCATACCTCCTGAGACACAGACCTGTGAACTCCTGGCCCACTCCATTATAATTAGTATTTAAATAAAAGCAAAGGCAATATATTATCAAGGAAATTGTCTGATTCAGGTTCCCATATTTTTATAACAGGAGTGAATAATAATATGCCATACAATTTTATTTCTGAACCAGTTTCATGTACTGCATATATCTTATTGTGTTGTTAAACTTGTTTGAGGAACTTTTTTGTTTGTTTGTTTTTCTTTGCCACTCCATTTTAAAAACCTAAAAGTATCTAAACTACTTAGAGAATTTTGTTTTAAAATATAATTCCATGTAGAGTATGTGATGTCTAGCAATTTATATTTATTAACTTTACATTTTCCCAATTAAAATAAAAGCTCCTTGAAGGCAAAGAGTATTTCTTCTGCTTTCCACAGTATCTCAAGTACTTTGTAAGCAAACAATAAATATTTCTGAATTAAATAATCAATTAAGTTATGTTAATATCTGGTCTGATAGTTATATGAAAGTTTGACCCAGAGTAAGTAAACCCTTACTTTATCAACCTTAGATTTTGTTTAGAAAAAATGTTTTTTATTTGTGAATATATACATATACATATATATTCACAAATAGAAAACATATACATATATATTCACAAATAGAAAACATATACAAGAAAATGCACTAAAATTAATCCTGAATGAATAAATATATATAATGTTAAATATTTTTGTGCTGCAAATCAAACTACTAAAAACTCAGTGGCTTTGAAAAAAAGTACATTTGCTATCTCAGCATTTCCATGAGTCAAGAGTTCAACTCTAGTTTAACTGGGTCCTCTGGTTATCTGGTCCTTGTAGGCTATGACTGGACCTACTCTCAGGTTCTAGACGTAGACCATAATCTTGTATTCTGTAGTCTTCACCACCTTCTGCAGAGTTAGCTCATCACATGGCAGTTTGCTTTTGTAAAGCCAGCAAGGAGAATCTGTTTTGTTCTAGAGTGCTAACATGGAGTTTCATGTAACACAACCTAATTAAGGGAATGACCACTCATTAATTTTGCCATATTCTGTTCATTAGAAACAAGTCACAGCAACCACATATATTTAAAGGGAGGGTGTTTTACAAAAACATGAGTCATTAGGGTTCACCTTAGGGTGTATCTGGTATGATATTCGCCAAGTAAGGGCTTTCTTCTTTACTAGAATATAAGCCTTATGAAAGAAGGAAATTAATTATAGAATAAATAATGAATTCAGCAAAATGCTAGCATATTGTATTGCATATATATAAAATGTGTTTGTGTTTTATATTCATTTGGACCTTAAAATTGTTGCTGTGTGAAAACATTTTAGGGAAACCAAAAGTGTTTAATTTTATGGTAGAATAATCTTGTGAAGTGTTATGTTTTTTTTTTATTTTTTGTCACATATAATTATAACATATAAAATACAAGAACAAAAATGAAAATTTGATTACATAAGCAGTTACTGATTTCTGTTTGAATTTCTCTGGTATACTTCGACAGTATATTTCTCTCTGGCTCCTGACATATACTTTCTTTCAATCCTAAAACATCACGTATTTTAGCAAGAGTTTAAAATAGTTATCTTCCAGTTAGAATGCAGGCAGTGATGGATGCAAACTGGTTCCCTGGAGACCTTGTTAGAGAAAATCACTCATATGTTCAGTGAGCATTTGAACAAATGGACCTGCTGTTCTACCTAATGCTAGTGTAATTCCTTGATATACGGTCACTGTGTGTGACAACTGATACTGTCACTTAGTTCATAAGCATAACATTTCTAAACACAAGTCACAAAAGCTGCATACTAATGCTTCTCTAAGCAGTTATCATAAATAGGACAAATAAATACATTCTGGTCCAGGTTGTCACTCAAAAGATGATAAATCTTAAAAAGATAAATCCCGTAGTTTAGGAAATTTAAATACAACTCTCATACATATATATTATATATATATAACATATACACACACACACACACACAAAGCATGGACTGTATATATTCTATTTTTCAGTCCACAGGTGTTTCATTAGATGGCTTGGCTGCTATAGGTAAATCTGTCTAATCGTAGGACAGAATGAATCCATTTACGAGTTATGTAAAACTGCCAAAGATTGCTTCAATCTGGCCTTCATGACCTAAAAATAAAATATTTAGATGATTTTCATAAACAAAATTATACTAAATATTCCAAGAGACATCTTTATGGTTTAAGCCTAGTGGTTGCTTCGATGTTTAATACAAAAGCTGAAAATAAATACTAACATAAATTTATAATAATACAGTTTATTTAAATAGAACAAAGTAACAGCTAATCTGATTCCAAAAGTGAATGGTTTTCTAAAATATATTTCCAGGACATTATCTAGCTATATAATCCTATATTTAATATTCAAAAAAGGAATCATAGAATAATAAGTTTATCTACACAAATAAAAGAGAACAGCAACTGAATAAACCAGAAATTTAAATAATCAGGAAAAAAAATCCGTTGACGTTGAAACATGATTTATTCACTTAATTTAAATAAATGAATTCTTGAATTCTAGGAGTTACGTACCTTGCCACAGATTGAAGTCAAAGTCTAATGAAAGCCTGTCTCTCTATTAACTTTTATCAGCTGATTTTCTTTCCACAATAAATACATTATAGTTATTACCATAAACATAGACACTCTAGTGGGTTTAATCTAGTTTTAAAAGCCATCTTCCATAAAGGTTGGGAAATTTAATATACTCACCCCCAAAATTTCAGTAACCTGAAACATTAAAATAGAGTTCGTATATATATATATGTGTGTGTGTGTGTGTGTGTATACATGTTGATAAATGTAATATATTTAATAAAATTCATATGTAAAATATAAAATAATCATGAAACAAATGTGCAAATATGGCCAATCTCATATTCTAAAACTGAATTTTCTAGACTCCCAATTTGTAAAAATAAACACGATTATTGAATAATAAAACTAAATACTGTTTGAATATTTCCTATACAGATATTTGTGAGATTATATATATTTAAATTATGTATGTGGATATACAAGTATATAAATATGTAAATTAGTTACATATAGTTAAAATACAGTCACACACAAAATAACAACATTTTGTTCGACAACAAGCCACATTAGGATAGTGGTCCTGTAGGAGTGTAATACTGTATTCTACCTGTACTTTTTCTATGTTTAAATACACAAATCTTTAATTGTGTTACAATTGCCTATGGTAACATGCTGCACAGATTTTTACAGACTAAGAGCAATAGGCTATACCTTATAGCCAGGGTGTGTGGTCGGCCATACCATCTACGTTTATACCCTTTATGATGTTTGAACAATGATGAAATCACTTGATGTATTTCACAGAACATATTCCTCTCATTAAGTAAATCATGATTGTGTATCAAAATAGTATAAGCAGTATTCTGTGAACTTTAACTGCATTTTTCTTGTATAATTGTTATTGCTGTGTTCTAATATTAACATTCATCTTAATTTTTGCCATGGTGCAATAAGGTCAGATATGTGCTTTTTTGATGTATTATATTTATTTCTTATTCAACATATATGCATTTTATTTTTTTAAGTTTGATGCAGTTATAAAAATATCTCAGGGGAAGTACAGTACCAGACATATTTATGTTTCCTTTTCAATATAAAACTATGGCACTTCAAGGATTAGATGGGTGAGTGAGGCTTAAAATAGAAAAAATTAAATTACTAACATTACAAATTAATAGGAAGTTTGAAAAATAAACAACAGACATATATGGAAAATGAGCTAAGAAGACAGGTTTCTGATGAGAGGGGAGTGGACTCAGGAATATGGTGGGTGGTTGAGGCTAGGAAGAAATGAAGCCAGTGAGAAGGATGAAAGAGCCCAAGAAGTTTTAAAAGAAGGCAGAGGTAGAGCATAAAATGTAGTGGACCTTTCATGCCTCATGGAAGCAAAGATTCTGTTCATGTGAATTAAGTACATGGTAAGGAAAATGGTTGTCATATAAGTTGTTCTTTCAAACATTGAAGTTACAGAATTTCAACATTATCTTTAATGAAACCATGTAGGATATATAAATTAGAACGTTAAACTTTAAATATAGCTACTCCCACTTCTTCTGAAGTAAAAAATGTAATAGTATGGTGTACATGTATTTATAGAATTACCTATTTTCATATCTGTACAAAAAATTTGAAATATATTTATTGGATTGTTGGTTATTTTCTGAAAATAGAGCCATGTTTCTTTCTTTTTTTTTTTTATACTTTAAATTCTAGGGTACATGTGGATAACGTGCAGGTTTGTTACATATGTATACTTGTGCCATGTTGGCGTGCCGCACCCATCAACTCGTCAGCACCCATCAACTCGTCATTTACATCAGGTATAACTCCCAATGCAATCCCTCCCCCCTCCCCCCTCCCCATGTCTGCAGTCACATATCTGAAAACCTTGCCACTGGATATGTTTCAGAATTAAGGATTTTATTTAGACTTTGGAAGAGTGATGTGATACAAGTATATCA
The DNA here is from genome assembly GCF_049350105.2 of Macaca mulatta. Lineage (NCBI taxonomy): Eukaryota > Metazoa > Chordata > Mammalia > Primates > Cercopithecidae > Macaca > Macaca mulatta. The sequence goes on along the minus strand of NC_133410.1, from coordinate 144,919,802 downwards.
GTAGGGCTTGTGCAGTGCCCCTTTATCCAACACATCAATATGTCTGCAGTGCAGTATATGAAATTTTACACCTAGTAAACAGATGGTATGAAGAACCTTACATCAGTTCAGGCTACAGTTACCAGCAAATGAGTTTACAGCAAATTGCATTATTGAAAAAAATTCAACAACTCACAGGACAGATTTTGAAGTACAAGCAATGCGTTGAGAACCTATACATATATCACTCTGCAACTTACTTTTCTTAATAATACATTATGGGAAGTCTTTCAGCTGTGGAATATAGATACAATTTGTTTTAGAGATTATTTTTGTAGTATTATGAATTTTAATCAAAGCATTATTTATTTAGCATTTCTTTGTTGATGGGCATTTAGGACATTTGTTATTCTTTTTGGATGGTAGACAAAGATGAAATATAGTTTAATTAAAAGATAATACTTATTTTGAATATACTGATTAGGGTTTACGTTATTAGGAAAACAATTTGGCCAGTTTTGCATTTTCAGTAACTAAAAGTGATTCAAGAAAATTCATACTATAGATATACCTTTATCTCAGCTTAAAGATTGAAGTGATTTGAAACTATATTTTAGTCTCTGTGACAGCTGGTCCATTTCCAGTCCAACTTTAGTTATGTAGTGAGGAGTTTTGGGCTTTCAGCTCCCATTGTGTAAAGTCCAGGGACCCTCTTCTTGAAAGTTCAGGATACTAACTTTGACCACTCAGACCCAACTGAGTTGGCATAAAGGGAACTTCTGTGATGATGGCAATGATGTATTTTGAAATAGTAGTATACAGGTGTTCACTTTTAGATAATTTATTTAGATGTGCATTTGTAATTTTAACCTTTTTTGAATGTGTAGAATATAAGAAAAAAACTTAAAAATCATTTACCAGTGGAAGTTATTAACTCAAGATATATATAAGAGGATTTAATTTAGTTTTAATTATATTTGTGCAATAAAATATTTAAATATGTTAATGAATGTGTTCAATTTTGTATAAATTATAATTTGCATTTCTAATTGAGTCATCTTAAGTAGGCAAAACTTGAGAATATTTTTGTTCAGCATTCTTATATTAAAATTAATAAGTAAGCCAATACAGTGTTTTACAAGTTGGTCTTTATAAATTTTTATATATATTATACATGTATTATATGAAATGTGTCATATATAATGTAGACAATGATAAAATATCACATCAAGCTCATAAAGTAGTTCTATGTGTAAATCCATTTCAAAAAACAATGCTCCAATTAAAGCATTCCCAGCTACTGGGAAATGTGAGTGAAACTTTTATGTTATTATTCCAGTATTTTATTAAAGAAAAAACTCCTCTTTAAAGAGGACATCAAACTAAATATAAAGTTTTTTGATAAGGCATTTAAGGGAGAAACTTACATTGCTAAGCCACAAACATTTTTGAATGCTACTATTGAATAGTATATGTAAAAGATATATTTTCTCTTTCATTTCATTGCTTTAAGTATGTTCTATGGTAACAATCACTACAGTTGGATTTTTTTTAATGATGAAAGACCATTCTTAATAGCATATTTTTGCTACTTAAATAGCATTCAGTGTATTAGGAGGGTGAGCAAACAATATACATATACACTGAAGAACAAACAAAATTTTTACAGATAGTTTTTCCAGAGTAAAGTAGTCAACAACACATTTCAACTCATGACCAAATAAGTTTTTAAACTATTATAGTGTCTTGTTTCAAATGCAACAAATTTCAAAGAAAGGCTGTTTAAAAATTTTCCTTTAAAAAACAATTTTCTTTACCCAAATCTCTGCATAATAAAGTTGAGGAATATGGGTTGTTTTTAGTTCAATTTCTGATTATATTATACAATTTTACTCCAGTATTTTCACTGGCATATTAACTAAAGGAGATCCTGTTCACTATAATAAACAAGTAAATTTATTCCATTTGAATGGCAAAAAGTTAAACTTGTATAATGATAGAATAATACTGTCAATACTCACCATTTTCAGTGAATCACCTGGCCCAGTGCATGGAGGTGTTAGAAAGATGTACTAAAGCACATTGCACTTATTCCATATAACAGCCTTCTAAGTAGGTGGGGTATAGACACCTTTTTATATTATTAATATCATAGACATAATTTATTCAGTATATTATGTTAAAATATATTTTTATTCAGTATATTATAAATATATTTAATGCTGAGTATATTATTTTAATAATTCTTAACAACACTGATGAGTCACTACATAATAAGGATATTTTATGGAATTTTAATAACTTCCTATTATGTACAAAGATTTGTAAGTTCCCTTTTCAAAAGGTTCAACTCTAGGCCAGACACAGTGGCTCATGTCTGTGATCCCAGCACTTTGGGAGGCCAGGGCAGGAGGATTGCTTGGGCACAGGAACTCGAGATCAGCCTGGGCAACATAGCAAGACCTTATCTCTACAAATAATAATGAAAAAAATATTAGCTGGGCATGGTGGTGCACACCCATAGTCTCAGCTATTCAGGAGGCTGAGATGGGAGAATTGCTTGAGCCCAGGAGGTTGAGGCTGCAGTGAGCTGTGATCACCCCACTGCACTCCAGCCTAGGCAACAGAGAAAGACCCTGTCTTAAAAAAAAAAAAAAAAAAAAAAATCTAATCTAAAACTCAGCAAAATAAAGTAAATTATCTCCTTGTTTGTCTGTGTTGCTTTCTTAGGTAATATAAATTTATGATGAAAGGCAAATATATGACTTATAAAAGAAGCCACCATTATTAAGTCTTATATGATAAGTTAATATAAAGTTTTAAAATTGTAATTTTATGTATGACTGGAGAACTGCTGGGAAATTCTAGGTCTTTTGTTTTTTACTCAAACGAATGCATCTGAGATATTAAATGCTCTTTCTTGTCCTTTAATGAAAAATCAATAACTTTACTCTGTTTCTCCTCTATTTGTCTATCAAACACTGTAAGCTGATGTCCCAGATTCTTAATGAGGAGGCAGAACATACTTTTCCTTTTCCTTTGATATTCAAACTGTATCATCTGGAATTTTTCCTTCCCCTGTCCTGTTTCAATCCACTACACAAAAAGAATGGAAATATGGATAACTGACCTTTTCTCTAGAACACTCTTTCAATCCTTTAGAAGAAAGGCTTTAAATTCTAAGTTCTTTCAAATCAAGAATTTTTGTCTGCATCTCTCTTCTCTTTCCCACATCATGGTTGATGTTAACCTTTTCACTCAAACCTTCACACTTTGCTCTTTTTATATAACTAAACCTAAATTCTAAGACCCTTGACTCTCTATGGACTCAGGAAATCAACTTTGAGACTCAAACTTCTTTTTCTTTTTTTTTTGACAGAGTTTTGCTCTTGTTGCCCAGGCTGGAGTCCAATGGCGCAATCTCGGCTCACTGCAACCTCCGCCTCCCGGGTCCAAGCGATTCTCCTGCCTCAGCCTCTCGAGTAGCTGGGATTACAGGCATGTGCCACCATGCCCAGCTAATTTTTACTCTTAGTAGAGACAGAGTTTCTTCATGTTGGCCAGGCTGGTCTCGAACTCCTGAACTCAGGTTATCTGCCCACTTCGGCCTCCCAAAGTGTTGGGATTACAGGCATGAACCACTACACCTGTGATCACTGTTATAAGTGGTTGTCCTCCATGCCAAGGAGTAATACTGCTAATTCAACAATGTTAAACAACAAGATTTCCAAATAATCCAAAATAATTTTAAAATTATCAGAATTTAGCCTTTCTTCTAGAGGAGGACTAAAAGAGCAGTGCAGAGAAAGGAGAGTCATCAATATCAATATTCCCATCCTCTGTGTTGAGTGGTTTGAAACATGTAGGAAAATGGAAGGGAAATTCCCAGGTGATACAATTGAACATCAAAGGAAGCTTACGGTAGACCAACTTTATGTAGAAGAAACATAATAAAGTTGTTGATTTGTCATTTAAGGACTAGAAAGAGCATTTCCTTTAATATCTCAGATGAATCCATTCTAGTATAAAACAAAAAGACCTAGAATCTCCCAGTGGTTTCCCAGTGACACATACAAAATATAGCTGAGTTATAAAAATCAATGGTCCTGCAATGGGGTTTCTATAGCAAGAAGAGAGTGATTATGTGGCACAAATTATGGGATATATAGTCCAGACCTGGGATCAAAGGAAGGATATTATTGAAGTTGGTAGTGAATATCTTCGCTTCAGCTGAGTACTCCTTGTGTCATATCAGCTAAAAGGGACCATCAGGCTTGATAGTGCTAACAAGACGGAATATGACTGACAGTAGCCTCAGACCTTCAGTAATAGACTTACTGAGGAAAGAGATTACTTCCCAGTCATCAAGTGAAATGAGTTAGACTTAACTGGAAGATATTTACATAGTACATACATGCATGCATACATACAAACACGTACATATACCAGCATCCACATGAGGACAGATCAACCAAATGTACTTCGGAAATGTATCCTTTTTACCATTAATTTAGTTTTTATATATTATACATGTCACCATTTGTAGTTTACTCATACAATTTCAATAAACAGTAATTATTTAATTGCTTATTGAAAAATGCACTCCCTATGTAATTTTCACATATGGATGTAGCATTGATTTTACAGCTCATGTCTAATTAAATGAAAAATAACTATGTTTAAGGTTTATATCATTAATAGAGATGAATAATATTAGACAGTTTTGTGCTAAGAAATCCTTCATATAACTTGTCTAAAATTATTATAAATATGCTAATTATTCAGATATATAAAGTGCCAATTTTTTCTGTGCTCTTAAATAACATACATATTTGTGGAAATTTTCCAAATAAGCTAAACCACACAGATATATATTTAAATAAAATTTTATAAATGTCATTAAGTATAAGCAATGATTAAATTCCTTATTCCTTCATTTATATAAACCTTGAAGTTTTGGGTTGCAATGTTAAAAGGCAATTCTCTCTGTTCCTCTCTCATTTCTGCATATCTTACACTCAGATTCATGATGCACTGACAACTTTTGTTCTGGACTGTCATTTCAAGGATGTTTGTAAAGCAAGAATCCTTGGAAGCTAGAAAACGTGTCTCCCTTTAGAACAGAGGGCAGTTTTGTTTGTGTCCTATGTAACAGAGACAGTGTCTCTCTTTGAGGAAAAAAGTAAGGTGTGGTTGTAAACATTATGAAAAATTGTGGTTTCTTAAACTTAAATTTCTTCAGCTGGGCCACAAAGCCACTATTTCAATAGCATTATTCTAGGTCCACCTGCATCATCCCCATAGAAATCCCATGGAAAACCAAATTGAGCAAGAAGCTCATGCAGCCTTCCATGGATAAGTGATAAAGTTTTTGGTCTGTACTCAGGATCCTCATGTCTTCTGTCTGCATCCATAAAATGTGGGCTGGTTAACTTGTTAGTATGAAAGTAAAGTATAAACTCAGACTCCACAGTTATTGACTGGCCACAGTGCTGGAAACTGAAGGACATAATTTGAGGCAGCAAAAATTTGAGCCTAATACCAATAAGTTACCAATCAGTGAAAAAAGACAAGTGCATATGTTATAGGGGGTCATACATGAGAGACACATTTACACAACCACTGAGAAATTGGGATGCTGCGTGTCTGGTTGTCTACTCTGTACTCCACATAAATTTCTCCTACTAGAATTTCTTTCTAAAGAGACTCTAGTAGAAGAAAATTTTAAAGCTGGGACTGCCAATGATGAGATAACAGGACATAAATATTCAGACTCAAACAAAAATGGGTTAGAGGTCATTATCTAACCCTTCAGCCTATTTTAGTGTACATAGGATTCATTGTGTGGTATGAGAGCTTTACTGGGTTTACCTTTTTCTATATGGGAGACACTGATTGCTTTTTGCCGGGAAGGAAAATGTGAGTTTCAGCATATTACTTGATTATATTGTTTTTAACTCATACCTAATAAACCTGCCACATCTTACATGACCGAAGGGGTACAAAACAAAGTATTCTAGGAAAGGTCATTGTGTCAGGATGGAAGATTAGGTATAATACCTGCCTCCCCTACAGCCTCCTTTTCTGACCACATATGCATAGAAATGAAGGCCATGTGTACTTAAAAATAATTCGTAATTCAAGAGAACATACATATTAGATAAGAAATTATGAAAAATTTTTGAAAGACTGAAAGCAGAAATAATTTGATTAGCAACAAAACCCAATAGGTTTAACAAGCTGTAAGGTCAAAAAGTAGAATAGCTCTGTTGATGATATAACTTGGGAGAAAATAAATTGTACCTACCAGTAGTTAACAACAATCCTTTCCTCAGGCAAGAACAAGAAACATTGGCCTTGACTTAAAATGGCAGAACAACGCCTCCAGTTGACTAGCCCATAAATGAAAAGACTCTACAACTTAAAAAAAATGAGAACAATCTATCCCAGAGGCCATGAAAATGGAGAAAGGCTAGAAGAAACATAAAATAAATATATGCAAACCTGAAATCTACAATAATATGAACAATTACCCTCTCAAAGTAGCACCATTGCCTGTAACTGACTAGCTCATCAGGCTGTTTATTTAATGTACATATAAAAGTAAAGTTGGAAGTTTATTTGAAGACTTGTTTTCATCTGGTTTTACTAATTCCCGCTTCACTGTAGTATATTACCATGACACAGAAACTTTAACGGCCATTCCTAGTAGTATCTGGTGGTACATAAAGTAGTCAATCCCTGTTACTAAATGGGTAGGTAGCTAAATACTTTATTAAATGCAAACACAATAGACAACAGAAAAATTAAAATTTTAAAGTAAATGAACACTATGATAAAGAGGCACCAAACTCAAGAAATAAGAAAATAGAGCTAGTATAAGAGAACTAACAATACAACAGAAGACAATATTTAAAGGAAATAATTTTTTTCGAAAATTGGAGAGAAGATCATGTCCTTGAGACAAGTAAAAGCTGTTATGTAAAATACCAGTACCAGCAACATAGATGAGCACACCTGGAAGTAAAAAAATCTTACAAAATTTAAAATCTATTAATCTGGCTAAAAATAATTTAAAATTCTAATACTTTGGTAGAAGATCAATCTAAGAAAGTCTGAGAGTCCACTGACAAAAATCAGGGTGGAGAAATATGAAAGAAAGTGTATAAAACAAACACATCCTTCCAAACTGGTAAATGTTTCAGAATTCTTTGAAGTAAGATTTCTAGGCTGAGAAAACAAAGCACTTAAAGAACAAAGTATATAAAGTAGAAATAATAAAACACATCTTAAGAATTAAAAAATAAATTTTATGTCTTTAAAATAACTTACAGAATATTAACCAAGATTACTTGAAATAATAGTTAAAAATAACAAGTAATTCCTTTCAACAAAATAGACACATTGGGAGACTCTACTTATCACAGAATAATACCCATAATAAAAAATCAGTTATTGTCTTTGTATTAGTCTGTTTGCATTGCTGTAAAGGAATTCCTGAGTTGAATAATTTATAACGACACATGGTTTATTTGGTTCACGGCTTTGCATGGTTGTACTAGCAACGTGATGCTGGCATCTGCTTCTGGTGAGGGCCTCAGTAAGCTTCCAATCATGGGGGAAGAAAGAAGGGGAGCCAGTATATCACATGGTAAGAGAAGAAGCAAGAGAGACGGAGGAGGTGCCAGGCTCCTTTTAAACAAACAGAACAGGAACTCATATAGTGAGGACTCGCTCATTACTACAACAGCAACAAAAAGCCCATTCATGAGGGATCTACCCCTGTGACCTAAGTATCTCCCACTAGGTCCATCTTCAACATTGGGGGTCACATCTAAACATGAGATTTGGAGGACACAAAACATCCAAACCACACCAGTCTCGTTTAGCATATACCTCATGCACTAAAATAAACATTGTCTTGTTTTTACTTACTGCAACAATTAGTCTAATCATATAAACTGCAGAATTTTTTAGACTTTTTTGTTCTAAATAAGTAATAGTTTCACTTTGAATTTGCTTTTAAGATGAAAGAAGAGAATAAGACATAAGAGAAAAAAAACTTGATGTTTCTCATGATTGTCGTTAAAATGTTATGTGGGTGATTTTCTTTTCTAATGCCTTTAGCTTCTGCAAAACTTCTGTGTCAGTCTAACAGTCTTTCTTACTTTTAGCCTGAGTAGTGAAGTAGTAACTGCTTTTTCACAATCTATGCTATTTAATATATTTTCTATATTCTTTTTTAAATTTTTTTTTATTATTATTATACTTTAAGTTCTAGGGTACATGTGCATAACGTGCAGGTTTGTTACATATTTATTAAACATTTTCTACATTCTTACAAAAAAGAAACGTACACATTTTAGAGCATATGTGAAAAAGTACACAAAATTAAATGAAGAAAAACATGTAATCCCTTTTCCAGAAGCAAATATGGCTGCTATGTTAAATTTCTGTCATTTGGTTTTTAAATTTTTACATAATATGAGAAAATGTATGCTATGCCTTGATATTATCTTACAACCATAAAAACAAGCAATTTTCACCTAATGTAAAATAAATTATGAGTATTGGTTTTAGTTGCTATAATATTATTTTAATAGGACATTTTGTAATTTGTTTAATTAATATTATTGAAATGTTTTTCATTATTATACATGCTACAGTAAATGTCTATGTAATGCTATATCTTTTCAAAATGTTATTTAAAATATTACATGCAGCATAATTACTAGATAAAAATAAGACAATCTATTATAGACTTCTGATAAACATTAAGTCATTTTCAAAGGAAATTCAGTAATTTACAATGCTCCGAATATTTTATAGGCATTCTTGTTTATGAGTATAATGCCTAACATTGGATATTTTTTTTATTATAAAACATCTTTTAAGTATATAGATGAAAATGCATCTCCTTGTTTAAAATTGTATTTCTCTGTCAGTAAGCTTGCTGTATTACGAATATGTGTTGGCAATTTGCATATTCTTTTGTACATTTTTCTGTTTAACAGAGTGGCTTATAGTTTGATTTGGGAGCCAAATAGATTTAGATACTGCGCAACTACTTAGGCAGCTTACTTAGCTTTTATAAATCTCATCTATATAATGGGAGCATAAAGGAGAATTGTTTGTAATACTGAATTTATAGGACTTTTTGTAATGATTATTTTATACAATAAATATATATCTGACTCTTGAATAGAACTTTTACTGTTCTACCATGGGTACAGGGACTGTATTAGTCCGGTTTCATGCTGCTTAATAAAGACATACCCTAGACTGGGCAATTTACAAAAGAAAGAGGTTTATTGGACTTACAGTTCCACATGGCTGGAGAGGCCTCACAATCATGGTGGAAGGCAAGGAGGAGAAAGTCACATCTTACAAATGGATGGTGGCAGACAAAGAGAGAACTTGTGCAGGGAGACTCCTGTTTTTAAAACCATTAGATCTCGTGAGACCCATTCACGATCATGAGAACGGCATGGGAAAAACCTGCCCCCCATGATTCAATCATCTCCTCCGGGCTCCCTCCTACAGCACATGGGAATCGTGGGAGCTACAATGTGAGATTTGGGTGGGGACACAGAGTCAAAGCATATCAGGGACCATAACCGATTCAACAGTATAGGATTTTGAAGAGATGCCAGAATTTGTACCAAGACTCTCCTGCCCTGAAGAGCCACAAGGATGGAAGACAGACAGGGCTTGCTGGTAAACACCTATCTTTCATAACATCCATAATCAAAACAGGGAGATGATTGTGAGAAAGAGATGAAAGTCATTGGGGAGAATATTTTGCCCTCCTGTTTTGTGGCATAGAATATAATTTCTTATATTTCACTCCCACTTCTGGCACAATGAGTAGAAATCTAAGCACAGCATTCCTGGAGATTGGCAATGACTGGTGTGATGGTTAATACTGAGTGTTAACCTGATTGGATTGAAGGATACAAGTCATGGTCTTGGTCTGTGTCTGTGAGGGTGTTGTCAAAGGAGATTAACATTTGAGTCAGTGGACTGAGAGAGGCAGACCCACCCTCAATCTGGGTAGGCACCATCTAATCAGCTGCCAGCACAGCTAGGAGAAAAGCAGGCAGAGGAACCTGGAAGGACTAGGCTGGCTGAGTCTTCTGGCCTCCATCCCCTGTGCCGGATGCTTCCTGCCCTGGAACACAGACTCCAAGTTCTTCAGGTTTTGGACTCTTGGACTTACAGCAGTGATTTGTCAGGGGCTTTCAGACCTTCAGTCACAGGCTGAAGGCTGCACTGCAGGCTTCCCTACTTTTGAAATTTTGGGACTCGGACTGGCTTCCTGGCTCCTCAGCTTGTAGATGGCCTATTGTGAGACCTCACCTTGTGATTGTGTGAGTCAGTTCTCCTAATAAATTCCCCTTCATATATCTATCTGTCCTATTAGTTATGTCCCTTTAGAGAACCTTGACTAATAAACCTGATATCTTACTCTTAAGCTGAAATCTTGAACTCTTAAACTAGATCGTTCTGTTCTTTTCTTTCCTTAGAGCAGAGTGCATTGTGGGAGTTATTGAGAGAATCTGGAGTTCATCCCTCAGATTTTGTGGTTTATGAAGAAAGAGAGAATGCTATCTCTGTGTTATAGGATTTCTGAAGATCACAGAGGCCTTTACACAGCCGATAGGAAATAAGGGAAATTTGTGTATCATTACCAAGGAGAGAACTGATTGAAACCCATCTCAATTTCGTGTAGCCCTTAAAGAGCACTGGGATGACCTCAGTAATGACTGCCACACCTCATGAGGAAGCAACTGCCATGAGGCTGTTGGGTGAGCTTCAGGTAAGTGGCGCTTAAGGAAAGGTATTAAGTCCCAGAGTATTCTTAATGGATGAAAGAGCCAGGATAAATAATAAGCCAAGGCAACCACACTCACCACATTGGCAGACAGAAGATGGCAATAGGTAGAAGCAAAGCAAGTTAGACATTTTACTTCATTCATATATAACAATGGGCCACTTACAGCTGCCTCTCTCTGCCCACTGACCTTGTTCAGCCTCATCATGCCAACAGAGTCAGACCTATAAGTGGAAAAGCAAAGAGATGTTTTTTTTAGCCAAACTTCCTTCTCACACTCCATTTCAAGATATTAGAAATGAAGAATGAAAGAAGAGGCCAATCACTATTTCAACCTCAGATCTGTGGGGCTGAAATTTAAGCCTACTCTTGGAGAGAGGGTAAAATAAGATTCAAACAAGTATAAGATTTTATATCTAAATTCAATTGAGGCTTAATAACTAAAAGTGACCAGAAATCACAGAAACATTTTAAAGATATAAAATTAAGGATTTTGAAAGGGAGCTGTTAGAAAATATTTAAGGTAATGTTTGAAGAAAAACACATTATTTAGAATTTATTCTTCATGGAATTTAGATTGCTGAAAAAATCAATTTTATATTTAATGTTCTAAGTTTCCAAATACATTACACACACACACACACACACACACACACACACTATTTGTGAAATAAAATAAATGACTATATATATATACGGGGTTTTTTGTTTTACTGGTTTGTATCTTTTTAAGAATGTGTTCATCTAAGTTATGCAATGGGTTGGCATAATTTTGTTAACGTTTCCTTATATTTTTTTTAATTTCTATAGAATCTGTGAGCATTTTACGTTTGAAGAGTAAACAATTCCAAGGACATGCATGAGAATGGGAAGAATTTGAGTTTTGAGTTGAGTAGAATGGACCCTAGGACTTTAGCAGAAACTTGAATATTTAATGATTACAGGGTAAGTTGTCAAATCAGATTGAGGAAGAATGCCTAGAGAGGTTTAGTAAAAACTGGGAAGCTAGATGTGATAGGCAGAATCTTAGCTGACCTCTATGACTTCTGCTCTGCTGTTACTCCTGGAATTAAGCTGGGTTATTTGGCAGAAGTAATAGATGGCACCTGCTCACACACCAATATGGAAGGGATCTTTCACATGGAATAGAGGCTCCTAATTAGTTAATGCTATGTTAGTCGAAAGAGAGATTATCCTTAGTAGCCTTTACCTAATCAGGTTAATTATTTCAAAGGAAAATGCTTTACTGATGGCCTCAAAGAAGCAAGTAGTAATTTAGTGAATTGCTTATGGAGAAGGGCTGCTCTGTAGGAACTAAGGGCTGTTACAGCTAGAAAGAAATGTTAGGCCAACAACTATAAAGTTTATGTAGAGCTTCATAAAGAAACCTGAGCTCCAAATGATGGCACAGCCTGGCCGACACCTTGATTGATTGCAACATTTTAATATCCTCTGGGGAGGATCTGGATTCTACCAGATTCCTGACCTATAGAAACCGTGAGACAAAAAAAAATATATAGATTATATAGATGCATAGATACAGATATATATTGCCTTAAGCTGCTAAATTTGTGGTAGTTTGTTTTACAGCATAGACAACAAATACATTGTATTATCACAAAAGCTGAAGGATGTCTTAAAGAAAAAAGTAATGAATATAGTCTGTCAAATTGCTTAGAAAACAAAAATAGTTGGGATTAACAGATAATCATTGTTTAATGAGGTAGAGATATTTATTTTGCTCAATAAATTTGGGTAAATTTATCTAGAGTTGGCTTGGTGGCTTATGGGAGTACAAATATGTTGAAGGAAACTGGGAAGGAAGTAGAAAAATAGTTAATGTTAATTATGAGTTAACCTTGAATCAAAAGTTTAGCTCTTAACAGAAGGTGAGATCTAAGAAGATTGCTCACAGGGAAGGTAGTTGGAGAGAGTTGTTTCATTTTAAAGTTGTCAATACATTTTTAAAACAACAAGAAACTTGGAAATTTGTAAAGGCTCTTTAAAAATTTAATAGAGGAATGACTACGGAAGAGTGAGGTGATCCAGGTAATAGCTTTTCTTTCTTGTTAAATGTTTTATTACTGGATCTAATATTGTCAGGTTTTATTCATTTGTCTATAAACCTCTGGTAATTTATTTTTAAAAATCCAATAAACCTATTTTTCTGATAGAAAATATGTTATTTATATAGATTTGCTTTTTATACGCTTATAGAAATATAATTTTGTTGACTTATCTATTAGCATGAATTTAACTTTTTAGGCTTTAAATGTAGCTATTAGAAAATTACGGCATCACAAAAATATTGTGTGTACTTGTGCCCGGCCATACTGAAATATTCTTTTAGGAATTCACATATATTAATGAATATGTAACTTTTTTTTCTCAGCTATTAGTCATTTTGCTAAAACAAGAATACCTTACCTGTATCAATTACATACTTTTCAAAATAGAAATGCATAAAAGTGTAATTCCTGAGGAATTTATCATTATTTTCAAAAGCAAGCATATGGGAATTAGTAATGTAACAAGGTTATTGCCTATATGTTAAGGATTATTTAAGGGTGTATGAGGTTAGAATACAGTTTTTACACCAAACCTACAAGATTCAAGCGTTTTAACCCCACTGATATTGATAAATGTATATGAAACCTTCAAACATATGTTTCTCACTGGTAGTATTTCTGTAAAAAATAGTCATTTGCAGGGCAGAAATTTTTGTATCATGTAATGAGTAGAGATTTTTAATTGTTCAGAAGCTTATGGAAGCTATAAGAGCAAAATAACATTATTTGGTATTCTCTTCATAATATAAATCTGTTAATAGAAAAGGAAATATAAGAAAGACAATTGCTATATATAGAAGAAGGAATGTGGATGATCTTTAAAGATATGTTCTATATGTGTACATTGAGTAACTAGGGAAAAATTATGAAATCGATGTTATTTAAAACTTTTATTTAGAAACAAAATATACAAAATATGTAGAGCTGATATGTTCGCTTACAAGGCTCTGAGATAGAATGGACAATGACTTTTGCTTTAATGTCTTTTTTCACAAAAACTTTAAGCTTCAGGTAATGTCACTAGAAATCTGACATGTTCTTTCAGCCTAATTAATTGTTACGTGTCATGTATCTTGCTTATTAAGATTTTTAGCATTTTCCATATCAGCAGAATATCAAAATAGTTATGCTTCAATGCCCTTCTCAATGTTATGTGCCAGGAACTATGAAAGAATGGTTAAAATGTACCCTTATCATGATATTTGTTCAAATGAGAAATGCTATGAAATCATTTCCAACAAGGGACATGTCACAGTTTGATGTCATTAATATTCAGACAAATGTAAGCAGGAATATTCTTGGAACTGAATGAAGATGCTTACTCCACACAGATGGCACAGCTTACTCCAGCATTTGGAGCTTCCACAGACATGTTCCTAAAGTGTGTGTTCCTTTATTTTGATAAAACGAATGCTGAAGGGTACCTCAAGGTCTGTGATATCCAGAACTGGATTGACCTATGTGTAATTGTTAATACTTCTCTAATACACAGACACACGCACACACACAGTTCACTTGGCTCAATTGGTTTCTGCAGAGAGTTTTATCCAATCTTTTGGCTCTCTAGTATGAAAGTCGAATCCAATTTATTATAACCCCTAGAAATAGATAATATTTTAAATTCCAACCCATTGTAATTTATGAGTGACAGCAGAATGACCACTAGAAACATAGAAAATGATTTTTTTTTTAATTTCAGGCATTTTAATGACAAACTATAGTTATTAATAGTAAAATAAAGTTAAAATTATTACATATATACTATTTGCTAATTCGTTGAGTGAACATACTTTTTGTTTGCCAATATGAATACCAGATGCTATTTTTTGGTTAGGTTATGTGTTTATATGTGATGTTCGAACTTTACAAAATGTTTCTCGTATTTAGCTTACTGTATTATACCTTGATGGTGAAGGGTGTGGACTCTCAGCCCCACTACCTGTGTCTAAGTCATGCCTCTTACCTAACTGGTGACCTTGAAATAGATACTCAAGCTCTTAGTGCCTTAGTTCTTCAAGTGTTAAATTGAAGGTAATGATAGCATATGCCTAACAGGATTGTTGTGAAGATTCAAGACTTTAATACATGTGAGGTACTTAGAACTGTGCCTGGCAGATACTAAGTGCTAAAGATATTAGCTATAGATATTTGGTCTAGTGAAGGCACTTATGCCCTTCTTCATGCAGTATGAATTCTAAAATTCTTTGTCTATAAAATGATCATTTAATTATTTTTATTTCTTGGCTCTAGATTCACGAGTTGACAAATATTCAATAAGCAACTATTGCATGACAGATTCAGGATTCACATTTGCATCAGTGATTTATTTTATCATATCTGCCAATGTTTTGGATCCATGAATCATTACTTCCTTATATCTACTCAATATTAGTTATGTGGCACATCATTTCAGAAGAATGGTTCAACAACATTTAGTGGATTTTTTTAAGTACATTTTCACATTTTTATAAACTGTTCAGTATATGAAGGCTATTCAAAATTAAAAACAACTAGCTATCCATGTTTCATAAATTAGTATATATGGGAATATATAAAACTTTAAAAGGTTTTTTATTGATCAATATTGGTAAAATTAAATTAATAGACTGGTCTTTTAATTTGGTGCAATTCCACTTTACTTCAAGCATAGGCTTTTTAGTAAATGTTCTAAGTTGTACCAAATTGAAATTTGTCATTGAACTAATATTTAGTGTTAATATGACGGTACATTTTAAAGGATTTACTCTTAAAAGTCTAAATGGTAATCGTAGGTAGAGTTGAATAAGAAAATTCAATAGATATTTGATAAAGAGTATATCAGTTTTATGTACTTTTTCAGCCATTAATAGATTGAATTAATTTGGATTTTAAATAGAAAAGTACTTAAATGTATTTATAAGGGAAGAGTTGATCTCCTTAGACATATCTAGTATGGAGTAGCCCACTTTCAAAGTAACAGCAGTCACTTGCTATGTAAGCATAGCAACTCAACCCATTTTTAATACCTTTTTCTTCAAAATGTCAAATATATAGGTTAATGTAGGATTTTGTTTTGTTTTCTTTCTTGTTTGGTTTTGCTGCATATTGTTTCATGCTGATGTCAATAAGAAAAACAACGTCAATGCAATACTTGTGCATAGGGTAGTCTGAAGACTGTTTTGCTATAACTACTATAATAAATCATTGTGTGGGTGTGTTGATTTGTTTTTATTATTTAGAAAACCCACATTTTGAAATTTGAAACCATTTTTGATACAATCGCATGTTTTATTTGCATGATATTTGTGTTACTTTTTTAAAAGACGAAATCTGTTTATTGTAGAAATTTGCCCTTAGGCAGAATAAACTAAATATCAATGCATAAAAAAAAAAAAAAACGGTCTTTCCTGCTGCCTACAAATTTATATTTCTTTTTGTTACACTTTTTTCAGTTTTCTTTTAGGGAGAACACATTCTTCTACAATCAATACATGGAGTGTGAACTGATTCAAGGTTCCCTTGGTCACAGTGATTGTTCTTGGCTGAACATGTTAATATTGGAAAGAAAATGATTTCTTCTGGCGTTACTAAGCTGGAACTCTTGGTAGTCATAACCTGAAGAGGGGTTGTTTCAAAATGAAACCACTTCAGAGCAAAGCAGGGCTGAAAGTTGGAGAGAGTAAAGGGAAACCGTTCTGATTTCATCCTACATCTGGGTCCATTCATATCCAATGTTAGAACACACCTTTTCAGTTGATAAACCTTTACGGTTATGTAAACCAATAAATTTTCCTTGGATTTTAGCCAGTTTGAGTAAGAGTTATAAAACCTAAAATCGAATTAACCTAATATATGGTTTACAGTGAGTTTTAAACTTTCCTTATGATGAAACAAAACTTCCAGAAAACCTTAAAACCTTATTTAAAGATGTTCGGACTGTATATTAATTAGATGGACAAATCAATATAATATACTCTTCTTCTCGCTATATAAAAATTTATTATAATCTATATAGTAGAACAAAATTGATACATTATCCATACTTTATAGCTTCTTCCTTTTCTTCAGAAATTACCTGAAGTGAATTATCTTATAACAACTACAAAACAGGTTGGGTGGAAAACATTGAAATAGCAATTTTTATTAAATCCTAAAATAGTTGGAAGTAAATCTCATAAATTAATCGTTTTTAATTAAAATGCATTTTGCAAAATATACGTAAAATCGTGTCACCCACACTGCTCATGTATTATTCACATTATTTGAACCTTTAACATTCTTTCCAGTTTCAAATTTTACTTCAAATAGAAATTTAGTTTTCCATATATTATATCTGACTGTGAGTAAGTTCTAAATTTCATTCAAATGGAATGTTTGTGGTGGCAATAGCATTAAATATATGCACTAGTTATGAAACTACAAATATGAAATTTTACATTTATCAAATAGAACAAAAGATACATTTTAAAAGACTATTTCATATCTTGGCTAGCTGTGGGGGCTCAGGTCTGTTATTTCAACAATTTGAGAGGTTAAGGTGGAAACATTGCTTAAGGCCAGAGGTTTGAGCCTGAACAACATAGCAAGACCCCATCTTTACAATTTTTTTTTTTTTTTTTTTTTTTAATTAGCCAAGACTAATGGAAAGTGCTCAGGAGGCTGAAGTAGGAGAATCACTTGGCTCAGGAATTTGAGGCTGCAGTAAGCCAAATGGAACCACTGTACTCAAGTCTGGGTGACAGAACAAGACACAGTCTCAGAAATGAAAATAATAACCTATATCTTGAGATTGTGGGTTATTATAAAATTAAATATTTTGGTCAAAACTTCACTTGGTAGCAAGTGATCAGGCAAGCTGAATTATTTTTTAAAAAGATGAAAACTACAGAAAATAAAATTCTGAAAAATGTTGGCATTTTTTTGTGAAAATGTAATCAATCCTTTGCAATTTTTTGTATCTGGTCTATAGTTCATAACTTGGCAGGGAGAGCCTTCTAAAAAGTCTATTTTTTGTTTCTTTCTAATCTCTTTGCCCAAGACATACTTATGCAATGTGCTTACTTTATAAATTCCCAATTGTTTCACAAAACAAATCTCAAATTTGTATTTCCCTGTAAAGTATTAGAAAAGCATCACTAGATTTCATTTCCCACCTTAGCTTGCAGCACTAAATTCACACGTTGTTGCAGTTAGCAATACACCTGTAGTTTTCTTCCTAGATTTGAGTTATTTGCAGAGAATATATAAGATTAATTCTTAAATCTTGATCACTCAGCACAGCAACTGCTATATCAGAAGCCTGGTCTTTGCAGAGGACACAAACAGGGTGGCCAACTCTCACAGTTTTCCTGAGATTGCTCTTACTTCAACACTGCAAGTCCCAAATCCTGGGAAATTCCTCAGTCCCAGGCAAACTGAGTTCATTGGTCTTCTTAGGCAAAAGGTTTAGTTTGGCTACTTTCATTCCCAAACAATTTACAGACTTAAAAATGTTATATACATATATATATATGCACACACACATATGTATACATATATATATCCAATATTTTTTAAGTTATAAAAATGTTTCCTTCAAGAATATGAAATTGTGACCCCTATTTAAAAACCAGGTATATAATAAGTATTTAATCGTTACATTACATTAAAGTTTGAAATGATTTGGCTGTGCTTCCAATGTTAAATCATTGAAATGATTTTTTTTTAAATCATTTGATCATTGAAATGATCTTTCAAATCTTTGAAATGATTTGGCTGTGCTTCCAATATTAAACAAACTCTTCACTCCCCATGGATCTCAATAAACAATGTTTCCCTTTTCTCAAGTTCCAAACATTTTATAAACTTCACTATAATAATTTACATTGGACTTTCCATCCTAACACCATTGATAATTGCACAACATTAATTTATCAGGAATAGTTACTTCAGAGCACATCAGATATTGCCTTCAATTGCTATTGTCTTTTTCATTTAATGTTTACCTGCTTAAAACTTTCAACATAAGATTTATAGTGATTTCACCATTTGTCAGAGCTGTTGTTGGCATCATGGACAACCTCCTGGCGGTGTTTAATTGGAGGAGTAAAGGCCGAGAGTTACTCTTCTGGTACAGTAACTGCTGGTAGCAATTGAGAACATGTACCTGAACAAGGAAAAAAATTACTTGACTCTACTTATAAAAATACACTCCAGGTAAAATGCAGAGTTATAACAAATTTTTCTCTGTGACATGGGTTAGTTATGACTCCCTTCTCTTCCCCTCACACTATGGGCCGACTATACTTGTCTGCTGGTTGATGTTCACTTGGCAAAGGGATTTGAATAGTCCACTATAATATAACCAGTTGTGATTTGAGAAGGTTTAAAGATATTTGCACAGTTTTGTTTGTTCTTACAATTCTGGTGTCATGGGAATATCATGCTTCAGTAACTGCTTCCCTTTAAATGTAAGTAAAAAATAGAGCAGATGTGAACTTAATTCTTCAGCTCTGAAGAAAGCAAAAACAACTGCAACCTAAAACACAGCCATCTAACTACTAAATATGCTAAACTGTAGTCACCTGCACTTAAGAACCCTCATGGGGATAAACGTTTTGTCATAAGCTAGTGAAATTTAGGATGACTTTTTACATGGTACTATTATGACAAAACTGAATTATATAGATATTGGTACCCAGAGCTTAAATCTAAAATACATAGCAGTATGTTAGAATGGCAGCAGGTCAAAAGGAAACTCTCATAGGAAAGGCAGTGGCTTGTAATTCAGAAAATATATCTGAGGGATTTCTAAAATTGAGCAAGGTGATTTCAAGGCAAAGTATTGATGATGTTTCTTAGTTACTCTTAGCTGCATCACTGAGGAACAGAAGAAAGAGATGTGCTCAAAATAGAATGAGCTGATATGCAAATCGAACTAAAGTGGAAGAGACAGTTTACAAATTCCAAGGCTTGGATAATTAAACTGTTTTTCTCCAAATCAAGGGCATGACCATGATAATACACTCGTAGGAAGGAGATAGACTGAAACTGGGGGACTTCCAATACACATGTGATTATCATTCAAAATTTAAGAATTCTGAAAGGATAAGGAACTGTTCTAGATTCTTTTAGCTTGTCAGAAGGCTTCTAGAAAGATTAAAGCCGTGGACACAAAGAAACTGGTAACCCCAACGTATCTGTATCAATTCATATTTCTCCAGAGAAATACAACCAGTATGACACAGATATGAATATAGATAATATGAGGATATATAAGTATAATATGGCAGATTAGATAGATTATAAATGGATAGATAGATAGATAGATAGATAGATAGATAGATAGATAGATAGATAGATAGATAAAGTTAGATAGATTTTAAGGAATTGGCTTATGAGATTGTGCCAGGTGACAAGTATGAAATGCCTAGGGCAGGCTAGCGGACTGGAAACTCCGACAAGAGTTACCGTTTTAGTATTGAGTCTAAAGTTTGTAAGGACTACAATTTCAAAGCAGAATTTCTGCTGCAGATTATCTGCTTTTACACTTTAGTTTTTCAGTTGATTGGATGTGGCTTATGTATATTAGAAAGGTTGACCTCTTTTACTTAAAGGCAAATGATTATAAATGTTTATCACATCTATAAAATACTTTCATGGCGTTATCTAGATTACTGTTGACCAATCTGTTAGACCAATCACAAGAGCCTAAATACTCATAGAGAAAGTGGCAAGTCTTAGAAAAAAAATGCAATCAGAACTTTCAGCTCATAGAGTTGACTGGCATTGAAAAAAAAAAAAAAAACAGTTTTAACTTCCAAAAATAATTCTAAACTGAATAAAAAAGAACTAGGTGATAGGTAATGCCAATATTTGCAGAAATAAAATTGAGGAAATTAGTTTCTTACTGCCCAATAAAATAATTTCCATTTGCTAATTGCTTTAAAGTTTTGAACGTTGATTTGCACTACCCTTTCTTCTAATATTCTTTTTGGCTTTTGGTATCACAGAAGTGAGCTGTTGATGTTTTCACTCTTTCCATTTTCTCAAAACATTTTTGTGTTTTGAAATCATTCCTCTAAATAGACTACTGTTACAATTGTCTGGTGAAGCCATCAGTGCCTGTAGTTTTGATTGTAGAAATGGTTTTGTTTAAGGTTTCTAGGTCGGGCATGGTGGCTCACACCTGTACTCCCAGCACCTTGGGAGGCCAAGACGGGTGGATCACAAGGTCAGGAGTTTGAAACCAGCATGACCAACATGTTGAAACCACCCCATCTCTACTAAAAATATCAAAATATTAGCCGGGTATGGTGGCACACACCTGTAATCTCAGCTGCTCAGGAGGCTAAGGCAGAAGAATCGCTTGAACCAAGAAGGTGTAGGTTGCAGCGAGCCGAGATTGCGCCACTGCACTCCAGCCTGGGCGGAAGAGTGAGAGTCCATCTCAAAAGAGAAAAAAAATATATATATATTTCTGATTTTTAAATAGTAATAGAATATTCAGATACTGTATTTACATTTAGTTTTTTAGGATGTATTTTTCTAGTAATTTCTTTATGAAATCTAAAAGTTCTTATTTTGATACTATGCTTTTCATAGTATTAATTTATTGCCTATTGATTGTCCACAGGATTATAGTAATGACCTACCTATTATTTATTGTGTCAATAATTATTGCACCTTAATTTTTAATTTTCAGTAGTATTACCAAAGAGTTAAAATTTTATCATTTTATAGAGTACCAATTTGTTCTTTGATAATATATATTTTATGCTTTTATTTTATTAATTTTACTTTTTATGTTTATTATTTTTTTCTACTATCTGTAGGCTTAATTAGGTGTTATTTTTCTGCCTTCTTTAAATATACCCTCAAGTTTTGGTCTCTTTTTCTAGGTGTATAATATATTTAGGACTATGTAGTTCTCTCTGAAAATGGCTTTAATTACTTAATACTGTTTTGATTTGTAGTATTTCCCATATCACACACTCAAAAGTATAATCTAATTTCTAGAGTGTTTTTGTCACTGGCCAATAATATAGTATTATTTATATATTACTTATATTACATATACAGTATATATTTGTCATCCAAAAGACCGCCAGTGTGGTTAAATAATAGATAGTTTTATTGATGATAATCAGTTTGAAAATCAGGAACAGAGAGTCTCCAGCATGGATTGAAGGTGCTCTTTCTTTGAAGAGGGGAAGGGCGTTGGGTTTTATGCCTTACAGGGTCCATATTATAAAGGAGAGTCATATATATTCATCAGGCTTAGGGGAAAATCTGTGCATATTTGTGAGAGCCCAGCACATACACAATGGGTAAACATATATGTAACATATGTTTCATGTATATGTAACATATGTTTCATGTTCACTTTGGAGCAGGGTGTTTGCATTGAAGTAAGGTGGAATTTTTCTTTGTTTTGGATGGTGAACTATAGGACATAAAGACAGTTTGTGTGCAGCCCCTACAAACTGGCTGAAACTGGCTTAAGGTCTTCCGTTGCTTATAAAAAACTAAAAATAAGGTTTGAAAGACTGGTCCTTTGTGCAGTCAGAGTTGTAGTTGTCTGAGCTGTAAATCAGAGTTATGAGGGGTCTGATAATTTGCCTGATAGCTCCAATGGTTATGAAATTTATCCAACATTGTGTTTTTTCTTGTAGCCCTAGGAACTTAGGAAGTTTCCATGCTAGCTATCCTGAACCTTCTACTCATAGGTAACTTGTTTATTTAACCTTAGGGTCCATCTTAGTTGATAAAGGAATGTCTATTTCGGTCTCTCAGATCTCTTATTGTATATTATTTTTTAAATATGTAGGCATTTTGCAGGTAATGTTTGGTTGTGAATATGTAGCTTTATTGGATTGAGAGGCAGTTATCCCTTTGCTTTACCAATAAACTCTATTATTGTGAGCACAGATATTTAGAATTTTTATATATTCTTGGTGAATAGATCCTGTAATTATTATGGCATGCCCTTATGTATCTCTAGTAATGGTTTTTGGCTAAAAGACTTTTATTGGCTATCAATATAGATGTACTTACTGTTTCATTGTAGGTTGTTACTGTTTTTTTACATGGTAAATCATTTATCTGTTGCTGTGTAACAATACATCCCAAAATTAAGTGGCTTAAAAAAAGCAATAACCACTTATTATTTCTCACAATTTGTGTGAGTGAGCAGCTTAGCTGGACTTTTCCAACTTCAGCATCTCTCAAGAGTTTGGAATCAAGATATTAGTTGGGGCTACAGTTATCTGAAGGTTTGACAGTGGCTAGAGAATGAGTTTCAAAATTGACTGTCAACATGGTTAGAATTAGTGTGCTGAATCTTGGCCTGCAGTGTTAATTTCTTCTCAATTTTCCTCTCTCCAGGTAACTTGGATGTTCGTGACATGAAGGCTGCCTTCCTCCAGAGTAAGCAATCCAAAAGAGCACAATGTAAAAATCACAATATATTTTATAATATAGACTATGAAACACTGGCATTGCCTCAAAATTCTACAGGTAACACAGGTCAACAATATTAAATATGATAGTATAATTCTGTCCTACACATGTGAGTGAACAGGAGGTGAGAATCATTGTTGGCCATCTCAGAGGTTGTCTATTATTCCTGACATATCTTGGTCTATCATTCAACTTCTAAACATTCTTCGTCTTTACATTTTATACAGGTTTTCTTATACATAGCACATAGTTTTTAACAATCTGTCAATTATTTTTCTTTATATTTGAGCAGTTAGTTAATTTACACTTAGCCTGATTTCTAACCTATATTAGTTTGAGTATACTAACTTATTGTATGGTGACTTATTTGCAGTACTTATTCAATGTTTATTTTCCTCTGTCTTTTTGATGGATTGATATGCTTTATTATTCTATGTTCCTTCTATAATCAGCTTGGCAGTTTTGTGGTATACATGTGTCTGTATGTCTAATGTTTTTCAGTGGTAGTGTACAGACTACGTCATAATTTGTTGGCTAAGAAAATCCTAATATTACTTTGCTCTTTTGTCTTCTTCTTAGATAACATAAAGTCTTTAATAGATTTTTAAAAATTCCATTTTCTCTAAAGCCTAAATTATATGCAATTATTTTAGTGCTTTAAATTCTAACACATGCATTCACGAATCTCTTATTTTACAAGGTTAACATTCTCTTAGATTTACACTCTTCAAATGTCTTTCTACATTTCTGTGCTATCGTCTGGACATTATTCTTTCTTTCTGAAAAATACAATTCCCTGTTTCCTTTTCTGTGTGCCAATTGGTGACAAAATTCTAAAATTTTTGTTTCTCTAAAGCTGACTTTATTTCACTTGTGTTATAAAATATTTTGGCTGGGTTGATAACTTTTTCTTTACACTTTGAATGCATCCTTCCACTGTCTTCTCTTTCCCATATTTATTTTATTTCTGTTATTTGTGTGGAGGCTGATATAATTGTTGCTCCCATGAGTGTAATTCATCTTTATTCCTGGTTACTTATGAGATTTTTTCAATATTTTTACTTTTCAGCAGTTTTACTCTGATATGCCTTGTTATTGCATTTTTATTACTTCGTGGTTTGTGAGCCTTCTTTTAGAGTTTGCATTTAAAAAGTCAAATTTTTAGAAACTTCTATGGATTTATTTCTGTTTCCTCTTTTAACTCTTGGTTTGGATCATTGTATAGTTGCCTGATTTATTTCGTTGAACGACTGAAACTATATTTAAGAAAATGTAGAAATAATGAGAAGCTTAGGATAATATACATTTTTTTTCAAAATAAGGATTTATATTTTGTCTCTGGGATTATCTTAAATTAAGGAGATTAAAAGTTAAACTTAATTTCCTTTAGGAACTATTTTAATTATAGGAAGAGTTGATTTCTGAGTGTAGACTCCAAAAGTCCAAATCTAAAATAAGACAGATTTACAAGGACCTACCTTGACATAACCTGATCTGCAATTTTTGTGTTGTTAGGCTTATGACTCTTTCAAAGACCTTTTTCTCCTTATTATCCTTAACAGATATCTCTGAGAATTAGCAGACTGATTTAAGGAACCTGAGGCTCCAAAATGCTTGGTTAACTGCCATATTTCCATCATCCCCCTAAATCTTTGTCCCAGAATCCTTTTGTTTTATCCTTTCGTTAGGTCTTTGATATGTTGAATGAATATCAGTAAATAGATATATTGTGGCAGATTTTCTTTTTGACTTTACAGGTTTGTTGTCAGAATTACCTAGCCCAATATTACTCCATGTTATTTTAATAAAAAAATAATTAGAGGCCTCATCTAGGTTGTTGGACATTACTTATTTATTATCTTTAAATAGTTGTGCTTACTTTTTTCTATTTAATATATATGTTAAATATTGTCAAAATAAATGTTATTTCCTAATGTTTTCCAAATGAAATCAGAAATATGAATTGAAAAGTTTTAGATTCAGAAACATACTTCTACTTTTTAAAGTAAAAATATTATCATTTAGTTCATTTTGTTACATACTTTAGTAATTTTGAAAGTTGATTTTAAGTATCTGCATATTGTTATCAATAATTTGCATGGTTGTACTGGGAGTCAGTATGAGCCCAATATTATGAAACATTTTGTACTATTATACTAAAATATCATTAAAATTAAAAGTTATAATTTTTCATGATATAATGAGCCTGCTATCAAGTATCATATTTACCATTACCAAATTAAATAATCAACAAATACAAATAAACAGTAATCAATAAAAATAATCAACACAGTATCTGAATATAGATAAAACAATTATATTCTACCTAAAATTAATTTTTTTCTCACAGGTTTTGTTTACAAACCTAATTATTAAAGAATCATAGACATATACACAAGAAAGATTTTGCAGACATAAATTCATCTACAAATTACAGTATATTTATTAATACTTTTTCCCATAAAACTGTACAGTTAATGCTTTATAAAAATCTTAAATTTGGCCTGGTGAGGTGGCTCACGCTTGTAACCCTAGCACTTTAGGAGGAAGAAGCTGTGTATCACTTGAGGCCAGGAGTTGTAGACCAGCTTGGCCAACATGTTGAAAGCCAGACTACTCTAAAAAATACAGAAATTAGCCGGGCATGGTGGCACATGCCTGTAATCCCAGCTACTGAGGGGGGACTGAGGCAGGAGAATCACTTGATCCTGGGAGGTGGAGGTTGCAGTGAGCCAAGAGATTGTGCCACTGCACTCCAGCCTGGGTGACAGAGCAAGACTCTGTCTCAAAAAAAAAAAAATGTATATGTGTGTGTGTATATATACACACACATATATGATATATATGATATATATATATATATATATATATATATATATAAACCGTAAATTTAAGTACTGTGGCTTACCTTGAAGTAGTATCTAGTAGAGTTTAAATTGTTTTATAGTCATCAGCTTTTCTTCAAAAATCCTAGAGGGATTTTTTTTCTTCCTTTTATTTCCTCTTTTTTTCCCCTTATGACAGTAAACTATGGATATGTAAAAAAAGAAAAAAAGAAAAAAAGAAAAAAAAATTGCTAACCAAGGGATTGCAACACTACACATCAGTTTTTAAATCCCCAGTTAATCCAATCTAATCCACATAGAACACTGACAAAAAATCAATAAAAATAAAAGTGGAAATTGAGGATCTTCTCTTGGTCAAAATTTTTTTTTTTTTTTTTTTTGCTTCCTTAGTGTGACTTAACAGAATTGGTGGAAGCTTTGAATAATCATGCCAGGTGAATAAAATTCAAATGGTTGACATACAAATTCTGACATACAAAATTAAGCATTTTAGGTACTTTGTGAAGCTTCTATTATTTTACTTAACTGTTTTCTTTTTTGAAATATATATTTTATTCAAATGTGATTATCAGTTTCTTCATTATCATTCAGTGTCAAAGTGCATGTGATCAGTGTAAGATGATGTTTTTACTAACGAGTATTCTTGGCTGGGTGCAGTGGATCACACCTGTAATCCCAGCACTTTGGGAGGCGGAGATAGGAGGATCACCAGAGATCAGGAGTTCGAGATCAGCCTGGCCAATGTGGTGAAATCCCTTCTCTACTAAAAATGCAAAAATTATCTGGGCGTGGTGATGTACACCTGTAATCCCACCTACTCGGGAGGCTGAGGCAGGAGAATCACTTGAACTCGGGAGGCAGAGGTTGCAGTGAGCTGAGATTGTGCCATTACACGCCTGTCTGGGTGAGAGTTTGTCTGTGTCTGAAAAAATAAAAATAAAAAAGAATATTCTTGTTTGACATTCCTGCCAGAAATTGCTAAAAGTAAATATCTGGGAAAGAAGGTCAATGCAATGAAATTGCCATGCATTTTATTCTACCCTCCCATCGAATATAGAGATGTATGGCTAACAAATAGTTTTATCTCTTTTCCTCTATTTACTTTCTTATAATTGGGTTGCTACAGAAACAATAATTTTTCTAAACATGGAAAGAAAGAATGAATTCATCGATCAAGTCCAGGTGTTTGATTATTACTATGCTTGCAATCTTCATTTCAGAGAGGCAAACTCAATTTGTACGTGCAACCTAATATAATAATATCTTGAAGCAAAGAGGTATTTTCATAGCACATTACATAATAGACTAGGTGTGAAATTACTTTAATGGTGAATGGATACCCTGAAGGTTGTTAGCTTTTTATTATGTACAGCATTTTGTACACCAATGCATTAGTATTTCTTCCTGCAGATAAAATTAATGTGTTTAAATTAATGACTAACTCTTAAAGTGCACTCAACTTTTCCTGCATGCCCACTTAGTCCATTTTTATCTTGTAACAATCACTTAGGAAGAGTTTTGCTCTGGGTTTTAGTCACATACTTACTTTGCATAATTTAAAACATAAAGTGAAAGAAGAAAAGACTACATTTTCCAAGTGAAATATTGTGAGAAAAACAAATTAGCATATGTAAAGTTACATAGTTATAAACATTTTGTGCTTTGAGTCTAGTTAAATTTTTAAAGAATCTGAAGATATATATAAAATTATATGTGATCAACTGTAAAATGAAATGACAGAAAATGAAGCAGAAACACCTGTACAAAGGAATTTGGTTGCAAGCAACTGAGGGCCAAGTGTGTTTCTCTTTTCTTCAAACTGAACTATTTGTATCATGCATGGCAATGGTAACCAAAAAGTAACCATAGATTCAAAATTATACATCTCTTATTCTTAGTTCTTTTTGGGTTCATGGAATTTGCTTTTGTTTGTTTATTTGTTTTTATTCAAAGATGACAACAGAAACTTTGAAAACCTTAACATTTTTGTTCTTTTACCATGGGATTTGTATCAAATAATTAATGTTATATATAAAATTATAAAGATAGCCAATGTAATATCTCCTACTTGATAATTTTGTAAAAATCTAGCACATAGTATAATAATTAGATATTTTCAATTTTAAAATTACTTTTATATTATACCAAAAAATGCTATTAAATTCCTAAATTTTATTTGTAAAGCAATTCAATCATATGAGAAAAAATCAAACTCTGATTGGAAAGAGTTTTGTGAATTGATTACTTATTGTACCATCATGACTACATTTGCTATTTAAAAATATGGCACAAATTAGACTCAGTTCTTGTATCTCCTGAAGACAATTCAGGCAAATTGTCCTGTAAAAAGTCACATAGATGGTTAAGGAAAAAAAAAATATTTTCTTAGGCAGATTTTCCAATGTAGTAAATAATCTTTACTATCTTTTCAATCACTTTAGAGAGAGATTTTTAAAAGATTTGAGCATTCAAAATATATTTTACCTCACCCCAGATAACCAGATAATTATTCCAATCCATTCTCAGTTAGCTCTGTTTTCATTCATTTAAATACATCACTTACTATATCAGTTGGCATCAACTAAAAATTCTACCTAGGAGAACTAACTATTGAATTCTTAATTTGCATCAGTCACATTGTGGATAAATTGTCTAAGCATTTTAGATAAATTTTCTAATTTTATCATCAAAAATTAGAAATGGATATTTTATACACACACACACACACACACACACACACACACACACGAAGCAACTGAGGCTTAGTGAGATTAAGCAACTTGCCAAAAATTGCATGACGGGTATGTCATAGAACAAAGATATGAAAGCTCCTACATACGGCATTGTACTGATATGAGTATAAAGTTAAACTGGAAAGCCCAAGAGAGAAAACAGCATTAAAGGAATACATTAAAAGGTTACCTAATGGTCAAAAGTAAGATTCCGTGTACTTCTTTGAATGGAATTTTTACATCTACTTGAAATAATTTTTTTTAGAATACTGTACAATCAAAGGATAAGTAGAACAAATATAATATTCACAAATATATAAAAAAGGTCAATTTAACACTACACCTATGACTAAATTTTGCTTATACGAGAGCAATGTCGATAACCCTCCAAAGAATAACTTTAATTATTTGTATTTCTATGAAATCTATTTTTGTATACACAATATTCACCAAAGTCATATATCAGAATTATCATGAAATGCTGTAAAATGTCATCATGTGAATAATTTATCTTTATTTTGAAAATGGTGTAAAGATAATGTTAATATCAGTAGAAAACCTGATCACTTTTTGATTTACTTTTACAACTTCAAAGTGCACCTATCATCAGTGAAATAAGCTACAAAAGTAAGTGATCATTTAAAATTGATAAAGATTATAGAACTTGTTCTCAATCCATTTTTCTGACTATCAGTGGAATCAGTTAATTAACTTTCTTGCAAGCCACAGAAACCAGCTTTGGCCAATTGAAGCTAAAGGGGATTAATTGGAAATGTATGGGAAATATCTTAAGAAAACAACAGGCTCTAACAGAGGACCATTTATTTAAGCAGCAAATGCTCAGCAAATCCTTCTGTGAGTGCATCTGATAGAACTGATGCTCTCCAGTGGGGGAAGAAAACTTCAAAAACACTGAGCACCATAGGAAACAGGTGTTTCAGAAAATGAAAATGAGTAATATTTAGAAAGGAAGGATTAGTATAGGTACTGATCATGTATAAGTTAGGCAATGAGTCTACTTATCTAACAATAGTTGTTTTCAAAATAGTTTTCCTACTTACAACCAGCACAGATAGACTGTAATTAGGCATTTATCATTATACATTTGACAAGGAGAAAATTACTTTTACAATGAATAGCTATGAAGTATATAAAAATATGTCCTTTAAAAAAATTTTTTGAAGACACAGGATCTCACTATGTTGCTCAGGCTAGTCACAATAAAAATATCTTATCAGTTAAAGATTAAAAATGTGTTAAACGAGTATATCTAGTAAATAAGTGTATCTGTTATATCTATGTCAACAAAATAATAACACATACTGAGATTTTAAATCATATATAATAATAAATACACTGTGTAATACATTGAATTTCAGAGCTGTAAACTCTGAGATCTAGTTTTATTTTTATGAATTGGATATCATGTATTTTACTATTGTATCCATGAGCACACACTGGGAGTAGACCTATTTCTTTCTTGTTCTTGTTTTTTATTCTCTAATATATTCTTAATATGCTTATCATTTCCTTCCCTGATGTCATATATTTTGGTAATTAAAATTGTATGTGTAATATATAATATATAATACCGAAATTAATGTTATATATTTAATTAAGATGAAATATATATATGTCACATCTGTAAGTATTAAATCAACTCACTAATAAGAGAATGTGATTAACTTGCATGGCATATTTATTGAATTGTAGTATAAATTAGATGTAAAGCCCAAAGCTAGGTTCTAGGTTTCACTTAAGGTCTCAGGCTAGTGCAAACATAATGGCAGTTTTTGCTGTTAAAAGTAATGACAAAAACTGCGACTACATTTGCAGCAACCTAATACATCTTCATGAATGTCAAACAAGTATATAAATATAAAATTCAAGTATATTATTCTTTACAATACCTTAAAAATTGCAAATCATATAACTAAAATTATAATAATTTATAGAGAATAGTTCTAGTGAATAGTTGTTTGAAAATTCTAGAGAATAGAACTTTCTAGAGAATAGTTATTTGAAAATAGAGAATAGTTGTTTGAAAATGGAGAATAGTTGTTTGAAAATATTTAATTATATTTAGGAAATTTCTATAAAGGTTTATTGTATAAAAAATAAACTTGAAATTATATATTATTTCTAGCAGAGGATTTGGCAGTAACATGTGATGTTTAGGGTATATTACATTTCAGGACTACAGAAATGACAAAATACTTAGTTGGAAGTTATCATCTCAGGGATGACATATTTTAAATACTGTCAAATTCAGTGTCTATTGTATTTATTTAATCATATACTATTAAGGTGACAGATAGCTTCTGTATTAATACCATATTTATTTTAACTTCCAGTATTACAAGAGAAACAGAGTGAACAGTGTAAAGCCTTGATACTAAAACAGAAAAAGCAGAACAACTGTCAGCGTTTTTTATTAAGTTGAGCATATTTGTCTGAAATTAATATAGTAATTCTGCTTTCTTTATCTGGTATCATTGGCAAATGGGCTATTTCACAAACATGAATTGTCAGATGATTGCAATTCTCCCAGCAACTAACTGAAACTTTCATTATAACAATTCTATTAGAAATCTTCCAAAAACTTATGACACACTTTTCTGACTCATTATATAGTAAAGCAAATGTAATTTAGTTTTATCTTGTTGGTTTAATCAGTCATTTAAAATGGTATTCATTTATTAATCAAACATTTACTTAATGCTAGCCCACTCATTCAAAATCTGCAAAGTGCTATGGCTGTCATGATGAATCTCCAACATTAACTGTCTATTGATAGCCATTGAATTAGTAGGTGGCTTAAAGGATTTTGTTTTTCTTTCGAAAGCAAGCCCTTTTTTAAACAGTTTTTTTTTTTTCTTCCAATTCCTTCAAGGATCTAGAGAACTGCTCCTAACACTTAACATTAACAAAAGCACCGTCTTTTAAAAATCTATGTTGCAATGTCTTATCCCTGAGTAATGAAGTCCCCCTTTGACCCGAAACATAGGAATCGGTTGCAGTTTCCTTGACTGCCTTGATTTCGCAAATACTATTTTATAAAGTTGTCATGGAATGATAATATTAAAATTAATGTGATGAGTAGGTCTATGTTTCCCTTTTTAATATTTCACATTACCTTTGAACTTAGAGATTTCATGTTTTTAAGGAATCCTTTGTTACATTACTTAAATGAATCATTATTCTTTATCTTCTACTAAGTAATGTAAGTAATCTTCCTTTTAAATATTAGATAGGATGAGATAATTAAGCACTTGGCCTTATGTCACATGTTCTCATGAGCCTTTCTATAATAGAATGACCTGACTCTGCACATTTCTGTGACTCTCTTAAAGATAGCGCTGTGGATAAGGGTCAAGTTCAGACAATTGCAGGCACCAGACCAAGCTGTGGATACATTGCTTTGATCTTTGTTTTTGTATTTTTTTTTTTTCTTTAAGTCAACACACAGTAACTCTCTTCTGACTTTCTCCATTATTGAGAGAGCCAGTTGCAGTCGTGATGACAGCTCCATTGTAAGCAGGAACAATGGCAGCATTTTTCTGACTCCGGCTTCCTGAGTGTTATATCTCAACTAAGATGTTGTTTGTTATCTGTATTTCATGGGTGTCTCGTGTTGCAGAATTGAATGAGTTCCACCACATGCTGAGAGTAACTCAGGAATGCCTAGCTCAGAGTCAGTTTCTCTATCTCCCGCTATAGTTTTTTCTAATAATAAAATCACTTTCTGTTTAAAACCACGCTTGTTCCATTTCCTGTGCTAAACCCTGATTAATATTTGTGAAATTTCAGGTATCTAAGTAATCTGATTAAAATATATTGCAGTATGGATGCATGACCTTTATGGCAACTGGTTTCTTTGTAAACTTAGTAGGTTTATTCTTATTTACTTATATGTTTATTCATTTGATTAGAGTTAGTTCATTACTATACTGTAGGTGGATAAAGTAAGTAGAATTGCAACTTTAATTCCAAAGTAATAGATCCTAAAAATGAAAGAAAACATTGGGGAAGAAATGCCTGGGAAAGAAATAGCTTTTTGGTGCTGATAGTTAGATAAGAGGTAAAGAAGTGAGATTTTAGGCCGGGCGCGGTGGCTCACGCCTGTAATCCCAGCACTTTAGGAGGCCGAGGCGGGCGGATCACAAGGTCAGGAGATCGAGACCACAGTGAAATCCCGTCTCTACTAAAAATACAAAAAATTAGCCGGGCGCGGTGGCGGGCGCCTGTAGTCCCATCTACTCAGGAAGCTGAGGCAGGAGAATGGCGTGAACCCGGGAGGCGGAGCTTGCAGTGAGCCGAGATCGCACCACTGCACTCCAGCCTGGGCGACAGGGCGAGACTCTGTCTCGAAAAAAAAAAAAAAAAAAAAAAAAAAAAAAAGTGAGATTTTGAAATACAAAATAAAAAAATTTCAGAATAAATGTCAAATCACTAGTACATCTACAGTTCTGAAGTGCTCAGGCAGAGTTCTGCCTGAAAACTGGAAATGCTATTCTAGTAAAAGGGAAAAGAAAATTTATAAACCAAAACCAGAAAAGAAGTTTAGGAAATGAGAAGAAACAAAGAAATACTGTACCAACTAAACAAGATGTCTGACGTGTATATAGATTTAAGCCACACTTAAAAGCATATGTAAGTTTTCTTATCATTATTGCAAAAAAGTAAAAAAAAAAAAAAAAAAGGAAAGAGAGAAAAAAACTGATTTTTTTTTCTCCAATTGAAACTTGATTATAATTGACATCACACCAATTCCCTGTGTGCTTTAGTATCTGCGAGTAGGAATTAAATCTTGATCCCACAAGAGAACTGCATTCATGAGAAGAATCAATTGTAACCATACTAGGTTCATCAAAACCTGTGGTAAATGTCCCTGAAAATTAACCAGTCTGAAGTTGAGAGAAAAAAAAACAAAAACAAAAAATGCTTGCAAACTGATTAGCGGTAACAAATTATCTGAATGCAAGCTGAAGGAGACTGGAGTTTATTGAGAAATCTCCTGACTGGGGAAGTCTGAGGCTTCCTGAGAACCTTCCATCTTGAATTGTGAGGATGAAATCACCAAAGTATAGCCAACTTACGGGGTTCATTTGTTTAGTCAGATGTACAGTTCTCTGTAGTATCTGAAAGCAATGTGTTAAGTAGCCTATGACATTTTGTTTCTTTTCATTGTGCCTTTATACACTTAACAATGAAACAATGACAAATGTGATAGGTGGGGGAAAATGTAGATATACACAGAGAGTGCTAAATTTACATATGTTCCAATGTTCTGTTTCATATCAAATATTTTTCTCTATTTAATTTATCTTAGTTTTCTGCTAACTGAAGTTTAACATACAGGTCTTCAGTTAATAAATTTGTATTTCAATATTCTTGTCAGAGACACAACTCTTGCCATTTTTTTCCCATAATACTTTCAATTAAATGGTATAAATGAGAAAAAGCTTTGTACAATTCATTCTGGGGGAATATCTAATACAAGACTCCGAAATCTGTATTCCATGGTTTGCACTGACTCATTGCTTTTGCTTATAATTCTTCTAGTTATTTTACTGGGACAGAACCTTGGTTTGAATTCACGAAGATAACATTGAAAATGTATACCTGGAAATAAAAGCACAGAGTTTAATTAAACTCATGGATTAGAGATGAGGATGAGGTTATTAAACAAATGTGAATGTGTTACTGAATGTCTCTTTGAATTTGGCTCAATCAGTGAGCTTATTTTCAAAGATGTTTTGCCATAATTGATGATACAGACTTGGAAGGAGCAATGTTAGAGATATAATTGAGACAAAATCCAAAAGACTCAGAAACCATAGCCAATCCTGCTGTTCAGAATGAAAGAAAAAAATAAAACTAACTATTCAAACTTACATTTAAAAGAGGGCTACATTGCCTGTACAGAAAGAACATTTCCATTTTGCTCAAAGTTACTTATTAGTATGCAGCAAAGCTGAAGGGCAAGGTTTAATATCAATGTCTTGGGATTTATCCATAGATGAAGTGTAGATTGTGGAGTATTGCCAGAAATTAAAAGAATATGAAGGATCCACATATAAAGCAGATAACCAAACACAGATTATTACTGATGTTTATGCACTGTGTAAGACACAGTAGAAGATAAAGAAAATTACAGAGTAGTTAGGAACAAGGTAAATAATGTAAATTATACTACCCAAATATTTTTGTGCGTGTTACTAAACAATTTGATGTCTATATTTTTCCTGTGGAGAAACATTTTAAAAAGCTTTTATAAATATTTGAGTATTCATTAGAATTTAAATTATAAAACAACAGGTTAATCAAATTAAAAATATTTAGTGAAGGCTCTACATTCGAAAAATAGTATCTTGTTAAAGTACTGCATTTGCATTATCCAACATTAATGTGATAAACCTTATAAACTGTACTTCAGTAGAGACTATTATGACCCACTTTTGTGATAATCACCTGGTTTTCAGAAACACTGCGAATTATTTTCCTTTATATGTCCTAGAGTTGCAAATATTCTGAATATCCTCAAAATTCATCTACTGATATTCTCTAATGTTCCCTAACACACATACAACCCAAATCTACACAAAGATATAACGGTTGATTCTAGGAGTTACTAGATTAATTCAAGTTTAGGCTTAAGAAATCTCCTGACTGGGGAGTGCTCACACAAGGCTGACCTTGGTCACATGGAAATTCTAAATATGCTTAAATCAGTATTGTAGTTTTAAAAATCAGTGTTATTTTATCTATTAATTTAGAGTTTTCCAAAAGGAGTTAGATTTTCTAGGAAATCTGCTTATACATTTTTTTAAAATAGTGGTAGATTGACTCACATGCACCTTCATTTAGTGGATTTGTATTTAACCATTTAATTGGTTAGAGATAATACAAATTTAGTAATTAAAGCATGTATGGCAAGTATGTATTGACCTGTATGTATAAATAAGTAAATCAATCTTTTAAATAAGTTCTTTATTTTGATGCCTCTCTTACAATTAAAACGATAGAAACACTAACAAATTATATCTGGATTGCTAAATTTTACATGTACTCAGACGTTTTTTAGGCTATATCATATTCTCTCAGTGAGTAATACTGTGTGGTAAATATGTGGTCTAGAAGATAAATTTCCATTCTTTGTCATCAATTAAACTAAGGGGTATGTGTGCATGTGTCCATTCAACACGAATTAATTGCATGACTCTTCCATACTAAGCACCATCTCTTCCATTAAGGAACTTACAGTTTAGTAAAAATGGCAAATAAAAAAAAGAAACCAACAGGGAATTTTATGTCAGTGTGATAAAAACTATTAATATATGAGTGGAAACAGGAAATATTAGAAAACATAAGGGCAGGAAAATTTGACTGGAGCAATAATTGCTGTGTTGAACACTCGACAGGTAAGTACCCAGGTGAAGGATGCTGGAGAGTCATTTTTGAAAATCAGTGTCTTTTAGAAAACCTTTACAAAGAAAAATTTTAATGAAGATAAACTGACAGCAACTTTGTTAAATAAAAAAAAAAGGCAAAAAAGACAGTTTTCATATACCAATAAGCTATTATTTTTTTTACATTTATTTTGTCCTATATATTCATTATATATTTATTTTAATTTCTACCAATTAACATGCTAGACAAAGTTTCTTGCTTTGTTTAGCAACACATTTTTAAGGTTTTCATTTTGTTTCATAGCTTAGGAGCATCACTACAAGAGTAGGAAAATGAACTATCCTGAAAGTCACACATTTTGTTTTTTTTGTTTCTTTCATTTTGTTGGGTCAAATAAATAGAATTCAGTTTCATTATAGTTGCAGTTTTATTAATGTTATTGTTGTAACATGTTATTGGCTTGATTCGCATGAGATTCAGTATTGCATTCGGATGTTTTACATTTTACCCTCTGGTGTAAGCATTTTCAACTTTTTTGATTTTTTGGGTTTCTTTGTTTTACACAATTTAATCTTTGCACATAACTAGGGTATTTTATAATTTGTCATTAAAACCAGTATATTTTGGAGAGAAAAAAAAAAGGTAGCATTAACAATTACACTGTGGTGACTGGTATAATCTCAGACTGTCCGAAGGAAAACTATACCATGGTACATGCCAACTATAACTAATACTTTGCTTGAAATATATAATCCTCACCTTATAAAGTTGAAATAACCTCTTCAAGAAGGTCTAGTTATAATGTTAGATAATTGAATGATTGGCTTCAAATTTCAATTGGTCAAAGGAAATTTTATTTTTAATTCTATAAAGGATGCTCTTAAAACAAAGAGAGGTTTGTATAGTTAAATATAATTACTATGGCCTATTAATATGAACATGGTAAAGCTAAAGCTGCTGGTGTTTATTTGGCCTTTAGAGAATGTTTCTTATACAGGCTACTGTTTGAACCTTAGATCCACTACTGCTTTGCCATGTGCCCTTTAGAAAGTGCTTAGACTCTGTGACACTAAACTTCATCATTCATAAAACAAACAAGAATATCAGAGTCTGTCATATTATTTCCATGAAGATTTAATACAATATTATGAAACATAAAATAATTTTCATGATACCTTACAGACTCTGAATGCTTAGTATTATTTTATTTCGTTTCAATCATAAATATTAAATTGATAGAAATTTGAAGTTCAACATGTTGATAAGTTGCATAAGATAATTTTGGCCTTCTGGTTTTGCATACTTTTCATGTAGGTATTTTATAGATATGCATAAAAATTATATATTTTTATAATTTGAAAAGATATTTAAAACTGCATTTTACTTTTTCTGGCTTTTCTTTTTATTCTTGAACACCAAGGTCGTTTGCTTTTTACTTTCATTTCTCAACTTGTTTGGACAAATTTTGCAAAGATATTCTTACCCTTCGCCTTTCCCTAAAAATTCCTCTCATAAGTAAATATTATCTTGAGAATATGTAGACTATTGTAGAAAAAGAACAACATAAACTCAATTTTTATTAAAGAAAACATGAGATTACAAATGAGTGTTTTTTTAAAGGGAATCAAATTTCATTTCAGAAAATTTACTAGGAAAAAAAAACTTATGAACCACCTAAACTAGTGTAAGTGTGTTATTCTGTGAAAACAGTAATTCCTTATTTAAAAAATAGTTTCTAATAAAAGAACCTGGATTATATAGCTATTCACATTGAACAGATGCTCACAAACAACCTTAACTCTAACCATATTTAACTATCAAAAATGGAAAATAAATTTTGGTTATAGTTTTCCCACATTCAATGTAAAAGAATAATGGCTACTGGTTATCAAATTATTTTAATATATTTCTTACATCTGCCCATCTAAAATGAAAACTTTATTTTCATGAAGTTTTGTACAACATTCCTTAAATGAATGTGCAAAGTCATAACTGCATTCGGCTACTGAAAGGAAGAATAATTGATAAATTGCACTTATTTGGATGTTACTGACATTAAAAAGAGATGTTTTGTCATATTTATAATGATTGTCATGTATATAACGATGACATGATGATCATTACAAGGTTAGCTAAAGTAAACTCTTTGTTCTTCAGTATAAAAATTAAAGCCAGTATATTATTTTTTTCATTGAATCTATATTGCTTTCGTTTGTAGTGTTTAAAAAAATGGTTCATGAATATTTATTACAGTTAAACTGATACATCTTTTCATTCTTTTTATTTTTATTTTTTGAATCCTATAGCTATTTTATATTCTTGAATTATATTCATTTGATCACTGTTTCATCTTTCCTTCTTAGTCACAGTGTCAAAATTCCTTATTTATCTGGTGATGTTATGCAGTTTAACTGTTCACTGGGAAATTAAATTTTATTCTACTATATCTAATATAGGTTTTTCTCATCATCCTGATTCTAACAATGTAGCTGGTACTTTGTTTCTCTTTCCTTAGGGAAATCTGCTTTGCAGGAGCAGAGACAGAATTTCCTAGAAACCAGAGGCCAGTTCTCCAATTACCTTTTACTTTTGGTTGGGTAAATCTGAGATGATTTAAGTAGTACAGTGGACTAAAAATGTTGACAGATTTATGACAATGCTTAGGTGTGGAAAGGAGAGTTAATCCTGAGGGGAGGAAGTCTGAGGAATTTCTTATAAGATTGCAATATAGATAGGATTTTGCAGATCATGTGTAAAAATGTCCAGAAACTTTCGCATTCATATAAGAGAACCAAAGACTTGGAAGGGTCTTCATGGAGAACAGCTATTACGTGCACACAAGGAAGCAGACACAACATGTTTTGTCCCTCAAATAAGACCAGTACTCTTATATGTAAGCCTAGAATTAAACCTCAAAGCAACCACAGTCAATGGGCGAGAAGGCCTGTATACAGGGCCAGCTTCATGAGTGTACATCCTATACACTTGCAGAGGATCAGCCCTCAGAAGGGCACCACGCTTGTTTGAAAGCAGTCATATTGTCTTGAATTCTCAATAATTTTATCTTTGACCTTGTGTTTTGTGAATGAAGTCTGACAAAACAATGGAGCATGTTCCTTGCACCCCATTCACATATAGCATTTGTGAGGCCACAGGAACACAGATTTCCTATGGACCCACGAATGGGGGAGTTTAATTCAGGCTCAAAATGACTTTAAGGCAAACTGCTATGTCTATGACTCAGTAAATAAGTCATTGACAGCCCTTGGAGATCACGTTTGTTTTTTCAAATCAGAAATTTATTTAAATATAGAAATAAGTCAATAGTGTTCTATGAAACAACCAGGAAAACTGCTCACATACTTTTAAAACTATGTAACTTTGGGTATTAGTCAACCTCTTAAGATAAAAATGAAGAAGGAAAGAAGAAAGATCTTTTTTCTTTTTAACTTTCATTCTTTATTCTTCAGTAATAGAGTATAGAAATTCTAGGTAGAATTTACATGTCTCAAGAAGTGAAATATAAACAGTTTAGTTTTGTGCGGTGTTTTTATTCTTCTGGTCAGACCAAAATACATATGGATGCACTGTCTCTGAAATATAAATTGTGTAATTTCAGTGATTCCATATATGAGTTAAACGCTCTTATATTTGCATTTAAAACTGGCATTTCACTATACATATAAAGATAAATGGTAAAATTCATGATAAAAATTTAAAATTTTAATTTTTCTTTTTTAGAACATTAAATAGCAAATTAAAAAAAAAAAAAAAACACCATGAGAAGTTAAGAAAAAGATGGTGGGAAGAAAAAGTTTAATTTTAAGTACTTTAACAATACAGTTTCCTGCATTTTGAACAAAGGGTTCTATACTTTTATTTGCACAGGATACAGTAAATGATGTAGCTTGACATGGCATGACAATAAGCATAGCACTAATAGCATTACAATCAGTACACCAACCATCAGGAACCATTTCTTATAAACTGAGAAATATGTAAGTTCCTCATAACCAACACAAGGCACTGTGGTGGGAAGGGTTTAACACTACTTGCAGAAATTTAATTTCCTCCTAACTAGGTGTGACTGGATCTCAAGGCAGGTTTCATTTAACCTTGTGGAGAAATATTTGTTCCAAGCACCTGTGGTTTTATGTACTTTCCCCATCAGCTTTTAAGCTCCTTGAATGCTAAAATTATATTTCACACAACTTAAACTATATTCAAAACACACCAGTGCTCCAGGCATATGCCCCTGGAGCTCTTTTCTATTTGTGTTAGGTGCTAACTCTCAGCATGTTTTCATTACCATCAGTTAAAGGATGCCTTTTCTGTGCTTGTGAATAAGTGGAGTATCTAGGAATATATTTATTCAATGGGTAGAATGTAATCAATGACTGACTGAGAGGTGGGGAGCTATTAACACTCTGCTTCCTTTGTAACCGATTGAGATAATTTCAGATATTACCCAAATTGCCTTCAGAGATTCCCTGTGGAATTGAGCCAAAGTCATTCTCTTTGTGATGTTTGATTTCCCACACTTGCTTGACTGTTTTCTTTGTCCTTACCACATTCCCATCACCTTACTGGTTCCTTCTAGAAAGCTGCCTCATAAATTTCCTTTAAGCAAAATTTTGTCTCAGAGGCTTCTTAAGAGGAAACCCAATCAAACTAAGGCACTAAAAGAAATTAAAATATTTAATGAGAGTAACAGGCAACTGATAAATGTTTATTGAATTCAATTGAGAATTGTGTATAAAAAGGTAGAATTTCTTATGTAATTAAATAGTCCATTACTGTAAGTCTTCTTGATGATGAACACCATGACATCTAAGCATTTAAGTATCTCATTTTGTCAGGGTTCATTGTGAATGCATTGGCTGCTCTAAAAAAAAAACAAAATAGGCCTCGTTTTGAATTCCATATCCCATATGCTTACCCTCACTTCATGTTCATGTTATAACTGAATATTAGTGAGATATTTATATAGTTATGAATAAAATGTAGGCTTATATTGATCCAAAAGCTTAATATATTTACTCATATTTAGCCATAAATAGAATAATTTTACATTTTCTTCTACTTTAATGGTTTCTCCCTTTAACAATGTTTATTATATATAGCATGAGTTTGCAATATATTTGAAGAAAAAAACATATTTAGATTAGCAAGCCTGTGAGCATCATGTCAAAAAATAAATGTGGTCATGAATGAGGAAATAAAATGATCACAATTAATGGAAATTATTTTAAAAATCAGTAGTATGAATAATGTTGACTCAGGAGTTTTGTTCAAGTGAAGTACACCAACCATTTCAAACAGTTTTATTTTAAGAAACTCTAGCACTTACAGACTGAATATGAGTCATATAATCAAGATATTTTTCGGAAATCCAGGTTGTGAACCTTAAATAATCTATATTAATTTTAAAGAATATTTGTTTTTATCATAGGTCATTTTAAAAGAATAAAAGCAAAATATTTTGCCACCTTTACACAGCATTCATTCTTCTCATTTTTCTCCCATCAAGTAACAGTCATTGTTGAGTATTTTGCATGAGTGTTTGTGTGTGTTTATTACATATATATTATACATATTATATATACATGATATATATGGCATATATTATATATGTTTATGAGAGGGGAGAAACTGAAGAATTGAGAGAGTACACACAAGGAACAGTTTTGAAAAGTCACGAAGAATCTCCACTTGTATAAGTGATTTTCTCCATATTCTCCTAACTCAAAGAGACAGGAAGATACAATATTGTCACATACTCAACATCACTAATCATCAGAGAAATGCAAATCAAAACCACAATGAGATACCATTTCATACCAGTCAGAATGGCTGTTATTAGAAATTTTAAAAACAATGTATGCTAGCTAGGCTATAGAGGAAGGAAATGCTATACACTACTGGCAGGAATGTAAACTAGGTCAGCCAGTATGGAAAGCAGCACTTTGAAGATTTCTTAAAGAACTTAGAACTACCATTCAACCCAACAATCTCATTATCTGGTATATACCCAAAAGAAAACCAAACATTCTACCAAGAAGACACATGCACTCTCGTGTTCATTACAACTCTATTCACAATAGGAAAGACATGGAATCAACCTAGGTGCCCATCAACGGTGGACTGGATAAAGAAAAGGTGGCACATATACACTATGGAATGCTGTATATGCAGCCCTAAATGAGAACAAAATCATGTCCTTTGCAGCAAAATAGATGCAACTGAAGACGGTTATCTTGGGAGAATTAAAGCGGGAACAGAAATGCTGCATGTTTTCACTTGTAAGTGGGAACTAAACTTTGGGTACTCAGGGACATAAAGATGGCTATGATAGAAACTGGGGACTACCAGAGTTAGGGAGGGAGGATGAGGGGGAAGTGTTGAACAACTAACTAAAGGGTACTATGCTCAGTTCCTCAGTGGCAAAATTATTCATACCCCAAATCTCAGCATCACACAATATACCCAGGTAACAAATCTAAACACGTACCTCCTGATTCTAAAATATATGTTGATAAATAAATAAATAATTATATGACCCTACTGAAAATAAATAAATAAATGCTCCTCATAAAGCATTTTCAGGATAAAATATTTGGGGACATTATAATCACTTATTTTGCCAACATATCTATTCTGATGTAGATTTATTTTAAGAGCAACATGAGGTCATAGATCATTTTTTTTCTAAGTCAATCTTCAAGTTTAGGAAAGTGTCTAAATTATTGGTTTACTTAATGAATTAAGAACGATTTGGCCTTTGTTCGAATGTCGGAGTCATCCAGTGATGTTTAAAGATAGAATTGTTAATAATTTTACTAATTCACTCATTAAACACATTTTCATTATACATCCAATATGTTTCAGAAACCTATTCTATTGCTCTAATAAAAAATAACTAATTCTCCTAAATAATGAGAAATGAAAGGAAGAAATTTCACACATGGTATGATTAATGAAGGGTTATGCAATTCTTCCTAATCTCCCAAATTTCTTACTAATTCATAATGGAACCTAATTACATTTTATATCCTTTGCTCTAAGTCTTCACAATTTTTAAAAGTAGTCACTTTACTATAAATCCTTTAAAAAATAAAATATAAAGCATAGATCAGTTAATAAAATGCACCACTAATTTAGGACTAGAAGGTGGAAAAGTTTACCAGGAGATAAGTGGCATTAAAAGGGAGGCAAGAGGGCTGGGCACGGTGGCTCATGCTTGTAATGCCAGCACTTTGGGAGGCCAAAGTGAGTGGATCACCTGAGGTTGGGAGTTCGAGACCAGCCTGACCAACACAG
This sequence comes from Macaca mulatta, assembly GCF_049350105.2. Lineage (NCBI taxonomy): Eukaryota > Metazoa > Chordata > Mammalia > Primates > Cercopithecidae > Macaca > Macaca mulatta. Next base: position 144,876,190 of record NC_133410.1, on the reverse strand, counting down.
TGAAACCCCATCTCTACTAAAAATACAAAAAAAAATTAGCTGGTCGTGGTGGTGGATGCCTGTAATCCCAGCCACTCGTGAGACTGAGGCAGGAGAATCGCTTGAACCTGGGAGGTGGAAGTTGCATTGAGCTGAGATGATGCCGTTGCACTCTAGCCTGGGCAACAAGAGTGAAATTCCTTCTCAAAAAAAAAAAAAAAAAAGAAAGAAAAAGAAAAAGGGAAGCAACAGGTCACAATGGTAAACTTTAGAAACTTCCTATTTGGCCCTTGAGCATTTCTTTTAGAAGATGACAAAGTGTACAGTTGTGTGTGTAGGCATATGTAAGGTGAGATAACTTCATTCAAACCTAGCTTAAAATATATATTTTATAAATATAATTTTTGTTGATGCCAGTCCTTATTTGATCATTTACTGATGCGAAAATTAGAATTCAAGAATATTAATCTTAATATTAAATCACATATACTATCTTGTCCATATATACTTTAATGTTTTTGCCAATCTGTGAAGCATATCTTATAGTTCTCTGATAAATAATGTGACTAGTAAACAAGTAAAAGCATACAGAAAGGTGACCTTTAAGAGCCTTCAACAGCTTTAATTCAGTGGCAGTACAATCTATTTAACCTTTTGGAAAATACTCAGTTTTGACAATGATTTTACTTTTCAAAGTTATACAATCATATGTTAGAAAATGTACTTTATATTTATTCATAACCTTTTCTATATAGTGCAAGTTATTAAGTAGCATAGCTTATTTAAATTTCTGGTATAAATTAAAGTTTATGTACAGACTATTTGTTTAAATTATATATGCATTTATATTGCCTGATTATTGTATTTCTGTTATATATGTGTGTATACACACAACACATTTATGTATACAGAGTCATAAATGACCATATATATATAAATTTAGGTATAAAGATATATATCTTTTTCACCCTCTCAGACTGTAGAATCCTCAAGGTCAAAGACATGTCTTGTTTATAAGTTTTCCTCCAAAATCTAGCACAATACCTAGTTTATTGAGTTTAAGAACTCAATAAATGTTCATAGAATGAGTAAAATTTGAGATAGGCCATAGCAATTATCTTATATGTTCTTATATAAAGAGTAATAAAAGCAGCAACTTGAAGTGATTTAGGATGAGAAAAACAGAAGTTTTAAAATTCCACAGTAAAAACTTGACAGCAATGAACATCAGGTTTTAAAAAAAAATGACACATTTGGAATATTACTCTGGTATATATATATAGAACATACTGTACCTCAAAGTAGCAATATAAACTTCATTGCTACATGTATATGTGTGCAATATTTATATAGTCCAAAAAACTCTCATATTAGGTATGCCATTTACCTATGACTGGCAATTTGGTAGCTGTTAAGATATTTCTAAATTTGAATAAAATTTATAAAATGATCAGAATATTACAGACATTTGTGTAAATGCTTTATCTATAATTTTCAATAGTTACCTTGATGTGCTTGGATGATCCTTTTTTTGGCTTTTTGCCCCCATATTTAATGTAATTTTTAGTAGATTTCAGAAATAGTGGAAAAGTGGCGTGTTGTATCTTCCCCGTAACTCTCTCTAAATGATAATAGACATTTTAGATTATTAAAATCTGATATTAAATATTCTTGTTAAAATAGTTGCATTTTACTTGATGTTTTGCTTTTCTAATGAGAACTATTATAAGCAGCAGGGATGACTGAACTTTTTTATATGCTTAGATGACCTTTATTGCTCTTTGTTTCTCAGATTATACTTTTAGGTTATCACTAATTGTGTTTGAATGTCTTCACTATTTGGAAAACATTGACTATTGATTTTTTAATGCAGAAAATTGTTATTACATTCATGAGGAGTGGAAAAAAAGATGGATCTACAATGTACAGACTCTTTAAATAAACGTTCCAAGGTCCCCCCCGAATACCACAGTATAATTAAAATGAGTACTTTAGAATAGTGTGCTATTCTTTTTCTTTATTATTCTAACTGAAATTTTTTAAAGCACAAATGTCATCAGCTTTTAAAATTATTCTGAAGCATACAGAGAAAACCCTACTACTAGCATTATTCTTAATGTTTAAAATACTGTTACACTTATCAATGAACATGTTTTGTTACATTTGCTACTTTAAAAAAATATAAATCTAAAAAAGAGTAATTTTAAAATAATGCCCTTGGAAATTACTGCAGAACATGATATTAGATAAGTGAAATGCTTTTAAACACAGTAAATACAGAAGGTATATACTTATTATATATCACTCTTACCTTTGTCTCCTCCATACTGGTCAGGTGTTCTAGGTTAACCTTTCCTCCATCATCACCCAATGATCACCTGGTGTTTGAAATGTTAATTGGACTTAATCAGGCTTAGTCATTACCTCCCTAGACTTCAAATAGTTTTTGTAAAAATTCCTCTTGGGTTTAGGTGTGCTATATCTAAACAGTGTTATTGTATATAAGATTTTGCTTTACCTTTGAGAAGCATTATGTCCAAATTTTCATTCATCTCACACTATAGCAGCCATTTTTCCTCAATTAACTCTTATCTCTCAAAGTCCTATTGTCGCAATAATTATATAATTTACATGGGATTCCTAAAATCAAGGAAAAGAAACTCAGTGTCAGATCAAATCTCGAGTCTTCTCATGTCTTGTTATTTATCTTGTTTTCCCAAGGGTGAGCCTATAAGGATTAAAGAGGCAGACACTGATGATGGGTTGGACTATAAAATTAGAAATGGAAAACTAAAGTGGATCGAAAGTGCCAAAGTAAATTATTTCATCACATGCAAATACACACACACACATGCACAGACACCTGCATTCACCAACACATGCACATGTAAAGGGAATATGCAAAGAGCAGGCATGTACAATAATACGATTTCATAAGGAATTACCATCAGCATTTACAATGAGAAAGCCAGGAACCCAGAACTAGTATTATTACTTCCAAATTCTAATTATTTTAAACTCTACAATGACACTTATTCCCAAAATTATTTCTTAATTTTTTGTACATAAAATGACACATTAAAAAATCTGTTTTGTTTATTACACAAGTTTACCCTTGATTTGATCAGAACACTGAAATAATTGTAGAAGTTATTTCCAAAGTGATCATGAAACAATATGAAAATGAAGTTATTGCATCTCATATTTTTCCCTTTATTCAATTATAATTTATTTAATCATATTTTGGCATGTTAAGTAATTATTGATTAGGAGCCTGCTAAGTACCAAGAGTTGTATGCTAAATCTGTGCATGCAATGACAAAAGATATGTAACCTTTCTTACAGTGTAGTGCAAGATACACACACCCAAACAGGCACAGAGAAAGAAACATGTTTATTAAACAAAACATGCAACACATACATAAATACACTTAAACGTGTATACACAAATACATTCAGGTGGACTACACCATGGAACCCAAGAAAGGACACTGTGAAAATGCTGTATTTAAGCTGAAAATAAAAAGAAAAATAAGTGGAACTCAGTCAGACACATATTTAAAAGCTGGGGAGAGAGCTAGTCTACTTGCTATCTCAACAAAACTTTAAAATTATAATACTCACAAGTTTCAAGAGCTGGAAACCAATTCAGGCAACTATAGTGATCTCTTTCCAAATGAATGAAGACATTATTAAAGAAAATAGTGCTCATAAATGCTGTCAGAATAACATTAGAAACCTTAGCTTTATGTCAAGTATAAATCAATCCTTTCAACACTTGTATCTTTCAAAAATCTCCAAGGCAACAAAAATCCATCAAAAGTAATAGTGCCAGTGAATGCCTGGAGGGCAGCCATCTTATTTTGTAGTTCCAAAGAGGAAACTTCAAGTGTGCAAGAGAAGTCTAACTTACTCAGCATTGACAAAATGAGACCAATAAAAGCTGTGCATCTTCATGCTCTATTTCAGATACCAAATTTCTCAGATTTTAAGCTCTTAGTAGGTTTAACAAGATGTGTCACTGTTCTCATGGCCTATTGTTTCTGGCATACAGTTTATTACTGCTCCAGATGTTCAGTTTTGCTGGCTGTGACCATCATATACATCTTGTGTCTCAAAATTCTGAATTATTTCTGACCAAAGATTACAATTTATTTGTTTATTTGAATCTGAGGCAGTTAATCTATTTGCTTAAGAAATATACAAACATTATTTGTGAATAAAGGGAGTGTTGGAAGATGAAAGAGATGGAATTATATAAACAAGTTGTCATAAATAAATACTAGTCCACAATCATAAAATGTTAGTGCTGGAGAAAATTTAGAGATGCTCTGATAGAAATATTCTTACATAAATATAAATAAACATTTCATTCCAGATTAGCCAAGATGTTAGATAGTAGAGATAAGATTAAACTAACGTTTCTTAAGAGGAAGTTTTGAAGAATTTGCACCATACTGCAGCAACTGTCTCACTCAGGAGTCAGCAAAATATGGCCCATGGAACCAAAGCCAGTCGGCTGCCTGTGTTTAAGTGTGCAGTTTTATTAGAGCACAACCATGCCTATTTATGCTCATTCCTTTACCTATTTTCTATGGTTCCTTTCCAATGCCAGTTTGAGCACTAGTGACAGAAACTGTATGGCCTGCAAAACGTAATGTGTGTACTATTAGTCTTTTAGAGAAAAAGTTTGTTGACCCCTACTCTAACTCATAATTATTTATAATCCTATAAATAATTGTGCTGAATTTCAGCTTCTGAACAATAGTTTGAAATACATTGTGGTAATAGTAATTATTTTGGATTTGGATGATTATCATAAAATCACAAATTGTTATGGCTGAAAAGGGCCATATAAAACATTAAATTCAATTCCCAGTTGATGAAATATGTATTTTATTCTGTGTCTTACAGATGCCCATTTAGAGTTTGCTTGAATACTGCTGAAGGGAACTAGAATACTTCCTGTAACAGGGCATTGCATGGATGGACAACATTACTAGTTGTAATACAACTTTTAGGTTTTGAAATATATCTGATTTTTAAATCTTTACTCATTATAGTCCAATCTGCACAGATATCAGAGAACAAATACACAGCCTCTACATGCTAGTCCTTCAAGTGATTTAACTTTCTAACATAGCAAATTGCACCAATCCTCCTATTCTCTGGATAAACATATGCCATGTATTCTCACTCTCAAACCACTAAACATCCTCTTTATTGTTCTCTGGATGCTGTCTTAATTTGTAAATTTTGTACTTTAAATGTGGCACCCAGAACTATAAAAAAGTAAAAATAAAAAAGTTCTGTGCAACGTATATCCTTTCATAATACTGGACAAATTACATAATGTCTCTATATTATGGTGATAACAACATTGTAGCATAGTAGTACTGTAAAAATAAAGTGAGTTACTATCTTGTGTGTTCAGTACACTGGAGAAACAGATTATATTCAGCAAATATTAGTCTTTTTTTTCCCCAGCCTTTTCCTCTATTTGTAGGAATTTATTTGCATATAAAAAATAATTAGGACATATGTCTTACTCCAACATAGCTTGTATTTTATTAGAGAAGATTGACACCTAACCAAATAATTGCAATGCGGCTAAGTAAGTTCTCAATTATAATGTCCTAGATAACATAGGAAATAAATTTCAAATGTATGAATAACTCAGAAGAGATTTATAAAGATTTAGTTTTAAAAGTCTATTATATTTTAGTTTCCCCAACTAGGTAGCTTAAATATTCATTTTGCAAAATATTTTAGATAAAAATCAGTTTTTAATGTCATGTTCAACACATCTTTTGTTGCCTCTGAGACCTAATGAAAATTATATATTATAATCATTTGTTTGATGACAGCATACGCACAGCTTAAGACATTGAATGGCTTTCTTATGTGGCTTCCAGCAGTTTGTGAACTCATTTCTACAATAATTAAAGACCTTTTAAAGTGATTATATCGCTTTCAGATTATAGTTATTCTTTAGACAAGTAGAATTATTTGCTAAGTATCCAGTATCTTCAAAAAGCTAATGAATTTTTAAAATTTATTAAACATACTTTAAGAGTTTTGTTGTGCAGTGAAAGAGATTGCCCTAGTGGCAAATCACCTTATTGTTTTTTAATAATTAACATTTCTTCACTTCAGTTTTTTTTTTTTTTTTTTTTTTTAGATTTTTAACAGTTTTGGATAATTTAAAAATATGCTATAGGCTACGTGTGTAGGTAAGAGCTAATCTATTCACTGAGGGTTTTTTTTTTTTTTTTTCTTTTTTACCAGTTGTGTTCAAGAGAAAGTGCTTAGGAAGAAAGGTGAGTGATCATCATAGTAAGTAGCTGGAGATTTCCAATTTTCTTTCAAAAAATGTTGATTATTTTGTGTATGAAACAATACCTTACCAAGTCAGTGCATCATTTAAATTTATCTTTAGAAACTTAGACAATTATCACTACGGCATAGACATTTCCTCAATTTAAATAGTAATATTGGTTAAGTGTGTAGAAAAAAATAGAACCCTGTAAGTTATTGTTATGTCACAAAAATAGCATGTAGAATCAAAAATCAATTGTATAATTTGGGGGATTTTTTTTTTTTGCCAAAGTACTAATCTTATTTTAAGAATTATATCATCAAGTTCTGTATAATAAGAAAGAGGTTAAACTAAAATGGTTGCATAAATATGCTAGGCAGCACTTATCTCCCGTGGTCCAAAACTGTGTTTCTAAATGTACAGGTTATAAGTAAGAAAGACAATGCTGTTATTTTCTAGAGGGTGTTAGACACTAAGATTTAATGTATATTAAAGAAAGGATTATAACAGAAATGATAATGTTTGTTCTTTTTGTAATCAATTTAGTGAACTCACAAGACAGGAAAATTATTTTAAAGAATAATTTACTGCAGATGGTGATTGTGGATGACCAGTGGGCACTATGAAGTTAGAGTATTAGTTGCAGAGAAACTTTGTGAATTTCTATCCTCACTATTGAGTGAATTTCTCTTCATTCCAGCTCTCTTGCATTGAAAAAATAATAATAATAAGCTTGCCATTGAAATAGTAAAATTAATTTGCTCCTCTGAAATTTCAGGAAAAAAAAAAAAAGACAATTTTGAACTGTGGAATTTCTAAGACAGTAAAGAATGTGGTTGCTTCAAGAGCTGAAAACAAAAGGTTATAAGGCTCATGGAGGTGGATTTTTGATGTACTGAATACAATGAACTGTTAATGAGTATTCACATTACTCCTATGTCCCTGTGTTCTCAAAGGGTTTGTGGAAGACAATCAAATGGTGATAATAGTAATTCTTACAACAGATGGTATTTGGGCTTAGAATATTTTTATTTAAATAAGTAAAATTATACTTTTTTTGGGTTTTTTGTATGTATTATAGTTAAACATCTACATGGTCTTGTAAAATCAACAGAAATATTAACGATAAGTAGAAACAAGGATATGAATTAATTAATATTCAATAAGTAGATCTACCCTTAGATTTCATTCTATCAGCAGAAAAAATCATTAGAAAAATTACAGTCACAATCTAGATAACATATGTTTATGTTGAGATGTACAAATATATTTTCAAGTGCCATTTTTTTCTGGATCTCAAAATTGAACAGAAGAAACTGTAAATGTATGTTCATTTATTTCTTTGAAAACCAAATTATGTCTTCAGTTTCGAAACATTACAGTGAGAAGAAATTGATTTATTTTCTAAAATAATTGAACACGTTCCCTAGAAATGGTAGCAGATTTAAAGTCACAATTATAATTTTTTCCCTCCTACTCTTTTTAATATGGAACAATTTATACATCTTTGCTATGCACAAGAATCCCAGAAGGATATGTTAAAAATATCGTCTCACGTCCATACAAAAGAGTTGGATTGCATAGGTGCAGGAATCTGTAACTTGTATTGCATTGCCTTCCTTTAATTTTCTGTATTAACTGGATATGTGCTCTGTCTTTTTTTTTTTTTTTTTTTTTTTTTTGGAGACGGCGTCTCGCTGTGTCCCCCAGTCTGGAGTGCAGTGGTGCGATCTCTGCTCACTGCAACTTCCGCCTCCCGGGTTCAAACGATTCTCCTGCCTCAGCTTCCCGAGTAGGTGGGACTACAGGCATGTGCCACCACACCGATCTAATTTTTTGTATTTTTAGTAGAGACAGGGTTTCACCAAATGAGCCAGGATGGTCTTGATCTCCTGACCTCGTGATACACCTGCCTCGGTCTCCCAAAGTGCTGGGATTACAGGTATAAGCCACCGCGTGTGTTGTCTTTCTTCTTCTTATAAACGCTCTTACTCACTCACATACTCCTTCATAAAAAAAAAGTTAATATTTGAAATATATTCTGAAATACATTTTTCAACATTTTATTCATGAGTGTACAGTATAAAAAAGTACACAAATATGAATAAACACAGATATACATATGTAAGAAAATTGAGGTTATTGTTTTCCCAAACCAATATTTTAATAAGCACACTTCACTGCATTTTATCTTCTTAGCCATCAATACCTACTGAAAATAACTTTAAGTCAAAAAATCACAAGCCTTCCTCTACACCAATAACAGACAAACAGAGATCCAAATGATGAGTGAACTCCCATTCACAATTGTTTCAAAGAGAATAAAATACATAGGAATCCAACTTACAAGGGATGTGAAGGACCTCTTCAAGGAAAACTGCAAACCACTGCTCAATGAAATAAAAGAGAACACAAACAAATGGAAAAACATTCGATGCTCATGGATAGGAAGAATTAGTATCATGAAAATGGCCATACTGCCCAAGGTAATTTATAGATTCAGTGCCATCCCCATCAAGCTACTAATGATTTTCTTCACAGAATTGGAAACAAAAACTACTTTACAGTTCACATGGAACCAAAAAAGAGCCCACATTGCCAAGACAATTCGAAGCAAAAAGAATAAAGTGGAGGCATCACGCTACCTGACTTCAAACTATACTACAAGGCTATAGTAACCAAAACAGCATGGTACTGGTACTGAAACAGAGATTTAGACCAATAGAACAGAACAGAGCCCTCAGAAATAATACCACACATCTACAATCATCTGATCTTTGACAAACCTGACAAAAATAAGAAATGGGGAAAGGATTCCCTATTTAATAGATGGTGCTGGGAAAACTGGCTAGCCATATGTAGAAAGCTGAAACTGGATCCCTTCCTTACACCTTATACAAAAATTAATTCAAGGTGGATTAAAGACTCAAATGTTAGACCTAAAACCATAAAAACCCTAGAAGAAAACCTAGGCAATATCATTCAGGACATAGGCATGGGCAAGGACTTCTTGACTAAAACACCAAAAACAATGGCAACAAAAGCCAAAATTGACAAATGGGATCTAATTAAACTAAAGAGCTTCTGCACAGCAAAAGAAACTACCATCAGAGCAAACAGGCAACCTACAGAATGGGAGAAAATTTTTACAATCTACCCATCTGACAGAGGGATAATATCCAGAATCTACAAATAACTTAAACAAATTTACAAGAAAAAAAAAAACAACCCCATCAAAAAATGGGCAAAGTATATGGACAGACACTTCTGAAAAAGAAAACATTTATGCAACCAACAGACACATGGAAAAATGCTCATCATCACTGGCCATCAGAGAAATGCAAATCAAAACCATTATGAGATACAATCTCACACCAGTTTTAATGACGATCATTAAAAAGTCAGGAAACAACAGGTGCTGGAGAGGATGTGGAGAAATAGGAACACTTTTATATTGTTGGTGGGATGGTAAACTAGTTCAACCATTGTGGAAGACAGTGTGGTGATACCTCATGAGAACTAGAAATACCATTTGACCCAGCCATCCCATTATTGAGTGTATACCCAAAGGATTATAAATCATGCTACTATAAAGACACATGCACACGTATGTTTATTGTGGCACTATTCACAATAGGAAAGACCTCGAACCACCCTAAATGTCCATCAATGTTTGACTGGATTAAGAAAACGTGGCACACATACACCATGGAATACTATTCAACCATTAAAAAGGATGAGTTCATGTCCTTTGTAGGGACATGGATGAAGCTGGAAACCATCATTCTCAGCAAACTATCACAAGGACAGAAAACTGAACACCACATGTTCTCACTCATAGGTGGGAATTGAACAATAAGAACACTTGGACACAAGAAGGGGAACATCATACACCGGGGCCTGTTGTGAGGTAGGGGGCGGGGGGAGGGATAGCATTAGGAGATATACCTAATGTAAATGATGAGTTAATGGATGCAGCGCACCAACATGGCACATGTATACATATGTAACAAACTTGCATGTTGTGCATGTGTACCCTAGAACTTAAAGTATAATAAAAAAAAAAAATAACTTCAACTGTCAGGATTTTTATTTTAGTAGCTCTATAGAATTTCATAGTACATTTTCATCATAATTTCTTCTGCCATTCCACAAATCTTTAGCTTCAGAGATTGAAGAAATTGAAATCACCTTTTCACCTTTATTTCATAGCTTTGTGAAGGCCAAGAACAGACACAGTCAAGTGGTCACATAATCATTCTACCAAGAGGACCCAGATATCTCGTGTCTGATCTCTGTTTTCCTTCATACAGGTATTTACACAGTCCATATTGTACAAAAACCACATCAAATCTATTTTTATGACTAAATAAAGCCCAATACATCATTTACACTCTGTCCCCCATAAAATCCAACCACGACTTGATTCAGGAGAAGCATAGAGATTTCCATTTTCAGAGAAAAAAAAATGAAAAACCATTTTTATTTGCCAACTTTCCAGAATCCTTTATCTAATAATAAATAATTTATCAAGAATGTTTGATGTTCATATTTCAAATGCTCGACATTTTTGGTTGCATCATAGCTAGCAACAAAATATTTATGATGCTGGAGGAAAGTTGGAGGTACTAGCCCAAACATCCAAACTCCAACTTCCAAAGTTGGAGGAACTTTGGAAATCTCTCATGGCTATCCCACCAAGTATTTACTGTCTGCTTTTCCACTTACATTGTATTTTTGTTAGTTAGTTTGTTTGTTTGTGTCATAGATTAGCATGAAGACATTTTATTTCAGGAAAATATAAGCTTTTTTCTTGTAAAAATATCTTCCATCAAACTACAATTTTCTCCTACCTGAATGAAATCTAGGCTTAGATATGGATAAAATGTTAGAATACCCTTTTTGTTGTTGTTCCTACACTACCAACACTTACTACATAGCATAAGCGTGAGAATGCAAGAAGAATGGTTCCTTTTCCTATCCACCCATTAAATCTTGATTTCAGTGAGTTTTCTTTCTTCATCTCTGCCTCCAAGATGGCAGTTTTCTTCTAAACACATTAGGTGAGGGGAGGTAATTATCCATGCTAATGTAATATACTTATTGAATATTTCCCCCAGCACATAGAAGAGTTTAATCTAATGTTTATAATAATAGAAGCTTTAGAAATAAGAAATAAAACATAGATTTGAAAGGATAAATTGTAGGATTTATATTGCTTATAAAAGGAAATAGTCATGAATTAATGAACCAATACTTTTTTGTTTCCTATAGAGAAAGCTGAACAGGTTGTGTTAATGTATATGAGGTACAATTTGTTTCATTAACTTTCACAAATTGCCTGGAAAATTTATCTCTTGCATGCAAAATAATTTTTCTCTACTAATATACGAATAATCACCTGATTTTAGTTGATTGACCTATGCTATATTGTATTTATGAGATAATTAGCTGTATTTGCAATTGTCTGCTTTGACTTTGAAGAAGTGCCCTGCTAGGAAGTACAGACAGGTTTTGAATCTACTTTGTGGGACTCACAAATATACTTGATGTATTAAATAGACAAGCAGATCAGAAATCATAATTCTATTTAATAAATCAATAAAAGAAGCAGTTAAAATTAGCACTTCCAAAACATGCTAAAATATTGTATGTGCCATTAAGTACTTGGTTTTTATCGACTGAATTTTAAAAACATTTGTGATGTGTTATCTCTAATTCACCTTTTTTTTTAAATATTCATTAAGCAATAGACCAGCGTTCAGTCGTACATTAAGATAACTAAATTTTTGCTACTTTCACATTCAATTTTTTTCATTATTACTATACGTTATAGTTTTTATAAATCAAAGGAATATTACTTGTAAGTGTAAAACCATTTGCTTCTTCTTGGAATGTGAGTTACTGCTTTCTTCCATTTCCTAGTTTCTGACCTCAAACCCAGCTTATAATACATTTTACAAAAGACACTCTTTTTAATCTGTTAGAATTCAGGGACACATCATGGTCAATTTTTGCAAGCAGGGATTTAGTTGCATGTTTCAATAGCTCTTGCAGAAATGATAAGCTATCTTCTACGGTACACTTGTGGGTTCTCCAATCAGATGTGGCACTGAAGGAACAACAGCCTTTTGCTACAGATATGGAAAGCCTCTCAGGGTGTAGTGTTAACTCCTTCAGGTTATTTAGTAGCAAAGTGTTTCAAAGTCAGAGGAGAGAAGAGAAAGTGAGGAAAATATTACTGTCATACTTACATATACTGTAAAATAAAGTATGTCAAGAGTTGTTTATATAAGAATCAATATAGAACTAATATTATTAAATGATTATTTTAAAATTTGATTTGTTAATATGTGAAATAAAAATATTGAAAGTTTGAACATATTGTTGACCACTAGAGAATTTTCAGCTTATTCTGAGATGACTTATATTACTTTATGCATCCTTGCATATCTGGGCCGTGTTGTGGGCCTTGTCATGTGGAACATAAGAAAAGGTCCCTAAGTCATTGTAAGTAAGATCACGCCTACAACATAATGCATAACAAAAATTTTCCTTAGTTTCATCATTTCCAAATAAATCTGGAAGATATTAGGTAGAAAGAAAGAACTAGCACACTATTTGATATTTAAAGTAGTCCTGAGTTGAGTAAGCATGTAAACAAATCCTCAAAATTCGAATTCCACTTTTCATACCCTCATACCTCAAGTTGTATGCTGCATTTTGGTTCTTTCTTTTTCTATTCGTATCTGTCAAGTAAAACAATTTCACCAGGAATCTTTAACTCTCTAGATTAACATCTAAGATTTACAGAGGGACTTCTATTTTATCTATCTCAACTTTCCTTTAAAGAAAATATGTCATGTATTTGTCCAAAGTGATTGACCTTGATGTTAGAGAGAGTTATTAATTTTAGTATCAGTGGATTTAAATTTCAGATGTCTATAATTCTATTTCTATATATGATATGGTTTGACTGTGTCCCCATCCAAATCTCATCTCGAATTGTAATCCAAACTGTAATTCCCACACGTGTTGAGGGAGGGACCTAGTGGGAGGTGATTGAATCATGGGGGCAGTTTCACCCATGCTATTCTCATGATAGTAAGTGAGTTCTCTCAAGATATGATGGTTTTATAAGTGGCAGATTTCCCTGCTCTCTTTCTCTCTCCTGCTGCCCTGTGAAAAATCTGCCTGCTTCTCCTTCACCTTCTGCCACAATTGTAAGTTTCCTAAGCATCTAAAGCCATGTGGAACTGTGAGTCAATTCAACCTTTTCCTTTATAAATTACCCAGTCTCAGGTGGTACCTTTATAGCAGTGTAAGAATGGAATAATACATTTGTTAACTGAATCTATGTTTACATTGCTACAAGATCTAAGAATTTCTTGTGTTTCCACGGAAGAAACTAATCTCTCTTTCATATGACGTGTTACCCATATTTGATTATATTTAAAGCTCAGGTCACCATATATCCTTGATATTTTTCCCCGTAAATAATTGAGAATTCCAATACCTTTTCTACTTCTGTGATGACTTTAAGGCTGTTTATCCTGCTGTGCTCACTTGTAGGCTTTGAGTCATTGTTATATACCCTTCTATTAAAAATTTTAAAAATACAAAATAATAAGCTTAAAAGAGAAAGTAACTACCATTTCGTTATTCTCATAATTAGGCTTCTTATATTTTATAAACCTACAGTTTAGGTGTTCTCAAAAATGTACTAGAAAATCAAGCATAAATGAAACAGGGAAATGGTTAGAAGGAAAGTAAGCAAGATAAGCCAGTAGGTATGTAAATAAGAAAATCGCTTAAAGAAATTCTAAAGGGCAAAATAAAATGATCTAATTGGCACGACAACAGCTATATTTTTGAATGAATATAAATTGTAAAAGAAAAATAAAAACTTGGGACCCAAATTTTCTATGCCAAAAAGGAAAACAAATTAAGCTGAAAGCCAAGTCATGAAAGAAACTCCCTTTCCTTTTGTTCCTAAGCAGATAGCTACAGATAAAAGGGTAAATATATCCGCAGGTAGCTACTCTATGCTCACCTCATGTTAATGTAAAGTTTCAGTTTACTGAGCTCCAGACAAGGAATACAGAATTAACTACATCCCTACTAGCAACTTTTCCTTTGCAAAATGTGGATTACCGTATCTTCTCTGTTTCCCTTCCAGCCGATCTTTTCCCCTTTAAGTAGTGAAACCTTAAAAATTTTCTTTGAACTTTTGACTTAGGATTGTCTTGGCAATGTGGGCTCTTTTTTGGTTCCATGTGAAGTTTAAAGTGTTTTTTTTCCAATTCTCTGAAGAAAGTCATTGGTAGCTTAATGGGGATGGCATTGAATCTATAAATTACCTTGGGCAGTATGGCCATTTTCACGATATTGATTCTTCCTATCTATGAGCATGGAATATTCTTCCATTTGTTTGTGTTCTCTTTTTTTTCATTGAGCAGTGTTTTGTAGTTCTCCTTGAAGAGGTCCTTCACATCCCTTGTAAGTTGGATTCCTAGGTATTTTATTCTCTTTGAAGCAATTGTGAATGGGAGTTCATTCATGATTTGGCTCTCTGTTTGTCTGTTACTGGTGTATAAGAATGCTTGTGATTTTTACACATTGATTTTGTATCTTGAGACTTTGCCAAGTTGCTTATCAGCTTAAGGAGATTTGGGGTTGAGACGGTGGAGTTTTCAAAATAGACAATCATGTCATCTGCAAACAGGGACAATTTTACTTCTTCTTTTCCTGATTGAATACCGTTTATTTCTTTCTCTTGCCTGATTGCCCTGGCCAGAACTTCCAACACTATGTTGAATAGGAGTGGTGAGAGAGGGCATCCCTGTCTTGTGCCAGTTTTTAAGGGGAATGCTTCCAGTTTTTGCCCATTCAGTATGATATTGGCTGTGGGTTTGTCATAAATAGCTCTTATTATTTTGAGATACATTCCATCAATACCAAATTTATTGAGTTTTTAGCATGAAGGACTGTTGAATTTTGTCAAAGGCCTCTTCTGCATCTGTTGAGATAATCATGTGGTTCTTGTCTTTGGTTCTGTTTATATGCTGGATTACATTTATTGATTTGCATATGTGGAACCAGCCTTGAATCCCAGGGATGAAGCCCACTTGATCATGGTGGATAAGCTTTTTGATATGCTGCTGGATTCGGTTTGCCAGTATTTTATTGAGGATTTTTGCATCGATGTTCATCAGGGATATTGGTCTAAAATTCTCTTTTTTTGTTGTGTCTCTGCCAGGCTTTGGTATCAGGATGATGTTGGCCTCATAAAATGAGTTGGGGAGGATTCCCTCTTTTTCTATTGATTGAAATAGTTTCAGAAGGAATGATACCAGCTCCTCCTTGTACCTCTGGTAGAATTCGGCTGTGAATCCATCTGGTCCTGGACTTTTTTTGGTTGGTAGGCTATTAATTATTGCTTCAATTTCAGAGCCTGTTATTGGTCTATTCAGGGATTCAACTTCTTCCTGGTTTAGCCTTGGGAGAGTGTATGTTTCCAGGAATTTATCCATTTCTTCTAGATTTTCTACTTTATTTGCATAGAGGTGTTTATAGTATTCTCTGATGGTAGTTTGTATTTCTGTGGGATTGGTGGTGATATCCCCTTTATCATTTTTTATTGCATCTATTTGATTCTTCTCTCTTTTCTTCTTTCTCTTGCTAGTGGTCTATCAATTTTGTTGATCTTTTCAAAAAATCAGCTCCTATGTAGGGACATGAATGCAGCTGTAAACCATCATCCTCAACAAACTATCGCAAGAACAGAAAACCAAACACCGCATGTTCTCACTCATAGGTGGGAAATGAACAATGAGAACACTTGGACACAGGAAGGGGAACATCACACACCGGGGCCTGTTGTGGGGTGGGGAGATGGGGTAGGGATAGCATTAGGAGATATACCTAATGTAAATGACGAGTTAATGGGTGCAGCACACCAACATGGCACATGTATACTTATGTAACAAACCTGCACGTTGTGCACATGTACCCTAGAACATAAAATATAATAATAAAAAAAAAAACATTTTATTTGTAGAAGAGCACAGATCACAGACTATTTTTGTGATCTCATATATTTTTTCCTTCTGGGCATGTGTTTAACCTTAACAAAGTGAACTTTTGAATTGATTGAGGCCTGTCTCAGTACCTTTAGGTTTACAAAATGAAGCAAAACAATTCTTCTTCATAATACCCATATTAGATTCAAGAAAACCTCAAAAGATTAATAGAATATGAAATGAATGAATTGGTGAGGTGAAGGGTGGGGAAGACTTACAAACCAAATATTTTATGCTGCAGCCAAAGATGATTTATATGAAAATTCACAAATTCAGAAATTATTGGCATTATTTACCTTTTGTAAAATGTTTTAATTAACAGAGTAAGATTCAAATGTCCCCTTTAAAAAGCACATTCGTAGTTAAAAAGTTTTTTACATAATTAGAAAACAATACAGAAATAAATAGCTCAGTATGCCCTGAATACTTGTAGTAATGACTCCGCCTGTGGTTTTTGTTGAGTAAGAGAAAGAGGCATGATCTCAGAGTATTTCAAGGAACTTTTCTACTAAGAGGAGGTGATATGGTTTGGCTGTGTCCGCAACCAAATCTTATCTGGAATTATAATTCCCATAATTCCCACATGTTGTGGGAGAAACCTCGTGAGAGGTCATTGAATCATGGGGAATGGGTCTTTCCCGTGATGTTCTCATGATAGTGAATAAGTCTCAGGAGATCTGATGGTTTTATAAAAGGTATTTCCCTACACCAGCTCTCTTTGCCTACTGCCATGTACAATGTAACTTTGCTCTTAATTAGTCTTCCACCATGACTGTGAGGCCTCCCTATCTATATGGAACTACGAGTCAATTAAGCCTCATTCCTTTATAAATTACCTAGTCTCATGTATGTCTTTATTAGCTGCGTGAGAACAGTCTACTATAAGATGTATCTCCTGGGTCTCAGGCAGCCTGAAAAGATGGGGTTCATTATTATCATTTTCTTTCCTCCAGCTCAAGATAGACCCTATAATTAGGACACTCCATGATGAAGAAAGAGTTGGTGGCTTGGTTTTGTAACTTGTCATGTAATTTTCCTGAAATTTAAATAGAACTTACTGAATACCTTCTCATATTAAATTTAAGATTATATGCTTAATTATTAAAAATATAAAACATTCTATTGTTTAAAGTATAAGTAGAACAGTACAAATTTTTAGCAACTAAGAAAATAATTACTTAAAAATCAACTTCAACTCCATTGACTAGTGAAGCAAATAATTGTAAAGTGTTTAGAAAATGGATTGACATAACAGGTAGGCAATACTTTTTTATCTTGTATTCCTCTCACACAGGAATCATTAAATGCAATGAATTAAGGTAAAAAAATTAAGTAATTTTCTGGCTTTGCATCCTGTAATCTATCATAAGTGAGTAATTGGGCTTCTTACGCCATTCAAATTTTGACAGTAATAAGATTTGGCAAGCAGACAAAAGATTATTATTATTATTATTTGCCCTGAGGCTGTTGTCTTTAAACACATGCTATTTCCAGTGGTTTCACAGACATATTTTAATTTAAAATTTTACTAAATCTTTAATATAAAAACTAGCATCAGATAAACATTACAATTTTCAATACATGCTTTTCAGTCAAGTCAATACCAAAAATCACAAAAGATTTAGACAGAAGTTGAAATAGATCATATTTCTGGTACAATTGGTGTCCAATTTTCAGGTTACGCCCTGATCACAATTAGTTTACCGAGCATGAAACTTCACATTCTGCTTGTTTCAGGGCCATGGTTATACATTATGTATGTAGTGTTAAATATATAATAACAATTCTTCAGATGATTGAAAAATTTTTGTCACACATTTTAAATTTTATAAGCCAAATGTTAAAAATAAATTCTAGATTATTTTACATGAATGCCCAAGATTTTATATACATATATATATATTTTTCAATAAGTGCCTTATTGAACTATCTTAATGGAGAATAAAATATGTCAATATTTTATGATAAAAGTAGACAATAGTTTTTTTGGGGAAAGATGTGTGTCGTATTTCAGCAATTCATATAAACTTATCTGTTATAATTCACTACTTCTTGTTGGTCAAGATCTTGACCAAGGTTTTTGAAGTGCAAATGTATTAGGCAACTATTTACATTTTTGCAGTGCTGCCTGAATACTCCTTTTCAATTAAGAGTTGATGAGTGCTTTAGACAAAAAAAAAAAAAAAATTTTCTAAAACTGAGTTGTCACAATAGGCAAGTCTCATCAAAAATGCTGTTTATTAAAATTCAGGTTTCATTACCTCTCTTTGTGTTGGTTATGTTCAGAGACTTTACAGAGATAAGTCAAATTATGAAGAGACAACAGCCTATTAGCTGGCATCTGGTATCTTCACAGGATTTAAGACAATTATGATTATCTATTCAGATAGGCCTGTCAAAGCCTTTCTTTACCTCTGAAAGGTGCATTGCTCCTCATTTGCCCAGAGTATTTTTATTTTTCTCATTGTACACTAAAGAGGAATGAATAAGTTGCCTAGACCTTTCTAGGACAGTATTTTCAATGTGCACATTGTGAATTATTAATGATTGTATAATCCATTTAGTGAAGATTTTGGAGAGTATGGAAACCAGAGCTATCTTTAAATTAAAGTAAAAAAGACTAGGCTAGGATAGAAAATTAAATATTAGAGGCCATCACCCAAGTAAGTCTTGAAAGATTATTTTGTGAATAATGATATTTTATGTGTATATATGATGTAATTATATATATGTGTGTGTGTGTGTGGGTGTGGGTGTGTCTGCTTACTGTGTTCATTTAAAAACAAAGGAAAAGAAATATAAAGCCCCCAATCTAGAACATGCACTGAAAAGTACTGCTCACCACAATCAAAGGCACAGATACACACACACACATGCACACACACACATGCACACACACACACACACACAGAAACACAAAAAGATACAGAAATACTTTTAAACAAATATTCAATTGAAGGAATGAAATGAACTTTCAGTTGCATCTAATGTGCTACGAATTATGCTAGATGCTTTCTTATATTTAGTCATCCCAGTTATCCAAAATGTATTATGCTTCCAATGTTTAAAAATGAGGCAGAGCAATTCAGTCTATGTAACTTCAGCAAGTCACAGACTTACTTTTCATTGTTGGGATTTATACCCAGGTCTGGCTCCACTACTGTTACTACTCATGTTTGACGTCCAAAGCATTTATTTGTCTGCCAAGAGCTCAATCTCCTTTGTGGTCTCAAGCCCACCAACACTGTCTCCAATCACTGCCTAAGCAGTTGGTGGCTACTAGGTTCACTGTAGGTATGATGCCTTGTTCTCACAACAAACGAGTCTGTTTTAATGAAGCAAGATTTACATTTATTACTTTTATATTTAAGAAATCAGACATGATTTTTCAGTATTAGTGATTAACAAAATGTAACTGTTAAAAAAAATCTAACTTTACATTATAAGCCAGTGAAGTAAATAATGATAAAGTGTTTAGAAAATTTCCTGGCACATAAGAAGTTAACAATAAAATTTATCTTGCTATGTTACTTGAGAAGAATCTTTTACATGTAATAATTTCAGCTAAAAAATAAGTTCTTTTCTGCCTTTTAACTATAATCAGTAAACAGACTTATCACCCCTTACAAAATGAAAATTTGACAATGGTAATATTTTAAGATTAGGCAAAATGTACATTTTTTTTTGTTTTTAGTCCAGAGGCTATTGTCTGCACACTTCCCATTTTATAATAGCTTATCATGAGTATTTAAAATTGGAGTTGTAATTAGTCTTTAAGAAAAGTCTGAATCAAGTCTAAAGAAAAACACAAAGCTTCACATTAAACTCAGAATTTTCCCTTCTCATAAATTACGACATTATTCTTTAGCCAGATTTTTAGATTATGTCTTATCAACCATGTAACCCATATCTATGTACCAGGAAGAAATTGTTGCCTCAAGTAAATAGACACCTTTCCGGACCCAAGACTCATCCCAGAGTGGCCTCAAACTGATGGATATCTTAACTACAAATATGGTTAGTATGTATACTATATAATATCTCTTAATATCCCCCAAATCCTTCAAAATAAAACTCACACTAGTAAATAATGCAAGTTGCCTTCTTGCTTACTTCTAATTAGCTCTCTACCATCATCTATGACCTTTATTTTTGTTTTGCATTATACTGAGCTAATATTCACTGTCTTATAATCTTAACCTTGCCTCCCATGTTCACCACACACCACTTTATTTCCACTCCTATTTATATGTATACGTACAATTATTTTCCATCCCTCATTATTCATTTCAGTTATTCTTTCTTCCAGAAAACCCTCAGGAAGTTTTTTAACAGTAAGATTCGTAAACACTTATTTTAGCCCTAAAGTCTTCATACCGCTATTGTACAGTATCTCTGCCTAAATTTTATCTAAACTTGAGGCTCCTTAAGGACTGTTCCTTATCGTCTATGTATATTAAAGACCTAAATCGCATTCTAAAAAAGTGATAAACTAGACAATAATTAATTTTCTAGTTTATTCACTACAAAACTTCTTCAATCCTAATCTATATGTCCTGCAAATTCAATGTTTTAAACATAGCTATAGTGAAAGCAATAGAGTATTTTAGATACATCACCTTAAAAAATCACATATGTGTATGTCTATATATACATATCTTTGCAATCTGATTTAATTTTATCTAGACTCAACTGTAATCAAAGTGCAGCTTCAGTTTAAATTATCAGTGCCATCACTATAGATGGGCACATCAGGATGATTGCTCTGACTCTGTGCTATTAAGGGAAAGGCACCTGATCTAACTAATTCAAAGAAGTAGCAGGTAGGAGGAGAAGAAAGGGGATCCACAACGTGGTAGTAATTAGAAGTTAAGAAAGAGGATCATACACTCCACTGAATATAGGCTGTCTTCTAGCCACAGAAAGACTGAGTTAGGGCAACGTTGCTGAAAGCCCACTTCTACATTTGACTCCCCTATGTTCCCGATTCTTTCTATGTACATACCTCCTTCTAATTTCCTTTTAATCTGTTCTCTCATTTATAGGAAAAGAACACGTAAAGAACAACTCAGACCATCCTTTATATACTAGATAAATTCTTGCCAATGAAACAGAGTTTTTAAAATCAGTTCAATTTGGTCCCCTAAATGTGGCTCTCCTGTTATTTATTCTTCATGGCTCTTCTTGGAGATTCATTGCCCTCATCTTCTCTGACAACTTTGATGAAGATGTCAGGGAATATGACTGTCTTGAGGGTTGAGCAGTTTGTTCAGTTTACTTCTTGTCCACAGAAAGGTAGGCACAAGGGTAATTTTATGTCTCAAATATTCATAGTCTCTTACTCTCCAGTGTGTGGGTATTTTGACAAAGTAATTCTCACAAAAAGGTTGTCAATTTCTTATCAATTTTGTTATGACCAACTCATGTGCTGATGGTTCTATTTATACTTTCTGTATAGACCTAATTCTCATATATATTATATTTCTTTAGTTCCACTGTGTACCTCAATGAAACTATAGGTAACTTAAGCATATTATGATTTTATTGAAAAGCTAAATCATTTGATCATTTCTCCATGCATATTTTAAAATTAAAATATTTACTGTCCGTCCCTAACAGGATATTTAAACTGTTCATAGTAACTATATGTCTGACTCCCTGTTTAACAGACTGGAAGGCTCTGATATTTGCATTCAGGAGTTTGAAGAACAAGGACCAACATCATTAAAGAATGTTGTAAAGTTAGGTTACTATACTCCTAACTACATTCCCAGACACCACTGCCACTTCTAAAACTTCATTCATCATCATGATCAATGCTTTCTCTTTCATGATTCATGATATTGAGATATGCCATCATGTTCCCTTTCCTTCTTGTTGTAATATGTTATTGTCCTGCGTTGAATCAAATATTTTGAATATTGGTCTAATGTCTTATTGTTCATCTCATACTCGGCACCAGTGTCTGTAATGTGTGTATAATTTGGTTTATCCAAACACTTTGGCCTTTGGTTGAATTCCTCTGTTCCACGCCACATCATTCATTGTTTCCCTTGGTCAAATCTTTCTATAAATTTCCTAATCTCAGTAAGTTTGTTGCATATTATCTGTATAAGAGAGAGAATAGAAACCATCATACAGGATGTTCTCCAGCTTTCCTCTACCAGACAACGAAAGCTGTGTGATATACACCTATCTTTTCCTTGCTCCCTTCTTTTGAAAAAGAGGAATTGCTGTTCTGCTAAGACAAATACAAAATTTGCTTCTGTACCATCTATCTTTGTTCTGTAATCAAATTTGAATATGCATACACACACCTACCACCTCAATTTTTTTTTTCTATTCTTTGGCCAATAATCTCAGTATCACTAAAGCCAAGGTAATTCCCATTCCTAAATTTATTTTAAATCAAAATTGCATTTAAAACTGACGTTCACTGTTTTTTTTTTTTTAATACTATCTCTTCTAGAATTTTGTGTTACTATATTCTACTGCATCTCATCTACCTTCTTAATCTACTTTTGTTTCTCTCACTTACCTATCCATTAAATATTGGGATAATTTAATGATTGGGACTAGACTCTTTCTCAGCTTCCACATTTGCTCCCTAAATAAAATATCAAATATGCTGGAACTTCAGTATTTACCTATATCAAATTGCTAATATTCATATTTTTTATCTCTAGTCAAGACTTGGTCTCTGAGTTTCATTTGTATAAATCTAACTGCATTCTTAATATATCCATTAGAGTATTGCTCAATCCCTTTGTTTATATTCCTACCCCCATCCAATATTGGTTCTCTACCAAAGTTTTCTGTAGAATGAATTTCATTACCATGCATGCATCCATGTTTTGCCACACATCTAGGATCATCTTTACATCTATGCTATTTATCACTTTACATTTTTCATTTTCTGTCCCCATTCCCCAATCTTTTACTCTTTTAATTTTCCAAGTACAATGTGATCTTGCACACGACATGCTACATAAGCCCTTTACATGTATGTTTTTCTCCTTTTGAAATGCTAACTTCTACCTTTCTTTCCAGCTTCCTTCACGAGCACTTAAAACAAGTCTGAAAATTCAATACCATTCAATATTTCCCAGAAGTTTTATCTGACCCCAGCCAAAGTTTCTTAATTACTCTCTTTCAAAGCACCGTGTGTTTATTGTGATAAGTTTAAAATTGTATATTGATCATTTGTTTAATTACTTCCAAACCACAGTGTAAGAATTAGGATTCATTCACTAGATTATACTAAAACCTCTATACTTGTTATCTTTTACATGCTTGGAACATACTACAAGAATAAAATAAATGAATAAATGCTTTAAGGCAAGAATACTGGAATAAATGGATGAATAAATTTGCTAAGGCATAACATTCAAATGCTATTGGAATACATGAATAAAAAAATCCTCTAAGGCAAAAAATGATTACAATGTAGTTAGAAAATAGAGGGTATTAAGTAGGGCTAGAGCACGTATTTTGAAAAGGTTATAGATGTCATTGGAGTAAGCCAGGTACCAGGAATTAAGAGTTTTTATGGCCTGTTAAGTAATTTGAACTTTATCCTGGTAGCAATGGAGAAATATACAGAAATTTTAAATACCAGAAGTTGCAAAAAGAATCGCTTTCTCAAAAGCGTAATGTAAAATTTAGGAAAAAATAATACAATAAATTGTTTTACTATTTCAGATCATAGGTGGTCATGTCCTGAAAATTACAGTAGAAATGGGATAGACTATAGTGGCTAGATTAGAGAACTATTGAGAAAGGAGAAACCACTATATACACTATCCTTGAGTCAGTTAAAAATGTACAGGGACATGGAAAAATGCAAAACTAATATTTATATAGTATACTATATAATAGAAACATTCAGAATTAAAGTGTATTATTTATTTTTAAAAACTTATCAAGAGTAGTTTGGGCAGTTCCTGCTTTCTTCCTCTTCTACACAATATCAAGCAAACCACCTTTTTATTTGTTGGAGAATTTTAATATTCCTTTCTAAATTTGGAACCACTTCCAAATTTATACTTTGTGCATTCACTGTCTTAAAATATCTCTGAAAATTCCTTTAATGCAAACTTTTAATGGACATCATTTCTTCTGGCATATCTTCATCCCTTTTACTACATTTTTCTCTTATCTATCCATAAGTCCACCTTCACTAAGAGTCTGTGACTCTTAGTCAGAGACTGGTGCAACATCAACATTTCCATTGTGAACAACTACTGCATAACTTCCTTTACATTGGATTTGATTTGACTTTAAGTGGTATTATTTTTAAAAACTTGTGCTGAATGTTCATCTTTGTTGATCAATTCTCTCTTTAGAGTATTCTTTGTTTTAATTTTCATGAAGGTTTATCACTGGGAATCAAGGAGGCAACACAGCATGCTTTGTTGCCTGCATTTGGCCTGAGTAACAGATAGGCAGTGAGCAATCAGCAACAGACTTAGAAAGAAATGGCATGTCAGTCATTGATATTGAAATGCAGCTATTATTTACATAGTGTTTTGGGGACTAAATAGATACCAGCAAAATGTGTTACTGATTTAATTTTCATAGTTCATACAAGGTAATAACTAAAATTTAAACTGCCTTTTTAAGGGACAGGTATTATTTGGTTAGAATGTGATAAGTAAAATTTATAATTGTTGGATCGAGAACCATGCATAGGAGAACCTCCTTAAGTGATTGAATTAGAGGAGTAAGGAAGAAGATGGAATATAGAAAAATGCCAAATGTATTTGCTGATGGATGGTGTCTTTTGCTGAGATGTGAAATACAAGGGAAATTATATGATTTTAATTTTTGAAAACATTACATTTATTGTATCTATCTTCAGCTAGATTAGAAATGTCCAGGATCAATAGGTCTGGAGAAGAGAACAATCTGTGATGAAAATAGGAATTGTTAAGTTATCTATTTATAGATGATACATATTAGTATAAGAAGACAAGCCTGGAAAGTATATTAACAAAAGTTGCCAGAGAATTAAAGGAAACTTTAGTATCTTATAAATCTAAGTAAGAGCTTAAAACAAACAAACAAACAATAGAATGTAGCATCACATGGTGCTAAGGGTAAAGATAGAGGTACATACCCTGCTTGATTTAACAACAAAGAGATCATTATTGATAGTGAAGAGAAAATTTTCAGAAAATTTGTGAAGAAAATGTCAGATAATGCAATAAGGAGAGTGAATATAAAGTGTGAGAGTGAGGATAATAATTGAATTCTGAATTCTGAAAAATAAAACATTCTAATTTAATTAGATACAACAATATTATATACAATACTAGCTAATTAAATATTTAATGATAGAAGTTCAACAAAACACAAATTAATAAATTTAGATTTTAGTAATATAAGTAATTTTCTTTTCCTAGAGTGTGTTCCATATGCAGATGAGAAGTATGTATATTCTGTGGTTGATAAGTAGAGTGTTCTATAGATTTTTATTAGGTCTTATTGTTTTAAGTGTCAAATTTAAGTCAAGGATTTCTATGTTAGTATTCTACCCTGATAATCTAACACTGTCAGAGAGGTGTTGAAGTCTCACCCAATTATTGTGTGGCTAAACCTTTTCATAGGTCTAAAAGTGCTTTTTTTATGAATCCAGGTACTCCAATGTTGGGTGTGTATGTATTTAGAATAGTTAACTCATCTTGTTATATTGAACCCATTATCATCATGTAGTACACTTCTTTATCCTTTTTTGTTGTTGTTGATTTAAAGTCTATTTATCTGATATAATAATACTGACCTCTGATCATTTTTGTTTTCCATTTGTGTGATAGATCTTTCTTCAACTCTTTGACTTGTGTCTATGAGTGTTGCTACATGTGAGATTGGTCTCTCAAAGAGCGCAGATGGATGGGTCTTGTTTTTTCATCCAATTTGCCATTCATTCTGTGCCTTTTATAAGTGGGGTGTTAAGACCACTCACACTCAAAGTTAATATTAAAGTGAGGTTTTGATCCGACCGTGAAGTTGTTAGTTGGTGATTTTGTAGTTTCTATCATGTAATTTCTTTAAAGGGTCTCTGTGTTATGTATGTAAGTGTGGCTTTGTGTTAGCAGATTTTATTCTTTCATCTCCATGTATAAAACTTCCTTAAAGGATCTTTTGTAAGGCCAGTCTAGTGATAATTTTCTTAGTGATTCTTTGTCTGGAAATGATTTTATCTCTCCTTTGGTGCTTGTGAAGCTTAATTTGGCAGAGTATGAAATTCTTGGTTAAGTTTCTCTACTTTGAGAATGTTGAAAACATGCCCCCAGTCTCTTCTGGCTTGTAGGGTTCCTGCTGAGAAGTCTTCTGTTAGCTTGATGGGGTTCCTTTTACATGTGATCTGACATTTTCCTCTAGCTGCCTTTAAGATTTTTCTTTTAGTGTTGACCTTACACAGTCTTGTAACTGCATGCCTTAGTAATGTTTCATTTTGTGTAGTTTCTGGCAGATGTTCTTTGGATTTCTTGTATCTAGATGTCTACCTCTCTAGAAAAGTTAAGTAATTTTTTACGAATTATTGCCTTTAATGTGTTTTATAGGTTGTTAATTTTTTTTCCTCTCTCTAAGGAATACCAAGAATTCATAGGTTTGGTTATTTTACATAATCCCAAATTTCTCATTGACTTCATTTGATGATGTGGTTTTGGTCTTTAATTCTGTTTATGTGATGTATTACATTTATTGACTTGCATATGTTAAACCATCCCTGCATTTCTTAGATGAAACCCACTTGATCATGATGTATTATCTTTTTGATGTGCTGTTACATTCAGTTAGCTGGGATGAAGGGCTGCTTCAACATACGAATATCAATAAATGTGATTCATCACAGAAACAGAATTGAAAACAAACAAGAAAATCCGCACATGATCATCTCAAAAGATTTTAAAAAAAAAAGCCTTTGATAAAATCCAATAATAAAACCCTCCACAAAATAGGCATCAAAGAAACATATCTCAAAATAGAAAGAGCCATCTATGACAACCCACAGCCAACATTATCCTGAATGGGCAAAAGCTAAAAGCATCTCTCTTAAGACCTGGAGGAAGATGGCTGGTCATGGTGACTCATGCCTGTAATCCCAGCACTTTGGGAGACAGAGGTGGGTAGATCACCTGAGGTCGGGAGTTTGAGACCAGCCTTAACAATGTGGCGAAATCCTGTTTCTACTAAATTACAAAAAAAAATTAGTTGAGCATGTTGGCAAGCACCTGGAATCCCAGCTACTTGGGAGGCTGAGGCAGGAGAATCACTTCAATGCAAAAGGCGGAGGTTGCAGTAAGCCAAGATCACCTGCTGCACTCCAGCCTGGGTGACAAGATCAAAACTCCATCTAGATAAAATAAAATAAAATAAAATAAAATAAAATAAAATAACTGGAAGAAGACAAAGAGGTCTACTCTCACCACTCCTATTCAGCATAGTACTAGAAGTCCTATTCAGAGTAATCAGGCAAGAGAGAAAAATAAAAGGCATCCAAATAGTATAATAAGAAATCAAATTATCTTTCTTTTCTGATGATAGAATTCTATACCTAGGAAACCCCAAAGACTACACCAAAAGACTAGTAATAGAGCTGATAAGCAACTTCAGTAAAGTTTCAGGATTCAAAATGAATGTGAAAAAAATCAGTAGCATTTATATACACCAATAATATTCAAACTAAAAACAAAATTGACAACATAATCCCATTTACAATAGCCATAAAAATAATAAAATACCTTGTAATTTATTTAACCAAAGAAGAGAAAGATCTCTACAAGAACAACTACAATAACTTGCTGAAAGAAATAATAGGTGATCCCAAAAAAGGAAAAATATATCATTCTTAAGAAACAGAAGAATCACTATCAGTAAAATTGCTATGCTGCCCAAAGCAGTGTACAGATTCGAGCCATTTCTCTCAAACTACCAACATCATTTTTCACCGAATTAGAATATATTCTAAAACATATGCAAGCACAAAAGAGATTGACTATTCGAAGCAATCTTAAGCAAAATGTACAAAGACGGAACTGTCACACTACCTGACTTCCAACTGTACTACAAGGCTACAGTAAACAAAACAGCATAGTACTGTTACAAAAACAGACACATAAATCAATGGAACAGAATATAGAATCCAGAAATAAAGCCGCACACCTATAACCGTCCAATCTTCAACAAAGTTGACAATAACAAGCAATGAGGAAAGGACACCCTATTTAATAAATGGTTTGGGGATAAATGACGAGCAATGTGCAGAAGAATGAATCTGGCCCCTACCTTTCACAATATACAAAAATTCAAGATGGATTAAAAAGACATAAATGTAACATTTAATACTATACAAAATCTAGAAGAAAACAGGAAATACCATTCTGAGCATTGGTGTTGGCAAAGAATTTATGGCTAAGCCCTCAAAAGCAATTGCAGCAATAACAAAAATTGCCGATTGGGAACTAATTAAACTAAAAAGCTTCATATCTGACAAAGCTCTCATATCCAGAATCTATAAGGAACTTAAACAATTCAACAAACAAAAAGGAAATAACCCAATTTAAAAAGATGGGCAAAGGCTATGAATAAACACTTCTCAAAAAATAGCATTTGTGTGATCAATTAATATATGAAAAAATGCTCAACATCACTAATAACTTGAGAAATGCAAATCAAAGTCACAGAGATACCATCTAACATCTGTTGGAATATTTATTATTAAAAAGACCAAAAAATAACAGATGTTGGCAAGGTTGCTGAGAATAGGAAACACATATACACTCTTTATGGGAATGTAAATTATTTCAGCAACTGTGAAAAATGGTTTGGAGATTTCTCAATGAAATTAAACAGAACTACCATTCAACCCAGAAATCTCATTACTAGGTGTATACCAAAGGAAAATAAATTATTCTACCCAAAAATCACATGTACTTGCATGTTTGTTGCAGCATTATTCACAGTTGCAACAACATGGACTATCAACCCTGGTGTCCATCAATTGTGGGTTGAATAAAGAAAATGTGGTACCATGGTACAGCATATCATGGAATACAGGAAATCCATAAAACGAATGAAATTATGTCCTTTGCAGCAATATAAATATAGTAGAGGCCATTGTTCTACACAAATTAGTGTAAGAACTGAAAACCAAAGACTACATATTTTCAGTTACAAGTGAGAGCAAAATATGGAGTATACGTGGACATAAAGATGAGAGCGATAGACACTGGGGAGTACTAGAGGTGAGAGGTGGTAAAGGGGTGCGGGTTGACAAACTACCTATTATGTATTATGCTCACTACCTAGGTGACAGGATCCTTTGTACACCAAACCTCAGTGACAACTTTTACCCATCAAACAAACCTGCACATACACCTGTTGAACCTAAAATAAAAGTTGAAAAATTATTTTTCTAAATGAATCTCTTTTGTATTTTATAATTAGATTTTTGTTTTGCAATGGATTATAATATCAAGATGATTGGGGAAAAATAACATAGTGAAGCAAGTATATTAAAATTTTAAAATTTATAAAACAACCTTGACAAATATTCTGAAAAGTAGAAATAATGGCATTTATGGTTAAAAATAGTTTAAAACAAAAATAAGAGAAAAAATTATTTTCAATAACATATACCTGTTTATTAAAAACGATTAGAGATTCACATTATCACCAGTATAATTTAAAAATGTTTGGAAAGATCTAGCCAACACAATAGGAAAGGACAAATAAAATACAAAGTTATAGGGCAAAAGATAATTTCTTATTAGTTTCTGTGTAACACTTTTTAAGGTACAAGTCAAATGAAATTTATTAAAATGTCAATTCAGCAATGTGGTTATATAATTTATAGATTAACTTTCCTCTATTTTGTTGTAAATGTAGAATTAAAATTTAGAAGATATGATAAGACTTCATTCATATCAAAAAATTTAAAATATGAAAACTTGCAAATAGTCTTAAAAAATATAAAAGTCAGTGTGGACCGCTATACAAGTTGTGCTCATTGTCTGAACAGGTGATGAACTTTTTTTATAATTTATCTCTTAGAGATGATTTGGTATTCTCACAACTAAATTGATAAGTCACGTAATTATATAAACATGTAAAAACATGTTTTTATTGACTGCTACATCTTATTGCATAGAAGAATTTGGTCATCAGCCTGACATTTTTTTTTTTTTTTCAGAAAGCTTTTTTTGTTTATGTCTTTCCTTGCTTGGGATGTTGATGACTTCTATAGCTGTTAAAAAGTTATGCTAATAATTTGTATTCTTTAATTTTTCTTTAGAATGGAATTATATTCATCTGAATCTATGTCAACATGTATTTATTTATGTCAGAGAAGATAGCTCTTCCCATCTATGAATAATTGCCTTTTCATGTTTTCTGTAACTCTTCAGGGAACATTATATACCTGTATGTTAACCTTTTCTTATTTGTTCACTCTGTCTTTCAGTATT
This sequence comes from Macaca mulatta, assembly GCF_049350105.2. NCBI lineage: Eukaryota > Metazoa > Chordata > Mammalia > Primates > Cercopithecidae > Macaca > Macaca mulatta. The sequence continues at coordinate 144,845,339 of NC_133410.1, read as the reverse complement.
TAATTCATAAACAGGTTTAGTATCTCTTATCCAAAACGTTTAGGCCCAAAAGTGTTTTGGATTTCAAATTTTGGAATATTTGCATATACATAATAAAAAATTGGGGAAATGGGACCCAAGTTGAAAATCAACATTTATTTATATTTTATATCTCCTGAAAGGAATTATAAACAACATTTTAAATAATTTTGTTCACAGAACGTTTTGACTGCTACCTGTCATATAAAGTCAGGATTGGAATTCTTCACATATGGTATCACTCAGAAACGTTCAGATTTTGAAGCACTTTGGATTTCAATTTTTTGGATTCGGGCTGTATTTAATCTTATATTTTACTTTGTCAGGTTTTTTTGGGGGGGAGGGGTGGCTATCTATTAAGTTCCCTTTCCACAATTATGACTCAATTATCTATGACCATGGTACTGAAACTGCTGCCAAACTGAATTTTAATTCCTCTATTAATTCCTTACTTTAATTTCATTCTACTATTTTCTTCAATTTTATTTCAAATCCATTCAAACCTTGTATTTTTTTCTTTTTCTTTATATATAAAAAGTGTCAAAAATTTTTCTGACACTTTTTATTTATTTCATTCCTTGTTGTCAAAAGATATGTGCTTATCATCTGAGTTTCTCAAACATAATTACAATTCACTTATGGTTTCAAGCTATACATATATTTGCAGAAAGATTTTCTACTCTAAATTTCAAACCAATTTTATGGTGATTTAAAATTCTTCTCAAATCTATATTCAAATTTTAATTTCAAACATACCCCTCTCCTATTGAGCGTATATTCCATTTTACCAGACTGACTGGCTCTCTGTTGTTAAGCATATACTTATTAATAATAATTCCCACACATAATGCAACTAGGTTCATTTCTTTTGCTATTTGTGTCTAAAATGACATATATGAGCAACTGCTTTCATAATAGAACTATAACTTTTGAAAGCCAGAATTTCTTAATATAATTAGTGAGTTCAACTACTGGTATGTGAGGGAAGCTACAGCCAGGCTACTTTCTTTTAGAAAACATGAATCTTTGCTGTATATTTGACAAAAACAGGTTTTGTGTTCTAGAAACATGATTTCTGCCAACATGACTTTTTGGAGTTTGTAAACTGGCTTCATATCTAAACGTATTGGGTGAGGTGATAACCTGTCTGTCCTATTAACACTACAGACACTGGTACATGATATAGCATAGTGGTTAATGATATCTTTGGAGCTAAAAGATCATGTTTCAAACCCTAGCTCTACTACCAAGTATATGATAATAAGCATATCTGTTTTGATGTTATGGCGGAGGTAAATGTAATACTGTCTTAATATGATAGCTTTCACCAGTTTCCTTTTAGAATTAGCAAGCATACACTATGAGGAGAAGAATTATTTCCATTAATTATTGAAAGTTGAGAGGAACAGTTTTATTACTTTGAAATGAGCAGTGATCTGTCCTATCTCTATATAAAGTGCCTCCATTTGATTATTTCAAACAATTAAACCTGAGATGATGAAGTAGATAAAAATATAAGATGTAGTAGACTGGAACTCTCTGGCCCTTTTAGAACTAAATAATAATGGCATTTTGTTTTTTATGTATACATTTTTAAAATATACCCATTAAGAACTGTGCACAAAAACAAATTTTGTATATAAAGCTCTTACACTACTAATGAAGCTAGAGAATGACTGTAGAAGAGATCATGGTAATACAAGCGCAAATTCGCTAAGACATTGGTTTAAATACAAGATTTGGGTCTCATCTCAAATAATATCATTTTGTCATGTAGATCACATCAGAAAAACACAGATACAAAAGATCAATCATATTCCATGGCATATTCAGTTTAATTTTCTGTTCACTTGAAACTACCCAACATCTTGTTACAGATCATTTTCCTTTGCAATATACTCTAAGTTGAACATACAATTAATTTTGATACAAATTATAGTTTATATGAAACTAGAAAATATTGCAAATTGCTAACATATGGTTCTTAGAGCACAAATAATATAAAAAGCTTATATAAATAGCAAGATAAATACCGTCTCTTAACACTTGAGTAAAATTTAACACTAGGTAAGAAAAATGAGTATGAACAATTTTACCTAGCATTCTAATATTCATACAGCATTACTGTATGTGAAATAGATTTTTTTTCTAGATTTAAGATAGCACAGCAGAAATCAATGAGAGATGTTTATTTTTGCATTTTTGAAGTAGTCTTGTTAATAAACAATTTTGTTAGAGAAACTATTCTCTGTTATTTTATTGACTTTAAAGGATTTACTCTGAAGATTTACTCTAGATTTTTTTCTCCATATTTAGTGAAGAATGAATTCTCTGATGGGTACGACTGAAAAAGAAAAAAAAAAAAAAGAGTATGTGGTCCAAATCTGTTTCCTCTGTATTTTAAATGTCTTTAATTGGAGATTGACTGCGTGCCATACTCAGACCAAGGGCCAAGATTACCTGCTGAGGCAGGTGTGTGTTCCCATCTTCCTCTGTACTTAGCAATGAGGCTCAATTGCTCTGTGGCAGTAAGTAAGGGTTAATATGACTCCTTCACAGAACCAAACTTCTCCTCATTGGATCTTTCAAGATGAAGAATGGGTGAAAGAGCTAGGAGGTTTAGTTGTGTTCATAAACTTAAGTTATCTTATCTAATCTGACTTAATAAGAAATAATGCTAATATTTTAGTTATAACATATCTGAAAATGTTGTCAACTAATCAGTTGGTTCATGTATTAAAGGTATAATCCCTAGCGAGGAATTTATACTATACTAGTAATGTTCAAAATTCCCCTTGAGGCTTCTCCTACTAGCTTATCTATATTGTTTACAGAGGTATAGATAGATGGTTTAAGCACAGTGTAACAAGTTATACAGACTGGCGTTAAGCAATGTGACTAGTGAGATATAATAACACCACTCAGTAAACTTGTGCCGGGACTCCCCTGAAACTAAGACATATAGCACATATTCTAGTGCTTAATTGTCCAAAAGACAAAGTAATTTCTTTGCCACTGTACAAGAACCCTGGGGCTATGCTTGGAAATTTTTACATCTCTGTAATGTATTTTGTCTCGTTGACTGTACCTATTACATTTACTGAAGTTATACTTGAGTACATACTATGATGTCCTAAGTATTCTTTTTTAAATTCAACCTGTGTAATCAATACAAAATTATATCCTAAAGTTTGAGATAATAGTTCATGTAAAATTGAGCAAAATATTCCTTTATGTTGGTAGATCAATAATTAACTAAAAAGTGGTATCTGTTAAAAATAGAAAAGCAATTACTACCAAAAGCTCATTTTATTGATTACAAATGGTTATTTCAATACTATGTGTAAATTTCTATGTAAAAAATCTTTGTACTAGACAGATACTATTTTTGCAAAGTGAAAAATATTATTTTAAAACATGAAATAAAAATAACATGTAAAAATATCTTTTTTATAAAGAACAAAATTTGTAGCTTTCAAAATATATACTTAGGTAGAGCTAAGCTTAAGTTTAGTAAGTAATTTTATCTGCAATATACCTTCATAGTCTAATAATATACCATATAAAGCAAACAAAAAAATTATGAGGTAATCCCTGACCTTGTAGGAGATTAAACTCATTATAGGCCTCACAAATGATCTATACTTTCCTATTATTTATTTATTTATTTTTTAATATTTACTTTTTACTTTTTTTTTTTTTTTTTTTTTTTGACATGGGGTTTCACTTTGTCACCAAAGGTTGGAGTGCAGTAGCAAAATCTTGTCTCACTGCAGCCTCAACCTCCTGGGCTCAGATGATACTCTCACCTCAGCCTCCCGAGTAGCTGGGACAACAGGGGTTTGCCACCACCCCTGGCAATTTTTTTGTATTTTTGGTAGAGATGGAGTTTTGCAGTGTTGCCCAGGTTGGTCTCCAACTCCTGAGCTCAGGGGATCCATGATATCCAGCCTGCTCTCCTATTATATTCCGGTATTGATATACACTGAGGATTCAATGATGTGAAAGAGAGACACAATCTCTTTCATGTGAAATATTTTGCAGTAACCCAATTAATTGATAGAATATAATAGTAAGAGCATATATTATTGGTTTTCTGCAAGTATCATTACTTATTATAGAAGTATATGCACACACATATCTGTCCTAATTTTGTGATATAAAATAGATAGAAAATTTCTAAATCATTCAGCCTTCAGGTGCTCATAATTTTACTTCATTCTATTTATAATAAAATAACTAGAGGGGTAAGTAAGGATGTATGAATAAGGATATTCAGCACAGCTTTACTAAAGTAAAAGCATCTACGCACAGAATGAAAATCAACTTGTTGATTTCCACAGTGTATTTCTATAAAATAATAATCAGCTACTTAAAATAATGACATAGAAAATTAATGATATAGAGTTTCTATAAGAGATGAAACAGTGAAACAAGCAAATTGAAGAAATACAAATAATTTCAGACATTTAAAAATGTAAATATATTCCATTTTAAAAGCCTAAATAATCATATGAAAATATTTATAATTGTATATATTGCTGGGATTATGTTATTTTAATACTATATGTGAATTTCTGAGTAAGAATCTCATGTACTAGTGACATATTACTATTATTTTTTCAAATTGAAAAATAGGATTTTAAAATATACAATAAAAATAACACGTAAGATATTTTTGGTAAATAACAAAATTTGTAGCTTTCAAAATGTATACTCAGAGAGAACTAAGCTTAGGTTTAGCATGTAATTTTATCTGCAATATACTTTCCAGATATTTAAAAAAATTTCTTTAAAGATTTTTCAATATTTAAAAGTTTAATTATAATAAACTTATAATAGGAAATTTTGGGGAAAAAAGGAGAACTACACTATTATTTTACTTGATATTTAAGATCATATTATAGTTTATGTAAAATATTGATTAGATAGCCATATTTTTGCATGAGTGATTATCTCTTTAGTGTGTGGAAAGGAACATTTTATGACTCACTACATTTGTCAGAACTACAGTATATATACATAGATGCTTAATTGCTCTACTGACTCATGATTCCTCTTAGCCTTATGGAGAGATATTTTGGCTAATTAAAAAATTAATCACTCCAAGTAACTCAAAAATTATTCAGGAAATATTTGAAAAACTTTAAAATATAAAGGTGAAATTGTTAGTAGTTTATAGTCTCTGCACTTGATCTCCTGTCTACATCAACACTTAAACATTAAATGTTTTCTCCTACTCTGTGTTCACTCAGAGGTAAAAAATTAGTTCTTCCAAGAAACAAAAACCACTTTCTTTGGACCCTTTTTATTTCCCCTATGTCAGTGAAATATCTTCTGAAAATCTAAAACAGTGTTTTGTTTAAAAATGAAATACAAATGCTATTTTGATTGCTTAATGTGATGACTCGAGAGAGAGATCACTAAACTATCAATAATACTCTGTATTATGAGATTCAAGGATAAACTAGAAATACACATTTTGTATACTTTTTTCCTTTTTGAGGCTAAAAAATGTGTTTATCCTATTAACTCAAAACAAGATTTTTCTTTGCCAATATTTATTCTTTTAGAAATACTTTTAATGTTACCTTTTCAGGGTTTGTAATTTTTCAATCTAATAATTATTAAGTATACTGCATTAAGTAGTAAATGAGAATGTGTAATATTGCCTCCTGTAGTCTGCTAACAAAATAGTCTATTACTTTTTCCCAAACCAAGATGTGATTTTCAACAATATAATTGGAAGGAATAGAATGCAATTAAATAATAAATGTAATAAATTAACATTGTAAAAGTATATAATTAGTAATTATTTTGGAAGAAAATTTTTACTTGTTCAATCAGTCAAATTATTAGAAAAACAAAAGTAATAAGCACATTTGGATTTATGTATGCTCAGTTTGTTACATGAAACTTTTCAAAAGCTGAAAAGCTTTTCCAGGTAGATTTATACAAGATATATTTCTAAAGTATGGATGCATACACATACACACACACATACACACACACACCACACACACATTTAAGGCTATAAATTATACAATATTAATGATTTCTGATTGAATTATATCAATCAATAGCAAGTACTTGCAATTTGTATTTTTAAATAGGAATATATTAGCCCTTTATTTTATTTCATTTATTTTTTTGAGACTGAGTCTTGCTCTATCACCCAGGCTGGAGTCTAGTGGCGCAATCTCAACTCACTGCAACTTCTGCTTCCCGGGTTCAAGTGATTCTCCTGCCTCAGCCTCCCAAGTAGCTGGGATTAATGCACCTGCCACCAGACTCAGCTAATTTGTGTGTTTTTAGTGGAGACGGGGTTTCACTATGTTGGCCAGGCTGGTCTCGAAATCCTGTCAAGTGATCCACCGCCTCAATCTTCCAAAGTGCTGGGATTACAGGCGTGAACCACCACTCCTGGCCTAGATTAGGCCTTTAAATCAATGAATTACAAAATGTATGGCTTAAAATTTATGTAGTCTTAGTGTACACACTATTTTTCAATATAAAAACCTTGTCATGTCTTTAAAGCTTAAACACCAGCAAATATAACTGTCATGAATTAATAGTATATATAAATGAGCCCTTTATGTATTTATGTAGATGGCATATATAAATCCAAATGCGCACACACACACACACACACACATACATACATGTGATTTTCATAAATTCAAGATAAGCCCCTAGGTGGCCTTGATGACCCATGTCTTCCTCCCTTTCTCACTTATAATTTCAGAATAACGGTAGAATATGCTGAGAATGAAACCTCCTGAGATAAGGAGGAACTGATAAGAACATCTCAAAATCCTCATCCTTCTTAGAACAGGATGTCCTGCAGTGCTTTAGCCCAGCTTGCCCAATGGACCCCCGAGTATAAAACCCCGATGGAATGCTTTTGGAGTCCCTCAGCTGCAGTATGTTGTGGGGTACTTACAGATGAGACTCCATCCTCCCTTGTCAGCTTTTCTCAGCCTCAAGAGACTGTTTATCATCATGAATTCTATAATTTTATTGCCCCTTGTTTCCTATCTGTGAGTAATAAAATTTATTATTTTAATTCGCATGTGTTCTGTTTAAACGAATTTGTGCAAGTCAGTTGATAGTGATGCATGTTATTGGAGAGATGTTTAGAGTCTTTCCCTGGGGTGGATACCTGTGCCTGGTGAACCTACTTCACAATATGTTTGTGCTATTAAGGTAGTTACATGTATATATTTTAAAATATCTTTGTTATAAACATAGAGTTAGAAAGCACTGCAAGACTGACAGTAGGAAAATAAAGCTTACTTCCTAATTGAATATAGTGAAACTTTTAGAGCAACAGCACCCAAAGTATGTTTGGCAAAACACAAATTCCCCGAGATGGTCTAGGAAAAATAGACGTGTAACATCAAATTCTTTGGGGACATGTGGCATGGAGTATAAGTGGAGACCATCACATTAAAAAGATATCAGATATTTAGGAAATGTGATCTTTGTGGTTTTGGGTCTGATTGGTTGTCGATGGCAGTTCCCAGATGACTGGCTTATGTAAGAAAACCTTGACTTTGAGTAGAGAAGAGTTCAGTGCTAGAGTGGAAGTAGGGTGGATAGCTCGGAGGATAGTATAAAATGAATTATCTAGAAAATGCATATTGTTAAAATTTACTTCATATCAAATCAAGGAGTAAGTAACCATATCAGACATTTTGGCATTATTCACATCATTAAATCTCAAACATTGATCGAATACTAGATATTAATATTAATATTAAGAATTTACATTATAACAGCTCCTAATCTAGATTAGTAAAACTGAAATTTATATTATCAAACTAAATTTACTTTGCGATTAAATCATTAGCCACAAAAATAATGGATAAAACAGGGATGCTTACTGTATCTAGACTTTATTCGATTTACTCTGTTTAAATATTTATGACAGCAATACTTGTTTTAGCAAGTTTTATTTGATTATAATACACATAGACCAATACTTCCCAAGTCTACATTTTCTACCCCATTTGTGCTTCTCATCACATTTTTCCTGGCCTACTTGTATGAACCTTAACTTTCCTCTATTTTGGGTTCGTTTTGTTTTGCCTTCCCTTTGCTTTTGTTTTTCTATCTTGTTTAAAACAGGGTCTTTCTATAATTTGCATTAGATTTCATTTCACATCAGTTTTGAGCTCCTTTATCTATGTACCTTGTTAAGGAATTATTTCTCCCAAGTTTGGTTACATTCAAATATTGCTGAACTAAACAATGTTTTAACAACTGTAAAACCTGTGCATACTTTAGGTTTTCGATGGAATGAAATATTTACTACATTTCAGTTATAATAGTGCATTATTTTCAAACCCTTTTATTTTAATCAGTATGTTGAGTACTCCTTTAAAAATGTAAAAAAAAAAAAAAAAAAACTAGAGAAAAGTGGGTTGGTGTTTGAACATAAGAATTTATTTGTTCTCTAATGCTGTATTATATTTTTAATACAATTAAATAGGCCTGATGTAAAATATTATTCAACAGAGAAAATGCAAACAAAATTGTTTCACTGCAAATTTGGCTCAATTATTTTAAAGGTGGGAAGTATTTTATTCAGTTTTGGGTTTTAAGCCTTTTGTTTAAACTTTGAAACATTTCTATATAGTTTCAAGAAAATCAATAAGTGAATACAACATTTAGCAGAAAACATAAAAGCAGGTAACAAAAATACTGATATAAGCATTTTACATGTGTTAAATATAGTATTTTTAACATAGATACAAATTAAAATGTTTTGAGTAAGAAAAATCACTGATTAGTAAGCTCATTAATAATTAACATTAATTCAAAAATTCTTTTACTTAATTATTTTTTATAAAGTATCTTTTAAAAATTACCTGAAACTAATTTTTTCATTGGTAAACAATGGTAACATAGTCTGAGGACACCAATGTGCACATTTTTAATATACATAAAAACCTGCAGAGCTGGAACCAAGAAAAGATATAACTAAACTTTTATTTTAATAATTAAATCTAATCATTATTTTTGCCTACAGGACATACACTTCACACTATATAGTTTAAGGAAATTATGCATTAATTTTGATGTATAGTCATTAGGATAACTTTGGAAAAGCACATAATAAGATAGTGATAAATTGTGTTTTTAGGAATATCACTTAAATTTTCTTCATTCAGGAAATTTACTATTCATAGAACATGATTTGGAGCTTCTGTGATATTTATAAAATAGTTGGCATATATTTGAAGTAAGTTGCCAGATTTCTTTCTCTAATTCTGATAAACAAGGCTGATGGAAATAAACATACACACACACTGTGTATGTTACATGAACTTCCCCATAGCATTCTGCTAATCAGAAATTAATTTATGCTAATTAGATATTCTAAGACGACTGAATGCAGTCAGAGGGGAGATTAGGTCTATCAATCATTGAAATGATAATGTGAAAGCAATTAATTAATAAAAAAAATTCTTATCTGCTGGGTGCCAAAAGTTCTAAATAGTGATGCCTGTTCATCATAGGAGGCATAGTAAATAATTCCCAGGAATATTTCCTTTTCTCCATTTGTGTTAAACAATTGTTTTATCAATGAAAAGCTTCTTCAAGTTGCTTTCTACAGTGGAATAATTGAGGACAGGATAAATTGGTACTCAACATCCATTTCAAATATGGTATAATGAACATCCCATAGTCACTGAAGACTCATAGGCTTTGGATACAAATTCGAGGTTGCCAATAAGACACACCTGCAAATGTTTTGAAGGTTTAAGTGAGTCATTGGCATCCTCCTTTGATTTTGGTTGTTTCTTTCTGGCAAGCCAGGTTCTAGAGTTATTGGGGTTTTCTGCAGTGGTGTTTTTGTGTGCTGTTATTAGTTTTGAGGTTCTGAAAGCCAATTCAGTACACAGCAGCTTCTAGATCTTGGGATCACGGCTGCTGTAACAGGCTCTCCAAGTCAGCAGTTCCAGGCTTGCACATCCCCTGTGGAGATGACTCCCCTGGACAGACAGTTTGTTAGTGCAGTTGTGGGAACAATTGTTGAGATCCACCAAATTTTCATCTCTTCTGATGATTTTGTGCAATCTTAAATGCATTTGTGTTTCAAATAGCTAGAGTTGTTTTTGTTTCCTGAAAATAATTACTGATGGTTCAGAGTTATTTTTTAGTTGATAGGTGGAGCTAGAGTGTAAGTTGGCGTGACATTGCAGCAAAAGTGTTGAAGCAGTGAGCAGAGTTTAATCAATGTGTGGAAGATTTTTGTGCTTTCTCTGTCCCACCTACTTCTGTGTATCCTACCTTGCATCATCCTGGCTTCATTATTATTCTATCATATATTTCAGTGTCCTCACACTTGTATTACAACAGAAGCAAACAATAAAACTATACTTTGTAGAGCTAAATCATCATCATCATAATGATGGCTAAATTATTATTTTAATTAGATTGAGTTTTTAATTTATTTTTAATAAGGTGTAACTGGCACAATTGAAACAACCATAGAGTCAGTCACTTGCTAAGTTATTGAAGTAGGTTGGGCATTTCAGACATTCAGATACACTATAAAACAAATCAGCTTAAATGATGGATAAAACACATATATTAGAATGTGAATTCCCTCAGTGAAGGGCATCTTTTCCCTTCTTTTGTTCACTTTTCTGTACTTAGGGGCCAGAATTGAGTGTGGCACAAAATAAGTACTCAGATATTAGCTGAGCGAAAGAATATATGAATGACAATTTGGTATATTCTCTTTGAGCACTTTTATTCACTAGAACGATGTCTAAGTGTGTCACTAGCTGGAGGATACAAACAGCTGTTGATGCTGAACAGTAGAGAATTCTAGTTGCTGATTGAGATCCTATGAAATCAGAATGCTTGGATGTAGGCCTTACAAATATACATTTTAACAACGACAAAGTCTGAATGTTAATTATTGTGGTAAAACTTAAGACATGCTGGCCCTTTCATCACCTGTCTCTGCTTTTGCATTCTTTAAAAAATAAAATTTTGAAATAATCAATTTTCTGTGTTTCCCAATGATTTTGTAAAAACCTAAATTCATTGGTGTTTCAAGTAGCTAGAGTGAGAGAGTTGGCATTCTTATTTTCTCTATTAATAGACCACTTCAGACTTGGCTTTAGATTCTTCTTTTCCCATGAAATTTTTAACTTTATAGCCATCTGTGGGACAAATATATCATTGGTTCTCATCTTCCTAGGCTTATGCCAGCATATTCTCAATTTTTTTGTCACCTGTAATTTCTTCCTCATGTATAAAAATTACCTATTCTGCTTAGTTATGGACTATAATATTCATAAAAGCACTATAACTATCAGCAGATTTGGTCAAAAATACATGCTTCAAATCTGTAGCACTTTTACATTTTATGTATCTTCTAGAAGACTACCTCTCCCAATGTAGGGATACTTAATCTAACATAAAGGAAAAACACTACTTAATACAAACTCCTATTATTTCCAGAGATTGAGAGCTAACCTGTTTATGACACCTGGTCAGTTCCTATTCTTGATGTTTTCTTCTTCAGGTAAAAATACAAACAAACTGCAGTGAAGAAACGGCACTAAAGTCAATCACCATGTAACCTTGATTTACTCACAATAAAATGTAGTTTCTGACAGGGCGTGGTGGCTCATGCCTGTAATCTCACCACTTTGGGAGGCCGAGGCGGGCAGATCACGAGGTCAGGAAATCTAGACCATCCTGGATAACACGGTGAAACCCCGTCTCTACCAAAAAATAGAAAAAATTACCCGGGCGTGGTGGCGGGCGCCTGGCAGTCCCAGCTACTACTCGAGAGGCTTAGGCAGGAGAATGGCATGAACCCGGGGTGGGGGGAGCTTGCAGTGAGCCGAGATTGCGCCACTGCACTCCAGCCTGGGTGACAGAGTAGGACTCCGTCTCAAAAAAAAAAAAAAAAAAAAAAAAAAGTAGTTTCATTTCCCTACATTACCCTTTGTAAAACGTTTCGTAATTGGTCATTAAATCAGCTTCTAACTCCGGGTCTAAGTAATGATACAAAATTCCAGGATTCCAGTTCTAGTCTCCTTTTTTACCAGCTGTGTCACCTAAGAGTGGCTAATTTTTTTCTGTGTACCTCAGTTTTGTCATGGTAAATGGGGCAAACCTACCTGATAGGACTGTAAGGACTGTGAGTTAGTAAATGAAAGCTGGTTAGGAGGGTGCTTAACATACAGTAAGAATTATTCAGATATTTTTATGTTAATAAGCACACTATCACCCAATGTCACCTATACCATATAGCTATTTATTTACTTTCTCTGATAAAAATTCTAGTTATATTCACTTCATCAGCCTTTACCCCATAACATCACACACTTTCTCTCATCTCTCTAAGCCATTTCAATGTCAAATTGAATCCTGTGTTCTTTGTGATTAAGATCATAATTGATTTTTCTGAATTAAAAGATAATTTATTATATAGTAAAACTTACATTTAAAATCGAATTTGACACGTATTTTCAAGAATGTGCAATTCTTGAAATTTGGGGGTTCAGAGGTCTATGACTACACTTGTTTATTATGTTCTTCATATACAGTTGTTCTCATTTATTTATGGTTTGCTTTCAAGGTTTCAGTTACCCATAGTCAATTGCAGACCAAAAAAGAAAGGGAGAGAGACCACATTCACATAACTTTTATTGCAATATATATATTGTTCGTTGGTTGGTTTGTTTGTGTATTAGTCCATTCTCATCCTGCTGTAAAGAATTGCCCAAGAGTGGATAATTTATAAAGAAAAGAGGTTTAATTGCCTCACAGTTCTGCATTGCTAGGTAGGCTACAGCAAACCTACAATAATGGTGGAAGGCAATGGAGCAGCAGTCACCTTCTTCACAGGGCAGCAGGACAGAGTGAGTGCAAGCAGGGGAAATGTCAGATGATTATGAAACCATCAGACCTCATGAGACTCACTCATTATCATGTGAACAGCATGGGGGAAACCGCCCCCATGATCCAATTGCCTCCCCCTGGTACAGCTGTTGACACATAGGGATTACGGGAATTACAATTCACGATGAGATTTGGAAGGGAACATAGAGCCAAACATATCAGCTCATTTGTTTTTTGAGACAGGGTCTTTCTCAGACTGAAGTGTAGTGATATGATCAAAACTCACTGCAGCCTGGATCTCCTAGCTCAAGCAATCCTGCCACCTCAGCCTGCCTACTATCTGAGAATACAGGCAAGCACAGCTGTGCCTGGTTAATTTATTAACTTTTTGTTGTTGTTGTTGTTAGAGTCTGGGATTTCTATATGTTGCCCAGGCTGGTTTTGAACTCCTGGACTCAAGACATCCTCCTGCCTTGGCCTCCCAAAATGCTGAGATTACAGGCCTGCCCTGGCCAATATATTGCTATAAATTGTTCTAGTTTGCTATTAGTTTTTGTTGTTAATCTTATACTATGCCTAACTTATAAATGAAATTTTATCATAGTTATGTATATACAGGCAAAAACATAGTATATATAGCACTAGGTACTGTCCATGGCTTTAAGTATACACCAGAAGTCTTGGAATGCATCTCTTGTGAATAACAAAGGGACTAATTTATTCTATGTACTCAATTTTTTTGTGTGTTTGCCTGTTTTGTATATAGGTATCTGACAAAAATAGTTTCTAGTGCAGTTGTAGATCTGTCCCCTTTCTTTGTAATTCTGTTCATTTTTACTTCATGTTGTAACTTTCTGTTGGAATATTCCTTTTAATGTAATTTCAGAGCACCATTTATCTCCAATATCTATTTATTTTTAGTCTATTATCATACTATTAAAGCTATACTGGCTTCCTTTTTGTTAATATTTTGTCTTTATTGGTTAATCATTTTTAATTATATTTTTAATTTACTGTCACGTTTGTGTCATTAAAAAGTAGGAATTCTAAAAATTATCATCTGAAAATTCCTCTTTTAATCAACTAGTTAAATCTGTATTTATTCATAGTGATTACTGAACATTTAGATTTGTTATTGTTGGCTTTTTTAATACTTATCATGTCATTTTGTGTGTGGTGTGGAATAGTCTCTTATTTCCTTCTTTCCTGCTTCTTGTTACTTTGATAACTTTTTAATTTTTACTGTCAGATAATATTTCCTGTGTTTTATAACTCTGGAAGTTAACTACTTTAATATAATACTTAATCTTCTTTCTTATATTTTTAACATGTATGTTTAACTAAAAATATCATGAAGTCAATCAACCTGTCTATGCTCCTCCAGTACTTTGAAATTCTACTATAATTTATAATTCTCATATCCCCTTTCAGTCTGTCATGTTATTTATTTCTAATATATTAGTTATTATTTCTTTTAAGCTAACAACCTTTTAACTGATTTTTATTTATATTTATCTAAACATTTAGTTTTAGCCTTCCTCTTCTGTAGAATTTTTTGGTATCTCAATTTTTCCTGGAGTTAGATTTCTGTATTGTGAAGCTCCTGCTTTAGTTTTTCAGCAGGGATCTGGTAATGTTAAATTCTTTTTGCTGAGAATAAACTGCTTATTCTACAATGACAATTTAACTGGAACACTGGTTACATTTACATGTTTGTTTTTTATCTTTTCAAGTTCTGTACAATGTAACCAGCTGTGGATTCTATTGTTTTTGTTTGTTTGCTAGTTTTTATTATTTTGCTCAAAAGTTATTTATCCTTCAACATAGGTGTAAAGATTTATCTATAACATTCCATTTATACAGCAATTCTGGAAATTTCTCATATACTATCTACTGTATTTAGCCTAATAGCCTAGGAAATCTCAATTATTGCTATCATAGTAAGTATATATTAGACCTTCACAATCTAGTCCACATTTTTATTAATATTTTTCTACATTTTATTTCTTTCACTTTGCAGCAATTTGATTAAGGACCTCAGCTCTATTTTCTAGGTCACTATTTCTTTGGTAGTTAATCAATCTAATTTTAGTTTTGAAGACTAAGTTATTCCCGCCCTGAAGTTCTATATGTTTTTCCTTTTCAAATCTGGCAGGTAGTTTTAACCAAACTTGGTGTTTCTGGTTAGCCTCTATCACTTTCCATACTGTCTATCTTCATTATAATTTAGAACATTTTCATTTGAAATGTTACCTTCCATCTCTCTCCTTCCTTACCCTTTAAAGTCAATTTTAGAACTATCATTAGTCTTTACAAAAAAAACATATTTTGGTTTGATAACACTTTACATTGTAACTTTGTTGTACATATTTCTATGCTTACATACATTGTTTCATTCTCTACTCTTCAGAACTTCTTAACATAAATGTATGTCTTGTTAATTCTCAATATTCTTCTTTCAATATAAGCATTTCAGGTAATTGCAGGCTCTCTAATTTCTATTTTAGTGGTATTTTACTCATTTTTATATGTACCCTTTTCCATTTAAAGTAATACATATTTCATTTTTGTTATGACTTCTTTGTTAGGAGTTTTGTGATGTCTTTTTTAAGTGGTTTGAAAAATCATTTTTTTCTTATTTCAAGCTTAGACAATTGTATTTTGATAAGCCACTCTAGATACTAATTCTGTGAAATTTTTTGATATTTTATGGTCAGAATTTTTTTTTTTTTTTTTTTTTTTTGAGACAAAATTTATCTCTGTCGCTCAGGCTGGAGTGATCTCAGCTCACTGCAACTTCCACCTCTCAGGTTCAAGAGATTCTCCTGCTTCAGTCTCCTGGGTGGCTGGGATAACAGGTGCCCACCACCACACTTGGCTAATTTTTTGTATTTGTAGTAGAGATGGGTCTTCACCATGTTGGCCAGGCTGGTCTCGAACACCTGGCCTCAAATGATCTGCCCATCTAGGCCTCCCAAAATGCTGGGATTACTAGGGCGAGCCACCGTGCCTGGCCTCAATATTTTTTGGTCAGATTTTCAAAATAAATCCCCCAAGATGACTTGGCATCACCTGCTGTTATGTGTAACCAGATGCAATTTGATATACAATTTGATAATAATTGCAAAAATAGCAAAAAATGTATAATCTGCTTTTATCAAATTGATTAGCTCAATAGTGTTAACTAATGTTGTTCAAAGTTTAATACATCATTGTTTTTGCTTTGTTTTATTACCTGTCGATTCCTAAGAAGTATGTTAAAACTACTCTTTATGAAAATACATTGTATTTTCTATCCTATTTTCTAAGAGACTTTTATTTTAGCTTGAATTACTAGGTAGATATAGGTACACTTTTTATACATTCCTAGTAAATTGAAATTTTAATTGTTACTTTGTGGCACTCTCTCTAGATCTCACATAGTAATACTCTTTTGAAAAAGCTCTTGATGTATAAAACAACACAGAAAATTGCACAAATCAAAAATAAAGAGTTCAATAAATTTCTACAAAGTGAATGTATGATTGTAACCAATACTTAAATAAAAAGGTAGAAAAATACTAGAGTCCCAGAGAACCCCTAGTGTACCACCCATCAGATAAGAACTGTGAAGAGTTTTAGATTTTACCTTTTTCGTAAGTTGACAAGTAAACATTTTTTCATGTTACTCGTGCTTTAAGATATATATTAATATCACATTCTCATTTAAATCTTCAATCTATAAGCAGCTATTGACAATGAGCACTTTTTCGTCTATTAATGGTTCTTTTACTTTTAAAGTTTTTCACATATCTGGTGCGAATGCCCTGGATTTATGGATCACCTTAGGGACCACTGACATTTTTATAATATTGACTATTTGCAATCCATAGGTATAATAATTCATTACTTTTTCCATTAATTTTTTTAACTTTCATTATTTTTTTATCTTCCATTAATTTTTAATCTTTATATTATTTTCATTAATAATTTGTAATATTTTGTATAGGTCTTACAAATTTTTATTTAATTTATTTTTAGGTATTTGATGCTTTGATGTTATTAAAATGTATTGACATTAAATAGTAGTTTATTTTTACTTGTTAATGGTATGGAAAAACACAATAAATTGTATAGGTAACCTTGAATCCATCAACCTTCCTAAAAGTACTTATCTATTCAAATAAGTCATTTGTAGATTAATTGGAATTTTACTTACACAAGTATGTCATCTATAAAAGTTCTTTCTGTCAAATCTTACGTGTTTTGCTTCTTTTCCTTCCTTATTGTACTATCTAGAACCTCCGTATACTATTGAATAGAAGTAGAAATACCACTTGTCAAGTTCACATCTAGTTCTTAGTGGTAAACATATTAATGAATTAGTAACATATTAATAAATCCTACAAATTATACTGTTCTCCCCAAAATTTTTGTAGACAATGTATTAGGTTAAGAGAATGATTTATTTCCAGTATGCTAGTAATAATGACATTGACCGGGTTCTTAAATTTTAGCAAATAATCATTCTGCATATCTTTTGTTATAGTAAATTAGGTTGATTGACTTTCCAAAGTTTACAGAACCTTGAGTTTCTTGAATAAATCCAAATTTTGTCCTGATGTTTAATCTTTGTTTTAATTCACAATTCTAACATTTTTTATAGATGTTTGCTTTTTGAAGGATTGCCTTGTAATTTTTTTTTTCTTCCTTATAATATTCCTGTCAAGTTTTGGCTGCAATGTTATGTTGGCTTTACAAAACAAGTTGCAAAATTATCCCTACTGTTCTATTTTCTGGAAAGTGTTTATGACAATTACTTTTTAAATGCTTGGAGAAAATACGCTTTGTTATTTTCTCATTTCATTTTCCATATCCCTGTTTTTCTTAGAGATTATGTTTATGAAATCAAATTACTCCATTTAGTATTCATTTTTAAACAAATCTGGCTATACATTGTCTGTTTTCAGTTGTCCAAAATTATTTGCTGTTATTTATAAAGGCTAAGTTTTGCTTGGGTATAAACTTACTTCAAGACATTAAAAAGATCATCCCATTGAAGTCTGGCTTCTATGCTTATTTTGAAAACCCATTGCAAGTGCTACTGTTGTTCTGTTGTTCATTTAATGGCAATGTGCCATTTCTTTCCCTGTGGATATTTTTAATATTCACTCTTATCTTTGCTTTTGATCTGTTTTACTATAATAAGGCTAGATTTGGTTGTATTTAAACCTACTCTTCTTAGGGTTTGCTTATCATCCTGAATATGTGGCTTGACTTTTTCTCATAAGTTTGTGATGATTATTTCTTTGAGTATTGTTCCTTTCCCACAGTCTATTCTCTTTTCCTACAATTCCACTAATACCAACATGAGAACATTTGAGCATGCTCCAAATTTGTTTCTTTTTCATTTATTTCTCTCAGTACTTGAGGTTCTGCATTTTCTAATTTCTTATCTTCCTCTGTCTGATTCCATGTCCAATTTCCAATATTTAATTGAACTCATCCATTAAGTTCTAAGTATTAGTTAGTATGTTTTAAGAGTCTTTTAATATATTCATATTCTCTTGTGAACTCCCAATAGTGCCAACTATTTTTTAATTATTTTTAAAGACTTTCATCAGACTTACATGAATTCCACATACTTTTCTTGTATTTGCTAGCCATCTGGATCATTCCTAACACTTTATATTATGATTTTTTTCTGCATTTTATTTGTAATATGTTAGATATGAGATACATGTTCTTGCTTAGGTAAATATCTAATATTTATTTTTTTAAAAAATTTTGCCCTCAGAGTTGTGTACATAAAAATAATGGAAGTTCTAGACAATTGTTTCTTTTCTCCATAAAGGGCCTATTTTCTTCACTTCTGTCTGCAATTGAGCTAGGTTGGGTATGTTTTGGCATTTGAGTAGACTAAAGTGATCTCTGCTTTGCTTCTGATTCTCAAGCAAGCATCTGAAAAACAGGGGAAAATTCAATTTTGCCATCAAAATATTCCACCTTAGCTCTTAAACATTCAGCCCCATTCAGGTTCAAAATCTTACAAGTATCTTCAGGGGGAAAGTCATGAGTCTGCCGCAGGTATTAAAAATGTTTATTACATAAACAATAAAAGTTTGTACTTGTGTGTGTACATGTTACAATTGCTGACATTAGCCTATGCTCTGTGCTTATACTACATCCTTTTCTCACACTTTCAGCAATATATAGCTAAATTACACTAGTTCTGGAAAAAGAGAGACTCTGTGAAAAATTATGTCCTAAAAAATTAAGAAATATTGTTTATGAACAGCAACCTTCTACCTAGAAATAGAAAATTAAGTTAAAATCTTGGTTTTAAAATAATACGTGTGAAAATTATATATTTCTGTCTGCCTTAGCCCAACATCAGATGCTTTGACCCCCTGAATGTACCCTACATTTTGTGCTGTAATGTTGCACTTACGAACAAGTCTAAGGATATGTATACCCTTATACCCTCAAATTTTCTAGCTAATTTGACGAAACTTATTTCAACGTAATTTTTCAAACAAAGTGTTGTTTTTAAAGTGACATTATTATTTGCCTCCCTAGAGTAAGCAACAATTTAATAGTTTGGTATTATATCCATAATATTTAATCATAACATGTTAGATGAAAGATACAACTCGTTAATATAAACTACAAACTCAGTGGTGGATTTGAATGTGAATTCAGTATCTGACTTTATACTCAAAATCATTGTGAAACGCTGCTTTGGTTTAAAATCCTACTGCATTTTTATTACCCCCTTTCTCATTCTCAGTATGGAACCTGATGTTGTATCATGGTGACATGGTGACACTTCCTTTTTTTTTTTTTTTTTTTTTTTTTTTTTTTTCCTTGAGACGGAGTCTCGCTCTGTCGCCCAGGCTGGAGTACAGTGGTGCGATCTCAACTCATTGCAACCTCCTCCTCCCGTGTTCAAGCGATTCTCCTGCCGCAGCCTGCCGGGTAGCTGGGATCACAGGCACGCGCCACCACACCCGGCTAATTTTTTTTGTAATTTTAGTAGAGATGGGATTTCACCGTGTTAACCAGGATGGTCTTGATCTCCTGATCTCGTAACCCGCCTGCCTCGGTCTCCCAAAGTGCTGGGATTACGGGCGTGAGCCACGGTGCACGGTGGACACTTCCGTTCTTTAGTAATAATAAAGGATATGTGAACACATGCAAATGCTGACTTTGACATATTAAGTAATACACCTAATGTATTCCATGTGTTTTATAAACAAATTAAGAATTAAACAAAAAAAAGTAAGGTATTCTTTTACCTGCATGTTTATAGTTTAAAGATTTTGTATATATAATTTCATTTCAAGTACTATTAACATTTGCTAAATACAAATTTCTCTAATACATAAGTACTGTTAGTAGAGTTTTAGTTATCAGATAAATGAGAAAATTAAACTATTTACATTATATAACAGTTAAATTTAGAACAACCAGTTCATTATTATATCTAGCTGAATTTATATTTGGAATAAACCATCAACAGAATCTTTAAATAATAATAAAAATGAGGTGGATCTGATTAGGTGACAGCCCAGTAGAGAAATAATAAAATTATCTGTTACATGCTTGAAAAAATTCAAATCTTAAGCACCTTTCTCATTTAGTGGCTAAACCTATGAATATGTTTATAGAGAAAAAATGTATTATTTTGTTTAATTCTTAAAATACAGAATATGATTCTGTAAGTTCTTTTAAAAATGTTTAACCATACTAGAAATGCATAATATATTTTCATTCAAAATAATTCAAACTCTCATTCAAAATGTATTATTTACATCCCAGCGTTCTTTAAAAAGTAATTATCGATGTTCTGTGTATTTTTACAAAAAAATACCTGGAAAAAAGTATTTAACATAAATTGCAATATAACATACCTATAATTCTGCAAGACTTCTCTTTACACTAATCGCTTATTTGTTAATTTCTCTAGTTAGCTTATTATCTTATCTCTTACATATTACTCCATAGTATGTCTATAGTGTGATTATCATTGTTATTTCCCACTCTCCAGATATTTAGGGAGGCTCTAGCTTTTTGTTACTATAAATAATCTTAAATTAACATCCTAGAATATACACTTCTGTGTTAATACAATTACACTTACCTAGAATAGATTCTAAAACATTTATTAATATATCAATGTATTTATTTATTTTAATGTGTATTGGCAGGTTTCCCTTCAAACTAAATGCTCCAGTCTAAAGCATTACCTAAGAAATTATCTCACACGAGTCAGAATGGGTATTATTAAAAAGTCAAAAAATAACAGATGCTGGCAAAGTTGTAGAAGAAAAGGAACACTTTTATGCTGCTGGTGGGAGTGTAAATTAATTCAACCATTGTGGAAGACAATGTGGTAATTCTCCAAATGCCTAGAAACAAAAATACCATTTGACACAGCAATCCCATTACTGGGTATATATCCAAGGGAATATAAATCATTGTATTATAAAGACACATGGATGCATATATTCATTGCAGCACTGTTCACAATAGAAAAGACATAGAACCAACCCAAATGCCCATCAATGATAGACTGGATAAAGAAAATGTGCTACATATACACCATGGAATACTATGCAGCCATAAAAATGTATGATATGATATTGTTTACAGGAACATGGATGGAGCTAGAGGTCATTATCCTTAGCAAACTTGCACAGGAACACAAACCCAAATACTACATATTCTCACTTATAAGGGAGCTAAATAATGAGAATACCTGGGCATACTGAGGGAAACAACACACATTGGGGTTTATTGGAGGGTGGAAGGTGGAGGGTGGGAGAAGGGAGAGGATATGGAAAAATAATGAGTACTAGGCTTCAAACCTGTGTGATGAGATAATCTGTACAACAAACCTCCATGACACTAGTTTGTGTGTAAAAAAAAAAAGCCTGCATATGTAACCCTGGACTTCAAAGTTAAATTTAAAAAATGAAATTAAAAAACAACAACAACAACAACAACAAAAAACATTTACCAGTGTTCAAAACCACATTTGAATGGTCCTTGTCTTAAAATAATATGTTAATGCTTAGATAAGCCAGTGAGTCCAAATCAGTAATGAACAGGTAGTAATAATAGTAACCAGAGATTATGTATTAAAATGTTCTTTTTTTAAAGACTATGTATCTTTTTCAAAATACCTGAAGAAAAATAGTAAAGAAATATACTGTTTAAACACAGATTCAATCTCTCCTAATAAAACATAAAAATAAAGACATAAGATTTGACTGTTTCCAAAGAACTTAACAGCATTTTACATGTAGTATTTTTTCACACATAAAGCTATCTTGCATCTAACAAGGTAAAATTTACAGTTAGTAGCATCTAGTAAAAAATCACCTCATAATAAAAAGTGAATCAATAAAAACTATTTGAAGAAATTGTTTAGATGAAAGTATTCCTAGACATTAAGATATATGACTGTATTATATATATTCAGAAACTAGATGAATCATTGAACTTATTAAGTAGAAGCATAGAAGATATAAAATAAAAATATGAAGAATAAAATTACAATGCCTGAAAAAATCCACCTGGTGGGATTTATGGAAGAGTAGACATTGTAGAAAAATAGGTAAGTAAACTTGAGGACATAGAAATAGAAACAATGCAAATAAAAGAGATAAAACAATTAAAAATAACAAAATATCAGTGAACGGCAGGATAATTGCAACCAGTCAATATCACATTGTTTTCTCAAAAAAATGAGTAAAGGAGAGAAGAAATATTGAAGATATAATAACCAACATTTCTCAGATTTGATAAGTGTAAACTCACATTTTCAAGTAGCTCCCCAATACCCCAGAATCCTCCATTCAAAAAAAAAAAACTGGATAAAATGATACTATGTCACATCATGATGAAATTGCTTTCAACAAACCATGAAAACAGAAAATTTAAAAATTAGAAGGAGAAAATAACACATTATACATTCAGAAAGCAGATTTCTCATCAGAAATAACACAAGTTGTAACACAATGGAGCAACATATTAAAACACTGAAAAAAATAGTACCTAACCCAGAAAAATATTTTTCAAACATAAAGTTAAAATATATTTTTTCAGAAATGCAAAATTTGAAATCCTTCATTGCTAGTAGATCTCCACTGAAAAAATAATAAAGAATTGGTAAAAAAAAAAAATAGAAATAATGAATAAGACCTACTACTTGATAGCAGAACAGGGTAAATATAGTTGATAATTACTTAATTGTACATTTTTAAACAACTTTAAAAAGTGTAATTGAATTGTTTGTAACTCAAAGGACAAATACTTGAGGGGATGGATACCCTATTCTCTATGATGTGTTTATTTCACATTACATGCCTGTATCAAAATATCTCATGTACCCCATAAATATATGCACCTACTATGTAACTGCAGAAGTTAAAAATAGAAAAATAAAAATAAAAAATAAATAAACTCTTGCAAACAAAAGAAAAACACCAGATGGAAACCTGTATCTAAAATAAGAAGTGACAAATTCTTGAAATGGTAAACACCATACAAAGCATGAAGATTTGTTTTCTTAATTCTTATTTTCTTATTTTTTTAATATCAGCTTTTTAAAGCAAAACAATATATGGCAAGGCATTTTTTCATATTATTTAAACTGATTTAAAAGTAATAACAAAGGTGTGGAGGGAAAACAACTGAACACAGTTGTATGTATAGGGTGTGTTTTAAGGTTCTTACACAAAATCTCTCTCTTGTTTCATCCTTTCTTTCCTGTTTGGACTCTAAATTTTGAAATACAAACGTAATATATGTACAAAGAAGGCATCAATTACCTACTTTATGAAGTATTTCATATACAGAAAATTTATATAACATAAAAGATTCACTCTTATAACAGTATACATCTGAACAAAATTTCTGTTAAGTTTATAAAGAAAATTCTAGGCCAACATCCTAATACAGTTTTGTTTTAAGGATTAACTGAAAGAGAAGCTTATCCTAATTTAGGTTAGAGAAAATTCATATTTTCTATATGAATAAGAATAGGCCATTAGAAAAATAAAATATAAAAGTTACATATAAGTGGTTTCAAGGACAACTGCTACCATGGGTTGAAAATCTTACTTATACCACATGAAAAGGTTTTAATGAAAAACAGTAACCTATCATCATGCCAAAATTGATATCAAAATTTGCATAATCAAATTCCTCAAAATCAAGGCAGAATATCTATGAAAAATAGAAAATGTTTGCCATACTTATTCATTCAGATTTCCTTTGATTTTAATTCTAATCATTTATCTGATAATGATAGTCCATTTGATGTCTAAAATCCATGGGTAAAATTAAGAAAATTTTAAACTGAGAAAAATGGCATAAGCTAAAAACTCGATGGTGTATTGTAAAGTTAAGTGGATTTGAGCTAGACCGACTTTGGTTCAGATCTTAACTTTTTAAAATCATAGTCATCACGTCTAGATAAGTCCCAAAACCATTTTGACTTTAAAAGCTCCTAACTAGAAATTGACATATAAATTTAGTTTGATTATTACATTAATGAATATATGTGAGATATCTAATACATAACCTTCCTTGTAAATAAATCAATCTGTATTTATTTTCAATTTACTACAGAGTTTCAAAGCATCTTTGAAATAAAAATATTGTTACTGCTTTATGAAGTAAAGAATAGTGAGTTATTGAATATAAAATTAAACAAGGAGCATAAGAAATTAAATAAGTAGCATCTCTTTTATTGCTTTTGCAATTTTTTATAAGGATGTACACTTAGAGAGACCCAGGTTTAACAATTTTGAAAAGCAGAGAAAGTTCAAGATTTTTATTATAATATGGGGAAGACAAAGTTAACATTGATAAATATAGAATTTTAAAAATTATTTTCTACAGTGTTATGTCCACAAATAGTATTTGAAAATGATTTTGTAAATGAGCAAGCATTGTCTTTTGTGTAACTTTCAGCTAACTATAAAAGCATGGTTACCTACTGACTTTGACTTCCAGAAAAAGGCAAATGTGGAAAAACAGACTTGATTTATTGTAAGAAGAATTAAATTTGAAGTGAGGGTTTTGAATAATAGCTACAGCTGAAATATTACCATAGGATAGTACTTACATGAGTACAGATGGGTAAAACTTTTTCCGTGGAGATCTTAACCACTTAGACGGAATGTTAAAACACATGGTTAATGGAAAAACTGGAATAGTTGCCTTGCCTCACTAGATTCAGTTTTTCTAAGAGACTCTCCCTGTTCACTTGGACTGTGAGATGAAGAGGGAGAAAGTAGTTAGTAAGGAAGGTCAGTTATCTAAAGATTCACTTGATTATGTATATAATTATCAGAAAAAATTCTCAGAATCATAAATTGTCTACCTGAAGTTTTGTCTATAATTCTAAGGTTGAATTTCTAAATTCTGTAGCTACCCTTCTACTTGGAAAGATTAAAGAAGCTGTATATTGGAGAATTTTCACAACATT
Source organism: Macaca mulatta (assembly GCF_049350105.2). Lineage (NCBI taxonomy): Eukaryota > Metazoa > Chordata > Mammalia > Primates > Cercopithecidae > Macaca > Macaca mulatta. The sequence goes on along the minus strand of NC_133410.1, from coordinate 144,819,964 downwards.
TCCTGATTTATCACAACTTATTTATAAAATTTGTGAATCTCTTAAACTCAAATATGTGACCATAATGCTAGTACAGTGCAATTTGAAACTTACAGTAAAATGTAAGTTATCCTTATTTTTCAATTTTAATTGTAGAAATATATTAGGTGTAAAGGTCACTGGAACAGAATACAATAACTCTGAAAATCAAAAGCATATTCATTTATTGAAAAAAAATTAAGAGCATTTAAAATAGGGGAGAAAGTGGTTAATCATCCAATAACTAGATACTGAGCCAATGATTACAAAAATTATTTTAATATTTGGAAAACATGCATTAATTTGACTCCATAAATCAAAATGGTTTTATTATAGAAAAAATAATTAAAATGAAAAATAAGAAGAGAAAAGTAAGAGAATAATATACTTGAATATGTTTATATTCTCAGAATGGCAAGGGAATTCTAAAATTCTAAAAATTAGTAAAAGTGAATATTACTAAATAGTATTATTAAGTTTGGCTCTGCAAGTTCCAAAACTGTCTAAATGCAAATATATATAGTGAGAAATTTAAATAAAATAGAAAAAAATATAAACCAAATTTAAAGAGAACAACTTCCTTGAGAAATATTCACATTATATAACAAAAAATTAGATAAGGAGATCTTCTGAATTAATTCAAGCCAATGGTTTATTCTATAATATCTATTAAACTATCAATCAGCGGTTTGCACTTAAAAAAACACTGTAGTGAGAGCCAGATTTCTGGTTATAATGCTAATGCTCATTATTTTTGCATTAGTGATGTGTCTTGAGTCAGTCACTTAATAGCTATGTTTTTAATTTCATTATTTGCAAAATGAAATTTTAGACTGAATGATTGACAACTTTTTTTTTTTTTTTTGAGGCGGAGTCTCCCTCTGTTGCCCAGGCAGGAGTGCAGTAGGGCAATCTCCGCCCACTGCAAGCTCTGCCTCCCGAGTTCAAGCCATTGTCCTGCCTCAGCCTCTGGAGTAGCTGGGACTACAGGCGCCCTGCTAATTTTCTGTATTTTTAGTAGAGACGGGGTTTCACTGAGTTAGCCAGGACGGTCTTGATCTCCTGACTTCGTGATCCACCTACCTTGGCCTCCCAAAGTGCTGGCATTACAGGCGTGAGTCACTGCGCCAGGTAGACAGCCTTTTTCTTGTGATAATACTATATAATTCGTAGTAGTGGATAACTCCATAGGTGTTGAAATAGAAGCCATGCTTCTCATCCTTAGGACTTTACATTTCAGCTGAGGTTATATAATAATATATGTGCACACAATTACTGCTAGTTGTAAATAAATTCCAAATATGTGTAATTGTTAACATCTGCTCTAAGAATTCAGAAAGAATAAATATATTGGCTTTGTTATTTGTTTAAGAAGATCAGGAAAGGATTTACAAAAGTTCCGATAAGTGAGGAAGGCATTTCAGGGTATTGAATAATCAAAGAGATCTTGAGGAGGCAAGCTGAGTCGTGTTCCAGGACACAGAGTGGATGTGGTTGACTGAGGGTGGCCTCAGATCTCCTTCCCAATCCTAAAGTCACATTGTTTATAGCCATAATATACTAGCATTACTCGGAAAAAATAGCTTAGTTACCATGGAAAAAGATGAGGTAGAAAGCAACTCATATTCTAAGGAATCAAGACATTGCTGGTCATTAATACACTGTCATTTAAATGCCTTTGACATATCAAAATGTTAACCTGTATGTGTGTGTGTGTGTGTGTGTATTATATATAATATATATGAAAAAAGATGAGGTAGAAACCAACTCATATTCTAAGGTATCATGACATGGCTGGTTGTTAATACACTTTCATTAAATGTCTTTAAATATCAAAATTTTAACCTGTGTGTAAAAATATGCATGGCTAATATGTGAAAGCTGTTGAGAGCAAATTCTAATGTTTTTGAGAAATACAAACAAGATCACATTAATTATACTACATTTCATAGGTTTCTTCACCTGTCTTATTCAATTAGTAAAATGATTTTGCTTTCTAATTTATGTCTGATGTTATGGAGCTCGATAATCTCATGTAGATTCACATGGCTTCAAAATACAGAGTCAAGTCAAACAGTAATATTCTGTTCTATCTCTACTTAAAAAAGCAAAAGATATGACAAAAATAAAATAATATATCATAGGTAACTGTTTTTAATTAAAATTATTTGGAATATTACATACTTTTATTTTAAGGTTTTATTACAAGCACAGATAAAATGTTACCATTTAAAACAAAGAAAACCAAGATTTTCTCTCAAATATTGAAATTTTGAAAGTAATTGATAAAAGATTATAAATGCTAATTTTTATTTAAAGTAACTGGAATTTCAAAGAATATTAGTTATATTTAATTCTCTTTACATACCTGAAAAGAAAAATTTGGCACTAAAGAATGTCAAACAATTGAATTGTATCCTTTTATGTTTCAATAAGATAAAACTCAAGACTACTTGCCATGGTCCTCTAATTGCATTTCAGTTTATATATAGGGTGTGTTTTAGTCTATTCTCATACTGCTAATAAAGACATACCTGAGACTGGGTAATTTATAAAGGAAAGAGGTTTAATGGACCCACAGTTCAGCATAACTGAGGAGGCCTCACAATCATGGTGGAAGAGAAACAAGAAGCAAAGACACATTTTGCATGGTGGCAGTCAACAGAGCTTGTGTAGGGGAACTCAACAGAGCTTGTGTAGGGGAACTCCACTTTATAAAACTCTCAGATCTCATGAGACTTATTTCCTATCACAAGCACAGCACAGGAACAACGTGCCCCCATGATTCAATTACTCCTCACCAGTTTCCTCCCATGGCACATGGGAATTATGGGAGTTATAATTCAAGATGAGATTTGGGTGGGGACACAGCCAAACAATATGAGGGTGGCAGTAAAACATGGAAAAAATGATATTACTTTTCCATATAAAATAATACCAATAAGCTATTATGTGTTTGCCTATGTTTTCAGATTGAATGTCATGTAATACCAAACATAGTGCCTGAAAATATGATCATTAGTTGAGAGCTGATTAAGGAAAACATATGCAGCATTAGTGCTCATATAACTTTTATAAAATTATACAGAGGACATTATAATGATTACCAACAGTGAAGTTTCATCTTCCTGCTTGGATTTATGTATATGTGTAGCTCTGATTATCTAAAAATGTATACAGTTAATGCAAGGGTTATGCTTAACATAATGGAAAATGTGACTTTCTCTTTTAAATGCGTCTGTCTCATTTTTTAGACTTTAAAATATGTATAAATCTTTAATTTTAGAAATTTCAACAAAATTTGCATCACAAATATAGAGAAAACTAAAATACTGTGCAGTTAATTCTGAATATGTGAGATCATGGAGTAGGTGAAAATATGTTGGTCTTCCAGAAGGTCAGAACAAAAGTTATATATCATCTAAATATTTTATCTGGGATCTTTTAATGTTTCATCCTTTCAAAAAAATGCATGACTATTGTTTAACAAAAGTAAAAGTACCTTCCATACATCAGATTTCTAATCTGGTTCTAAATCAAAATAAATTTTAACTTGGGCATTTAAAAAAAATGTTACTTCCACCAAAACTGCTAACTTCCTCTAGTTATCAAGTTTTCCATTCAGATGTCTCTTATATCTCTTACAATTCTGAGATTGAAGATTTTAACAACAAGGTTGATTGTCTTCCCTTCCCACTGATGATGTTACATGATTAGTACCATTAATGGCACCTTCAATTTAATGCTAACGTGAATAGACTGTATCTGTAATTTTTCATATAATAATTTATATGTTATCAAATTAAAAACAGATAATCAAGAAAGTATGTCAATGTTTTTCAAAGATGAAAACTAGTTCATAAAATTATAGTTAAAATGAAAACACATTCAAAGGTTGAATGAAGTATGATCGGATCCTAGGTTGAGAAATGTAGCTTATTTAACATGCCAAGTAATCAACATTTTTATGTTTTTAAGGCAGTTCCCTATGTTTCCACATTTAATAAATTTAAAAAGTATTAATTGTTTTCCTTTACTTTTGAAAGTGATTATTCACACTGATTTGCCTACGCTTTGGCTCCTTAGGTTGGAACTGGGTCTAAAATGAAAAGAAAAAGCCAGGGGTATGGCAATTTGAGCAATCTGGCATAAAATAATAGCAGTTGACACTGAAGAATCAGTTGAGATTCTATTACCTGAAAGCAGACATTGCAGTAATCTGGTGTTCCTTTTGTTCTGGACAACAGCATTTACTCTAGAGCCAAATGAAATGCTTTCTACTGCTCTCTTAGAAATGTGCAACAGAGTTCTTTGGATAAATTTATCTTTAAAGTCTTGAGAACAGCTAACTCCAGCAGTCAATTCCCGGCTAAAGTGGCATAATCTCTGGCAGCGTACACATGAGCATATAAAGATTGTTCTAATAGTTTATGGTATGCAAATATAACTCAACACTCGATAATAGAGAAATGTTAATGTTTTATATTAATTTTAATATTTCAAAAGAAAAAATAAATACCCAATTAAACATAACATATATTTCATCTTTTTAATCTTTGTTGAAAAATTATACTTCATATAATCTTTAAATTTTAAAAATTTGCCAATAATTACTTTCTGTGAAAATAATTTATGTTGGCCAAATTATGTTTGTAATAGCCACTATTTGAGAAATTAGTTTTAAAATACAAAAATAAATGCCTTCGGGAGATTCAACATGTAATTATAGTCCCACTACTTGTTATATCCTACTTAATGTGCAAATAAAATTGTCTGTATGTTAGGAAACTAACTTTAATATTTGTCTACCCAAAAATCCTCCAAAGTTTCCCCTTTTTTCTTGGAAATCCAGGTTCAGAAGAATGGAGATAGGAGTGAAGAAAAGACATATAATTTTATGGAATAAGAAAAAAGAGGTAAGGATAGGTTGTTTGATATTAACATTCTATGCTTGATTATAAGAGTTAAAAACCTGAAAAATCAGGGGAAACAACACAAAACCCTCATATCTTAAGCCACATGCTATCAAAACACAAAAATGCTCAGTGTCCCAAGCTTTAAAAATAGCATTGCACCATGGAAATTTTAAAGTTAAAAATAATATGCCTCTTAAATTGAGGTCAACTTATAACTGACAACTGGTGTTCACACATTGTTTCCAAATATATTCATGTTCAACTCACAACAATGTCTGTAAAAAATGTAAAATTAGAAGCAGTAAATAACATACCATGAATTCATAAAGGGGTAATGTTTTTGGAAAAGGAAAATGCTACCAAAAAGTAAAAATAAAAGACAGTAGGGGCCTTGTATTTATTATCAACACCTTTTGTACTTCTGGAAAATACCATTTTAAACTGTATACCATAAAAGACACTATTCCCCAGACACTGACAATGGACATTCATACAAACAGCAGAGTGCATTGATTGCTTATCTGTTTATCAGTGTATTTATGGATGCATTTATCTATCTCTTCTTTGGAAAACAGATAAGAAAACAGGATAAACAAGTAATAAACTATGCTAATTTTTTGAAATTTGAACTAATATTCAAAATTAAAAAAGAAAATTTCCTAGGCAAATGCCAAATTAACTGAATGAAATGTGATCACATACTCATTGGTGATTGAAATTGCCGTTGGTCTTTCAATATTGAACACTTGAAAAAATGTTCAAAAAGTACCATCTTTCTTTCAAAGCAAATATTGCACTGAATAATGTTAAATAGGCAAGGGAAACTTTACTTAAGGCTATTGCAACAAAAAAAAGAGACCAGAAGTGAGTCTGAACTCAACTCTGACTCAACAAAAGGCAGTAGAGATTTTAAAGGCTGCTGTGAAAGGGAGATCATTGGCCATCTCTGTTTGCTTATTGGCTTTACCCAATACAAAAGTAAACTTTCTCATTATCTGCATGACAGGAGGTAGTTTTCCAGCTTGAATCCAGGTGCCTACTGATATTAGGCCTCTACCCTCCTACAGAAACTGAGATAGAGGCTCTATTATTTTTGTTGTTTAAAGTTCAAAGTGTCCTTGAAAAGTACATTCCTAGATTGTGAAACTGGCAAAAAGCTGGGATATTTATATTTCTGAAAGACAGAAAGAATTTACAATGACAAGATTTCTAAAGTAAATCCCCTAAGAAAAAGGTGGTCAGGCACCTAGTGTGAAGAAACTTGTCTGAAGTTTACGCACACCGAGGGGATAGGAGTAAGGCCTTCTTGGTCATTTTAAATAAGCTTCAGTGTTTATTTTACAACATCTTTTTGTTTAATTAAACTTATCTCAGTATATTTTTTAAAAAGATTTACAAGCTTATAAAGATTTTTTTTACATTGTTATGTAAAATTTTATATTTAACTTATTGTGAGAATAATGTAAGCTTTGAATCAATTTAAGGATACTTTAGTCCACCAGAAAAAAATAAAATGACAAATGAATGTAAATAGTTTTCAACACCTAATATGTTTATATAGTATTAATCATTTTAATTTGCTGTTACAGCACCACTTGTTTTTTCTTCCTCCAATTCGTTCAGCTACCTACCTCCTAAACATAGGGCTGTCCCTAGGATATGCTAAGCCAGGGAAATTTTTTTCTTTCTTTTTTTTTTTCTTTTTTTGTGAGACAGAATTTTGCTCTTGTTGCCCAGGCTGGAGTTCAGTGGTGTGATATCAACTCACTGCAACTTCCTAGGTTCAAGTGATTCTCCTGCCTCAGCCTCCTGAAAAACTGAGATTACAGGCACACACCACCACACCCAGCTAATTTTTTGTATTTTTAGTAGAGACAGGGTTTTATCATGTTGGCCAGGCTGGTCTCGAACTCCTGACCTCAAGTGATCCACCCGCCTTGGCCTCCGAAAGTGCAGGGATTACAGGCGTGAGCCACCGTTCCCAGCCAGAAATATTTTTTTATGATACTTTTGTCTATATACATTATTTGAGGTACCTCATGTCAGCTGATCAACATCATTCTCTTGCTTATTGGCACACATCCTGTGAAAGAAATTCTGTACAGGCCAACAGGAATAACTTCTTCACAAGGTTGCTGTCATCCTGGAACCTAGAGAAGCCACATACCACTGAGTCTCCCATAGGAGAAAGATACAGAGCTCCTTATGACATCTAGTTGACCCACGGCCAAGGTGGTCAGTGAGAATTCCAAGAAAAGAGGTTCACAGAGGGGCTCATATCTACCACCACTGGAGAGACCCTGTAGTTCCTCAGGTATCCCTAAGAATTCAGATAACTTTCAGAAAGGACCCCTAAAGCTTGTGGAATTGCAATCTAAATGTTAGTGTTGTCTCCTTGTGTTGTTTTCACTACCCATAGGCCATTCTCTCCTTTCACCTAGCCAGTGCTCATCAGCCTTAAAATCTCAAGTTAAGCTGCACTAGGAAAGATTTCCAGGCCTCCTCTGACTAGACTCAACCATCTATTTTTTATCTATTTTAAAGTCGTACCCTTCTCATCGTATCATTAAACATAGTTATATTTAAATAACAATCTGGACAATTATTTAATGGCTATCTTGGAAAGACTGTTACCTTAATGAGTTCAATGATTCTTTCCCACCCCTACCCCCACCCCATTCTCTATTATATAACACAGATCTTGTTAACATGATCCATATTTGATGCATATTGATGAATAAGTACAACTATTTTTGAAATCATTTTATTTTATTTATTAATTTCAACTTTTATTTTATACTCAGGGGTTACATGTTGTAAAATTCTTATGTTTTTCCCACCCCTGTATTGAAAAATACTGCATAATTCCCATATAGATTCCTATATTATCTGTATTAATTCAGTTTGGATTGGATGTAAATATTTCGAATTTTCTCCCAGGTTGTAGTTATTATAAGTTTGTTACACTGGATAGCCATTTTACTTGTACTATTCCTTAGTCTTATCAAAACTGGGGTAAACATAATAACTTTCATATTGAAGATGATAATAAAGATAACAAAGTTTTATGTATTTTGCCAAGTGAACACACTTTGTAAGTAGCAGAGCCAGACTTCTGCCACAAGCTAACTTACTCCAGAGCTCGTATCTTTATATTATCTTAGTTCATCAAGAATATATTGTTTTTACTTTGCTATGGAGACACAAGAAATTTTCACGGATTACTATATTTGGCACACATTTGTTTAATGCATATGGATTAGCAGGCTCAACACAACAAAAACAACAAAAAATAGTACTATTATAAAACATTATAAAAGCAACAAGAGAAATATCCAGAGAATGATTTGCAATTACAAGGAGAAGTCACCTAACTTAACCTTACCTTGTGAGAAATTAAAGGCAGTATGTAATCTATGCCTTGAAAGATGAGCAAGATCTGGACTTGTGGACAAAAATTATACCAGGAAAAATGCAGAAGGGCAAAATAAAAATGCATATAATTAAAGAAAGAACAGAATACCACTATGCAAATATGATTATATGTTCTTCTAAGAGAAACAAATGACTGTCATGCTCATAAAAGACCTGATTAATGGAAAGCATGAATGTTAACTTGAACCTTGATGTTTAAGATGAGTTTACTTAAAAGGATGAGCAGGTATAGAGGGATGTGCTTATAGAGAGCATACAGAAAGCCTATGTAGAAAAGTTTTGACAAAAGTCAACATGGATGAGTTGAATTGCTTCAAAATGATTTAATGAAAGAAATGCATTAGAAATATTATTTACACTTACATTGTACTAAATAGTTTTGGTGAAATAAATTAGTTAATGATACTGCAAAAATTATTAGTTAATTGGACTTGAAAACAAGTAAGGTTGAGACAAACAAATGTTATTCAGTGCAGAGTCTTCAATTCATACATAAATAAATACTGAGAACTATAGCAGCTGACTTGGAAATGTGGAGAGAATAGTCGATGTTAACTTCCAGAGTTAATCAGCTGATAGGAATAGAAATATGGAAATCATCTTCTTTCAAATAAATTAAGGTTATAACTTCTCTTTGTATAATTGTTGACAATTTATGTGAAACAATTTATACAATGATTAGATCCCACACATTAAATTTTTGAAATCTTGTATAAAGATTAAATCAAATTTAAATATACATATATGCATTAGTGTGAAAGTGGTTTTGGAGTTCTATAGAAACTAACTACCAAAAGACATTTCCCATAGTAATTTGGTTCTAAAGTAGAAGATGACTAAATATTCATAAATCAGGTTCTTCAGATATTAGAAAAAATAAGCTTGAGAAATTATAGTATTTGCTATACAAAAGCAGAAGAACTCCTCATTTCAATCAAAATTAAATTTAGGATAGGCGCAGTGGCTCATAATTGAATTTACATACATACATACATAATTGAAATTACAAAGTGCTTGTAATTTCAGCACTTTGGGGGGCCAAGGTGGGCGGATCACTTGAGTCCAGGAGTTTGAGAGCAGCCTGGCCAACACTGAGAGACCCCTTTTCTACTAAAAATACAGAAATTAGCTGGGCATGGTGGTTTGTGCCTTTCTCCATTTTATGCTTTTGTTTTGTCAAAAATCAGTTAGTGGTAATTATTTGGCTTTATGTCTGAGTTCTCTATTCTGTTCCATTGGTCTATATGCCTATTTTTATAATAGTACCATGCAGTTTTGGTAAACACAACCTGGTAGTATAGTTTGAAGTCGAGAAAAGTATTAGATCATTCTCACACTCCCATAAAGACATATCTGAGCCTGGGTAATTTATAAAGAAGAGAGGTTTAATTTATGTGGCGTTCCCTATGATCAGCTGACAGAGGAGGAGAAGAGAGAGAGTTAAGGGAGAAGTGCTTTCAAACAACACACTTTCAGACAACCAAATCTCATGAGAACAGTAACAAGTAGAGTCTGCTCACGTGATTCAATCACCTCCCACCACATCCCTCCTCCAACACTGGGAATTACAATTCAACATGAGATTTGGGTGGGAACACAGAACCAAACCATATTATTTTGTACCTGGACCCTCCAGAATCTCGTATCTTCTCACATTTCAAAGCACAATCATGCCTTACCAATAGTCCCCCAAAGTGTTAACTCATTCAAGCATTAATTCAAAAATCCAAGCCCAAAGTCTCATCTGAGAAAAAGTAAAACCCACTGTCTATGAACCTGTAAAATCAAAAACAAGTTAGTTACTTCTTAGATACAATGAGAGTAGAGTCCCTATTGGGTAAATAGACCCATTCCAAAAGAGAGAAACCAGCCAAAACAAAGGAGCAACAGGCCTCATGCAAGTCCAAAACCCAGCAGAGCAGCCACTAAATCTTAAAGCTCCAAAATAAAAAGCTTGGACTACATGTCTCACATCCAAGACACACTGATGTAAGGGATGAGCTCCCAAGTCCTTGGGCTGCTCTACCCCTGTGGCTCTGCAGGGTACAGCCCCCACAGCTACCTACATGGCCTGGTATTGAGTGCCTGCAGCTTTTCCTGGGACATGGTGAAAGCTGTCTGTGGATCTACCATCCTTGGGTCTGAAGGATGGTGGCCCTCTTCCCACAGCTTCACTAGACAGGACCCCAACAGGGACTCTGTGTGTGGGCTCCAACTCCACATTTCCCATCTCCACTGACCTAGTAGAAATGGTCCAGGAGGGACAACTGTAGCAGACTTCTGTCTGGACCACCAAGCATTTACATACGTCTTCTGAAATCTAGACAGATTCTCCTAAACCTCAACTCTTACATTCTGTGCACCTGCAGGCTCAAAGCCATGTGGAAGCTACTAAGGCTTCTGATGGCTTACACCCTCTGGAACAGTGGCCTAAGATATATCCTGGCCTCTTTAAGCCACAGTTGGAGCTTGAGTACCTGAGATGCAGGATGCCATGTCCCAAGGCTGCACAGAGCAGCGAAGCCCTGGGCCTGGCCCCCCAGACTCGTTTTCCCTCCTAGACCTCAAGGCCTGTGATGGAAGGGGCTGCTGCAAAGGTCTCTTTAATGATCAGGAGACATTTTCCTCATTGTCTTGGCTATTAACATTCCATTCTTCTTTACTTATGCAAATTTCTACAGCCTTGAATTCCTCTCAGAGAATGGGATTTTCTTCTCTTCCGTATGGTCAAGCTGCAAATTTTCCAAACTGTTATGTTCTACCTCCCTTTAAAATATAAGTTCTAGTTTCAGGTCATGTCTTTGTTTATGAAAATGAGCATAGGTTATTTAGAAGCAGACAGGCTACTTCTTGAATGCTTTGCTGCTTAGTTTTTTTTTTTTTTTTTTTTTTTTTGCTATATATCATAAATCATCTCCCTCAAGTTCAAAGTTACAGATCTCTAGAGCAGGGGCACCATGCCGCTGTCTCTTTGCTAAAGCATAGCAAGTCTGACCTTTGCTCCAGCTTCTAATAAGTTCTTCATCTTCATCTGAGACTACCTCAGCCTAGAATTCAGTGTCCATATCACTATCAGCATTTTGGTCACAACCATTCAACAAGTCTCTAGGAAATTCCAAACTTCTTCTCATCTTTCTCTTTTCTTTTTAGCCCTGGTAGAACTGTTCCAACCTCTGTGTATTACCCAGTTCCAAATTAATTTCCACATTTTCAGGTGTCTTTATAGCAATGCCCCTCTTCCTGGTACCAATTTTCTGTATTAGATTGTTCTCACACTGCTATAAAGACATACATGAAACTGAGTAATTTATGAAGAAAAGAGGTTTAATTGTCTCATGGTTCGGAAAGTGATACAGGAAGCATGGCTGTGGAGGCGTTACGAAACTTGCAATTGTAGCCAAAGTTGTAGGGGAAGAAAGCACCATTGAAACGTGGTGAAGCAGAAGAGAGAGTGAAGCAGGAGGTTTACGCACTTTCAAAGAACCAGATCTCATAAGAACTATATTACAAGAACATCAAGGAGGAAGTTTGTCCCCATGATTCAATGACTTCCCACTAGGCCCCACCTCCAACACTGGGAAGTAAAATTTGACATGGGATTTAGGTGGGGACAGAGTCAAAGTATTTCAGGAAATGAGATGCCTCCAGATTTATTATTTTTACTTATTTGTGCTTTGGCAATGTGGGATCATTTTTGGTTCCATAAGAATTTTGGGATTATTTTTCTAGTTCTGTGAAGAATGATGTTGGTATTTTGATGAAAATTACATTGAATCTGTAGATTGCTTTTGACAGTATGGTCATTTTCACAATATTGATTCTATCCCTCCATAAGCTTAGAATGTGTTTCCATTTGTGTGTGTTACCTATGATTTAATTCATCAGTGTTTTGTAGTTTTCTTTGTAGAGATCTCACACTTCCTTGGTTGGGTATATTCCTAAGTATTTTATTTTTGGCAGCTGTAGTAAAAGTGATTGAATTCTGAATTTATTCTCAGCTTTTTCGTTATTGGACTATATCAGTGCTTCTGATTTGTGTACATTAATTTTGTGTACCAAGATTTTAATGAATTCATTTGTTAGATCTAGAAGCTTTTTGGATGAGTCTTTAGGGTTTTCTCGATATACAATCATTGGTGAACAGTGACAGGTTGACCTCCACTTTATCAATTCAGATGCCTTTTTTTTTTCTCTTGTCTGATTTCTCTGGATAAGACTTCCAGTACTATGTTGAATAGAAGTGGTGAAAGCGGGAATCCTTGTCTTGTCTCAGTTCTCCAGGGGAACGCTTTCAACTTTTTCCCATCCAGTATAATTTTGGCTGTGGTTTTGTCAGAGATACCTTGAGATATGTCTCTTCTGTGCCAGTTGTGCTGAGGGTTTTATTACAAAGAGATGCTGGATTTTGTCAAATGCTTTTTTTTTTTTTTTTTTTTGCATCATTTGAGATGATCATGTGATTTTTGTTTTTAATTCTGTTTATGTGATGTATCACATTTATTGTCTTGTGTATATTAAAACATCCCTGCATCCTTGGTGTGAAACCCCCTCTCTCACTATTATTGTGTTGCTGTCTATCTCATTTTTATCAGATAATCTGAATATTTATTACTTAAAATATTCAGCTTTAAAAACATATATTACAGTCTGTAAAACCACTAAAAAGAAAATATTGCTAATAGTTTAGTCTGAATGCTGCAGGAATAGTCCAAGTCATTGAAGTGATGAGGGTTTTGACTAGGGTTGTAGCTTCTCAACAAGGAAGTTTTGCTAGGGGCCAAGGGGCTCTGGGAGGTGTTAGAGGGATGGTTAGAGATCATCAGTCTTACATACTTCTACAACCCTTTACTTACGCTCTATAGTTAATATTTTCTATTCCACATTAATCATCCTCTATTGATAGGCAGAGCTTACAACACAAATTTCTGTCTTCATTTATTCAATACTGTTTTTTAAAAAGTAGCATTTCTGGACAACAACTGATGGATGTAAATGAGAGAATGACTCTTATGAAAGGTAGGTACAGGGGACAAGAAAAAAAAGAAATATATTCCCAAAAATATAATTGTAAGGTCAGGCGTGGTGGCTCATGCTTGTAATCCCAGCACTTTGGGAGGCTGAGGTGGGCAGATCATGAGGTCAGGAGATCGAGACCATCCTGGCTAACACAGGGAAACACCATCTCTACTAAAAATACAAAAAAATGAGCAGGGCTTGGTGGCAGGTGCCTGTGGTCCCAGCTATTTGGGAGGCTGAGGCAGGAGAATGGCATGAACTTGCAAGGCGGAGCTTGCAGTGAGCCGAGATTGCGCCAATGCACTCCAGCCTGGGTGACAGAGTGAGACCCCATCACAAAAAAATATATATATATATGTATAAAATTGTAAAAATAAACCTCCAAATTTTGTGAGGTTTCCATGAGATGATTAATGTACTGCCCAGTATATAAATCAGTAGTTTCATGTCCAAAACCAAGCAGAGAAATACAGATGCATTTTGAAATTTAAGAAAATGTAGCATTTTTCACACTTTTGTCAGTTCAGTTTAGATTCATGATGTAGTGTTAAATATGATTTATACTCAATAAAATACAAAGACAAATCAGTGGATGCTTCTTTTTCACAAAACTTTACTGTACTCACTAATGAAAATTTTACTTGTAAAATGGTGTTAAATTCCCCATTCTTTCTTTTTCTGCTCTCTTTCCAATATACAGAGCTAATAACCTTTTCCAAGACTTTCAACTTATTGCTTGGTTTGAAAGTATTTTAACTTCTGTTTGCCACTCTGAAATTGTAATAAATGATCTATGAACTGTCATCTCTTCTGAGAACCAAGTAGTTCATTTGGTTCACGTTTAAATGCTTAGATAGGTACAGTCACATAAGGGAATATAATTTCAGTATAACTATTAAAAATGATAATACAGCTCTTCTATAAATCTCATTACTTCAATAGATACCACATTAAATTGAAACTCACTGAAATCTATAAGACTAAAACTGAGATAAATTTAAAAGGAAATTAAAACTTTAATGATTTGCAAACTTTTGCTCATTTTCCTTTCAATTGTGAATTTAAACTCTTCTGCCTTAATTTTCTACCGTGACTTCAACATTGTAGTCTATTATTTGTAGTATTAAATTGCTATTCAGCAGTATTGATATAGTGTTAAAATTGACTTAATGAATACAAATAAAACAAACTTGTTTATTTGATTTTATACTGAAATTACAAATCCAAGAATAAATCATTGATCATTGGCTCAAAAGATATTCAAGGTAGATAAAATCTAGTAAAAAGGCAACAAATTTGAATATTTTCTTAAAATTGATTTTTCTTATTAACAAAGATTATACTTACACTCTTTTGAAGGTAAACTATTTTTTCAAGTCACAAGGTTATTGATTAATGATAAACTATTAGTTGCTCACCTTAGCAATACTCTTTTCTTTGTGTAACTAATAATATTCATTATAGGCATCAAAGATCAATTTTACTAAAAATATTTCTAGCAGTATATAATAGATTGTATATGAATTTTACTAGATATGCTATTGGGTCTTGTAATATGATGCAGGGAAATATAATTCACAGGGGCTATTCATAGAGGCTATTTACTGAATCTATTGATAATAACTTCCTAGTCAAATGCAAAAGTTAACTGAAATCTAGGAATTATTATTTGTTAAACTCAAAATACTTAACTCTTAGTAATTGCAAGGAATGATTACAGTATCATCTTACATTTCTGTGCCAGGTCATTGCTGTAGCAAACTTTATTCTATTTGTCTGTGTCCATAGTATTACTGCTAAAGCGGGTATCATATTTCCAAAATGCAATGCTCTTCTGTCTAATTAAAGACGTTTCCCTAATTCAGGACTTAATCATGAAGTACCTGTTGTTTATCCTTTCCTTCATCCTCATTTTTTCCTAAAACATGGGCCTGGCTCTAGAATTTCTCCTATTTATTGTGGTTGTCCAAGTTGATTCTTTCTGAATCTGGGTGAGAAGCAATGTGGACTTTCATTCATTGTTAGTGGGAATGCAAAGTTGAACAACAACTTTGGAAGACTGGCAGTTTCCTTTCTCTCTCTCTCTCTCTCTCTCTTTCTCTCTCTCTCTCTCTCTCTCTCTCTCCCTCTCTCCTTTCTTTTTTTCTTTTTCTTTTCTTTTTTTTTTTTTTTTCCCGGAGTCTTGCACTGCTGCCCAGGCTGGAATGGAATGTCACGATCTCGGCTTACTGCAAGCTCCCCCTCCTGGGTTCACGCCATTCTCCTGTTTCAGCCTCCTGAGTAGCCGAGACTACAGGCACCTGTCATCATGCCCTGCTAACTTTTTTATACTTTTAGTAGAGATGGGGTTTCACCATGTTAGCTAGGATGGTCTCGATCTCCTGACCTCGTGATCCGCCCGCCTCAGCCTCCCAAAGTGCTGGATTACAGGCATGAGCCACCTCGCCCAGCCGACAGTTTCTTACAAAGCTGAACACAAGTTTTCAATACAGCATTCACATTTCTAGGTATTTACAGAAATAAGTTGAAAATTAGTATCTGTACTAAAACCTGCAAGTAAATGTTTATAGCAGTTCATATTCATAATTGCCAAAACAGAAAGTAACCAAAATATTCTTCAATAGGGAGTAGATAAACATTTCCAAAATGGAGTATTGTTCACAGTTAAACAGAAATAAACTGTCAGGCCATGAGAAGAAATGGAGGAACCTTAAGTACACGTTGCTAAGTGAAAGAAGCCAGTATAAAAAGGCTCCATACTCTATGATTAAAGCTATATGACATCCTTAAAAAGGATAACTAATACTATAGAGAAAGTACAATATATATCAATGGTTACCAGGGTTTAAGGGGTAGGAGAGAGCAATATGTAGGGGGAGCACGGGTTTTTTTAGGGCAGTGAAACTAGTCAGTATGATACTGTTATGGTCTTTTCATGTTGTTATACATTTGTCAAAACGCATAGAATTGTACAGCATAGAGAATAAACCCTAATGTAAGGTATGGACTTTAATTAATGTTAATATAGTAATAGTGGTACAAATTATCACACTAATGTATCACACTAACACAAAATGTTAATAATAATGGTAACTGTGTGAGTAGAAGAGTATGCATATGGGAATATAGTACCATATGCACATTTTTTCTGTATTTCTGAAATTGCTGTAAAAATATAATCCTCATAAAATTGTTATTGTGTTGTATTTAATATGTTAAACATAGATGTATCAATCAAGTAATATTGTGTCATCTTAGAGAACAAAACCATAGGAATAGATACATCTTAATATAGGACTTACTTTTAGGGAATAGATGGATTAGTGGTTTTGTGAATGCCTTTTAGTTAATAATCATAAAGAGTCTTGGCCTTAGCTTTTGCCTGCACAGAGTATATCTTGTACAAATTTGGAGATATAGTTACTACTGTTTGCAAAAAGTCTTATGTACAGTTGAAGATAAAAAAATGTTCCTGGAGATACTCAAGGAAGGGACCTCCACACAGGAAAAACATTGGACCAGGATCTTTGAGATTTTTCTTTATCAGAAGTTGAATGGGTATTGACACGTAGCTTTGGCTGTAAGACATGTAGTAGATAACTTGCTCCCAAACGGTGAGCATCCTGTTATTTGTCCAGGGAGATATCTGAATCTATCCTTTCAAAATTTAATATTGCAGTCAATATCACCTCTAAGAATTAAGCATTAATAAATGAAATCAGTAGTCTGATTCATAGAGGTGTAGTGCCTGAACTTAGTGGTGTGTCTGACTTACGACATTAGCTATAGTGGGTAGTCTTCAAGTGACAGAAATTGTCATCTTTATTCATTGCTGTTAGGAGAAGAGTGAACAGCAATGGCCATAAGGAAATTTAGCAAGTCATCCAACACACTTAAACCTTCAGATTAAAGATTTGTATATAAAATATGAGCAATTTAATTGCTTAAGTCATTTAATTACATGACTTCATGACTTTCCCCTTCCTCCTCTCTCTTATGTATGATCTGCAGTACCTCTAGTTATAGAGACTGATATTTCTGCCCATGATTCAAGAAGATTTTATTAGTTTCTTTGTATGGAGTAATTCACTTCATCTTAAAGTTATTATAATTATATTTCTGCTGCTGTTATTAATAGAATAATTTATATCACTTCCTTTTATAGGTTCCTACAGATAGAATTGAGAGCGTCTATTAATATTTTTAAATTTAAATTTCACATATCAAACACAGTCAATTTTCTTATTAGTTCTAAAAGTTATATTTTTTAATTTGAGCCTCTTGGTTTCCTGAATATACGATTATACTATCTGCAGCATAGCTTTTCTGTTTTCCCCAAGCAACAATTTATGTTTTTAGAAATTCCAAAACAATTTCAAATACACATTGTAGTAGTAGGCAGCCCTGCCTAGTTTCTGATTTGCTGGAAATTGTTTTATTGTTTCAATATTCAGAATATTACATGCAGTTATTTACTAGTACAGAATCATTCAATTACGTTCCATCTATTCCATTTTACTTAGAGTTTATGTAAGAATACAGTCTATATTTATAAAAATATGCGTTACTATCTATCTCTTGGTGGTATCAAGAATTCTGTCTATGAATCTATTGAGATAAAATATTATATTGATAGTATTTCTACCTCTTGATATTTGATAGTAAACACATTTGGTGTGTGTGTATATACACACACACACACATATATATATGATTTAGCTAAAATTTGCCATTAATATATTTAACAATTTTTTTTGCATGTATGTTCTTAAGTGAGATTAGTCTGTACTAATTATGTTACATGCACTATTTCTTGGAGTTAGGTTTTAGACTCATCTCAGCTCCATAAAATGTTGGTGAGAATTCCATCACTTACTTTGGTGTGAAGTGACATTCGAATTATTAATTAATCTGGTTTAAAATAGCTTGACTAATTTTATCCAAGTTGATTTTTTAGAGTAGATATTTCATCACCATTCAATATCTTCTCTTCTAATTAGTGTTTTCAACATACTATTCCTGTATGAGTCAATTTTTAGAATGAAGTCTTCGCTAGGCTTCCCGATTTGAAGGTTTCTGTATTTTCTTATTAAAATAAAAAATAATATTTAATGTTTCTTATTAAAATAAGAAAAGAAGTATTAAATAATAATTCTTACAGCTTTTATTCTCACAAAATTTAGATGTTTGGTTTCTCTTCCAGTTTCCTTTATCTGAAGTAAGTGCTTGAACAGTTTATCTTTTAAAAATTATTTTCAAAGAGCAAACAAATTTAAATTGTTTTCCTGCTATTGTTTTATTATGCACCCTTTTGTTATTTTTAACTTTATTCATTTTATATTCTATTACTTTTACTGTTACATTTGTCTCTCTTACTAGATTATTCAGTTATTTTCCTGTGGCTTTTTTAATTTTTTGGGACTAATTTATTTTATTTATGTATTTATTATTAAATAGAGAAGTTATAAAAATATTATACATATTTTATGAAGTTACAAATTTTTTATGATGGGATTTTTCTGTACACCATGTTTTTTGTATGTATTGTTCTATTTATTATTGGTTCTAGAAAGCTTATTATTTTCTTTTTAATTTTCACTTCTATACAGAATATGTTTTGGAATATATCTTACTTTTAGAAAGAGTTTAAAAATTTGGGTCAATTTAGAATTATGTAATTTTATTTGTAAACAATAATAATCTGAATTAGTTTCCATATAAAAATCTCTATTTAAAAGTAGTGTTAAAGTTTCTTTTTTACTCTAAGTATATAATAAATTTTGTTTATATATCATGATCATTTAAAAAGATGCATTTGCATATATAAATTTTAGGATGTAGTATTTACCACCTCTAAATCTTTTTCTTCTTTTGTCTTCAAGATCTCTCCAATATTTGAAGAGAAATAATAAATTTTAGCACATAATTGTACTTTTTTAACTTCTTCACGCTTTTCTAATATGTTAGCTTTGCACATTTAATTGAAAGTACTTTGATGTATTATAATTAAAAACTAAAACTAATTTTGTAGGAAAAACACCTACATATCTCAACTGAAAAAATAATCAAATACAAAACCTGAAAAGCATGTGTAATATACACTAAACTCTCTTATTTATTTCAGGTTTTGTTTTGATTATTTGTACTATGATGTACAATTGTATTATTATGTACAATACTTCAAGTAACTTGTTAATCGCGGTACACTATCTCAAGTTACTTTGTCTAAACATGTGAATTACTTGTTAGACATCATAGTACAATATCTTTAAAAAATCAAGATTATAGCTGGGAATAACTAAAACTTGGAAGATAGGAGACCTATGTGTTCCAAAAATTGGAAAAAAGAACAGATGAGAAGAATTTAAGTAGTTCAGTTGAATATGCCTAATGAGTCACAGATATGATTATTAAGAACGCATACATTAAGAAAACTTAAAAAAAAACTGTGAAATTTGGTTTTACTAAAGTTTCTATCAAAATCCCATCGAGATTTTTTTGTAGATACAAAGATTATTCTGCAGTGTAAATGAAAAATACAAAGAAACTAAAACACATAAAACAATTTTGGAAAATAATAAAAAAGTGGAAAAAATCAGTTCACCCAGTTTTAAAATTCATAGTACATCTACATTACTCAAGATGCTGTAGTATTATCAGAGGTATATACACAAAGATCAATGCAACACAATGGAGAATCCAGAAGTAGATGCACAGGAATATGCTTAACTAAATTTTTGACAAAGTTGCAAACGCAACTCAATGAAAGAAAGGTATTCTTTCCAATAAAAGGTGTTAGAGAAATTGGACATCCTTAAGTCAAAATAACAATGACAAGAGAACGCCAAAAAAAGAGAAGAAAAACTAATAACTAGAAAAAAATAAACAGAAAAACCCTCAACTTAAATCAACTATAACAAAACCAATTCAAAATGGATTATTTGTAAAAAATACAAAACGTAGATATCAAACTTTATTAATGAATTGGAAAAAAATACTCAGAACACAGGACTATTTGACAAGTTCTTAACAGCAAAACCATAACCTATAAAAGAAGAAAACCATACATTTCAATGTATCAACATTGAAATAATTTTGGTTCATAAAAACCCTGTTAAGGTGAAAGAAGTACAGCCTACAGAGTGATGGAAAATATTTTCAGACCACATATCTGATACATAGTTATATCTAGAATATATAAAGGAGTCTCAAACTTTAGAGTCAAACATGTAATTAGATAATGAGTACATGAAATGAAAAGGTATTTCACTGAAGAGTACATACAGATGGCAATTTACCACATGAAAAAATGTTGAATGTAATTAGACATTAGAGAAACACAAATTACAAACACAATGAGATTTCACCTTTTAACATACCTATTAGAAAACCTAAAAATAGAAAACACAGATAACCAATGAGGTTATCCATGGTAACTAATGATAACCAAATTATATCTTATGAAGATATGGAGAAACTGATTATTCATGTTGGTGACAGGACTGTAACGTGACTAAAAATTTTTACCAATTTCTTGTAAAATTAAAATGCAACTATCATATAACCCAGGAATTGCACTCCTGCATCTTCATGCCAGAGAAATGAAAATTTATATTTACCACAAAATCTATACAGATATATTCATAGCAGTTTTATTTATAACAGACTAAAATAGAAAATAATGTGACTAGCCTCCAAAACTGTGGTAGACCCACACCATGAAGTACTACTCAGCAGTACATGGTGCCAACTATTTATACACAGAACTACTTGTTTAAGTGCCCGTATAATTATGCTGCATGAAAAAAGTCAATTATAAAAGACTGGATTCTGTATGATTTCATTATGTAACATTCTTGAAATGACAAAATTTTAAAAATGGAGAAGAGGTTGGTGGTTGTTAAAAGTCAGCACCGAGGTTAAAAGAGGGAGGTGTATGTGGCTCTAAAAGGGCTACACAAAGGATTCTTGTAATGATGGAAATGTTCTCTATTTTGCCTGCATCATTGTGGATATACTGGTTGTAATAGTGCTACAGTTTTACCAGTTTGTTACCACTGGAGGAAACTGAGTTAAATATACCTGAGATCTCTGTATTGTTATAATTGTATGTGAGTATGTCCTTATCTCTATATAAAATTTAATTAAATAAAGCAAAAAGAAATTCCAATATTTAGTGTCTTAATAGAAAAATCATTTATTTGCTTGAAATTTGAAAGCTGGTAGGGCTCAAAAGGGACAGCTCTTCTATGCTCCAAGTGTTGTTAGCTGGAACAGTCAAACTGGTATCAGTAATACTGTGCAGAAGCCACTCCAAGTGGCTTATTCACAGGCTAACAAGAGAGTGTTGGCTGCATCTGCATATTGTCTGAGAGCTTAGTTGAGGCTGCATACCTCAGTTCTCTTTCATATAAATAGATTTCTATAGCTGATCAGGTGACATAACTTAAAATTAGTATGCACCTGCAAATGCTGTGGTGTGCATTACTTACCTGGCACTCAAGATTAAGTGCCTAGGACTTTTTGAGCAAGCAGGAAACACACTCATAAACAGCAAACAACCCAGCCCAGTCACTTTTACCAACTTCCACCTTCATAAAGTAAGCATGGCAGTCATGTACTGTATTTGCCTTGACCTACTTATTTGTCAGTGTAGCTACACAAACTGCTCAATATAGGGAAACATATAAGCCATGCAATCTGGAGCACTCAAGGATGTGCAGGGACATGCAGGCCCTTTGCAGATTTTCTCCCCCAGCAAGTTCATGTCTGTTAATTTCATATTTGCTTGATTTATGGCTATGTTTCTGGTGAACAGCCTTCAAACAGGTTTTAGACTTGCTCAAATCCAAAGAAGTTTTGCTTCAAAAAGATTTTGCATTTTTCTGGGAAAAGCCAATCATTTATATTAATATTGGGATACATTCATTGAAGATTTTGTTAAACATTTTTAGTGATTAGAGTTATTGCAAGGGTAATACCAATGAGTTAAAACAATACTCTGCAAGTTACTTGGTGCTGAACATGTAGATTCAGGTTACTTGGTCTGAAAATGTGGATTCAGGGTTAACAGACTGGAGTCGGAGCATTGGAGTGAATGGCTGCCTTGGAATCACAGTGCTGAATGATTTACTACCCCTTCCCTTTGGAAAGCTTTACATGTCTAACATTGAGCACCCACAAAGTTAAGAATTCTTGACAATGAATTGAGAAATAGCTCAATAGATCAGACAGCTGTTCTTAATCTAGTGCTTCTCCTACACATGAAGAAAATAAGAACTTTACCCACTTTTAAGCACAAAGATTTAGCAAAGGGCACTCACTAATTCCATTTATGAGGGCTCTACCCTCATGACCTAATTTCCTCCCCAAAGCCCCACCTCAACATATCATGGAATTAAGGTTTCAACACATAATATTTTGGGAAACACAGATATTCAGTCTGTTGCACTATCCTAAATCAGAGATGATAGATTAAAATTATCAAAAATACATCATAGCATATATAAAACAACATCAAAAATAACTGAAATATAAAATTTAAAATCATTTCAAATAAAAAAGAATAGTATGTAAGGGAGAAAGCAAAAACAGTTCAGATGCCTTATTAAAAAATGAGGGAATTGAAAAGCATCAGAGAAAAGATCACAGCTGGTGGATACATTATTATCAATCCTGGAAGACTAGAGGCTGATTGAAAAGGTATTTTCTCTCTCATAAAAGAAGTGCTGCATGAAATAATATCCCTTCGCTGCCGTCTTTCTTCCGTCTTCAGATCTCTTTTGTAACAATAAATTGTCTTGCTTTCTCAGGACCAGAACATGAAGACTGATGGAATTATAGACCAACTAAGTGTTTTTATTTAAACAAGGAAAATGATGTTTTAAATATATTATTTTATGACAAATTCTTTATAGTTCATGGATTTGTATTTCAAAAGCATATCTTGGAACATGGCTAATTTTGTAAAAATAATTGTAGATATAAATAGAAAGTGATGAATCAAAAAATATTTTCTCATATTTAAATAATATTAACATATTATCTTTTAATATTTTATTCCTTAATTTCATTTTGTAGTCACATAAAAGAATCAATTGATTTTATGGTTTTATGAAACTACGGTTAAGCACCATATGTGGATTGAGGTATATTAGCTCCAACTCTGTAACTGTCAAGCTGTTCAGCCTTGAGAAAGACAATTAACCTGATTTTCTTCAAAAGCACAGTGTTTAGTGTGGGGTGCTTTGCATCCAAATATGAAGAGTTTGGAATCTTTGATTCATGCCCTACCATTGAACTAGCATCAAAAAGAATGAAAACTCTTTGAAGCAATGTTTTCTACCTTTAAAATGTAAAAAAAAAAAAAAAAAAAAAAAAAAAAAAAATTATCTAACTGGTTTGTTGTAAGGATATTGTATAATAATACAAAAGTACTTAGTGAAGTCTAACACAGTAAGTAATCAGTACATAGTAGTTGAGATACACAATTTTAATATTAAAATTACCATTATCTAACAGATTTTGAAAGAGCAGATTAAATATATTATTTAAAGTATGTTTCATTTTTCCTAGAAAAGTTTAGTTCTCCTTCCTTCTGTTGTCTCATTTGGCTAAATTTATCGGCAAGGATGCATCACCCTCTTCATTGAGCAAAACACTGTTTTGACTTATATTAGATAGAAAACATTTAAATAAATGTAGTTGATTTGTTTTCAGACTGAATTTTAAATTATTGCATTAGGACTTACTTTATTGGTCCATTTTATGAGGCACAGAAAATCTAGGTGACTTGTATATAAGCACACACTTAATATGTGATAGATGTGGAATATAAACCTGGGAGGTCTTCTTAGAGAGCTTGTGCTATTAAACAAAATATTTCAGCACCCTTGGCTTCAGAGAATCCAAATTGAGGATTCAGATTAAAATAACATCTCTAGAAATCAGGACACAGTCATTAGTATGTTCATGTTAATCTGGCTTAAAAGAACCCCAGATTTTTCTAATTTTTTTGCACAGCCTTGCTTGGTCCAGAAATGTGCCAGTTCTTTTAATTATTCCTGTATAAATTGTTTATATGTAAAAGCAAATTTGTGTTGTTTTAATGTCATATTTTTAAAGCATGATTTTACAAAATATGTATTTCTCAATTCCTTGAGATGCAATGCATAGTTATTACAAGATAATTCCAGGTGAGATATTTAGAATCATATCATTAATTGTTTTCTACATCACTTATGGAAAATAATTCAATATACCATTCATTCATCAAATGGTTAAGTTTCTTTTGGTATAGAGACCACAAAGAAAATTGCTTTTCTGTGAATAGCATCTTCGGGAGCTATTATTTAAAAAAAAAAAAAACTAATAGCTATTACATATACAATATATATAAATAAAGCATTCGTTATTCATTAAGTAATATTAATATGATTACATTTTAGAAATATGTTTATCAAAAATTAATAGAAACTAATTCTTGATAGGTTATTTTATTTTTAGCTTCTTTGTTATTACATATAATCTTAATTTTACTACTTGATCATTATCGTTGAGTTTTTCAAAGTAAATTTAAACCGGTATTATTTTCGGGGTTTTGAAAGCAATTCAGTAGGCCATGGTATGCTAAGATTGGTGTACTGGCCATTTAAAAAAAAAAAAAAAGAGCAGTACTTACTGCATGAAACTTTGTGGTGTTCTCTTATCACCAACATGTAGGAGATCCTTATATACTACATCAATGATACTGATGAGTTGGGGATCCAAGGGTAGTAAGGGTAAATTTAAGATTTCAGGAAAATACAGTATTGTGTGGGAAAAATCCCATTAACTTACCATTCTTTCCAACATTCCAGTAGCTAATTTGTTTTTCATACAAAGTATCTTGTGACATTTACTTTTAACAGACAGTTGCTAACTATTTGAAACATTCTGTCTTGGGATTCTTGGGATGATGCTTTTCTGACTGGAAATCTCTGTGGCCAGTGGTGCCTTTGCCTGAGTTATACTTGGGCCCTTGGGCTCATTGAGTCCACTCAGCCTGGCAGGCTACATTTGGCACATGCTACCAGCCTGAATCTCATGCCTGCCATGGGTGAGAAGAGCAGCAAGGGGTTTTTGAAAAAGCAAGCAAGGTATCTGGCCACTGTGCACAGCCAGACACTCTGGTTGTGGTGTCGTGGGCAGCCAGCATGGGTGCTGGCTACCTGTGAGGCCGCGGTTGGACGAGGCATACCACAAGAAGCTTCCACGGCCAGTACTGGAGAACATGGTGATGCCTGGAAACTTGGAGACACCAGGAACGCAAAAGAGAGTGTCACAGCCTGGCTTGGGGAACTTCTAGTTTTGGGCTTGCCCAGAAACTTAAACACACCAGAGCCCAAAAGAGGGTACTACAGTACTACAGTACTACCTCAGGGAGCTTCTAGGTTTGGGATCCCTGAAGGGCTGCAGCTCTTTTCTCCTCCTCTTTTCTCTCCTTCTTGTCACCTTCAATGTGGCGAGCAAGGGGCATATTTCAGCCCCATCTGTGCTATCACTCTTTTAGCTCCACCATTCAGCAGGTCTCAAGTTCTTGTCCTGTGTCAAGGAAGAATGAGGTATGCAGACAATTGGATGGTGAGCAAGGTGAAGAGCAGCTTTATTGAGTGACAGAACAGCTCAGAGGAGACCCATATTGAGTAGCTCCTCTCCACAAGCAGGGTGTCCTGACAAGTGTTCAGCATTCAGCAGAGAGAAGACCCTGGGGTGGGTAGCTCCTCTCTGCAAACATTTCATCCTGTCATCTCCTCGAGTCTGGCACACTCGGGGATTTTTATGGTCTTCAGAGGGGAGGAAGTGTGTTCTGATTGGTCCATGGGTGGCTATGGGCAGGCTGGGGAAAAGCACCAAGTTCCCACTCAGGTCAGAGGGACTGGCAGCCTGGGTGCCAGGCCTCAGGACTTTCCCAGCTTGAAAGAAGGGCTTCACTGGAGATCCACCACTTTCCATCCCAAAGCCTGTCCTCCTCCTGTTCATGGCACCTAGACTGTTTATGCTGAGGAGCACCTTCAGGCCAGTGCTGGGCTGCCCCCAGCATCCCATTTGCTTCCCTCCTGTGCTTGTTGATGCCCAGAGTCCAGACGGGGTCGAGGCAGCAGGGGGCTGGCGTGTCAGTGCTGCTCTGAGCACGTGCACACCAAGCTGGGCTGCGACAGTACCCATGCTTGCCCTCAACCTTGCTCCAAAATTGGAACACACACTGGAACCAGGGAGAGGTCAGGAAGTGGGACTAGACACCTCCAAGCTTGTGGGGGCAGGGGGGACCTTCCCAGGCCCCCAGTGGTTCAGAGATGCACAGGTCTACAGACGTGGCCTGGGGGGCTGAAACTGCATCCGAGAGGGTTGGGGGCTCCTGCCTGCTCCTGGGACCCATTTGGCTCTGTGGAGCACGTACCAGCCGCACCTCCCTTGCTGCAGTAGGTGTCTTGGCAGTGGCTGCCCCAGGCAGGCTACCACTGCCATGAATTCCAGGACGGTCCTGATTAGATTCTATTTAGGAACACAAAATATCTCTAATCTCTTATTTTGATGTACATTCCAAAAACAAATGAGTATTTATTTGATTTTTGTTATTTAGCTTTTGAAAAATATTTATCTGAGATATTTGTGTACTTGTCTCATTTATTCTCAAAAATTTAGTTTTTGTATGCAAGCACTGAGATATCCCTTTGGCAGTCAGAAATGTAATGTCTATGTTTGATAAGGTTGCTTCAGATTTTAAGCCAGGGGACTTGCTTCCTAATTTACTCAGAAAAGGAAATAAACAAAAATTTTCAAAGGATAATTCAGCCTGGAAGAAAAATACAAGTTTAGAAAAAATCTGGCAGGTAACACAAAGGAAATATCTTTTTGTTGAATCTACCTAGACAGTAGTTATTATGCTTTTGTGGGGTTTTCTCTAGATTTTTTTCTTCTCTAAGGAGGTGATCTTTTTTTTTAAAATGCAAATTCGAGGAATTTCTAAGTTAATGGTAGGATATTACTCCAAATTTATAACATCCTCTAATATAAAGTTTTCAGGAATTACTTGATTTTTAAAATTAGTTTGAGTGAATGGTGATTAACATGTTTAATTTTATGCCATATAAACTAAGTAGAATATTATCAATAAAAATTAAATTCATTTTATCTTCATATACATCATATTCAAACAACACAAAATAACTCAGTTTATGCTATAGCTATAAAGCACATAGAGTTATTCTGGGATTAATTATCTTTGGTGAAATAAATATAGAATGAATCTATAAGGAATACTTTAATCATTACAGACAGACCATTTGGTTGAAGATACAAGTGAGTTAACTGTCAAGTTCTTTTTTGGTTCTCTAAGTTGCTGGGTAGCTATCAAAAGCACAGGAAATTTACATCTGTGAATAGGTATAATTTATTAATATATGCACCCTCATCAGACAATTACAGAAGGGAAAACTGAGACATTACAGATTTAGATAGCCTCACCTTGAAGTGGAAGTATTAGTAAGCTACAAACTATCTGACAGTATACAGAAAAATGCAATATTCTATATTTGATATTTTTTAAAAATAAGAAGTTACTTCATTCTAATATATAACATATTATGGCAACTTGATAAAGATAAATATATATCTATCTCACGCCTTTCTCCTGCCTCAGCCTCCCAAGTAGCTGGGACTACAGGCGCCTGCCACCACACCCGGCTACTTTTTGTGTGTTTAGTAGAGACGGGGTTTCACTGTGTTAGCCAGGATGGTCTCGATTTTCTGACCTTGTGATCTGCGCCCGCCTCGACCTCCCAAAGTGCTGGGATTACAGGCGTGAGCCACAGCAACTAGCTGATAAATATATTTTTAATGACATACTAATATTGGAAACATTTTTTTAAGTTTTCAAACACAGAAAATCCTAATTTTAGAAGGTAACATGATTTTCTTTTTAAGTTAATTTGAATGAAACTCCTTTCAAACATTCTAAATTAATCTTGATTTCAATGACTACCCATTCGACTTACCAGGGAATCTAGAGAAGCAGAAGTATGGCTTCAGCTTTCAGAAGCAAAACATTTCTATAGAAAAACTATAATAGCAAACAGAGTAAGAAAAAAATCAGAAATAAAATATATGTTACTATGTATCTTTATTGTGATTTCAGTAAAAGGAGTATTTTTAGAACCAAATTTGATATCAAAATATTGCTATAACACCTCTAATTGCTTTAGAAAAAAAGAGAATTAAGTGGAGATGATCTCCAGAAAACCAATACTAAGTCTTACATTTTGAGATGTATTATATTGACTGACAAATAATACTTAGGAACAAAATGTAGAAAGCATCCCTACTCAAATTTTTTCTCTTTTCAAAGCTCAGTAATCAATTTGGTGGCATAGAATCAGGCAAAGGACAAAAATATGGTTACACCTATCTTTTATATGTTAAATTTATTTTTTAAATACATTTTTATACTCTAATTATAATCTCTTTTTGAAATAGCACATGCTTAATGCTTTGCCTGTAAAACATATATTTTGTATGTAAAACATGATAAAAACCATGTTTTCCATGTTTACCTATTATTTAAAAATGTATTAAGTGACAATTTTACTCTGTTGTTTCTAGGAACATAAATTTAACTTTGTAATATAGATTCATTGCATGCAAGGTACTATAAATAAAATTTTATTTGTTCATTGCTTAAGAATAAAGACCCAGATTAGTTAAGTTTTACAAGGCTTAACCAAAACATATGTACAGCAAATATATTGATCACAGGCTACATTTTGTAAATTAGTTGATTATATAACTCGGCAGGGTAGATGCATGTGGGGAGCAAGAGCATACCTGATGCAGAGGGAACATGAATGGGTTACTGAAAACTACTATTTCAAAAAGTTATTGGAAATCTGTATTAAAATCTTATTTTAAAGTCTAGCTTAGTTTTAAAATGTAGCTAGGTATGAGATGGCACCCAAATATGAAACCTTTGTGTGTCAAGTTTTTAACCAGTAAACCAAAGGTCTGTGCTGGTCCCATGCCTCAGAAAACCCTAAGGCTTCCAAAAAATTCTAGTTGTAAGGGTAGTGAGAATAAATGTATGCTCCCTGAATGTTCCTATTTTCTTAAAAAAGTGCAATTCCTCTTTTGATTCTTCCTTTCAAGAAAGATTTAACTGGCTTAGACTCTTTGATATATTCCTCACTAGATGTGCTTGCTTATTTTTTGCAGTTTTCTAATTATATGTCTCTCAATATATGTTGTTTAATTAAGCAAGAATAAAAAAAAGAGAGTAGTTGAAATATGATAATATTAATACTATTGACAGGAGTGTCAATATTGAGTACATTTCAAGTAAAAACAATATTTGTTATGGCAAATGTTAAGTCTGTTAACTGTAGAATCATTCATGAAGAATTTATTACCATACTAAATGACCATTCTTCATCACTAGTTACTGCCAGATGTTGGTTTTCAAAGTTGTATTTATTATTCTCTAAGGGAGAAAAATAACAAAACATTTTTGAAACACTGTACTTAATTTTCTCAAGTAAGTTACAGAAATTATTAAAAATCATATCAAAACTTCTAAACACACTGACAAAGCTTTATTATGGAAATATTGTCTCATCAGAAAATATACAAAATACTTTCTTCTTATTTTAACCTCATAGTGAAGTGCTTTTTTAAAAAAAAATTCTTATACTTTAAGGCCTGGGGTACATGTGCAGAACGTGCAGTTTTGTTACATAGGCGTATATGTGCCATTGTGGTTTGCTACACCCATCAACCCGTCATCTAAATTAGGTATTTCTCCTAATGCTCTTCCTCCCCCCATCCCCGCCACATCCCCTTTCAAGGGCTCTTTTAAAGCTGGAAGTAAATTAGAAGATTAGAAACATGGGCTGTATAGGTGGTGATAAACCAATACAAATCCAAATACAATGTGATAGGATCTTCATCTCCAATACAATAAAGAGGAGAAAAGTAATGTCTATTAAATCTCAGAACAAAAGAAGGATAAATTTCATTTCATGGTCAAAGGCAGGGCTTACAGTAGAAAAAAGAGGATGAATGAGAGCTTCCCCAAATAGAATGGTTTGATACATATTATTAAAAAACTGGATCTAATTTAAAATTTTTATAGATAAGTTTAAAAGATGATTGTAGTTTGTGAATGGATTTGGACTAATTAGAGGGATATTGAAGTTCTGAGTGGATTAAGAGAGAATGGGATACCAAGGGAGAGATGAAAAATATTTTGACCTGGATGACTACTAGATAGTCAAACTGGGTCAGGTACAACACCCCTCATTCTTCAAGCATCAAACAAAGTTAAAAAATCAAGGTGGAATGAAAACAAATTTCTCACTTACACTTACAACAATTCTCAGAAATAGATTAATCAGTATTGGCTATTGAAAACAAATGCAAACGTGACCAACTAAACCAATTTGACCAAAACATTCATTAGTTCACAATACTGTCAAAGCAATACCTAAAAATAAGTTTCTAAATACAATTATAAATCAATTAAATGGGTTCATTTTTACGTGAGTGAAATTGACTGATCTTGTATTTGATCAAAGTGAACAAATAAGCAAATATGTTTGATGTTTACACACAGACACCAAGGTTATCAGTTGTAAACCTTCAGCAGTTAATTGAATATAGATATTTTGTTTCTAATTTTGATTGGTGAAATATAAATTGCACTATTTTACAACGACCTATTTTGTGACAATACCAGATATGATGGCAAAAAAAAAAAAAAAAAAAAAAAAAAAAAAAAACCGCATATGGTGAATTTGGGGGAGGTGAATGTCAGGGAGAAAAATCTATCCTTGAAATTGCAACTTAGAGATTTACATTCTGTCAAATAGCGTTTTAACACATCTAGAGAGATTTATATGATTTTAATTCTAGATGAATAAATATAATAAATCATACAAATGTGCTCTATAGTTGTTAACTTTCCAGTAAGAAAACTGATGTTAATGATATGTCATTCATAGCAATTATTTTTGGATACTATTTGCTATTATTTTATTTAAAATTTTGTCTGTTCATAATTGATACTGGTCTGTAAATTTTTGGTGCAATTTTTGTCACACTTTTGGCATCAATGTTTTATAGAGTTATTAAGTAATATTTGAAAAATTCTCCATTTTGCTGTATGCTTTGAAATGGCTTAAGTAGCGTTGGAATTTTCTGTTCTTAATGATTCTGTTAGAATACTTTTACGAAGCTGTCTGAGGCTGACTAGCATTTTGTAGGGAATAATTCACAATCGTGTTTTTCTGGTTCTTCTGTGTACACCAACATGTATATTATTTCTCAACTCCAGGATAGATTTTAGGCAATTATATTTTCATGGAAAATAATGTGTTTGATTGCATTTTAAAAATATATTTGTATATAATTAGAAAAATCAGCTTATTAAAGATTTTCTTGTAGTTTTTTTTCTGCATTTCATTTTCTGACCTTATGATATTTTCTTTCTTGCATCATAATGAGAAAATAGTATATGAATCATTTCTACTTTTTTATCATGTGTTTTAAAATTTCTTTTTGGGCCGGGCGCGGTGGCTCAAGCCTGTAATCCCAGCACTTTGGGAGGCCGAGACGGGCGGATCACGAGGTCGGGAGATCGAGACCATCCTGGTTAACACGGTGAAACCCCGTCTCTACTAAAAAATACAAAAAACTAGCCGGGCGAGGTGGCGGGCGCCTGTAGTCCCAGCTACTCGGGAGGCTGAGGCAGGAGAATGGCGTAAACCCAGGAGGCGGAGCTTGCAGTGAGCTGAGATCCGGCCACTGCACTCCAGCCTGGGTGACAGAGCGAGACTCCGTCTCAAAAAAAAAAAAAAAAAAAATTTCTTTTAGGCCAAATTTTAACTCTGTTTCATAGATCCTAAACAGAAAGTTATCCTTTAACTTCAGGATCCAAAATTCATATGGGAGTAATAAGCTCTATGTTATTATTTTTATAGCTCTTCTCTATTTTCTTTTTGTCATTGTTTTTTCTGGTGACCTTTTCATTATCTGAGAGAAGTGAATTAAAATATTCTACCATTATTATGTGTGTATTTATTTCTTTTTGTATTTTGTCAGATAATTATGCTTTCTTATCATAGGTACTTGGATATTTGGTTGATAGATATTCACAATCTAATATCTGCTTACAAAATACTTATTAGCCTTGTTGCTTTTTTAATCCTAAATTTCACCTCATTTAACAAACTGTAGATTAGCTAATAGAGTTGTATAAATGTTAATTTGCTGATTTTAATTGTTCTGTGATTACATTTATGAATATCTCTGAAAATACACCTTGAAGTATTTCACATTAAACAGTCATATTACCTTCACCTTACTCAATGTTCATAAATAATAATTTTTTAATAGTTCAGATAAATGTAAATATTGATAAATACATAAGATAGAATGATAAAGCAACTGAGTTAAAATGTAAATAATCTGTGAATCTGGATAAAGGGTATAGGAGAACTTTTTGTAATACAGTCATGCAGTGCACAACGATGTTTCAGTCAATGACTAACCACATATATGAGGCTGGTCTCATGAAAGAGAATGGAGCTGAAAAGTTCCTATTACCTAGTGATGTTATAGCTGTCACAAATTGTCACATAATTTTATGGCACTACTCACATGTTTGTGATGAAGCTGGGGTAAACAATCTTTGGTGCTGTGAGTCGTATACAAGTATACAGTGTATCATACATGATGATGAGAATTAACAGTTATGTTACTGGTTTATTATTTACTATGAAATACTTTGTGTTGTTATTTTAGAGTGTACACCTTCCACTAATACAAAAAGTGTTTATTCTGCCAGGGTATGGCTGGCAGCAGCCTCATACATCTTGGGTTCCGCACATCTCTTGACTGCAGCACTTTATCTTTTGCTTGATTTAGTCTCTTGTTTTGTTCATCATGGACCCAAAGCAATTATGATACCTAACTATGGTCTTGCAATTATTCTGTAACTTTGAAATTATATCGAAATAAAACATGATGAAAAAAACAGAAACAAACACACACAAGTCTCTGAGCCACCAGATAGAGTTTGGCATTTCCTGTGGTTTACTTATGCCCTCAAATAAACTCAAGCTTTGTTGATGTTGCTGAAATTTGATGCTTTTCTTTTCTCACCAGCTCTCTGAATATCTATCTGGTCATACTCCTAGAATATAAAATTAAAAGTTTTATTTATAATAGTGACAGCAGAAACTAGTACCTAATAGAAGTGTTGAAAATATAATCTAATAATTAAATAATAGTCAATACCCAGTCTTTACATATCAGTCAACACAGATCATTTCATTTTACATGGAGCGAACTTTTTCATTAACCTCATTATGAGCTAAAGTACCCTTTATGAGTTTTTTACCATAAAAACTATGCATGTTAGTATGAAACTAGGCTATCTTATAGAAAAGTAAGATTTGCAGATTAATGTGCCATTATTTTAATTTCTTACTGAGTGGCAAGATATGATTTATTATCATTTTTATCATACCATTTGAAACTCTATTTTATTTCTATATAAACATTTTGATTATTACTTTCCCTTAGTGATCTTCACTGCAAGCAAGCAAAATTAGCTAGGTTTACTAAATACTGACCTAATGCCCTCTGGATTGATCTATGTTGTCACAAATGACAGAAGTTCTATCGTTTTATGCCTGAATAACATTTCATTGTGCATATATTTCAGGCCTGTTTTCTCAACCTGAGCCTCTAGATCTTCTCTGGCACCAATGGGATCACACAGCTCCAAGCTTTAGGCTTGTGTGACAGACTGGATCTCAGGCCCAGGCCACCATGGGACCGACTTCAGTGGCCCTGGACTATGTAAATAATCTGTTTTTGAAATTCATTTTTAATCAATGTTTTTACTGACAGGTAAAATTATATGTATTTACTGTGTATATTGTGATGTTATGAAGTGCATATGGGTGCCAGTTTCTTTCTCCATCCATCTCTATTGATGGACTCTGAGGTTGCTTCCGAATCTTTGCTATTGTGAATGGCACTGCAATAAACACAGGGGTGCAGACATCCCTTTCATATACTCATTTTATTTTCTTTGGATATGTACTCAGTAGTGGGGGCATCGGGTGTTGTCCTGGTGCTGGATTTGACTGTGGCGGGCCCGGTGTTGGGGGTTCACACGGGCCCAGTGTTGGGCTTCACAACAAAGTATTGTGCTCATCTCCCTCTCCTCCCCCCAAGTAGATGGTATCTCTCTCTCTGCTGTACATCCTGACATTAGGGGAGTGGTGACGTGGAAAATTTAAAACTGTCCTTCCTACCCTATCCAATGTGTCGTTTCTTATTGTTGTGCAACACTCAGGTACTGTGATCTCTCACCTGGTTTCCATAGGTCTTGTGAAGGTATTTTGGTGAGTGACTAGTTATTCAAACTGATGTTTCTCCGGAGAAATGGTCACTGGATTGTACTACTCCATCATCTTGCTTGGCCCTGATTGGGGAAAAAAAGAAACTTGAATAAAGAATAAAGATTTTACAAGTCTAAAAATACTTCTATAAAAATAAAAATATTGCAATATTTAAAACACTTCACTGCCAAAAAAGGAAAGCCTTTGGAATACTGAATTGAAAAAGCTATTTTGTTGCTTTTTTTTTCTGATGACATTGTCAAATACATTTACATATATTGACTATGGCGAACTTGAATTCTTTGGAGAGCATTCTGAACTGAAATTTGAAGTGCATGTTTGTGAAGAAATAAAAGAAACATTGAAAAAATATTTTTCCTTATCAAATAAGTTATTCGGGATACTCCTAAAGAACATGAGATGCAACTCTCTTGAGGAAAACTGCATTTAACATTCCATTTAAAGACTAAAGGAACATTCTCCCCAATAATACAAGTAGATAATAAAATACAAATAGAAAAATCTCTCCAGGCTTTAAAAGAATACAGAAGCGTGGACTTATGTTTTTCTTTCTACCTGTTCTTTATAAAAAGTCAAAATCCCACCTGTTTCAATGATTACAAAGAGTTACTAAAAATCAACAGGGTCTGTTTATTTCCTCTTCTGCATTACCTCCCATCATCTGCATACCCCTTAGTTTTCTAGATTCAACATTTGAAGAACAGAACGCTATACCATTTGCTTACATGTTTAGAAACAGATCAATTGACTCTGTCGAAAGGATCCTGTAATCTGTCCTTTTTCAGTCAGTCAGTTTATCTCTGCATACAAATTTATGAAGTTATAAATTGTATGCAGAGGTAATGAATACATGTACTTACACATATATGAGCATTTTAACTTTTATTATGCATTTTCTGCATGTTGGAAACATGTTCGCCTACAAATTATAATCTGTATTTCATATACGTATAATATATAATAAATCCCGTAAATACATGCCTTAACGGATATGTCTACATAATCGAATAAATGAAGTCTTGAAAAGTCTCACACCCTAAAATCTTAGTCAAATCATCAAGAGCAACAACAACAATAATAATGAAGGAGGAAACGTAGTATGGCTAACTTTTTGTTTAGAAAACCAACCTTGTGCTAGAAATCCAGAACTCTCTACAAACGGGAAAGCTCATACAGAGAAGCATTCACTTTAAATCTCCTGCCTTCAAAGAAACAGCTGAATTTAGAATAACCTCACTGATACCAGCTGGATTAGCATGTCAGGATGTATTCTATTAAGAAGTCAGAACTCAAACTGTTCATACGGGGACCAGAAAATATTACAGTGAAACGCAAATAGAGATTAGCATATAAGTAATACCAATGCATTATAAAATTGAAAAGGGATACAGAATAGAACCAACATCACATACATTTCAGGGTTAATATTCAGAAAATAGCTTTTAGAATTTCAGTCAGAATTCACAGAAAATTATAAAAAAGATGAAAACAAAGTGAAAAAGACAGAAATCAAGTATGGATAACAGAGTTTCCATTTGTAGATAACTGAATTCCTGTATTTATAAGTAAAATAAGTGGATCATAAAAAAATAAAAAAAAAAACCAACTATAACAAAAAAGTGAAGAGCCAGTAAAAGTTAATTCTGACACAAAGGCAAATTATGAAATATCAAAATATCAAGATTTACAGATAATATTATTGTGGAATCAGAAAACTTAGAAATACTCTGAATGCCATGTATACTTAAGGATAAAGAAATAGTTGTTTCCGCATTCAGGATCAGATGAAAATATTGAGTAATTCTTAAGCTAAAATGATCTGGATTGTATTTAGGCTATCTCATAACTATATATTAGTCCACAATAATACAATGGGATAACCACCACAAAACTTTGAAGAAAGTAGATCCAATAAGTTATATTTCAAATATAGAAGCCAAAATATATTATCATATATCTATGGGTTCAGTAACTATAAAATTTATGAAAATGTTAAAACATGTATTCAGCAATTTAACACACGTAAGCAACATTTACCTGAATAATTCAAGAACAGTGAATATATTAGAAAAAAAAAACATTTTTTAATACGCACTGGAGTAAACTCAGTGTAAAAGTTAGTTTACATGACTGATAATTTTGACTAAAATATAACTGGCACCCCTATATTAATACAACTACATAATAAACATAAATCCTAGAACATTACTGTGAGTAGGGAAGAAAAACAAATTCCAAATATGTATGTTATGATATTGTTGAGGATTTATACATACCACTGAAAGTTTAACAATTTGGCATAAGTAGAAACAAAAATATATTATTTCAAAATTACTACTGATGAATATGAATAAAGCAAAACAAAATAAGACACACTTATATGCAGAGAATAGACAAAAAAGCAACAATACAAAAAACTTTAAAAATAATAAAAATAATATTAGATGAAAACATATTTACATGTGACTTTAACATACATTTAGGGAAAATATAAATTATATAATATAATTATTAAAGAAAATGTTTAATATTTGTACATAGAATTTGAGTCTACAATTTCTCAAAAAAAAAATTTAATTAAGAAAATACAAACTAAATTGCTACAACTACTCATAAAACTAAACATTCAACTCCCATACAAACCGGTAATTACACCCTTGGTCATTTATTCCAGAAAAATAAAACATATGTTTATGCTGAAAACTGCATATGAATGCTCACAGCAGGCTCCTATATAATAATCCCAAATTGGTTTTCCAGTCCAGGTATCTATCCTTCAACATGTGGATGGCAAAAGGGTGGTACATCCACACCATGGATTCTTACTTAGCAATAAATAGAAAAGCTATAGATAGATGAAACAACTTCAATACATATATTGCTAAGGGGCAAAATCTAAGCATCAAATGTTACAAACTTTATCATTCTTTTTATGCAATATTTTTGAAATGGTGAATTTTAGAAATGGAAAACAGATTAATGGCTGCTATTAATAGATGGGGATAGAATGGGTATGGTGAGAGACAGACAGATATGTTAATAAATGGGCAACACAAGGGATTTTTGTGGTGGAGGGATCGTTCAGCATTTTGATTTTGGTCTTAAGTACATGCATCTACACATGAGATAAAATTACAGTGAGCGAAACATGCACATAAATACACAAACACAAATAAGTAAACTAGAAAATCTGAATACATTGTTGAATGTCATCAATATCAGTTGTCTGGTTTGGTATTGTACTATAGTTTTCAAAGTTGTTCCATTGGGAGAAACTGGGTAAAGTATACGTATAATTTCTCTGTATGTTTTTCTCTAACTTTTATTTTAGATTCATGAAGTATATGTTCAGGTTTGTTACAAGGATATATTGTGTCATGCTGAGGTCTGGAATACAAATCATCCAGTCACCTGGGTAGCGAACATAGTACATGATAGGCAGGTTTTCACTTCTCATCTCTCTCCTACCCTCTCCCCTCCAGTAGTCATTACTGTTGACTGTTCCTATCCTTATGTTCATGTGTATTCAATGTTTAGCTCCCACCTATAAGTGATAACATGCTGCATTCGATTTTCTGTTCCTGTCATAATTTAGTTAGGATAATAGCCTCCAAGTGCATTCATGTGGCTGCAAACAACATGATTCTGTTCTTTTTTATGGCTGTCTAGCATTTAATGATGCATATGTACCACGTTTTCTATATCCAGCTCATTGTTGATTGGCAACTAGATTAATTCCATGTCTTTGCTTTTGTGAATAGTGCTGCCATAAACATACTAGTGCATGTGTCTTTTTGGAAGAACAATTTATTTTCCTTCAGGTAGATACCTAGCAGTGGGGTTGTTGGGTCAAATGATAGTTCTGTTTTAATTTCTTTGAGAAATCTCCAAACTGTTTTTCATAGTGGCGGAACTAATTTACCTTCTCACTAAAAGTGTATAAGTGCCCCCTTTCCTCTGCAATCTCCCAAATATCTGTTGTTTTTTGATTTTTTAATAATAATCCTTCTGACTGGTATGTATGAGGTGGTATCTCATAGTGACTTTGATTTGCATTTCTCTAAAGATTATTGATGTTGAGCATTTTTCCTATATTTGTTGGCTGCATGTATGTCTTCTTTTGGGACGTGTCTGTTCATGTTCTTTTACCATTTTGTAATGGGATGATTTTATTTTATTTTAATTTTGTTTATTGAATTAAGTTCATTATAGATTCTGGATATTAAATCTTTCTTGCAAGCAGAGTTTGTGAATATTTTCTCCCATCCTCTAGGTTTTCTGTCTACTCCATTGGCAGTTTTGTTTGCTCTACAGAAGCTCTTTAATTAGATCACACCAGTTTTTGTTTTTGTTGCAATTGCTTTAGGGGAATTCTCATGAAATTTTGCCAAATTCATGTCCAGAATCATATTTCCTAGGTATTTCTCAAGTATTTTCATAGTTTTAGGACTTACATTAAAATCTTTTGTCTATGTTCAGTTAACGTTTCTATATGGAAAAACTTAGAGGTCCAGTTTTATTTTTCTGCATATGACTAGCTAGTTATCTCAGCACCATTGTTTAGATCTGTGTATGAATCTACAAGTATCTTAACTGTTGATTAAAAAAGAAATATCTCAAATAAAGTTAATATAACAAAGATTAAAATACTAAAGAAAACCCAAATACAAGTTTTTGAAAAAAATACCACACAAAAGTGTTTATATGGATCGGGCGTGGTGACTCACGCCTGTAATCTCAGTAGTTTGGGAGGTCAAGGTGGGCAGATCACGAGGTCAAGAGATCGAGACCATACTGGTCAACATGGTGAAACCCTGTCTCTACTAAAATACAAAAATTAACTGGGCAAGGTGGCATGCACCTGTAGTCCCAGGCACTTGGGAGACTGAGGCAGGAGAATTGCTTGAAGCAGAGAGGCAGAGGTTGCAGTGAGTGGAGTTTGAGACAGAGCAAGACTCCATCTCAAAAAAAAAAAAAATGTGTTTATATGTTCCTGAATGAGAGAGAGAGAGAGAGAGGAGGGGAAAAAAAAGACAGAAAAAAATGGGAGGAAGGAAAGGAGAAAGGGAGGGATAAAGGAAGAAGAAAGGAAGGAGATAAAGAATAAAAGGAAAGATAAAGAAAGAAGAACACATTAAAAATGTGTTATGTACATTTTCTTTGCAAAACCCAAAATATGAAAAGCAGATTTGCAATACTTAAATTAAAAAAAAAGAAAGAGAAGGAGAGACAGGGTTATGAGACATATTAAGATTGCTTAAAAGAAAAATGTTCTATTAACCCCATTTGATATATGAAACAAAAAAAGACTAAAACTTAGTAAAGAAAGTGAAGAAAAATTATAACTTCTCAAAGTGCTAATTATAGGCACAATGACATGAAAAACCTACGGTATAAATTTAATTTGCATAAGTACAAAGAGCTGAATGTTGATCACCAAGACAATGGGAAAAATGTCTCCAGAGACCTTTGCAGCAGCCCCTCCCATTACAGGCCCAGAGGCCTCTGAAGAAAAAATGGTTTCGTGGGACGGACCCAGGGGCCCCCTGCTGTATGCAGCCTAGGGACTTGGTGCCCTGCATACCAGTCGCTCTAGCCATGTGTACAAGGGTCAAGGTATAGCTCAGGTCATCGCTTCAAAGGGTACAAGAACTAACCTTGGCAGTTTCCAGGTAGTATTGAGCCTGCAGGTGTGCAGAAGTCAAGAATTGAGGTTTGGTAACCTCCCTCTAGATTTCGGAGAATGTATGGAAATGCCTGGATATGCAGACAGAAGTTTGCTTCAGGGGCAGAACCCTCCTGAAAAACTTCTGCTAAAGCAGTGAAGAAGGGAAATGTAGGGTTGGAGCCCCTACAAAGAGTCCCCACCGAAGTACTGCATAGTGGAGCTGTGAGAAAGAAGAAGGCCATTGTCCTCCAGACCCCAGAATGATAGATCCAATGACAGCTTGCACCTGGAAAAGTTGCAGACCCTCAACACCAGCCCATGAGTGCAGTTGGAGGGGGGCTGTACCCTGCAAAGGAGCAGAGCTGCCCAAGGCAGTGGGAGTCCACCTCTTGCATCAGTGTGACGTGGATGTGAGACACGGAGTAAAAGGGGATCATTTTGGAACCTTAAGGTTTAATTACTGACCTTTTAAATTTCAGACATGGATGAGGCCTGTAGACAGTTTGTGTTGGCCAATTTCTCCCATTTGGAATGGGTGTTATTTACCCAATACCTATATCCCCTTTTGATAATTTACCTTTGATTTTACAGAGTCATAGGCAGAAGAAACTTGACTTGTCTCAGATGAGACTTTGGACTTAGAGTTTTGTGTTAAGGCTGGAATGAAATAAGGCTTTGGGGGACTGTTGGGAAGGCATAATTTTGTTTTGAAGTGTGAGGACATGAGATTTGGGAGGAGCCAGGGTGGAATGATATGATTTGACTGTGTTTCCACCAAATCTCATCTTGACTTGCAGCTCCCATAATCCCCACATGTTATGGGAGGTACTCAGCGGGAGGTCACTGAATAACGAGGACAGTTCCCTTCATGTGGTTCTTGTAGTGAGTGAGTTCTCATGATGTCTGATGGTTTTATAAGGGGCTTTTCCCCCTGGTTGTCATGCACTTCTTCTTGCTGCCATCATGTGAAGAAGGATATGTTTGCTTCCCCATTCGCTATGATTGTACCTTTTCTGTAGCCTCCTCAGCCCTGCTGAACTGTGATTCAATTAAAACTCTTTCCTTTATAAATTACCCAGTCTTGGGTATTCATAGCAGTGTCAGAATGAACTAATTCATAGCAGTGTCAGAATGAACTAATACATTAGGGGTCCACTTTTATTTTTCTGCATATGGCTAGCCGGTAATCACAGCACCATCTTCTAGAACTGTTAGTGAATCCATAATTATTTTAAATTTTAATTTAAAAAGAAAACTCTAAAAGTTAATATAACAAAACGCTAAAATACTTAAGAAAAACTGAACACAAGTTTTTGAAAATAGGTTCTATATAAAAGTGTTCCTATGTTCTTGAATGAGAGAGAGATACAGGATGGAAAAATGAAGAAAGAAAGAAAGTGGATGGAAAGGAGGAAGGATGGAAGGAAGGATGGAAGGATGGAAGGATGGAAGGAAGGAAGGAAGGAAGGAAGGAGGGAAGGAAGGAAGGAAGGAAGGAAGGAAAAAAGAAAGAAAGAGAAAGAAAGAAAAAAAAAAGAAAAGAAAAGATGTTAAAAGTTTGCGTGCACATTATCTTTGCAAAACCTAAAATAACAAAAAAAGGTTTGAAATACCTAAAATAAGAAAGAAAGAAGGAAAGAAAGAAAGAATGAGAGAAAGAAAAGAAAGAAAGAAAAAAGGAAAGAAAGAAAGAAAGAAGGAAAGAAAGAAAGAAAGAAAGAAAGAAAGAAAGAAAGAAAGAAAGAAAGAAAGAAAGAAAGAAGGAAGGAAGGAAGGAAGGAAGGAAGGAAGGAAGGAAGGAAAGAAAGAAAGAAAGAAAGAAAGAAAGAAAGAAAGAAAGAAAAAGAAAGAAAGAAAAGAAAGGAAGGAAGGAAGGAAGGAAGGAAGGAAGGAAGGAAGGAAGGAAGGAAGGAAGAAAGAAAAAGAAAGAGAGAAAGAGAAAGAAAGAAAGAGAAAGAAAGAAAGGGGAAAAGAAAGGATTATGGTAGATATTAAGATTGCCTAAAAGAAAAATGTTCCGGTAACCTCATTTGAAAATAAAACAGGAAAAGAAATAAGTAAAACATACAAGAAGTAAGGAAAAACTATAACTTCTTAAAGTGTTGATTGCAGGCATAATGGGATGAAAAATGTAGTTTAAGAATTTATAAATGGTCTTATGAAAAGTGGAAGAAATGAGGACCATAGCAGCTGTGCATATTTTTCTCAATTTGTTATAATTAACCAATTTCTGCTTTTCTTCTTCATTTTTCTATACTATTATATTTTATGATGTAAGGTTTGGGTGGTTAATCTCATAATTTATTCTTTATTGCATAGGATATCACAGGTATATCAGTACCAAACTGAAAAACAACAATATATTTTAGAAATAAATAAAGAAATTTTGGATTTTTATTTGCAGATAGAAAGGGTGAGTACCTCAGTATTTTTACAGGAGATATTCTTGTTATGTTAGGTAGAAGCATCTATTTGACTACTATTTCTGAAAAGTTTATAAATGTAGAAGGGCTATACTGATGCAGAGTAGGCAAAAGTTTGGACAGTGCTAGCCTCTGTCTTAGCAACTTGGCCTCTTTTCACCCTGTGTGTCTTTCCTGTGTAACAGAGGCTAAGCCGGGAAATTACATGTTACAGGTTCGGTTCTCATTTTCACTTCTACTAATGGGACACATTTTGTGAGATGGGAATGGAGGAAGACAACATGGGGCCATTTTTATTTATTTCAGTCCTGGTGGTTTTCACAGGTGGTTAGTGACACATTGTCCTAGTATCCTTTTACTTTCCTTCTGAGAGACAACCTTTGAGCTGCTGCAGAAAGTCGTTGGTATCATCACTAGTTTTTGTGATTCCTACTTACTGATTTATTAAACACTCATAACCACCTCTCTGGCTCCTGCTTACCCAGTTCCCCCAATGGAGTTGTAAACCACCAATACTTAAAATAAAATTCCTTCCTTCTTGTGATTCCTGAAGTGTTTCCATTGTTCTGGCCAAACTCTAACTGGTATAGAAACTGTATTACAAGTCCTGACATTCTCATTGAACTTATTGGATTGGA
Source organism: Macaca mulatta (assembly GCF_049350105.2). NCBI lineage: Eukaryota > Metazoa > Chordata > Mammalia > Primates > Cercopithecidae > Macaca > Macaca mulatta. Next base: position 144,776,389 of record NC_133410.1, on the reverse strand, counting down.
TCGATACACTTCACAGTTTCAAAAGCAGAGGTGAAGAATATTTGATGCCTTGTCAAATATTGTGGGTTTCCTGAAATAAAAACTTTTTAGTAGATGAATTTAGTTGCAAATTTAATGACAAACAAAAAAGTATTCTCTTGTGTAAATATTTTCTTCATATTAGCAAAGAAACGTTTCAAGTTCCTGTATCAATACATTTATATATGAAGTACTGGAAGTATTAAAATGTGTTTGCACAAAACAGGAAAACACATGTATTTGACAAATTATTGTTTTTTTGCTTCAAGTGACTTAAAGTTACTTAATTATGAAAAGTCTTTCATTAATTATGTAATTGAATTTTGAAAACATCACCATGAAAAAAGTGTTTAAATTTTTCATAGTAATGCCTGTACTTTGAACATGTTATCAATTTACTTTAAATGGAAAATTAAAAACAAAACATGTATAATTTGAAATACACTGTCAGAAAATAAACACTGCTCTTTTTAAGGCAAGTAATACTTTTTTTTTTAATGTCTCGAGAGAATGTTGATGATGGAAAAATGTTTATTGTAGTGGATGATTTTTCACAGCAAAGAAACACTGCTCTTTTTTAGGCAAGCAATACTTTAAAAAAAAATTCTGGAGAGAATACTGATGATGGAAAAATGTTTATTGTAGTGGATGATTTTTCACAATAAATTGAATTTTGAAATAAAGGTAAAAATTAAATAGATATCATTTAATTATTCAAAAGCAAAAATTGAGTCCATTGAGCAATGATTAAAAAGTATAGGTACATAATGTAATGAAAAGTAAAAATGTGTTTGTACTATACCTAACATATATACACACACATATGTATACATACCATATATAATATATGTATACTTTTGTCTAGGGGAAAGAATATGCATCAAATATATACCAAGCATGAGATTTTGAACCATTGAATTACTGAGTAATGCCAGTAAAAGTGGTTGATGTATTTCCAAGCCTTGGAAGGAGATATGCAATGAGGGATTATAAAGTTGAGTAAAAAAGTCATGAACATGGAACATATGAGAATCATATTGCTGAACAAAAAGGAGAAGCAATATATAGAGTACTGAAAAATAATACTCCAAATAATTTGGATAAAATCAAGTTATTTGGGGGATTGAGCATCCAAAAGAAAAGAAGAACAGTTTTGTACTCTGCAGGCTCTCTTCTTTATAACCTTATATTCATAGGTAATTGGGAATATTTGCACATCCACCTATATACACTGTGTACCTTCCAATCGTTGCTACAAGCATTAAAAATATAGAAATATACATATACATATATGAAGGTATATGTGAAACATAATTCTACTAATCAATATAAATGGTTTACTTAAATTTACAAATTCACTATTACTTTAGAAAGATTGAGAGAATATTCAATTAGGTTTAATTCCAATGCTAACTACTTTTTGATGTTTAGAATACCTGATGTTTCATCTGATACACATGACATTGCTCTTGGAGATGATTAAATTATATATTCAAAAGAAAGAAAATTAGGATATTGAAGAGATATCTGCATTCTCATGTTAGATGCGGCACTATTCAAAATAGCAAAGATTTGGAAGCAGCCTAAGTGTCCATCAACATTTGGAAGCAAACTAAGTGTCCATCAACATATTAAGGGATAAAGAAAATATGGTATTTATACACAATGAATTACTATTCAGCCATAAGAAAGAATGAGATCCTGTTACTTGCAACAACATGAATGGAACTGGAGGTCATTATGTTAAGTGAAATAAGCCAGGCACTGAAAGACAAATGTCACATGTTCTCACATATTTGTGAGAACTAATAATTAAAATAATTGAACTCACAAAGATAGAGAGTAGAATATGGTTTCCAGAGTCTGGGAAGGGTAGTAGGGGGTAAGAAGGAAGTGAGGATGGTTAATTTGTACAAAAAAATGAAAAGAATGATTAATATTGAGTATGTGATACCACAACAGAATAACTATAGTCAATCAAATATAATTTAATTGCATATTTTTAAATAATCAAAATAGTGTGAAAGAATTATTTGTAACACAAAGTATAAATGCTTGAAGTTATGGATACCCAATTTACCCTGATGTGATTATTACAGATTGTATGCCTATATCAAAATATTTAATATACCCCATAAATATATACACCTGCTATGTACCCACAAAACTTAAAAATAAACATGGATTTATCTAAATTTTCATATACATTTATGTTATTCTTCCTTTTCCATAAACATTTAGTAAATTTCTCTAGGGTAACTAAATAGAAACATCTTAACCAATTAAGAAGTAAAATTTGAAATCTAAATTCGTTTACCTTTGATAAATTTATGGGCCAACTTTCTTAATAGCTCCCAAGCAATTTGAAAGTGTAAAATTTCTTAAGGCAAAATTTGCTTTATGGCAAAAAGAGTGAATGCATCTCAGATGAAGTTCCATAACAAGAAGTTATGCCAAAATATTATAGTTTCATGATTGATATCTTCCATAAAACATTACATGAATATCTAATATTTTATTACAATTAGACTACAATTATCATTTTTTAATATAGAGTTGTGAAACAAAAACATTTATTGATGTTTAGTATTATAAGTTAGCATATATATGTTTTTATGCTTTTTTATTTATCTATAATTATAATTTAATATAAATATGATAAATAACTATATGCAATTATGATTTTTATATTCCTAAATATGGTATTTATTTAAAATAGTGTAACTTTAATATATTATAGTACATCATTTACACAAGTGCTTATAAATGTAAAGAAATAGCAGTGGGTATATAATAAGTGCTCAAATAATATCTAACTCAAAAGATTGCTTTTACAGCAATATTATTTTTGAAATAGAGTAGAAAGACCTCTTAATATCTAAAATAGAAACAATATAGATGCTATTAATTATAATATTGCTCACATTTTACTTAGATTATACCTAAAATATATTTACTATTAATTTAACCAGCATTATTAAAATTTGTCTACTTTCTTGTAATAAAAATATTACATTAAGAATATACAATTAAGTCGTTTACTGTTGGGCATTATACTAAGTGATATTCTACTAGGTGATTGTCTTTGAGTAAGTAAGGTACCATAATGAAAGTTTTTAAAGTAATAAAAATTTAAGCAGTAAGACAACCTGAAATGTCTGTCTGAGACAAATCAGATTTTGCCTCATGTAAGTGCTACTTAGCACTACATAGTAGTGGTTCCTTTGGCCTTATCATATAACTGATAGAAGAAGTTAAAAAGATATGCTGTTGAATTACCTACCATCGTTTCCAAAGTGTGGCATCTGGACCAGCAGCATATGTACCACCTGACCTAGGAACTTGTTAATAATTGAAAATCAGGGTCTTTCACAGACTACTGAATCAGAAGCTCTAAATGGGTTCCAGCAATCCGTTTTTGTTTGTTAGCTCTTTGAAAACATTCTTATATAATTTTTATTTAATTATTTATTTTTTACAGCATAAGAGCTGTTTATTTGTTTATTTTTTATTTGGTTTGTTTATTTTTTAACATTAGCTTGGGTTACATGGGCAGGTTTGTTTTATAGGTAATTTACGTGTGTCTTGGTGATTTGGTGTACAGATTATTTTGTCACCTGGGTAATAAGCATAGTACCCAATTTGGTTTTTTTCAGTCCTCTCCCATCTCCCACCCTCCACCCTCAAGTAGGCCCCAGTGTCTGTTGTTCTCCTCTTTGTGTCCATGTGTTCTCAATGTTTAACTCCGCCTTGTAAGTAAGCATATGTGGCATTTGGTTTTCTGTTTCTGTGTCCGTTTGTTTGGGATTATGGCCTCTAACTCTACCTCTGTTGCTGCAAAGGACATGATCTCATTCTTTTTTATGGCTGTGTAGTATTCCATGGTATATATGTACCACATTTTCTTTATCCAGTCTACTGTTCATGGGCACATGGCTTGATTCCATGAATAGTGCTGCGATGAAGATACACATGCATATTTCTTTATGTTAATGCATATTTCTTTATGTTAGAATAATTTATATTATTTTGGCTCTGTTTTAACCAAGTCCTCCTGGCAATTCTCATGTAGACTAAATTTTGAGACTTGGTAGTCTGGATTAAAGAAGGACCTAAGAGAATTTTATTCCTTTTTTCTCTAGGAAATTATTCTCATGCCACAGCATGAAGCAGTAGAAGAAAGGAAGTCTCCAACAAACACAGGTGTACATCTATCCCACCCCCAGATGGTGCCAGTTTACTCAGTATTGTGGACAGTAGAAGTGAGGTAAAATATTTTTGAATCCTATTTGAGGAAAATGAAAATGAGTCTGATTCCTGGCCGGGTGCGGTGGCTCACGCCTGTAATCCCAGTACTTTGGGAAGCCGAGGCGGGCGGATCACGAGGTCAGGAGATGGAGACTATCTGGGCTAACATGTTGAAACTCCGTCTCTACTAAAAATACAAAAAAAAAAAAAAACAAAAAAAAAAAACAAAAAAAAACTAGCCGGGCGTGGTGGCGGGCGCCTGTAGTCCCAGCTACTCGGGAGGCTGAGGTAGGAGAATGGCGTAAACCCGGGAGGCGGAGCTTGCAGTGAGATGAGATCGCGCCACTGCACTCCAGCCTGGGTGACAGAGCGAGACTCCGTCTCAAAAAAAAAAAAAAAAAAAAAAAAAGGAAGAAAGAAAAAAATTCTGACTCCTAGGCTACTTTGGTATATCTGGAAGGATATTCTGAAAAAAGATCCTTACATTACATTAAATTTCAATATTTTATTACAATTATATACAAGATCTTAACTTCTCAAAAAAAAAAAGATGCTGGAAAATTAGAATGAGTGTAAATATCCTATTTGAGATGACAAAACTAAAATTTACTAGAGTAAGGAATGACATTGCATAATATTTAACCACTTTAGCCTCTTTAAGCCCACCATATTTCCTTTCACAACATTAGTATTGTAAGTGTGCAGATATTTCCCCTCGCTGGATCCAGATTCCTGCTGTTCTTTAAAGGAGGGCAGGTGTGTCCTGGATGCCAAATAATAGGCTGAGTGGGTGGATTTCTTAGCATATGTTTGGCTCCAGATACTCAAATCCACATAACTGTTATTCGCTAAAGCTATCTATTTTTTAACAGAACATTTCTGTTTTTATTTACATAATAATAAGATTCTGGGGGAGTCAGAACATAGTGATTACAGTATAAAAATAAATTAAAATGGAAGCAGAATATGAGATAAAGACATATCCTTACCACTTAGGATTCTTTAAGGTAAGGGATGATAATTCTGCGGGAAAAGGGAAAAGGATTTCCTTTGGTATGTATGTCTTACTCATCTTTAAATCCAATATCTATTTATTGACAGCCTACTAAGTGATAGGTACTTTTTTAGAAGCCTAGGAACAGCACAAATAAAATCTCTGCTCTTCTGAAATTCACATGAAACTGTTGAAAGTCACATAATACCTAATAATCACAATAAATTATTGAATTGTATAGTGTTTTAGAAGGTGAAAAGTTTTATGCGAAGAACAACATCAGTTTGGTAGAAGACTCAACAGAGAGTTAAGCCTCTGTAAGCGGGGCATAGCAAGGGAAATTTTCAGTATATTTAAAAAACTCTGTAATAGTAGAGCAGAAGAATAACTAATGTAATATGCAGGTAGTACACTAACAAAAGATAAGAGAGAAACCAATTTGATGAATCCAAGGGCAGTGTTATAAAACTCAGCATGGCATGAGATAAGCAGTCTAGAATTCACAATCCCCAACATGCTCCATTTTTAAGAAATACTGAGTGTTGTTGAATAGAGAAAGGTCTGCCATTGGAATGAAAAGATAGCAGCATGTGTATGTCACAACTAGAGGTTAAAGCAGTGCCTATGGGCCGCTGCCAGGCACGGGTTTATATGGCTCCTTAAAACCAGGCAGGACAAGCACCATGATTTGGATGTGTTTCCTAAAGTTTATAGGTTGGAAACTTAATCCCCAATATAACAGTGTTGAGAGGTAGGACCTTTAAAAGGTGATTAGGTCATGAGGGCTCCAGACTCATAAATAGACTAATGCTGTTATCACCAGAGTGGCTAGAAGGTGGCAGAAGTGGGTATTTTGGTATTTTGTAGAAGGATTAGTCCAGCTGCCTTCTCCTGTTTCTCAAGCACTTGTGCTCTTGCTTTTCTGTCTTCATCCATGGAATGATGTTGTAAGAAAGCCCTCACTAAAAGCAGGCTGTTAGATGTTGGACTCTGCGGCCTCCAGAATTGTAAGAAAAAAATCATGGTTCAGTAAAACGTATCCAGTCATTGTTATTCTGTTATTTTAGCACAAAGTGGACTAAGATAACTAGTTCAACACACGACCGGAGGCTAGGAAGAAGTGACAGTCATCTGCTGATGCCACCTTATGTTTAAGCCACCCAGACCTTAGAAAAGAGTACAAGAAGAATAAAGAGGGATGAATACAAGCCTAATTTCAGCAAACATTTTAAAATAGTACTTTGTATACATAATTGGAAGAAAAATGTTATAAAGAGCAATGAAAATGTTTAAATGATCTGAGACAGAAGATAGACAAGAAAGGGCACATAAATTTCAGAAGATAAATTTTTTAACAGAGAGAATTATTTCTGCATTTTTTTTTTATATTTCAGTTCTACTTTTTATCTGCTTTGGTCTTTTAAAACCAAAATTCTCCATTTAAAGCAGCTTTTACAGCCATCAATCTAACTACTCAAGGAGATATTACATTACCATTTTAATCAAATATGTTTGATTTTTAGAATTGAAATAGAAATACTTTAATAGTGGTACACATGCATGTATGCCCTTAAAGAAGAGTACTATACTTATGAGATATTTGTGAATTTGTTAGCCAATGGAAATATAAGTGGCATATACATATTTATAAATTATACATATACATATGACTAGTGGGGGAATATATTTTTGGCATTTTGAATTATGGTAGAAAAATGAAGAAAGTAGGGGTAGTGTTTATCTTTCTCTCAACAGTGATAATTTCTCTTTGAAGGTCATTCTTGAAAGTTAAGTATATTGATAAAATTTTTCATTGTGATATAATTCTTCATCACAAATTGTATAAAATGAATTTATTTGCAATGTTCAGAAAATTTCCAAACACTTTCCAATCTCTTTCCTTTGAGATATACTTCTTATTTTTCATGTATATTTCTAGCATTGCTTGGATAATCCAATTCAGCATATTCTAAGCCTGGAGGGGTTGTCTTATTTTCATATTAGATTTGTTTAATCCATCACTGATATATGTATATAAAGGCTCACCCACATGTCTTGCATTTTTATAGCAATTCATCTTACATTTATAGGACATCAGAAATGGAAATTAATTGAGAATATCCTGCAGGCAACTTTCTAGTGAACAGAGAGAAGAATTTATATCCATATATTATTCCTTCAATACCTTTCTGAGCAAGTTGTTTAATGAAATATAAATTATCTATGAAAGTTCTTTTTACTTTTGTGCTCTAAATGACTTTATTCTCTGTGGCAAATATTTCTTTTAAAAGACTTTTGTTCATTTTTTAAGTTCTAATATGTGACGTTTCAAATGTATTAAAAAGGTTTGACCTGCTTGTGAAACGCTCGTAATAAGAGGACTTGTTGAAGCACAACTTAAGTCTTGTGTTGTTACCTTAAACTTTAAAAAAAGGAATATGAACATGTTAAATGCACAGCAGCTAGTGACTTTGAGAACAAATGTTTTAGAGGAAACATTAATATAATAGGCAGATTCCTCCTCCTCCTCCTCCTCTTCCTCCTCCTCCTCCTCCTCCTCTTCCTCCTCCTCCTCCTCCTTCTTAATCTGTTTTGTGGAAGAAAGGAAGTCTGCATTTAACAAGCAGTACATGAGAGCAAAACAGAGTGTTTATAGTATGAAAAATGTCCTTCTGCGAAATAGGTAAAATGCTAGGTAAGATGCATCATATATCAGCCATGTAATCCAAGCTACTTGAGAGGATCACTTGAGGACAGGGGTTGGAGACCAGCCTGGCCAACATAGTAAGGCCCCATCTCTATTTTTTTTTTTTTTTTTAAGATGCAATGCACATCATAATTACTATATGTTTGAGCTAAAAATACTGTTGAGGAAAACCACAGGAAGCAGCTCTAAAGAGAAAACAGAAATCAGAGTGTTGCATAGGATTTAATTTTTGCTTTGTACAGCTGGAGGAAGACAAATAAGACCTTGGCCTGTTCAAGATAGAGAATTAGAAATGAGATGCTTGCATGAAGTCAGGGCTGTAAAAATGATACATCTTAGGGAGAAGCCTCAGTTAGAAAAAAGATCCAGTTACCTAACAAGGGAAATCAGAATGAAACTCTTCTGCCTGAATTCTACCTCTGGGTGGGGAAAACATCCATGAAAATTTAAATTCATTGTTCTATGCTCACAGAGGATTGTGATAGGAATTTCATTATTTTATCATCCAGGAATTGACAAACAGATTAATTAATATAAAAGACGTTTGAAATGGTAGTGTTCCAGAATAAACAGCTAAAGCATGTATACATCCTCTAAAGAAAATTCCCAGCTGGGTGGCGTGGCTTACCTCTGTAATCCCAGCATTTTGGGAGGCTGAAGCAGGCGGATCACCTAAGGTCAGGAGTTCGAGACCAGCCTGGCAAACATGGCGAAACCCCATCTCTACTAAAAATTAAAAAAAAAAAAAAAAAAAAAATAGCGAAGCGTGGTGGTGCATGCCTGTCGAGATACTCTGGAGGCTGAGGTAGGAGAATCGCTTGAATCCGGGAGGCGGAGGCTGTGGTTGCAGTGAGCTGAGATCAGCCACCGCATTTCAGCCTGGGTGACAGAGCGAGACTCAGTCTCAAAAAAAGAAAAAAGAAAAAGAAAGAAAATTCCGTCAACTAAGATTCATCAGAGTTCCAGATAAAAACAAGTAGACATATGAGACAAACTTAAAACTACAAACCCCATAATGACAATTAAATAGCTTGTAAAGGGGACCTTGGACCAGAAATATCAAAAGAAACTTTATTGGATACTTGAATGAACTATGGGAAAGAAAAGCTGAGCAATATCAATGTTGACTTACGATCTTGGGGAAATATAGAGTTGTTGCACTGGAGAATATCCTTGTTTTGGGGAAGTACATACTGGGACCAGGAAACATGGTACTGAAAATGATAAATGCATACGTGTGGCTTGTCACAAAGGTTTGAGACAAACAGAAAGAGAGAGAATGAGAGAGAGGTGTTGTGGGGAGCGGAAAGATGAGGAGCAACAGCAAAGATGGCAAAATGGGAAACCTTAGTGAGGAATATATGACAGTCCTTTTCATTGTAATTGAGGCTATTCTAAAACTTTGAAATTACTTCAAAACAAATTATTTTATAATAAAATAAATTTCATATATGGTGGTAAATCTCAAAATAGTTATCCTTAGATTGTGACTCAAAAGGCTATGAGCAATACTTTGGGGGTGCTGTTGTTTTTTCATTTCTTGATCTCCATCTTGGTTAAAGAATTATATTTAATTTATAAAAAAATTCATCAAGTTGTATGTTTATGATTAGTAATATTCTCTGTAGATGTAATAGAGTAGCAAAAGAAAAAATAATTCTTACTATATATGTACATGTATACACACATGTTTATATATACCTATATATATATATGTGTACATATATATAGTTACTGATTTTTTTTGCATAGTAAAATATGATTTAAGACTAGGAATCATTTTTTTCATTAATCCTTTTAATGATTTAATCTTAGGCTGCTCTGTATTATTCTCAGTCTTACATGTTCACTACTAATGTTGCCTAACATATGTAAGAAAATATTAGTTAGCCGCTTTGAGAATTATTTAGCACTCTTGTTGAGCTGTTTCAGCATTTTAAGGATGTATCAACCAGGTAATTGCCCTCAGCATTTCTGAGTTGACTTTGTTTTAATTGGTCCTGACGCTTTGATTTAATTGGCAGATATGAGATGAAAGCATAAGATGGGACATATATGACTGTATTTGTATTGCTTAGCTCATTTGATTAACTTTCTAGGTAGCTGAGAACACCTTTCATTCTTCAGCACTGATTGCATAACCCTAAGCCTGGGAGCCCACTCAAAAATGGAGATTTTCACTAGGAATTGTGGGAGCTATAATATGTTCAGTTATCTCATGCCTAACATATATGTATAACTGAGGTCATCATATTGACACTTCTTGAAGCTTACTGATATTTATTCCAAAACCAACTAAAAAAGTAAAAAAAAAAAAAAAAATCAGGAAATTATGTCTTTTATCGAGGCTATTCAGCCTAGTACAGTAATCATTTGTGTACTTTTTTGTGCTATACTTGTAGAGGCAACCTCTATCCAAGGAATGACCTGCTGCTCAACTCTGGCATAATGTTGATTCCTAAGAAATACTGTGTTCCCAAAACACTGGCTGATGATTGCTTCTGTAGAAGCCAACCTAGTACAATTTATACACATACTTTAAACTTTCCTAAATTAACATTCATTTAAAAATATATCAATATTAGGATACACACACACGATACATGATGCAGAATGAAAATACAGCACTGTTAATAGATATAAATATTACTTATTGATTACACATTATAAAGTTTGGAACTAGGTAGGGCACGGTGGCTGATGCCTGTAATCCCAGCACTTTGGGAGGCTGAGGCGGGCGGAATGATTGAGACCAAGGGTTGGAGACCAACCTGGGCAATATGGCCAAACCCCATCTACGAAAAAATTCAAAAAATAGCTGGCATGGTGTTGCATGCCTGTAGTTCCAGCTACTTGAGAGGTTGAGGTGGGAGGATTGCTTGAGCCCAGGAGGTTAAGGCTGTAGTGAGCTGAGATCACTCCACTGCACTCCAGACTGGGTACAGAGTAAGACTCTGTCTCAAAAACAACAACAAACCAACCAAACCCTTTGGGAAAAAAGTGAATTGAAGTGGTTGGGTAAGGTTTCATGGAGTTGGTGAGACAAGCTCATGTTTCAAAAATAGGAGCATTCTGTATGAGATTAAAGGATGGAAAATACATTTTAGGCAGAGAAAGTTACTTGTGGAAAAACAGGAAAATATACAAGTGAAACAACCAGAAGCCCCGGTGCATAAATGAAAAATGCCACAAAGTATGGACATAGAAAAGTGAGTACATCAATTATTTAGCAGCTGATAGTTGTCTTAATGTTTTTACTATCTCATAAAATGATACATTTTTTCAAATGTTTGATATTCAGATGCAAGACATGGTACAGCACTAAGCTTAACAAGTTTAATATTTTTTACCATCATAATTTTTATAATGACTAATTCATATTTTAAATTGACATTTATTTTGGTCACCTAAAGATTTCTAAAATTCAAGTTATTATTTATTTAAGTTTAAATAAATCAACAGGACTCATATAAATGTATCTTCACATCTTAGAAGTGCAATCTTTAAACATCTTTTTATATTATAAAACAAAATGGTTACTACTGAATAAATGGATTGTGGAGGTTTCTCTATTCATTGAGGCAGTGATATAAAATCATGAGAATGGAGCTTCACCAGTGTGTTAGTGCTACCAATGCTTTGTGATAAGCATGTATTTGATGAAATTAAACCTGTCAGTTGCAGATACAAACTCCTGTTCTGTTTTCTCCAGTTATTTCTCAGAAAACTCTACTTTTTAAAAAATTCTGCCACTAATAAGTATTTTCCAGTTTACTTGGAAGTAGATAAAGTTTCTGGATAACCAGAGACCTCAGGATGGGCAATGTAACTGGGACTTTCCCCGATGTATGCATCCATGAGTGAACTGTTCTAATGGAGTTGCCACACTTTATGTTCAAAATATGCTTTATATTGCTGGTGAAGTGAGCTAGTTATTTTTAATGAATTTGTTTATATTAGCATCTAGAAGTAATAGAATAAAATACTGATGTATTACAACTTTAATGCAAATAAAAAGTGTAAAACTTATTTTCACATTTTTTGTAAAAGCAAAGCCTATGATAGAAAGCTTTTTTTTTGTACAACACAATTATCTTTATTATACAAAAATCCTTTTTTGTAAATTAATATTTTGTTCTTGCACTCTAAATTGTCCCTATGACTTAGAAATGAAGCATAGTTTTAATAGTCTCATCAAAAATGATTTCAAAAAATTAAAACACTTATGCCCAGATGCTATTAAGATCTAAAACATTATCAGACATAAGCATGCCTTTTTTTATTTATGGAAGCTATTATGGCTTATAGTTATCATGTTTAGATGAATATCTTTGTTACACTAATGCTGCATATTTTGCATTGCTTTTCTTTGCTTTGTTTTATAGAGTTTACGTGTGTATTTGTGTAAAAAGGCACCCTTAGGAAAAGAAACGAAGCTTTATATTTAAAATACTATATTTTATTGATGATGATGTCAGTAATAATTTTAATAATTTGAATCATGTTAGTAATAATTAACATTGTCAATCTGAAGTTTTAGTGTGAATATTATATAGATCCTCAACACCCTCTACACTTTTATCCTGAACACATATGCAAATCACATAAATCTATGAAGAGCCAAAGCTATCCATGAAGTGTCTAATGGTGTGCTTTTAGAGCTTTTGAGTTAGTTGGGCTTGGGCAAGACCTATGCAATTAGAGCAAGTTTCATATGTAATTGATAAACTTGGATAACCTTGTTAAGAGAATACTAGCTATGAAGTGGTTAAAATCCTAGAAGCCAATATTAAGTTAACAGTAATTCACATCCTATGGTTAAACTAGTGTATAGAAATATTTTTCAGATTAAACAGATAGCTAAGAATATGATGCAGGGAAAAATAATTGACATGCTTTATGTACAGGATTTATCTATTAAGTACGGTGATGTGACCAGTAATAAAATACTATGGCATTTTCTATTTCTTAAAGATTTGTCTAAAAATTACATGTGTTTAATCTGTAATACTAATTTGGTGGAATTTGCAATTCTATATTATTTTAGAGATTCAAATTTACTGATTATTTTTAACTAATCTTTGATATTAAGAATAACAGCCTCCTAATGGTTTGAACAGTTTTGATAAAACTAATTTGCATTGTTCTATTTTTCATTTGGAAAAGTGTAAAATGATATTTTTAAAATAATTACCATATAGATGTGTACATGAATTATAACTCATTAGAATAATTGAAAAGAAAATTTGGGTCAAGATAATTGCTATAAACATCCTTTGAAAATGTCCTTGGGAAATTAATTCCTTTACTTCTCCATTGGAATAAAAATTTTTAAAAGCTCTTAGAAGTTTAACTGAAGTCTTCCCAATAATAATGTTCTGTCATTATGACAGACAGCTCTCATTTGGTCCTTTCTAGTACATGTAGATGTCTTCAGTGGATGCACCTGTCTTTTAAGTGTTTTCTAAAGAAAATGAAAATGACATGACTTCAGGGATCTATTGGTTAAAATATTCTTTCCAATTATCTTTGTCAGCACAGAGAGATAATGTTAATTCTGACCTAAAGATATGGTTCAAGGATCTTTTCTTCATGCACTCTCACTTACGATTCTTATTGATCTTTTTAAGTGAAGACCACTTAGTGAAGATTTTCGCCAGTAAATCCATTTTTTTTTTTTTATGTTTTCAAAGTCTTGCTACATTTTTCTGTTAGTGATATTACAAATACCAGGTAATTGGTATTGTTGCACTTGTCCTCATTATCAATGTCGATTTTGAAAAACATTCTAGCATAAGTGCAAGATTCCAGGCTAACTGTCAATTATATTCTTACTGAACAGAAAGAGCATCTGGCTTTCGAAACTTCTGATTACAACCTTAAACCTGAGATGAATGTTTTAAAATACAGTTTGCATTCACAATCTTGAGCATGTGTGTTATATGTAGATACTGCTTCAATTTGTAATTTCTCTTACAAAAAGTTTTTTGTGGGAAGAGGAAAATGTTTTATTTATCAAAAACCATTGCTACATGAAAATGCATAGAAATACTAACTTTAGAATGGCAAGTAGCATATGCTTTAAGATTTTTCAGGTAGAATAGAATTTTCAAATGCCATTTATTGTACATCTGTGAACATGAAGCCATATGTTGAACCTGACTATTCTAGTAAATTTAAATATACAAAGCCCAGAAGGTAACTCTAAAATCTGTATTGAGAGTCATAAAAACCAGCATGCCCTCAGATCCTGGACATGAAATATTTAGAAACAGAATATTCAACAACAAATTATTGTATATGAATTTAAATAAATTTATATGACATAATGTACCTTTTGTTGGTTTAACATTACATTACTTATAGAAGGACAATTGTGGGCATAAAATATCAACATATATTATATTTAAAAAGTCACAAAATAACATGTAAAGGGTATTTATGCCTGGATTTATCGATATGTGCTTATTAATAACTGTCAAGGATTACATGCAAAATATGTTTTAAGAAGTAACTCATTGTTGATTATATATGTGTTTATGAAAATGGAATAGTTGAAAAAGTTACAGTGATGAAGATGATGATTATTATATTAATGATAATACATAGTGTCAGTGAACTTCATTTTTCTGGTGATTTCCGATCATTTTTATAAAATCCACACAGAGAGAAAAGAATAGTAATTTTGTAGCAGCTTTAGTTAAACTATAAAGAAATTCAGGCAACAATATCATGCAAAGTGAAAATGTCTTGTACATTTTTGTAATACAGTTCTGTTCTGATTATATAAATATGTATTTTAGGGAATCTATTAAATATTAAATTTTGTATATATACATCAAGATAAAATATTTTTAAATCAGTTGATAAGATGGTTGATATTACTACTACAAACATAATTTTATATCAATATATAATGCTTAACGATACTCTCACCCAACTGCTGATTAAGGCTTTAAAAGATGGTCTCTTCACGTTCTGAGAGTTTCAATTGATGAGAAGCTTTGTACACATGGGTGGTAGCAAATGATGGAACAATATTAAGTTGTTTTTCTCTAATTGACAGAAACATTTTATTTCCATTAACTAGAATTTTTCCATGTCAATTATTGAAAATTGTGTTTAAAGGATAAAGTTTTTCCATAGTTCTATCAGTCTTTTCTTTAATTGAACAATATAATGATGAAATTAACTATGATAATGCAAAATAAATATGAACACAAGTCATTTTCTGTACTGAAAATTGCATAAGCCTCACTCTAATGAGGACTTTTCTTAAGTCTACATGGATATAGTTCTGCTAGTTTAAATAATTCTGCATAGAAATTAAATTATAACAGCATTCAGTTAATAAAAAGCACTTTGGAACTCAAAGTTGACTTTTGCTCTAAATATATAAAATTTCTCAGAGCATATTTAACACAGTAGCTGTAATTTTCAACTGCACTTGTTAAAGTACTCAAAATCCCTAATTTATAAATTATTTTTGGAGGCAAAAGTATTGTTCCAGAAACCTGCAAATTAGGGTCATTGCCAACATATTTTCAAATATTTTGCCTACAAACTCTTGATAGAGTCCTTCTTCCAGATACCAACTAACTTTAGCATAAAACAGCGGAGAGTAATACACCGTTTCTTCTTGTAAACTTGAAAACTGTACACGTTGTATAAATTTAAATGTTATTATATTTAACACTCATAACATAATTTAATTTACCTTGGAGGTAACATAATTTAATTACGTGTGAGAGTTTCTCTGTGAATAAAACTGCCTATTGCTTGAACATAAATTTTAGTTTTTTCAAGATGAGTATTTTCAGAGAGAATGACTTCTGCTCACACACCATGCCATGTATGCATAGGGTTACAGTAATAGGTGTTAAATAAAACCTATTTTCTCTAAATAATGATTACAGAATCAGGGCTTTTTAGGCTTTCTGAGAAATACTAGGGAGAGTGCATATAGGGAAACAGGTTCTGCATCTGAAGGACACTGGGAACAGCCTTGCAGGGTGGCTTCAGTTCACGTGAGCTCACTGTCTACTAGACTTGGTTACTCAAAGGGGAAAACAAATGACCCGAGGGTGTCCATATTTGGATTTTATCAGACTTTCCATGGTCTTTGAGGGCTTATAACATATAAGTGACTCCATAGGCTATGACCAATATCAACTTGTAGTGTGGTATCAATGAGATCTCATACCACTGGGTCAGATGAAAGTTAAATATTAACATTTGCTAGAAATTCACACTATGAGATATTGCTAAAAGTAGCTGTGAAACACTATTTGGGGTTATTTACCCATATGTTTAATAGAAAATGAAATAATCACTCACTTCCCAGCATAGAGCATGTTCATAACCAACCAACGAAACTACGTCATCCACTTTTGGAAGAACTTGAATGTTTGTCCTTTTTTTCTGGGATGATGTATTTGATAAAGACCCAGGAAGCACCATGGTTACACTATAATTTATCTTTGAGGACAGAAGTATAGAATGGCCCAAGGCAAGCTCAGTGTTCAAGTAAATGTCTGGCCAGATGTCCTTGGTCTGAGCAGTGGTGATCTCCCCTCCAAGCTTCTGATGTCAAAAGCAGACACTTCATGACCTGTCAATCCATCTTGAGAAGACGCTAGTCTTGAAGAAAAGTATATTGTTTTGAAAATGTAGGGAAGTATACAGCACCTTCTCAAATTCCTGTTTCCTACTATCTGACTCCGATGCCTAGACACACAGCTGAGGGAGAGAGGATGTGGCACATGTAACTTGTAAGTGGTTAATGACAGGATCGGCTAATCTCATAGGGGTTTAGCTGGAGAATTTGGTATGATTGGCATAGAGTGAACACTTTGGAGGTAACAGTGGTCCCTATCATATCAAAAAATATTATTTGTGTGCACCCTATTTCTTTGGAAAAGTTTCAGTATTATGGCAGTTTTTGAGCACAATTTATTTGGGCCATAGGAAAGGTGATATCCGAACATATTTAATTGGCTTTGAAAGTCCAGTTATTTCTCCTAAGATATGGTTGCTTTATTTTGGCATGTGCAACTGACAAAAGATTCAGTTAGGAAATATGATATACTTATTAAAATCTCTCACTCTATATGTATGTGTCTTTAGTAATATAGTACTAAAACTGTGACCATAGAATTAGACCATTATTTTTGGCTCATCAATCTGTACAGGTAGATTTCTATAAGTACTCTACTGATATGCTCTATGTCCAGCAATAACATTTGAGTTTTGGCTTATTGTGTAGAACATCCAAACACACAGGCATTAGGAATTCATCATCACTGTGGTGGATCATTCCTGTATTTTATAGGACATGGCCACCTTGAATGCTGGCTGTTTCACCCAGCAAGCCACACTATAAGGACCAAGCCTTGTGAGAAGTTTGTGTCATGTCCTAAGTAAGAATGTATATCTAATGAATGAGCAGCTGCTTGTGGGTGAGAGGACTAAGAGCTCAGAGGCTGGTAGTATCCATTAATTGGAGGGTCCATTTTAGTATGAGAATATTAGGTATAAGATTTAAGACTTTTTTTAGTGAGACATTCTTTCTCTGTTAGGAGCCAGACTAACCATAACTTCTTAATACCATGGAATGCTGGTGGCATATTTTTGCCAAAGGCTCCAGTCATGTATGAGAATGGTAGAAGATGTACAAAAACATAGATGCAATGGGATCTGTAGGAGAGATGGGATACATGACAATGTGTGTTACTTTTGTTTAAACTGTCTTTTAAGGCATCTTAGACAGGCATTCCCACTCAAGTGTGACTGACTTTGGAAGTTGAAGTAAAATACCTCAAGTGAAAGATGTGCTGCCTTCAATATCCAAATAGCCCAATAAGTAGGTAGGCCTCCTTATATATATATATATATTTGATGGATGCAGAAATAGTAGATCTTTTTTAATTTCTTGGGATTATAGTCCATTTAATTCCCAATGTAATCACTAGATAGTGTAGCCTTGGACTTTGTTTCCATTTGAGGCGCAGCAATTTTTTCATAGAGGATTGCTATGATTTGAATGTTTGTCACCCAAACCTCATGTTGAAATAAGGTCCCAATGTTGGAAATGGGACCATATGGGAAATGTTTGGGTTATGGGCAAGGATCTCTCAAGAATAGATTAGTTCCCTCCCAGGGTTCCAGGAAGGTGGTGAATGGGTTCTCACTCTACTAGTTCCTACAAAAAGTGGTTGCTAAAAAGAACCTGGCATCTCCACCACTTCTCTTGTGTCCCCTCTCTTGCTTCCCTTCTCACCATGTCGTCTCTGCACATGCCAACATCACTTTGTCATTCACAGTAAGTGGAAGCAACCTGAGGTGCTCACCAAAAGCAGATGCTGATGCCATGCTTATTGTACCGCCTGCAGGAGCGTAAGCCAAACAAACTTTTAACTTTATATAAATTATCAGCACCAGGTATTCTTTTATTGTGATATTAAACAAACTATGATGAGGTCCTTATCAAAAACTCGTTGTAACAGAATATTTGTACATTCATCAGAAATCCATATTATACTAGAGTTTGTCCAATCCAGCAATGATCTGAACTGTCATTGGCATGCTTTGCCAGGCAGGAAAGGCAAATTGATTTTGGTTTTCTTCCCATAATGATACAAAAAAAAAAAAAATCAGCAATGCCTAAGGCTGCATGCCAAGAGCAAATAATGACAGTAAAGATACATCAGAGTTACTCTTGTGATGTCAGATTGTGTGGGAACAACAGTAGATCCCTTTTCTTTAAGACTATATCGTTCACAGTAAGGCTCTAGGAATAGTCATTTCCAGCGTCTAGTCAGAGCCATTAACCTTGAAGGATTCATTGCATAGTAACTCTGACTCTGCTAATTTTTCTGTGAGTAAACCAAATACTTTTCTTCTTCTAGCCAGAGGCAGTAGATCAATTGTACCTGGATATAACCATTCTTGGCAATGCAATTTCCTGGTTTTGAAAAAGTCAAAAACTGGGGATGCAATGACTTTAACCGATTATTGGAATGTCCAAAACATCCACATTATACATAAAAGATGGCAGAAGACACAGAAGCCAGCATAAGTAATCTAAGAGTGATCTAAACTAATGAATTTCACAATATTCCGGGTCTCTCCTAAGAAAGAGGGGTATCATGTTCCAAATCTAGTCCTTGCTACTGTACATTACATTGCCATAGTTTTTTGAATGTCACTTCAGATTTCAGTATTATCCAGAATTTTCTATTTGCATGTTTGCATTTGAGCAGCCAGTACAACTCCATCTCAGGAGTTCTGTCTGTCTCTTTGAATTGTATAATTCTCTTGGGACTTATAAAACATATGCATTTTTGCAGGTTCTTCTACCACAACCACTTCCACCTCTAACTCTGAAATTCTTGAAATCCTATCTCCATCCAGTAAAAATGCAGGGACTTTAAAGCATTTTTCTGTTGAAGAAAATACACCTTTCTTTCAAATAACCAACGCTTTTTATTGTTATTTACTCCTTTGGGGGACTGCGGTGGGGCAGGCATCTTTTTACCCTTGGAAGATTCTGAGAGGATTCCTTGGTAGGCTTACCCATTCATGGGTTACTGTACACTCAGCATCAGCTGTTATAAAAAACTCCTAACACACATGTGCTCCAGTTAAACCCTGTAGTTTCCCAGAACATGTACCACCAGGATTTGTAATGTTTGCTGCAGGTTGATCACCAACTGACTTGCAAGAAAAGATCCCAGGAACACACCAGTAGTGCTAGATGGGGCATATGCAGCATAGGCATATTAGGGATAAACTTTCACAAAAAGAAGTAGTAAAGTGCATACTGTTCCCCATAATATTTACAAACATGATTCCATAGCATAGGGCAGGAATAGATACTCTGAGCATGTTCTAGGGCCAAAGTTCCAAAACAGAGGTGTTCGCCTAGACAAGAAAGCTAGAGATGTGTGTGATTACCACATTAGCAGATCGATAATAAATAACCATGCCCCCCCCAAAATGTTATATATATACAGGTTGGCCTAAGTGGAATGAAGTATCACCTAGCTCCCTAAGTAGCAATAACAATAACAAAAGTCTATTAAAGACTCTCCTAACTCAGGAACAGTGTCCATGACCTGAAAGTGTACATGTCAAGGATCAATATCTACACACTGAGGTCCCTATGAGAACATTACTTGCCTGTAATGCTGACATAAGCCAAAGTCCATATATCTCCACAGACTGACTTACTCTACCTGAATCAGTTTCTGACTAAGCTATGTAAAAGGGGAAGAAAAATGAGCTTCCAAGGCCAACCGGATATTTTCACTCCTTACATAAAACATTTAGTATGAGGACAATAACTACTAAGACTCACAAATCTGAATTTGGATAATTGACATTTTACTGCCTAATTATGATTCATTTTTTCACTTTTGTTTGGTGAAACTGAAAACTTTTTGAAATTACTAGAAAGTGGTTTATAACAGTAGAAATATTTATTATCTGTAAAAATTAAAATATTTGCATATAAAATATTTAAATCTTCAGAAAATAAGTTTTTCAGTGTTTTAAACACTTTATGATTGGGTCCTTAGAAATGTTTACTGTAGGCCGGGCAAGGTGGTTCAGGCCTGTAATCCCAGCACTTTGGGAGGGCGAGGTGGTTGGATCACTAGGTCAGGAGTTCAAGACCAGTGTGGTCAAGATGGTGAAACCCCATCTCTACTAAAAATACAAAAATTAGCCAGGTGCAGTGGCAGGTGCCTGTAATCCCAGCTACTCGGGAGGCTGAGGCAGGAGAATCACTTGAACCCAGGTAATGAGGGTTGCACTGAGCCAAGATCATGCCACTGCATTCCAGTCTGTGTGACAGAGTGAGACTCCATCTCAAAAAATAAAATAAAATAAATAAAAATATTGTGGTTAAATATTCCAAAAACAGATATTTACAGGTAGCATAAAAATTTTAAAAGTATTCATATTTCTGAGAGTCACAATGAAAATTCTAAAACCCGCACAAAGTATTAATATTACATATGTATGCAATACAATACTAGGTTAATTTTCTTGATCTCTAAGGCTACAGAAAATATTTAGTAAAATAACTGGTTTAAAATTTATAGAATGATTTACTTGTTTTAAAACATTTTTTCTTTGTTAAATGAAAGTAAATAATAAACACATGTAGATTTTAGCTACTTGTTATAATAAAATGTCAATAAATAAATTTATGAATATATGTAGCACTTGAGAAAAAATATCGACTATTTCTCTTCATAGAAACTAAGTATCAGATGCTACTACTGCTGGTAATAACAATAATAATGCTAATAACAAAAGCATCACGAGGCCCTTCTATATTTTATACTCTATGATGACTTTACAAACAATTTTCTAGGGGTAAACAAATCAATATTACATATTAATTACATAAACTGGAATAATTTAATTCCATGATTTGGGAGTGAAAGATCATGATACATAGTTAATTTAAGCATGCCCACTAGTGAGAATGGTATTCCTAAGGCTTACATTACAATGTAAAGTTTGCATTCAGGAAGTAAAAACAATGGAGTTAAAATTAAATTCTAAGCATTTTAAATGTATTTATGGCTGTAAATTATAGGTTTGAGATTTTATCACTATAGAGTTTATCACTCAACAATACCCCACAGAACACACTTGTTGGGAATTCTTGCCTCAGGGTACCCTACTGAAGACAAATATTTTATAAGTGAAAAACATAATTTTGATAACTTGATGTGAATATATTTTGTTGCATAGGGACACAGCTAAATTAAACTCTTACAGTCTAGCTGTAAGGAAGGGGTTCCATGTTTAAGACCCCTGGCTCTGGAGTATGACTCCCTGAGGGTCCTATCTGGGTTTTATCACTTACACACTGGATATGATGGGTTATTGAGAGAAAAATCACAGAAAGAAAGAATCTTCTCATCACGTCTTATCAGGAGCCAAGCTATCAACATGGTTTACCACTGGTTACGTTAAGCTTATCACATGGCCAACTTTTTGCCAAGTTCCTCCTTCCTAAATTATTTTTCTTTTTGCCTGTATTCAAGAATAAGTTCCACCTCTTGATGAAAGAAGTATCTGCATAAATTATTTGGAATTTTCCTATAAGAAAGAATTGTATCCCCCCAACCACTCATTTATTTGTTCAATTGTTTATATTAATATGGACCTTATTTATTTATTTATTCAATTATTTATAATAGTATGGGCCTTATTTATTTATCTAGTCGTTGATTTATATTTGTGTGGACATGGAGTATGGAGTTTCTACTAATATAAATAATTGAATAAGCAATAAATAGTATTTTTTTCTTCTGGTTATTGTTTGATATTACATTATTTATTTAATTCCACAAATTGTTCCAGTTTTAGTCCTTAAGAACTCTTTCAGCTTTTCTCCTATATCCTTTGATGTACTCTTACAATTTCTTAAGCATTTTTATTTATTTATTTTTTAGCATCTGTCTTCTGATATTACAAAATCCTACAGGCTTATCTTATATTTTGTACCCAGCATTAGAACGGCTACTTCTCCAAAGAATCTTGGTTTATTTTACTGCAGATTGCTGTAGGTCATCACGATGTGAATGCTAGATACCCTAAAAGCAGTAACTGGATGCCCTTTTTTAAAACCTCTCAGCAGAAGTTTTCGTTTTCATGAATGAAATCAAATTTCCCTTCAAATTGATTGAAACTACTTGCCCTTCTACCAAAAGTTATGAAAGTAACTGCTTTCCAGTTTCTCTAAGACTGAACTTAACTAATATTTTGCTAATTTAATAGGTGAAAAGCATTATTTAAGTTTGTCTTGTTTTGTATCGATTTCCTTCTCTATTAAAAAAAATTGTTTTTAGCCCAGTTTCCTATTTAGCTTTTGGTGTTTCACTATCATTTTTTAAAAATCTTTTCTTTTTACACTATAGTTTATTTAATTATTTTTCAATT
Organism: Macaca mulatta; assembly: GCF_049350105.2. Classification (NCBI taxonomy): domain Eukaryota; kingdom Metazoa; phylum Chordata; class Mammalia; order Primates; family Cercopithecidae; genus Macaca; species Macaca mulatta. Next base: position 144,753,461 of record NC_133410.1, on the reverse strand, counting down.
CTAGTATTAGAAAGTTAGGAATTTTTGGGGTCGGGTAATCTGCCAAGTACTTTTCCTATGTACTGTATTGTATTTGTCTTTAAGTATTACATTTGATCATTGAAATAACTAAATACATACATCTTATATTAATCTAATTCTAATTTTTATTAAAGTATATTTAATTAAAAATACTAATTATTTCATTTCATTTTTTTGAGACAGCATCTCACTCTGTCACCCAGGCTGGAGTGCAGTGGCACCATCATTGTTGACTGCAACTTCAGTCTCCCGGGCTCAAGGGATCCTCCCTCCCTCCAATGTAGCTGGGATTACAGATGTGTGCCACAGCACCTGATTAATTTTTGTGTTGTTTGTAGAGATGAGGCTTTAGCATGTAGCCCAGACTGGTCTCAAACTCCTGAGCTCAAACAATTTGCCCCCCTTGGCCTCTCACAAGTACTGGAATTATAGGCTTGAGTTACTGCATCCAGCCTCAATAAGACATTTTAATATCATTTAGTGATAGTCTACCAGAGCAGGGATTCTTAATGTGGAGCATATGTTGTTTGCAGATATATAGATGTGTTCTATTATGTTCATACGCACTCTGAGCTTCTATGTAAAATTTTGGATCTATATGGGTACAGAAAGTTTCCCGGAGTATGTTTATAGCATTCCTAAGATTAAAAAAAAAATAAAAATCTAGAAAATAAGGAATGAGACAAAAATATGTCTTCTCAACACTCCTTTCCAACACTGTAGTAGAAGTTCTAGCTAATGCAATAAGACAAGAAAAGGAAATAAAACATATACAGATTGGAAAGGAAGAAATATATATTGTCTTTGTTTGCAGATTATATGATTATTTGCATAAAAATCTTTAAACATTAACCAAAATCTCCTAGAACTAATAAGCAATTAGAGTAAATTTGCATGATTCAAGGTTAATATAAAAAGGTAAATCATTTCCCATATATCACCAAAGAACAAGAGAAATTTGGAATTAAAAACACAATACCATTTACATTAGCACCTCTCAAAATGAAATAGATATAAATCTAATAGAATATGTATAAGAAAATATATATGAAAGAAAACTATAAAACTGATAAAAGAAATTTAAAATAACTAAATAAATATAATGTGATGAATATATTATGTTCATGAGTAGAAGCACTCAATATTGTCAAGATGTTACTTCTTCCCAAACTGATATTGATTACAATAAAAATCCAAGCAAGTTATTTTGTGAATATAAATGAGCTGATTTTTAAAGCTTATATAGAGAGGCAAAAGAGTAAAAAGGGCTAACATAATAATGAAGGCAAATAACAAAATTGGGAGACTGATATTATATAACATCAAGACTCACTATAAAACTGCAGTAATCAAGTCAATGTGGTTTTAGTGAAAGAACAGACAAATAAATCAGTGGAACAAAATTAAGAGCTCAGAAGAAGATTCACCTGAATATTTAGTTAATTGTTGTTTGACATTGGAGCAAAGCCAATCCAATGGAGAAAAGATAGTTTTTTCAATATATGAAGCTGAAACGACTGAACATTTGCATGCAAAAAAAAAAAAAAAAACAAAAAAGAATATAAGCATATACCTCATATCTTTTACAAAAATTCACTCAAAATGGATCATAGTTCTAAATGTAAATATAAAATATAGAATTATAAAATTGCTTGAACATAATATAGAAGAAAATATAGATAATCTTGGGTATGAAAATGATCTTTTAGTCACAACACCAAAGACATGATGCCTGAAATAAATAATTGATAAGCTGGACTTCATTAACATTAAAAACTACTGCTGTGAAAAAGATAGTGTGAGGAGAATGAGAATACAAACCATAAACTGGGAGAAAATATTTACAAAAACCTATGTGGTAAAAGACTTTGATTCACAATGCATAAGTTAAAAATGGTCAAAAGACCTGAAAATAGAAGAAGAAGATATAAAACTAAAGAAGATATAAAAATGGCACATAAGTGTATTAAAAATGTTCAACATCATATGGCATTAGAGAATTGCATATTCAATGTATGAGATGTCACTACACACTGATTAGAATGGTGAAAATCTGAAACACTGACAACACCAAATGCCAGCAAAGATGTGGGACAACAGAAACTCTCCTTCATTACTGGTTAGTGTGCAAAATGGTAAAGCCACTTGGAAAAGCAATTTGGCAATTTCTTACAAAACTGAACATACTACATGGTTCAGCAATCATGCTCTTTGCTATTTACACTCAGATGTTTATAGCAGTTTTCTTCATAATTACCAAAACTTGGAAGCAACCAAGATATCCTTCAGTAGGTGAATGAATATGTAAACTGTAATACAGCAGACAATAGAATATCATTTAGTGTCAGAAAGAAATTAGTTATAAAGCCTTAAGAAACATGTAAGAAACTTAAATGCACATTATTAAGACAAAGAGACCAATATGAAAAGGGTACACACTGTATATTTCCGCTGATATGAACTGCTGAAAAAGACGAAACTATAAAGTCAATAAAACATCGGTGGTTGCCAGAGATTAGAAGAAGGAGAGGGATAAATAGGCAGCACAGAGGATTTTTAGGGCAGTGAAACTATTCAGTTTGATACTATAATGGTGAATACATGCCATTACACATTTGACAAAACCCATACAATGTTGAGCACCAACAGTGAATCCCAATATAAACTATTGACTTTGAGTGATAATGATGTGACAATGGAAGATCATCCATTTTAACAAATGCACCAATCTGGGGTGGGAGATTGATAGTGGCGGAGACTGTGCATGTTGGGGGAAAATAAGTATATGAGAACTCTTGGTACTTCTCTCTCAATTTGACTGTGAATCTAAAACTTCTCTACAAAATAAGTTTTATATATATATATATATATATATATATATATAAATGTACACACCCTCATGCATACATACATAGGTATGTACTGTACTAAATAAAGTCTCCTCATATTGAAAATAGAGAATCGTATTTCTGTATATGAAACATCTAATCCAAAGCATGGCACATAGTCCTTAACATATTAGGAAAAATATGTTATCCCATTTAACTTGTGACAGGTATACCAGCATTGTCATAGAGAATGATTTTGTTCAGCATATTTCCCTAGAAAGTTAATTATCACTACCATCATCCTCTAGCCACTTTCTAACCTTGTGTGGGCATGGCCATCAATCATTGCTGCTAATCCCTCAGTTATATCTTCTAGTACTGGAAGACAGTGATGGTCAAATCTTTGCATGTTTAATTTGTAAATTGTGGTCTATGAATTAGATAATCCAGTAATGACATCAGTGTATGTATTTAAATATTGAACAATACAAACAACACGAACACCTAGCTTTAAAACTTCAACTTTTATTAAAATGTATAGAATTACATACTTATGTATAAAAGATACTTCATCCAACCTTAATATTCTATGTCTGACCACTGCAGAACATTAAAACTGTATGGATTTTAGAATTATTCTTTCTAAATGCCTCATTTGTATAGAAGTAAAGCCAATAAGATTAAGTGAGTTCATCAAGGTCACACAGCTTATTAGAACCTAGTCTTTGACTCAGAACTCCTGTCTCTTTAACGAATAATCTTTTACCAACAATCCTCCTTTGTGACATTAAGTGATGCATTGTTCTAATTTCATTTTCTACAATTAAATGGCATCATAGCCATTGCTAATTCAGCATAAATAAATTGAATTTGTAAAATAAAGTACTCATATAAAATTACAATAAAACATAATAGTGGATATCTATAAATAAAATTTTATTTTATGTATTTCAGTTGTATTATTTTTGCCCCTATGCCATTCTGGGACCTTGCTATATCACTGTATCATAAAAAGTTAAAAGTATAAAATTGAAGATAATTTAACAAGAAACTACGTATCTCTGTTACACCTATCATTCTCTAAAATTGGTTGGGTTAGACAGCGATTCTTTAAACCTTAAAATAATCTGTGTTGCCCATGTTAAAATCTAGTACTATTATTACATTTCTGGTTTATTTCAATATGATAGCCTATAGTTCCGATTTATATAAAAATAATACCCAACATAACCAATATGTTATCTAATTAAAAAACTTGAGAATACCTGATTCATTACAGAAATAACTTTCTTCTCATGGCAGAGGAAAGCAAATTAAAAGGGAAAAATTAAAAAAAAAAAAGTTTCTATTAGTGCATGAGTTTGCTAGAGCTGCTGATAAAATACCACAATCTGGGTGGCTTAAACAACAGACATTTGTTTTTTCACAGTTCTGGAGGCTAAATGTTTAGACCAAGGTTTTGGGCAGGTTTGGGGTCTCCTGAGACCTCTCACTTTGGCTTGCAAATAGATAGACGATTTCTAGCTATGTTCTCAAGTAGTCTTTTCTAGTGTCTCTCTCTCTCTCTCTCTGTCCTAATCTGGTCTTCTTACAGTTACATTATTAGATTTTGGGTGTTAGGGTTTCAACACATAAATTTGGGGAAAGCAATTCAGTTGAAAAAAATGGGTAAAGTTGTTAGTTACAATTTGTATGAGAAAAAAAGATACCTTGTACAGTAAAAATAAATGTTACAAGAAGTTAGCTAATTTTATCCAGGTTATTTTAAATCTAAGTTAACCTTATTTTATATTCTTTATGTTAAAAAAAAAAACACAGCAGGTATGTAAGTATGGAAAAAAAGTAGGATAGTATAGGAATAAAAAAGCTTGTAGCACTGACCTGTTTTCTAAAACTTTTAACCTGAAAATGCTGGTATATCATCAATTACATTCAGTTCAGTGCCAGAAATGTAAAGGCTGTAGAAAATGATAAGAGCTTTGGAATGTTCCACCACTACTTGTGATATAAATTAAACTGTTAAAAAAAAGAAAGCATTTCAACATTATATTTTTTCTAAACAAATAAAAGAAATGATGAATATTTGTCTTGCCCCTGACATTTTCAAACAGAAAACAAATGACCCAGAAACTGGAAAAAAAAGAAGTTCCGGAATAACTTTTATCTTGTTTCTTTTTACACATTTTTCAATGTGGCGTTGCAAAGATACATTTGTTGTCTGTTACACAGCTTGACCTAACCTAGATCATAATGCATAAGGATGTTAGTATTTCAAAAGCACATTTGTCATTTCAGATAATATATTGGAAAAGAAATATAATTTTTAAAGGTTGGCTGCCTTTTGATATATTTCAACAGTAATCCTGTGTTTATCTAATCAATAGGCTGAACATTATTAAAATGGGTTCATACTTGAATGCTTCATGTTCCTTGAACAGTTATGATTATTCATAAATGTAAAATAATAGAAACATTTTTGAATTGCTGCTGAAAAACATTTGCTCATTTTCTAGTTAATATGAAAATAGGAGGTTGCCATTTAATATTTTAAATAAATATAATTTAATTTTAATTAAATATATAATTGCTAGCTTTTATTACAGTATTGATTAGCTTGTACCTTAAAAGATAGTAAATGCCTCTATATAGCTTTCTGAATGTTATTGGGTTATCATTTTAAACGTTTGATTACTCATCAGATTCTTTAGAAAATCATAGTCAAATTATCTTTATCAAAAACTATTTCTCAAAACACTTTAATGACTTTTATATGACTTCAATTCTCACAAAAAGACAATGAGAAATTACTGCCTTGTCTTAATAAAAGACATTTTGGTGAAATTATCTATTCAGTTATAAAGTATCAATAAGAACAATTATTGTTTTGCTTACATTGTAGTCTCTTCACTCATAGATGATTATTCTGGGATTATTTTTAAGCTTTAATATTTTGTCAAAATTTAGTGTCATTATTTTGGTAGTGCAATTCTATATACAAATTTACATTTTTTAAGTGCTAGATATTAAAGTGACCTCATTATAATTTTCCCATGCTATTATAATTTTGAGATGTTTCATTTTTTCTAAGTATACTTTTATTTCTATAGTTTGCCTTTAAAGTAGTAGAATGGCTTGCTTAAAAAACAAAAACAAACAAAAAAAAAACAAAAAAAAACCCCAGAAAAACTGATCTCATAATACTCATAATATTGCAACCATATTCTTTACACAAGAAATATATTGTAGCATTCTAGTCACTACTGGGAATTTATGTTGCTACTAACTGAATCTTAACTCTAATGCAGATTTGTGATTAATAGTAAACACTTTGTTACATTCACCATCAATAATTCATTATATAATAAGATAATAAAGCTGTATGCATGAATAGTTAAATTTTTCTTGTTAACAATATTATTTTGGAAGAAAAATCATTATCATATGTATTCAGATAAAAACAAATATCTGCAAATGAATGGAACCTCATCTTTTATCTCCTCTGTGTCTTATGCTGATTACCTTTTGTCTGCTTACTGCTTCAGATTTTGTTTTCAGTTATTTCCCCAATTTCAATTTGTTTTTCGTCTCAGACTCTATTTCCCTCGGAGAAAATATGTTATCTTGGCATATTTCCCTTGTGTGTTTCTGGCAGGTTTTCTTGCTGTCTCATTTGGGGAAGCTGAGTTTTTCCCTGGGCACCCACCTCCACATTTTACATTTTGCCAAGATGTTCCTTGCTCTTTCTTTATTTCTTCCCTTCTCTCTGAGGAGAGACTGATTTTTAGCCTATTTTCCTTTATTTAACTCTTAGCAACTATGAAGTAAATGTCTTTAGCCACGCTAAAATACACAAATAAGAATATCACCATGGGGATTATAGGAGTTGAATTGCAACAGTCCATACCAACATTTGACATATTACTTGTTGTCTCCTTAGAGAATTCTCCATCAGTTTGAGGTAATGAAATGCTCCCTCATCCTTTCTTCCATATTCTAGTGTCTTCTCAAGAGAACTCACAAACAAAATCTTCCTTTCATTTGTATGTGTCTGTCTGTATAAAAATGCACATATATCCCAAAAGTAAAGATTATATCTCAGAGGCAATACAATTGAATACAAAGAATAGACAAGAAACTCACATCATTAGGCAAAGGTGTTACAATTGATTCTGTCACTTGCTGACATAGGATAGTTAAAAAAAAAAGAGGAAAGGAAAGTAACTATTAGAATGCTCTTTAAATTAGGCTTCTTTTGGTTGCAAGGAACAGATTTCAACTTTAGTTATCTTTAGCAAAATAGTACAGAGAGTTTACATCTATGGAAATACGAAAACCCACCTTGAAATTTTGCCAAAACCAAAAAAGCATCACAAGGGCCAAAAGCAGGAAACTATAGGATCCTGTCTGATAAAGTATAAAGCCACTTTCTGAATTTTCAGTCTCTTTTATCATTTTGTTGAAGATTTATATTGTGGGGAGAAATCTTCTAATTGACCAACGTTGAGCAAAATGTTTGCATTTTGTAGCCAAGAAAGAGTAACTTAATGTATACAACCAAATTCCACTGGATAACAATGAAGTAATTTCAATAAGACAATCAAGAAATGGAGGTTGGCCAAGGCAAAAATAACAGGTCTGTTATAATAAAGTCATTGCATTGCCTAGCTTACTTCTTTATTGCCTAATATAATTCTTGAAATCTCAAGATTAACATAAGAAAAATATTCCAGGAACAAAACTATATGTCTCCTTCAAGTATTATAGAATATCCAAAGTTGTATTAGTTATTTTAGTATCCTACTTTAAGTTTAGCTTCTCAGAATAAAAACCCTCATTAATCTCATTGCAATTGATTTTCAATATTTTAAAAAGTGAGTAATTTATGGTATATTTAACCATCATACATTTGTTGCTAGTGGTAGGGAAAAGTGGTGGGGATATTTGTTAAATAGATACAGATTTATACATTGCAATCCAAGGATATAAATACAAAGAGAAGCTATATAATCTTTATTTTTACAAACAGTTACAAATCCTTAACTTTCAATAAACATTTCATCTTCCCTCAGATTCTGTATTCTAGCTAGAAATAATTATCTTCTTGTTAGAGTGATACAATCCTTTATTCTTGAGTGGCTGAGGGTTTCCGTGGTTCTACCAATATAGGATTGCAGTTTTGTCTACTAATCATTGCCACCAGGCATGGTAATGGATCCATTAAATCAGCATATCATCAATTTCATGACTCAGTATCACATCATGTGCAATGGAGAAGCAATCAAGGGTCCTTTAACACAGGATATGATAATTAACATACCACTGAGTAGTACAGTAAAGATTTATTTCTGACAAGCTAGAAGAAGGAAAACTGCTTCTCATGATCTTTACAAACAGGTTTTGGGGAAAAAAGCATTTGTCAGATTAATACCTACATATCAGGTGCCAGATGTGCTAATTTGGTCCAGTACTGCAACTACATTTAGAACATAAGCTGCAATAAGTATAACCAATTAAGTTTTCTGTAATCCACTCTCATTTTCTAAATTTCGTCTGTCTTCTGCACAGGTGAAAAAGGTGAGTTGAGTGAACATATGAAGGAATTCACCTCCACTACATTGTGATGGTAGCATCAATCTCTGAAATTTTTTAAGTAACATGGTCTTACATTTGATTGACTATTTTGGCTGTTAGAGGTAGTTATAATGGCTTCCAATTCACCCATATTGCCATAATATGGTATGTCATATTATGATCCATAGAGTCTTAACTCTATGGATCAGGGTATCACTGTAGAAATGTGAGTCACTAGTTATGAATATTTTTAATTACAAAACTGAGGAAATAATCAGAGATTTCCTTCAGGTTCCTAGTGGTTTCACAGGAAGGTAGACCCAAACCAAACTTTTTGGGAACAGGCCCCCAAATCTGGCCATAGACAGGCCCCAAAACTGGCCATAAACAAAATCTCTGCAGCACTGTGACCCGTTCACGATGGCTATGGTGCCCATGCTGAAGGTTGTTGGTTTACCAGAATGAGGGAAAGGGACACCTGGTCCACCCAGGATGGAAAACCACTTAAGGCATTCCAGAACCACAAACAATAGCATGAGTGATTTGTGCCTTGAGGACGTGTTCCTGCTGAAGATAACTTGCCAGAGCCCATGCCTTTGTTTTCCGTTTTAGTTAATCTATAATCTATAGAAACAATGCTTATTACTGGCTTGCTGTCAGTAAATATGTGGGTAAAACTCTATTTGTGACTTTCAGCTCTGAAGGCTGTCAGCCCCCTGATTCCCACTCTGCACTCTATATTTCTCTCTGTGTGTGTCTGTGTGTGTGTGTGTCTTTAATTTCTCTGGTGCCACTGGGTTAGTGTCTCCATGACTGAGCTGGTCTTGGCAAGTGGTGCCCATACGTGGGGCTTGAACAGCCCTGGTCGAAGGATCACCAGAACAATGGTTGGAAAATGTGGAACTATGCTGGAGGATACCAGAGTACTCTTAATCAATCCCTGTGGTGAGAAAGAAGGGGAGCTCAGAAGCATCAGGGTAACAATGGGACAAGTGTGGGCTCTGGTTTGTTCCACCTTGGAATCTTTTCATACTGATGAGGAGGAGGAAGGGCCATATAACAAAGTAATAAAAGAGGTGACAGAGCAGGTTTGTTTGCCAGCTAAAACTAAAGCGTCAAAGTAGGGAGAGGTTTATCCCTACCTTTCTGCACCCCCTCATTATTTTGAAGAAAAAGAGTGGCTGACCCTCCAGATCTTTCTTTTCCAGAGGACGCTGGGCAGAAGCAGTTGCCCCAGTGACGGTTTGGACAGCGCCACAAGCAACCGGTCTCAGTTCTATTCAAGCAGCAATTCAGCAAGCTAGAAAAGAGGCTGATGTGGAGGCTTAGCAGTTCCCTGTTAGGATACACCCCCCCCCCCAGATCAACAGGGAAATATTATAGCTACATTTGAGCTTTTCCTTTTAAATTACTCAAAGAATTTAAACAAGCTATTAACCAATATGGACCAGGTTCTCCTTTTGTAATGGGTCTGTTAAAGAATGTTGCTGTGTCAAGCCTGTAATCCCAGCACTTTGGGAGGCCAAGGTGGGTGGATCACGAGGTCAGGAGATCGAGACCATCCTGGCTAACATAGTGAAACCCCATCTCTACTAAAAAATACAAAAAACTAGCCAGGCGACGTGGCAGGCGCCTGTAGTCCCAGCTACTCGGGAGGCTGAGGCAGGAGAATGGCGTAAACCCGGGAGGCGGAGCTTGCAGTGAGCTGAGATCCGGCCACTGCACTCCAGCCCAGGCGACAGAGAGAGACTCCGTCTCAAAAAAAAAAAAAAAAAGAATGTTGCTGTCTCCAGTCAGATGATGCCAGTGGGGACGATATTATTCCTTCTAGGTAGATGTAGTTTAAATTTAAAAGGAGTGCAAGTACATACAACAATCATTGGTTCAGATTATAATGGGGAAATTCAAATTGTTATATCTACTTCTGTTCCCTGGAAAGTACAGCCAGGAGAGCATATAGCACAGCTCCTGATTGTTCCATATGTGGAAATGGGGAAAAGTGAAACTAAACACAGGAGGATTTGGAAGCACAAATAAACAAGACAAAGCAGATTACTGAGTGAATCAAATTACTGATAAATATCTTGCCTGTGAAATGACTATTCAGGGGAAGTAATTTAAAGGTTTGGTAGATACAGGAGTAGACATTCCAATCATTTCTCTACAGCACTGGCCATACACGTGACCAATTCAACTCACTCAATTTAACATAGCTGGAGTTGGTAAAGCCCCTGAAGTATATCAAAGTAGTTACATTTTGCATTGTGAAGGACCCAATAGACAACCTTGGACTATTCAACCAATTGTAACTTCTGTACCTATAAATATATGGGGAAGAGATTTATTGCAACAATGAAGAGCACAAGTTCTAATTCCAGAGCAATTATGCAGCTCTCAAAGTCCACATATGATGCGTGAAATGGGATATGTCCCTGGTATGGTACTAGGAAAAAATTTGCAAGGTTTGAAGGAACCACTTCAAGTGGAAAGACAAAGTTCCCGCCAAGGTTTAGGATATCATTTTTGATGGTGGCCATTGTTAAGACTCCAGAATCTGTACCTTTAAAATGGTTAAAGTATAAGCCAATTTGGATAGAACAATGGCTGCTAAGTAAAGAGAAACTCGAGGCTTTAGAGGACTTAGTTACCGAACAATTAGAAAAAGGGCACATAGCTCCAACATTTTCCCCTTGGAATTCTCCAGTCTTTGTTATTAAGGAAAAAATCAGGTAATTGGAGAATGTTGATAGATCTTAGAGCCGTTAATGCAGTTATACAACCTATGGGGGCATTATAGCCAGGATTGCCTTCTCCTTCTATGATTCCAAAAAATTGGCCTTTAATAGTCATAGATTTAAAAGACTGTTTCTTTACTATCTCCTTAGCTGAGCAGGACTATGAACAGTTTGCATTTACAATTCCTGCAGTAAACAACCTGCAACCTGCTAAGCATTTTCATTGGATAGTGTTGCCACAAGGCATGTTAAACAGTCCAACAATTTGCCAGACATATGTAGGGCAAGTAATTGAATCTACTCTTAAAAATTTTTCATAATGTTGCATTATTCATTATATGGATGATATACTTTGTTCTGTCCCCACTCAAGAAATATTACTCCAATGTTATCATCACTTGCAAAATTAGATTTCTCATGCTGGTTTAATTATAGCTCCTGACAAAATTCAGACTACTACTTTGTACTCCTAGTTGGGGACCTTAATATATGACACTACAGTAGTGCCACAGAAAGTAACCATACATAGGGTTCAATTGAAAACATTAAATGACTTTCAAAAATTACTAGGGGACATTAATTGGATATGACCTGCTCTAGGCATTCCTACCTATGCCATGAGTAATCTATTTTCTATCCTTAGAGGAGATCCTAGTGTCAATAGCCCTCAGCAATTAACAAAGGAGGCTGAAGCAGAGTTACAGCTAATTGAGAAGCAAGTGCATAAGGCTCAAGTAAATAGAATAGAACTAGAGAAGACTCTAGATTTGCCTTTTTTTTTCCAACTCAGCATTCACCTACTGGTGTTATTGTTCAAGAGCAAGATCTTCTAGAGTGACTTTCCTTCCACATACTAATTCACAGGCTCTAATTCCTTATTTGGATCAAATCACTACTATGATAGGAAATGGGAGAACTTGGATTATTAAATTACATGGAGATGATCCTGGAAAAAGTATTGTCTGTCTCATGAAGGCATAAATACAGCAAGCCTTTATAAATAGTCTTACTTGGCAAACCCATTTAGCTGACTTTGTGGGTATTCTCAATAACCATTTTCCTAAAACAAAACTGTTTCAATTTTTGAAATTAACGCATTGGATTATCCTTAAAATAACTAAATTTAGAACAAGTGAAGGTGCTGAAAATGTCTTCACAGATGAGTGTAGTAATGGTAGAGCTTCTTCTTCTGGCTTGAAAGGTAAAGGTTTTTAGAGGCCCTATACTTCAGCTCAAAAAGTGGAGTTTGTAGCTGTAATTGAGGTATTGACTGCTTTTAATATGCCTATTAATGTGATTTCTGGTTCTTCATACGTGGTTCATTCCACACAATTAATTGAAAATGCTCAATTGTGATTTCATACAGATGAACAACTGATGACATTATTTACCCAATTGCAAACAAGAGTTAGGAGTAGAATGCATCCTTTTTACATCACTCACATTAGGGCACATATGCCTCTGCCAGGACCTTTGACTGCAAGGAGTCAAATGACTGATCACCTAGTTGCTACTGCAATAGCTAAAGATAGACACTTGCACAATTTTACCTATATTAATGCCTTTGGTCTCAAACACAGATACAGCATTACCTGGCAAGAAACTAAAGCTATTATCCAGCGATGCCCAGCTTGCCAAATGGTGCATTGGAACCTAATTCCCTGTGGCAAATGGATGTCACCCATATTCCCTCGTTTGGGGGACTAGCTTATGTACATGTATGTGTGGACACATTTTCTCAATTTGTCTGGGATACATGCCAATCAGGAGAGTCTTCTGCCTGTGTTTTGCAGTGTTTTGCAGTGATGGGCATTCCAGCTTCTATTAAAATGGACAATGTCCCAGGCTATGCTAGCCAAGCTCTAGCTACTTTTTTCTCTATATGGAATATTAAACACATAACTGGTATCCCATATAATTCTCAAGGACAAACTTTAGTGGAAAAAATGAATCTCTCCCTGAAACAGCAGTTGCAAAAGCAAAAAGGGGGAAACAGGGACTATGGGAAACCACATATGCATTACTGACTTTACATTTTTTGAGCCTGACTAAAGGCCAGATACTATCAACGGCTGAACAACATCTACAGAAACCATCTGCGAAAACAGAAGCAGAACAACTGGTTTGGTGGAAAGATCAGATAACCAAAAGTTGAGAAATAGGTAAAATAATAACTTGGGGAAGAGGTTATGCTTGTGTTTCTCCAGGCCAGAACCAGCAGCCAATTTGGATACCATCAAGACACCTGAAAACTTATCGTGAGCCGGATACACAGGAAGAGGTTTTGGGAGGATCCCAAAGATCTCCTAGTTGCAGCCATGTCGAGACTAAAGCTGAGGAAGACCCCAACTGTCATGAGCCACACACATTGAACACAACCACCTACCTGGGGACAGATCATGAAGCTGTCACAGGTGGCAGAAGAAAACCTGATGAAAGTGGGACAACCAGTCACAGTGAGTAATTTAATGATAGCTATGATAGTGGTGATCACCATTGCCATGAGTATTCCTTTAGCAAGGGCTAACACAGAGAACAATTATACTTATTGGACATATTTACCTTTTCCACTATTTCTATGGCCTGTAACTTGGCTAGACCCCCCAGTGGAGGTATACACTAATGATAGTTCTTGGATGCTCAGTCCTACAGATGATAGAGGCCCATCTCACCCACATGAGGAAGGAACTGTTAATGATATTTCTTTAGGATTTGAACATCTGCCTATCTGTTTGGGAAAGGTCACTAGTTGCCTACCCCCTCACTATCAATCTTAACTGGCAATAATGTCTGGATATAATCATTCTATGATGCAGTTACAAATACTTTCTAGTCTCAGTATTTACCATAATAAATCTTCTCCTATAATTGGGGCATACTGGCCTCAAAAACCTATTTGTAAACAGGATTGGACCTGGTCATAAAAAAATGAATGTACTTGTTTGGGAAGATTGCATTGCAGAACAGGCAGAGGTGGCATGCAACGATTCCAATGGAATCATTATTAGCTGATCTCCTGAGGGAATGTTTAGCTTGAATTGAACCTCTCAGTTATGTGCCATGACCACACTGTATTCAGTTGGTCTGAACAAAATGGTCAGATGGTAGAAGTGGTAAGAAGCATGACAAGAGTTCCTATTACCTGGAAACATGACGATATAGTGGCACATCAACATCAAATGATATGGCCCACTCTAGGAGCTAAACAAGGATTTGTGGAAACTATTAATGCCTGTTAACAAGATCAAAATTTGGGAAAGAATAAAAAAAATCTAGAAAGACACTATACAAACTTGTCTTTGGATAATGCAAAATTAAAAGAACAAATTTTTAAAACGTCCCAAGCACACCTGACCTTAATGCCAGGAACTGGAGTGCTTAAAGGAGCTGCAGACAAATTAGCAGCTAGTAACCCATTAAAATGGATAAAAACACTTGGAGACTCTGTGATTGCAATGATAATTTGCTTTTAGTCTGTGTTGTTTGTCTCTGTATAGTCTGTAGATGTGGATCCCAACTCCTGCAAGAAGTAGCTCACAGTGATAAAGCTACCTTTGCTTTTAACATCTTGTAAAAAAAAAAGGGGGGAGGGGATGTTGGGAACAGACCCCCAAATCTGGCCATAGACAGACTCCCAAAGTGGCCATAAACAAAATCTCGCAGCACTGTGACATGCTCGTGACGGCTATGGCACCCACACTGAAGGTTGTTCATTTACCAGAATGAGGGCAAGGAACACCTGGCCCACCCAGGGTGGAAAACCGCTTAAGGCATTCCTGAACCACAAACAATAACATGAGCGATCTGTGCCTTAAGGACATGTTCCTGTTGAAGATAACTAACCAGAGCTCATCCCTTTGCTTCCTGTTTTAGTTAGTCTATAATCTATAGAAACAATGCTTATCACTGGCTTGCTGTCGATAAATACGTGGGTAAAACTCTGTTCATGGCTTTCAGCTCTGAGGGCTGTCAACCCCCGATTCCCATTCTGCACTCTATATTTCTGTATGTGTGTCTTTAATTTCTCTAGTGCCGCTGGGTTAGGGTCTCCACGATTGAGTTGGTCTCAACAAAACTCTTTTGAATGACTGACTTCCATTAACTTCTGTTCTGACTAGTACACTATAGAGATAGTTGGGGCCTCAATTTAAAACCAGTATTAGGTGACCTCTAATATTCTGATTATTTTCTTTCTTCAGTGTACAGCCATTTTGGTGAATAATGTGAGGTTATTTTAGGGGAAGGCTGAAGGAGGACTTACATTATAAATTTCTCTCAGTGTCGGATGATACTTCCTCAAGAGAAGGAAGCCTCCTCTTCATTCGATCATCTCTGTGCTGGTCGGGTACGGTGGCTCATGCCTGTAATCCCAGCACTTTAGGAGGCAGAAGTGAGTGGAACACCTAGGTCAGGAATTTGAGAACAGCCTGGCCAACACAATGAAACCCATCACTACTAAAAATAGAAAAAAAAAAAAAAAAAGCTGGGCATGGTGGTGGGTGCCTGTAATCCCAGCTAGCTACTTGAGAGGCTGAAATAGGAGAGTCTCTTGAATCTGAGAGGCGGAGGTTGCAGTGAGCAAAGATCACAGCATTGCCCTCCAACCAGGGCAACAAGAGCAAGACTGGCTTAAAAAATAATAATAATCTCTGTGCTGTGAATTGCCTTAAATCTGAAAATATTTTGAGGGTTTGTGACTCTTTATTGTAGTAATTTGCTCATACTTGTGTTCACCAGATCAAGAGCTTTTCTATTTATATAACTCAAGAAAGATGTAAGGCGACCATTTATTTCAATTCTAGGCTCACCATGATTAGTTAGTCAATGTCAAATATTTCTGTAGGGCAAATCATTATGGTTATAGTGTATATGTGATATCCATTAAAGTAACTACAACTACTTTATCTTTGACAATTACACGCTACCTCTTGGCCCTGGCCACTCAGGGGGCCATCATCTGAATTAAATTTAAGGAGTTAGGTAGTTCAAATGCAAATTTTTGCACCATAACTTTTGGACTAAAGAGAAGAGATAATAAATTTTGGACTACAGAGAAGAGATAATTTGGAGTTTGAGAATGTTTGGATTCTTCTTAGAAATATATTTATCATCACCAAGAGTAGTGGTTTATGCCTGTAAATCCCAGAACTTTGGGAGGCCTAGGTGGGCAGATCACTTCAGGTTGGGAGTTCTAGAACAGCCTGAGCAATATGGAGGAACCCCTGTCTCTATTGAAAATACAAAATTTAGCCCGATGTGGTGGTGGCATCTGTATTCTCAGCTACTTGGGAGGCTGAGGTAGGAGAGTTGCTTGAATCTTGGAGGTGGAAGTTACAGTGGGCTAAGATCACGGCATTGCACTCAAGCCTGGACAACAGAGCCAGACTCCATCTCAAAAACAAAAATCATATATATATGTGTGTGTGTGTGTGTGTGTGTGTGTATCTCAAAACCTATATATAATATCTCCAAACCTATATATATCTCAAAACATATATGTATATATACACACATACATACATATATATATATATATCTCAAAGCCTTTAGAAAGCAGTATTCTCTGAACTTTTCCAAAGGACATCATTTGTGGTTATTTCATGATAAATCTACTCTAACATTCTAGTATCCCCAGTCTTCTGGCGACTTTCTTTACCATATGCTAAGAAATATTTAGCATTTTTACTTTTATTTAATATAGATAACCTTTGGGTCTAGGTTTTTTTCAGCATATTAAACTGTGAGAGTCACTCCCATTCACTCTAGCTAACATGATAAACCTAGAATACCTTATCAGCATATCCCTATCAACGAATTCAACCTGATAAAACACTGAACTGATTTTACTCTAACACAATACCCTTAGGATTTATTTCTGAACATTTCTCCGCATTTTTATTGAGGTAACATAATACTCCTGATGGGTTACACGTTTTACTTTTCCCTTTGGGACATGCTGGCACTTGAATCTGGTGAAAGGTACTAGAGGTAGTAAAAGCCTATATGGATGGGTCCTGAAGATGATTAGAAGCCTTCCAGTAGGCAGCTTCCACATGGAAGGAATTTAATGATTATTTAGACAATGGCAGACTAAATCTCTCAAGGAAAGGAAAAAATTCTGGTTTTATTGACCAAGAAAATCAGAAGGAATTTGTGAGTTTAATATCTCCAATTTAATAAGAATCTGCCACATACTCTCATTCCAATTTTCAGGGTTCCATTCCTTCCCAATATCCTAATTTTATAATAATAGACTTAGCAAGGTTGTAAATTCAATTTGTATTGTAACTCAGCCATCCACAGGATTACACTCTAACTACGGATTTGAGCAATATCAGTCCTGCAGCCACAGCCAATAATGACTGTTAAGCACAATCATAGACTTTTGTTGTTCCTTGCTCAAATACTTTAACTTAAAAATTAAAGCACTGAGCTTATTACTTTATTTCCCCACATTCTCCAGTGAACATAGATGCAACCGGTTGTATTATATTCATTATTTTAGCAAAAATATTCGAAGAGTGACTATTTTTTAACCCAAGCCTCATTTTCAATGATAATTTCGTTATAAGTATCCACATGTAATACTTTAAGTAATAATTTTCCAATACAGCGACCACTTTTCCTCTGGAAATGAGGGCATCAATGATCTACAAAGATCAAAATTTAATATAATTTGTAGTCCAATTAAATCAGAGAAATCATTCCATATAATCAGAAACCTATTCAGTGAACTAATTTGTATGATTTTATTTTCCTGGAAAAATCTGTATTATTTTTACTTATTTATTTACTTTTAAGAGAGAATTTCACTCTCTTGTCCAAGCTAAAGTACAGTGGTGAGAATCACAGCTCACTGCAACGTTGTCCTCCTATGCCCAAGCAGTCCTCCTGCCTCAGCCTCCCAACTATTTTTTTTTTTTTTTATGTTTTTGTAGAGATGGGGTCTCCCTATGTTGCCCAGGCTGGTCTCCAATTCTTGGGCTCAAGTCGTCCCTCTGTTTCATTTTCTCAAAGTGCTAGTTTTACAGGCATGAACCACCATGCCCAGCCTGAAATAATGTTTTGTTTCAAATTCTGTATCAGACTTTGATCAGAAAGCAGAAAGCTGGGTAAACTGGTCACTCCTGTAATCTCAGGACTTCTGGAGTCGGAAGCAGGAGAATCACATCAGGCCAGGAGTTTTTGACCAGCCTGGGCAGCATAGCAAGGCCCTATCTCTACAAAAATAAAGTGAAATTCACTGAATATGATGACACGTACCTGTAGTCCCAGTTACTCTGGAGGCTGAAGTGAGAATGCCACTTGAGCCTAGATTTGGAAGCTGCAGTGAACTATGATCTTGGCACTGCACTCCAGTTTGGGAAATAGAATAAGATTAAACAGAAAGAAAGCAGAATATGATTTAATACATAATTGATTATAAGTATTACACTTTACACAATACTGAAAGCTAACTAAGCAGCATATGAAAACCTGTGACTTCTGTGTCTGGTGTTTTGTCTGAAATGAACAGAGCCTTCAGTGCTCTTATTTATTTATTTAACTTGAGAAGAAAATAACTTCTACCTAATTTTAACCATTATTACTTTTGAATTTTGTCAATAGCAGGCAAATGTATTTCTTAACTTACCACTATGGTAAAATTCTACTTGCCCTATTTTCTACAGTATCTAATCTATGGATTGACTATCTCTACATATGTCAAATTTCCATTAGGTCTTAGTTCTCCCAAAATATTGGCTCTCTATGCTGAGATTCCCTCGGCTCATGTATTGAGAAGCTATGTATCACAATTACAATTAATTTTTTCTAAGCTTTACCTTTTGCATATTTGGTCACCTTCCTTCACAACTGTCACATTACTTGAGCACAAGATTGGCATATTTCATACCTTATACTTCTTAAAACACGAGAGGTGAATGAAAAAATGGCAAAAGCGAATTTCCTTTTAATCTGTTTCTGGCAGCAAAAACCTCATTGATAAAAAGGATATGTTACCAAAACAGCAAACAAATAAACTAACGAAAGTATAAACTCACAATTCTATTTTTCACATGTTCACATTTAAATGATTTAACTACTTAAGATTTCAAAGTTTGAAAATAAAATAAACTGCTTAAAAATCATAATTTGATACTTAAGCATGAATAATTGAAATCTGACAACCCGGCTCTACCTAATGTTTAAAATTTGACATAATTATATATCCTGAACTTTTTCCCCAAAATGATTATAGTATTTACAGGGCCAGTAAAATGTAGAAAGTAATTTTAAAAATGTTTCTGGGCAACATAGTAATTGGAAATATCATAGATACTTAGATGATGTTGGGTGATACGTGACAATTGGTTATGCCTTTCTACTTCCACAGTGTAATATTTTAGCTAATTGCTATTTAATAGCTTTGGTGATGTCATTACAATTATCCGTCAGTGTTTTACATACACACACACACACACACATTAAGCAGATAGAGAGGGTTTGTGATTTAATGGACATCAAAATAACCTCTTCAATAATATGAAATCAGAGAAGTTATGATTTAGAAGGGGAACCAAATGAAATGCTTAAACCCTTTTGAATTTATTTTTTAAATATTTCTAGAATGTATCCACTTGTTCTCTGTGTTACTTCACACTCCATTTGACAGTTATGTTGGAAATTAATCCTTAGTTTCTGCAGTTCAATTAATTAGTTATCAAATTCAGTCATTGTCGTTTTCTCCAATGAATCACCAGATTTTTGAAGACCATCCAAATAGCTAAATGTATAATAAAATCTATAGTCAAACACATTTCTTGTGGTTAATTAGACTGCTTTATAGAGTTTGTTCTTTCCTAAACAAAAGAATTTTTCAGGTTATTCTCATAGTTGGTGATTATAGTCCTGAGTTTTAAAGAGCATATAACATTACTGCTGTTGAGGGTCCAATTCCAATCTTTTTAGATAGTAGAATTTTTCACAAGGGGAACTTTGGGTAAAAATCTTCAATTACTTTCAACAACATAAAAACTGTGAATATATAGATTATTTTAACATGCAAGTTTTGCCTTCTGTTGTTTCAGTAATATAGACTAGGTTGTGGCTATTATCAATGAGACACTTGTTTTCTAGAATGAAAAATAATGCATATTTCCTAAATTGTCATACAATGTAAGAAGGCTGCAAAAATAAAACATTAAAATACTAGTAAGTGAATTGTTTCTGTGATCTAACTGTCCTATCTGCAAGCTGTGAATATAGATTGTGTTATTTAACTATACAACCAGTAGACATCCAACCTTTTGCTGTCACATTAAAAATTATGCAGTTCAATGTGCAGAGGTACAGCTGGAGGCGTACATTCATCTGTCCCTTGAATTATGTTTACCTTCAAGCCTCAAAATCAAATAATCCAGGATGCCTCTGTTATTGATATTTCCTCTCTTAAAACGTTTCTTTTGGATTTTAGTTAAACATACATATTCTTAAATTCTTTTAAAATAGTCATATACACAAAAATTCCTCTGACGAGCTCTTCAATGTGTGCAACATCCAGTACTTGTCACTTGAAACTAGGACAAAATTGCATTGATTCTTGTTTGTTTTAAATTTTTATGCAAGCAATTGGATGTTACAGAATATTTTACATACAAATGAGTCCACTCCTAATAGAAATCAGGAATTCTGTCAATCAAGAGGCGGGGTGAAAGGGAAAGCTTTCAAATGTGTTGGTTACCCTCCACTGAATTATATAATAAGTGGCTGCAGAAATGTGAGAGTAAGTAATAACAGCCTGAATGGAAGCCAGTGGTAGGTAACAGAGTGATTTGTGACATTATCAGTGAATGGCAGTGAACATATTGGATAATGTCATGAATAAAAAGTTGATGGAGACTTTCTGCTACTTATTTCCAAGTCACTCAAACAAGCTATATGCAATTACATTAGAAAATTATCTCATTGCATTGTTTAAAAACCAGTTTTTCTGAGAAAAAGGCAAACTATTTAATTTTCTCAAACCTAAAAAGTAAAGGGATGTTACGAATGAATACAAATATATTCTTATATTACTAAATACACATCACTAACAGAAATTTGACAAAAAATACACAATAATATGTAATATGTTACTAAATTTGGTAGTAATGTAAACTAGTGAAATTCACTTTTAAATAAGTACCGATATTAAGAAATTGATGTTTTACAAAAATTCATTTACATAATTCAACTAAATATGTCATTAATTGAAAATAAGATTAAGAAGTCTTTCAAAAATGTTATTATATAAAAGACTAATAAATGTTATTAGAGAAAATTAGCAAAAATTTTTCATTCTTTTAATTTTAACCTAGAATAGAGACTTTGTGAGAGCAATGCCATTTAAAAGAGCACAGAGAGAACAACAGAGACTGGAGTAAAAACTACATATAGGGGAAATAAAAGCTGATTAGTAAGGTGCCAGGTATAAAGAAACAGGCAGTCATCAGTTGCAATATATAATGTGGTTCCAAAATGATGACAGCAGTTTTAGTGTTCTATAGTGGAGCATCACCAGAAGAAATTTAATTTATTTGCTATATGTTATTTTATTGTTTCGATGCTCTTTCCCTTTTTTCGTTGTATGATAGCCTCTGATTAGCAGGAATTTTGTAAAAAGAAAGAGAGATTGCTATTTTAGGAAACAGAGGAGGAAGTGGGATCTCATCCTTCAACCCCTTCTATAAAAGCTGTCTGTGGATCTAGATTGGGTTCTTCATTATGTTATCGTACTATATAAAGCGTCATTCAATTAATTGTTTTCCATTAAAACTATTGAGATATGGCAGATGAAATTAAATTAATATTCTTGGATGAGATTTTAATTATTGTCAAACAGGGGCATGGATTCAAACATTGAAAGCCTACTACATTTCACTATTACTGAGCTGTAAGAATAAGTTACCAGCATCCACAATGAATCAGTAAATCATGAATTTCAAAAGTATGCTAATAAACACAATTTTAATAATCATGTTTTTCTTATAAACTGGATCTGGATAATCCTTTTTCTTGCTGTCAAAATAGTAGTACGGTTTTTAGCTACTTAAAATGAAAGATTTGCGAGATATATAGAATTGAATCAAACACTGTCCCTGCTCTTAGTTCAACAATGTATAATATTGGAGGCAAAGTGTTCAAAAAGGAGAAATGCTGTGTAATAAACTTCACAAGAGTGTACAACAAAACTATAAACTAGATAAAGTGAGATGAACAAGAGGGAATGCTCAGCCTCAGGGCAGGTCTGAGGTCTGACGTTCAGTGGAATAACATTATCTAGGGGAGATTTTAAAAGGGAATTTTGCAGGATAAGTTTCCAAGCAATGTGGTGAGGGTAGCTGGGAGCAAAGAATCTGAATTTGGGACTACCTAATATTTCATTTTCATCAGTGTTGATTAGCGATTCATAGGTACTATGTATTTTCACTCACACTATGAATCCTGATGGCATAAGAACCACATTTTCTAAGAGAAGTCAAATTTTAAACGAAAAAGTCCAGAGACTATTTATGGCAGCTTTTGAATTATGGTTAGCAATAAAACCTGATTCAAGTAAGCTGAAAATTGTTGAAATGATGGTTTTTAAATATACATATGGCCATCAATGTTTTATATAATTTATAAATAGATATATACATAATCTATCAAAACCAGAATTATAAACTATTGAAATAAAATAATTCTATTTAAAATTTGTGTTACTTAGTGAATGTTTAGTCATAGATTCAGAGCTAGAAAAGGTGAAAGAAATCCCTGATATCATGAGCCTTTACAGTTATAGTAGGAAAATGACAGAAATTTAATATAATACAAATTAATAAAATATATTTTATTTTATAAGTGTCATCAATAATAATCAAAGTCATGATGTTTAGAGAGTGTATAATAGAGGGACTAAATTGATCCTGAGAAAGTGGAAATAGATGCTTAGGGAAATCTTCAGCAAGGAAGTGATACTTACTTTAGCCCCTGGTGGATCAGAGTCATGAAGAGAAGTGACAAAATTGAATACAATGATGACACAATATTTATGTGAAGGCCTTGAGGTAGAAAGAAGATTAAGGTTGTTTGAAGATCCAATTAGGTCTGTTCTTTTTAGGAAGACTATATGTAATTTTAAAACTCAGTCAGAAATAATATTTTCTTAAGAGGGTCAAGAGTGCTTTGCAATTCTAAATCACTCAATATTATTTATCTTACCAATATTACCTAAAATTCCCGTATTACAGCTCAACCATTATGATCAGATAGGAACTTAAAACAATGACCTCTTAAATTTAGCTTCTCAAAGAAAACCATTTTTACGTAAACAACTATGTTTTATATTATTTTGAATGACTAATTGATTACTTATTAACTTTTACAATAAAAATGTCATAAATTTTGCATCTAAATCCAAACTGCATGAATATGTTTGTGCTCAAAGTAAATATTGAAATTGGTTTATCCTCTTGCTCTTCATTAAATATTTAAATTTTACTTTGAAAATGGGGAAATAATATATTTTACAGTTTGAATATAATTTTACATAAAAAGTAACATTTTAATAACTTTTCGTGCTTAATTCTCATTTATATTGATCTATAGTTTAAGCTGTGGAATTGATGTCTTCTAATAGAAGTAGCTTTAAAACCCATCAATGAAAATTGTACATTAATATCTTGAAAAAATGTATTTTTAAGATATAGAGTACTGTTTTTACTTTCTGAGTTCTGTCTATACAGTTAAATTTCAGTGTTTTTTTTTTTTCTGAAACTATGATTCAATAGATTTAATGCTAGTATTCCCAAACTGGATAGGCTTTTTTTTTTTTTAAACATTAACTGCATAAGTTTAGTGCTTTTGAGAAAGAATACGAGCTTAGCTAGGCATGTTTAAAATTCTAGAAAAATGAATAATGATTAGTATTTTTTACCTGAAGAAAAATGCACTAAGCTACCTCAAATAAAGGCAGGGAGGGTAGAACTTTAATATAGTCAGAAGGTCATTTAACCTTTATAGTATAACCAATATTATTCAGTCTTTGCTTTGTAAGAAATGTTCTTTGGATAGATTAAATATGCAAAGCTCATTAAGATCAATTTTATTATATCACCTTTTATTTGCTACTTTAGGTTAAATTTCTCACTTGTAAATTAAATGATTATAAGTTGATGTACATTTTGCTTTTCTAGTTCAACCCCCATCACCTAATAATATTGAAGAAAAGGAAATCACTACATGATATAAATTAGTTTGCAGCATGATTATGTCTTAGATAATAAAAGTAAATTGATTTTACTTTTAGACTTTAGAATTTAAAAGTCAAATGCAGGGTAGATTGCAGGGAGCTGCAAAGGATCAGTCACCATTGATGGTAAAATATGCATGAATAGGATGCTGCGAAATGTTATGGCCTTGTAAAATCATTTCATTAAACAATGCAACTTAATTTTTTTGGTATTGTTGTATGTTAAATGAGTTTTTAACATGATAGATGAAACAAAATAGTACTTCTGACCTTCTGCATACCTTATGGAATAATAAAAATATCATACATAATTATTCTGGAGATAAAACTGACTACTATTTTAAAAATAGAACATCAAATACTTAAAATTATTGCCTTTATAATCTTTATCTTCGTACAGTGCCTTCTCTCAGACTGCAACAATTTTGACCCAAACTAATAATTTCTGTGAAATAAAGTGAACACCAAATTAGAGCTTTAGTTATATTTCATATTCCTGATTTCTTTTGAGCACTCTAGTTTTATAGTAAGTGAAGAAAGCCAAAGATTTCAACCAAATAAATACATTCAATAAAAGATATATAAACAACACAAATTAATTCATTTGCCAGATTTTTCCATTGGTGTTTAGGTCATAAACAGAGATCATCTATCAGCTGTTAATAACCATCTGCTGTTTCTTAGTGTGTTTAGTGAATTTACATAGCAAGGATAATTAAATGTTTATATGTCAGGTGTGTGTTTGTGTATGTGTGTGTTTGTGCGAGTGCTTCCTTGTGTGTCTCTTGATGCACACAAGATTTCTTTATAAGCTGTCCCAAATCAAATAAGCATCAATAACTGTTTCAATGTACATAAAATGTAATATATTCCATCAGCTAATCATATCCTCATGTTCAAATAATTTTACTCTATCTAAAAAAATGATCAATTTAAAGAATAAAGTTAAGTATGGTGGCTACCAAATTCTTTTCTATTCTGAAGCATACAATTATTTGCTAACTCTAAACAATTAAGAAGAAAGCATTTGCCATCTAGAATTCTCTGAATTTACACATTCCTTTGAGGAGAAAACATAAAGAGAACTAAAAGTAATACACAAAAATACTTATTTTTAGCCAGATCTCACTTAAGCCAACATAGCACCAATAACAACAGTATATTTCTTAGAAGCTTTAACATATATACCATGAATCATTTGTAACCAGTGAACACATAGATAATCCTCGATATATCACATATAAGCAAGGAGTCCTAAGATATATGAAAATAACATTTATAAATCAATTAAAATACAAACAAGCAATATAACTGGACACATTTGAATAGATAACTCACAGTTTTTTGTTTTGTTTTGATTTTATTGTAGCTCATAAACTAGGTTTTACTTTATTCAATTCCAGATAAATAAAATTAAAGTGGAATGAATCAAAGAAGGAGCGATTCTCAGGATTTGGGGGAAAGAGATAAACTGAAGACTTGTAGTTGCCTCTATTTAATTTCTCTGTTGTGGTCTTACTTGGTAACGTGCTGTAATTTTATACCAATATTCTATAGTTTCAAGCTGCCACTGTCATCATTGTATATTTGACACAGTAGATGGTCTGAGTTTAAATATGCTAACATAAACACAGAGAAGAATAAGAAATATGAGCATAGGCTAAAGGTGCTCAGGGGAAAGAAAATTATTCTCACACATCTCAACTTCTAATGTGGGGTTTGTCATTTTTCTGTAATTACATTCTTAAACTATTATCTGATCATTCTTTTGCTAAGTAAATAATTGATACTAAAATACTTCTAACAGGTACTACCAATATGTAGCATTATGTACTTTGGTCACAATATTTGTTTTCCATTAATGAAAAATTGTTCTATGAAAAATAATGAGAGCATTTTTTTTATCATTGCATGGGTCTGCACTTTATGAAGTCCTAATAAACAATTTTATTCCTTATTTATGCTAATAAGCAATGTGTTTATTAGTAAAATATATATTGCTATAATATACTTAACTACTGAGATATACTACTTATATTAATTATCATTATATATATGTATATCATTATATATATCTATACTGATCTTACATTCAGTAAAGATCATATGTGGCATTTAATCTCCAAAAAACAAAAAATGTAGCTCCAATTCTCTTACCATGTTATTATAAAAATAACTTTGAAAAAATGACATTTATTACTCCCAAATAAATTTTATAGTTCCATTTAAACATCTCTTATATATGCTATTAGGAAAGCTTACCTTCCTAATACCTTACCACAGATCTGGTAGGGAAAATTAGTAGTAATAACTGTAAAGAAAAATACTGATTTGTACAATGAGTATATAATTGTGATTCAGTTTAGTTTACTATGCTTTATAAAGTTTAAAATTTTAAGAAATAATACTTGTACAGATTCAGGTAACTGAAGAATAGGCCCTGTCACAAAATGTTTTTAATTGCTTTAGAAGTTAACCATGAATATCAATTATGACATGAATATTTAGCGTTTGGAAATTCCAAGTGAAAGATGAAAGTACCTTTAGATGCTATATAAATTGATATTATGAAATGTTAGTGTTAATTTTATTAATTAAAATACAGTAACAATAACAAAATACAAGACAGGTGTTGAAAAAGCTATTGGAACAATATTGACATGGAATAGAAAAATATAGGGTTCTCCCTAGTGTCTAATTCATTGCATATAAAACTGGAATGATGAGGATATCAAATTTCCCAAGAGTAGTAATTAAGAAATGCATTTCAAATTTATCAGAGACTGATTAGAACGATTTACTATTCCTTCAAACATGCAAATCAAAATTAAATGTACCCATAAATATAAATTTAAATTAAATATATACATTACAAATGTATGTAATTAAATAGTAATAATAACAAAATATATACTTTAGAAAGTGTACAAATTTTGAATTTTCTTAAACAAGTTAGTAAAAAAAAATTACAAGGATCTTCTAAAGAAAATACAAACATGAAAAATAAGAACTGTTTAGATTTGAGCCATAGGCTCATCATTGCTTGATGTCAAGGCACACTGGTAAGGAGATATTTAATAACATTAAACATTAAAATATTACACAAAGCCTCCCAAAAATACACTGTCAAATGATGCAACACAGGTAAAATTAATAATAAGAAATCATCATGTATTTCAACAAGAACGACATAACTACAACCACCTTCAGAAATTATGTTATTTCCTTTGAAAATTCAAATGTTAGGTGATAAAGTGCTTAATTTTATAATTTTTCCAGATTGCTTTGGAGTTGAATATTGGCTTATATTTAGTAACCAAAAATCAAAAGTTAGGCCAAAAGATAGGATTATTAACTTTTACACAGGGCACATCTTAAAGCTTCACTTTTTCTACATAATCTTATATTTAATCAGTTTTAGACCCTTTATTTATTTTAAATTTATTGATGCTCTACTGTCAAAATATAATTTATTAAAGAAATAAAAAGGAATAATTTATGTCAGAATCTCTCCTAATAGGCAGTGATTCCATTAAGAATAACCAACGTAAATTTACAATTAATGTCTCCAAATATATTTTCAGATTTTTAAATTTTAGTTCATTTATAGAGTAAATCTAACACTCTAGTATTCACCTAACGCTAGACTATGGTACAAATTTCAGTATTTATAAACCAGAGCTAAGTTTTATTTTCTTTTCAGTATCTCTAAATGCAATGTAAGCAATATCTTAGATGAATTTCTATTAGCCCATAAATAGAACATTGTAGTTATCTTAACACTAACGAAAGACTTTGCTATCATTTTTAAATTACAATATATGAATAAATGATATTGGTAATACATAAAAAACAGTCAGCATACATGATGGCTCTGTATTATGCCACGCTTGCATTGCTATAAAGAAATACCTGAAACTGAATAATTTATTGAAGTTTAATTGGCTCACAGTTCTTCAGGCTATAGAGGGAGGGCAGTACCATCATCTGCTTCTTGGGAGGCCTCAGGAATCTTAACAATCATGGAAGAAGGCAAAGTAGAGAAGGCACTTTACATGGCAAAAACAGTAGCAAAAGAGAGAGAGGGGCCATACACTTTAGCCAGATTTCATGAGAACTCAGTCTCTATCACCAGATCAGCACGAAGAGTATGGTGCTAATCTATTATTTTATACCCTGATTTTGATGTGTTAAACTTTTCATTCTTATTCAATTTACAAATGATTCAAAATGATTAAAGTTTGTATCTGCTTTTCAAAATGTAATGCAATACAATTATTTCAAATTTAAAATTATTTTTAAGGTTTAAATTAAAAATTGCATCACTTGAAACATAATTTTATTTTTTCAATTAAGTATTTTATATTAGTGTTTATTTATCCTGAAAATGTAAAGGTACATTATCAGCAACATTGATTTTCTGCAGTAGAAAATGGTAATAAACCTCTAATGTACACAATTCTTTCATCTTTTCTGCTGCAGGCATTCTCCCTTAATTCTGATAAATATATAAAACATTGGTTAACTTTAAACTTTCACTTTATTTAGGGCAATATATCTCCTTATATCATTTAGCGATGCATATTTGTGATATGTCTGTGTGTGTGTGTGCATGTGTCTGTGTGTGTGCATAAGCATGAAATATGTAGGGAAGCATATGTGTGGTTTTACACATTCACACACACACACACCCATACGTGTATATAAATATCCCAGACTGTAATATTTTCTAATGTATATTATTTACAATTTATATCTATAACTTCCAATACATTAAAGCAAAGATAAATATTGTTATGATTTTTTGATAACTGTTCAAATTTGAAACCCTTGTATGTTGTGCTCATTCTGTATTGTAGCATAACAAGTCAGTCCAAACTCGGCACTTAAAAACAATACACATTTATCTCACTGTACCAGTAGGTAAGAAAACCTAACCTGGGTTACCTGGGTTCTTTGCTCAAAAGACTGATATGGAAGTGTTTGCTGAAGCTGCAATCTTTTCTAAGGTTTGGATTCCTCAAGCTTACATGAGTGGTCGGCAGAACTCATGAATAGTGGCTGTAGCTTGAGGTCTTTATTGTTTTCTGACTGTCTGCTGGGGGTTGCTCTTAGGCCCCAGAGGCCACCGTCAGATCCTAGCTACTTGGCTCTCTCACAACATGACAGTTTACTTTTTCAAAGACAGCAGAAGAATGTCTCTGCTATCTAGTGTGATAAACAGGAGTCTTTGTGTCATTATCATGGGGGTGACTATATCATCATTTTTGCCATATGAAGAGACAATCAAGGGAGGTGCTGTCATACTATATAACAGCTTCCCCCATATTCAAAAAGAGGAAATTTAACACATACAAGGTTTATATACAAATTTATACATATAGGGCATGTGTAACAGGGCAGGAGTCTCAGGGATTACCTTAGAAGTTTACTCATTTATGTGGCTAGAGATACAATGAGTCTTTTTGCATAGGGGCTGAGGGAAATGGCAAAGTATGCTAATGAGAGGAACTTTAATAAATCTAAGATCTTTATACAGCTGTGATTTTATTTTATACTATATTTGGCTATTTTAATATAATATATATTAGTTTAATAATTATCTACACACAAAAAATGAGTGATTGTGTGGTAGTTTGGGCTATCTGAAGTTACTCTTTTCTGATGCTGCTACCCTAATGGCTGCTACAGTGTAGATCAAGTGAATTAAAGAGAATAAATGAATAGGATTGTATTTCCTTGATTTTTATAAAAATGAAAATGCTTTACAAAATCCTCTTGACAGACTCTGACTGTGTCTTTTTCTAAGCCCTCTGCAATGGAATACATTTAAAATTCTTTTGTGGCGTCAAATCCCAGCTGCCTGAAATCACCTGCCTTTATAAAATAAGAGAGCTAAGGTGAATGGGAGGATACCTAAAAGGGATGTTTTGTTATGAAAATGCAAGTAATTTTAATGTGAAATGATTCAAAGCTACCAAAATCAATGGTATCATATACATTTTTTAAAAAGATATGTGCAAAGTGCTTATTAATATGTAGATGCTAATAATTCATGGTTTTTCATGTGTAAAACATCACACATTTCAATTTTATATTTCTTTGGTTTAATGGGACGGCTGCTATAGTTTTACTATGTCTAAAGTTGTCTAAAAATATGCTGCTATGCAAGGTTCAGTTCATTAAGTATGTGTATTATAATTAAATATAGGATAATATATGTAAAGCACAACACATAATAACTTGAATTAATATTGCTGCTATTTCTAATCATAGAAAGTTTTTTTTTTAATTTAAGAACTACTGCCCTGATTCACTAAGAAATAACCTGAAAACATCAAAATTCTTTGAGGCATAAATATCATTAAATATAGGACAAATTCAACAGGTTAGTAAAATGTAACAGCTACATGACAGTGCATGGTTTTAAAAAGTAAATAAATCTAATAATCCAAAAAGCCACTTAGTCTTGTCCAGTTATTTTTGTGTTATGAAGATGTGTAATGTGAATAGGTGACAAAGGAAGAGTTCGAGAATAATATGTTTATGTGCATACACTTGAAATTAAGACAATTTGGGATAGTATATACTTATAATTTCCAATAAATTAGTAAAAGTTTAAGTTGAAATTTTCTTATTTTAATATATCATATACCCCATACACAAAATATTGTTTGTATTTATTATCCAGTTCCTCCAACAGCGTTCTGTTATACATGATCAAAAAGTATCTCATTAAAAAGTGACAGTATTTTGCATTAGTTGGACTCAAAGACTCCTTGGGCATTATACCAAAGAAAAAGTAAATGACAGTTTGTGTCAACACTAAACAGCTTAGGGCAAACTATTTTTTCAAAACCTATGTAATTTAATTGAAATGCAATATTTCATGAATATTAGAAAACTAGGCTTTATTAAAAATGGCAAGGAAAAGGGAATGCATGACTGTTTAGAGTAACAAGCAATACAAATTTATTCATTCAATACATCACTGAATTATTTAAAACTCAGCCTAAGCACAAGGTCATGGAATAATTTTGGCAAGTAGGCATTTTGCATGATGCATTTCCATAATTCCCCTGAATCTATAAAGTTAATCACAACTTTGGCATGGAGACCTTTTTCACATGCTCAAAGGACCAGATAAAGGTTTTGAATCAAAGTTAGAACTAAATCAAACTATTAACACTTCACATAGAAAATAAGTATATACATGTATGAAGAGAAATAATGTTAACTAGTCACTTTATAACTTACAAATCAAATACAAGAATATTAAAATCTCTAGAACTCTTAATTTTAATTTTCTTCCAAAATCCAAGTGATGTTTAGAAGTATTAAATTCTCAGACATTCACAAACTTTCACACAAAAGGCTTCAGACAAAGCCTGCTATTTTTGTAACTGAAGTAGTAATTATAATTTTTTGTTTCTGTTACGGTGTTTTTTATTTATAGCATTTTCTTCTTTTTTTTTAGAGTTCGCATTCATTATCCATCTGTTCTTGCATGATGTCTACTTTTTCTATTAGAGCCCTTAGCATATTAATTATAGTTATGTTCAAAGTCAGGATTGATGATAACAACATCTTCCATGTCACAGTCTTGGTTCTGATGCTTTCTGTGTCCTTCAAAATGTGTTTTGTGGTGTTGTTGTTGTTGTTGTTTTGTTTTATTTTGTTTTGTTTTTTTGGCTTTTAGTATGCCTTGTAAGTTTTTGTTGAAAACTGTATATGATTTAATGGGTGAAAAGAACAGAGGTCAATGGGCCTTTAATGAAGTTTTATGTTTATCTCGCTAGAGATTACGCTGTGCTCACTGTTTGCTGTAGCTGTACATGTCAGAGGCTATATGTTCCCCTTGAGTCCTTATTTTTGTCTCTTCCATTGTCTTTCCCTAGAAACTGTTTTGGGGAGTTGAAACATGTAATTCTCAGATTTTCACATCAATAAAACACATTGTTTGAATTTATTGTATTGGTTGCACTAAAGCTGGATGTTGAAGTGTCATCTGATCAATTACATTAGAATGTGAGATGGCTTTTAGAGAGAAAATGAATTTTCTCATCTCTCTGTTTCATTGGCTCAGTTCCAAATCAGAGGGATCATAGCAGGCATGATTTCTACTATGATCAAAATGAACGTACATAAGAAATTCTACATATATACATTTCTAAAGTAAAATATTATTACAATTTCCAAGTGAAAACATTAAAAATAACAAAACATACTTCAACACTCTAATAAAACAGTTATTAGTACTTTGTAGTTTTCAGGTGTGTTTTGCAAGGAGACAGAAAAATCTTTGCCTTGCCATTTGTGAGCTGTGAGACCTTATCAAAGTAACTTACCTTCCTTGTGCTTCCAATTTTTAAAAATAATTCCAACTTTTATTTTAGATTCTGAAGGTACATGTCCTGGATTGTTACATGAGTATTTTGCATGATGCTGAGGTTTGGAGCATGATTCATTTTGTCACTCGGTTACTGAAAATAGCACCCAAGAGGCCATTTATCAGTCCTCTCTCCACTTTTTCTCTCCCACTTCTAGTAGTCCCCAGTGTTCTCACCTTTATGTCTGTGTGTACCCAATGTTTAGCTCCTATTTATAAGTAAGAACGTGGTATTTGTTTTTCTGTTCCTGTATTAATTTCCTTAAGATTAATGGGCTTCAGCGGCATCTATGTTGCTGAAAAAAAAAAATCTGATTTTAAAGCTGCATAGTATGCCATGGTGCATATGTACCAAAGTTTTAAAATTCAGTCTACCTTTAATGGGCACCTAGATTGATTCCATGTTTTTGGCATTGTGAATAGTGCTGCGATGAACATATGAGTGCATATGTCTTTTTGGAGAAACAATTTATTTTTCTTTGGATAGATACCCCATAGTGGGATTTTTGGATCTAATGGTAATTCTGTTTTTTATTTTTAATATTTGTTTTAGTTTCAAGGCTACATGTACAGATTTTTTATTAAGGTAAATTCGTGTCATTGATGCAGGAGTGGGGCAGGGAAGTGCTAGGAAGAGAAGGGCAGGGTTTCTGGCGACGGTTCCACCGTCGGGACTGTACCCTTTTTTCTTGTTTATTTTATTCAGCATAATTATTTTAATATCTCTCCATGATTATCCATGTATTAACAGTTAATACTTTTTTATTGTTGCCAAGCACCATTCATTTTAATATTGCAGTGTATATTGCTAGACAATTGGGTTATTTCCAGTTTGAAGCTTTTATAGATGAAGCTGTTATAAACATTGGTTTAAAAATCTTAATATAGACATATGCTTTTATTTCTCTAGAATTGACAAACAAATAGAGGAATGGTTAGGTTATGTGGTAGGAAGATATTTATCTATTTAAGGATCTGCCAAACTATTTTTTAAAGTGGTTCTTCCCTTTCAGGTTCAACCTGCAAATTATGACAGTTCCAGTTGTACTTCAGCAGCAGCAGCACTTTCTATTATGAATTTTTTTAATTTGGGTATTTTAATAGAGTTCTAATGCTTTTCAGTGTGAATTTAATTTGCATTTCCATAATGATTACTGATGTTGAACATCTATAGAGGTGCTTATTTTCTAAATGCTCTGTCTTCTTTTGTGAATTGTATGCTCACATGTTTTGTAAATTTTAAAAAATTGGATTGTGGTATCACTATTATTGAGTTCTTTATATGTGCTAGATACCAGACTTTTGGTTTTGTGTTTTTTTTTAAATCATATATTTGTACTGCAATTTTTTTTTCCCACTCTATGACTTGTCTTTTCATTCTTTCAGAGTTTCTGTCAAAGAGCAAAAGTTCCTACTTTTGATGAAGTGACGTTTATCATATTTTTCTGATCAATCATGCTTTGGTGTTGTATCTTGAGATTTTGTCTATGTTAAATTCATGGAGATTTTCTCATTATGCTTTCTTCTAAAAGTTTCATAGAGTTAGATTTTACATTTAGATTTATGAACAATTTGCTTTGATTTTTGTACATTTTACAAGTTATAGATTGAAGCTTAATTATTTGTATATGTGTAACTAAATATTGTAGCACTGTTTATTAAAAAGACTTTCCTTTGTCTGCTGAAATGACTATGCAACTTTGTTAAAAATCAGTTGCATTTTTTAAAGTTTATTTATGGTTTTATTTGATTTATTTGAATTTTGTTTGATTATTTTTATTTGGAAGATTGTAGAAAGTGGAAGATTAACAATAAACAGTCTTGTGAGATACAAGTTCCCAATATAATTTAATTTTATTATTTATAAACTAATTATATATTATACAATACATTACATAAATATATATAAAATATTGATTATAGTAGCACTTACTAATGCTGATTTTTTAGGTACTTTTTCTAAATGCTCCATCTGTATTATATCATTAAACCAAAAGCACTCTATGAATTTGACAAAATTATTGCCCTTTTTCACAGATGATGGAACTGATGCATGGAGAGATTAAATAATTTTACAATTTTATAGTATAAATAACTTCATTGCATAAAAATGATTGCAGAAAAAAAGCTTAATAAATAAATACATTTATCTTGTTGCTTAAAAGAACATCTTTTTCTGTTCAATTCTTATGAAGATACCTCATCATCAGTGATACCACCTAAATAAGTTGAGAATCCCATTGGTCCTTGAATGCCTCCCTTCTACTCAAGCAAGACTTTTTATATCATTGGGTTTATAACATCAGTTTTAGTGTACTTGCCAAGCAGACACAAGTAATTTTTTAATCCTCCAGCTAATGTTTAACTGTCCACTTCCACTGATTCCATCAATGGCTAATTTCCCAAGATATTTTCCTCAACAGACCATCTGCAGAAAGGAGGATGAGGCTTAGGCGTAGTGGAATCTATTTTTGGGCTATTTTTATTATTTTTTCTATTCTTAATTATATATTCAAATTATGTTTATAACATGTCTCATCTTTAAATTACATAGTCAATTATTATTATTTTACTAAGTACTTTTCAAAAAGGCGTACTTAAAGATTGCACAGCATTATTTTTATATAGCTTTTACAAAGTTATTTTTTCAAAGTAAATGTGTTTGTTAATACAGCATGCTATGCATTTATTTGTTTTATACATATATATTTAAAAAGAAAAATAAAATTAAGATAATCTTTTAAACTAAGACAAAAACAACAAATAATCCTAAATTACTAATAAATTGAAATTTAATTTTTTAATGAGTGTACACAGTGAAGATATATAAAGACACAGACATATACATGCATATGTATTGATGTCTAAACTTACACTTTTATACAGATGCCAGTTAATGTATAGAGCCAACAAGTAGGGAGAAGCTCTTCAATTGCATAAGTTTATGTTATATATTTTACTATAAGCTATTTCTTTATAAATTATATATTTTTTAAAATATACAATTTATTTTTTTTGAAAGAAAGAATGTTCATGAAATTAACTAAAATGTTTGAACTACATACTTCATAAGTTCCCTACCTTAGCTGTACTCAAGAGTCAAACCACTCTTTCATTTTATTTTACTTTGTCAGTTCTGTTGAATATATGGGATTTTTATTACCTTACAATTATCTTGAATAATAGTACTACGGTCTCTAGCCTAATTAACAGATTTGTCAATTGTATTTTTATGTTTACAAACATTAGAATAAACTTGATTTTTAACCTATTTCAAAGGTATGTTTAAATGAGTAAAACATTATTGTTTTCTCTCAGTTTTAATACTAGGGTGCAAATTGCTTTTTTCTACTTATTTAACTAAACATATATCTTCATTTATTATTTTTTACATAGTAACTATTTAACATATCCCATATAAACTAGCACTAATCTTCATTTTTCTTTGGCAAAAGATATTCCATAATAATTGCAAGGGAACTGCTGCAAATAATCCCATATGCCTAAAGCACCAAAATGGATTAATTCCACAACATCTGGAAGCCACAGCCTAGAAATTCAACTACCTGTATGCAGCTATTGCCAGAAAATGAGATTGCTTTCTCTCTCATCTTTTAGATTTTTAATTGTCACCTCCTATTCTATAAACATATTGTGAAGAGACTTAGGGAAATTCATTTTGAAACTTGTTTCCATATGACATAGGAGAGAAGGTAAAAGGTTACAGAAATGACACTGAGTCTCCAACATTTTATGTGTTTGTTCCATTTTTAACCTATACAAACTTCTGTCTATATTAGAGCTGTTAAACATCAACTACTCTGTCAGTCTTCTACTTAATACTATCAACAACTATAGTACAAATTAAAACTTGCTTATCATCTCTATAAAATTATAGGCAAATAGTCCCATTAGTCTCTTTATGCTTATCTAGATGTCATTTTAACTTTCTCAACTTAGTATCTATGTCCTTTGATAACTCATATAAAGACTCAAATGCAAAGTTAACTATCCCAGATAAAATCATGTAAAATGACAGCATAAAGAGAGGAAAGGAACCACTTAACATATACAAACATGTATTTGTTTTGTTTTTGTTTCTTTATTAAGATGCTGAGAGGGAACTCGATGAGATCATAAGAGACAGCTGAAAAGAGAAAGAATCGAATTAGTAGCTTTATAGGAACCATAACCACTTACTTAAGGGAATACTGGTTCCTTTAGGATCATTAGGAATCCAATCGTCTTCTAAAGACAGGATTCTGCTACATGCTATACACTTGGTGTAATCTAGGGATTATATACATAGCGGTTAAGTAGCTCAGGTTCGTAAGTTTTGTATCCCACAACAAAGTATTCTGTTTCCATAAGAACTCATTTATAAGCTGATTTCTGTCTTTAAAAGGTGGAATAGTTTTCTCAAGAAAAATACATGGAGTCTTCTCCAGAGCTTTCTCATAGCCCTAAGTGTCTGTGCCATGATATTTCCATCAGTAATTGACAGTTTCCATAAAGCTTTCTTATCTGCCAAGGAAACTTGAAATTGTATAAGATACACTAGATCATTTGGCCAAAGAAGCGGAAGAGCTGACACTTTTGCTCATACTTGACAGGAAGCCTTCTCTTTCTTTGCCTGCCATTCAGAGCTGAAAGCTTAACAAGCCACTTGGTAAATGGATTATTCTGAGAGAATGACATTCGAGGCAGATGACACAGCACATGCAGAAGTGGTTGTGTTACTTCTATTATCAAATGTGGCCAATAAAGAATTGTGCCTCTTTCTTTATAGTACAGAGTACAAGGTACAACAACTGGCCCTTTATTTGGGAGTGAAACACTTAAAAAAGCTCAAGTTCATCCTCTGTCAGTCTAAGTTTCTGTCTATGATGGCAGAATTTCCCATAGACCTGTATTGAGTATTTATTGTGGACATAATAATTATCATATGC
The DNA here is from genome assembly GCF_049350105.2 of Macaca mulatta. Classification (NCBI taxonomy): domain Eukaryota; kingdom Metazoa; phylum Chordata; class Mammalia; order Primates; family Cercopithecidae; genus Macaca; species Macaca mulatta. The sequence goes on along the minus strand of NC_133410.1, from coordinate 144,715,716 downwards.
TAATTAATTCAGAGTTTGTTTGTGACTGCAGTAAAACCTAGCTTATCCTGAGTGATATAAATGCAACAATTATGTAAATAATTAAAATTAATTCAGAGTTTTCTATCTTTTATATTTATCTAAGCCAATTTATTCATTCGTATGCTAGATTTATTTGAGGGCTTAGGTTCTTTTCCAGATACTGTGATTAGGGCAGTTAGAGAAAGAGAGCACGAGAGAGAAAGAGAGAGACGCTTAAAACGTTGCCTTCCAGAAACAGAAAACAAATAGAAAAATAAATTGTGTATTAATGGTAATAAATATGAGAAGAAAAAATAAAGAAGCAAAATAGAGTGTTGGAATAGAAGTTTACAATTTTTGACAAGATGCCCTTACTGGAAAACTTTGAAGAAAATACTTGAAGGAGTTATTCAAGAGGAAATGCAGTTATTTGCAACTCCAGTTAGAGGGTACAGAAAATCTATATGAAAATCTACATAAAAAAGATTTACGTACCAAAAAATCTACATACCTAAAAAAGAACAGTGCCTGATCTTTTCAAAGGAGAGTAGAAAGTATGGCCCCTTGTAAATTTGCTTAAGTTCCTTGTAGTTTCTGGATGTTAGAGCTCTGTCAGGTGGATAAATTGCAAAATGTTTCTCCTTTTCCGTAGGTTGCCTGTTTGCTTTGATAATAGTTTCTTCTGCTGTGCAGAAGCTTTTTAGTTTAATTAGATTCCACTTGTTAATTTCTAATTTTGTTGCAATTGTTTTTGGTGATTTTATCATAAAACCTTTGCCCATGCCTAGGTCTTGAATGGTATTGCCTAGATTTTCTTCTAGAGCTTTTATAGTTTTGGGTTTTATATTTAAGTCTTTAATCTATCTTGAGTTAATTTTTGTATAAGGTATAAGGAAGGAATCCATTTTCAATTTTCTGCATATGGCTAGTCAATTTTTCCAGCACCATTTATTGAATAGGGAAACCTTCCTCCATTGCTTGTTTTTGTCAGATTTGTCAAAGATCAGATGGTGGTAGGTGTGTGGTTTTATTTCTGAGTTCTCTATTCTGTTCCATTGGTCTATGGGCCTGTTTTTGTACCAGTACCATGCTGTTTTGGTTACTGTAGCATTGTAGTATAGTTTGAAGTTGGATAACATGATGTCTCCAGCTTTGTTCTTTTTGCTTCAAATTCTCTTGGCTATACAAGCTCCTTTTTGGTTCCATATTAATTTAAAAATAGGTATCTTTCTAATTCTGTGAAAAATGTAAATGGTAGTTTAATGGGAATAGGATTGAACCTATAAATTTCTTTGTGCAGTATGGCCATTTTCATGATATTGATTCATCCTATCTATAAGCATGAAATGTTTTTCCATCTGCTTGTGTCCTCTCTGATTTCTTTGAGAAGTGTTTTGTAGTTCTCCTTGAAGTGTTCTTCACTTCTCTTGTTAGTTATATTCCTAGGTATTTTATTCACTTTGTGGCAATTGTGAATGGGAGTTTATTCATGATTTGGAACTCTGCTTATCTGTTTTTGGTATGTAGAATGCGTGTGATTTCTGCACATCGGTTTTGTATCCTGAGACTTTACTGAAGTTTCTTATCAGCTTAACAAGTTTTGGGGCTCAATGGATTTGGGTTTTCTAGATATAGGCTTATGTCATCTGTAAACAAAGACAATTTGCCTTCCTCATATCCTCTCTGAATACCCTTTATTTCTTTCTCTTGCCTGATTGCCCTGGACAGAACTTCCAACACCATGTTGAATAAGAGTGGTGAGAGAGGACATTCTTGCCTTATGCCAGTTTTCAAGGGGAAAAACTGGGCAAAGAGTATGAGCAGATACTTCTCAATAAAAGACATACATGTGGCTAAACATATGAAAAAGCTCAACAGCACTGATCTTTGAGAAATTCAAATCAAAACCACAATAAGCTACCATCTCATGTCAGCCAGAATGGTGATTATTAAAAAGTCAAGAAACAATAGATGCTGGAAAGGTTGTGGAGAAGTAAGAATGCTGTTACGCTGTTGGTGGGACCATAAATTAGTTCAACCATTGTGGAAGACAGTGAGGTGCTTCCTCAAGGATCTAGAACCAGAAGTACCATTTGACCCAGCAATTCCATTATTGGGTATATACCCAAAAGAATATAAATTATTCTATTATAAATAAATGTGCATATGCATGCTCATTGCAGCACTATTCACAACAGCAAAGACATGGAATCAACCCAAATGTCCATTAATGATAGACTGGCTAAAGAGAATGCAGTATGTATAGATCATGAAATACTATGGAGCCATTAAAAATGATTAGATCATGTCAGGAATATAGATGAAGGTGGAAGCCATTATCCTCAGCAAACTAGCCCAGGAACAGAAAATCAAATGCAGAATGTTCTCACTTATAAGTGGGAGCTGAACAATGAGAACACATGGACACAGGGAGGGAAACAACACTCACTGACATCCGTTGGGGGAGGGTGGGGCATGCAGGAGAGCATCAGGGAACAGAGCTAATACATGCTGGGCTTAACACCTAGGTGATGGGTCGATAGGTGCAGAAAACCACCGTGACACGTCTTTACCTATGTAACAAACCTGCACATCCTGCATATGTACCCCAGAACTTAAAAAAATAAAATAATAATTGTTTAAAAAAAAAGAAGTTTAGCCCCAACTGAGGATAATTTTTCTCAACTTCGAATATTTAATTTCAACTTTCTCTACATGATGAACTAATCATTCAAGATTAGAAAAACTCCTTTGGAAATCTTATCACTTGTCCATTGTTTCAGTAAATATTTATTTTCTCCTCTATATCAAGTATCACTTAGTATCCCCACCACCCAGAAAAACTGCAGATAAATCTGCTTATGATAATACACAAAAGTATGATGAAAGTATGCTTCAAAGGGGAAATGGAAAACCAATTTCATGGTAATGGAATATACTTAGCTATTGGTAAAAGGGTAAAAAGGGATGAACCTGAAAAGATAGTTTTTAGGGACTTTGTATGTCAACTCATTTTTACCTACTGTTGGCTTCATATAGAAATATCCTCTGCTACTCATTTTGAGATGAGAAGCAATTTCAAATTTATTTCTCTCCCTACTTTTCATCTGTTAGTGCTGATTCGGTGAGTACATTTTAAATTATAAATAAACTCAAGTATTCAACAAATTGTACCACATTTTAATTTCTTAATATAGTCCTCAAATTTTATCATGGTAACACAAAAATATACTTTGTGGTGGTCATAACTTTCAAATAAATTTTCATAATAACATGAATTCATTGTCCCAGAAGCAAAGCCCTTTTGTCTTATCCTTTTGCCTTTTCATCTCCCTTTCTTCTTTACTTTTTCTGTTTATCCTTCCTTTTTTAACTTTGATATTTCTGAAGAGAAGGTATGTTCCTGAGACCTATTGCTAAACAACTGGATTTATCTATTAGCATAATTTTTAAAAAATTATAGTGAAATAAACACTAAAGCTAGACTATTGTATCTTTTAAATGGTGTAACCTAAATAAATAAAACATTTGTACCTACTGGGAAAACAACCTTTAGGATTAATTTTGGCTTTGACAGATAAACATCCAAAGGAGTTCAATTTCTCAGTAGTTTCTCTATTATACTTTAAAGCCCAGGAATATGGAGGGTAGATTTTACTTATGGACTGGTAACTTTTACTGAGGAAAAGATTTTGAAATATGATGAAAATTGTAAAAGAAATAAATGTTCACTGTGAAATAAACTGAACAAATAGACAAGTGGTTTGTGACTAATACTGCAAACAGAGTGACTTTTATTTCATGTTTGTACAGTTCCTTTGAAGCTAGCCTGATATGATTGATCCTGAATCCTTGCTAAAAGCACCTATACATTTCAGTTTTCTAGTCATGTGGAGATTCAACTCTACTGTGTTTTCTAGAATAAATTTAGTGGATTGACTGTTTTCATAGGCCATTACATTTTAAAGAGAGAATTTCTTTTAATAATAAAATAAATCTTTAAAAGTAGGGTTATATGAGACATTTCTGAATGTCATCCCAATGAATATATCATGATTTATTCTTACGAGTACATTGTAGCAATAAAAATCTATTATTTCTTAACATTGGAAAGGAAAAAAAATAAAACTGTTACAAAGTAAACACCCTAGGTCTTAATTCAAGAAACATTCATTTAAAATATAGCTGTTATATAAAATACTATGGATCTCTGAAAAGATTTGCTTATAATTTACGATCAATATTTTTATTTCAGTTCATATTACAGTATTATCATGTGTAATAAGTATTCAGACTAGTAATTTTGGCAAGTTTATTATTGGTTTTTTATAAGTTGAAATTACCACTCCTATGTATGTGTATACTTTTCCATATGTATACACAGATGCATCCATACATATACATATATACATACATACATACATATTAAATACAATTTTCAGAACATTTGTGCATTATACATTCTGGAAAGTGGGTATTGAAACCATGTATTGTACGCTAAATCCCATTTATCACAAAATAATATCAGTGTGGTGCTAGGGTTGTTCTTTCTACTGCATAGCTGTCTAGGTATGTCTTCATGCATTAAAAAATAAATAAATACATAAATAATAAAAAATTAAAAAAAAAAACTTAGCCAGATATACTAGGGTAAAAAGAGCAAGTTAAATTACTTTAAGAAGAAATATATATATTTCTCAGTAAAGACATTAAAAACTTTGCATGATAGTTATTTACTCAGCTAAAGTCTTAGAGAAAACTAGAACCCACAGAGATAAGCAGAGAACCAGAGATTATTTGCTTTGGGGTCATTTACAGAACCTGGTTTGGCTTTAGTTTCCTTTTTAGGTTGCTGGGAATAAAAGGCAAAGCCCAAAACCAAAGGGAGAGTTAAATAGGAGACAAATCCTTTATAGCAGGGATCTCACAGTTTCATCCCTTCCGGAAGCAAACAAATTCGACCTCACAACCTTAGCTGACTGCAGTGAAAATGCTATCACACTGTCAAGAAATTAAAATAATTATCCATGCAAAGTTATCATCACAAACATGCCCTCATGTGGATTTGCAGCACAAATTCATATTATCTGCACTATGCAAAACAAAATAAAACAAAAACAAATAAAACTAAAAACATCAAGTCATGAATTTATTTAAAATGGTCATGGACTAATAGTTGCCCAGTTGACTGAATGAAAGATGTAAACCCCTGTATGCATTCTGGAAGAATACTTTATTATCCAAGTCTTGAAATAATTTTTAGATATTTTTCCAATGAAAATCAGAAACACATCAAGAAAGTCTTTGTAAATGTGTGACTATTTCAGTTGTCTATGTGTGTGGATGGGGATGGAGAGATAAAATAATGCCTTTTTATTGCCCCAGCATAGATCATGTTACACAGTGAAGAGGCAGTAGATAATACTTAAAATGGAAAATCAGAAATAATGAAATGGAAAATTAGAAATAATAAAATGGCATGCATAAATAACCTACTGAATGAGCTGAATTCAATGTGGTACAGCTTAGAAAAAAAAAAAACTTTATATTTTCTTTCTCATTCTCTTTCTGAATACTCTATGGATCATTTCTTCTTCCCCATTGTAGAAAGAAATCTCCAACTGGCCTTTTAATTTTTGTGTAAAATAGCATCACTTTCAGCCACAAGAAGAATCTCTACTCAGTTAACAAAATGTCCAAGTCAGTATCTTTAAAGGGAACTCCCATTCACTTTGTCTCCTCTCTCTTCTAAGCTATCTTAAACCTATGAATCTTTGCAGCAGGAGTGAAGGGGTATAGTGATTGACTTTTAAGTTCATGGCTGTGTCTCCTTAATTTCCTTGAATTCTGTCTACTTCTCTGAAACTCCACCCTAGTGCCTAACCCTGACTGTTGTCTTCTCTGGCCTGAAAATGAAAACTGTTTTTCTTTTTCTTTTCTTTTTTTTTTTTCTTTTGAGATGGAGTCTCGCTCTGTCACCCAGGCTGGAGTGCAGTGGCGCGATCTTGGCTCACTGCAATCTCTGCCTCCCAGGTTCGAGCAATTCTTCTGTCTCAGCCCCCCAAGTAGCTGGGACTACAGGCACCCACCACCACACCCAGCTAATTTTTGTATTCTTAGTAGAGAGACAGGATTTCACCATATTGGTCAGACCGGTCTCAAACTCCTGACCTCAGGTGATCCGCCTGCCTCGGCCTCCCAAAGTATTGGGATTACCTGTGTGAGCCACCACGCCCAGCCTGAACCATGTTTCTTATCTTAATTTAACTCCCTTGCAACCCATTCCCTATAACACAGCCAGGTAAGATTATTATCTGAGGACAGAAAATTATTATCTGAACACAGATAATTACTGTATTTCCTTTGGGAAAAGGGAGAGCATCTTATGAGTAAATCCAGGACAAATTTTATTGAAACCAAGTTAGGTTTATTTAGTTTGTTATAAGATGAAACACACCCCAGGGAACAGCCAGGACCATTTTAATATGGAGCAGTTGGGAGGGACTTTATAATATTAAAGAAGTAATTCAAAAGATGGGCCATTTTCTGAATTTGAAGTGATGTAAATTTGGTGATTGGATACTTCAATAATCTTTATCCGGAGGCTGGAATATTAAAGCTTGGTGAGGTTTGTCACTGGTAAGGAAGTAGTGATAATTCAAAAACAGGAGTGCTATGCATAGGAGGAGGAGAGAGTTTTTTGATTGCTGTGCTTCACGTTTGGTTGCCCATAGGGTCAATTTCAATTTCCTTGGAAAGAAAAATAGAAATAATTGACTGGGAGTATTAACTATCTAATTGGTCTTTGAGATCATAAATTCTTCGAGTCATAATTCTGTCTGCTTTAATGATAGAGGCAAGACTTTGCTCAATATTTGAATAATCTGAAATAGGCATTTTGTCACCTGAGGACACTGAAATGAATTAAGTAAAGACACTTAAAGTGTTGAAAAGCTTTAGGCAGACTGATATACTGTAAAATATTCACTGAACAAAGAGAAAAATGAAGACAGGAGGAATCCAATGAGAAAGACAAGAGAGATTCGAGTTTTGGGAGAAGCAGTTGATAATCACTCTGAATAGCAAGAATGTTGTCACACAGGAAAGAAACCCCAGCATTAACATTTTAGATGTGAGGAAACTTCTGGGTGTTGACTAAGGCTATGATGTAGCCGTGCTAGGGGAGAGCTGAAATAAGGAGAAGGTGAATAGTATTCGAGATAATGTCAGATTCTGTTTAAGTTACCCAGCTCGATGTCAGCGTGGAAAAGGCAAATGTAAGGCCAGTGCTCAGTAATTTAATGAATGAGAAAGAGTTAAGGAGATGTCAGTAAAAATATCAAGGTCATGAAAAAACAAAGATTGAAAAATTGTATCACCTTAAAGAGGCCTTAAAAGAATGACAAATGATGACAACTTGAATTGAATTCTAGACTAGACCAAAAAAAAAAAAAAAAAAAAAAGAGCGCCAGTGGGACATATTGATAAAATTTAAAAATAATCTATGCATTATATAAATAGTACCTTATCAATTTGATTTTGTGATATCTGTGTTTAAACTGTGCTTATTTGAAAGAATGTCCTTTTAAGAAACACACACACAATTATATACAAAGTCATTCACAGGTAAAGGAGCAACTCACTTAGAATTTACCTTTGAATGGGTGTATGTGTGTGTGAGACAGAAAATACATAGAAATTGAACGGAAGTTTGGTAAAATACATAGGATACAAGTAAAACTTGTATACACGTTCTTTTTAATGTTTTTAAATTTTTTGTATAAATTGAATGTTTCAAAATTCACTGTTAAAAATTGAAAAGAATATCATATATAACACAATGCTAAGAGCCTCTAATTCACAGATGATTTCACATAAAAGTGAAGAACTTATAATTTGGAAATAGAATCATAGCAGCAGGGATCATGGAGGTTCCTATATAATCTCCTGACTCCCAATTTTGTGAGATATGGAAAATGAGCATCTTCTACTTGAGGGAGCTTAAGATGAAGTGCTGTATTCAGGAAATGGTAAGCTAAAATGCTTTATCAGTAGTAGCAGTATTAATATTATTATTATTTTATTTAATACTGAAGTAGAGACTATTTCCTCAAGCAAAAATATGAAAGTAAGCTTGCATATGAATAATTTGATTTTTTCCAGTAAGTATTGCGTTTAAAGATGCATTATGTAGTTACTGTTCCCATGTGAAACAAAGTGGCTTCTATTGGGACTGGGCATAGATCTATGGCTTCATTAGAGAAATACACCTACCAATTGAGCCAAATGCTCAGATCCTGTAAACCTACACTCCACACACTGAGTGATTAATAATGTGGAACTGGAGAGGGAAATTGATACATTAGTACTTAGGTCCCAATTTAGAAAACATAACAAAATGAAAAGTAAAGGAAATAACATACTCAAATTTCAACTGAAATAGCTAGTATTTTTGTATTTAATTCAGGTTTCCATCCAGGTGTTATTAATTAAATTTTATTATGACTGTGACATATTTCATGACGATGAAATAAAATGTATTTTAAACACTTATTTTTTTTTTAAAGAGAAAAACTGATTTTCTTTATTAAGTGAGAACAGGTGATTTTGATTTTGTACATTTCTTCTTAAACAGTTTCCTGGCCCCACCCTCCTGACTTCTTGATTTCTTTTTTTTTTTTTGATATCTCATTGTGGTTTTATTTTTTTATTATTATTATTTTTTAATTTATTTATTATTATTATACTTTAAGTTGTAGGGTACATGTGCATAACGTGCAGGTTTGTTACATATGTATACTTGTGCAAAAGCCAAAATTGACAAATGGGATCTCATTAAACTAAAGAGCTTCTGCACAGCAAAAGAAACTACCATCAGAGTGAACAGGCAACCTACAGAATGGGAGAAAACTTTTGCAATCTACTCATCTGACAAAGGGCTAATATCCAGAACCTACAAAGAACTCAAACAAATTTACAAGAAAAAAACAAACAACCCCATCAAAAAGTGGGCAAAGGATATGAACAGACATTTCTCAAAAGAAGACATTCATACAGCCAACAGACACATGAAAAAATGCTCATCATCACTGGCCATCAGAGAAATGCAAATTAAACACTTATTTTTTAAAATTCTTTTCATGCTGATCTATCATTTGAGATAACATCTAAATCTAATCTTATTATTTAAAAAGCAATTAAACAAAAATTTTGAAGTAGTACAACCTCATTATTTCTTTGAACATAAGGAACACAGTAATTAATAAAAGTACTTAATTTTTTATACTGATTTTTAAATGCATTTATATGGGCTTAAATAGAAATCTTGACCACAGAAGATGCTCTTCTAACATTTGATAAATTATTCCATAATATATAATTAGTTTTTAAGTAATCATTTGAAAAAAAAATTTGTCTATTAGTAATATGTTCAAATTATTTTCACAGTATTCTGTGCTTTGCCCTGTGAATTCTCCTGAAAAATAAATAACTGTATTGCAGTAGGTGTTAACACATTATCATCTGTCGGTTTTAACAAACTTATTAGATCACCATTAATACTGTCTTAGATTTCAAGCACACTGATGTGTCCTCATGGACATACTATATAAAGTATGTGTTCTATGACTGAAAATGTATCAATCTACAACCCAAATAGAGACACATAGCACATTTCAGTTAAGATAATTTGAAGAGGCTTTATTTGTGTAAGAATAAATTATGAAGGTTTGAATGAGGTGTAAGAAAACTCAAGTGTTAGTGCAGATTCCTGCACTAGCTGAATTTTTTTAACAATAAAAGGAAGGTGAGGTTATAGGAACAAGAAAAAAATATAGCTTTGAGGATTAGTTATCTTCAGTAAAAGAACACAGCCAACTGTTGTGATCTTAGTAAGAGGGAGCCTGAAGATAATTTTCCTGACCTATCTCTCCTTCACCCTTTAGATTTCCTACTGGGGCTAATCATTGGTGGAACTCAACTAGAAGTCAGAGGGCCTTGAAGTCCTGTTGATACAGCCCACATATGTCAGTGTCCTGAGTCTAAAATAGGGTTGGCAGAGTTCAAAGTGGATGTGGAGGCCAAGCAAGAGAGAACTATATTTAGAAGACTTTGACTGAGTTGCAACGAACATTGACTAATAACTCAATAAAAAAATAAATAAATAAATAAATAAATTGGAGATTTAAATTAATTCAGGAAAAATTATGCAAATAAGGAATGGTTCATAAGAACAGTTCACCTACCTGTTTCTATTTAGACCTTAATGATAATGAAAGAGCTAACTAATTCAAAAAGAGAAAATTTACAATGGACAAATTCAAGTTTTAAAATATATGGACTAGGGTATGGTGGGTCTGAGTGAAATCTGTATTGTCTTTCTTATATTTTCCTAGGTACATATACTATATATTTACACACACACAGTGTGTGTGCAAGTACACACAGCATATATAATACACAATGAATATTTTCACTGTTAGCACACAACACCCCAGAACAGGACTTCTGAAGAGGGCTTTAGCACCACAGTCATAAATCCTCTTCAATAAGGCCATTATTGGAAGTGTTCCAGTTAGTGCTAGTTGTATTTTTTATCTTGTGTCTGTGACTGTAAATGTTAGCAGTCTGATTTAAGACAGAGTCAGTCACCCTGGCCTGTAACTAAATTCTAGAATTCACACATATGTAAGTTAAAGCCCAAGAAAATATTCTTAGTACATATGTTACCATGCTTGGTACTATGTTAACTACGGATACTTTAGTTTAGATTACCAAGACAGAAAATAATTGTAAAGAATTAGATTTTTAGTATCACTTTTATGAAACCCAACTTATTGAAATCGTAGACTTTTTCAAAAGATTATTTATCTTCAAATTATGTAACGGTTACTACTGAAACTCCATTCTGATTATATAATAAACAAGTGCTGACTGGAAACAGTAATAGTAACTATGACAAATTATGAAATATAAGTACCAAAATGTCACTAAAATACTGATAAAAGTTGACGATCTCATAACTGTTTGGAAGGAAGAAGATATTAATAAATTTTAGATGTTTTAAAATTTTTTAAGTGACAGAGTTTAGTTATATTGAATCTTTAATATTGCAGCTTTTCATCAGTAGATGTTACTAGATGTGTTTTAGTTGACAAAGAATTCATTACTTACACCAGCAACTGCTAAGGCACAATAAGTTATAATTGTGAGTTTCTTAAACAACTATTATATTTTAAATATAATTGTTAATTTTACTTATGTTGAATTAGTATTGTGACTAAAGTAGTTTTCAGCCTCCACAAATTATCTCTCTCAAAGCTTTCCATATAAAATATTTTCAACAAATTCCTACTAAATTTTGTACTCTTAATTTATAAATGAATAAATGAAAAATAGTCCATTATATATTATTATTCTAAAAAGCATCAGCAAAAATACTCAACTCAATTTTTTAATTATGTTTTTAAACGTTCAATGCATGATATTTCAAATAACTATTTAAAAATAATTGTAGTAATTTTATTAACCCCGTTCTTTGATTGTTCTTAGACTTGCATCAATAATTTGAAGAAAAAAATCAAATTATATTTGTCATGCTTTCTTTAAAAATACATTGGCCGGGCGCGGTGGCTCATGCCTGTAATCCCAGGACTTCGGGAAGCCGAGGCGGGTGGATCACGAGGTCAGGAGATCGAGATCAGGCTGGCTAACACTGTGAAACTCCATCTCTACTAAAAATACAAAAAAATTAGCCAGGCATGGCGGCGGGTGCCTGTAGTCCCAGCTGCTGGAGAGGCTGAGGCAGGAGAATGGAGTGAACCCGGAGGCGGAGCTTGCAGTGAGCTGAGATGGAAGTACTGCACTCCAGCCTGGGTGACAGAGTGAGACTCCGTCTCAGTAACAACAACAAAAAGGCATCAAAGGTCAGATTAAAATATAATTTTAAAAGCATTTATGTAAGTAAAAATCATCCCACAGACTACAGATACAAAATATAAAATAATTCAGGCCAAGACATAGTAAAGAGCACTTGTATGTAATATAAGGAAGTTGGTTAAAAATCCTAATATAATATATTCTACAATTTATAATTTTCATAAAACTTCTGATGTAAGAAAAACAGATTTTTTTTTCTTAGAATATGAATTTAAAATACTCTAAAACATAGTGGAGAATAATAATAAGGGGAGCTAAGCATATTTTGATTATTTGCAATATATTACCATATATACTTTGTATTACCTAAGCTAAATTATATATAATAGTTACTATATATACCATTCTAATATTGGCACTCATTCTGATTTACAATATTTATTTGTAGCATTTGGTTTTCCAAGAAAGCATTACTACAATTAATTAATTCTTAGGGACATAGTTCACATAATACATTGAACACGCCCTAAACCAAATACTAATTTATATGTTTTTAAATGGATTCTGCTATAGAGAGATTTATGATTCAACCGTATTCTCACGGAGTCCAATTGTGCTCTCCATTCACTATGTTCTTATCAAACCACAGAGGAAATAAAGAGCATATGAGAGGGATTTCCAGAAATGAGTGTAAAGATTAGTAGTGGCCGAAATGCAAAAGTTAATGTCAATTTTCAGATGAATATTGAGAATGAGTTTATGCAGTAGTTTGGGAAATCTTTGTCTATATTTGGCATTATCCATTTATAGTTATCTGTTATTCTATATTGTTTAAGATGATAGTTTACTTTAGAAAAGTATATATAAAATAAATTTTTATTATTTTATACTTTAAATAACCAAGATGAGAAATAAATTCACACCAAACAAAATTCAATTTTCAAATTCTCATTTGCTCAACTTTATCATAGCATATGAAGAGTCTAATGCCATAGATGCAAAGTTTTTCAAAGAAAAAATAATAAAATAAATATTAATATCTAATAGACTTCTCAAAAAAAGCTTATAAATTCAACTGCATAGAACTAAGAATGATGTCTGGATGTAGGAATCAGAGCATTAGAAGTTGTTCCATATTTGGGGAGTAAGAAACACTACATATGTATCATGAGTTTATAAAGATCATTGAAATCATCTGCCAGAAGCAAATCTTAATAGACTTTATTAATTGGCTCTGGTTGGTTAGTTTGTTTTAATTTCATGAGCTGGTAAATTTCCTTCAGAAATTGGTGATTTGCCTAACTTTTCAGCTTTTTATTGTCTTATTCATCAATAATTTGATGGGGAATTTCTTTCATAAAATACCTGCTTACATCAATCTGATTACTAATTATCTTCATTACCATTATTATGATTTAATGTTTGTGATTATTTATTTGTGTTTGTTATTGTTACACAGCTTTCTTTACTTTTTTAAAAAATCTGAAATATCTTGCTTCTGTGGATTTTAATATACAGTATATCTTCTCTGGGTACCTTGAAATTTTATTTTTAAAAATTATTTTCTTTATCTTAAGCCAGAACATAACAAAAATGAACATTGTAAATACTTTTAAAATATAAAAGTGAATTAGTTTCAACCATGTTTTCTGGATTACCTGTGGGTAGCTACTTCTGTACACATAGGAGCCAGCAGAACAAAAGGTGACAGTGAATCTTTTACTTTCAGGTCTTTTCAGTGGTTTGGATTTCACATCTCATTACTCTGTCTTTTTTCATCTCTTTAGATTTTGCCTTACTCTATCTCATAACAAACAACCTTTAGAGGAACTCAAAATAATTTCACGCTTATTTTAGAGGTAAAAAAACAAAAAGAAAAAAAAAAGAAAGTAGATTAACTTTTGTAAACATAAATTAGCAGCAGAAGGGAAAACACATTATTTAAGGAAACGTGAAGAAAAATAGGAAAGAGATCTCGTATGAAAAAGGAGCTTATAATGTTTATTAACAAGTGAAACTCCACAACACTTTATTTCTTCTTTAAAGATGATCTGCACCAATCATACACATCCTAATGAATATCATAAATGTGAAGGGACCACCGCTTCGCATTACCGTGGTTGCAGAAATGTGTTCAAGGTTCTATAGTTTGGAGGTCTAAATGGGACTTTCCCAGGAAGCTTACCAGGTTTTATGAGAATAAATACTAATATCTAATTATAGGTAGAAGAAAATATTATGCTTTCATCTTAGACTATAGGAAGAGTAAATACTGTGGCATTTAAAATTTTTTAATTGATGTGTAATAATTGTTCATACTAATGGAGTATACGTTTTGATTTTAGTTGAAGAACTAATTACTATTAGTAATTTTATATTACTAAATGTATAGTGACTAGACTACTAACAGCAATTACTGATGTAGGCTATTATCAGGGTAATTAGCAGAGCCAGCATCTCCAGCATTTATCATTTCTTTGTCTTGTGAACATCTTCCTTCTAGTTATCTGAAACTGTATCAAACATTGTCAACTATAGTCATCCTAAAGTAGTATAGAACACTAGAAAATTTCCCTCCATCTAGCTAAAATTATATACCCCTTAATAAATCTCTCCCTATTCTTCCCTTCCCACACCCTTCCTCTGTTCTACTTTTTAATTTCTGTGAGACCAACGTTTTTAGCTTCCACATAGGAGTGAGAATATGCAGTGTTTAACTTTTTGTTCCTGGCTTATTTCACTCACATAGTGCCCTCCAGTTACATCCATGTTGTTATGAATGATAGATATTCATTCTTTTAATCTTTTATGGCCAAATAGTATTCCATTGTGTATATCATGCAATATGATATTGTGTATATATCACATTCTCCTCATCAATTTATCTGTTTTTGGACAACTATAGGTTAATTCACTACGGTGAATAGTGCTGCAGTGAACATGGTGATGCAGATGTTCAACATACTGATCTTATTTTTCATTTGGATAAATGCCCAGTAGTTGGAATTGCTGGCTCATATGATCATTCTTTTTTTAGTTTTTTGAGGAATCTTCATACTGTTTTCCATAGTGGCTGTACTAGTTTACATTCAAACCAATAGTATTTAAGAGTTCCCTTTTAGCTGCATCCTCTCCAGTATTTTATATTATTGTCTTTTGGATAATGCCCACAATACTTTTGTTTTCTTCTTTTGATAATTGTCTGTTTAGGTAACTTGTCCATTTTTTAATCAGATTTTTTTTGTGTGTGTTGAGATGTTTGAGTTCATTGGATATTGTGAATATTAAACACCTGTTGAATGAATAGTTTGTAAATATTTCTCCCATTCTCTAAACTGTCTTCTCACTCTGTTGTTTCTTTTTTATACAGAAGCTTTTGAGTTTGATATAAAGTCCTATTTTTTTTCTTTTTTTTTGCTTTTGTTGCCTGTGCTTTTGTAGTCTTATAAAATCTTTTCCTATATGAATGCCTGAAAAAGTCCCATATGTTTTATTCTAATTTTTTAAAATTATACTTTAAGTTATGGGGTACATGTGCAGAACGTTCAAATTTGTTGGTATACTTGTGCGACAGTGGCTTACTGCACCCATCAACCTGTCATCTACATTAGGTATTTCTCCTAATGCTATCCCTCCCCTACTCCTCACCCCTGACAGGCCCTGGTGTGTGATATTCCCCTCTCTGTGTTTATGTGTTCTCATTGTTCAACTCCCTTGAGTCTTACATTTGTGTATTTCATCTCCTTTAAGTTGATTTTTGTATAGGATGATAGGTGGGTGTATAATCTTATTCTTCTACACATGGATATCCAGTTTTCCCAGCACACTTATAAGTAATTTTATACAAAAATAAGAAAGAATTACATTTCAGGGATTGATTTTATTCAAGTGTTGTTACCATGATCAACATTGAACATAAAGCTATAAAATATTAATTACTATAAAGGTTATAAATGTGTAAATATATGCATGTATACTTACATGTATATAAGCATTTTCTGTATTTAAAGAAAAAATTTCATGAAATTCTTGTAACAGAATTTCTTGAAAACCATATTTTAAAGTCTAATCAACCTTATTTTTAACATATTAGTTCAAACAATTAATGAAAGATATCCATACCTAGGTATAACCTTTTCTCAAAGTCTTGACTAATCTGGGATGAAAGCCTGAACAGTATACCATCTGAAGTGTCTAGTAATACATAAAAATGACTAAATATGTGATGGACTAGGAAAATATGACTGAAGGAAAATTAATAAGTAAATAATCCAAGATAAACCAGAGATAGAAATTAGCAGGCAGGAATTTTAAACCAGTTGTTTGAAATATGTGCAAATACTTTAAGAAAAGCAAATCTTAATAAGTAAAACTAAAAACAGAGCTACTACAAAAACAAAATGAAAATTCTAAGAAGTTAAAGTAAAAATTTATTGAATGTAACTAACAAAAGATTAAAGATGGCAAAGAAAGATTCAACGACCTAGTAGACAAAGCAATAGAATGTATACAATCGGGTGAAGTGGCTCACACCTGTAATAGCAGCGCTTTGGACAGCTGAGGAGAGAGGATCTCTTGAGCCCAGGAACTTGAGATGAGTCTGGGCAGCATTGTGAGACCTTAATCTCTACAAAAATTTAAAGAAATTAGCTGGCTGTGTTGGTGCATACTGATAGTTCTAGCTACTTGAGAGGCTGAGGCTGGAGAACCACTTGGGCCCAGGAGTCAGAAGCTGCAGTGAACTATGATTATGTTGCTGCACTCGAGCTTGGGAGACAGAGCAAAACTTTGTTTCTAAAAATCAATCAATCAATAAAAACTGTAAAATATGAAGTACAGGCAACAAAACAGGCAGCAAAACAGATTGAAAAATAAGTAAATTTGATGCCTGTACCCAGTGGGTCCAGAATATGCTAATTAGATTCTTAGGATAGACAGAATGTGAGAGGGGAATATATGTGTGTATGTGTGTGTATGCGCATGTGCGTGCATGTGTATTTGAGGAAGTAATGGCAAAGATGTCCCAAAGAAGAAGAAAAATACAAATTCACAGACTCGAGATGTGCAGGAACCCTTTTTAGCAGGCCAAATGCAAAGAGAATCACACCTAGACGTATTGTAATTAAATTGCTGACAACTAAATATAAATCTTGAAAGCAGTCAGAGTAAAATAAAAATGAAACAAATAATGGTGGAATTCCCTAGAATCAGAAAATATCAATGAGAGCACACAATGAATGGGCCAATATCTTTAAGGTGCTTATAGGAAAAGTGAACAAGGAAACACATGGAAGACAAAAAACAAAAATTCTATATCCAGTCAAACTGTCTTGATAAAGCAAGGTGAATTAAAAATCTTTTCAGAAAATGAAAGCTAAAACAATTTATCATCAAAGATCTGCACCACAAAAGCTGCTATGAGAAATTTTCAGACTCCAAATGGAGCTGACCAAGATAGAGGCTGAGACTAGATAAATACTTTGAATAAATGCAAAAGACTTACTTTTTTATTCTTCTCTTAATTGCCTTAATATACAAGTTATAATTTAATACAAAAACGTAACCTTGTATAGTTATGTTTATAACACATGTAGACGCAAAATGTATGTCCATGGTACAACAAATTTGAGGCAAATTAAATATGAATATTATAAAATTTGTACATTTTGCATAAAGTGTTAAAATATTAACACTATACTGAGATAAACAAACATAAAATAATCCCAACAGCAACCATACAATAGATACAGAATGATATGGCAGAAAGTCCATTAATGGAATTTAAGCGGAATATTTAAAAAAAAGTTGAGCAATTCAAGAAAAAGAATAAAAATACGAAAGACAAATGGGAAAATAAAAAAAGAATCAATAGATATGGATGGAAAATTATAAATACAACTACATTACATCAAATATAAATTGAATTTACAATTCAATTAAAATGTACAGATTGTTCCAAATTGCCAGCCCAAACTCTAAAAACAAAAAATGATAAATCATGTAAACTTATATCTTTCAATAGATGCACTTCAAATGTAAGAACATGAATGACTCACAAGTAAAATATTAAAATATATCCCATGCAAATATTAAACATAAGCAAGCTAGTGTTGCTATATTAATATCAGATAAAATAAACTTCAAGACAAGCCATTGTACAAGAAGTAAAGAGGGTCATTTAATATAAATCTTAAAAAACTGTACCTTGAAGACTAATTTTTAATTGAGCCTAATCAATAATTTCCACTCATATCTCACATATTGAGAGTTTTATTATTATTCCATACCAGAAATTGTTTACTGACCTAGGATTTGTATATATTCAATATTTTAATGTATCTGATGGTTAGACTGTCATTACATAAAATATACTTTTGATCTTGTGCTGTATAGTCTTTAACTCCCATTTATTTATAGGTCAATGTTATAAGAGATAAGAGGCATTATTAATGCTGCACGACAGAGGCTAAAGAATTCTTGTTCTGTTCTGTACAGGCTCTTGTGCAACAATGAGAAATCAGAGAAAGAACAAGAGGTCATCTGCAGCCAAACCTGGTCAGAAGGATTATAGAATCTTTTATCTTTCTTTTGTTCCCTCAATCCTATTGTCATCATTCAATTAGAACTATTCTTTTGAATAGCTTTAATAGAAAATAAATGGACTTAACTTTTTTTCGGATTTATTGTGCCCTGCATTTCAAAATAAATATTAGTCACTGAGCTAAGATATATCAGACAACATCAGGGATACTAAGTTATTAATCAAATGAATTTTAAAGTGAAAATGCTGATATCATAGGCTGGATGTAGGCTCTTACCTAGTGAGGATCTGTTAGGCAAATAGTGCCTTGTTACTGCTAAAGCTAAACAAATATAAAAAGAAAGCAGAGATGGGTTCCCTTGCTCAGCTTAAGCCATGACAGACACAATCTTTTCCTGTTACTACTAATCCTATAATACTTACTTAAGAATTCTTACCTTTAAAAAATTGCTTTTCACAGAATATGTAACTATAAAAATGATGACATGCTATTAGCATTGTCTATGTAGTCACCTTCTTCATACTTGGTAATATAAACCTATTAGTTAGGATGATCCTGCCACACAAGAAAAAGAACATATTCCCCAAAATGAAAAGGAAACCAGAGTAACAGGTAATGAGTGTTGGCTGTTTAAATATAAGCTCAAATATTTGCCAGAACATGGGGAAATCATGTCAACAAGATTTACAATTACTGTCACATTTTCAAATCAAAAGATTGATAAAAATTAGGGATTGAATTTTCCTGTTTTACCTGAAGAAATGCAGTTGTTTATTTTTTAAATGTTAGCAACTATCTAACTAATACAAAATTAGTTTCTTTTCATTGATATTTTGAACATAATAATTTTAAATTTATAATTTAGATACCTAGTCTGATTTTTAAATTAATATTTGAAACCATTTAAAATGCTTAGCTACAAGTAGATAATAGTTGTTTTAAATCAGTTTTGAAAATCAAATTCCAAATTCAGTGTGAGTTTTAATTCTTTTATTCAAAGAATTTAAACATTGTCTTGACATTATGTCACATGTTTAATTCAAACTAGGATTCCTTTCCATTGAAAAATGATTTTAATTGATGGCTTAATTTAAAGAATGACTCGTTTACTGAATTATTTGAATTTTGCATACAGATTGAAATAGTTCACATTAAGTAAGCAATATGCCGTTTAACAGAGTTTTCTTTCTTGACTGGGGTTTACTATTATCAAAAATATTACATATGTTGTGAACATCTTCTGTATGAAGCATATGACACAGGACTTACTCTCTGGTGAAACCATGGTAGGAACAACTGCCATAGAGGCACTCATGGGTATGCCAGCAGAGAAAACAGGTGACCCAAACCAAATATCTCCAAGAACTGGAACATGAAGAAGTCTCCACTTATAATGGCTTTGAGGTGTTGTCTGAGTCTGAGTCGTAACATTGCCCATGCTCCTGCTTTTATCCATTAAAGGAAATTTGAGTGATTTTTTTTTTTGGAATAACTGTGCATAATACCTTTTAGAATGTGCTATGGAGCATAAAAATACAAAGTCCATGTCTGAAAAGAAGGACACCGACAAGAGATCAAGTCATATCTCATGATTACTAGCTTTGTGATATTTGCATAAGACATCATTTCTTTGAACTTCACTTTCTTCAATACCTTATACAGGTTTTGAGAGGATTAATGGAATAATAAACATAAAGTGATTAGCAGAAGACCCTTAGAAAAAGACAGCAGTTAGTTGTTATTATCATATTTCACTATGCAAAGTAGTAGTGATATTAGATGTTGCTGATGAAAATAGGAATAAAATGCATATATAAAATACATATATGAACAAGCTAAATGTTAGACCATTCATTCTCAATCATTTCAAACCAACTTCTCATATATTGTAGTGAATTTGTTATCATGCAATGATAAACAGAGGAACTGTAACCCAACTTCATAGGCAGCTACAAAAAAATAATATAATGCCCTAACTGTATTAGGAAACATAAAAGCAAATTTAAGTTAAAAAATAATATGTCCTTTAATAATCACACCTTTGGGAGCAGACACAAGCCTTTGCATCATATTAGACAGACAATTGCCACTGATAGTGGTAGGTGAATATAAAGAGTGGCATTGCCTTTGCTGATACAAGTTTGGGGAAATACTGAACAGTTTTTTATTACATGCCCCCAAATAAAAAAATATTTTCTGTATCTATACAGTTTTAATATTGTTAGAAAAGTATATGCATGCAAAATGTGGTTCCAGAAACATTTTATTTATATACAAAATATTAGTTCTAGGTTTTATCATATATAAATACATATCAGATCATTCAAAATATGTACATGACAAAGGTCTATTTTTGCACAGTGCAGAATATCTAACAGTCCTCATCCACATACATTCAATGCCATCCACATGTGACAACAAAATGCTCATACAAATTTCCAGATGCCTCACTGAATGGCATTTTCCTTACTATGATACTCCCTTTTGCATAACACTTCCTATGACAACTGAGCAAAGAAGGCATATTTTTTGTTGTTCCAGCTTTGTCAAAGAAGGATATTAAAATTACGTGGCATTTAAAAAATTATCATACCTTGGGATTCAGATTTCGCAATGCCTTTCTTCTTTTTTCCCTTTCATTCTTCTCTCACTTCATATTTTCTTCTTTCTTTCAAACAATATTTATTAAACAGTTATCATATTAAGAAGAATTCTATTTAGGCACTGATGATAGAATAGTGAACAAGAAAACAGATCTTCCCATAGTCATAAAGTTATGAGATGGAGAGGCTAGAAATGAATAGAAGTAATTACAATAAAGTGTGTGTGTGGGGGGGGGTGTTAAATTGAAGATGAGATAATAAATCTGTACATCTAGATAGAAATATGAGATCTTTTGGTTAAGTGTGGATTAGAAAAAAAGGAAGGGACAAAAGGCAGAAGGAAGTGAGAGAGGCTCACAAGGTTGATGACTATTTTACAGAGGAAAGTTACTAATGACATCTCTCAGGAAGGACCACTTGAAAAATACTGATGTGACACTGTGATAAGATCTGAGGGAAACATTTGTCTGGTGAAAAAAATGTAAGAGTAAAGTTCCTAGGTAAGGCAGAACTGGCTTAACATGCTTAAGGAGTGAAAAGTAGCAAGCCTATCTAACATGAAGTGTGTGATAATGGGAAGATAAATGAGAGATTAATTTGGAAAGGTCATGAGAAGACAGTTTGTACAGGGCATTGTAGGAGCTTAAACCTCTTTGTAAAGGAGATGAGAAGCTGTAAGAGGGTTTGATATTTAAAAGCATAACTCCAGACAAGGAATTGAGTAGAACTCTGTGAAATGGGAGATTGTATTGTTGAGGCTGTATGAAAGTAGAACAGACAGTATTTGATGATGTATTGGTGAGGTAGACAGAGTAAAATCAAACATCATGTTTGAGAATGAACATCTAGGTGAATAATGGTACACTTTACTGCAATACAAAAGACATGGGGAGTAGGTTGTGACAGGGACATGGTAGAGTTGAAACAAGATATTTGGAGACATTATGCTTGAATTTCCTATTCAATATCCAAGTGAAAAATCAAGCAGGAAGTAAAACCAAGTAAAATATATAAATTTCGAGCTTAGGCATGAGTCATTACTAGAGAAATACATCTATTTCTCATCAATAGTTTATGTGGATCTTTCGGAAATAAAAATGGAATCTAATAAAGGGATTTAACTACAAAAAATTACAAATATTTTCAAAAATATTAAACCATAAAATGGTTAAAATAGTTTAGTTGGGCAATATAAAATAAATATTTTATGATTGTTAACTAACAGTTATCACTACTTAAAGAGTATTAAAATATTTTCTGTCACTGAAATATAATAATTTCCACAACATTGTCAGAAAAAATGCAAAAAGGAGGTTAATTGGTTTTCTCTAAGGTTAAGAGTAATAAACAAAGCTTTTACGTTATTTTGTGATTTCTCACAAAGGAGACATGCATGGTTTTTTAATTACAAAATATATTATTTGTGAAATAGGGTATCATAAAGATTAATCTGTTGGCAATGTGTAGAATAAATTAATATCAACTAGGGGCACATTGAGACATATAAGGTAGACCATCATTTGGAAAGCTACCGCATCACTGAATCTTTCAATAAGGTGATAAAACCTCCCTGGTAAGCAGAAAGTTTATGTGTGTGTGTGTCAGGCAAATGTAAAGAAATGATATCCTGGATAAGATCACCATGAAGTTTTGGATTCTTAATATTTAATAAATATAACACTGACCCTTGATCATCTGTGTTTTGTCTTACTTATTAGCAAAACTAAAACTCAAATTAAACACGTCACTTATTCCACACATGCAAATTTATGAACAAAAGTGACTAGAAAAAAAAACACATAATTATATCTATTGGTTACAATTTAATTCAGGAAAACAATGTCCAAAATGATTCAGAGATTCTTTTCAGAGAAGTAAATACTGAGATAATTTGTTATCACCAGAGCGTCTGAAGAAAGCACTAAATATGGAAAGGAAAGATGATTACCAGTCACTACAAAAATACACTAAAATACACAAACCAGTAACATTATAAAGCAATGACATAAATAAGTCTGCAATATAACTAGTTAACATGATGAGAAGATTAAATCTACACATATCAATACTAACCTTAAATGTAAATGAGTTAAATGCCCCAGTAAAAATTCACAGAGTGGCAACCTGGATAAAGAACCAAAACCCATTGGTATGCTGTCTTCAAGAGCTCCATCTCACCTTTGCAATGACATACATAGCTTCAAAATAAAGTGATGGAGGAAAATCTAGCATGCAAATGAAAAGCAGAAAAAAGCAAAGGTTGCAACCCTAGTTTCTGACATAACAGACTTTAAACTAACGAAGATCAAATAAGACAAAAAAGGGCTTTAAAGAGGTTCAATTCAACAAGAAGAGCTGACTATCCTAAATATATATGCACTCAACACAGGAGCAACCAGATTAATAAAACAAGTTTTTAGAGACCTTCAAAGAGACAGACTGCCACACAATAATAGTGGGAGATTTTAACCCACAGACAATATTAGATCGTTCACCAACACAGAAAATTAACAAAGATATTCAGGACCTGTATTCAGTACTGGATCAAATGAACCTTATAGCTATCTGCAGAACTCTTCACCCCAAAGCAATAGAATGCACATTCTTTTCATTGTCATATGGCACTTACTCTAAAATCAATCAAATAATCAGAAGTAAAACACTCCTCAGCAAATGCAAAATAACTGAAATAACAGTCTCCCAAACCTCGGCATAATCAAATTAAAACTCAAGACTAAGAAATTAACTCAAAACCATGCAATTACATGGAAATTGAATAACGTGCTTCTGAATGACTTTTAGGAAAATAATAAAATTGAGGCAAAAATCAAGAAGTTTTTTGAAACTAATGAAGACAAAGATATAACATACCAGAATCCCTGAGACAGTTAATCCAGTATTAAGATGAAAATTTGTAGCACTAAACACCCACATCAAAAAGTTAGAAAGATCTCAATTTAACAACCTAACATCACAACAAAAATAACTAGAAAATCAAGAGCAAACACATCCCAAAGCTAGCAGAAGACAATAAATAACCAAAATCAGAGCTAAACTCAAGGAGATGGATATATGAAAAAACATTCAAAAGGTCAACAAATTCAGGTGGCGTTTTGTTTTGAAAAAAAAATAATAAAATAGATAGACCACTATCTAGACTAATAAAGAAGAAAAGAGACAAGATTCATATAAGCACAATCAGAAACCATAAGGGGGATATTACCACAATCCCACAGAAATACAAACAACTATCAGAGGATATTATAAACAACTCTATGCACATAAACTAGAAAATCTAGAAGAAATAGATACATTCCTGGACACATACACCCTCCCAAGACTGAACCAGGAAGAAATTCAATACCTGAACAGACTAATAAAGAGTTATGAAGTTGAGGCAGTAATAAATAGCCTACCAATTAGAAAATGACAGGACCAGACAGATTCATGGCTGACTTTTACCAGATGCACAAAGAAGAGTTGGTACAATTCTTCCAGAAACGAATCCAAAAATGTGAAAAGGAGAGATTCATCCCTAACTAATTATATGAAGCCAACATCATCCTGATACTAAAAACTGGCAGAGATACAACAAACAAAACTTTAGGCCAATATCCTTGATGAACATTGATGCAAAAGTCCTCAACAAACTACTGGCAAACTGAATCCAGCAGCACATCAAAAAGCTTATCCACCACGATCAAGTAGGCTTCATCTCCAGGAAGCAAAGTTGGTTCAATATTTGCAAATCAATAATTGTGATTCATCACATAAATGGAACTAAAAACAAAAGTCACATGATGATCTGAATAGATGCACTAAAGGCTTTTGATAAAATTCAAATCCCTTCATGCTAAAAACTCTCAGTAAACCAGGTATTGAAGGAACATAACTCAAAATATTAAGAGACATATCTGATAAACCCACAGCCAATATGATACTGAATGAGCAAAAGCTGGAAGCATTCTCCTTGAAAACTGGCACTAGACAAGAATGCCCTGTCTCAACAATCCTATTCAACATAATATTGGAAGTTGTGGCCACAGCAATGAGGCAAAAGAAAAACAGGCATTTGAATAGGAAGAAAAGAAGCCAAACTATCCCTGTTTGCAGATGACATAAACCTATATCAAGAAAAGCCCATCATCTCAGCCAAAAAGCTTCTTAATCTGATAAGCAACTTCAGCAATGTCTTAGGATAAAAAATCAATGTGCAAAAGTTGCTAGCATTCCTATACACCAACAATAGTCAAGCCAAGAGTCATATCACAAATAAACTCTCATTCAAATTTCCATAGAAAGAAACAAAATACCTAGGAATACATTTAACCAGGAAGGTGAAAGATCTCTACAAGGAGAGCTACAAACAACTCCTCAAAGGAATCAGAAATGACACAAACAAATGGAAAAACATTGCATACTTATGAAAAATAAAGAATCAATATCAACAAAATGACTGTAAAGCCCAAAGCAATTCATACATTCAATACTACTCCCATTAAACTATCATTGACATTCTTCACATAAGTAGAAAAACTATTTTAAAATTCATGTGGAATCAAGAAAGTGTCCAAATAGCCAAAGAAATCCTAAGCAAAAATAATACAGCTGGAGGCATCACATTACCTGACTTCAAACTATACTACAAGACTACAGTAACCAAAACAGCATGGTACAAGTACAAGAACAGACACATAGACCAAGGGAACAGAATAGAGAACTCAGAAATAAGACCACACACCTACAACCATCTGATCTTTGACAAACCTGACAAAAACAAGCCATTGGAAAACAATTCCCTATTTAATAAATGGTGCTGGGATAACTGTTTTACCATATGCAGAAGATGGAAACTGAACGACTTCCTTACACCATATACAAAATTTAACTCAATATGGATTAAAGACTTAAATGGAAAACCCAAAACTATAAAAACCCTGGAAGACAACCTAGGCAATTCCATTCAGAGCATAGCCATGAGCAAAGATTTTATGACAAGGATGCCAAAAGCAATTTCAGCAAAAGCAAAAATGGACAATTGAGATTCTAATTTAACTAAAAAAGATTCTGCACAGCAAAAGAAACTACTAAAATAGTAAACAGATAATCTACTGATGAGATAATTTTTCACAAAATAGGCATCCAACAAATGTCTAATATCCAGCATCTATGAGGAACTTAGACAAACAAGAAAAAAACAAACAACCCCATTAAAATGTGGGTAAAAGAAGGAAACAGGTACTTCTCAAAAGAAGACCATGGAAAACTATGCATCCATCAAGAAAAATGAATTTTTGTTTTGTTTTTGTTTTTTGGCAGGGACACAGGGACATGGATGGATCTGGAGGTCATTATCCTTGGCAAAATAACACAGGAACAGAAAACCAAATAAGTAAATGGTGAGAACAAATGGACTCATAGAGGGGTACCATACACACTGGGGCCTTTTGATGGGTGGAGGGTGGGAAGAGAAAGAGCTTCAGGAAAAACAACGAATGAGTACTAGGCCTAATACCTGGGTGATGAACTGATCTGTACAACAAAATCCCATGACACACGTTTACCTATGTAAGAAACCTGTGCTTGTACCTTTGAACTTAAAAGTTTTTTTAAAAAGTATCTACATATTCTCACAAGCACATTTTCCTTACTTGCCAGTATTTGCAAATACTGACTGTGTTTTTGATGTTACTATAGATGTAATGCTATCACGATTCTGCCTAAATTCAATAATTTCTTTTATTTCAGCTTACCTTCTCTTCTTTCATCTTTTGACTATTTATGTACATGGCCTGAGAATGTACACTTTGGCTCTTCCCCACATAAAAAAAAAATGATTTTTCATCATCATAAAAACATAATGTTATTTTCCTGTCTTACAATTTTTTAAACACTTTTTTTTTCTTGAATCACTATATACCAAAGCTGTTTCCATTTTTTGCAAATCTCTTAAGAAATAGTTTAGGCTAACCATCTTCAAATTCTCACTTTCCATTCTCTCTTAAATCCAATTCAATCAAGATTTCCCTCCTAGAGTTCCCATAAAGACTATAATAATTTCTAGGCTGTCAAATCAAGTGTCAAATTGCTCCCTTCTCAATATAATTTATTTATTAGTAGCCTTTGACAAAGCTTAACGTGCTCAATCTTGATCCACTACTTCTTTTGGGTACTAAACACCACTCTCTCCTCAATTTTTTTCTACCTTACTTTTAGTCCTTCTCAGTCACCTTAACTGGTTCCTCTTCTTTTCCTATTCTTTTTAATTTCTTTTCTCATGTCCTACATTAAATACTTTAAAACTGTATTTGGAGCATTACTAGTTCTCAACACTTCCACAGATATGAATATGACTATGAATCTGATCTATTGCAGCTATTTTCCACACACCACAAAGAATGCCTAATGTATACAGGTTTTCTTGCTTTTTTCCTTTGACCCTCATCCCTCCCTTCTCTCTTTGTTTTTTCACCACAGAACACCCAGAGAGTTTGATTTAAAATGTAAGTCAGTCCTTGTGCAATGACTTCTTGTTGTATTTAACATATAAGCAGAGATCTTTAGTGGGGCCCAAAAAACCCACAGGAACTGATTCTTCATATTACTTCTCTGACCTTCTCTGCAACTTTCTCCCTCTCTCTCTCTCTCTCTCTCTCTCTCTCTCTCTCTCTCTCTCTCTCCTCCTCTCTCTTTCTGACCTTCCAGGCACTATGACTTCCTTGCTCTTGGGCTAATATTTCAGGAATGCTTCAAGCTTCGCACATTGGCTATTTTTACTCATTTTGTTTGGAATGTTACACACCAGAAAACAAATACCTACCCTCCTTACCTGCTCCAGACCTTTACTGAAATTTTGTTTTCTCCAGGATGCCCTGATTTACCCTTTTTAAATAACAGCTGCACTTTTCCTGGGAATTCATGAACTCCCTCATTGTACTCTGCTTTCAAAGGAAGAAAAACCTCCATTTTTTATGATATTCTAATATTATATTGTCAATCCTCATTATTTGTAGAGTCCATATTTGCTAGTTCTCCTAGCTGGGATTACAGGCGCATGCCACCATGCCCGGCTAATTTTTGTATTTGTAGTAGAGACGGAGTTTCATCATATTGGTCAGGCTGGTCTCAAACTCCTGACCACGTGATCCGCCCACCTCAGCCTCCCAAAGTGCTAGCATGACAGGTGTGAGCCACCAGGCCTGGCCTATATATGTTTATTCAAAGAAAATAATAGATTCGTTACACCTCAACCTCACAAAGCAGCAGTAAAGAATGCTTAATTTCATGAAAAACATCTGCATTATTTTGTTATGCTTTTATAAATTCAAAACATTTCAAAAGAAAGAGTAACAATAAAATGAAATTATTGTCTCATCACTTGTCTTTCCAAACAAACTTCAACATATCTAATCAAAATGTTTCTCTTTTCTTAACATTAACAAATAGTGTTCTAAAGTAATCCAATAACTGTTTGAAAACATTGGACATGCTACAAAGAAAATATCTCTATATCTTTTTAGAGTATTGGAAAATTAATCAAAAAATTCTAAGCTGTTTCAATGACAAGTGCATTAATCTCTAAGTAATTGTATTGATATTTCAAATAGTATATTTTACAAATATTTTTCATGACATTATAAAATTAATCTTTAAAAATGTCTTCTTTGTTGCTGTTAAGCAAAGAAGAAATCAACTGTTTTAATGGATTACTTGGACTGACAAACAGCATGCAGGGAAATACCACAGGAACTCTGCCATGGGGACCTCAAACATATGTTGTCAAAGACCACATCCCCGGTCAAAACATATAATGCAAAACAAAATGTGTAATTGATTGTTAGCTAGCCACTATTTTCCTCTAAAATCGAAAAAGTGTTTAAATATTCCAGCTTATATACCAGAGTATAGTAACAGAATAAATAAGAGCTTAACAGATTCGGTCTATGGTACAGTGTCAATTAATCAATTATGAACTTTCACATCACTCTTGTAATACAGTGTGTCCTAAAATTATATGCTACTGTTTCTCATTCTTTTCTGCTTATTTCTACTAAGAGCTTTGCTATTATTTGCCTTACAGAATTATTGAGCAAATATTTTATGTTAATTTGTGTTGATGCCCTAAGAAATTAAGTCAGAATGTTTTGATTAATTTTTCAGAGTTCTTCTATTCTATATTAACAGGAAATTGTATATTTACAGTTTTAAATGAAGGTTAAATGTGATTGTATTTCACAGTGCATTTAAAATGCAATAATTTTTCCAAGTTTCTTTAATAATGAGACTGTGGAATTTCATTAACTATTCACATATAAAAATACAATATGTTTGGAGAGAGATGAGGTAGAAATTGTGTTGCATATTAACCATTGGATTGAATTAGAATCTTAGATTAATTCACCTTCACTTGATCCAAAGCAGAGATTTTATTTTTATTTGGTAAATGTACCTGTTCTTTACATTTATGTTCTAAACAAGACTCATAACTGACCAAATGGGTGGTAGTTATTTCATGACTACGTAGGTTTATGATAGAGTTAGCTATGTGTCTTCGTTAAACACAGTAGGTTTGTTGACAATATTACTACATACATGAATTATAAAGTACAGATTTAATGTATCTTATTTCAATGGCTTGTGTGGGATTTTAAAATGTGCTTCCTTAGAGACAAATTTATCGTAATAATAGTAGAAGAGCTAAAATTTAATTTATATAAATGACAAACTTGGGCAAAAACCCATGTAGAGTTTAACTTCTACTCTATCTGGTTCAAGAAAAACATTGTATATTGCTTTTCAGAATTATCGTAGCTCTTGCTTATTTAAAAGATATTATTAGTCCTTAGGGCCTGTGACAAAGATGGCATAAGGTAAATCACTTTATGATGATTCAGACCAAAACAATTTTGCTACCCATAGCCATAAATATGAAAAATAATGGTATAATTTAAGATAAATATTCTGTTCACTGAATGATTTACTCTAATGTGAATCTATCATTTGTCACAAAATTTCATTTAAAAATAGCTAAATGTGTGCTTTCTATTTGCAGTACCTTTTTTTAACTTCTCTTCTTCATAACTCATTATTGAAAGAATAAACATTTAAACAAATAGTAAATAATGACAGGAGAGCCAATGAATGTCTTCCATGATTTTTTGTTTAAGCAATTATAATGCAGGAAAACAGCTAACATGACAGGTAAGTATATAACAGGATGAACAGATAGATAAACAAATTGAGAGAAGGATAAATGGTAAATGAATGGGTATAAATATATAAATATACATTTAGAAAGCTATACCTCCCAAATACTTAACTATGTTAATTTATAGACATAAGTTTCATTAAAATTTTATGTTTCTGCATGTGTAGTTTTCTTTCTTTCTTTCTTTCTTTTTTTTTTTTTTTGTCCCTTATGGTCTTTTATTTTTATTTTTTATTTATTTTTTATTTTATTATTATTATTTTTTAATATTATACTTTAAGTTCTAGGGTACATGTGCATAACGTGCAGGTTTGTTACATATGTATACATGTGCCATGTTGGCGTGCTGCACCTATCAACTTGTCAGCACCCATCAACTCGTCATTTACATCAGGTATAACTCCCAATGCAATCCCTCCCCCCTCCCCCCTCCCCATGATAGGCCCCAGTGTGTGATGTCCCCCTTCCCGAGTCCAAGTGATCTCATTGTTCAGTTCCCACCTATGAGTGAGAATATGCGGTGTTTGGTTTTCTGTTTTTACGATAGTGTACTGAGAATGATGGTTTCCAGCTGCATCCATGTCCCTACAAAGGACACAAACTCATCCTTTTTTATGGCTGCATAGTATGCCATGGTGTATATGTGCAACATTTTCTTTTTTTTTTTTTTTTTTTTGAGACAGAGTCTCGCTTAGTCGCCCAGGCTGGAGTGCAGTGGCGCGATCTCGGCTCACTGCAAGCTCCGCCTCCCGGGTTCACCCCATTCTCCTGCCTCAGCCTCCCGAGTAGCTGGGACTACAGGTGCCCGCCACCTCGCCTGGCTAATTTTTTGCATTTTTAGTAGAGACGGGGTTTCACAGTGTTAGCCAGGATGGTCTCGATCTCCTGACCTTGTGAACTGCCTGCCTCGGCCTCCCAAAGTGCTGGGATTACAGGCGTGAGCCACCGCGCACGGCCACAACATTTTCTTAATCCAGTCTGTCTCTGATGGACATTTGGGTTGATTCCAAGTCTTTGCTATTGTGAATAGTGTCGCAATAAACACAAGTGTGCATGTGTCTTTATAGCAGCATGATTTACAATCCTTTGGGTATATACCCAGTAATGGGATGGCTGGGTCATATGGTACATCTAGTTCTAGATCCTTGAGGAATCGCCATACTGTTTTCCATAATGGTTGAACTAGTTTACAATCCCATCAACAGTGTAAAAGTGTTCCTATTTCTCCACATCCTCTCCAGCATCTGTTGTTTCCTGACTTTTTAATGATCGCCTTTCTAACTGGTGTGAGATGGTATCTCATTGTGGTTTTGATTTGCATTTGTCTGATGGCCAGTGATGATAAGCATTTTTTCATGTGTCTGTTGGCTGTACGAATGTCTTCTTTTGAGAAATGTCTGTTCATATCCTTTGCCCACTTTTTGATGGGGTTGTTTGTTTTATTCTTGTAAATTTGTTTGAGTTCTTTGTAGATTCTGAATATCAGCCCTTTGACAGATGAGTAGATTGCAAAAATTTTCTCCCATTCTGTAGGTTGCCTGTTCACTCTGATGGTAGTTTCTTTTGCTGTGCAGAAGTTCTTTAGTTTAATTAGATCCCATTTGTCAATTTTGGCTTTTGTTGCCGTTGCTTTTGGTGTTTTAGACATGAAGTCCTTGCCCATGCCTATGTCCTGAATGGTATTACCTAGGTTTTCTTCTAGGGTTTTTATGGTATTAGGTCTAATATTTAAGTCTCTAATCCATCTTGAATTAATTTTCGTATAAGGAGTAAGGAAAGGATCCAGTTTCAGCTTTCTACTTATGGCTAGCCAATTTTCCCAGCACCATTTATTAAATAGGGAATCCTTTCCCCATTGCTTGTTTCTCTCAGGTTTGTCAAAGATCAGATGGCTGTAGATGTGTGGTATTATTTCTAAGGACTCTGTTCTGTTCCATTGGTCTATAGCTCTGTTTTGGTACCAGTACCATGCTGTTTTGGTTACTGTAGCCTTGTAGTATAGTTTGAAGTCAGGTAGCATGATGCCTCCAGCTTTGTTCTTTTGACTTAGGATTGTCTTGGCAATGCGGGCTCTTTTTTGGTTCCATGTGAACTTTAAAGCAGTTTTTTCCAATTCCGTGAAGAAACTCATTGGTAGCTTGATGGGGATGGCATTGAATCTATAAATAACCTTGGGCAGTATGGCCATTTTCACGATATTGATTCTTCCTATCCATGAGCACGGTATGTTCTTCCATTTGTTTGTGTCCTCTTTGATTTCACTGAGCAGTGGTTTGTAGTTCTCCTTGAAGAGGTCCTTTACATCCCTTGTAAGTTGGATTCCTAGGTATTTCATTCTCTTTGAAGTAATTGTGAAAGGAAGTTCATTCATGATTTGGTTCTTTGTTTGTCTGTTACTGGTGTATAAGAATGCTTGTGATTTTTGCACATTGAGTTTGTATCCTGATACTTTGCTGAAGGTTCTTATCAGCTTAAGAAGATTTTGGGCTGAGACAATGGGGTTTTCTAAATATACAATCTTGTCATCTGCAAACAGAGAAAATTTGACTTCTTTTCCTAACTAAATACCCTTGATTTCTTTCTCTTGCCTGATTGCCCTAGCCAGAACTTCCAACACTATGTTGAATAGGAGTGGTGAGAGAGGGTATCCCTGTCTTGTGCCAGTTCTCAAAGGCAATGCTTCCAGTTTGATATCAGTATGATATTGGCTGTGGGTTTGTCATAAATAGTTCTTATTATTTTGAGATACATTCCATCAATACCGAATTTATTGAGCATTTTTAGCATGAAGGGCTGTTGAATTTTGTCAAAGGCCTTTTCTGCATCTGTTGAGATAATCATGTGGTTTTTGTCTTTGGTTCTGTTTATATGCTGGATTATGTTTATTGATTTGTGTATAAACATATATCAGCCTTGCATCCCAGGGATGAAGCCCACTTGATCATGGTGGATAGGCTTTTTGATGTGCTGCTGGATCCGGTTCGCCAGTATTTTATTGAGGATTTTTGCATCAATGTTCATCAGGGATATTGGTCTAAAATTCTCTTTTTTGTTGTGTTTCTGCCAGGCTTTGGTATCAGGATGATGTTGGCCTCATAAAATGAGTTAGGGAGGATTCCCTCTTCTTCTATTGATTGAAATAGTTTCAGAAGGAATGATATCAGCTCCTCCTTGTACGTCTGGTAGAATTCAGCTGTGAATCCATCTGGTCCTGGACTTTTTTTGGTTGGTAGGCTATTAATTATTACCTCAATTTCAGAGCCTGCTATTGGTCTATTCAGGAATTCAGCTTCTTCCTGGTTTAGTCTTGGGAGAGTCTAAGCGTCCAGGAAATTATCCATTTCTTCTAGATTTTCCAGTTTATTTGCGTAGAGGTGTTTACAGTATTCTCTGATGGTAGTTTGTATTTCTGTGGGGTCGGTTGTGATATCCCCTTTATCATTTTTTATTGTGTCTATTTGATTCTTCTCTCTTTTCTTCTTTATTAGTCTTGCTAGCAGTCTGTCAATTTTGTTGATCTTTTCAAAAACCAACTCCTAGATTCATTGATTTTTTGGAGGGTTTTTTGTGTCTCTATCTCCTTGAGTTCTGCTCTGATCTTAGATATTTCTTGCCTTCTGCTTGCTTTTCAATGTGTTTGCTCTTGCTTCTCTAGTTCTTTTAATTGTGATGTTAGAGTGTCAATTCTAGATCTTTCCTGCTTTCTCTTGTGGGCATTTAGTGCTATAAATTTCCCTCTACACTCTGCTTTAAATGTGTCCCAGAGATTCTGGTATGTTGTATCTTCGTTCTCATTGGTTTCAAAGAACATCTTTATTTCTGCCTTCATTTTGTTATGTACCTCAGGAGCAGGTTATTCAGTTTCCCTGTAGTTGAGCAGTTTTGATTGAGTTTCTTAGTCCTGAGTTCTAGTTTGGTTGCACTGTGGTCTGAGAGACAGTTTGTTATAATTTTTGTTCTTGTACATTTGCTGGGGAGTGCTTTACTTCCAATTATGTCTTCAATTTTGGAATAAGTGTGATGTGGTGCTGAGAAGAATGTATATTCTGTTGATTTGGGATGGAGAGTTCTGTAGATGTCTATTAGGTCTGCTTGTTGCAGAGATGAGTTCAATTCCTGGATATCCTTGTTAACTTTCTGTCTCATTGATCTGTCTAATGTTGACAGTGGAGTGTTGAAGTCTCCCATTATTATTGTATGGGAGTCTAAGTCTCTTTGTAAGTCTCTAAGGACTTGCTTTATGAATCTGGGTGCTCCTGTATTGGGTGCATATATATTTAGGATAGTTAGCACTTCCTGTTGAATTGATCCTTTTACCATTATGTAATGGCCTTCTTTGTCTCTTTTGATCTTTGATGGTTGAAAGTCTGTTTTATCAGACACTAGTATTGCAACCCCTGCTTTTTTTTGTTCTCCATTTGCTTGGTAGATCTTTCTCCATCCCTTTATTTTGAGCCTATGTATGTCTCTGCATGTGAGATGGGTCTCCTGAATACAGCAAACTGATGGGTCTTGACTCTTTATCCAATTTGCCAGTCTGTGTCTTCTAATTGGACCATTTAGTCCATTTACATTTAAGGTTAATATTGTTATGTGTGAACATGATCCTGCCATTATGATATTAACTGGTTACTTTGCTCGTTAGTTGATGCAGTTTCTTCCTAGCCTCAATGGTCTTTACATTTTGGCATGTTTTTGCAATGGCTGGTACCGGTTGTTCCTTTCCATGTTTAGTGCTTCCTTCAGGGTCTCTTGTAGGGCAGGCCTGGTGGTGACAAAATCTCTAAGCATTTGCTTGTCTGTAAAGGATTTTATTTTTCCTTCACTTATGAAACTTAGTTTGGCTGGATATGAAATTAAAGAAATTCTTTTCTTTAAGAATGTTGAATATTGGCTCCCACTCTCTTCAGGCTTGTAGAGTTTCTGCCAAGAGATCTGCTGTTAGTCTGATGGGCTTCCCTTTGTGGGTAACCCGACCTTTCTCTCTGGCTGCCCTTAAGATATTTTCCTTCATTTCAACTTTGGTGAATCTGGCAATTATGTGTCTTGGAGTTGCTCTTCTCGAGGAGTATCTTTGTGGTGTTCTCTGTATTTCCTGGATTTGAATGTTGGCCTGCCCTACTAGGTTGGGCAAGTTCTCCTGGATAATATCCTAAAGAGTGTTTTCCAACTTGATTCCATTTTCCCCCTCAGTTTCAGGCACCCCAATCAGACGTAGATTTGGTCTTTTTACATAATCCCATACTTCTTGCAGGCTTTGTTCATTTCTTTTTCTTCTTTTATCTTTTGGTTTCTCTTCTTGCTTCATTTCATTCATTTGATCCTCAATCGCTGATACTCTTTCTTCCAGTTGATCGAGTCGGTTACTGAAGCTTGTGCATTTGTCACGTATTTCTCGTGTCATGGTTTTCATCTCTGTCAGTTCGTTTATGGCCTTCTCTGCATTAATTATTCTAGTTATCAGTTCTTCCACTCTTTTTTCAAGATTTTTAGTTTCTTTGCACTGGGTACGTAATTTCTCCTTTAGCTCTGAGAAGTTTGATGGACTGAAGCCTTCTTCTCTCATCTCGTCAAAGTCATTCTTCGTCCAGCTTTGATCCATTACTGGCAATGAGCTGCGTTCCTTTGGAGGGGGAGATGCGCTCTTATTTTTTGAATTTCCAGCTTTTCTGCCCTGCTTTTTCACCATCTTTGTGGTTTTATTTGCCTCTGGTCTTTGATGATGGTGACGTACTGATGGAGTTTTGGTGTGGGTCTCCTTCCTGTTTGTTAGTTTTCCTTCTACCAGTCAGGATCCTCAGCTGTAGGTCTGTTGGAGATTGCTTGAGGTCCACTCCAGACCCTGTTTGCCTGGGTGTCAGCAGCAGAGGCTGCAGAAGATAGAATATTGCTGAACAGTGAGTGTACCTGTCTGATTCTTGCTGTGGAAGCTTCCTCTCAGGTTTGTACTCCACCATGTGAGGTGTGGGGTATCGGTCTGCCCCTAGTGGGGGATGTCTCCCAGTTAGGCTACTCAGGGGTCAGGGACCCACTTGATCAGGCAGTCTGGCCATTCTCAGATCTCAACCTCCATGTTGGGAGATCCACTGCTCTCTTCAAAGCTGTCAGACAGAGTTGTTTGCCAAGGTCTGCCGAGGTTTCTGCTGCCTTTTTGTTGTTGTTGTTGTTGTTTAGCTGTGCCCTGTCCCCAGAGGTGGAATCTACAGAGACAGGCAGGCCTACTTGAGCTGCTGTGAGCTCCACCCAGTTCGAGCCTCCCAGAGGCTTTGTTTACCCACTTAAGCCTCAGCAATGGCAGGCGCCCCTCCCCCAGGCTCGCTGCTGCCTTGTGGTTAGATTGCAGACTGCTGTGCTAGCAATGAGGGAGGCTCCATGGGCAGGGGACCCTCCCGGCCAGGTGTGGGATATAATCTCCTGGTGTGCCTGTTTGCTAAGTATTGGGGTGGGAGTTACCCATTTTTCCAGGTGTTGTGTGTCTCAGTTCCCCTGGCTAAGAAAAGGGATTCCCTTCCCCCTTGCGCTTCCCAGGCGAGGCAATGCCTCACCTTGCTTCAGCTCTGGCTGGTCGGGCTGCAGCACCTGACCAGCACCGATTGTCCTGTACTCCCTAGTGAGATGAACCCAGTACCTCAGTTGAAAATGCAGAAATCACCTGTCTTCTGTGTCGCTGGCTCTGGGAGCTAGAGACTGGAGCTGTTCCTATTCAGCCATCTTGCTCCGCCCGGTCTCTGCATGTGTAGTTTTCAAATTTTTAAGTCAATTAATTTCTTCGACAAATGTATATATGGATATATATACATATGTATAAGATAATATGATTATACAAATTATATATGTACACAAATGCCACTATGGTACCTGTGATAAGAGGGTGGAAGGGGTGGATCCATTGTTACTTGCATAGGTTTATAAACAAGGTCTCAGGTTGATGCTTGTTTGTGATAACTTTCGAGAATGGATAGAAAGCACTGCCTATACTTAGAGGATTTTTTATTTATTTATTTATTTTTTTATATCACAAATCATCAGGAGTAGGCTATCATGAAAACATTTGTCTGTCACCATGGACCCCAACACATTCTGCAGAGGCAATCTGAACTAAGTCAAGCTTTCCCCTTAGGCATTTCTCTCAAAGATTTACACAATATATTCCTTTTAACTTGACTTGGAAGTTTCTCTTTCCTCTGGAAGATTAAATCTAGTGGCAATGCCAGAAAACTGAAGTAAATAAAATAGCCACAGTAGAATCCCTAGCTTCAGTGTCAAATCCGGAAGAATGTATTTCTTGAAATTGCAATGTGTGTCTGATTTTTATAACTATGTGGAGGTAATTAATATTAATAAATGTAATAGTGTTTTTATGAGTGGACATGGAAATATTTCAGTATTTTAGTAGATAATAAACTGGCATTTTAATATGTTGATATAAAATAATATTTTCTCTCTGTCCTGGGAACATTTGTGCATAGTGTGCTTTTGTTTTTTGAAAGTTTAACCAATTCCACATGGGGAAAAATATCTATCATTTATTCACTTTTCAAAGTAAATTAATTATGTTTCAATTTATCTATATCTGTCATTTTATGAATTTGAATATTTACTTATGTTTTCAGTCAAGGCTTAGGCCATAAGCATTTGTGGGAGTTGGTAAGTCTGTTTTTTTGTGTGTGTGTCTGATGCTGGACTTAGGAGTCCACAGGGCCAGCAGTTAAGAGGAGATGGTGGGTGTAAATTTGTATTAGTCTGCATTGCTCTAAAGAAAAACCTTAGGCTGAGTAATGTATAAAGAAAAGAGATTTATTGGGCTTATAGTTTTTCAGGTCGTACGAGAAGCATGGCACTGGCTTCTGTTTCTGGTGAGGACCTCAGGAAGCTTCCACTCATGATGGAAGGTGAAGAGGAACTGACATCACATAGTGAGAGCAGAATGAAGCAAGAGACAGAAGGGAGGTGCCAGACTCTTTAATAATCAGTTCTTGCAGGAATAAATAGTGAGAACTTGTTATAGAGAGGATGACACAAGGCTATTCATGAGGGATCCACCCTGAGGACCCAAACACTTCCCACCAGATTCTACCTCCGATCTTGGTGATCCAATTTCTACATGAGGTTTTGAGGAGACACAAATCCAAACTATATCATTTCACCTTGGGCCGCCCCCAAATCTTGCATCCTTCTTACATTGCAAAATACAAGCACCCTTCCTCAATCGTCCCCAAAAGTCTTATTTCAGTACCAACTCAAAAGTCTTGACTCTCAAGGCTTTAGACTTATTTACTGCAAGTTCCTTCCAGCTCTGTGCCTATAAGTTCAAAAACAAGTTATTTACTTCCAACATACAATGGTGGTAGAGGCAGAGAATAAACTTTCCCATTCAAAAGGGAGAAATCACACAAACAAAAAGGGTAACAGGACACATGCAAAACCTAGCAGGTCAGATATTAAATATAAGTTCCAAAATGATCTCCCTTGACTCCATGTCAGACATCTTGGGCACGCTGGTGTAAGAAGTGGGCTCCCAAGGCCTCAGGCAATTCTGTTTCCCCAACTTTGCTGTGTGTAGGCCATGTGGCTATTCTCAGGGTTTGAGGCAATTGCCTGCAGCTTTTCCAGGCTAAAGTGTGCATGCTGCTGGTGGCTCTAACTTTCTGGGGTCTGGAGGGATGTGGCTCCATTCTCACAACTCTTGTAGGCAGTCTCCCAGTGGGAACTGTTTGTGGCACCACCAATCCCACATTGCACCTCAGTACTGCCTTAGTAAAGCTTCTGCAGAAGTTCTGTCCCTATGGCAGGTTTCTCTCTGCGCACCCAGGTTTTTCCATACATCCTCTGAAATCTGGGTGGAAATGGCCAAGCTTCGACCATTCTTGCATTCTAGGCACCTAAAACTTAATCCCACATGGAAGCTGCCAAGGCTTATGGCTTGTGCCCCTACAAAGCAGTTATCCAAGCAGTACCTAGAACCCTTTGAGCCGAGCCTAGATCCAGAGCAGCCTATTCAGTGGTTTGGTGGGGAGCAGCACTCTGAGTTAGCACAGGCAACCTGGGCTTGCCACTTCCCCATACCATTCTATTCTCCTAGGCCTCTGCTCAGTGCTGAGAGGGGCTGCCTTAAACATTTCTGACGTGCCCTCAGGGATTTTTACCCATTACCTTGACTATTAGCACCTGACTTGCTTTTAGTCATAATAATTTCTCTAGCAAGTTGTTGCTTCCTAGTCCCCTTGGATTCCTGTCCTGAAAATGCTTTTTCCTTCTTTACCACATGACTAAGTTTCAGATTTCCCTGATTTATACACTCTGTTTTCTTTGTAATTACAAGATCCAACTTTATATCATTCCTTTGCTCCCATGTCTGATCATAGATTGTTAGAAGTAGCCAGGCCACATTTTGTATGCTTTAGCATTTAGAAATTTCTTCCGCCAGATAACCTAAATCATCATTCTTAGGTGTGGCCTTTCACAGAGCCTTAGGACATGCAAACAAAGTAGACACGTTCTTTGCGGAGGCAGAACAAGGACGGCTTATTTTTTTCAGTTCCCTATACATTTCTCGTTTCCATTTGACACTTCATCAG
Source organism: Macaca mulatta (assembly GCF_049350105.2). NCBI lineage: Eukaryota > Metazoa > Chordata > Mammalia > Primates > Cercopithecidae > Macaca > Macaca mulatta. Next base: position 144,675,908 of record NC_133410.1, on the reverse strand, counting down.
CATGGCTTTTACTGTCTATATATCTATCAGCATTTTGGTCACAACCACTTAACCAGCCTCAAAAAATTCCAAACTTGCCCTTATCGTCCTATCTTCTTCTGAGCCTTCTGAATTCTTCCAACTTCTGTCCGTTACTTAGTTCCAAATGTCTTTATACATTTTTTGGTATCTGTCTGGTATTTTCAGGAAATACATTTTTTCTGGATTTGACACTGATGCTAGGGATAGTAATGCCCCATTCATCAGTACCAATTTGTTATTTTAGTCTATCTGTGTTGCTATAAATAAAACACTGAGGCTGGGTAATTTATAAAGAGAAGAACTTTGTCTTGTTCCCAGTGCTGCAGACTGTGTGAGAAGCATAGTGTCAGCATCTGATTCTGGTGAGGGCTTCAGAAAGCTTCCCACTCATGTTTCAAGACCAAGGGGAGCAGGGATCACATGGCAAGAGAAGAAGAAAGTGAGACCGAGAGGAAGGAGGTACCAGAGTTTTTTTACATAACCAGCTCTCCCAGGAACTAACAGGCTAATAACTCACTCCTTTCAGTGAGGATGGCACTTCCCCCCTCAAAATCTCCCAAAAGAACACTTCTTGTGGAATACAGTCTCTGAAAACGTGCATATTACTTAGTTTCCCCCATTGAAAGGAAGAAAACCAGCAGATCACACACCACTGCACTAGCATAAACGGAAGACAGGACCAAAATACTAAGCGATGTAGACCCGCAAGAGATAGTGTTCCTACAAAATAAGAATAATTCAGAATTTCATTTACAATATAACTTATATTTTATTGCTATAAAAATAAAGTTTATTTCAACCTCTACAAAAGGACAATTCAGAATAAAATCTTAGAGTTTGTTGCCCAGTTTTTTCCCCTACCTCCCTCCCTTACCTTCTCTTCCTTACTTCACTCATTCCACTCCACTTCTGTTATGCTTGCCTCTTTGCTATTCCTGTAGCCATTCTCATAGTGAGCAATGTGTGCTGGTCCTTCTGACGGGAACATTCTTACAGCAGAAATCTCCACATTTGTTATTTGTGTCCTTGGGGTCTTTTTTAAGAAGGCCCTACCATCACTTCCAACTTCCATTTGTAATACAATATTTTTCATAACATTAATATCCATGTAATGTACTATATATTTTACTTATTTATCTTGTCTAGAGTCTGTCTCCACTCATTGAAGAATGTGCTCAATGAGAATAATGTGTTTGGCCGGGCGCGGTGGCTCAAACCTGTAATCCCAGCACTTTGGGAGGCCGAGACGGGCGGATCACGAGGTCAGGAGATCGAGACCATCCTGGCTAACACGGTGAAACCCCGTCTCTACTAAAAAAATACAAAAAACTAGCCGGGCGCGGTGGCGGGCGCCTGTAGTCCCAGCTACTCGGGAGGCTGAGGCAGGAGAATGGCGGGAACCCGGGAGACGGAGCTTGCAGTGAGCTGAGATCCGGCCACTGCACTCCAGCCTGGGCGGCAGAGCGAGACTCCGTCTCAAAAAAAAAAAAAAAAAAAAAAAAGAGAATAATGTGTTTGCCTGTTTTTATTCAAGGATCTATTCCAACCTTTATGATAGTATGAGGGCACCCAAGACATGGTATGTCGGTTATATATATATATATATCTGGATGGATGTATGGCTTGACTGCATGCAAAACAGTATACGTAACAAAATTAATGAATACCAGAAATATTTTTACAAATTTACTTTGATAAATAATTTTCAATGCAAACAGGAATTGTGAATGCATTGATGAAAATAGGAATTGTGAATGCATAGCTTTAGTCACTTTGCTTTATTGCTATGAATAAAGTATCTAAAACAAACTGACTTGATTTTCCTGTTTACTTAGAGTTACAAGGTTAGTCATGTGTGCATGTGCATATGTGTATGCCCAGTGAAATTTAGTGTCTCAAATAATTAAATATAATTAAGGTCCATGTAATAGGACATTTAAAATAATTTTCTGTTATTAGTGCATAAATGTAAACTTGCAGTTTCTTTACTATAATTTTCTTTTTTTGAAGAAGTAGTGACAGGATCATCCTCTGTTGCTCAGGCTAACTTCAGCCTCAAACTCCTGGGCTCAAACAATTCTCCCACTTCAGCCTCCTGAGTAGCTGGGACCACAGGCATGCATCACCACACCTGGCTATTTTTTTTACTTTTGTAGAAACAGGATCTCACCACCTTTCCCAAGCTGGTCTTGAAATCCCATGCTCAAGTGATCCTCCCACCTTGGTTTCCCAAAGTAGTAGGATCATAGGCATGAGTCACTGTGCCTGGCCTATTTTCTTATTTAATTAATGTTAATTTTTTACTGTGAATAATACAAATATTTGTTGATGCCACAATTTATACCTACTTTAAAATGAAGGTTTTTGTACACAACAGTAAGGCATTTTAAAACCAATACAATATGATTTACTCTGTTTAATTATATGTTATGCAGAATTTAACTATTTGATAATCAGCATAATAGATTAAAAACCAGGTCAACCTTGTTTAGCCTTGTCTATTTGGTTGGTGCAAAGGTAATTGCAGTTTTTGCAATTACTTTTAATGTCAAGAACCATAATTACTTTTCACCAACCTATAATAAATTACTATAAAATACACACCTGTCTATCTTATTGTAAACATTTTGCTGAAAATGTGTATGTGCACATGCATGTAAAGTCCAGGATAAACTGACATCTGTACTGTACTGATTCCTTAAGTACATATTTTACCACCTATAAATGCCATAATTTATCTTTGAACTAATTCTCCAAAATATAGTATCTGATTCTTCAGATGCAATCTTGACTCTAATATGGGAAAATATTCTTAAAGAAATAATATGCATTTGTCTACCTACCTACCTACCTATTAAGAATATGAAACAGTTTGATTAATATATATGTTACATTTTTCTTTCCAAAATTGGATACTGGGAATTAAACTGTGTTCATAAGTATGCCTAAATTTGCATTCACCCATGATTATTTTTAGTGAGGGATAGAGGAAATCCTGTTTAATTTACACAAATAATAGAAGTGGCAAGTGGAACAGATGTGTGATCTTATCCTTTTGCTTGTACAGTATTCCATTAAAATTTTATGGTTTTAAACAATAACTTTACTTCTATCCTCAACCTGTCTTTTCTCATTTTATCATTAAGGAAACAAATACCTAACCAACAACACTGGGAAGAGAAAGTTGTGAACGGAATATGTACTAGGGTGTTTTTCTATATTTCCTACAGAGACATATACAATGAAAACAAAATTAACTGTGAACTCTTATTGTTCTATAACTATTAAAGTAATGCCCACAGATTTGTTGTTCTTTTGTTCTTAGCAGGAAATCATTAATATGTTCTCTTAGAAACAAGAGTGCTGGGGCTATAGTAAGACTTGAATAATGTTAAGTTCTTGGAATGAGTTAAGACTTGAATAAGTTAAGTCCAATAAAAGTTGGAAAGTTTCATATTCAACTTTGAAAGAAAGAAAAATATTTTAAAAAATAAGTGAGAGGAATGCAGTTTTATTCCTATAAATCAATGTAACCTATTAGTATAATAAAAGGAAACAGTGTCAAAGATAAATAGTATGGGATCAAATGGAACTTGAAAGTAAATTGATTCAGGACTGTAGATTTTTCCTTTAAGAAGAAAAGTTTGTATGGGGAAAGAAAGATAGGGAGCAACAATTTTCCAATAACATAGGTACTAATTACCTTTGTTCCTAAAAATATTTTTCCCAAAATATATATAGATATTCACTTATGTATATATGCATGCTCCAAGTATGTGTTGAGTGCTAACTTTACGACAAGCACTGGGTTATATGTTGGGAATAATAAAAAAGTATAAAACATGCCCCCTGCTTCTGCACAGGATAGTGGAGAAGCTAAGACAGAGCCATGTGAATTAAGTAGAGGAGAACCCTTTATGTGTGAGAAATAACCTTGTGCAGGGCATAGAGAGGCAAAGAGGGCATAGGGCAAGGAGAAATTAATTTAGTTTCCCCAGGGATTAGGTTTCAACGACAAGGTGAAAACTTGTTCTGAATCTTAAAAGATTACCCAATGATCAAGAAGTTGAGGATTTAGGTTGCAACATGAAAAGTGTAGATTTTTTTTTTTTTGGACAGAGTTTTGCTGTGTCATTCAGGCTGGAGTGCAGTGGCAAGATCTCAGCTCACTGCAACCTCTGCCTTCCAAGTTCAAGCTATTCTCCTGCCTCAGCCTCCTGAGTAGCTGCGATTACAGGCACTACATCAGCGAATTTTTGTACTTTTAGTAGAGACGAGGTTTTGCCATGTTGGCCAGGCAGGTCTCCAACTTCTGATCTCAGGTGATATCAGTGTATGTTATGATGCATATTTATATCAGTGTATATTCTGATAGTTATAGCATAAGGTATTGAAAAGAACTCAGATTTGTATGGAGGAGATGTCAAACATTAAGAGTTTAGGATTTCAAGCAGGGTATCAAAACTTTCTGTAAAGTTCCAGATATTTAAGCTTTGTAGGCCACACGGTCCCTATCATAGCTACTCAACTCTGCCATTATAGACCAAAGCAACTACATACAATTACAAATGAATGGGCATGGCTGGTTCCAGGAAAACTTTGCAAAAACTGCTGGAAGCCAGAGTTGGCCCACGCATCATAGTTTACTAGTTCCTGATTTAGAACGTGAAGAAGCTATGAATTTTTTTTTAAATTACATTTTGGAGTATAAATCAGATTTTTAAGCATATTGCTAGGGTTCGGGATTCTAGTGAAGTAATCACCAAAATAGTGGATATAGTACTCAATAGGAAGCTTTTCAACTCTTACTCTTCTCCTTCCATTCTTCCCTTTAGAGTCCCCTGGTGTCTATAGTTTCTGTCCTCATGCACACGTGTACCCATTGTTTAGATCCCATTTATAAGTGATAACATGCAGTATATAATTATCTGTTTCTGTATTAATTCACTTAGGATAATAATCTCAAATAATCTCACTTAGGATAATAATCTCATCCATATTGGCTCAGAGGACCTGATTTCATTATTTTTTCATGGCTGTGTAGTATTCAGTTGTGTATAAATAACACGTTTTCTTAATCCAATGCACAATTGATGGATGCTTAGGTTGATTCCATGACTTCACTATTGTGAATAGTGCTGTGGTAAACATATGAGTGTGGGTGTCTTTTTGATATAATGATTTCCTCTGGGCAGAAACCCAGTAGTGGGATTGCTGGGTCAAATGGTAAATCAAATTTTAGTTCTTTGACAAAGATCCATAATATTTTCCATGGGCAAAAGATATGAATAGACACTTCTCAAAAGAAGACATACAAGCAGCCAGGCAGCCAGTGAACATATGAAAAAAGTGCTCAACAGCACTAATTATCAGAGAAATGCAAATTAAAACCACAATTAAATACCATTGCATATCAGTCAGAACAATTACTATTAAAAAATCAAAAAATAGATGTTGGAAAGGCAGTGGAGAAAAGGAAATGCTTAAACACTGTTGTTAGGGGTGTAAATTAGCTCAATGCTCATGAAAAAATGTCAAGCATGGATGGGGTATAATCATGCCTATGTTGGAAGAAAATTACTCTGAAACAGGTATAAAAAGTTTGTGAGTGATGTGGGAATGCAGGTGTGCAGAATACTTAGAAGACAGTAGCTCAGGACTAAATATCTGTCTGAATAATATAGGAGTACTGGATATAGGCAGACTAGATATGTGAAGTATAAAGGAGATAAGATCTATAGAATTTAGTGATGGATGGAGATTGAAGTTAGGAGAATAAATAAGATAGGAAGACGCTAGTTTTATTACTCAAATGACTTGGAGGATAGCACTCTTCAAAGGGAAAGGGTTAGAGAAGAAAGAATATTTTGTGGACGTGATTTGCATTCATACTGGGAGAAGTATCACAATAAAAATGATGATTATATTTAATTTTTATCTTTACATTTGATGGATCTTTCTGATGGTCATTTGTGACTTGAAGAGAGATTCTTGGCTAGAAATTACTCCTTAAGTACAGCTGCATGCCCCTTTATCTGCAGGGAATGTGTTCTAAGATCTTGTTGGATGTCTGAAACCACAGAAAGTACCAAACTTTGTAATTACCAAGTTTCTCCTATACATACAAACCTATGATAAGTTTAATATACAAATTAGGCACAATAAAAGATTAACAACAATTACTACTAATAAAGTAGAGTACTCATAACAATATGCTGTCACAAAAGTTACGCGAATCTGGTCTCTCTCTCAAAATATCTTATTGTACTGTAATCACTTATTTTCTGACCTCGGTTGACCACATGTACTTGAAACCATGGTGGTAAAACTATGCATAATGGGGGACTACTGCAGTGATGAGCTTGTAGGTGGTATTTGGTGATATTTAAAGTAATTTTCAAATGAGCTGAAAAATTTAAGAGTGGAAAAGAGTGGAAAGAGAAGAAGTCCAAGGACAGAGTCATGAACAAAACTACTCTTAGGGATTGCAAGGGAGGCACAGCAAAGCAGACATAAGAAGAAAATTTACAGTCAAGATGTATTTATGTAATATAGAATAAATCATTAGTATACAGAATAACTATCATTTAAATAGAATGCTATTAAGTTATGGCTAGTAACTATTTATGAAACATAACATCAAGGCACTCTAAGAAATGAATCCTAAAATCCAGAAATAAAAAATGACTTTGTTTGTAGCAATTTTTTAAACAATCGATTTAGATATTTTGTTTTTTTGTTCAATCTAATACTTTTTAGAGACTAAATTACTTTTAGAATATTGGTTTGAATGCACTGAAAATATGCATGCTCATTATAAAGAAGTTTTAAGTCATGCATAATAAAAGATGACCAAAGCATCAAAATTAGAAATCATATTATTAAATAACCATACATAATTTTAACGTGAGCATTGATTCAATTATCTTGCTGACTTTCTGGGAAAGCAAAGAAATAGAATAAAGTACAGCAGAAAATGAATGAAGATGGAAGACAAAAAGAAATGTAGCTACAAACCATCTCACCTGTACTCCCACAAAAATAGGAGAACATGCCCATTCAGCTTAACTCCCTTAGTATAATTCTATTCCTTCAACTAAGTAAACTTAACATATTCCAGGAACCACCAATGACTATAACATTTTTATACAATTTTTTGTTTATTTTTGTGTTCTTTTTCAAATCACTATTAATTGTATTCTTTCACATATTTTGTATGACTAAACTTTGAAATATGTACTTCTTTATGAAAAAACGATTGACCATTTCAATTATACCATGTAATGTTCTTGTTTCAAATGCAAGTATATCCTTCTTCAGTCACCTATAGAGAATTGTAGAGTACCAACCTCTGTCAGGCAGCATATTTTCTCATTACGCAATTATCAATTCTATCTAAATCTCACTTGAGAGATCATTAGAAATATATTTCGAAGTCATCTATGTTTATTACTTACAGCATTTTGACTAACAGCCAAATACAAAATATATGAGCTTTAATCAAAGAATGACAATAATGTTTTAGCACATGACACATCTGAATATTGTTTATCCATCTATGTTAACTTTTTATGAATAATCTCTATTATAGTGGCATTTCTTAAGTAATCTCCATTATTAAAGTTTTGCTTTTAGATTCAGCACCTTCTTAGTTGTTGCTTTTGAAATTTAATAAAATGATCTTAAAATCAAAGGGGATAACAGCTGTGCCAGAATACTGAACAACTGGCAAGAATGTTTAAAAACTTACTGTGTATGAATTGAGAGAATAAATCATAAAACCTCTGAAAACAAGTTGACCTGGAAACTGCATAGGAAAAGGTATGCAGATCAGAACAAAATAAAACTACACAAAAATATGAATAGAACTTAAAATGTGTGAAAAGATTGCATTATGAAGTTAGCATTATTTCAGTGAGAAGTAGATTAGTTATTTAATCAATAGTGAAATTCTCAACACAAACTTTAGTGACATATCAGGCATGTCACAATATACAATCAGAATTTTCCAAATTAGAAATACCTATATATGGTGGATTAAGGAGTATTCAGATACATTAACTATTACAGTCATTTGGAAACTAACAGCTTGCTAAAATCAAGGTTAAGTAGCACAAACTCTGATCCCACAATTAAACAACAGATAATCACTTTCAAAAATGCAAAGTACCTATATATTAACAAATATATATTTATTCATTTAAACACACACACAAACACACACAATTACCCAAAAAAGATACATTGTGAGATGAAGAAGCAAATAAATACCCATCATTAAAGACAGTTTTTTTTTTTTAAATGTCAAAACCAACAGTAGTAGATATATACCAGTTGATTTGGAGAGATTTATGCGATTAAGTTAGTTATGAGTAAGATGGCCCAATTTTTTGACAGTCATAATTGATCTTAATTCTTCCTGTATTTTCATATGTATAAATTAAGGGCAAATACAAGAAGGTATCTTAGTGAACTAACGTGGATTAATGATTGGTAGCACTTCTAATGAGAAGTAAGAGAAGAGGCTACTTATACAAATTTTAAAAAGGAAAGCAAAAGGAAAAGAACTACTAAAAGAGTAGCACACATGATAGTGTCGGATTTATATATTTATCCATAGATTTAAAGATTATATTTTTAAATGTTTGTATAAAGAAATTTTAAAGGACCATAAAAATTAAAGTTCATTCTTCAATAACTGGAATACTTCTCTGATATTGAGCTGTGTAATTGATCTGTCAGATTTCTTTTTTTTAACTATAGATTTTTACTCCAGGAAAATCAATCAAATGGAATATTAGTTTCAATTCACTTCATAGTGAATATGTTTCTTTCTTTATTTTATGTAGTTTTCTTTTTATATATGCTTAATATTAATATGTATATATCAGTGAATAGAACATATATACATACTTTCCATAATTCCTTCTAAAAATATATCTTTCAGCATATGTCCCCCTCATTTCAAGTATATCAAATTTAGCAAGGGCTGAATAAAGTTACAATATTTAATGAGATTAAATGAAACATATCAAAGATTAAGAATAATGGCAATGTCTCTTACTGTTTTTCAAGAGACACTAATAAGATATTACTTTTGACTCTGCCAAAGATTAAGGGGACTAATCTATAATTTCTAAGAACCATAAAGCATACTAAATAATGCTATCATTAAAGACAATGTCTTTGTCTAATTAGATTGGAAATATATATTTATATATCTGATTATATATGCATACATATATGCTTCTATGATGAGTTCACTACACCTGAAAATTAGATTTCTTGGTAGACTGTGCAAAGCAATTTTAGAGGAGGACAAGCTTGCTGCATCAAACCTCAACTTTGTCTAGAAACCATCGTAACAACCAGAAAGTGACATTGAAGGACAAAATTTGCAGTTTGAGAATGCTAGTATATGAACAAATCCTGTAACAAATTTCCAGTTTTGACAATGGTATCTCTCTAAATTTAGTGTAATTTTAAAATCCTTTTATTTTCTTTTAAAATGTTTTATTAATTTTTGAATATGCCCAAATCATTTTTGTTAATTTTAAATACAAATAATAAAACACATAACTGTATATCTTCTTTGAAACGTGGATAATACAAATTCCTAATTTTTAATATTAGATCCCCTGTATGCCTCCTTTCCAATTATTTTTCCCTTTCTCTGTTCAGGAGAGAAATGTTACCCCAATTCTATGTTAACCACTCCCTTTCATTTTTATGTACTTTTGGAATATATACATACATTCTTTTTATTATACTCGGCTTTGCATTTGGAATTGTATATAAATTAAATAATAATGTATGTATTGTACAACTTTCTTTCTTTGGCTCAAATTTTTATTTTGCTTTATGTTATTATTTTTCTTTCCCTTGTAATAACTTTGATTTGTTTGACATTATTTTGCTTCCTTTTTCTACTTTCTTCCTCTAATTTAGAAATTAAATACACTATTTTTGTTTTGTTGAAAATGTTTACCATCAGCATTTCAACATGTATAATTTAAAATATTTAAATTTATTAAATAGCCCTAATATTATTTTGAGAAAAGAAATAAGATCAATAATTTAAGTCACCTTTGCACATCAAACTTTGCTATTGTTTAGATATTAGATCTCTATGGCTTCATTTAATCCTACAAAATACTATTACTGTTATTTTCTTCTTATTATTTATTATTATCATAGTTTTGCCTGTTTAGTTATTCATCTCTTAACTTTTGTACATGTTTACTAGGCAATCTCTCTGGAATCTTTTCTTCTGTGTGAGACATATCCATATATTGCTTCTAGAGATTCTGTTGGTTACAAATTCATCAAAAATTATTCATATACCATGTTATGCTTCCCACTATAGCTATAGAAAATTTAACTGTTGATCTAAAGTTATTTCTTTGGAATAAATATAGTTTTTTTCCCCAGGCTGTGGTTAAAATCTTCTTTTGTTCTTTGCTGTTTTGCTATTTCACTCTGGTGTATTTAGGTTTAGTATTTCTTATTTATAATGTTTGAGAGTCATTGAGATTCTCGAATTTGAAAATGTGAGTCTTTCACCAAGTTTTGTCAATGATTATCATTTTAAATGTGGACTCTGCACCATTTTCTCTCTACTTTCCTCCTAGTAGTCTTGCTAGCCAAGTGGTAACTAGATTCTTCCGTACATTCTTAATCTTTCTTTTAGAATTACCACTATAATATATTTTTATTTATCTTCCACGTCAGTCTTTCTCCTAGCTGCATCTAATTAACTAGGCAATTGCCACTCTATTCATCACATGAAACTACTATTTTCCCTCCTTTAACTTCTTTGGTTGTTATTCCAATGTGCTTGACAATTTTATGTCTCCTTTTTCTTTTAAACTCATTTTCTACTTACTATTTTATTTGATCAGTTATATTGCACACACTTATTTGTTGTATTCTTACTGTTAATTTTTATATTCATTGGGTATGACTATACTCTTTTGTATCCTTTTGGTCTTGCTCATTATGCCTTTGTTTCTTGCATATCTAATCTTTGTTAGCTCATGCCCCTTAGGACCTTCATTTGTAATAATGTTTGAGGTCTTGTTTGAAGACTGTGTTCTACCCCCAATAATTTATATTTTGTTTTCCCATTTTCTTGGTGACATTATATGCTTACAATGGCATTTATACACTCATTAGAATTTTTCAGAAATCTATAAGAACTGTAAATTCAGGTGGCATGCTCAGTTGAGGTTTTTGATTTTGAATTCTTAACGAAGGTATTTTCTCCTGGTACACAACGCAAAGTTTGAGAGAAGAACGTTTCTTGCTGCCCTGTTTTGTGGGTGGATGATTCTTTAGTTTGCAGTCATACTAAGAGGATAGTTTTTACAGGTGTCAGTTTTGTTTTTTGAGTCTTCTATCAGATTTCCCACAAAATCAGTTTCTACACTTTGTCTTCTGCTATATGGTAGCAAAAATTGAAGGTTAAAGTCAATAGAATTTGACAGATGACTCTTTTAGAATCTTTGCCTCTTTTTACTTTCTGTTTGGTCTCTGAGAATTTTTAAGTTATTTTTCATACCATTGATAGATTCAAAGTTATGTTTTTATGTTATGCTTTTTTAATAGTTTCTTGGTATTTTTATTTGTTTTGCAGTGGTGCCATTAGGGTATATCATTCTTTAACAAGAGACTGTTTCAATATGTTCTTTCCATTTCCATTATATTTATGTTTTAATTATCTCATATTTGTATTTTTGTAGAATTCTCTTAAGCAATTAAATAATCCCAAAGTTCCACTTTCCAAATTGCTTTTCTCCTAATTTGTACATCTAATGAGTTCCTGTAAACTTCAAGCTAATATTGATATTATTCAACTCTATTACATAAAATATTTACTTACTGTTATAGGTAAAAATTTACCCCCTCAACACTTAAAGTCCTAACCACCAGAATATCTGAATATGAGCTTATTTGAAGATACAGTCGTTGCAAATATAATTAGTTAAGATGAAGCAATACTTGCATAGAGTAAGCCCTTAATGCCTGCTGTTGTTATAAAAAGAGGAGAAGAGACAGAGACACAGAGCAAAGATTTCTGCATGTGGACGGTGGCAGAGCTCACACTTATGCATTTATAATCCAAAGAAGGTCAAGGGTAACTGGTAACTCTCAGAAGCAGAAAAAGAAGCTTGGGACAGACTCTTCTTCAGAGCTCTGTAGATGGGACTAATTTTGCTGGTATGTGATTTCGAAGTTCTAGTCTCCAGAACTGTGAGAGACCAAATTTCTGTTGTTTTAAACCATCCAAGTTGTGGTAAACTGTTACTGAAGCTATAGAAGACTAATACATTTGCCAAATCTAATGTATCTTTTTACAGACATTTTTCATGAAAAACCATCTAACCAATACTCTCATATGAAAGATCTACCATAATTACACTATTTTCTACTTATTAATATCATGTTTCAATTCTTACCAATTCTGTTCTTTTCTCAGCCAATCCATTCTGCCATATTATCTTCTTTATCTACTAAATATCATATCAACAGCTCTTTTTCCTACATTATGTTCACATATTATTGTTATTATTTTCTCAGAATCTTTATGTTTATATGTCTAGTTTAATATATTTTATTTTTGTACCTGACAAAATGTAGTACTGTGCTGTACTCATTCAATGCATTTAATTTAACTTCAGCATGATTCTGTACAATGACTCTATGACTTGTTGATCTATTAGGCCTCAAATAAAATACATTAAACCTTTTTCCAAATAAAGGGATGTTCCCCTATTACTAATGCAAATAAGAATATTCCAAATTTAATGTTGCAAACTGTTGACTCCATGTTTCACAAAGAAAAATTGACTTATAAACTTAAACACTACTGATTTTTAACAGGCAATTAGGAACAGCAGTTATCATTTTTTCTTTTGACAGCTGTTATTTGTGCTTCTGGCACTATCATTTGTCTTGAACATTTTGTCTCTGATTTTGACCATTTTGGGGTATTAAGCATTAAAATATTTGTTGAATAATATGTAAACTCTGCAAAGAGAAGTTCAGTGCATTTGTGTAACTACAGCTGCGGATATTTAATTCCAAATGAGAAAAAAGATAATTCTGTCATGAGCTGTCTTTTACTAGTATGAAGCAATAACTAGCTGAATATTTTATATTTAACCAAAATCTACCTAATTTTTGACATTTGTATTTATGTGTGGTAGTATTATATATTTTTAAAATGTTGTTTTGCAGTCCGTTCTTAGAAATCTTTCACTTCAAGTATTACTATTATCTGATTTTTTTAAGTTTTAAAACACATGTAAAAATAAATGAGGTCCAAATAAGTTATTTATTTGTGATCACAGAGACAGACAGTGAGAAAAGAAATAGTTAGTGTTCTTTATTACTAACAGTATTCCTACTCTTAGTTATTTCTTTTCTTGGACACAAAGATATTTCGGGCATCTATACATGTGTGTACAAATCTGCAGTATGTTTAACACTGTTCTGCTAGCTAAATAGCTGTCTGATTATTTATTATTCCCGAGTTTTGCTGTGTTGTACTTTGAGGCTTTCTAAATTAATAATTTTGCTTTCTTTCTCAAGATCCTGTATCTAACTAACCTCTGAAAATCTCAAGTCAGGAAAGTTTTGGTAAAACATTTATGAGGTATACAAGATCTTTTGTTTAGTTGTGATCTTAGGCTTAGAGCAAGAAGAGATGCAATCTCTTCACAGCCTCTGCTATTTCATTCTGTATTTACCAAGCTTAGTGATTATATACTCTGAATAGATACCTGGCCAAATCCTAGGCAATTTAATGTTTTTATGCCTCTGACATTCCAGTTCATCCTCCAAGTCTCATTTGTTCATAAATAAAATAATCTATTTTCAGATCACGGGTCCTTAAATAACTGAAACAGTTAAAACATAAAGAACAAAGAGGATAAAGTCTAGTATTCTAAAAAGATCCTCCAAAGACCATTTAGTTAATTGAATAGTCAATGAATGTTAACAAACCAAGGTTTATTGAATTATATTTACATTGTGTTGTAACTTTATAAAATTGATTGTCTTACAGGATTTAATAGGTATAAAGATATTATGTCAAACCAAGCCACTAAGGCACATACTGTGATATAAACTCAGCTGTTGGATTGATCATTTTGCCTTACCAAATATTTCATATTACCCCTTTCCCAGTCCCAGTGGACACATGGGCGCACGTGCGCGCACATGCACGCGTGCGCGCACACACACACACGATGTATTCCATAAATGCTTTGAGTGCACAGCATGCACAACAAATGAAAAACTCTGTTTCTTGAATTCTGGGAAGAATTTAAAATCTATTAAACCCTGTTCATCCTTGAAGATGCTGTCTCCTCCAGATCCTTCAAGATTGGAAAAAGAAGGTGATGAGCATTTTTAAACTCAGTTCTCTGAGCACTGAACAATTGCTTAAGGGAAGATGAGTTTGGCCTAAAAGACAATAACAAAACCATGATCAGTTTGTTTTCTGGTTCAGTGTTCTTTGTGCTGTTACTATGGTGTGATATAAGTCATTTTACAATGCTAGGAGTTGTTAAAATTAGCATCAATATTAAGAAATTTTCTATCTCTACCCAAGATGCTAGGAAAAAAAAAAAGTAGAGTTTAGCTTATGCCTATGTCTTTTATATTAGAAAATTAAAATTATTATCTATGTATATGTGATGCAAAATCACTCACGTGTATAGTGCAACTGAAAACATCTGATGTGTGAGATTTAGTCATTGCCTGCCATCCTGTATGTATGCTTAATCTATCTAGTGGTTAGCCATTATTTTCAGACCCTGAAGCTCTATCCAAGGCTCTGTCTTCTACCAAAAGTGTAATGTAACTTGAAAGTTAAATGAATAGGATATTTTGGATTATAACATGGATATTTTATCTGTTGCTGCTACAAGATGGTCAACATCACTGTTTTAATGATTTTTATGAGAAAAACATTCTTTAGATTTTATGTTTCTCTTTATTTGTATATTTGACAATATTATTTTAAGAAATTTCATATGAAATCAAATGAAATGTTATTATGCACCATTTAATATTAACAAAATGGCTTCATATATCTTCATAATAAACTCATGTTAAATAATTTTGTATTAAACCTTAGATTATGGTGAAGTCTGCTGAGGCTTCAAGGACACAGGTCATAGTAGAAAGAGAAAACCTGGTATAAGAGAGCCAGAAATAGAGAAATCAATAGTTGTTACCCATTAGAAGTTCACATTATAATATTTAATGAGTGTAACAAACTTAGGTTTCAGCTATGCTCAAAGTCCCTAAGCTAATAGACACTTGTTCTAGTGAGGGAGGCATAGTCACAACGTTTCCAAAGTGGACAGAATACATCATGGGACACTTGTATTTAATTGGATTGGGTTGTGATAAAAAAAAAAAAAAATTGGAAATGAGGATTACAGAGTGTATCCCCTAAAAACAGAGGGCTTTAATGGTTTTGAGTGTTAGGTTGAAACTTAGGAGAAAGAACTAGAATAAAAGTCATACATCGGTATATAAATTGGATAAGAAAAACAAGAGAGCAGGAGAAAGGTCATAGTTTGCTGACTTAATAGATACTCAGGACTCTGAACAGAGATCTGGGTAAATACTAGATGCAGTACAGAAAAATAATAACAAACACAGCAATCTGTGAGTCTGAGCCTATCTGCAATATTTTTCCTTTAAAAATATATTTTTAAGAATTGTTTTGGGGATCCGATCCCTACATTAAAAATATCTTTGCTGAGATCTAAGAAGCAGCAGGAACTGTTTGTTATTTAAAACAAATGTCATTGAATTGATGGAGTTTGCTTCATTTGTTTAGCATAACAAAACAAATCCTGGTAAAATCCTAGCTTTAGAATTCCAATAGCTTAGTTTATGGTGCACCCCTCTGCTTTGCTACATTCCAACAAAATATGGTGTCTCTGATTGCTTGACCTTATGCATTTTGTAATTCTAATTAATTAGGCAATTCTAATTAATAAGATTATTTTATCTTACTGATAGTACTCTTAAAATAACTATAAAAGCAATGGCTATTTTTGGTAGCTGCAAGTACCAAAAAGAGATTACATTGATGAAAAATAAGTAATTATTTCACTTTATACAAAGCACACATTTTTGTGTATTTTACTTTTATTGTTTTAATTAATTAATAATTAATTTTAATTGACAATAATTGCGTATATGAATGGGAAAATAAGAGATATTAATCAAAGGTATATTGCTTCATTGGACTGAAGGAATAAGTCTTTGTGATCTATTGCACTGGATGGTGGCCAAAACGCAAGTTTAAACTCTGCTAGACCAGTGAGTCCTGTAGCACTTCATGAAAGGCAGTCTTGGTTGGTGTATAAGACAGGCTGGAAGGGGTGAATGGTCTATTCTATCTCCCCTAATATTGAGAGCATGAATAAGCATTCATGTAAATATAGAGTTCTGTAATCAAATGTTTTAAAACTACAATTTTAAGTCAAGAATACAGGAAATTATATTTTGATATCTTAGTGCAATCTTGTTATTTTTTTCATATGCAGTCAATATATCTGCAATTTATGAGATACTTTCAGCCATGATATGCAATAAAAATATTTGTTTTATATTGTCTTTGAGAAGAAAATAGAATTCTCATTCATAGCCAATTAGAATTAAAGAACATGTGATTATCAATCACCAAAGATTTGCCTTTTTTAATTATTACTTTTTATTTTATTTAATTAATTAATTAATTTATTTATTTATTTTTTTGAGACGGAGTCTCACTCTGTCACCCAGGCTGGAGTGCAGTGGCCGGATCTCAGCTCACTGCAAGCTCCGCCTCCCGGGTTCACGCCATTCTCCTGCCTCAGCCTCCCAAGTAGCTGGAACTACAGGCGCCCGCCACCTCGCCCGGCTAGTTTTTTGTATTTCTTAGTAGAGACGGAGTTTCACCGTGTTAGCCAGGATGGTCTCGATCTCCTGACCTCGTGATCCACCCATCTTGGCCTCCCAAAGTGCTGGGATTACAGGCTTGAGCCACTGCGCCCGGCTAATATTTATTTTTTAAAGGAGGGAAGAGAACTTTAGACATAGAGGTTAGGATCATGTCCCACAATCCCTTTGGTAGTTACAATTTCCCTTTCTATTTGTATTAACGTACTGAACTCTTGCAACTACCTATGAGGAAATTATGATTGTTATACTCATTTTAGAGATGAGGAAGCTTGAGACATAGAGCTTAACTTGCTCAAGGTCATACAGCTAATAATTATTGGAACTAAGACTCTAGGCAATGGGGCTACAAGTTATCTGATTTTTATCTCAATGCTATGTGTAATCTAAAATTAGAAATCAGAAAATTTAATCAACATTAGTTACTGTTTCGAAGTTTGAAGGACATAGCAACAATCATAAAAAGTAATGCCTCAAATACATTGTCTCTTTTATAAAGAAATAAACTTCTGCCTTGAATAAACTGTGGGCATTAAAAGGACATTGATAACCTACAGATAAGAGAATAGCCATATATATAAAAAATATATGATATATATAATATGTGTGATACATATATTATATATCATATAGTAGTATATGCATATATTATATATACTATATATAATTTTTAACACATAGGTAGGTAATTTTACCTATATATGTACATGTATAGACATTAATTTCACACACACACAACACATATAGATGAAGATATCATTCAATCTTTAAAGTGTAACTAATATATCTTTTAAAGCTGAAATCCTGAACCATAACCGTTCCTGAAGGGTTTCATTAAAATCTAAAATTTTAGCCCATAGTCAATTCAATTTAATTATGATAGTAAATTTACATCACTGCAGGCTTAACTTTTGGACAGTAACTGAATTATAAATTTAAAGCAAACAACTATTCTCTTCAAAAATAGTATGAATGTCTATCATGTTTGGGCTTGATAAGTCCAGCTCAATGTAAATCTCCCCTCCTCCTTTCTGGGAAATGAATGAAAAGATGCTGAACTTCATTAGTAATTACTGAATGCTTATGCATATATACATATGTAAACAGACTGCAAGGTGTCCAGGAAGATGTTAAGGAAATCAGATCATCTGAATAGCATAATAGCCTACAGGGTCTCAGAGGAAAGCATGTTATTTAATAATAAAAGGGTAGGTTCATTATGATGCTTCCATTTGCCTACTGAAAACAATATCAGCAGATATGCAACATGACACCTCTTTCCCCCACCGTCACCGAGTTTTGAATACTTACTAAAGTTGCTAGTAGTTACTAATAACCAATAGTAGTTA
Organism: Macaca mulatta; assembly: GCF_049350105.2. NCBI lineage: Eukaryota > Metazoa > Chordata > Mammalia > Primates > Cercopithecidae > Macaca > Macaca mulatta. The sequence continues at coordinate 144,657,570 of NC_133410.1, read as the reverse complement.
ATAGTAAAATTAGATAATGTATTTCAAAAAAGAAATTTGCCTATGAGAAAAATGGCCTAAAAATTAACATTTTATCATATGGCATTATTTAGCAGAATGTATTGAAAACTTAGTCACTCTATAGATACATAATCTATGTGGAATATAAAATCAAACAAATAAAAATAAGAGGCTTAATTATTTATATTTAAAATAAGAGACTCCCCCCTTTCCTATAACATTTATTTTATAATACAGTTTTAAGTTATTCTTCTATCTTTTTGAAATATATGGAAATATTTTTAAAAGTTAAATAAGCTTCTTGTCAGGTTTAAAACCCAAGAATATCTTTCTCCAAGTCTTGGGAATCTTCTCTTAGAAATGTAATCATGAAGAAAGGGGTAGTGCCCTTATTTCCCAGTTTTTTTGTGAGGGAAGGAGCCTAACTCAGTGGCTGCTTCACTCCAAGTTGTAAAATTCTCTCATGAGAAGGATGTGAAAAGTTGATTTATTTATTAATTTTGGATTAGCCAATTCATAAACACAGATGGCTACTTTAATGACCTGTTGATTATAGAATGACCTTTGTGTATTAAATGGTGCTGTCGGGGCCTCTTATTTGAGCACTAGTTATTGTTTATCTTGAGAATTCATATGCAATGGATTAGATCTGCTTCACTATACAAAATAATAATATTTATTCCTGTCTTTGCACTCCCTTAGCAGATTATCTGTGATGAACATCACATTCTGTTTTGATACCTATTCAGTTATAAAAGTTGTTTTCTTTTACTTCTACATTTGCAGAGAGGTTTTCTAGGTTTGGAGTAACTTTTATTTTTAATTATATTTACTCAACAGCATTTATGCCATGAAAAGGGAAAATTCAAATGTTTCTCATTTGATGTAGACAAATGTTTCTCATTTGATGTAGACATCTTAAGTGTTATATAGTGAATGTAATTTAAAACTGTATCTCATTCGTGTTTAATTCTTAGATCTTGCTTTTAGTAAAAATGTTTTGCTGAAAAATACAAACGTTTTATATTACTTAAAATTGGGGCCTCCAACACTTCATAATTATTTTATGGAATTTAATAAATATTGCTAAAGGAGTTCATAAATTTCCTTTAAAAAGTCAGTTTTGATTTATAAAGGAAAATAACAATAGTTTCTTTTTTCGCCCTCAACTTGATTAGTGATATAACTTGTACTGTTTGGTAGTTTAATTGTGATGTTAAAATGCTGGTATTCTATCCTGGGTCAAGACAGAAAGCAGTGAAGCATAGAAAGGGAGAGAAGTTTCCACAAGGCAGCTATGCTCTATTGCTCATTGCATTTGACATGCTTCATGATGAGTGAGGGATACACAAAGTACTATTAAGGGAGAAGACCATCCCTCATATTGTCTTATGCCCAATTTCTGCCTCCAGAGAAAGAAGAAGTAAAAACTAAAAGGCAGAAATGAAATCCACAGGCAGACAGCCCGGTGCTACACCCTGGGCCTGGTAGTTAAAGATCAACCCCTGACCTAATTGGTTCTGTTATCTATAGATTACAGACATTGTATAGAAATGCACTGTGAAAATCCCTATCTTGTTCCTATCTAATTACTGGTGCACGCAGCCCCCAGTCATGTACCCCCTGCTTGCCCAATCAATCACGACCCTATCACATGCACCCCCTTAGAGTTGTGAACCCTTAAAAGGGACAGGAATTGCTCACTCGGAGGGCTCAGCTCTTGAGACAGGAGTCTTGCCGATGCCCCCGGCCGAATAAACCGCTTCCTTTAACTTGGTGTCTGAGGAGTTTTGTCTGCAGCTCGTCCTGCTACACTATATGTAACTTTACTGCAGCCAGACACAATTATATCAGTGAATATTTGAAATTACAGCTATTTACAAATAATTCACAAATTGACAATTACATGCACACAGATCTTTATGAAAACTGGAAAATTAATATGTATTAATATTTTTCCTAGCAATATTTGTCAAGATGAAATTATTCATTCTAATATTATTATTCCAATGTCTTTTTTCCTTCTCAAGCACATAATCTACTTTTCCTATTTTATATAATGAAAAAAGAAAATAAAGCAATTTGCTACCGAGTACTGTTTTTGCACATTAGACCAGAGTATTTTCTGTTTTGACATATTACTTAAAGGTTTGTCTTAATATTAAAATGAAAATTCTTGTTTTCTGGTCTAGAAAAGCAAACAGATAAAATCAAGCAAAGAGACATGGAACATAGATACTAGTAGTAGATACTAATAGTAGATAATACAACTTTGAAAACTAAGATGAAAGTTAACTTTGCACTATACTCTTCCAAACATTAATGTTTATAATCTTCTAGTAAAAATATAGGAATTTTTAAGAAAATGACTTATTTAATGTGACCTAAATTTAAAATTGCAATGCAATTCTGACACTATTATTCACTAAAATTATCAGGATAACTCTAGCTAGATTTAATCTTTCATGTGTGTTCAGACATGGGGAACTGGAAAAGTAATTAGCTTAATTTTGAAACTATACACAGGTCTTCAATGAGGTGATCTATCAACAGACTAATCTAGTACAATGTTGTTCAACCATGGAAACTTGAGGAGTTATTTAACCTCTTTGACATTCAAATTCCACAACTATTATTATAAAATCTGAAGACTAATTCTACTTTTCATTCTTCATCTCACAATGTTTGTTTGTTTGTTCATTTATTCATTTTTATTGTTTTATTTTTTCCCTGAATCAAATGAGATATTCCATGTAAAAACAGCTTGTAAAATGTAAATCACTGTATGGACATTGTTACATTTGCCCCCTTTTCAAGCTTCCTGGTGCATAAATGCCCAGTCTGTGCTTTCTTAGCCGGTATTTGAGATACTCAGTGCTCAGTAGTTCCAGAATTTTTCCAGGATTTCAGTGGCTCTAAGAGTTTGACAGGAGATATGACTTAAGAAAGAGAAATTCAGAAGAGTCTGCATTTCATTAATGCTGAAAGAAATCTACTTCAAAGAAATGTCAATTCTCCTTTTTGGCTCTACAATTGAAAGTTATTTCTAGACTTCTTAATTTGTCTATTATTTCTTTTGTTTGAAAAATCTTTAGATTTGTTTAAAGCCAAGGACAACACTCATATGCATGTGTTTGCACATTAGTACAAGGTAGGACATCACAGACATGAAACAGTAAAATTAAAATTAGAGACAGCACTCTCATCCACTCCATGAAATGGTTTTGTATTCTTTTAATATATATAGAGCAGAGCAATATGGAGATAAAACTTGCTATGTAAATCCTCAAATAAGTTTGAATAGAAACAATACTAAAGTGTCCATCCAAGTAAGTGTTGTCTACTGTGTTAGTTCAGGTGGCTATAACAAAATAACATAAACTGGGTCATCTATAAAGAACAGTTATATATTTCTCACAGTTCTGGAGTCTGGGAAGTCCAAGATCAAGGCACTGGCAAATTCACTATTGCCCTCTTTCTAGTTCATAGGTGGTCATCTTTTGACTGTGTCCTCACATGGCAGAAGGGCAGAACTCTGATCTCTCCATCCCTTTATAATATATAATATAATGGGAATTAATCCCATTCATGAAGGCTTCACTTTCTTGACCTCTAGTCAACTCCCAAAGGCCCTATCTCCTAACACCATCACATTGGGGGTTGGAGTTTCAACATATAAATTTTGGAGGAACATAAATTCAGGCTATAGTACCGATAGACATGTGGAGTGATGAGAGCCCTAAGCAATCCTGTTGTAACCCTGCCTTCAACAGTCGCCTCAGTAAAACTTAGAGTTTATGACATTTTTATTTGTGCAGATCTTAATCTTCTTAAGAAAGCATTGAGACAAATAACAGTAAGAATGTCAAAGGAAGTTATAATATATATAAAAAAGCATTATCTCAAAAAAGTATGAGATAAATGTAACAAAGAAATCAAAGACCACAAATTCATTGGCCATAAATTACTTTCTAATTATTTGCTTATTTTTCTTAAAGCAGGCAAGAGGAAACAGTAACACATGGCCACTTATGGGATTATTATCATCAGAAAGGGAAAAACATTGATTCCTTAGAGGATGTGAACTGTACCTTGCATATCTCTTCTAAAAGCAATATGAACTTAAATCTTCACCTGAGGCTCTGTAAAAAAAGCACAGAGTGATACTTTTTTCTGCAGTGTGCATGCAGATAATGAAATCACAGACTTCAAATGGCTGGACAATTTAACAACTTTAGACAACAACCAAGTGTTGAACGCTAAAGTAAAGCTCAGTGAGCTTATGTCTATGTGGTTTGGCTCTCAAGGACAGACAAAAGATCACCTAGAAGAGTGGCTGTGTTAAATATCATCTAAAGCATTTAACACAGATAATTTCTCCAATTCAGTATATTTATGGGGACTGACAAATAACATAGAAAAGCGTATTCTCAGATGACAGACTAGAGCACTGACTCTGAAATGCTGATGGAAGGTGCATTCAGATGCATTAAAATTCAGACAATGAACAGACATAATTAGAAATTTCTCTAGAGTTGATGGTCGCTTTAATTTAGACCATAGGTGGTTCAAAGTAGTTGCTAAAGATCATGAAGAAGTCAAGCTTTAAGTACAGATTTCTTTTTACATGCAAAATTAATCAGATTTTCATCATCAAATGACCAGTGAAGTCATTTTACTATATGAATATTTCTTCTTGCTAACTCAAATTTCAAGATACATATTGATGTTATATTCTATGAATAATATAATCATTCTCTATACCAGGCTTGTAATTCTTTTTTTTCTTATATCACTAAATGTAAAGTATTAATGTGGCTGTCAGACAAGAAATATTTAAAATATTGTTGTTTTATTAGCTATCATAAAGTATAAGTATCAGTTAAAAACAACTTACATATAATTTATTGAATTCGATTACAGGTCCTGCCTACTCCTTAGACAATGAGAAAATGAAGTAACTTTAATAAATACAGGAATGACATGACCTGAAATTTAAAAGTGCCACACTGTGGGAGGGTCTATTAAAACATCAGTTGTCCTTCTCCCTAGATTGTATTTCCCAACATCCCTTCCAGTTCAGTGTGGCCATGCAACTGAGTTATTTTCAAGTAGAGGCAAATGAATGTAACCTATGAGACTTTTAGACGCATAAAACAACTTTCCACCCATGGTCTTCTATACTCTTTGCCTCTGCTACATGAAGGTTGATGAAAAGGAAATTCTTCCAGGAGACATGCTGAAGGTGTATTGTCACTGACATTTTACTATTGAATTAATACATAGAACAGAGCACTTCCTCCAACCTGTACATTCCTTGATCTGGATACTTGATTGAGAATAAGTTTATAGTCTAGAAACATTACACATTGAGGTGTGTATTTGTTAGTAATGTTAGCCTGTTCACGTCATTTAACTTTGTCCTACACAAGAGATCTTGCTTCTACTGAGAAACATACTTCTTTGTATTTCTATATATTTGTGAAAGCTGGTCTCTAACATTGTATTTACACATGGATTAGTTTGATGGTAGCTTGTATTCTCCAAATTCTTTGAATTCCACATCATGATCCCGCCACTCTGGTCTTCTTCCGGTTTCTCGAATACATCATACACATTTCTGCTTTAGAACTCGTGTACGTAATTTTTTCTTCTGCCATATTCCCCTTTCTTTCCTTCCTTCTATGCCTGACTCCTCATCTTTTAGGTGTTAGTTCAAAGGCCATCATATCTGAGATCTTCCTTGGCTCACATGAATATAGAACATCTATTGCTTGACTCCCTCTGTTGCGTTATTGTGTTTATCATTATTAGAATGAATGTTGCTGCTGTACTTTTCAGCCATATTTGTATGAGTGTGTACGTGTATTTGTTTCTCTCTCTGCTCCAAATCTAGTCTCTAATATGACAAGAACTATGTCTCTTTTATTCAGCAACTTTTCTTCAGTGTCAAGGATAGATAATTCCAGGTACATATCAGGAGTTTGATAAATATGTTTTCAACTCAATATGAACACTGCTTTTTCAGATAGACCAATAGGTAAATAATTAGATACCTAAAGCCAGTAGGCTCTTAACAGATTTTAGTAATGGCAGTTTATTTTCAAGTATTATTGAGCAAAATAATTTATCTACCATAGAGCTGAATTACAAGGTTAGGTGAAGCAAATATTGACTGTGGTTAAAATTCCATAAAAGTTTTGTGTGTACCTATTTAACATTTTATAAAAATTGAAATGAATCTATAGTGTTTTACATAAACCATAACCCCTAAGTTAATGAAGAGTTTACTGCTTCTGGAGAAAGTAATTAAGTAAATGTGAATTATTCATTGATTTTGTTACAAAATTCAATAAACTTTTAAATATAGTATTGTTAAATCAAGTTAATGGAAATATAAAAACCATGTTTAACTTATTTAAAAATTAAAGTCATGAGGCTTCGTATTCAAACCTGATAAATTAAACATGTGCTAATTAGGAAAACATATAGAGCTGCATTCAATATATATTATATATTTTTGCATAAATGGTTTATAGAATGAATGAATGTGGAGTTGTTGAGCATGAAAAAACAAATCTGATTAATTTTTAATTGATGTCTGCATTCACTATATAGTATATTTTAGGTTATATTATTTACAAGATAAATGCATTTTTAATTATAAGCATATATTTAGAAAACCAATTAAGAAGACTGTATGTTAAGAATAAAAAATGTATATATTTGTATGTATATATAGTATGGTTTTTTGTTTGCTTATTTCTTGAGACAAGGTCTCACTCTGTTGCCCAGGCTGAAGTGCAGTGGCCCGATCACGGCTCACTGTAGCCTCAACTCCTGGGCTCAAGTGATCCTCCTACCTGAGCCTCCAAAGTAGCTAGAACCACAGGAGTGCACATGTTTCTGTATATTTGTATATTTTGTTGAGACGAGGTTTTGCCATGTTGCCCAGGTTGGTCTTGAATTCCTGTGGCTCAAGTGATCCACTTGCCTTAGCCAGTCAAAGTGTTAGGATTACAGATGTGAGCCACTACTTCCAGCCAAAATATTTTTAAAAGATCAAAAAATGACCATATAATATGTTTTAAAAAGTAAAGTAATAATTAAATGTTGTCATTTGAGATAGTTTTTTTTTTTTTTTTCAACAATACAGGAAATCAAGACACACACTACAATACCATGGTTTATATGGGAGGATGATTTACCATCTCCCATCTTTACATCTACCTATGTATGTATACATTTCCTATTTATACATTTAAAACAATCAATTTCATATTTATTTCTTCTCAAATTGAAATCAGTACTAGAAAAAAATGTAAGTAAAAAAGCAGGTCTCTAATACCAAGGAAATTATAGGTAATTTAATGAAACTAATGAATAAACAGATGAATCACAGATAAGCATGCATGATTAATAAAATAACATGGTATTTACATGTTATTGATAATACGAATAATGTAGATCAATAAATTTGCTCCCTTTGGATAAATGAAAAAAATATACGTAGAAAAATTGGTATGATCTTGTCAATAAAAATGTAGTATAAGTCTCTCAGAAAGAAAACGTCATCAGAGATATTTCTCCCTTTTAAAAGGAACAACACTTCAATTAAGAAAAGCTATTATGAAGCACATTTTTTGAACTTAGAAGTATTTTCTTTATTCAGGTAAATTATTTAACTTTCTTCTATGAGTTGAAAGGGGAATTTATTACTGAACAGAAAACCTTATTTCACTAATCAGTTTAAGAAATTTTCTTTATGAGATTAAACTTTTAAGCTCTTTATCAGAAAAGATATATTTTTCTATTTCTATTGCTGTTATTAGTTTCCATTCAATAGAAATAAATATGAACTCTGGTTGACTAGTTTTATTACAGAGATTGACTTGTCTAAATGGTAAATATTTATATTTTTATGAGTGTCAAGCTCATAAAATGAATTTTAATAATTTGTGAACACCAAAAACCATAAAAATATAGTAAACAGTGACAGTTTATAAATATAAACACTTACTCATTTCACATACGAGAGGACTTGAAATAATTTTTTTCTACATGTTAGTACTTTAAATTGAATTCATTTCCCACAGACATTATAAAAACCCCAAAATGATTTATGGAATTTAAAACAGCAGCCCCTCTCTTCTATTCCTTCTGCATTGTTAAAAATAAAAAGTCTTAGGAGACTGAGGCAGGAGAATCGTTTGAACCCCAAAGGTTGAACCTAGAAAATGATGTAGCTCAAGTGATCTAACCTTGAATGATGAGTCTATTATTTTAAATGAATTTGACTTGCATTCATTCCTTCTTGTGAATAAAATGCACAGTACCAGTATGTCTCAGAATTGTGCCTCATATTATTTATTTATGTATTTATGTATTTATGTATTTATTGAGACAGAGCCTCACTTTGTTGCCCTGGCTAGAGTGCAGTGGCGCCATCTTGGCTCACTGCAACTTCTGCCTCCTGGGTTCAAGCGATTCTCCTGCTTCAGCCTCACGAGTAGCAGGGATTACTGGTGCATGCCATCACAACCGGCTAGTTTTTATATTTTTAGTAGAGAGGGGGGTTTCAGCATGTTGTCCAGGCTTGTCTGGAACTCCTGACCTCAGGTGATCCACTCGCCTTGGTCTCCCAAAGTGCTGGGTTTATAGGCGTGAGCTACCGCACACATCCTCATATCTTATTATTGACTCTATATTTTCCAGCCTTCCTACATGTGCTTTGTTGGCTCACTACATGGTTTTAATATCATCTTAATGTATACTAAGTACCATCACTCTACAGCCAAACATAGCATACCTATCTATATGTTCCCAAAGTCTTGCAGGTAGGAACTGTACACCTTACTCAGCAAAGGCTGTAATATGCCCCAGAAACTACTGAGCCATAGACTCTTTATATTTTCTGCTAGTCTCAGAATTGCATTCATATACTGTGTGTTGCACAATGCCCATTGTAATGTGGTATTAACCCTTTGAGATAGCTCGTTGCTTTATGTGTAACTTCCCATCACACATATGTATCTGAAAACTGACTAGAGAGTATGAACCCCATTGGACAATGCATTTATATACCACACTAAATATTTATTTTCAGAAGTGCTTGAGGATATTTTCCTTCAGCTCAAACTTGTGTGAAATTTGCATATCCTCAAAACTAACCTGTCCCAACTGTAAATGACAAAGCTAAATCCTTGTCAAGCCAAAAGAAGGATGATAGGATTTGGGATAAAATCAAAATTAACACATTAATAATAAATAGGTTATTTCTAAAGCATGATTCATAAGATGTTTTATGTTTCTAAACATAACAAAAATTTACTTCTGTTCTTCAGTTGTTCTTTTACAATACACATGAAATTTTAAAGTGGAATCATTAAAAACAAGTAAACAAAACACTCTGTAAGATGCAATTAGTAAAATATAAAAAAATAATTAATTAGGACAATGACATATAACAGCAAGACTTACAAAGATGACAAAAGTTATCTTTGATAGACAAGGTAATTTTTATATGATACGCACATCACTGGCTGTTGAGAAACAGATGTAAAGTACATGTATAGAAACACAATTTATTTTCTTTTTATGAATCTCATAGCTATATACCTTGTCAATTTTTCTTAATAATGAACCTGCAAATTTGGGCGAGGGGTTTCTCTATGACAATCCATCATGATATCTTTGGAAACAGTGTGTTTTTATTACTTTTTTCAATCTTCTAGAATTAATTTATTTTGAAAGTTTTAGTGTGCTTGTTAGAATTACCAAGACAATGTGAAAGATAAGCTTTGATTGCAGAGATCCTTGCATTATTCCTAATTTTAAAAGAATTTTCCCAACATTTCCTTATTGATTGATGTTATGCAGTAAGATATTTGCAGGTAATCCTTATCAAGACAAAGAAATTCTCTTTGTTTTTTAGTTTTTTAAGATGGCTTTTATATTATGAAGACATATCAGGCTTGAAGAATACTTATTCTGAATCCATCTATCCTGTATTCTCTTTATTATCTTCACTCCGTTAATGTACTGAATAGTTTTTTAATAGATTTTGTTTGCTCACCTCTCATTGCCAATTCCCAGGATATATCAACTTTTCATGTTGAATTACCATTTAATATACTGCTAGAGTTGGACATTAATAGTTTGAAAAATATTGGGAGCTTTGTTGATGAAGAAATTCACTATACCTATCTGATAATATTCCCATCATCTTTTGGTAGGTAGGTGACATGGCTTCACCAAATGAGATAGAAGATATTCCTTTATAAATTTCTTTAAAGTATTTGGAGACCATTAGAATGATATACTCTAGGAAAGCCTTATAGACCTTTATATTGTCAATCACTGGGTCTGGTGTTTCTCTTGTAGTTTGATAAGAAATATTTTAATTACTTCAATTTTATAGGGGTATTCAGATTTTTGTGATTCAGATGCAGGTTATATTTTTTCTAAGAATTCTGGTATTCCAGCAAAATCTTCAAGTTATTACTATAATAAAGTACTCTCATTTTTAATGCAGTTATTTTTGCTCTAGCATTACTAATATTATTTTTACATGTGTCTGTTTTTTTTTTTTTTCTTGATCAATCTGGCTAGAGATTTTTCTCTCTTATTTTATCTTTTTTCAAAAAACAAACTTTGCACTTATTGTTTTCCCCATGTTATGCTATTTTTTCCATTTTCACTGTTGTCTAATATTATCTGTACTATCTCTTTTACACATTGTCTTTCTGGGCTGAATATTTTCAATGTCTTTAGGTTTATCATTCAGTATAATAATTATTTATTTAAAAATAAAATATTAAAGTATAATAAATGTATTTTTTCTAGAAATTTAGTTCTTAATTATTATTTGTCTTTTTATGCCTAATTGTCCTTGTCAATTGGTGAATTGTGTGATGGTATTCTGTATTTTGTTTAAATTACATACAGAGTTGTATATGCTGTATCTGTAGCTAGAGCTCCTGGGGAGTCTCAATATTATTTTCATTATTTTTTTCTATTTTATTCTTATTTATTTATTTATTTATTTATTTATTTAATCTTTTACTTTAAGTTGAGGGTACAAGTGGAGGTTTGTTACGTAGGAAAATTTGTCTCATATGATTTTGTTGTACAGATTATTTAATCATCCAGTTATCAAGCCTAGTACCCATTAGTTATTTTTCCTGATCCTCTCCATCCTCCCACCTCCACCCTCTGAAACGCCCCAGTGCATGTTGTTCCCGCAGTGTGTCCATGTGTTCTCATCATTTAGCTCTGACAAGAGAATGTGGCAATTCTTCAAACACCTAAAGACAGAAATAGCATTCAACCCAGCAATCCCATTACTGGGTATATACCCAGTAGAACATAAATTATTTTGTTTTAAAACATATGCACCTGCATGTTCATTACAGCACTATTTATAATACCAAAGGCAGTGAATCAACCTAACTATCCATCAATAGTATTTTCATTAATTCTAAATCACAGGGATTTTGCTTTCTCATGTGTTTTGTCATATCAACTAGCCTGTATTAGTAAGTCTATACATTTATTCTTTTAAACCATAAACAAGTCATATTATGCACATGTTACAGTCTGTCAAGATCATCTTCAACTATGAGTTTCTCTTGCAGAGTACTAAAGTTTTTGACATCTGGATTTTGATAAAAATGAACAGCAAGAGTAAGGGCTACGGCATTTGAAGAATAACATCAGTTCCTTCATCTTATTTTGTTGTTTATGGTAACTCATGAAATTTGCTCTTCATAAATTACCTCAGACTTTTCAGAGTTGATAGCAAAGCACTATTCCTCTAAGAAAGGCCAATAGGGATCCTATATGTGAGTGTGTGAGGAGACTTAAATATAAGAGTGTTAATAAATGTCCAGAGTTATTATTTGAAAACCATAGGAATTATTAAATATCTATATGATTTTCTATAATCACATATTAGAAAGAAGGCTAATAATTCACCTATTAATTTTATAACTTTTATCAGTTTTATTTTTAGAAGAAAATAAATATTTATTTATATGCATCACATTTATTCTGCTATTTCATCTCTACTTGGCAATATTTGGTATTTATTTATTTATTACTTATGAGGGTGACAGTCATGTCCCAGTGGAGATACACAGTGAAATAAAACATTATCCTCTGAGGCTCTCCTGGTGTGAAATTCTGACCTCAAACTATCTATTCAAATAGGCAACTGCTACAACTGGAATGACTAGATAAATTCACAAGAGAATAAATCTTGTTTCAGGTCAAAGAACAGAAAAAATATTTAAAGAAAAGAACTAACCTTCATTATATAGGTGCAAACAGGTGATATTTGTTGAGTGTGTTTGTGTGTGTGTGTGTGTGTGTGTAACTTCAGGATGAATAAGGCAGATGAAATATTTAAATGTAGACATGTTGAAAGCTGATATAATTTATTCCAGTGAAATAACAGATTGTTAACATAATGCAATTATTTCTTTCAGTAAAATATTTATTAAAATATATCATCTTCTAATATGATTAGTGTATTTCCTCAAGGTTAACTCTGTATTGGAACATTTCAAAATATAACTTTGACTAATTTAATTGGAGCAGAAGAACAGTGCGTGCACCTACATTAAATTGACATTAAATGGAAATAGCAAGAGCAATGCCTAATAGTATGTGCCTCTAATCCACTGAAGGCCTGACCCTAATGGCCAAAAGCACTTCAATTAAGTTTCATTGCTCTTCATTACATTTTCTCAATATATGTGTCTGATGTGATTGTTTTGGCTCTCACAAGACACAGGAACTTTTGATAAGGGCTAGGGGTAACTTTGTTTTTTATGTAATTTAATTCTAATGGGAAATGTCTCTACGGTTTTTAGAGTTCCACTATTCAGTGGTATTTTATCTTTCTCTTTGGGTTATTACTGCTTTCTAATCTTGCTTAGAATATGTAATTAATTTAATTGTTTTTTTTCTCTCTATGCTCTATGTCCTTCTATAATACAGGATTGCACAGATTGCCTTTTTGTGACAAAAACGGAGGAAGAAAAATAGCAGCAACCAAGATTATTATTATACTTAAATGGTTTCTCATGCTTTATGAAGATCTTTATGTAAAAATATTAAGCAGTCCATTTAACAGAGAAGTATGTTTGTTTCACATGTATCAGAAAATGTGAGTCTTAATTAAAATGGATCCTGACGTCAAATGCTATTGATGAGAAGTTATTATTCTATATGTTATATTTTATATCAGTGTAATGTGATAGGAAGTTTTAAAAGACCTTATGTGTTTCTGCCAGATAGTGATACAGTGATAAAATATCAGGAGTTAAAAAAAAAAACAAAAAACCAAATGAATGGTTCATATGAATGATGACACTAAAAAGAAAAAAAAAATCAGACCCTCAGAACGAAGGTATATCTTGATAAGCAAAGCTGTTAGATGTTATGTGGCAATATCAGATGTCAGGAGACAGAAAGAAAATATTGGTTGCTTCCAAGGGATCTAATATAATGAACATAGTTGATCATGGTCCCTCGGTTATAGAATCAAGTTGGTAAGACTCTACTAGTGAGTAGAAGTTAGGGGGATCAAGATTTGTTAAGAAAATCTTATGTATTGTTTAGCAAACTATATGTAGAAGAAACTATCAGAGACATAGAGAATTACACAATATTTATAGGTAGACATAAAACTGAATAAAACTTCATGTAATTGTTGTTATATATACTACTTAGTTTTTCACCAACTAATTTCTTTTAATATTTTATAAAATTATGTTTTTTTAATTCATTTATATTGATATACATAGTTCTAGTTTAGTCACAAAGTTTCAGAGTGCATACATATGAAGTAAAACATAAAGAATGTAAAGGGGTAATAAATATAAATTCAGAATTATAAATATCTCTGTGTGAAAGAAAAATACAATCAGTAAAAGTTTGTAGGAATGATTCAACTCTGTTTTAAGTTTTATTTGTTAATAGTGGAGACAGAGAATATTTTAGATTCTTTATTCATTTTATATTCCTGAAATAGCTCAAAATAAATTTAAGCTTTCTCCAAAATGTCTATCAATGTAATTTATAAATTAATGGCAATGCTATACATCATAGTCCATAAAGATAAGAATATATCATGAACATTATAAGGTAGAATTTGAGAAGGAACTGATAGTAGAAGTGAGTATTGAGTATTATTTTTTCCTTCTATCGTGATCTGAGCCCAAATCTCTTTCCACAACAAAATGATCTTCAACTAAAATTTCACATTAATGGATCTTAAATAAGCATTAGTGTAGTATATAGACTTAATTCTTACACCAAAGCTTATTTCACAGTCTCTTATGGTTTTTTCAAGTGCACATATGTTTATTTGTGTAGTCCTTGCAAATCCAAGTGTTTAATGACTATATGTAGATAAGTGTGTGCATGTAAACATACATACTTACACATTAAGTTCTATGTCTGTTTAATTTATATCTCCTTCTAAAATATCCATCATTACCTATTGTTTTAAGACAATTATCTTCAGTAAATAGAAACACACAGAATAGAATGTCTTTATGTTTTATTGTCCCTGTGAAGACAATAGCATATGAGGTGGCTTTAATATTAGAATATAATACAATTTTTTTTACTTAGTTGGCAGATTGTAAAGACAATTTATTGTATGGTGGAAACAGCATTTAATCTTAATGAAATCAACGTGGAATTTCTTCTTCCATTATCCATGGCAGTTTGGAAAATTGTATTCAATTTTCTGTTTTTTTATATTTTGAAGCTATGCAAGAAACACTTGAAACTATAATTTTGAAATTCCTTCATGGTGTGAAAATTTTATGGTCATTTATCACTAAAGATGATGGGAAATAAAAAGCATAGAGCTAATAGGACGTATAAAGATATACTTAGAATGTAGAATTAAGGTAACATTTTTAATCATCTCTGCTATTCCTACTTATATCATTATTGAATTGAAATTCATGCACTTTATATGCAAAGCTACATTTTTTAAATTAAAATCAAATAAATATACTGTCAAACTCCAACCTCCCAATTTAACATTTGCATGTTTTCTTGATTTTAAATTGTATGATTGAAGGAAACAGAAATGCTTTTATTTTGAAATTTGAGAAACACCATTTAAATAAATTTTACATCTGCCAATTTGCAGTTACATAATCAGAGTTAATTAAATCAATTAAGAGGTACACTGTAAATAAGAGGTGCCTTTATTAAAACCTAGCCTAAATGGAAGAAACAGTTATATATTAGTGTGAAAACCATAGAGAAAATAAATCCATCAGTCCAGGAACTACCTAAGTTAAACTTACTATATTATCAAAAATTTATTCTGCCCTCTTCATAACATTACAGGTGTATGTGGGTACAATTTCTGAATGTTTAGTATTTTCAAAGTTTCTGGGAAAAAAAAATGCACTTAATTGAAAACAGTAAGAAATTTACCATCTGTTTACAGAGCAGCCATATCAAAGCAAAGTGTTGCTCTGTGGTATACGTCCAAATCCCTAAATGAAATGCACAAGGCACACATGCTCGCAAACGTGGTTTAAAATAAGAATCCGGCCGGGTGCAGTGGCTCATGCCTGTAATCCCAGCACTTTGGGAGGCTGAGGTGGGTGGATCATCTGAGGTCAGGAGTTCGAGATCAACCTGGCCAACATAATGTAACCCCGTCTCTATGAAAAAAAAAAAAAAATTGCCAGGCGTGGTGGTGGGTGCCTGTAATCCCAGCTACTTGGTAGGCTGAGGCAGGAGAATTGCTTGAATCCGGGAGGTGGAGGTTGCGATGAGCCGAGATCGCGCCATTGCACTCCAGGCTGGGCAACAAAAGTGAAACTCTATCTCAGAAGAAACAAAAACAGAGCAAAACAAAACAAAATAAGAAGCCAATTAGTGTGCTCAACATCTCCAAACCTGGTCTGCATGCACATTACTTATAAATAAAGAAGCTGTGGTTTCAAAGACTTAAAAGTGATAATTAAGGGTAATAGCACATGCTTTTGTTAATAATAAGCATGTTACATAACCACTGACAACTTTTAAGGATCAAAACTCTTCAACGCATTAACTAGAGGTTGGATTTACAATATTTTTCCCTAATTTTAATACTTTATTAAAGTTACTCAGCCTCTTATTTATCTCTATCTAGAGTTATTGAAATGATTAAACTTACTTAAAGCACTGAGTTAATTGTATAAGCAAATATTGTAATCTCAATAAATGATTTCTATCATTTTGTATAATTCTTATTATTATATCATATGATATATTCTGGTTTACGTCATTCATATCATTTAGCAAAAGTAATCAACTATTAAAATTCAGTGAAACTGAAATCTGTGTCAGGCACTCAGCTAAACTCATTTAAACCTTGAAAACGACCTGATGAAATACGCATTATTATTTTTCCCATCTCAAAGGAGAAGAAATTAAATTTTAGAGATTGTGAGTAAATTTTTCAGGGCCCTGCAGTTAGTAAGCATTGAACCTGCAGTTAAATCCTGAATCTGACAGATCTTAAGTCTTGTTCTCAGAAGGGTTAAATATATTGCCACATAGGTAGAAAATCACTTCAGAAAGTAAGTCATTGAAAAGATCAGTGTTAAACTAATTATTATTTTTTTAGAGGAGCCCTCCCTTATCCAAAAGGGATAAGTTTTGTGACCCCCCAGTGGATACCTTAAACCACAGATAGTACTGAACCTAATTGTTGTCAACAGGAGTGTGTTTATTTTCATGTCTTCCACTCCTTCCATGCCTTTTCCTTCTTAACTAGGAATTTATTATACACTTTGGCCATAACTTTTGCAGTTTGAGGTGAATCAGCAAAACTAACAAAAAATTATTTCTTCTTCTTCACAGTTTCACAAATATGTTCTTACCATATATCATAGCAACCTCAGGATATGACCCATTTTACTTAATGGAAATCTTTTATGACTTGTCTTTGATATATCTGAATTGTCAGCACCACTATGCATACACTTTTAGGATATTATTAAGTAAAATAAGAGTTACTTGAACATAAACACTGTGATACCATGTCAGTTGATCTAATGACTGAGTGACTAACATGTAGGTAGCAAATACACTGAGATTATGATAGAGAAAGGGAGGACTGACATTCCTGGAGGGATGAGTGAGATGGTGTGAGATTTCAAAACACTACTTAGAATGGAGTGCAATATAAAACTTATGAATTGTTTATTTCTGGAACTTTCCATTTAATATTTTTGGACTGCTGTTGACCACAGGTAACTGAGGAAATAGAAAGCAAGTGTGTCTAGGTTTTAAAATTTCTATTGGGTGGCATCTTCACCAAATGAGAGCTTAAAACTCTTGTCCACCTCTCTACCCCTTCCAATTTTCTCAGCTGTTGAGTTTACAACCATACAAGTGAATCTCCTCAAGAGTCCAAAGCTAGTGTTAAACCCTTATGAGCTCAAAACTCAACTTTCACTTATCCTTTGGAATTTTCTATCTTTCTCTAGAATCCTTAGCTCTGCATACCACTGCAAATTCAACTTAGCTTTCCACTTCTGAGGTTCCTTAAAATAACAGAATTATGCTTATCCAGTGTTTACTTCTCCATATTAGACAAGAATCAAATTGACCTTCAAGTGTGATGGAATGAGCACAGTTATCACTGAGAGGTTTTAGTGTAAATATATACCTGGATCAAATTTTAATATAGTGAATCCAACTGAAATGAATAGAAATTAAATATTTTATTAAAATACATCAACATTCTATTACACATTCCCTTCCTCAATACTGTACTAAACATTTCAGATTGTTAAAGATCAAAGTCAATTATATCATTATGTATTACATTTCCCTGGAATAAAAATACTTTTTAACATCCAAGCATTTGAAAGAAATAAATTAATGCCATTCTGTTTGACATTATGCTTATGTTTTCAATTTATACTTGGAAGTTTGAAAACAGAGAAATAAATTGTGTGGCTGCTTCACATTAGTGTGAAAACTCCTCTGACACTGTAAAAATAACAACAGCATTAAGTTACTTAAATAATTTGTGGTGCTTGAAGAAAGCTCATTAGCACCTTGTAAATTTTCACATAGCCTGTGTTATAACTTCATTTCCAGAGGAGTTATCATAGCACAAAAACAAATCTCATGTGCAATTAATAACTGAAAGATTCACTGAATGATTTTGAATAGAAGACTCTACATAATAAAGAATAAATTTTCAACTTAGTGTGTAGGGCTGAAACATTAATAAGAGTCATGCTAGTAGAAATTTTTCTTTTGTTTTTACCTACCCACCCACTTAGAAGATTAGTTCTATATCACAGATTCTACAGTTTAGTAGATCATTCATTTTGTTGGAAAGTAATGTCAGGTAATTTTACAGTTTGAGATAATTTTTTTTTCAAAAGTTCAATGCACTATTTTCCTGAAAATATGTTCTTTATTAGTTTATTCTTCAACATAAACAATAAAAAAATACATTAGAATTCAATATGTGCCATCACATAGTATTCTGCTCTAAAACTCAACAGATAAACAAACCTTCAGGGACAAGGGGGATCTTCATTTTCACTCATGTAATTGAGGCTTAGCTAACTTCTGCCGCGGAGATCAGGATCCACAGTTGCCACCAAGCGATGATGTGTGTCCAGTTCTAAAGAAGATCCTTAGGGATTACTAAAGAGAAAATAGAATTTATTCCTACTACAATTACCACTTTTCCACAATAGTAGCTCTCCAGCTCTTATCCCCAAACTTTATGCAACAATGACTGGGGACAGAGAAAGTGTTGAGAGTTGAGAGTTGAGAGTCACTGAGATAGTCTTTGTAAGATTTTTTGGAAACATACTGTAAAGACTACTCACAGGCAGACAGGTGAGGGGCCCTCAGAAGAGTAATTCAAGCAAAATAGAGGTATTGGGATATCAGCCCCTTGCTGAAAGCGAGCTGAACTGTAGAATCTGCAGGATTACCCTCCCACCACTTTCTCTGCTGAGACTTGCCTGGTGAGAGTAATCTTCAAGGAACATGTCCTGTTTATGGAGTTGGAGTGCATATGAGGAAAAAAGACCACTGATCTGTAATACATTTTAGTTCTAAAAGCACTCTGTAATAAAATAAGCTCTGTGGAGTATACAAGAAAATATCAACTTGACCTCTGATTAAAATTTTGTAAATAGAAATTAAAAATTATTAATCATGATTAAAAATCGAAGAAAAGTTAAGTAAAACACATATATATTATGACGAATATATGCATTTTACATATGTAAATATATAATTAATATAATAAAATATATTGAGTATATTATATATGTAAATAAATAAAGATATAAGTAATACACATATGTGATTTCAAAGGCAAGCCATGCAGTTGAAGAAGATATTTGGAACACACAAAAGCTGTAGAAGTTTGTTCTCAGAATATATTTTAAAAACATACAATTGAATTTTTTAAGAGTTCAATAGGAATAAATGAACACATTTTTAAGAGAATTATATTTGCATAAACTGTTCCAGTTTTCACCAAAAGAGACAAAGAGAGTAAAAACAAAGTCACTTTCTGAGTGGGCTGTAGGTTATATTCAGCTGAGGTATTTTCAATAAAGAATTCATAAATCGAGAGGGCAGAGAAAAGAATCATGGAGAATCAGTCCATGGTAAGTGTATGACTGAGTCTCAAACAAGAAAATTTTCAACTGGCCTGTCATAATTTCAAAAATATTGAGAAACAGTGATTTCTGTGTTCTTCCCAACAGACACCCTTCTTTGGAAAGGAATGTGTGTAGCAGTACCCTAGAACCGCCTCACTGTGTTCGCTGTGTGCATGTAAATAGGAAGCAGATAAGCTGTTTCTTTAACTCACAGATCTTCAGAATGAGAGGAACTTCTTGAGAAGTTGCTCATAAAACTTAATTTGGATAATAAGTTATTATAATTTTAATAAGATGAGACATGTCACGGCCTGGGAGGAGGGCAAGTGTATTTTGCATGTGGGGGTAGCGGGAATCATTGGTGGCCAGAGGACACACTGTGCTAGCTGGCTACTGAGACAGCCCCAAGTGATTTCTG
The DNA here is from genome assembly GCF_049350105.2 of Macaca mulatta. Classification (NCBI taxonomy): domain Eukaryota; kingdom Metazoa; phylum Chordata; class Mammalia; order Primates; family Cercopithecidae; genus Macaca; species Macaca mulatta. Next base: position 144,637,479 of record NC_133410.1, on the reverse strand, counting down.
TTTCCAGGCATTCAGCGAGCTTGTGAAGTTCCCACCATAATTATTAGGGCTGACTTGTGTGGCCACAAGGATATTGCAGAAATGACAGAAAGTGATGACTTCTCATATTATTCTGAAAATCTTGAATTATTTTTATAATACAATAGAATGAGGGTATATGAAGGGAAGATTTGAATAATTCTTTGGCTATAGCAGTACTGTGAAATTTTACTTTTCTCACTGTCATGATACATACTCAACACAAAAGGGAATGTTCTGAAAGCAGTCACTTGAAAGCTCAATACTTATATATTGAGGCTCGTAGGATAAAGTAAATTGGTGTCTAAGTCACAGATAATAATCAAAATCATAAGATATTAACAAAATAGGGTTGTAGTTTAGGAGGTACCTACCTTTTCATTCAGAGCAAAGATGGCAAGCTTTTCCCATGTAATAGATGTAGGTGATAACACACAAAAATATTCATTGTAGTATATATTAGAACCTCTCCAATAAAGCCTTCTCAATGTGAACAAATCATAATAGATAGAAGCTGAGGTATGTCTGGATTCTACAGGCTGGTGAGTTAATGAGTGACCAGCAAAAATAGAGATGCATTTATCTCCATCAAAAAACAGTGATCAATAATGCCAGCAATGTGGAATAGCTTGTGCAGCAGAAACATGTCTATGAGAGACAAACTGAAATACTCCCTAAGTCCAGCAAGTACTGATACTAGAGCTGCGCCACCAGTTTGTGGCAGTATCAGCCAGGAAGGAATTAATTGGCTCAGTTCCTATTCTTCTTCCTGTAGGCCAACCAAGGAATGGTCAGAAGCTTTGATTAAATAGCTGCAGTAAGTAAGAACAAGAAAGAAGCCGACTAAATAACCTTCTCTGGAGGCAGACTTCTTCCCTATAATATGCATGATTTGGGTGAGAAACAGAGACTACATTTTAAATCAAATTTAGAATTCTTAACATTTTAATTCTGTAATCATTTTTCAACATAGCCATAGTTTGTGCGTTCTCTACATGAACTCAAATATTGTACTTGGAGATTCATTGGAAATCTGATATTTCAAACATAGAGATTTCCTTACTTCATGGCCATCTCCCATTTCTTCTCCCAGAGTTCAATTCACCACAGAACTACAAGCATTTCTGTTTCTTTGGCAAAAATATAAGAGAAAGTATAATTTAAGTTTATTTTTCAGGCATATCAACTCAGGAAACAAGACTTTGGGTGTGAGTTGTTTTTTTTTTTTTTTAATCCATTTGGTTCTTTAGGCTACATACCCTGATGAATTTGCACTGGCTATACCAACGTGAATTAAGTAAGTTTCATATTACATGAAACAAATGTAAAATACAATTGCCTGATGTTCATGTTGGCCATTTAAACTATTTAAAAAACTGTGAGTCCAAGATGAGAAACAGCATGGTTTGTAAGGACTTTACATATATTGGGACATTAATCTTCGTAGGGTCGTCCTAGTGTAGGGGGTACTGTTAACCATTCTGTGTTGAGGCAGTTGAGGCACAGAGAGTTAAAGTAACTAAAAAATCTCACAGATAAGAAGAGACAGAGGTCAACTATACACACATGCAGCAATGCTCTATAGGCTATGTCCCTATCCACCACATTGCACTACCTGTGATTCAAAAATGCTAGTTGCAAGTTTTCTTTTTGACCAAGCCATATCTAAAAGAGAAGATAAAAGCAAGAAATTTTTCAGACCAAGGTAATTATAATAATCAAAATCATGCAAGTATATTGTTGTTTTATTTCTCAATTTAATATTTTTAAAATATACATACACTTTCAAATTACTTATAAATAATATATCTTTAATAGTCTCCCTTTTATAACATATATTTTTGACATCTTCCTTTTATATACACAGTCTTTTATATTCGTATGATATCTTTGTTCATTTGAGATGAGTGCATTTCTTATGAGTGGATGGAGGCTTAGAAGTATCCTTCTTAGAGTTACATCACGCAAAATTTTCTCTCTATAAGAAAAGAATAACTGATTAAATCTTAAATAGAATCTTAATATTAAAAACTAAGGTAGGCCTTTGCTCTCATGAGAATATAAGTTTTAAATTTTTTGAAAGAAAGAAAATAACTTTGTTACTGATTTGGTTCATTAAAAAAAATCTTTAGTATCAATTATGTGTAATGTAGAAGATGAAAGGGAAAGAGTGTATCTGGTCATTATACCATCAGGTTAGCAAATTTGATGTTCCCAATATGCCTCTTTCTACATTTTTATTAAAATGTTCATAATGTCACTAGATAGCATAGACAAGGGAAATCCATAGTAAAAGGATTACTAACGACACAGACTGTGACTGAAATTATACCCTCAGAACAACTTCAGAAAACGATAGGCCCCAGGTGAAAGCAAACAATACTGAATTATTTCACTTTTCTGTCCCTAATTCTAAGTTGCACTGGCTATATTGAACTGAAAGCAGGAATCTAATTGTGTATTTTTATTAAGCCACGCAGAAAGAAAATCTGTCATTGTTTTCCAGAACATTTAGATACCCAAGGAAAAGAATTGTAAAGAGGGTTGACTGTAAACACACTGATTATCTTAAATGGATGAACTATTCTTATATTAGAGACGTCAAAGAAATAACAATCTGATTTCTAGAATCTTGGGCACAGTCTGAATGAAACAAAGATTTCAAAAAAGAAGAAACAAATGTACACTTAGAACAATCCTTGATAATTAAATTTAAACTCAAAATATTATGACAATATAAATGGGTAAGCACTCCAAAACATATACGATTGTGAGGCACTTTAAAAAAAATAAAATGTGTCTCACCAGTGAGGGCTACAGCACTCTGTGTCTCCAAGTAAACTTGAAAGGCAGCCTAGGTCATAAGGACTGAAACTCTTAGGCAAGTCCTAGTGCTGAACTAAGCCCAGGGACGGTGGAATTGGTGGCAGTGGGGGTCGGGGGTGGCTCGTGATATAATGAGGCACTGGCTGGGGCAGCCACCCCTCCCCTGACCCTAGGCTGCATAGCTTGCATCTCTAAATGAGAACGCTTCCTTATGCCTGAGGAGAGGACAGGGAAGAGTGGAGAGGACTTTGTCTTGCATCTTGGATGCCAGATCAGCCATAGCAGAATAGGGTACCTGTCAGCATCTTGAGGCCCTAACTCCCAGATGACATTTCTAGACACATCCTGGGCCAGAAGGAAATCCACTGCCTTGAAGGAAAGGACACAGCCCTGGCAGTATTTATCACCTGCTAACTGAAGAGCACTTGGGCCCTGAATAACCACCAGTGATACCCAAGAATTACATCAAAGGCTTTCGATGAGCCTATGAAACTTGCTGACTTCAAGTGAAACTCAGCACATATACAAACTGTGGTGGCTAAGGGGCAAAACTCATTTTGCTTGAGAAAAATAGAGAAAAAGCAAAAAGGACTTTGTCTTGCACCTTGGGTATCAATATGATCACAGAATGGTAAAGCACCAAGTGAGCTCTTGGGGGCTCCGATTCCAGGACATGATTCTTGAATGGCATTTCTGGACCTGCCCTGGGCCAGAGGGGAGCCCACTGCCCTGAAGGATGAGCCCAGGCCTGGCGACTTCACAACAAATTGACTTAAGAGTTTTGAGGCCTTAAGGAAACATTGGTGGTAGTCTGGCAGAATTCCTCATGGCCTGAGGTTGCAGTGGGTGCAAACTGAGGCTCCTCTGCCTCTGGAAAGAGGAGGAAAGAGTGGGAAGGACTGCATGTTTTGGTTCTAGTGCAAGCTCAGCTGAAATAAAATTGAACACCAGGTAGACTTCTAAAGTTTTTGACTCTAGTCCCTGACTCCTAGACAAAACTTCTGGACCCACCTGGGACACCTGGTGGCTCAGGGACCTCACCATCTTGAAAGCAAAGACATAGGCCTGGTTGGCTTTTCTGTTTCTGACTGTAGAGCTGCAGGGACAGCCGCAGGGACTTCCGCAGATCTAGGCAATAGCCAGGGAGTGGTTACAGCCAGACTTGAATGAGACCCAGTGCTGTACTGGCATCAGATCTGACCCAGTGCGGTCATAGTGGTGGTGGCCACAAGGGTGCTTGTGTCACCCTACCGCCAGCTTTAGGTGGCTCAGAACAGAGAGAGAGAGAGAGAGAGACTCTCTGTTTGGGAGAAATAAAAAAAAAAAAAAAGAAGAAGAGTCTCTGCCACGTAGGTCTTTTTTTTTTTCTTTCTTTTTTCTTTTTTTTGGAGTCTTGCTCTGTCACCCAGGCTGGAGTGCAGTGGCACAATCTTGGCTCACTGCAAGCTCCATCCCCTGGGTTCACCCCAGTCTCCTGCCTCAGCCTCCCGAGTAGCTGGGACTACAGGCACCTGCCACCACGCCCTGCTATTTTATTTTATTTTATTTTTGCATTTTTAGTAGAGACAGGGTTTCACCATGTTAGCCAGGATGGTCTCAATCTTCTCACCTCATAATCTGCCCGATTTGGCCCCACAAAGTGCTGGGATTACGGGCATGAACCACGTGCCCCGCCTCTCCCAGGTCTTATCCAAGACCATCAAGGTAGTACCTCTACAAGTCTGCAAGAACTGCAGCATTACTGGGCTGGGGTGTACCCTAAAGTAGCTACACCTTAGATCACAACACACAACTCTTTTCAAATATCCAGAAAGCCTCTCCAAGAAGGATGGCTACAAATAAGTCCAGACAGTTAAGACTATATTAAATACCTAACTCTTCAGTGCTAAGACTCCAAAGAACCTCTACTAGCACCAACACCATCCAGGAAAACATGACCTCACCAAATGAACTAAATAAGGCACCAGAGACCAATCCTGGACAAACAGAAATATGTGACCTTTGAGAAAGAGAATTCCAACGAGCTGTATTGAGAAAACTCAAAGAAATTCTAGATAACACAGAGAAAGAATTTGGAATTATATCAGATAAATTTAACAAAGTGATTGAAATAATTAAAAAGAATCAAGCAGAAACTCTGGAACTGAAAAATACAATTGGCACACTGAAGAATGTGTCAGAGTCCTTTAATAGCAGAAGGAATCAAGCAGAAGAAACAATTAGTGACCTTGAAGATGGACTATTTGAAAACACACAGTCAGAGGAAACAAAATAACAAAAAAACTATGAAGCATGCTTACAGTATGTAGAAAATACCATCAAAAGGACAAATCTAAGAGTTATTGGTCTTAAAGAAGAAGTAGAGAAAGGAAACAGGTGTAACATTTATTCAAAGGGAAAATAACAGAGAGCTTCCCAATGTCCTCTGAATGTCTTCCCAAAGTTCTCTGAATATCTAGAACTTATCTAGAGACAGATATCAAAATCCAAGTACAAGAATGTTATAGAACACAAAGCATATTTAACTGAAAGAGTATTACCTCAAGGCATTTAGTAATCCAACTCCCAAAGATCAAGGATAGAGAAAGGATTCCAAAAGCAGCAAGAGAAAAGAAATAAACAACATACACTGGAGCTCCAATACATCCGGTAGCAGACCATTCAGTAGGAACACTGCAGGCCAGTAGAGAGAGCATGACATATTTAAAGTGTTGAAGGGAAAAAACTTTTAAGAATAGTATACGCTGCAAAAATATCCTTCAAACATGAAGAAGAAATAAAGACTTTCTGAGACAAAGAAAGATGAAGGATTTCGTTAATATTGGAACTGTTCCACAAGAAATGCTAAAGGGAGTACTTCAATGGGAAAGAAAAGGACATTAATGAGTAGCAAATAGTCACTTGAACATACAAAATAATCACTGGTAATAGTAAGTACACAGAAAAACACAGAATATTATAACACTATAACTGTGGTAAGACCAGCCTTGGCAGCATGGTGAAACTCTGTCTCTATAAAAATTACAAAAACTAGTTGGGCATGGTGGTACATGCCTATGGTCCCAGCTACGTGGGAGGCCGAGGTGAGAGGATGGCTTGAACCCAGAAGGTTGAGGCAATAGTGGGCCTAGATTGTGCCACTGCACTCCAGTCTGAGTGATAGAGTGAGACCCTATCTCAAGAATTAAACTCAATTAAAAAGGTAGAATGAGTCTATATGTCTATAAGGGAATTATAGGAATCTCAGAATGAATATCACTGTAATATTAAAACATCTGAAAAATCTAATACACACTTTCATAATCCATGCTTATAGATTAATCCAGTAGCTTTGGATATGTTATACAGTAATTGAGCATGCATATAGTTCATACAGCAAATCATAATAAAGATTGCATATACTGATAGTATTTTTGCATGTATATAATTCACATAGGTTTACTCTACCAGATAAGGACATAGCAGTGAATTATACATGGATATGTCATAAGAATAACACTGAGCCCAATCTTTTCCCTTGATTTTTCCCAGGCCAGTGTCAAAAATTCTTGCCTGGTGCATCATTCATTTATTGTGACTGTTGAGAAAAGAAGTGTCAGTAAATGGCAGGACAAATGTGCCTATAGATAGTTCCCCAAATGAATTAAAAACTTATGTTTAGACAAGATCCCACACACTGATGTTTATAGTAACTTTATTCACAATTGCCAAAACTTGGAAGCAATTGAAATATCCTTCAATAAAGAAATGAATACAAAACTGTGGTATATCCATACAATGGAATATTTTCAGTTATTAAATAAGATGAGTATCACAGTACTCAGTGGAGATAGTAAACGATGTCAAGTATGGCTGAAGTTACCATCTCTCTCAGAAGTAAGGCTAATCAAAAATGAAAAAGTGTTTTCAATTAAAAAATGAGGAGGTTATAAGCTGGGGCACTGAGATTCTTACCTCATTCAACCTTTGTAGGTTGTATGACAACAAATTCTATCTCTCCTTAAGCACAGCAGCTGTGCTTAGCTGTCAATTAACTGAAATTTGAGTGTATACCCACGCTTACAAGGAATCAGATGATGCAAAGAAAGACAGCAGGAGAATTAGTGAATTTTTACTCAGAATCATGCCAAAAGTAGAAAATAACTTCTAACTTTGTGACAGTATACATTAAAACAATATGCATCAATTATTTTTTGTTTTTGCATTGTGTGTCTGTGTGTGTATGTGTGTGTGTGCACGCACGGATGCGTGCATGTGTGTGTGTGTAGAATTTCTTCCCCCAACAAACCCTCATTCAACCACCTTAGAATACAAGAGCCTTAAGGACAGATTTTTCCTCTAATCTTGGATCATTAGTTCCCTAAAACATAAAATAAGTAAACATCTGACATATGCGAGTTTCTCTGTGTGTGCTGGGGCTTTTCAGGACATCATGTTAAGCACTTTCTCACAATATTCTGAGTAAGATGTGTTTGCCACTTCTATCACAGGGAAACAGAGACCCAGAGACACTGTGACATACTCTAATCATAATGCTGAACTAATTCAGTCTAATGAATTAATTTCAGATGTATCCAGTCCAGAGCACATTTTTGTCGAAAAAAGAGAAGGGATAGCAACACAATTAACAACCAGTATTGTTATTGACAATGATTCAATGTTTAATATGTGCCAACAATTGCCTCATGTCTTTTAATGTTTCATCATATATAATTCATGATGGAAGGTATAAAGTACCTACATAATTCTACTCCCATTATGTAGGAGAGAAATGGAAACACAGAGATTTCGGAAACTTGCACACACCACTAAATTCATTAGATCTAGATTAGATTAGAACTACCTAGGTTTCTTCTACGGTTTTTATGATTTTAGGTCTTACGTTTAAGTTTTTAATCCATCATGAGTTAATTTTTGTAGGAGATGTAAGAAAGGGGTCCAGTTACAGTTTTCTGCATATGGCTAGCCAGTTTTCCAAACACAATTTATTAAATAGGGAATCATTTCCCCATTGCTTGTTTTTGCCAGGTTTGTCAAAAATCAGATGGTTGTAGATGTGTGGTGTTATTTCTGAGGGCTATATTCCGTTCCATTAGTCAATATACCTGTTTTTGGAACCAGTACCATGCTTTTTTTGATTACTGTAGCCTTGTATTATAGTTTGAAGTCAGTAGTGTGATGTCTCCAGCTTTGTTCTTTTTGCTTAGTATTGTCTTGGCTATACGGACTCTTTTTTGGTTCCATATGAAATTTAAAGCAGTGTTTTCTAATTCTCTGAAGAAAGTCAATTATAGCTTGATGAGGATAGCATTGAATGTATAAATTTCTTTGGGCATATGGTCATTTTCACGGTATTGATTCTTCCTATCTCTGAGCATGGAATGTTTGTGCATTTGTTTGTGTCCTCTCGTATTTCCTTGAGCAGTGGTTTATAGTTCTCCTTGAAAAGGTCCTTCAAATCCCTTGTAAGTTGCATTCCCCTATTTATTTTATTCTCTTTGTAGCAATTGTGAATGGGAATTCACTCATGATTTGGCTCTCTGTTTCTCTACTATTGGTGTATAGGAATCTTGTGATTTTTGCACATTGATTTTTGTATGCTGAGACTTTGTTGAAGTTGCTTATCATCTTAAGGAGATTTGGGGCTGAGACGATGGGGTTTTCTAAATATACAATCAAGTCATCTGCAAACAGAGAATGTTTGACTTTCTCTTCCTATTTGAATACGCTTTACTTCTTTCTCTTGCCTTGTTGCCCTGGCCAGAACTTCCAATACTATGTTGAATAGGAGTGGTGAGAGAGAGCATCATTGTCTTGTGCCAGTTTTCAAAGGGAATGTTTCCAGCTTTTGCCCCTTCAGTATGATATTGATTGTGTGTTTGTCATACATAGCTCTCATTATTTTGAGCTATTAATTAAGTTCCATCAATTCCTAGTTTATTGAGAGTTTTTAGTATGAAGGAATGTTTAATTTTATTGAAGGCCCTTTATGTGTCTATTGAGATAATCATGTGTTTTTTGTCATTGGTTCTGTTTATGTTGTGGATTACATAAACTGTTTATTGATTTGTGTATGTTGAACTAGCCTTGCATCCCAGGGATGAAGCCGACTTGATGTTGGTGGATGAGCTTTTTGATGTGCTGCTAGATTTGGTCTGCCAGTATTTTATTGAGGATTTTCGCATTGATGCTCATCAGAGATATTGGCCTGAAATTTTCTTTTTTGTTGTTGTTGTGTCTCTGCCAGGTTTTGGTATCAGGATGATGGTGGTCTCATAAAATGAGTTAGGGAGGAGTCCCTCTTTTTCTATCATTTGGAATAGTTTCAGAAGGAATGATACCAACTCCTCTTTGTACCTCTGCTAGAATTCAGCTGTGAATTCCTCTGGTCCTGGACTTCTTTTGGTTGGTAGGCTACTAATTACTGCCTCAATTTCAGAATTATTATTGGTCTATTTAGGGATTTGACTTCTTCCTGGTTTAGTCTTTAGACCACTAGCCAGACTAATAAAGAAGAAAAGAGAGGAGACACAGACACAATAAAAAATGATAAAAGGGATATCACCACTGATCCCACAGAAATACAAACTACCATCAGAGAATACTCTAAACACCTATATGCAAATAAACTAAAAAGTCTAGAAGAAATGGATGAATTCCTGGACACAAAACACTCTAAAAAGAGCATGAATAAGATGATAAAACATTAAAATAATGCAAATAATCTAAATCTAAATATAAAGTCATGAAATAAGGTTTAAATTCTGCAAAAACAAATGTGTTTTCTCTTTATACTGTAAGTTTTATAACAGTTTGCTTGGTAGTTTCTCTTTTCTTTCCATCTTTTCCACCCTTTTCTGCTTTTCACTAATTACTAGCCCTTCTATTATAACTACAATAGCTGGGAACACAAATTGGTTTTCCAGCTTAATTGCTGAATACAAAAAGGGATTTAATAAACACATAAAACTAGGCCTTGAAAATGATAATTTAATATTGTTTATCTCATAATTTAATGGATATATTTAGCTCTATGATTATTTCCCTAGTTCTTTTTGATTCTATATTTTCCTTACTTCCGCCATAAACAGTTCTTTTGATGATATTCTATTAAGGGTGACGCTCTTTCAAGACACATTATCACCTGTGACTTCATTTATTGTTCTGGGGAGGCATTATGAATTGTTCAATGTAGCATGCAGATGGTTACTTTGCAAAAATATTTATCAAAAGGTAGAAATTTCAGTAGGGAATATGATCTCTACATACAACAAAGAATAGTTGTAGGGTTTTGGTTTGTTAGTTTAAAAGTGACACTGTACGTTTAAGCTAAGTCAGCATCCTTGGTGAAAAACATAGAAAAGTAAAATAAATACAAAATTAATTTAATAATGATTATTCATTATTCAAAGACAATAACCAATAATGTGGAGGAATACAAATGAAATTATTTGCAAACAAAGATGCTGGGTTTCAGGAGGGGGTTCTAATTATAACTCACTCATAAAATATTGTTCAAAAACATAATTTTAAAGGAATTTTATACATTATTCCTTAATGTGAACTAATTTTTTTTCCAAAATCATGACTTTTATAGTAGATATAACAAGTTAAATGAATAAAATTTAAACATGATTTTTGCAACTTAAGTGTATGTAATTTAAAATGTTGTTTTAAGATATGTAACAAGCAAATAGATTAATTTTGATATGTGACAGTATATATTTTATATAATTTTAAAGGTATAGAGTTTTAAAAATCTAGTCTCTACATAATGAGATCTTTAAAATAATAGACTTTATTACCCATTAATGAAAAGAAAAATGATATATTACATAATACCTTTGAACTAGCATACAGGTACTCAAATTTTTTTGTTTTGTTTTGTTTTGTTTTTGGATATCGAAATATTTTGTGTTGTTTTGAATATCAACCTGGCCAAGACTTCTAGAGCTACATTGCAAGTCTGCACCTTTTGCTTCTATGCCCTATTTTCTTGGTCTTTCCATACTTCCATGAAATCTACTTTGCTATATAGATCATTTGATTCACCAAGTTTATGGGGTTCCATAGAGAGCAGGATTCTATATGTATATGAAAGTTCTGTCCTGCTATAGTAGAAAAATCCCAGAATAAAATACTCAGAATATTGGAGCAAAGCCAAAATATAAGCACTGTGTGCATTCAAGGAGTACTGATGACTAAAATTTTGTAAAATGGAATATGGTGTAGCATATGGTTATCACAGTCTAATTAACACACTCTCTACTAAAAGTAGATGCTCATCATACACAGGCCATAAATTTTAAAAAATCAGAGACAAATACAAAATAGTCATCATATGGAAGAAGTAACTGATCACAGAAGGTTGCCATTAACATTCCTTCATGTCTTCTGAGTTTACAAAATGACTGATTTTTTTATAGAGTGTAAAGAATGATTCCAGTAATGGCAACTCAGGTCACTAGCATAATCCGTTGAGGTTTATTTACCAAGATTTTGCTTTTAAAAAATGGTTGAATTTCATATTCATATCTAAAAGAGATAAGCAGCCAATAATGGAGAATCCAAAACCAATAAAATAAGTTCCACAAAGTCACGAAGGGAAGCTATGCTGTTTTTGCAAGAGGTATCTCAGGTTCTCCTGCTTCTTTCTGAAGGAAGAGTTAAGAACAGAGATTAAACTATGGCTTTAGAAACCATGATGAGAGATTAACTTCTGGAGCTAGCATGTTTTTCTCACTTCTACAGAGCCAAGTACAGCAATCACACAGGGATTAGCCTCGCTGTAGGTATTCTTTGTCCCTTCACTTAGTTGAATTTTCTTGGATGGGGTGGAGAAAACAGGCTCAGAGAAAATCAAGATTCCTTAAATACCTGATGACAACGCCTAGTGAGATAAATTAAAACTTCCCCCATCAGGTGAAACTTAACATTTCACCTGTTAAACTGTATTACTTGGCCCATATTGGAGAGTTTAAGTAATAGAGAAATAAGTTTTAAAAAGACTTCCAAATTTCACCTTCTCAAAGGAAAAGTGGAGATTTTTCTGGACCTCATTACACACAGCATAAACTTAAGTATAGCTTGTTCTAGCACTCTTTTGAACTGAGACTTGTTTCAATTTGTTCCATGAACCTCTCAGCCATACATGATTCAAAAATTATTTTAGCCTTATCACAAGAATGAGAGCCATTTCATGTTTTCTCTGCTAAAAGTTCACAACTTACCAACCCCATCTCCTGAAGTTCCAGCACCACAGGTCTGCTTTATCATTGTTGGCCAGACATTTATTAGCAACATTCTACCTTCTTCTGGTATCTTAGTACTACCCTCTACCCCACTGGGTTTTACAACACTGTTTTACAAATTATGAGTTGCCACCCAATCATAGAATATAAAATCAATTTAGTTTGCAATCATATAGATTTAAAGTGAATAAAAGAAGAAATACAAACAATATAACACAGAGTTAGTTTAAGTACTATTTTCTAATTGTTGGGCTTTGACATGATTATACATGTGTTTCTGTGTTCTGGGTTAGAATGTTGTATTAATCTGGGTTCTACAGATAATAGAACTAATAGGAGACACATATATAGATATAATCAATCAATAGATCAATAACCCAGAATAAAGTTTGATCAACTATCTGGACAAACATATGTATATATCCATATCTATATCTAAAGACATTTATTTTAGGAATTGGTTCACATGGTTAGGGAGTCTGAGAACTTCCAAGATACACAGTCAGCAAATTGGAGCCCCAGGAAAAATGATGGTATACATTCTAATCCAAGTCAGAGAAAAAGGAGAGCCAATACTGTGAATTCTAATCCAAGTCAAAGTTCAACATCCCAGCTCAAAAACTGTCAGGCAGAGAGGAATTTTTTCCCATTAATGGAAGAGTCAGCTTTTTGCTCTAGACTTCAACTGATTGGTTAAGTGCTACTCACATTAAAGAAAATAATATGCTTTACTGAGTACACTTATTTAAATGTTAATCTCATAAAAACACACCTTCGCAGACATACTCGGAATAAAGTATAATCAAATACCTGGGCACCTCATGGCCCAGTCAAGTTGACACATGAAATTAACAGTAACAGGTCTATTCTTTATCAACTTAGAACCCATATGCAATTCCTTAAACCATACTTATTCTGCAAATAAAGAAAATGGCAAAGTCATAATCTGCTTAATATAATTCAGCTATCCTGAATACAACAGAAAACACACTAACTCCTTTAAGAGAGAGGAAGTATTTGAGTCTACAATTTAAATATTATAATAGAAAACTATAATATATAAACACAATGATATAGAATCAATTTGTTTTATATTACTTGAAGAAATGAGAGAAAGGAAAACAAAATATCTGTTTAGTGTATATTTCTATATATGGCACATAAATATTGATATATAAATACATATTTATACACACATATAAATGCATAATAAAATATGAAGAAAATACTCGTAACAACTAAAGTCATCCTTTCTGTAGCTGGTCATGCAGTTGTAACTGGTATTTAAAACTACCTTCTTCTACTTCCTCTTCTGTATTCCCCTTGCTTTCTATAAGCACCTCAGCTAATTGTGTTTATTTCACTTGTAGGGTTACTTAAACCTTCATTCCTGAAGAGTTTGGGCCAAGAGTACTTCTTTCCTATATTGGGTTGTTGTAGTTGTCCATGGACCTTAATCACAGAGCGTGGAAATACTAAAAGGCACCTCGAATTTCAGACATAATCTTCCTTACATCCACAATGGAGTAATATTTCAATTTCTACTTACTTATCAGGATGAATCACCTCAGTTAGAAAAATGACTCTCTTTTGCATGTTGAGACAGACATAGAGAGTCCAAAGTGGTCAGGTGGCACTCTTAACTTCCAGTTCAATAGAATCAATGCTATGTCTCCCAGTAAAAGCATTCCTTTCTCTAAAAGTAGGCCAGGAAGCATAAACTCATGGGAACAAAAATCAAACATTTGGCTGGAAGATCAGTGAAGTAATTTTTAGTAATACCATTCTCATTTCTAATGCTTGATTCCTGATGCTGTGAATCCTAGCTGTGGGAAAAAGAACATTATAGATTAGACACAGAATCAGAGCATATATAACTTGTGATAATCAATTTTATGTGTCACCTTGATGGGTCTGAGAAATGCCCAGAAAACTGGTAAAACACTAGTTCTGTGTGTGTCTGTGAAGCATAACTGGAAGAGATTACCCTTTGAATTGGTAGAGTGAGTAAAGACGATAAACTCTTGCTAATGTTGGCAGGCATCATCCAATACATTGAGGACCCAAATAGAACAAAAAAATAGGAGAAGAACAAATTCTCTCACACTCCTTTGAGCTGGGATATGTATTTCGCCTGCCTAGGACACCAAAGTTCCTGGGCCTTGGGCCTTAGGACTCCCCCTACTCTTTCCAGTTGTCAGGCCTTCAGCCTCCAACTAGAAGTTGGGTCCCTGTTCTCAGACCTTTGAATTTGGACTGAATTACACCACTGGTTTTCCTGGTTCTTCAGCTCAGAGATGGTATATTATGGGAATACTTCATCTCCATAATTGTGAGCCAATTATCATAAGAAATCTCCTCATATCACTCTGTACTTGGAAGTTATTGTCACCTAGCTAGTGCTGTAACTGAATTTTCTAAAAGCCATTCTACTGTTCTTCCAGAACAGCTGCTTCTGGTGGCAGATAATATTGTAAATCCAGTAAATTCTGTGAGCGTGGCCCTTTGTCACTTTTTTTTTTTTTTTTTTTTGTGGATTTTGCTGTGAAGCAAGTTCTTTGATTAGAAGCAATGCCATGCAGAATACAATCACAGTGGATAAGTCCTTGGATGGTAGTTTTAGCGTAAGCATTATATGCAGGGAAGTTCTTGGCATAAGCATTACATTCTGTAAGTCCTTAGATGATAGGTTCAGCATAAGCATTATGTGCAGAGAAGGCAAATTTATATTTAAAGTTTCTATTCCAGAAGGGACATAATGCTGGCCCTTACATGGTGGAAGTAGTGTAATGTAATCCACCTGCCACCAGGTCACCAGCTTGATCATTCACGGGAATAGTGCCATATTTGGGATTCAATGTTGGTCTTCTGCTGGCAGATTGGGCACTCAGCAGTAGCTGTAAGCAGGTAAATATTACTGAGAAGAAATTCATGCTTCTAAGGGCATATATCAACTCCATCCCTGCCACATGGCTATTTGTTCATGGGCCCTTATGCAATGACATGAGTGGCAGGAGAAAGAGGCTGACTGTTATCTATAAAACAGGCTATATCACCTGCTTTGTTTAGTTTATTAAAATCCTTCTCTGCTGAAGTCATACTTCGGTGCATATTCACATGTGGCACAAATATCTGCATGTTTTTTGACCTGTTCACAGAGGTTTATCCACATGTCATTTTCCCAATTTTTTCATCAACAATTTTTCCATCGTTTTTCTTCCAAATTCCTTACCATACAGTCAAACCATTGGCCACTGCCCACGAACTGAGGTCTAATCATACATCTAGCCATTTCTGTTTCTAAACAAATTAAACATCTAGGTGCATTGTTCAAAGTTCTGTCCACTGGGAGGATTACTTTCATCACTATCCTTCAAGGATGTCCTAGAAAGTGGCTGTAATGCTGCAGCTCTTTATTTTTGGATGATGCTTGCATTTTGTGCAGAACTATTTCTAAATCAAGGTTAATTTCTTCCTCTTGTCAACTGATTTTAGGTTGTAGGTACAGGCTAGGTGAGAAAAGACAGTGTAAGAGAAGGGGGGGCTATAGACATTTGGCGTCTTCTTCATGTAACCTACTTATGCCTGCAGGGCTTCCTTAGGCCTGAACACATACATACCACTTCTGTTTGATGATGGAATGCTGCTGAGCATGCCCAACTTAATGGCTTGGTGAGTTAGGTAAGAGTTAGTTCATGGTGGGCAGCTCAGGTTGCATACAAACTTGGTGGCCAGTAGTTAAGCATTTAATTTCCATGAAGGTCCAGTCAGACAAAGAGCTAGTTATAAAAAATTGGCGTTGATATCTGGAGAATATCAACACTAGGATCCAAAATGCTATAGGCCTACACTGAAATACACATATGAGGCTCTTCCAAAGGCTCCAAATTGCATTCCTATCTGATATCAAAACTTTACGTCTCATTGGATCTGTAGAATCAAGTGGCGGAAGATCTTTTACAACAGCTTGGACCTGATGCACAGTCTTTCATTTTTGTGAGCCCCCTTCAAAACTAGCAGCTTTGGGGCTCACTCAATAAATAGGTTAGAGTAACATACTCAAACAAGGAATGTGTTGCCTTCAAAATACAAAGAAGTCCACTAGGCCTTGTGCCTCTTTTTTGGTTGCAGGAGGGACAAGATGCATCAAATTCTTTTTCATCTTAGAAGTGGTATCTTCATATTTCCCAAACTACTGAATGTTTAGGTATTTCACTAAGATAGTAGATCCCTGAATTTTTGTCAGATTTATTCCCCACCCTTTGACATGAAAATAACTTACCAACAAGCTCAGAGTAGTTACTAGTTTTTACTCGCTGGATCCAATCAATTGTAATGCCATCAATGTAATGAACCAGTGTGATATCCTTCGGAAGAGAAAGGTGATCAAGACTCTTATAAAATAAATTATAACGTAGGGCTAGAGAGTTGATATACCTTCAGTTAGGCAGTGAAGGTTCATTGCTAGCCTATTCAGCTGAAAACTGGTTCTGGTGGGCCTTATATACAGATATGGAGTAAAAGCATTTTCCACAACAATAGCTGCATACCAGGTACCAGGAAAAGTGTTAATTTGCTCAAGCAATGAAAACACATTTGGTATGGCAGCTGCAATTGGAGACACCGTCTGGTTAAATGTGTGATAACTCACAGTCATTCGCTAATATCCATCTATTTTCTGCACTTCTCAAATTGGTGAGTCAAATAAGAATATGATGCCACTCACCATTCCTGCATTTTTCAAGGTTTTGACAGTGGCACTAATCTTTGCAATTCCTCCAGAAATGTGGTATTGCTTTTGATTTGCTATTTTTCTAGTAAAAGGCAGTTCTGATGGCTACCACTTGGTCTTTTCCATCATAATAGCCCTCACTCCATAGGTCAAGAAAACAATGTGGGGATTCAACCAGCTACTGAGTATATCCATTTGAATTTTGCATTCTGGAACTGTAGAAATAACCACAGATTACATGCAGGGTCCCACAGATCCCACAGTAAGGACTACTCAAACCAAACTATTTTCATCACCTGACCTTCATATGCTCCTACGCTGGCTAGTAGACGACAGTGATATTTCGAGTCTCCTGAAATGAGTGCACTTCAGAACCAGTGCAGTTTCAGTAGTCCCTGAAAGTTCTGTCTATTTCATTTTCCCCAATGCACAGTTATCCTGGAAAAAGGCTGCAGAGCGCTTTGTGAAAGACTGAGAAAAAGATGCGCTGTATAAATTTTTGTCCATGTACTGGGATTTTTCCTCAAGGTGACTGAGTTGCCCTTCATTCAAGAGGTTCAGGGCCTGTAAATTATCTCAAGTGAGGGGCCATGACTGTTTTTATGATTCAGATTAGACTTTTGTTCTCTTGACCTGGGACTTTTCTGTTTACACAGGTCAAGTAAGGATTTAAGAGGCTTCCTATCTATTTCACTTCTACAAACACCATGATCAAGTAGCCAACAGCATGGGGCTGCATGACTCACACCAATCTGACTGCTGCTGTGACTCTGCTGTTTCTATGGCAACCATACCCATCATGCTTTTGTAGGTTGACTGCTGATACAATTGTCAGCCCCTGCCACCATGAGATCCAAATACTCCCATTGCATTTAGATTTCCCAGAGCAGCCCCAGTGTAAGGCCTAGCCTATGGAATTGTTTTCTTATTCTTGACATCAGCTTAAAATATGTTTGAAAAATGCTAATTTTGAATCTGAAAATCTGTCTGCTTTTCTTATTCTCTAAGACATTTGTGATAAATTCCCAGGGAGAGTTCCTTCTGTGATCTACTCTGCATTCTCTGAAAAAATTCTGAATCTCAGCCACTATAACATTAGGTAAAAGCTACAATGCTTCCCATTGTTTTCTTTAGACAATGAGCCTAGACTTCCAATGTAGAAAGAAAGATACAAAACATGTCTTAGTCCTCTTACTACTTAATGACAGCAATTAAAGATCTCACTTTCTTCTCTAGGTTTCACTCACTTCTTTTGCATTTTTTTTTTCTTTTGAGATGACAGGCAGTAATTTGGAGGAGTTATGTACCACTCTCTGTATGTTATCATTACTCAGTATCTGCTTCAAGATATTCCCTGTGGTGATTTTACTAAAACACTCACACAATTAAGCACAGGACTAACTTTTTCTTAAAGCATTCTATTTCACACTGTATGTGAATTTCTGTGTTCTAGAAAAGTAAAAGTTATGGTTTAAAATATTCCACCTACCTCACTCGAAGCCTTCCAAGCAGAAGTTTTGAGACAGGGATGGAAGAGACAAGGGAGTGGAAGGAGCATAAAAATCTCATTTAGTTTTGAAGACATAGTAAAGGAGGCAAAGAGAAACACAAGGCCAGATTACAGCAAGAAATTGAAGCAGGAAGATGCAATTACATTTTTACAAGAGAAGGAGAAACCTATGTTGGAGCAAATTGAATTCAGGTCTCTCTCTCATTGAACTTGATGTCCTTAGAACATTTTGTATACAGACACTTTTAAGTGCAATGCCTAATTTACAGTTGGTAACTACATAATTATTTGAAAAAAAATTAAATGCAGTGTTTTATATCGGAATAACAAAATACAAAAAAGGAACTCCTGATAATATGATATTCACTCATTACTACTTCTACTGGACAATTTTTATTAAAAAACCTAATATTTAACAAGTAACATTAGTTTAACGGCAAGCAAGCAGAGTTAAAAGAAGACTAAAAAACTAAATAAAAAAAAAGAAAGAAAAACTCTCTATTACTTTGTCAACTTGGCATTCAGTAATCCTTAGGGGAAACTTGACTTCTGAATTCAACTTAATAGGAAATCCCCTATGAACCCTGTCATGGGAATAACTATTACAGAATTTGACATAAGTGTAGACAAGTGGGATCATTGCAGCAGAAAAGTCTATGGCAATACATTTATTTTTCTTGACATAAGAAATCTAAGTTTGGTGATTACCAATTAGGCAGCTAGAGAAAGTTGATGGGACAGTAAACTTGGAGCATAATTTTCCCTAGGGTGGAGGGGATGGGAAACAGTCTCCATTAATATTGAACAACTGAAAACACATATAAGAGCTATTATTATTAGACTACTCAAATCATTATTTCAGTTTACTGGAATAATCATTTGTGTGATAAAAGATGAGATGGAAAAACAATCAATACATTTATTGAAAAAATTCAAGTTATGAAGCTATATCTGGATAATGTCTTGTACAACAGTAAACAATGAAACAATTGCTTACAATAGTTTTAGTAATAATAAAGATACAAATAACCCTTATAGAATCTATATATGACTTCAAATGCTGTTTTTGAAAATGAATAAATTAAATATTGAAGAAAATTGGTCTTTGATACAGTTAAGCAGTGATCAAAATTATCAATTACTGTAACACTCAAGATATTGAGAAACATCATCACATTGAAATCTGTATTTGGCAAAATAAATTAGTTTCATGTAGGAAAGAAAATGTACTTAATTTTTTACAGTATAAACAATTAGAAATAAAAATGCTTGAATTAAAGTCTTATGCCTGTTAAGAATTAAAAAGTTTGAAATTTTCCTCCGTATTCAAGCTACCAAGTTAGCCCACCCCTGATGCTTGGATGCTAGTGGAAGGCATGAGATTTCTGGGACAGAGGAAAAACAGTGTTATTACTCACAGCAATAGCAGTAGCCAGAGAATCAGCAATTTATTAAATGGCACTAGGGTCCTAATCCCCAATAAGCACTGAGTAAACTAAAATTGTCAGGTGACATCTACGCATAAAGTAAGCTGCAGCACAGAGGAGAAACACTGTTTGGAGAACCTGAAGATACTATTCTGCACAGCATGTATGTTGGCCAATTGCTTGAAAGGAAAACACTCCATATTTTAAGGCTGTTGACACATAGACATACTTGAGAAGATATTCCAGAAAAAAAAGTTAGCCTCAGATCATAAGGTGTCCAAAAATGTGAGAGAGTCATAGAGAACTGTTAACTAACAACAGTTTTTTATTCAAATAGTGTACTGTTCATGCTAAAAAAAAATTAAAAGTTAAGGATTTTTTTATTTTATGAGTTTATTTCTAAAAATTTATCATTTCTTTACTTTACCTTGTTTTAAACCAATGGTTCTAAACTTTTTGCCATTATAACTCTTTCCTCAAGGTGCCTTTTAAGAAAGTTTTTCTTCATGTACTCTCATAAAATTTTAATACCACAGATAAAATGTATATCTCTTTATGTACTGTTTATGTATCTTTACTTTATACACAAAAAGAGTAATATTTTTCAAACTTCGAAAAGCATTTTTTTTTTTTTTTGTCTCATGTGGGCAATGTCACCACTGTTCAGAAGGAATTTGGCGTACTAATAAAAATTACTTATTATGTTGTTTTGAAGTAATAAAAATTAATGATGACATTTTACTGAATTTCTATTCAATTCTGTGTTAACTACAATCTCTGGTCAAATAACTATTACTTATTCATGAGTAATCTCTATAAAAGTAATAAAGAAAATATATTCGTTCACTGATTCTTGACAAATGTTCAATTAGAGGATACTACTTTTACTGTCATTTTTTAATTATGAAGAAACTGACGTACTGACAATTTTCATATTTTCCAAATCCATACCCCGAATAAGTAGAAGGTAAGAGCTAGGATCTGAAGAAGGCTGATTCTGACCCCATAATCCCTAAATTATGTAATTGATCTCACAGACAAAATCTCATGAGATTTTTTTCTTACATAATCTAAATCTCAATCTTATATATCTGCAAAAAAAATGTAAAAATTACTTTTTACAGATGCTTTTTCTTTCAAAACAATTATTTTAGAGCATCAGGAAGGCAAATAAACATCTACAAATAAGAGTGGAAGATATCACAAGAAGTGAAAAGCAAAGCAAGAATTAAGATTTATTAGACTTAATAGCAAATTATTTTTCTTTCTTTTTTTGTGACAGATTCTTGTTCTGTCCCCCAACTTGGAGTGTAATGGCACGATCTCGGCTCACTGCAACCTCCACCTCCCATGTTCAAGGGATTCTCCTGCCTCAGTTTCCTGAGTAGCTGGGATTACAGATGCTCGCCTGTAACCACGCCTGGCTATTTTTGTACCTTTTAGTCTAGACGGGTTTCACAAAGTTGGGCAGGTTGGTCTGGAATTCCTTACCTCAAGTGATCCACCTGCCTCAGTTTCCAAAAGTGGGCATGAGCCATCACGCCCGGCCTTATTTTCAGATTATATAACATACTATGCCTTTTCTGTGCTCTTCCTTTTCCTTGTAAGGAAATCTTTTTGACAAATTTTCTCATTTATGCCACTGATGTAGTCTTCTAAAAAGAGTTCTTTTCTCTTTGCAAATAGTGGCATTATTCCTTGAACAGTGTTCACTCTGTGTCTTTTAATCTCAAAATGTTACCACGACTGAACTTCTGAATAGATTATACACAACCATGAGAGATATATCTTTTTAAACTCTCATAGATTTTAAACAAAATTCAACAGTTCATAATTTTTATATAATTTCTGAAGCCTTTAATCCTTTTTTAGGAAGATTAACACATTTAAAAAATAAACATGGCCAACATGAGCGTTTAGAGCTTAGCAGTAATTTTTCTACCTATAATTATCAGAACACTAAAATAAAAAGCAGTCTGGATTATTGAGACATTATTATCTGGATAAAAAACCACAGAAGTTTTTCCTTTTACACTTCAGGTGTACATGAAAGTTTAAATAATGACTGATTATACTTTTCCTCCATCTTGGTGGTGATGAGTTTTGTTTTTTGTCTTTTAATTTTCTTTAAAGAAACGAGAGAAGAGGCATAAAAGAAATACTTTAAACAAAGAATAAGCATAGGAAAAGATGAAAAAGCCATGGAGAAAAATCTGACAGGAACTACTGTTAAAAAGTGTCTCAGCTGTCAGGGCTGACAGTGTTGAGAATCCCCACAGAGCACTGCATGCTCAGGAATGTCTAATAACAGTGATGGTTTTGGGTGGATCCAGATTGTTGGGCATTTCCCTATGGCAAAAGGCTAGTTAATGCACCTTTGGAAAACGTGCATTAATTTTATTTTACTTACATTGTGAATGGCATAATACATACAAAATAAGATACACACTGAATATGGACAGGGAAAGAATACAAATAAAATAAATAATAATAGACTCACCACCCAGCTGAAGAAATGGAATGTTATCAATATCTTAGAAAGGCTCCATGTTTGCCAAAGCCTCATGAAGTAATACAAAAGGAAGTTTACTGTAGAAACAGCCATGGCATTTGCCAGTCTAACTCTGTAATTCTATTATTTATTTAAAATCAGAAGGTCACAGATTTGGAATTGAAGTAAACTAGTATAAACAATTTTTTTAAACATATGGAAAACACTTTGATGGATGAAAACTAATAATTCTATAAACCATGACAGGTAAGCTATAAGACAGCACAGTTACTGTGTTATCAGGCCGTAATTTATGTATAAAATATAGATCTTGGTTAAACAAAAGAAATAAAAATATTATATCCTACAAGCCTAGCTCTCATGATACCATATTTTGTAAAAGAAGGGAAAATACCAGTTGCAGGTAATAGAACACTGACTTCAAAATGAGTAGGACAGAAAACAGCCTAGTGTTAACTGTTGTGGTTGAATTCAAGCAATTACAGAAACCCTAAACTGGCTATCCAGTGAAGAAAAACAAGCATTCTATGTTACCATCATATGCAGGAGCTGGAAAAAAATTAAACTCTTTGAGATAGAGTAGAGTGATAGTTATCAGAGGATGGGAACAGAAGTAGGGAGGGGAAAATAAAGAGAGGCTGGTTCATGGGGATAAAATTTACAGTTAGAATGCATAAAATCTAGTGAGTGATTGCATAATACGGTGACTATTGTTAACAACAATTTATTATGTACTTAAAAATAACTAAAATAATAGAATTGAAATATTCCTAACACAAAGAAATAATAAATTATTGAGGAGAGGGATACCCCAGTTACCCTGATTTAAATATTATACCCTGTATGCCTGTATCAAAATATCACATGGACTCTGTAAATATGTCCAACTATTAAGTATTCATAATAATAAAAAATAAAAGTTCAAGTGTTCCAACCCCAGAGGTTATTTTGGAGATACTGACAAAAGAAGAAACAGTACAGAAACAAGTTATGCAAATGTGCTCTGTAAACAGAGAAAAATCTTACTCTATAAAAAGAAGATATTATGCCTTTTCCATTAAGTGTTATGGAGAAGAATGTAGCGTTCTACACTATAAATATAAATATACACAACAGAAGAGGAGGTGTTTGTGAAGATAGAGTCAGGAATTGGAGTGCGGCAGCCACAAACCAAGTAATGCCAGGAGGAGTTTAAAAAGGCAAGAACAGATTCTCACCTGGAAACTCCAGGGAAAGTACACCCCAGCCAACACCTTAATTTCAGCCCATTGATATTGATTTCAGATTTTTGCCTCCAGAACTGTGAGACAAAATCTTTCTGCTGTTTTTAAGCTACTCAGTTTGTAGGAATTTGTTATAACAGCCTCTAGAAACCAATGCAGATTTGGACATAGAGTGTAAATACAGAGAAATAGCAATGCTCTTTCACGAGATCTATTCAGAGGACAAAACACTGCCTAATGGGGAGAGCTGGTTAGAGGCAACTCGTTTTTTTAATAAAGTATGTAACATTTTGTTTTATAGTAACCAAGAGTCAAAATCTAGCTAACACAGTTAATAGTAGCTGAGCCCCTCTTTCGTTATAAGCATACACTAACACAAGTCAGAAAAGTCTACAGAATCAGGAGATCAAGGGTAAAATTTCAGAGTTTGAAACCCAATTCTTAGGTCCATTCTGACAAGGGAGAAATTATGAGGCTTGGTTGCCATGGGAAGTGTTTCATGGACAGGTATCAAAAAGTCAAGTATTCTTATCATTGTCAATGATACTTCAACTAGGTAAAAGTTTTTAAAAATCTAGTTCAAAATGATGGCAGAGGAGGAATAATTTAGCTGGGAAGCAATTAGCATTATCAAGTGAATAGATTGCTTGTCTTGTGACTTGCCCAGAATGAATAATGTGAGAATGCAAAACAGAATGCTAATACATGAACGAGGTAAAGCACGGAAGCGGCATACACTGGAAAACAAGGAACAGTAGAGTAATCAAACTGAGACACTGTAGGAAGATGATTAGAAGCGGTAAAAGGCAGGGAGATTCAGGGAAGAAGAATTTGTGAATAGCCATCTAAGACATACTGCACCGATTGAAAGCCACCTACCAAGAACTATAAATTACTGCTTTTTTCATCCTTTGGGTCTGAAGTATATTCTTGGTCAGCTATGAGTAAGAATGTTATCTTAGTCAGTCTTAGGCTGCTATAATAAAACTATCATAGACTGGGTGGTTTAAACAACTGAAATAAATCTTCACAGTTCCGGAGATTGAGAAGCCCAAGATCAACGTGCTGGCCCATTCAATTCCTAGTGTGGACCCGCTCCTGGTCTGCCTTCTTGCTGCATCCTCACAGAGCAGAGAGACAGAGAAGAAGCAAGTCCTCTAGTATCTCTTCATATAAGTGCACTAATCCCACCATGAAGTTTCTACTTTTGTGACCTGATTAACTTCCATGGGCCTATCTCCAAATTCCACTGCAGTGGGGATTCGTGAATGAATATATAAATTTTGGAGGGACACAAACATTAAGTCCATAGTAATTGCAGTTTTACTTCTGACAGGAAAATCCTGTCAGCTTTTTCCAGATAATAAAAGGAAAATTTACATGTATATCTGAGTTTAACATATCTTGGTATAGAGTCTAATTTATACCCTTAGTTTTCAGTACCACCATCTTCATAACCTTTTGCTTTAAATTTATTTTTAATAGTGAAATTTCTATACTTCTTAAAGTGATAAGCATTTTATAAGGAGTGATATATATGTCATTTTATGAAGAGTGATATATACATATCACATACACAACAGAAAAGGAGGTGTGATGCATATATAACTCCTTATAAAATATACATCAGGTTGGTGCAAAAGTAATTGTGGTTTTTGTCATTGAAAGTAATGGCAGAAACCAGAATTGCTTTTGCACCAACATATATATGTGATTTACTGACCAAATATTTAGTTGCTGACTTCTTTTTGGTAAGCATTTCTGGAGCTGACATTCTGCAATCTCTTTAAGAAACAAACAAAATTAATATGCACATAAGTTATATGTGTAAATGTTTTAGATATGAATGCATACTACAGAAGTGAAGAAAGTAGGTAAGAGGAAGAGTGAGTTCTGGTGTGAAATGGGAGGTGGGGGCAGGTACATTTGGTTCTTTTAAAAGTGTGCAAAAGAAATATTTTCAAAAGTTGACATTTTAGCTCACCCTTGAAGTAAATGAGTTAATCCATGCAGTTCTCTAGAGACGAGCTAACTAACCAGGAGCAATAGTTCAAGGAAAGTGCTGGATTTGGAGGGACTACAGGGAAGCCAGGATGACTGGATTGGAGTGAGCAAATAGAGAAAGGCAGTAGATTAATTCAATGATGCAAGAGAAATCAGAGCTTGTGAACATCGTAGGGCTTCGGCTTTTGATCTGAATGAGATTCATTCTTGGAGTATTTGAGCCGAGAAATAATACGATTTAACCGGAAATAACACGATTGAACCAGGAAGGGTAAAATTGTTATTCCCATCAGGCCAGATCCAGAATTACAAAACAAACGCAAAATATGCCACCTGCATGTATCACTTGTTCTTTCTGGAAAATTTTCTTTAAAAGAAATAGTTTTGTTTCTCCTCACTCCAACTTCATTATTTTCAGTTATTGTTTATGCTTGGTTTTAGCTTCTAAAATATTTAATTCAAATTTCACAAGTTGATACTTCTTAACACTCGAATATAATGCAACAAAAGCATGATATTTTGGCACTATCATCTCAGTACACAAATAGTAAGTATTTTACACTATTTTACAGTAATTTACCTCTATTTCTGAGTTGAATCTCTGTCAATGCATGTGTTTGTCATCAGATAATACTTAAAAACTAAATATATTTACTTTTTTTGATTTTATAAAGTAATCAATACTTTGCTCTTTGAATAACTAACATGTACATAACAAGATATTAGAAGGGAAAAGAAAACAATTCCTTATTGATAAATCATATGGCACCCAAATTAGAAAATGTATCCTGTATTGTCATAAACTATGTATAACCAAAAAATTAGACTCATAGGAGTTTTAACCCAATTTGATTGATGAGTAATTATGTCTTTGCTCAAAGAGAACAATCATGAAAAGCAATCAGCTCTTTTGTGCATTTTGCATAGAAAATAACTTTGAAGTTTGGATTTGTTTTCATAGTTTATAAGATTTATCTGGAGTAAATAAATTTTTCTATCAAAACAAATCCCCAGGCCAAAATAAAACCCAGTGTTCACTTGTCAGGAAGACATCCATTCTTATGAGAAAAACTGCTGAATTTTCAATGTGCTTGATTGTGCTATTTTCAGATCACACATTGACAAGCATTTTGCCCTGAAGATGTTATGGTCAAGCCTCTTTAAAATTCATAGATTTTTTTCTCCTTACCAAATGAAGAGCTCAGCATTGAAAATTTAATGTATGTTATACAATCCCCCCCAAAAAACTTTAAGTGTTACTGGCACCCTTCTTATCATGCAACCTGAACAACTTTGACAACTACTTCTCTACTTACCAGAATCTCATTACTATGAGCCATGGTACACCATTTAATTTAAGATTTGCAGACTGTGTTGTTTTCTTGCGCATGAACTTTAACTTTCCTTGTCAACTTGTGGAGTTGGATACATTGATTGAGAGTTAATCTTTTATACTTTCCTGTAAATATATATACCATTATAAAATATTGATCTGTATTACTGATTCTTAAATATTCAAATGGGATTGTTATAACGTTTAAGCCTTTCATCATATAAGTAATGCTGTCATCCAAACATAATAGTGTAAAATCTTATTTTAAAGCTAAATATTATAAATGCTGTGTAAGAGGTGCTGTTTAGCTAGCTTTGCAGATCCTAAGACTGACTCTTTCTTTGATATTGAAAGGGAGTTAGTCAACCAGTTTATGTTTCAATATGAACTACAAGAGAATTTGATATATCGTGAGGGCTAAAGGCTAAAATTCTGGATCACACTTTGGAAACAGAATTTTCTAAACCATATACATTCAATTGTTTATTAGTAAGCCTATACATATGCATCTTCTAATAAGATATATAGCATAGTACTACAGAAAATATATTTTACCATCTGTAAAGAATCGCTGTGAGATTGGTCACTATGGTTTAGAGCAGGAATCAAAACTCAAATATTTGTATGTTGAACCGAAGGGAATAACATGTCCAGGATGAAACAGTTGCAATAGCAGTGGTTGTGTTTCATCTAAAGTGAACAGCCTTTTATGCCATTCAGAAAGAGTTCGGATTTTCCAATTTTTTTCTCTTCTTCAAGTAAAGCCATAACTCCTATTTTAAAATTGAGCAAAATTTTTGGATTAATTTTCTCTGGCTGTATAACAAATTACTTAGTGAATTAAACAACACTCATTTCCTAGCTAATAGTTCTGTAGGTCAGAAGTAACTGGTTCATGAAAGTTATTTGCTTAAGTTTTCCTAAGGCTGAAATGAAGATGCTGATAAGACTAGACTAATGTACAGAGGATCTGAGGAAGAATCTTCTGCAAGGCACAGTTAAGTTGATACAATTCATTGTTTTGTGGTTATAGTACTGAAGTCCCTCTTTCTTTACTGACTGTCAGCTGGGCATTGAACTTGGCTGCTGGAGGACAACTGTATTTTTCATCACATGGCCCCCTCCATGTATAAACAAGCAACAGCAAGTAAAATACCTCTCACACTTGCAGTCTCTTTGACTTTCTCTTTTGCTACCAGCCAAAGAAAGCCAGAAAGTTTAACATTCTTTTTAGAGGGCTTCCGTTGTTTGATTATGTCCACTCAGTTAATCACCCTATTAATTAAAGTACCGAGTTAACTGACTAGTAATCTTAATTACCTTTGAAAAAAATCCTCACATAGGAAAGATCCCTTTTTCATTTAAGGTAACATATGATCATAGCTCCAATATTCAACATATTTTAATTCAAGAATTAGGAGGGGAATCTTGGGAAAAAGGTGCTATACCAGAATTCTGCCTACCACAATTCCCTAAGACATACAATATCTTTGCCAAGCCAAAAATTTTTTTCATTGGATATATAGCTATTAGTTACACCTCTGAGAGCATAATTTTTGTTCTGGTTCAACCTGGATCTCACTCAATGTAGAGATGCCCTGATTCTTGCCCAACATCATTCTGTTTTCAGAATTTTTTTTTCTTTCGTGTGTGTGTGCATGTGTGTGTGTGTGTGTGTGTGTATATATTTTATACTTTAAGTTCTAGGGTACATGTGCACAACATGCAGGTTTGTTTTATATATATATACACACACACACACACACACACACACACATGTGCCATGTTGGTATGCTGAACCCATTAGCTCTTCATTTACATTAGGTATATCTCCTAATGCTATCCCTCTCCCCTACCCCCTCCCCACAATAAGATCCGGTGTATGATGCTCCCCTTCCTGTGTCCAAGTGATCTCATTGTTCAGTTCCCACCTATGAGTCAAGACATGCGGTGTTTGGTTTTCTGTTCTTGTGATAGTTTGCTGAGAATGATGATTTCCAGCTGCATCCATGTCCCTACAAAGGACACAAATTCATCCCTCTTTATGGCTGCATGGTATTCCATGGTGTATATGTGCCACATTTTCTTAATCCAATCTGTCACTGATGGACATTTGGGTTGATTCCAAGTCTTTGCTATTGTGAATAATGCCACAATAAACATACATGTGCATGTGTCTTTATAGTAGCATGACTTATAATCCTTTGGGCATATCCCCAGTAATGGGATGGCTGGGTCCAGTGATATTTCTAGTTCTAGATCCTTGAGGAATTGCCACACTGTTTTCCACAATGGTTGAACTAGTTTACCGTCCCACCAACAGTGTAAAAGTGTTCCTATTTCTCCACATCCTCTCCAGCACCTGTTGTTTCCTGATTTTTAGTGATTGCCATTCTAACTGGTGTGAGATGGTATCTCATTGTGGTTTTGATTTGCATTTCTCTGATGGCCAGTGACGATGAGCATTTTTTCATGTGTCTGTTGGCTGTATGAATGTCTTCTTTTGAGAAGTGTCTATTCATATCCTTTGCCCACTTTTTGATGGGGTTGTTTTTTTCTTGTAAATTTGATTGAGTTCTTTGTAGGTTCTGGATATTAGCCCTTTGTCAGATGAGTAGATTGCAAAAATTTTCTCCCATTCTGTAGATTGCCTGTTCACTCTGATGGTAGTTTCTTTTGCTGTGCAGAAGCTCTTTAGTTTAATTAGATCCCATTGTCAATTTTGGCTTTTGTTGCTGTTGCTTTTGGTGTTTTAGACACGAAGTCCTTGCCCATGCCTATGTCCTAAAGGGTATTCCCTAAGTTTTCTTCTAGGGTTTTTATGGTTTTAGATCTAACATTTATGTCTCTAATCCATCTTGAATTACTTTTCATATAAGGAGTAAGGAAAGGAGAATGTTTCATCTCTGAATTTACAATCTAAACCTTCACATGGTTGATGACCACGTACGTTTCTTAAGTATAATTTTTTTTTTTTTTTTTTTTACTACTAATGACTACACTGAGATATGCTGGCAAAAAGCTGGCAGCCTGTACTTTAGAAAATTCTGAGAATTGATGTGGCCTGTTTCTTTGATTTGCCCATGGTGTGTGTACAAAAGCAGTAATTAATTTACTTGTGTTTTCTGTCCTGCTTCTTCATTCTTTTGCTGAAACCATAAGAACATTTACAATGCATTTGAATTTTAATATAAAGGGTTACATCTGATTTAAAACTTAAGCGAGAATAGATTTTCCTTCTCTCTCAACTTTTCATGGCTTCACCATCTGTAGTTGCCCTTGTCTACTATTTCACAGAAAAAGGAAAAGACAAAAAAAAAAAAAAAAAAAGTAATAGTCCGTCAACTGGGGAAAACTTCAACTCACTCGCAGCAAGTTTGTGTCTTTCCCTACATTCCGCACTTATAATGACAGGCACTGTCCTATTCTACAGGTAAAAAAACTATGGTCAATATAATAATGCTTAGCTCATTCCTTCAGAGGCTGAAGAAGAAGGAAAACAATAAATAAACTCTGGGTGTATAATATCAGCTTGGGTAAGTATATGGAGAAAATAGATAAGAAAGCAGGAAGAGAATGATGAAATGTTATCATGGTGGGATGAGAAGGGTTGCTCTTCAAAGGTTGGTGTTTAAGAAAGTCCTCCCTAAAAGAGTGTTAATTGGAAAAAGACTTGAAGGCAATGAGGAAAACAATCCGCCAGATTTGCGAGGAAGAGAATTCCAGTCAGAAAACAGCAAGACTAAGGCTCTGACGTTAAAGCATGTCTGACATACCATAGGAACAGTTTGGAGGGCTGTGTGGTTACAACATATGTAAAGAGAGAAGAGGAGAGTAGCAGAAGTCTAGATTGATCTGCAACGTACAAGCAGGACCTTGTATGTCAAAATAAAGACTAGTTTTTATTTCCCAGTGAAATAGGAAATCACTTGTTGATTTCGATCAGGCAATATGTTCTGACTTTAATTAATTAATTAATTAACTTTTTATTGTATGAAAGCAGTCCAAGTGGTACATGGTACTGTTGTAACTCTTTTTTTTTTTTTTTTTTTTTTTAAGTTCTGGGATTCATGTACAGAACTTGCAAGTTTGTTGCATAGGTATACACATGCCATAGTGGTTTTCTGCACCCATCAACCAGTCATGTAGGTTTTAAACCCTGCATGCATTAGGTATTTGTCTTAATGCTCTCCCTCACCTTGGCCTCGACCCCCTGACAGGCCCTGGTGTGTGATGTTCTCCTCCCTGCGTCCATGTGTTCTCATTGTTCAACTCCCACTTATAAGTGAGAATATGTGCTGTTTGATTTTCTGTTCCTGTATTAGTTTGCTGAAAATGATGGCTCTTTCTGGGTGCTCTGTTGAAAGTTCACTGTAGCAGGCCAAAGGTGGCTAGTTGGGCACTGTGGTGATTAGCCAGGCACTGTGCTGGTCTCTATTTCTGTCAAGTTTTTGGTAAAAAAAAAATGAAAAAAAATTATAATCTAGGTTTAAACTGTCAATACAAAAGAGATAACTAGAAATATATATATATTTTACATACATTTTATATATAAATACATAAGTAGAAATATATATACATATTTATATATATATGGATATACATACACATACAAACTTTGCATTTTTATGGTTCAGTATTAAATTTTAAATTTCTAGGTTGAAATATAGAATTACAAGAAGTGAGAGAATATGAAATTCCAAAGTGTCTTCTTATACTTAAACAGAAAGTCACATACAAAGTTTATCATTGTTAGAGTGGGTAATCCCAATAGCAATATTTTGGAAGAAAAGGATACTTTTCAAGACTGAGACTGACTTGACAATCCTGTAATCTTTTAACTATTTTATAAATATAAATGAACACTATCTACATACCCAATGCCAATAACTTAGTGCAGGTCAACAATTCTTGGTTAAATTACTATTTAACAAGCATCTAACTGGGCTTTTTGTCACACATTTCCTTTCGTAACAGCAGAGAGAATGATCCCTCTAAACACTATTTATATTTGTTTTTAATTTTTATGGATATACAATAGTTGTGCATATTTACACATTACATGTACTATTTTTATACACGCATACAATGTATAATAATTGAATCCGGGTAATAAGGATACCCATCACATCAACAATTGGTCATTTATTTGTGTTGGGAAAGTTCCCAGTCAGATCATTAATGCTCATGTTTCTTTTCCACGCATAATTTCACAATCTTTTGTACCCTCTCTGTACCTTCTCTGATATTACCTATTATAACAAAATAAATCACTTAATTTAAATTATTGGTTTTGTTGAAACATGTAAGTTCGTGAATGAAGTGTGTTAAGCATGATATAATGGTTTTGGCTAGCACAAATTAAAGTGTGCATTACATATAGATGCATCATATTAAAACCTCCAATTACATATAGATGTGTAGCTATTCTAATACAATAGGTATACAATTATAAAGTGAGACTCCATCTCAAAAAATAATAATAAAAAATATATAAAATAATAATAATAACAACAATATGAAGTTAACCCCTTTTAGATCACATTTAGGAGGCTTGGTTACTAATAAAACAAATTGTCATCATTATGGCTTGGCTTCATCTATGAAGCAGTTTCATGCAGAAATTTGAAAGACAGCTTTGAAATCAGTCTCTGCCGCACTTTCTAATTCATTGAAAACCACTGTGGGTTTATTTCTTCAGAGACATTGCTCATGTCTACATAAAGCAAGCATAACTGAGCTTACTCTGTTACAGTCTTGGAATAAATGGTTGTGACCCACGTAACTTGCATTCTATTCTCTTTTAGAAATGTATACAATTTCTCAAGGGATCTTGTGAAATGCTGTGGAGTGCCAAACAGTATTACATGTCTAGATGATAAAGGCTGAAGGTTCATACAGGAAATATATAAATACACAGATATTATGGGAAGAGAGAAAGGGCATTTGAGGTCACTTTGGGGTGATGAGAGTGCCGAGTTGAGCAGCCATGCTGGTCACCCCTGATGCCATGTCGCATGCTTCATTGTCTCTGTCTGAAATAAGGAGGTTGGTTTGATTGTATTGGGATTAATAAATCATCATAAAACTAGAGATCCAAAATTAAAACTTTAAAATCAGATGCATACTTATTAGTATACTATTTAATTTTCTGTATGTTATAAGAAAATTATTTTTTCTCAAACCTATATATAATATGCTAATTTTGAAATAAATATACAAAAGAAGAAAATAACCATTTGGATGTTACATTTTAAATTGTAACTGTATGTATATCTTTTTCACTATCTGAAAACATCTTTTTAATTGTAGTACCTATAAATGAACCTTTTACTTTTTATCTTTATCATTTGTATTAAATTGGGTTATATATAGTTTATATTGAATGCCATTATATGCATAAATAGGTAGGATAGGTAGATAGGAACAAAATGGAAAACAATAGAACAGAAAATTATAAATCACTGCAATATCTTCACTTTGAATTTCTGCTGTGTTCCAAGATGGTTCACCACCGTATTCACATTCCTGGTATCAGAATGAAGGAAGAGAGGATGTGAAAGCACCATTATTTCTTAATGATCTGCCAAAGTCTGTTGGTTCTGTTATTTGGGAGATAATTCTATGACAAAGAAGTCTGGGAAATACAGTCTTTACTCTGTACAAAAATGTAATCAGCTAAATTGCAACACTTAATTGCTAAGTCTGAAGAAGAAAATTGGTGGATATTTGGGAATATCTTTCAGGCTTTGCATAGACTATATGCACAGGTTGATGAGGATAGTATGACAATTAATAGTTGCGGTAAATACCAAATAAGTAAAATGTGCAATAATCAAGGATCATTAACTTCTTTCATTTAATAATCAATAACCTTTGTTATTTTTCTTCTCTCCTGTAAGAATGCCTATTGAAGGATATTATGCTTGCTGGGTAAATTATTATTATCACTTAATATTTTGCTCATATAGTTTTCTTCTTTTCTCATTGTCCTAAATTTTAGGGAAATCCTTAAGTTAGCTCTTCCAATTAATGGTTTTGAGCTAAGCAGTTCAATATAGAAAGAAAACAAGTTATTAAAAATTGACTTTAACACAAGTTAATTGGATTGGAAAAATATATCCTCAGGGTACAAAGAAAACAAATAGTAATTTAAACATAGATTTTTGAAGGTCGCAGACAAACATTAGAGCGTCAATTTAACTAAATCCTACAAATGGTAAGATGTCTCCCATGAAAAAAATGTGTATCAGTTATAAGAAATAATTTGAATAAAAGTATTAAGTTGTGTAGATATAGTTTATATCCATAAAAAGTATTTCAGTGTGAATAGAGAAAAGAATTTATGAAAAAGTTGTGGAAATAAAAGGCCAAATACTTGATTTATAATCAATTTCTAAGGGACATTCAATTTAGTGATCCCAATGGTTTGAACATTTTTACTTAGATAATACTGAGTTAGTGACAGAAATATAAATAAGACAGTCGAGAGATAGGAACTACCTGGATTTATACTGCTAAGTCTCATTCAGCGTGGAAGTTGTGTTGTTTGAAGAAAAGAGTAGAGCCTGGGAAGCAGAGACCGATCAAACAAGAATAGATGAAGACCTCAGCAAGACTGTGTTCTGGAATGAGAGATTTATAAGGCAAATTGGGAAATAATTAATAGTTTACACATTGTATACAGTTGCTGAAAGACTATTGGTCATTATAAATGGCTCTAAAGTTAATCTTAAAGAAAAATATCAATAAATTAATAGGGTTAATTCTATAAAAATGCATTTAAAAGAGTATTTTGATACATCTTTTTATCAGTAAAGATATAGAATAAGACATGGATAAATGGTAGATGAAAAACATCTTAACAAAAATATCAGAAACTTTCCATTATTATAAGTTGTTACTGTAGCTGATGGAAAAGTGATACACATTAAAAGTCTATCAGTAATGTTTTCTTAGTGTTTCATTATTTTATCAGCAATTTTTAGCCATCTGTATTGGCAAAGAATAAATATTAATATATCACAATCATCTTAAAAAGCTTAGAGTAACACTCACTGATTGTTGTTTCATTTGACAATATATCATGAAGTTTCTATTAACATTAGTAATGTCAAAGTCTTTTGCAGACAGATGAGATAGCAATGTGTATTTAGTGATATCTTAACAGTGTATTGATGATTGTATTGCAACATTTATATGGAGAGATAAGTATTTTTATTCTGCTATCAAATGAAACCAGTGGAGAAAAAAGTGCTTGAAATGTTTCACTGTTACTCTGTATGTCTTTGACATCAAGATTCAGAACAGCAGGTTTAGTGAATAATAGCCTTTTATACTTTAGATGTTTATAAGGAAACGTATGATTAAATAAAGTTTCCCAGAACTTGTTTCTTCAAGCAAAATAAATTATCTATTGCTGGATGTCTGTCGACACAATATGAAGTCATAGCTATGGTTATATTCTTATTTGCACATACATTCCCCACTTTAATGGTATACAAATGACGTGATAATCTTATATACATCAGTGGTACAAAAATAAGAAAGGTAAAATGGGTGAAGTGCAATCAGCAAATAATGGCCACTCTTATGGAAGTGATAAATTAGTATAATTTTATTTTAAAATTTCTTAATGAATTATACTTTATAAACACATTTTTATAAAAATTCTGTCATTTGCCTTTGACATTTTAACAGTAGTACTAGAATTTCACATAATTGTATTTTGTCAGTGAATTAAAAAAGCATTTGGTGTATCAGAAGAGTTAATTCAATTGCAAAAGGAATTGCCATTTATTTTAGTTGGGAATTGAATATTTCTGTTTTAGTTATTCATAAAACCTTGTTTGAAACACAGTGAAAATTCAAAACAAACATAATAGCTCAATGATATATAATCTATCTCAAACAGTTGCTCTTTATTTAAGTATATTTTCTACAGCATTGTAATTGGTAGATAGGTCTACCGAGTACATCATTTGCCTCAAAATTTAATCATAGCTCTTTCAAACACCAAAGTTATAAATGACTGCATTTTTCAAAATTCATTTAGGTCTCACTGAATTTTATCAAGCTTTTAATGTAGTTTACCATAATAACTATCGTAAAATGTAAAGGCAGTGATCTCTAAAAATCTGAAAAAGAAATATCAACATAAAATCTACTAAAGATTGAGAAAAAAAGGAAATTTAGTTCTGAGTTCAGCACAATGTTAACTTGAGCGACAATATTTATTTTCTAAGTTTTTAAAGCATAGCATGAATAATATCTTATATGTTTAACATTGAACGAAGTGAAATCATGCCCAGTTCCCACGAAAGAGATCTTCAAAGTATGCCTCAACTCTAAACAAATTTGCCCTCATTCTCTTGTTTCACAAGAGCACCAGCCACCAACATCTGCACATGGACTATTGAAGTTGCCTTCCAGTTGATCTTCTCCTTTCAATTTTAAGTACAGTCATGTACTGCAAAACAATGTTTCGGTCAAGGATAGACAACATATAGGAGAGTGGTCCCATAAGCTTGTAAAATCATATTTTTACTGTAAACTTTCTATATTTAGATGCACAAATACTCATCATTGTCTTAAAATTGCCTATCGTACTCAGTGAGGTAACATGCTATACAGGTTTATAGCCTAGGAGTGATAGACTATACCGTATGGTCTAGATGTGTGAGGGGCTATGCTATCATGGTTTGTGTAATTACTCTATGATGTTTGCTCAATGAAGAAATCACCTAATGATTCATTTCTCAGAACATACCCCAGTGGTTAAGAGACATATGACTATATTCTTCCAAATACAAATAATACGTTCTTCACACAGAAGTTCAATTCTTTAAAACTGACATTTATTACATACTTATTTCCCCCAGAAAACCTCCAATGGCTACCCAAAACTCTCTAGAATAAAACATGGACTTCTTACTCTACACCATATGTCAATACATTAACTGATTATTGAACAGGCTATGACTTATTTAATACTTTTCCCATCTTTTTTTAAAATTCTGATCACAATGGCCTTTCTACCACTTTCCAATACCTCATTAAAAACTCCTAAAGCAAAGATTCAACATTTGCTTTTTCAGAAACAAAGCATTCTTCATTTTGATGTTTGAATTTCTTGCTTGATTTCTTTTTAATGTCTGAAAGGTCAGAAGTCTTTTCTTTTCTTACCAACTTGTGTTTAATAAAAGCAACTTCAATTTTCCATTTATCTTTTTCTTTACCATAGTTAACTTTCCTACCTAGAATTCAATGCTGTCATTGTCATATATTTACTGATTTTTAGGTCTCTCTCCACTGGAATTGTTTTTGTCTACACTGATGGGTCCACTAAACATAACATAATATCTAACACATATTGAGAATGCAATGCAATTTTAACCAATAAATGAAATAAATTATAATCGACATAAAATTTCTAGCACTTAAAACTGAGAAAATTTCTTTAAAGGATTTTATACAGGGAAATAAAATATTAATCAATATCTGCATTAATCTACCTGAGAGAGCAGTAGGTTTTATAGAACTCTTTACTTCATGTAATAATTTCAGAGAATAACACAGGAAAATCAGTCTATTCTGGGTGAAGATTAAGAGAAGGTCATGCAAAACAATGTGATCTAACTTGCAGCTTTGTGGAATTCCAGCTTGGTCCTTGCATAATAAATAAATTAGAAGAATAAATGAAGATGCCCTTCATACACTGTCTATAAATTTCTCTCAATGGGGCTTTTGATCAAAGTTTGGCAATAAAAAATCTGAGGCTACATTTTGTGCAAAGACTTGGGAGTTTTAAATATAGCATTATACCTACACCAAGAAGTAAATGAATTATAAATCATGTAAATATATATTATTTAAAATATGTCCAGAGTTTTGAAGTTTGAAATTGAACCTTAAAATGACTGCTATATTTTTAATTGTCTACTATGGTTGAAAGCATTCCCTGTAGATCTTAGCTGACTTTTCAACTGCAAAGACACCTTTACATGAAAGAAAAATGTCACAAATGATGCAGAAGAGTGGAGTCACTTTAGACATTTCTTTATTCCATGTTAGAACTGTTTCTGAATCTTTAATCTTAAAAGTTCCTGAATATTTTTTTCTAAAAGTGGAGTCTACAAATATGTTTGTCTAGAAATATGTTTTCTAAATTTAAAATTGATATTAGAAAAATAAATACAAAATTAAAACACAGATTTTATTAAAAATATTATTCTGTCTGCCTTTGCCCTTACACATTTATTCTCAATTCTTTTTTTTTTTAATATGTTCAGCATAATGTTTATTGTGACCTAACTGTTTTCCTATTGTGAGGAATGAAGAAGAAAGCTGTGATTGTCCCCTCAGTTGTCCTGTCTCTGGTTTGGCTAAAGGTTAAGATAAATACTTGGAATTTATTCTGGCAGTTTAAATCATTATAATTTTGTATCTAGATTACATAGATATGCAAAGTTTTCCTTATAGTAAGTTATTTCTCTTATTAGGAAATTAATGCTATACAAAATTTATCAATGTTTAATGATAAATCCCAGTAATAAAAAGAAACAAATTGGGGTAATATATGCTGAAAATATTGTAGATGAGTGATTTAAAATTTTAGGCAGTACTGACTTTAGGTTTTAGTCTTTGATAACTTGAAATTAGTGTTTTATTTTAAGTAATAGTATTTATAGTTAACAAAAATATTAAGCACATGTCCACACGTTATATTTTAAATAGCTTTTTTGCATGTTATGATGTGAGATATAACATCACTTTCATTAGATGCATCACAAAAAGGAGAAATTTTCTTTAAAAGTGGTAACATGTAGAATATTTTTCTTATTCAAGATATGTATGTACACATTAGAATATTAAACATTATGAAAAGTTCTATAGATATAGCAAAATAACACAATCTGAAAACACACAACCACTTAACATTTCACAGAAGTAATCTTGACTAGGGCACAAAATATGAAATGGAAAAAAAGAATCTTTCTCTCACACACATAAGAAAAATTATATACACATACTTGCATAAAGCCTACTCTAAAAATAAAAATCAAATATTATATTCGAATAAAGATATATATTTGAAAGTTATAGCTATTAGTAAAAATACTTATATTTTAAAGATTATTAAATATGCATTTGATGTGCATCAGATACTATGTAAATGTCTTAAAATGTACATCTCAGTTTAGCTTCCTTGCAATTCTACTGGATGGAGGAACTGAGGCTTGGTGATGTAAGTTAACTTGGCCAAAGATATTCAGCTTGTTATGGTGGAGTGAGAATTGTTTGACACCAAGTTTTAATTCTTAAAGATGACGATACTTTTTCTCTAAGAACCCAGGTAAATCTAAGTAAATTTGAGATACGAAAATATTTGTCAAATTAACAGAATAAAAATTAGCAGTCAATCATTCAGGTTACCCTTTCTCGTGTTATCTCTTACTCTGATAATAAAAATCTAATTTCTGAAGCAATGAAAAGAGAAAGAGGTATATTTTTATTTATTTATTTTATTGTGGTAAAATATATATCGCATAATATTTACCATTTTTAAGTGTACAAATCAGTGGCAAACTTTTATGCAACCATCACCACTTCCTATCTCCAGGACTTTCTAATCCCAAGTGAAAATTTAGTGCACATTAAACAGCTTTCTATTTTCCTATACCTCAGTCTTAGGTAACCACTATACCTTCTGTCTTAGAATTAGGCTATTATTCCAAGTACCACATACAAATGGAATCGTACTATATTTGGTTTCTGTGTCTGGCCTATTTTACCTATCATGGTAATGTTGCTATGGATCATTCATGTTGTAGAATGTATCAGAATTTCATTCTTTTTTAAGGCTGAATAATATCCCATGATATGTATATAACCATTTTATTTATCCATTGATTCATCCTTGAATATTTAGATCTTTTACACATTTTTGTTATTGTGAATAATGTGTTACCTGGATTTAGAAATATCTGTTTAAGTCCCTGCTTTCAACATTCAGAAGCGGAATAGCTAGATCATATGATAATTCTGAGTACAATTTTTTTTGAGAAACAGTCATAGTTTTACCCACTACAACTTTACCATTTTGTATTTCCACCAACAATGCACAAGTGTTTCATTTTTTCCACATTCTCACTAATACTTGTTATTGGTCTTTTAATTATAGCCATCCTAATGGGTGTAAACTGGTATCTCAATATGGTTTGACTTGCTTTTCCTCAATGCTTTGAAATATTGGACATTGTTTCATAAGCTTATTGGCCATTTGTGTATCTTTGTAAAAATTTCAATTCAAACATTTCCCCATATTTAATCAGGTTTTTGAGGGTCTTGTTGTTGCCATTGAGTTTGAGAAATTATTTATACATTCTCACATATATGATTTATAAATGTTTTCTCCCATTCTACAGGTTGCTTTTTCATTCTGTTGACAGTGTCTTTTCATGCACAAAAGTTTTACATTTTAATGTAGTACAATTTATTTGCTTTTGTTACCTGTGCTTTTGGTGTCATATCAAATAAATCATTAACAAATCCAGTGTTATGAAGCTTTTTCTTATGCTTTCTTCTAACAGTTTTATAATTTTAGCTCTTACATTTAGGTCGTTGATTCATTTTTAATTTTTTGTATAGAGTGTAAGGTAAGGGTCCAACTTTATTAGTTTTACAGTTCAATACCCAGTTTTCCCAGCCTCATTCATTAAAAAGACGGTCTTTTCTTTTCAGATGTCTTAGTATCTTTGGCAAAAATTATTTTATATAAAAATAAAAATTTGTTCCTGGGTATTCTATTCTATTCTATTATTTCTATATGTATATCTTTAAGCTAGTACCACACTGGTTTGATTACTGTAGATTTTTAATAAATTTTGAAATCAGTAATTGTGAATCCTCCAACTTTGTTCTTTATTTTCAAGATTATTTCATGTATTCAGGTTCCCTTGAGGTTCTATATAAATTTTAGTATGGGTTTTCCTGTATCTGTCAAACTGTCATTAAGATTTTGGTAGAGATTGCTTTGAATCCACAGATTGGTTTGGGTAATTTTGACATCTTAACAATATTAAGTATTCAAATAGTAATGAGAACAACCTGGAATTGTAGAAACAAACAAATGAACAAAAACCTTTCCCCCAAACTGTAAGGAAGTCTAGAAACCAAAGAGTAACTTGGACGAGTCCAACTTGGTGAGTAGATGAGTTCATTAGGATGTACATATGAGGCACACCTGGGTGGTAGTAAGGTAGCTTTAGAGATCCATGTTGCTGTTTTCTCCAAACTACTTCTAAGCTAATTGACTAGATCTTTGATTTTCTTCGTAGGTTGTCAGATACTTCCAGAGGTGTTTAAGTTCTCAGGAACACCTGCTGCCCTGCTGAGCCCGTGGCCTTGGTTCACTGTCTTTCCAACAAGGTTCAGGCAGTAGACATACACCCTTAACTAGTTAGGTAGAGGACCTGTCACACTACACATATAATGAACAAGGGATGCCATTCCATTCATCTATGTCTTTAATTTTTTTCAGCAATGTTTTGTAGTTTTCAGTGTTCAAATCATTTGTTAATATTGGTTATGCTTATTTGGAAATAATTCCTTTTATGTTGCTCATGTAAATGAATTTTGTAAACTTTCCTGGTTGTCCATTGTTTATACAGAAAGGGAACTAATTTTTGGACATCAATTTTGTATCCTGCCACTTTACTGAGTATAATTATTAGTTCTGTGTGTGTGTGTGTGTGTGTGTGTGTGTGTGTGTCTATGTGCGTATCTTCAGGGTTTTCTACATGTAAGATCATGTCATCTCTAGACAGATAATTTCACTTCCTTCTCTCCAATTTGGATGCCTTTTAATTTTTTTTTTTCTTGTATAATTTCTCCTTTTAAAGCTGCTGATTTCAATTGTCATAGAACAATTGGACAAACCCTTTTTCAACTTTTTCCCTAAATTTGGATGAGGCTCAGAATTCCTGCATAAGACATATAGATATGTCTAAAGGGCTGGTGTTGTCTGATAGTGCTGAAATTAATAATAATAAAAACAAAAATAATACAGAAGACACTGGAAAGGTTCAGATACAGCAGCAAGGACTTGTGTCTGAGAGACTAGAGTTTGGGTGTAGTTCAAGGCTGTGCCTAGTGGTTCTTTCTCTGTACATTCCTACAGTCTCAAACTCCATGAAATTATAAACCCAAGAACCATGTCCCCATGTTTCCAATAATTCTTTTGTACGTTTCCTGTGGAAAGACTTGTTACACAATAGATTAGGATTTCTCCACTGGATATAAAGGAACATGTTCACTTTGGGTTGGAAGTCAAGAAAATGTTTGAAAAGACTCATTGAGCAAATTACTTGGTGTATTAGTTAGTTCTCGCACTGATATAACGAACTGCATGAGACTGGTTAATGTATTTTTTTAAAGAAGTTTAATTGGCTTAAGATTCTGTAGGCTGTACAGAAGCACAGTGCCTTCTGAGGAGGCCTCAGGAAACTTTTAATCATGGAAGAAGGCATAGAGGAAGTAGGTACGTCTTGTATAGACAGAGCAGGAGTAAGAGTGGGAAGGAGAGGCTACACACTTTTAAACAATAAGATTACATGAGAACTTACTCAATATTACAAGAACAGCACCCAGGGGATGACCCAAAACCATTAGAAAATGCCCCCATGATCTAATCATTTACCATTATGTCCCACCTGCAACCTTGAAGATTACAATTGAAAATGAAACTTAGGTGGACACAGATCCAAACCATATTATTTCACCCTGGCCTCTTCCAAGTCTTCAAGATGTATTTTCCACATTGCAAAATACAATTGTACCTTAATAATAATCCCTCAAAAGTCTTAACTCATTTCAGCATTAACTCAAAATCTACAGTCCAAAATCTCATCTGAGATAAGACAAGTCACTTCTGCCTATGCGCCTGTAAAATAAAAGACAAGTTAGTTACTTTCAAGAAACAGTGGGGTTATAGACATTGGGTAAATATTCTTGTTCCAAAACAGAAAAATCTACAAAAAGAAAGGAGCTACAGAACCCATGCAAATCTGAAACCCAGCAGGACAGTCCTTAAATCTTAAAGCTCCAAAATAATCTCCTTTGACTCCATATCTCACATCCAGGACACATGATGCAACCAGTTGGCTCCCAAGATTTTGAGCAGCTCTACCACCAAGGCTTTGCAGAGTATAGCTTCTGTGGCTGGTTCACCAGCTGGCTTTGAGTGCCTGAGGCTTTTCCAGGAGCACTATGCATCTACCATCCTGCAGTCTGGAGGATTGTGGCCCTCTTCTTAATGTTCCACTAGGCAGTGTTCCAGTAGGGTTTCTGTATGGGGGCTTCAACCCCACAATTCCTCCCTGCACAGTTCCTCCTTAAGGAAAACCTTAGTCGAGGTTTTCCACGAGGGCTCTGCCTCTACAGCAGACTACTGCAAGACATACAGGCTTTTCCACACATCCTTCAAAATCTAGGTTGAGTCTCCTAAGTCTCAATTCTTGCATTCTGTGCACAAGTAGGCTTAACATCATGTCAAGGCTGAAAAGGCTTATGACTTTTACCCTATGAAGCAGTGGTCCAATCTGTATTTGGGTCCTTTTTAGCCACAGCTAGGTCTGGAGTAGCTGGGATGCAGGCAGCAATGTCCCAAGCCTGCACAGCACAGCAGAGTCTTCTGGCCTGCCCAGGAAACCATTCTTTCCTCCTAGGCCTTCAAGCCTGTGATAAGGGGGGCTGCTGGGATGGAGTCCGAAATAACTTGGAGGTCTTTTTCCCATTGTTTTGGCTATCAGCATTTGGCTTCTCTTTACTTATGCAAATTTTCACAGCCAGCTTGAATTTCTCCCAGAAAATATTTCTTTTCTTTTCTACCACATGGCTGAGATGTAAGTTTTCCAATTTTTTATGCTCTGCTTCCT
Organism: Macaca mulatta; assembly: GCF_049350105.2. Classification (NCBI taxonomy): domain Eukaryota; kingdom Metazoa; phylum Chordata; class Mammalia; order Primates; family Cercopithecidae; genus Macaca; species Macaca mulatta. The sequence goes on along the minus strand of NC_133410.1, from coordinate 144,593,706 downwards.
TTTAAATATAAGTTCCAGTTGTACATTTCTTTGCTCATAAATATGAGCATAGGCTTCTAGAATCAGTAGGCTATGTCTTGAGCACTTTAATACTTAGAAATTTATTCCACTATATACCTTAAATGATCATTCTCAAGTTCAAAGTCCCACACATACCTAGGGAAAGGGCAAAATGTCAACAGATTCTTCGGTAACACATAAAAAAGCGACCATTGCTCTGGTTCTCAATAAGTTTCTCATTTCCATCTGCGATCTCCTCAACCTTGCCTTCACTATCCATATCACTATCAGTATTTTGGTCACAACAATTTATCAGGTCTCTAGAAAGTTCAAAAATGTCCCTCATTTTTCTCTTTTCTTCTGAGCCCACTACAGCCTTCCAACCTCTGTCTGTTACCCAGTTCCAAAGTTTCTTCTACATTGGCAGATATTTTTATAGTAATGCCCACTCCTGGTACCAATTTTCTGTCCTAGTCTCGCACTACTATAAAGAAATACCTGAGACTAGGTAATTTATAAGGAAAAGAGATTTAGTTGGCTTATGGTTCCACAGGTTGCACAGGGAGTATGGTGATAAGGGCTGGCTGTGTCCCCGTCCAAATCTCATTTTGAATTGTAACTCCCACAATTCCTACATATCATGAGAGGGACCCACTGGGAGGTTATTGAACTATGGGTGCAAGTCTTTCCTGTGCTGTTCTTGTTACTGTGAATGGGTCTCACAAGATCTGATGGTTTTAAAAACGAATTTCTTTGCACAAGCTCTCTCTGTTTGCCTGCTGCCATCTATGTTATGATGTGACTTGCTCCTCCTTGCCTTCTGCCATGATTGTGAGGCCTCCCCAGCCATGTGGAACTCTAAGTCCAATAAAGCACTTATTTTGTAAAATGTTCAGTCTTGGGTATGTCTTTATCAGCAGCATGAAAATGGACTAATACATATGGCTATGGAGGCCTCAGGGAGCTTTTACTCATGGGAGAAGACAAAGCCAAAGATGTCCAGGACAGGAGGAGGAGAGAGACTGGGGAGGTGCTACACACTTTTAAACAACCACAACTCATGAGAACTCTATTATGAGAACAGCACCAGGGGGTTGGTGCTAAATGATTAGAATCCACCCCTGTTATCCAATCACCTCCCATCAGGCCCCACCTCCATCATTAGGGATTACAATCTGACGTGAGATTTGGATGGGGACACAGATTCAAACCCTATCAGTTGGCAACCTGTGATTAACAGAAACACCAAGATTCCAGAAAGGGCTGTGAGAAGAGTGGTCTTCAGATCTGGACTGCAGTTATCATGAGGATACTTGAGAAGTTCCTATCCCATGCAGATACCACACGAAGATTCTTAGAGGGAACAATGGGACAGCAGCATCTTAAAAACATCTCCTGCTAATTCAGTGAGAGTAAGTGCTAATCATTCAGATTTGAGTGATTCAATTAAATATGAGCAATTTGTAACCAATATAGTTACAAGTGAAGACCGATATATACCATTTGAAGTTTACAAAGAAAAGGAACTCTTAAGAAGAAAGTATAGACGTTTTTCATGAAAACTACAAGATGTCCTAAAACTATAAATCTGTTCCAAAGGCAATGTGAATAACATGAGAGTCCGTTCAGGGAAAATATCAGAAAGCATATTAATGCTAATATAGAAAATAATAGTGATAGCGGCAAACTCAGACTAACGTGGCAAGAGACAGCAGGCTGTTACTGCCACAGGAGACTAATGAGGGCACCTGTGACAACATAGAGGACAGTATTGTTCAAGTAATGAGTCCATCGAGAAATCAATTAAATACATAAAACAAGATTATCAAATAAAATAACACAGTGACTTGAAGATTTTGATACAGCTGGAAGTTGAATATGTTTGTTAGAGCCATAGCAGATAAAATCCCCTGTACAAATAAAAAGAAGAAAAACAGAATAAACACAATGAAGAAAAGCAGGGGGCATATCCATATGATCCAACACCTATAAAACACAAATTTTATATACATATAATAGAAAGTACAATGCAAATAAAAGAAAATAATTATTAAACTAAAATAAAAACAAATTAACGTGTTTCTTTTTTTTTTTTTTTTGAGATGGAGTCTCGCACTGTCGCCCAGGCGGGAGTCCAGTGACGCGGGCTCTGCTTAATGCAACCTCTGCCTCCCGGGTTCAAGCGATTCTCCTGCCTCAGGCTCTCAAGTAGCTGGGATTACAGGCGTGCGCCACCACGCCCAGCTAATTTTTGTAGTAGAGACGGTGTTTCACCATGTGGGCCACACTGGTCTCAAACTCCTGACCTCATGATTTGCCTGCCTCCGCCTCCCAAAGCCGAGGTTTGGGAGCCATGATTACAGTCATGGGCCACCACACATGGCTCAAATTAATGATTTTAAAAAATCCTCATAAATCTACAAAATGAGTGTAGACGAATTATAAGATGATTAAATCAACATTCTCTCCAGTAACCCCCTAACACACTACCCCAAACACAAAACCATAGTTTGTGTTTTTTTTTATATATATAATTTTAAAAATAAAGAAAAGCTCTATAGGGCTAAAATATGAATGTGATGACTTTCTCATATGTCATATTGAGAAAGTAACTGTTGTGTATAGGGTTGAAAATTATATATGTTTTATATTAAATATATACAAATTGGTATATGAAATATATACTAAATGGTATATTACATATATAAATCTTTCAGTTTCATTTTAATTTATCTTCTATTAAATTTCAGTGAAATTGTATTTAGCATTTCCTACACCTATAATTCACGTTTTTAAAATGCACAGTACAATTTTTTTGTAGTACATTCATTAGCTTTTGCAATCATTATCACAATCCAATTTTAGAGCATTTGCATGGCCACAAGAAGAAACCTCTTAACCATTACCAGTCCCTCCTCAGCTACCCACTACAATGGCCCTTGGCAATCACAGACCTACTCTGTCTCTACAGATTGCCTTTTCTGAATATTTTATATAAATGGACTCATAAAATATAAAGTTCTTATGTTTAAATTCTTTTTCTCAGTGTAGCATTTTGGGGGTTTATCCACATTATAGCATGTATCAATATTTTATTCTTTTTGCTACCAAATAATATTCTACTGTATGGATCTACCACAATTTATAATAATATTCTATTGTATGGATATATCACAGTTTATTCGTTCATCATTTGATGGCATATTGGGGAGTTTCTACTTTCTAAACACTGTGTACAATACTGTTATCTGAATCTGTAGCATCTGATTTTTTTGGACATGTATTTTCATTTGTCTTCATTAGAGAGCTAAGAGTGGAATTTCTAGATCATAGGGTACTTCTATGTTTAACATGAAAAATTGTCACAGTGTTTCCAAATTAGTTGCATGATTTGGATGAATTGTTCCACTTCCTTGCCAAGACTGACATCTTGACTATGGCATTCCTAGTAGAGAGAAGTAATATCTCTGCTTTCAATTTGCATTTCCCTCATGACTAATGATAATGAGCAATGTTTAATGTGTATACTGTATACCTTATTTAGACAAGCGTCTATTCAGGTCCTTTATCCATATTCAGTTGAGGGTATTTATCTTATTACTATTGAGTTGTAAGAACTTTTAACATATTACTGGACCTAAGTTCATTATTATATAACATGATTTAGATTACTGTAACTCTGCAATATAATTTAAAGTCAAGTAATGGTGATTCTTCCTGTTTGTCCTTTTGGCTCAGTATACTTTTGTCTATTCTGGGTCTTTTCAGGTTCCTTATAAATTTTAGAATTATTTTTTTCTACTTCTGTGAAGAATGTCATTGGTATTTTGATAGAGATTGCACTGAATCTATATATTGCTTTGAGTAGTATGGACATTTTAACAATATTGATTCTCCCAATCCATGAACAAATATTTTTTTTTCATTTTTTTGTTTCCTCTAATATTTAGCATCAGGATTTCATAGTATTCATTGCAGAGATCTTTCACTTATTTGATTCAGTTTACTTCTGGGTATTTATTTTACTGATTTTTTTTTCAGATTGTTTGCTGTTGGCATATATAAATGCTACTAATTTGTATATATTGATTTTTTGTTCTGAAACCACTGAATTTGTTTAATAGTTCAAAAGTTTTTTTGTGAAGTCTTCAGGTTTAACCAAATATAAGATCATACCATCTGCAAACAAGGATAATTTGACTTCTTTCTTTTCCAATTTGGATGCCGTTTCTTTCTTTCATCTGTTTGCTCTACATAGGACTTCCAACAGTATGTTGGATAACAGTGGGGACAGTGGGCCTCCTTTACTTGTTCCTGATGTTAGAGGCAAGGTGTTCAGTTTTTCACAATTCAGTGCGATACTAATTGTGGGTCTGTCATATATTTATCTTACCGTGTTGAGGTATGTTCCTTCTATACCAGTTTATCCATAGCTTTTATTATGAAAGGATGTTGAATGTTTTTAAATACTTTTTACAGCATCAATTAAAATATTTGTATGGTTTTGTCCTCCTTTCTACTGATAGGATATATAATATTCACTGATTAGGATATGTTGAACCATCCTTGCATGTCTGAGATAAATCCCACCTGGTCATAGTAAATAATGTTTAAATGTATTTTTGAATTTGGTTTGCTCATATTTTGTTGACAATTTTTGCATCAATGTTCATCAGAAATGTGGGTCTTTAGGTTTTTTTTTGTTTGTTTGTTTGTTTTGATTAGTTTGTATCTTGATTGCTTTTAGCCTGGCTTTGTTTTCAGGTTAATACTGGCCTCATAGTATAAGTACTGGCTTCCTCTACTGTTTTGAATAATTTAAGTAGGATTGGCATTAGTTCTTCTTTAAATATTTGGTAAAATTTAGCAGTAAAGCATTGAGTCCTGGGCTTTTCTCTGCTAGGAAACTTTCTATTACAGCTTTAATCTTGCTATGTGTTACTTTTTTGTGAAGGTTTTTAATTTCTTCATGATTTAATCTTGTTAGGTTTTATGTGTCTGTGAGTTTATTGATTTCTTCTATGTTTTCCAATTATCTGGCACATATTTTATAATAGCAGCCTGTAATGATCCTTTGAATTTCTGCCATATTGATTGTAACATCTCCTTTTTCATGTCTGATTTTATTTATATGGGTTTTCTCTCCATTTTTCTTAGTCCAGGTAACAGCTTGTTCACTCTGTTTATTTCTTAAACAAAAACAACTATTTTTTCTTTGATATTTGTATAGTTTTCTTCCTTTCAATTTCATTTATTTTTGTGCTGATCTTTATTATTTATTCTCTTGTACTAATCTTCACTTTGGTTTGCTCTTGGTTTTTTAATTCCTTAAGAGGCATTGTTAGATTATTTATTTTAGGTTTTTCAACTTCAAAGGCCTTTGTGGTCTTGGTAAGATCAAGAAAATACTCTGGATTACCAGGAAGAGACTCTTGTTCTCTTCCCTTAATTTCTCCCAACAAATGGAGTGTCTGTCTCTCTCTCTCTCTTTCTCTCTCTCTCTCTCTCTCTCTCTCTCTCTGTCTCTCTCTCTCACTGCCTGGAGTTGGGGGAGTGGTGATATAAGTGCCCCTGCAGCCACCAACTCATGGACCGTGCTGGGTGAGACCCTAAATCAGCACAACACTTGTTCTCACCGAAGGTCCACAGTGACCACACTGGGTCTCACTGAAGGCCCATGGTGACCACTTCCGGGCTACCACCTATGTTCACTCAAAGACTCAGGGCTCTACAATCAGCAGGTGGCAAATCTAGCCAGGCTTTGGTTCTTCCCTTCCAGGAAGTGAGTTTATCGAGGCCCCAGGTGAGTTCAGAGATGCCGTCCAGGAGCCATAACCTGAAGTCTGGAACCTTAGAAATCTAGCTGTTGCTCTATTCTACTGTGGTTGAGCTGACACTCAAGCCACCAGACAAAGTCCTTCCTGATCTTTCCTCTCCTTTCCTCAAGCAGAGAAGTGTATCCCTGTGGCCACCATCACACCAGTCCCATGACAAGTATTGCCTGGCTACCTCCAATGCTTACTAAGGTCCGAAGTCTATTAATTCAGCCTGTGGTAAATGTCGACCGTCCTGATTCTTTCCCTTCAGGGCAGCTGAATTCTGTCTGGCCAAGGGCAGGTCTAGAAATGCTATGCAAAACCAAGACCTGGAATCGAAGACCCCAGGATCCTCCTGGTGCTTTACCCTACTGTGGCCAACGTGTTGCCCAAGCTAATTTTGGTTCTACTGAAGGTTACTTTTTGTGTGTGCAAAGTTTTTCAATCTGGTATTCCTGTAAAGGGAATCATTGCTGGAGGCTTGTTTTCTGCCATCTTGCTCTGCATCCTTCCTAGTTGTATTTTTATGATATAATATACCCAAATTTCCACATTCCCAGAAAAAAAAAATCTAAGAAGTTAAATTTTCAACAAGAATCTCTATTCATAATTTGGCCCTTTTAACTTAAATTGTGCATCCTTTTTGAGAGATTATCTTCTTTCAAACTACACCACTAGTAACCAAGACATTTAACCTCTAGGTAAAAAACGGCTACATCTCAGTACCTATCCCCCTATTTTTGACTCTCCATTATTCAGTATAGATTAAAGGCTCAAGAAGCTCAAATCAATGTCTTTGGTACTCCAGTTTCTACATAATAGGCCAGGATGAGGTTATTCTTTATCCCGTCAATATCTACTCATGTTTGGTACACAGAAGAAGAAAGGTTAAGTGTGAGGTCTATGTACATTGTCTTCCAGCCAAGGAAATTTGGAAAATGAATTACTTTAATCAGACATTCTGACACACACGATAACAGTATTTACAAAAGGGGTTGCCATATCTATAAAATGTTTTGTCAGGTATTACAATGATCTGTCTAGATTATTCATGGCAAATAAACCTGAAAGGTATGAATTTATGGAACATGCTTATGGGTGGTAGTCACATAGGCTGTGTCTAAATTGTAGTAGTATTGTAGTAGTTTCTTTTTTCTTTTTTTTTTGAAGGAATTTTGTTCTGTCGCCCAGGCTGGAGTGCAGTGGCACAATCTCGGCTCACTGCAACCTCCACCTCCTGGGTTCAAGTGATTTGCCTGCCTTACCCTCCTGAGTAGCTGGGACTACAGGTATGTGACTCCATGCCTGGCTAATTTTTTGTATTTTTAGTAGAGATGGGGTTTCACTGTGTTAGCCAGGATGGTCTCAATCTCCTGACCTTGTGATCCTCTCACTTCGGCTTCCCAAGGTGCTGGGGTAACAGGTGTGAGCCACCATGCCCAGCCAGTAGTTTCATTTTACAATAGTATTTCAAAATATGTAACTTAAAAATTTGCCTGTTTTTACTAAAGTCAAAAAAGGAGATTAAAATACTTTCTGAGTCATCTACATGATATTGTTTGGGGGCTCCTCCAGGAAGAGGATTGCCTCTGTGCCTGGAAAAATGACATAGCGTAAGATCTACAATTGTCTTGAGATCTCCTTCACAATTTGGCCCTTTTTGTTAACACAGAGATGCACTTCCCATTGTCCAAGTTTCATGAGTTATTAAGTCAGGAATGCACTTACAAACATCCTTAAGATAAACATAGAGTCTCAGTGATATTTTAAATTTTTAGGGCAAGATGAAGTAACAGTGCCTTTGTTAATAGATACATGAATAGGTGCACATGCAGAGTTACCCACTTGCCTGGGAGATCAAAGCAGTCAATCATGGTAGACAGTAATAGTAATAGCAGTAGTAGTGCTGGTAGTAGCAGTAAATACAAGTTGAATTAATAAAGACAAATTCCAGACTTCATAAATTTGTCTAGAATCAGGCCTGGGAACACCATTAGGGTATCATAAGGTGTGGTACCTCAGTGGATAGTTGCTGGTAAACTGAATTAACCCCTCTTTATTTGCATTTTCATTGTAGCCATGGAGTGATTTAAACATCACAGACTTTCTAGTTTATTGCTATTCTAATTAGTGTACAAATGAGAACTTTTTGAACAGAAAAATTTAAACCAAGATGCTAGGTGCATTTTAATAGTTGAAAATCAGAATTACTGGCCTGAGAAAAAATAGTATCACCTAGATATATTCATGATAAGACAGTTTTCTGAATCTGAGTATAGCAGGCACACCTAGTATGATGAATACCAGTATGTACGTATAAAAATTCTGAACATACTATTAAGCACTATTTATATTTTTTCCATGTATTCTGCTGATTTGTGTGTTTTACTTTGTGTAATGTAAAACTTTCTGTAAACATTTCCATCGGCTGTGCAACATTTACGAAAATAACAAAATTAATTCAGACACTTTCAGAGTTTACAGTGTTGAAAAACCTATTCATTTGTATCCAGGTTTCTGAAAACTTCTTTTAATAGATGAAGATAACATTTTAAAAAATTAATAACAAGAAAGACAAACATGTTTTAAACAGACTAGTTTTAAGTGTGTCATTATTATTAATAAATATATAGTTTTATGAAAGATAGTATTTTCAGTTGTGTCAGTAAGTATAAAAACTTAACCCCAGTTATTATGTGATATCAGCAGATATCACAGTAACAATTTATATACCATTCAAGAAGTAGTTTTATAGAATTTCAGATATTTCCCAATTAAACAATTATATTCTATTAATGTAGTTAATAGATATATTAAATGTCTTCCACTTAGAGGAAATTTAAGATATTTACTTACTAGGAATTTCAGGTATTTTTTTACTTAAAAATGTAACAAGTTGTATCTATCGTATTCCCCAGTGAGTCATCATTCATTCAGCCACGGATCTGCAGAATACTTCTAAGGAAGTACATATTTTTTTTCAGATAAATGAAATATAGCTCTTTAAGAGGTATGATGGACACTCCTGATGCAGACATCTGCCAAATCAATCACTTTTTTTATACTTAAAAATTGCAGAAGTTGAAGAAAGACACAGAATTTTAAACTATTACCATAGCAGTACAATTCTATAATGCATAAAATAAAAGTATTTTAAATCTCCTGGGTATACATATCAAAAGTCATCAACTCTTGAAGTCAGAATTTGGGATTTGCATTCACATTGATGGGTTAAAACATCAATATGTTTTTTGGAAAGTTTATATTTTAACACTTTTCAACATTTCAGTTTTTTTGTATTAACTTTTCTATGAAATACTTCTTTAATTATATTATATGCAGATAAGTTATTAAAGAATCAATTATTCCATTTATGAAACAGTGCTAACTGTGCACAGCCACATATAATTAACTGAGATTATCAGTCACTATCGATACTTTTGTTTTAGGGAAGGTATCATCCATGTATGCAGTCTAGCTTGGAACTTGGAATATAGATGATAATTTTAAAAGGCCAATTATCTCTTTAAATTTATAGTCAAACCAGTTATACATGCTTGTAGTCTATATGGTAGGCCCTGGAAACAACTTCAACCACAACACACATAACACTATTTATTAAGAGGGTTGGAGAAAAACTTAAATTTCTGTAATTAACATTAATATTATGATGATTTTGATTTTTGACAGAGAATAAGTGAGTCAATAAATGTTATTTTTAGAAAACATTATAAAATATTTTTAGAAAATTTGCAAAGCAGACATTTTAGAAATATTTTAAAAAATTGATAAATAGGCCAGATACGTTGCCTCATTCCTGTAATCCCAGCACTTTGGGAGGCTGAGGTAGGTGGATTGCTTTAGACCAGGAATTGGAGACCAGTCTGCGTGACATGGGCAACCCCATCTCTACTAAAAAAAAAAAAAAAAAAAAAATTAATGGAGCATGGTGATGGGACCTGCAGTCCCAGCTACTCCGGAAGCTGAGGTGTGAGGATCAACTGAGCCCAGAGGTAAAAGCTGCAGTGAGTCCTGCTCTTTCTATGATCTCTCTACTGCACTCCAGCCTGAGAGAAGTGACACCTTGTCTTAAAAACAAACAAACAAGCAAAAACCCAAATAGATAAACTCTACAGCTCTACTTATCAATTTCCCTACTTACCTAACTAAAATATTTTTATAATGGGTATTAGAAATAGCTAAGAGTTCTTGTTAAATGCCAGGCACTTTAAATAGTGCTTTACAATTTAAACTTTAATTTTCACTTTAACCCAATGAGGTAGTTACTAGAAGGATCCTTATTTTATACAAAAGAAAATTTAAGCAGAGAGAAAGTACCTTCTTCAAAATCACATGTATAAAGGAAATAATTTGTAAAAAAAATAAAATTCAGATCTGGCAGTAGTCTCCCTTGAGTCTATAGTTTTAACTGCTATATAGTACTGCTTCTACATGAAATCTGCTTATGGTATTCCATATTTCAATGATAGCACCATCCTGTGTGTGTTAGTTCGTTTTCACACTGCTAATAAAGACATACCTGAGACTGGGTAACTTATTAAAATGACAACAACAAAAAGAAGTTAATGAACTCACAGTTCCACATGGCTGGGAAGTCCTTACGATCATGGTGGAAGGTAAAAGGAAAGTTTTACATGGCAGCAGACAAGAGAGAATGAAAGCAAAGCGAAAGGGGAAATCCCCCATAAAATCATCAGATCTTGTGAGACTTACTCACTAACACGAAGACAGTGTGGGAAAACCACTCCCATCATTCAATTATTTCCCACCAGGTCCCTCCAAAAACATGTGGAAATTATGGTAACTACAACTCAAGATGAGATTTGGGCGGGGACACAGCCAGACCATATCACTGTGCAAGCATCTATTATTGGTTACTTTTTGCTCCTGATAGCACCTTCTTCCAAACCTCGTTGCCAACAATTCACTTATTCCAAGACCCATTTTCTTAAATTTCTTCTGATCTGTCATAATGGATTAGAGAAAATTGCTAATCAAACGAACTAAATTTAGTTAGAAAATGAATCTTCCCCTTGTAATATACTGTTCTCCATTTAATCTTGTAGTGACTAATGTATGTTATTTCAAGCAATACAGCAGGCTCGAGTCAGGTAACCTAACATATCTTTAAAACATGGTATGCAAGTTTCCAAAAAAAACCGTTAACAGGTTTTGAAAGTTATATGTTCATACCTCTTGGGATGGACATAGGATGATTGACTATGTTTATTCATTGACAACTAAAGAAAAATAAAATTTATTTAATGCTATTGTAGGAAAGAATAACTCAGGAAACTTCAATAGGAACCATAGGTCTTTTCCCCTTAGCAGACAAATTGAATTAATTATAGAAATGTCCTTGTCGATGAACATTATATATATACCACATGTGGTCATTTTGATAACACATAAAAAGATTATAAAATGCATAGAATCCAGTACTAATTAACATTTGATACATGTTATATACAATGATAATGGTGAAGACATACATACAAAATTTGGATCGCTTATTGTCATGTGCTTAAGTTGTTTTTAGTAATACACTAAATATGTAGAGAAATTTTGGGAAGGACCACATAATTTGTGCTAGGCCCTAATTGCTTCCCTCTTCCATGTTAAAAGTCATATCCTGTCTTGCCGTACAACCTTTGTGACAGGTGAGTTCTTATAGCTGGGTTTCATAAGTAGTAAATATAAACCTAATAACCTTTCCTTAGTCTAATATATTTGCCATCCTCAATTGAACAAATACATTTTTATGATGAGCTGCTAGCCAGAAAAGATTCTGAAATCCATCATCTACTAAGTATACATAATTGCTTTAAATGCATTATGCTAAAATTTCAATCATAGTATCTCTATTATTTCAGAATCCATGTCAAACTAGAAAAGAAGTCAGGAAAAATCATCACATGTCTTGAGTGCAGATATGTGCCAGCTGACATTTATATGTTCATATATTGACAAGTTTTCTATCTTTACAACAATTTTATATGAAGGTTACTTAAAAATTTCAATTACTTAAAATTAAGTTATTTTATTGATATCAAGTACTTATGAAAGTCTAATGAAAATTAGACTTTACAATCGGGCTTTATGAGTTACAAGAAAGAGACTAAAGTCTGCTTTGTTTTCTTTCTCAGAAACTTTTGTAGTATCTTTCACATGTAGGGAGTCTAAAAATGGTTACATATTGAATGACTAAATGAAACCCATATAGTTAAATGCAAGTTCACGTGCAAATTCATGCTGTTTCGGATAATTGCCTAAAATCGAAAATTTATGCTCCTGAGATGAAATCAAATTGAAAAACATGCAGTGGAAATGCATCACTTCTGCTGTTCTGATCAGTGTACTGTCAAGTTGGTACTATTTCCTCCATCAATTCTCTGCAACCCTACAAAATTAAAGCTGCCACTTTAAAACCTAATATGACTATCTCAAAAGTCTACATGGTATCAACCTCTTTTTCTTGGTGCTGTAAGTTAGATACCCAGAAAACAATCTTTGCTATACTGAGAGTGTTGATGTAAAGGTTAATCATAATATTATTTAAGGAAAAATACGGTGAGAGTTGAATGAAGCAATGGTGAACAGAGGGAGAAGTTGAACTGTGATGCAGATGCAGTGGAAAACTTATCCAAAAGAAGATCTGGACCAGTTGTGATGGTCCTGCATAGTGATCTAAATTATGAAAAGAACACCAGGCTGTATAACCTACCATCAACTATTGGCTGTGCCTGCCATCAGGGAGGGATGCATAATCTTTTAAGTGGTGGCTGGCTCTATTTGGCTAAGTACAGTTTCTGAAAATAGACTTAGCTGAAAATAAGAGGTTTTCAGTGTACTGATAAATAACGAAAGAGGTTTATTATCCTACTAAGTCCAATGGAAATATTTGTAAAGTCTTAGGTTATCAACAGATGTCACTATTCCTGCATAGTTACTGTCAGTATTGAATACTGTTGAAGAAAATGCCTTACCATCCCATTACAGGAAATAGAATTTGTGTAGTTTCCTGGAATCAGGTTGTGTATATGATTATCTTTCAAGATGGTATTTAAAGGTTTGCAGTAGACACTTATCTTAACTTCTAGAGCTGACAAAAGAAACATCTTCCTTGGAGTGGAAGCTGGATGATCTGTTGGGTAACAGCTTTAGACTTAACTCCAGAAACCTTCCATTTGTGGTTTTACCTTTGCTACAAGGTTCCTTATTTCTATCTCTGCAGAAGCTAGAAATTACACATTTCTGATTATTTTCTTTGTGGCCTTTTCCAATTAGATCATCCAATACATACACACACAGACACACACACACACACACACTTAACCTAGTAATACTTATTATATTTTAATAATCATAATGATAAGAAAAACATTTAACACTTACTATGTAACCAGAAATGTTCTAAGAGCCTTCATATGTTAAACTATATAAACTGGGGCAAAGCTAAACTGCTATAAAAAAGGATCCAAAATTATAGTGGTACAAAGACAATGAATTCATTTTTCTTTCATGTAACAGTTACAATAATAATGTTCCCATCTCAGGAACAATTCTTCTCTTCATGGGTTTTTGGGGCATTTAGCTCCCTTCTAAACCATTGTTCCTTGAGAGAAATCAAGTCATCTTCTGCATGTTTGAAGCTCCTCTATATTCTAACAGTTGAAAGAGAAAGTGGAGGTAGAGGATTTATTTCTGATGTCATTATTCTCAAACCAAAAATGGCACACTCCACTTCTGTGCAAATTCCATTGGCAGATACTTAGCTACTTGTTTATAACTAACTGCAAAGGAAGCTGGTACAAAGTATCTAACTGGGCCAAAATGTGTCTGGCTATAACAATATTATAATGAATGAAGGAAAGACTCTTGGTGGAAAGCTAGCAGCTTCACTGGTTAATTCACTAGTGACTTTTTTTCGTTGTTGCTGTTTCATCAGCTGCCTTTCCCCCCCATCCCCCTTTCCTCAGGTTCAAAATAAATATTTTCTAGTCTTTGTGGGAAACACTCCTGAAGTGATAACGATCAGAAATATTGTTTTAACCATGGTATTCCTATTAAAGATAAAGTATTTAAAACCAAAATCAGGCACCATTTGTGTGCTGTATTCCCTGTTACTCCTTTTATTTTGAATCGGTGGCCAAGCTTTTGAAATGTGAGTGGGAGTGGTAAGGAGAGAAAGGGCTAAAATTAAAACAAAGGACAAACATTACCAGTGTTTCAAAAATATTGGTCTGCTATGGAAGCCTATGTATTCCGGAAACTAAAGATGTCATCCAATTAACCAATGCTTTTAACAAATCATGTGAAAACACAAGAAAATAGCAGGAAAGAGGGCCCCACCAGAAATCCTTGAACTGTTTCTCTGCAACCCAAGCAAATCAAATAAATCGTATTATCTGTCCTGCTTCTTGCCCTTCTATTAACTTATCTTTGGCTTGACTATAATTACATACATGGAATTTTCTTTAATAATAACATCATATTCATAAGTCATAAAAAGAGTTAACTGCATAAATCTGGGTTTGATGACTAGAAATATATTAATTAAGGCATTCTTCTCACTCTGTAAGAGCTTGTTCCAGTGATTAGAAGTATTTGACTTGATTTTAAATACTAGGAGAGACCTTGTAGATCTTTCAGCTAAGCTTCTTCATTTTAAATATTAAGAAGCTATTAGACAAAGTTTTAAATAGTTTGCACAATATCGTGTAGCTTATGTATTTCAGGTCAGGACTGCCACCTCAGTTCACGGACCCATGCTAATATTCATTCCAGTGCACCTCACTGCCTCTCCATTCTCTTCCTCGCTTCTTTTTCAGCATAATTGTCCCTGTCATCCACTTTCTAAACATCTGCACATCTTAATGAACTTTTCTAACATCAGAATCTGGAAGCTGAGGAGAACTCCATTTTTTTTTCTCTATAATTCAGTTTACCTTTAAAGTGATATTTCCCAAAGTGTGTTAAACTCTCATTTTTTTTTTCAGAAATGTTTTATACCAAATAGATTATGGGAATTACTTTGAGAAATGTTGTGCATTATGACTTTTCTGAGATGTATAATATATAATAGCATGTTAAATGCTATATTCAATAATTTATCCTAAATAGAAAGTGTCTAAATTTGCATATAACACCATTTTTGAAAATTATATTTAATATATTTTTTCTCTTTGCACCTATAACATTTGACTGCTCCATGTATTCCTTGGAAAAACTACCTCAGACTTATGATCTACTAGTCTTAGAAGGTCTCTAAAATTGAAGGAATGATCAATCTGGAAATAGTATTTGATATACCTAGGCTTATCAATAAAACCCATTATCAAAATTTAAAGTGATTGTGCAAGACACCGATCATTAATTCAATAAACATTTTTAAAGATTCAGTGTGATTTACATTAATAAAATTTATGTCACATACTGCCATTGTGTTCACTGATGATTCTAGCACATTTTGTTATGAAGGGAAACTTTGGAATATGTGTCTCTCATATGTTTGTGTGTGTGTGTGTGTGTGTATACACACACACACACATATATGTCAATTTACAAACTGTCAGAACAAATGGGAGGTGAGGTTGTACTAAAGCAATAGAAATATAATATATTCAATAAGTATAATAAAGTAATATATGAAATGAATAAATATTTGGATCATGTCAATATGTACCCAAACTTAAGGATTAATTCAAAAGCATCTGAGAAATAATACTGCAGAGCAATAAATACGTCTTTTTTTTTTTTTTTTTTTTTGCTTTGTTTTGTGAGACAGAGTCTTACTCTGTCACCCAGGCTGGTGTGCAGTGGCACAATCTCGGCCCACTGAAAACTACACCTCCCAGATTCAAGTGATCCACCCACATTAGCCTCTAGAGTAGCCGGGGCTACAGGTGTGTGTCACCACGCCCAGTTAATTTTTGTATTTTTAGTAGAGACAAGGTTTCACCATGTTAGACAGGCTAGTCTCGAACTCCTGACCTCAAGTGATCCACCTGTTTTGGCCTCCCAAAATGCCAAGATTACACAATTTTTATCTCTATTGCTATCTCTATATACTCAAAGTGTCATTTCAAGAATAAGAAAAATTAAAATACTTATTTAGCTAATATTTAACAGTACATTATATCGTTAAGAACATTGTATTGGTGGGCAAAATACAAATAAAGATTATAAATTTTGAAATATTTAATTATAAAAGTCAACTTGTGATTCATTTTTATTTAGAATTTATTAATTTGTATTTTTTATTTTATTTTTTATTTTTCTATAGACTAATGTTGGAAGTGACATTAATTTTATAATATACTATTTTTACCAGGTTTCCTAAAATGCCTATGATTTTAAAATATTACACTAAATATAAAATTTCTAAGCACTTTGCAATAGTAACAATGACAATAATTAAAATTATTAATAATCACTATTTTAAGACCATTTAATTTTTACATATAAAAGTTATATTTTGGTTACTGTAGCCTTGTAGTATAGTTTGAACCAAAACAGCATGGTACTGGTACCAAAACAGAGATATAGACCAATGGAACAGAACAGAGTCCTCAGAAATAATACCACACATCTACAGCCATCTGATCTTTGACAAACCTGAGAGAAACAAGAAATGGGGAAAGGATTCCCTATTTAATAAATGGTGCTGGGAAAATTGGCTAGCCATAAGTAGAAAGCTGAAACTGGATCCTTTCCTTACTCCTTATACGAAAATTAATTCAAGATGGATTAGAGACTTAAATGTTAGACCTAATACCATAAAAATCCTAGAGGAAAACCTAGGTAGTACCATTCAGGACATAGGCATGGGCGAAGACTTCATGTCTAAAACACCAAAAGCAACAGCAACAAAAGTCAAAATTGACAAATGGGATCTCATTAAACTAAAGAGCTTCTACACAGCAAAAGAAACTACCATCAGAGTGAACAGGCAACCTACAGAATGGGAGAAAATTTTTGCAATCTACTCATCTGACAAAGGGCTAATATCCAGAACCTACAAAGAACTCAAACAAATTTACAAGAAAAAAACAAACAACCCCATCAAAAAGTGGGCAAAGGATATGAACAGACATTTCTCAAAAGAAGACATTCATACAGCCAACAGACACATGAAAAAATGCTCATCATCACTGGCCATCAGAGAAATGCAAATCAAAACCAGAATGAGATACCATCTCACACCAGTTAGAATGGCGATCATTAACAAGTCAGGAAACAACAGGTGCTGGAGAGGATGTGGAGAAATAGGAACGCTTTTACACTGTTGGTGGGATTGTAAACTAGTTCAACCATTATGGAAAACAGTATGGCGATTCCTCAAGGATCTAGAACTAGATGTACCATATGACCCAGCCATCCCATTACTGGGTATATACCCAAAGGATTATAAATTATGCTGCTATAAAGACACATGCACACGTATGTTTATTGCAGCACTATTCACAATAGCAAAGACTTGGAATCAACCCAAATGTCCATCAGTGACAGATTGGATTAGGAAAATGTGGCACATATACACCATGGAATACTATGCAGCCATCAAAAAGGATGAGTTTGTGTCCTTTGTAGGGACATGGATGCAGCTGGAAACCATCATTCTTAGCAAACTATCACAAGAACAGAAAACCAAACACCGCATGTTCTCACTCATAGGTGGGAACTGAACAATGAGATCACTTGGACTCAGGAAGGGGAACATCACACACCGGGGCCTATCATGGGGAGGGGGGAGTGGGGAGGGATTGCATTGGGAGTTATACCTGATGTAAATGACGAGTTGATGGGTGCAGCACACCAACATGGCACAAGTATACATATGTAACAAACCTGCACGTTATGCACATGTACCCTACAACTTAAAGTATAATAATAATAAATAAATTTAAAAAAAAAGTTATATTTTTGTAACTTGGTTTATGAATTCAAGTTAACTCCTAATATGACTTTTTTTTTCTTTTTTTTGGATGAAGTCTTGCTTTTGTTCCCCAGGCTGGAGTGCAATGGCATGATCTTGGCTCACTGCAACTTCCACCTCCTGGGTTTAAGCCATTCTGTTGCCTCAGCCTCCCGAGTAGCTGGGATTACAGGCGCCTGCCACCATGCCCGGCTAAATTTTTTTTTTTTTTTTTTTTTTTTTGTACTTTTAGTAGAGATGGGGTTTCACCATTGTGACCAGGCTGGTCTCGAACGCCTCACCTCAGGTGATCCACCCTCTCGTCCTCCCAAAGAGCTGGGATTACAGGCGTTAGCCACTGTGCCCTGCCTGATACGGCTTTTCAATGTCCAAATCATTTAGAAAGAAAAACTGCTTTAAGTTTATTTTCTGCTTTGTTTTGAGTCTTTTTCAGTTTTTTTTTTTTTAATGTTTAATTCACATAAACCATGAATGCTTGCAAAACAATACATGAGAAAGGTATATTTCTTGCATTCAATGTAGTTACAAAGAAAAGGAGTAGCTGAAATTCTGTGTAAGTTTTCTAGGGTCATAATACGATTAAAGGAGAGCAAATAGTTTTAGTTCTTTATTTCTAAACTTTAATTATATTTAGCTGCATTTTTGTTACAGTCCTGCTGAATTTTTTTAGTAAAGTAAATTGGCTGACTAGAAGATAAAATATTATACACTGCTAGAATTTCTAAATCTTTTATACTTTAGAATCACCCAGATCATTTTTAAAATTCTTCATTGTTCTTCCCTGTAAGAAATATTAAATCAGAATATATGGGCTGAAATCTAGTAATGTATTTTTTAAGTCTCAGTTAATTTTCACTAAAATTCCTAAGGCATGATACTTGGCAATAAACAATTTTTGATACTTTATCATCATAAATGAGAGTTATTTGAACGATTACAGGACATAAACATTTTGATACAGTATGTCTTTAATAAGTCACAATGGTCTTCCGAAGGAAATGAAGAAGTGTAGGACTTGAGGTCAGAGATGATAGATTCTAATTCAATTGCTACAAATGAACTAAAAAACAGGACATTCGCCTGGTAATTCCTCTCACAGCACTTGATAGGATGTCTCTGGCAATATTTATAACACCTGCAAAAATGATAAAGTAATTGTTCAGAGAAAATTAATAATATAATTCATTTATGTAAGAAAAGAGTAAGCAGTCATTTGTGTATAAAGTTGGCAAATTCTCTTTCCCTTCAAATCCTAATCTTAAGCATGTTGGACCTAGAAAGAAATGTAAGGTTTTTATTTATCCTTCATGTAAATAGAAATAATTCTGATATTCCAGTTGGAATCCCTTAAAATGCCAACCATTCTTAGCTATATAATCATTGTTGGCTAACAAAATGAATAGGGACCTTTCTTGCTTTCTCTAAAATGCAGTTGTCAACTCTACAGTGCTTTCATCATTCATAGTGAAATGAAATCATGTTTACTGCCTTTTGAGTGCCTGGGAACCCCAGTATCTTTTTCCTTTCAGTTTTTCTATTTGCTCAGAAGGAAATCACTTCTGGTCTTCTTAGTTTTTGTGCCATATGCCCACATTTCTTTTATTTATACACCTAAGTTTTCAAATACACACATAGGTGTTACTCAGAAAAGAGGGATCACTATTAAATGTGTCACTCCAGTAGCTTTTTGTTTCTTTCACTGACCTGAAAATATTACCCACTGTGATGATTTCTAAATCTTTTATACTTTGGAATAACCCAGATTACTTTTTAAAATTCTTCATTGTTCTCCCCTCTAAGAAGTATTACATCAGTATACTGGGCTTAGACCTATTAATATATTTTTAAATTCCTACAGATAATTTTGTCTAAAATTCCTAAGGCATGATACTGGGCAATAAAGAATTTTCTCTATTTCAATTACAAAAAATATTTTACCAATAGATGATGGACTGTAATAACTAATTACAATAATTTTAATAATAATTCCTATAGCATACCAACTGGGTAATCACATATTAACAAATCATATCCTTTCCTTATAGAGGATAAGAAAGATATTTTGTCAATGTGTTTCTTATATATTAAGCATAATATTTTCTTTTAATTTTATCACTGAACTTCTGCAAAAATAGGAAAAATAGCTTGCACATGCAAGGTGCACACATCTAGGCTACTAATTAAATTGCATGATTCTGATGTTAATCAATTTTCTATATGCATATGTGTGTGTACACATATATAGATATATCTTTTCAATGTTTAAAGACATTAAAATTAAAATATTTAACTTTAATTTCTTGAACATGGTTTAATGTGTTGGCAAAATATTATAAGATAATATAATCAAAGATAAAATGATTAGTATATCTTGAGCAAACATAGTAAGACTTGTTATAGTTACATAGTTAAGTCAACCAAGAAAACTGAAAAGCTACGCTAATTGATATGGGTCAATATTTCCAGTCAGGGCAGGTTATTAAGCAAGTCTCAAATCTCAGTGGCTAGCACATTTCATCTCCAAGACCTGAATTCTCCTCCACATCATTTTTTTTTCTTTCCTACATCAATACCCTAACCACTGTACCCCATTTATTATTTTTGCATTTCTGTTCAGTATCTTATCCATAGGGTGTGGGGTGCATACATATACTTTCTTTGTCATGTGTTTGAAGCAAAGAGTGTGATTAAAATTTTGAAAGAAATCTTAGAAAATAGTTATTTAAAATTCATTTAATACTCTCAAATGCTCATGATCTCAGCCTTTGATATATCTTTCTTCATTGAACTTTCTCTCTTCCATTTCATTTCAGTATGTTATTTCTAAAGTGCAGACATGATTTCCCTGATTCACATTGGTTATGTTTGAAGACTAAACCTGTTTAAATTGGTCTTCCACAATCTGAGGAGTATTCTCCGTCCCTAACTTCCTTTTCTGTCTCACTCTTCGTAAATTTCAACACTTTAATCATACAGGGCTTTTTACGGTTTTTCAAATGAAATGTTATCTTACTATTTTATCTTGATAGATTCCAGTTTTTACTCTCAATTCAATGAGTAATGACAATGAAGTAAATCTGCATATTTTTGATGATTCGTCAGATATCTACATAAGCATGTATATTTTACTGATAAGCCAACAAAAAGTAAAATAACTTGTATGTAAATACAATTTTAAAATTTAGTATATTAAATATGCATTGATCAACAACAGTGCTGAAAATTTAATGGTGACATTTGAATAAATCAGACTTTGGGTGTTCAGTTTTTATGTCTTAAAATTGGAAATATTATAACGTAATTTTAGATTTTCCTCCAGGCATCTTCTGTTGGTTTATCTGTTCATGTTAAAAAGTGCATTTGAAATAAGAATATTTGAAATGCCACAGCATATGCTCAGGAAGATTTCAACCATATATATTTTTATTTTTCCCTAGAGTATCTATCATATAAGTAATACAAGAGATAAAACTGAATAAGGGACTGAATAAAATAATCAATATTGAGATTTTGTTGTTTGTATTTTGAAATTCTATTTATACTATATAGATCAAATAGAATTAATATTTTTCAGCTTTCAAATCTAATTATGGCTGGTAAACTCTAAAGCTAGTGATTGCTTCCTGCTGTGTATTTCTAGATAAATGTTTTCTAAGGCATGTACTTGAATATTTACCATATAGTTTAAGGAATATGTTAAGTTTAACTTAATTCTAAAAGATTTTCAATGTCTCACAACCTAGATGTTCTTAAAGAACAAGGTTAATGAAAAATATTTCATTTATTCAAATGTCACTTCAGCATAGAGGATCTAAAATTACAAACAAGATTTTCTAAGAATCTTTCACTGGGGATGCTTTAAAATTAAAGAAGGATGATCAGAAATAAACTTCAAGCACAAACATTAAATTGCGTGAGCAGCTTCTATCCACAATTTTCAATTCATGGGAGAAAAAAACTGTCATTGCTGAAACATAACCCCATCATCCAATTTACTCTTCACTTATAATGACCTCAGGAGTGAAATCAAATATCACTTGCAAAGTTAGAAAAGATTCAAAAAATAATTTTCATACAAAAATCTTCAAAATTTTTATCAAGACTGTTTATGAAAAAATCTTAATTATGATCCAAATTTTCCTACTATATTTCTACTTAAAAGTTAGTTTTAGCTTAATATCATTCCCCTGATCAAGATAATGTTTTCTCAATCCATTATATAAACACCTTTTTACAATCTATATGATCCAGTTAATTTTTATCTCCCGAGGATCCTTGTCTGTTTCAGCCGGTCTTGGATGCGCTCTCCTCTTGATTCCTGCAGTACATTAGCTCATATTGTATACTAATTATATTCAACTTTTAAAACTTTCCCAATGTTCCATGTTTTTATTCTTATTATGTCTAATCATCCAGAGCAAATTTTAAAGACAGTGGTTGTGTCTCCAATTCCTTCTACAATCCTAACGCTGACTAGTAGAACTAAGTAAGTGGCAGGCAGCTAGCGTGATCGTTGCAAGAGTAATTTAGTAATTAATTCAGTGATTTGGGTTGCATCTGAAAAAAAGCTATTGACCACAATAAACCTACTATTTTGTGTATGCATTACATTTTCCAGTCCTTTATTCATTCTTTTTCTTATAACTTTTGCTATTTATCTTCATCTTGCTTATGGCTTATCCATGAAACTTGCATTAATATATATTCATTTGTTTAGTCAGTATCATTTAAGGCTAAAGAGTTTGCTGAACATTTGATTAATCTACTTTAAATCAGGTAATTATATCAAGAATATATTTAGACTATTTTAAATGCAAATATCAAGAAGTGATACAAAATAGCCATTGGAATTAGTTATTTCTAATTACTCTTTTGCCTTTTGCTCTTTATTTCCCAAAAGATTTCATGATTTTAAATATTATGTATACTAGAGTGGATTTGTTAGGAAAAAGGTAAACATCTTTTTCTTATTATAGTATTATTAATACTTTGAGCCAATGCAAATTTAGAACACAACAAAATAATTCGACATTAGTTAGCATCAATTTGACTAAATATATGGTGTCTGCTAAGTTCAATAAATAAATAGAACATGTTGTTCTATTTTACTGAACATCTAGAAAATATACCTTTTATTTTTGGAAATCTCTAGGTATTGTATGTCCATAGAATTGTGAATCACCATGTAAACCACATAGGTGTTTCAGTTTTCTTTGGTTTTGTTTTAAAATAACTGTGATTTAATTTAACTGCATTTGACAACTACTTCCTGGAAATATACATATACATTTACAATCTTATTTATTCTCAAATACATAAAATATTTTTGTATTCGCAACTTGCAGAGTTGGGGAGTGGCAGGATAAAACGATTCAAACGAGTGGGTGCGAATGAAATTGGTTTCTGTTTCCCCGAAGTTTTGTAAATAATGGACTTAAGCCTACATAATGAACCAGATGCTTCTGAGAATGAAAGTTGTTTTTTTGGAAATAAGTGCTTGGGGATGCATATCTTAGGTCACTAGAGTACTATTTAGTGTGCTATAATAACACTAGATGAGTGCACTCTCTTAAAGGGGTGGATGTGCCTTCTTAATCATTTAACCTTCTATAGTATCAGTAATATACACAGAGGCTGAAGTTGTTTCCTGCTGTGATTTGAATGTTTTAAACAAATGTATAATTGCATTTGCCTAACTTTTTTAACAAGGTAAAACTGCCTTAAATCTCTAAAGATATGTTTCTTATCTGTCTTTGTAACAAATAACACCTTAAAAATTCATGACTAGGTGTAAATTGTGTCTCAAATGGGTTTAAGAGGCTATTTTCCTACCAGAAGGAGTGGAGAAGGCATCAGTGAGAAAGAGCATAAGAAGCCTGAATGCATGAAGGACAGAATATAAGAGACCCATGGAAAGAAGACCATGATTTTAAAGCAGTTAAATCCACTAAGGATATATTATGGCAAATTTTAAATGTTACCTTGGTTGAGAAAATAATATAATTTAGAGAAATAATATAAAAAATCTTAAAATCTTACAGTAAACTTATGAAGTTCAAAATCTTTTTATATTATTGTAGTTGGCCTTTTATGTGCTTACTATATGCCAAATACTATGCTTTATGCTTTGAACAAATCATGAAATTAAATTTTTATGTCAGCCCTACCTACTAGGTCATATTACTATTTTTAATATATATAGAAACATATTGGTTCTTAGAGTTGTCAAAAAAATTTGTTAATTATTATTTAGTAAATTGCTGAACAAGAATGTAAATCAGGCATGACTAATTTGATGGTTTATACTCTTAACTACTACAAAAATGTGCATATTTTAAGAGTCATTTTTATAGGAAATTTAGAGATATAATTTGAAGAAAAAATTATGTAAGGTGAGAATGTACAGCCTCCACATTAGGGGTTCCAACCCCTGAGCCACACAGCAGGAGGTGAGCAGCAGACAAACGAGTGAAGTTTCATCTGGTTTTATAGCAGCTCCTCCTTACTCACATTATTTCCTAAGCTCTACATCCTGTCAAATCAGTGGCAGCATTAGATTCTAACAAGAGTGTGAACACTATTCTGAACTGCGCATGTGAGGGATTTAGGCTGCGCACTCCTTATGAGAGTCTAATGACTGATGATCTGCCACTCCCACCAATCACCCCCAAATGGGACTGTCTAGTTGCAGGGAAACAAGCTCAGAGCTCCTACTGATTCTACTCATGGTGAGTTGTATAATTAATTCATTATATATTACAATTTAATGATAAAAGAGATAAAGCGCACAATAAATATAATGCATTTGAATTATCCCCCTCTCCAGCCTGTGGAAAAACTGTCTTCTACACAGTGGGTTCCTGGTGCCAAAAAGATTGAGGATCATTGCTCCACATAACTCTCATTGAAAAGTGGATAAAATGGCCACTACATTTCCAGGAACATGAAGTACCGAGAGAGGAAGAACGAAGGAGCTGGTGAGGCAGCAGTTAGGGCGGGTCCTCAGTAAAACTCCTTCAAACCAAGAACAGCCTGAAAACCAAGCTGCAGGCCACAGGTCAGAATAAGCCTGCATCCCTAAATGAAAATTGCCATTCAACTAGCCCAGATGAATAAATTCCAATTCTTTTTAGGCACACTTCTCTCTCCCTTGGCATGCCTTTGTCCTGTTTCACATGCTTTGTCTTGGCCCTTATACTTCCCTCTCCTGCTTGGTTCTTTGTACTCCTCTGCATTATCATGTCTCTCTGAGTTGATTTTGGTGCACTGTTCAGTCTAAGCCTTCCCCATAATAAGACCATAAAAACTCCTTTGCTCAACCTCATTGTTGGCAATCCTTTTTTGTGTCCCCTCTCGCTGCTGAGACCTTTCTGTCACTTAATAAATCCTCTTCTGTCTTACTTTCCAGTGTCCATTAGCCTTATTCTTCTTGGTCATGGGACAAGAAACCAGAACTTGCCAAACTGCGGGAGCAATAGAGCTGTAATGTTTCCACTCATCAAGTTGTAGATGGTGGGAGTAAAAGAGCTTTAACACTCCCTTCTGCTTGCTGAACTACAGGAGTTAAGAAGCTGCCAGGTGCCACTCTCTCCTGTTCATCGAATGGCACGAGTAAAAAAGCTGCAACAGTATCATCAGTATATTCAAGCTTCAGTAAATACCAAATGATATATCAGCTTTTAGAAGCCAAATATTCATAGTGTTTTCTTGGACCCCAGGGGATGAAGGTCTTCTTAAATCCTTATGTTCTACATTAACTGAAGGGATTGGAACTGCTTCCCTGACAGAAAATACACATCCAGCTACAAGAGGTCATGTCTTTCTGTAAGTTATAACAAAAAAAATGTAATTTCTCAATTGAAGAAAATGTAAATAAGAATGTTTTTTAGAAAAAAACAAAAATGTAAAGTATTGTTTTGCTATCAATTTATTGTCAGGACCAATTTGGAATTCTGAAATAATTCAATAAAGTAGCAGCCAGTAAACTACAATTCATTTCAAGTTTACTTAAGAGCAGTCTTCAGAAAACGCTTCAATGTCCCATTCCAGTTCCTCACTCTTTCCTCAAAATGGAGCTGTAATTTCAGTGAAATGTTTCCATAAAAGAGCAAGCTGAATAGAGGAGTAGAACTTGGATTTGTCTTTTGACATTCTCCTGTAAAAGATGAGTCTTATTTATTCAATCACCTTCTGTAGTTTCGGTTGCCTGGGAAATAGACTTTGTAACTGAAATATGCATTCTGGATGGTTCTTGTAGAGGAATTTGGGGACCAAAACTTCAAAGGGAGTAAAGAAACGAGAACTGTGCAGAAGGAGAAGTTGAATGCACCTTCAAAATTGAGACATGAGAGGTGAGCCTTGGAAATGCTGAATGAACCAATCATTTGATGCGAGTGTCATAGAAGAGGGGAGGGAATGGTAATCTTGAATAAGACAGGTTATTTTCCACTAACGATTTTTTTTTTTTTTTTTTTTTTTGACAGAGTCTTGCTTTGTCATTGTCCAGGCTGGAGTGCGGTAGCATGATCTCGGCTCACTGCAAGCTCCGCCTACCGGGTTCACACCATTCTCTTGCCTCAGCTTTCCGAGTACAGGTGCCTGCCACCACACCCAGCTAACTTTTTTTTTTTTTTTTAAGTAGAGACGGGGTTTCACTGTGTTAGCCAGGATGGTCTCGATCTCCTGATCTCATGATCTGTCCCCCTTGGCCTCCCAAAGTGCTGGGATTACAGACGTGAGCCACCATGCCTGGCCTCCACTGATGATATTCTTATGGAGAGTCTCAGATGTGAACTATTAGCAGTTCACAATCTGCTTTTGGAGAAATATGTTCTGAAAGAAGATCTGGGTGATCCACCTAAGCATCCAAAATAATGAATAACTACCAGACGTGTCTCCACTTGTGTGTTTTCGAGGGGGTTATGCAAACATCTGATAGTATCAATTAATCATATTATACAAAAACAAACACACAGACGAAAACTTTGTGTTTTCATATTCAAGGTGATTTAGCCTGAGAAATTTATACACTTACAAATTACTTACAATGCATATAGCTACCCAAGAAACACCAAAAAATCAAACTTCTGAGTTTGTACCAATATAGCTCAGTATTGCCAAACAATGGTGGTTTGCAGATTATTTGTAATCATTGGTTCCTCAACTATATCTGCAGCTGTAATTTTCCTAAGGTGAATTTTTTTCAAATCCTACTAAAGTTCAGGCTGTGCAAAGTGTGTGAGCTGCCTGAGGCGAAGGGTGAAAGAGGTGAACTGAATATTAAAATGTCCATAGTAGTCAGTTTCACTGCTTATCAGTCTCTCCTACATGAGGTAGAAAACAGCAGTTGCTGAGGCACAGCAGTTAAACTGAGGAATCAGCTTTATTCTGCTGTAGAGTAAATGACATTCTGGGATTTGAGTAGATTAGCTAATTAATGAATGCCTTAAGTACCTACATTGCTTTCCTGTCCCAAGGCTTTTCACATCTTCAACTTACACTCTGGGTAATGTCTCTGAAGTCAGTTTTATTTCAAATGCAAAAACATTGTATCGTTGACTTCAGACCATAGGAAGGTTTCTGTTTAATATTTTAGTGTCTTATCCGTATTGTACACACCAACTCAAAGAAGACAATCATACACACACTCATCATTTTTTCAGGAATGATTACTTTCATACTCTCATACTGCAATCACACAGACCCACAAAACTCTGTAAATATATCCCTAGTATTGGCGAAGTCACAATACCCAAAATTGTTAATTTTAAATTTCATTTCTGCATATTGGAATATTCCATCCATTAATGAGTAGCAAATGTATGTCCTGTACTTCTTTAGAGTCTCATACATGATTCTATACTGAAGAGCATCTGTAATATCCATTTCAACACCAGTAAGCACAACATCTTGAACAGACTCATAATAAAAGGGAAGCAATAACATTAGATTAAAACTTTCCAGAGAAAATAGGATGGGTCATCTGATAAGTTTAATGTACAAAATCAAACCAAATTTTCCCATTCAGTCTATTAAGAAAGATTCTTAGCTCTACTAATCTTTTACTGTAGAATAATTAAACATTTTACAATTTAAAAATGTTTAAAAATATAGGATGGACACTTAATAATGATAATTTTGCCCTCTATGTATATTCTTATCACTTAAAACTTTGAAAGTTATAGAAGCCTCATTGAATCCTCAAACTAGGGATTTGTTAGACCCCACAGTAGCATTCACTGCTACTATTCTGCATTTAATTATCTTGAAGAAAGTGTTTGTGACACCTTAGGGGCTTCCCAGCAAGTAAATCAATTCCAAATGTTGGCATTGCAGTGACATGGAAACAACAATAACTTCAGAGAAATGTGATCATAGCCAATGGCATCTTAAAATTGTAAACCATGCAAATGCATCAGCAGGAAAACACAAATACACAGGGGAGGCAAAAAGAAAGAGACATGCTAAGCAAAGACTATTGATGCCAATTGTGATGGCCAAAAAGAATTACAGTATAGGGAACACAAAATCAGAATATGACATTGTTAGCATATATATTCATATTTTTAATTTTTTAGTTAAAATAATATGTTAGTATTCTCTATATATGTATATATACATTTCCAAAATATCTTGGAATCGAATGCATAAACATTAAAATTCAAACTATGGTATTATATAATAAAATATATTCTATATTCAACTAAAATGAAAAACTCAAATTGACAATATGTACACAAACAGAATAAAAATACAAAGCAAATCATATAATGATAATGTCACAGTATTATTCTTAATGTGGTCAAATATAATATTCAACTGACTTTATAAAGGAAAACTTTGTTACTTAAAAAAATCAGTTTCCGCCAGGATGTGGTAAAATTACTTTTAAAATTTTCACATTCCTTTCAGAGATTTGGGTCCTTTGGCATATTTTTTACCTTAAGGATAAGTATCAAATATTTGATTATATGCTCATCTTTTTAGGTATTGGCTATAATATCAATATCCATATACTATATATTTAGATTTTGTTAACACATCCTGGATCCCTATGGCTATTATGTGAGGTGAAATTAACACCAGGACAATTGGAGATTTTTCTCAGGCAAGATATAATGAGCTTGTGGGTGGAGCACACAAGGGAACAATGGACAGGAACAGAATCCTAGTACCAGCTCCCAGAGGGGCTCTGTTCTGGTCATTTTGAGGAAGTTGAGGTAGGAAAGGGAATGACCAACATACAAGCATTTTTAGTGAGGATCTTTTCTCATCCCATGACCAGAAAAAAAGCAGATAAGTCCCACCTACCTTGGCTGAAGAGTTTAGTATTACAATGAGATTATAATGAAGAAAACGTCAGTGAAAGGTCAATGCTGAAGTTCACCTTGTCTTCAGGCAGCCAGATCTGGTTATATTCTTATTAGGAATGCCAGAGTCTTCCTCCAGTGACCTCAGAAAGCATCACTCAAAGAGATAAACACATTCTTCATTCATGATTAGGATCTCAGCCTGGTCACCTAAGTTACCAGGCTGGTCACCACATCAAGCTACGTGACTTGGATCAGCTTGCTAAGGGAGGCAAAATTGTAGAGGAAGGAATATGCCCACACATGTAAGACCCAGCAGGACTTTGGTTTTATTGCCACCTGTCGGCCAAGATGGAGTCTCTTCCCTATACTGCCTCATGTTGGATGATTTATATGGTGCCAAGTGGTCAAGAAAAATAAATAATCTCTTTTCTATATATTTGAAAATATTATTATCCAGTGTCATACAGATAATCGCCTTGATATTTTCTGAAGTTTTACATAGACATATTTTAATGCAGACACTATGTTAATATGTTGATATCTTAATATGTTAGCATCATTTTAATACTTTGAAGAAACTATAGTTTGATAGAAAATATATGTATATATACTTTGCTGATTTGACTTCCCAAATTGTTAATTTTCAGAGAAAAAAATTTATTTTATAATATTTAAGCTTTATCTAAAGCATGAATGTCAGGTGCACATAAGATTCTAAAAAAGCAAGAGAGGATTTGGAAAGACATACATGTACATTATTCAACTAATTATGCCATTTCAAAGGTTTATCACACTGGTCTTGCTATCAGCTTGTAGAGAAAAGTAACATTTGTCATACTCTAGGGTGGGCTACTGACAAAGGCTTCAATCATGCAGAAAGCAGTTTTCAAATTTCCATTAAAAAAAGCGGGCTCCATTTCCATGATAAATTACTCCTAGACAAGAATCGTAGCTGACTACTCATGTGCTTGATTCTGTTATCACTGATTTGTCCTTCAGTCTTCAAAAAAATGAAAATGAAGGACTTACAACTAATTGTGCCAGGAAACAGAGCTAATTTCCTCATAAGGCCAGAAAAAAAAAAGAAGATTGTACACCATTAAACTTGAGAAGGAATCATATCATGTGCAATAACAAAGTGTTATTAATATCTTTGTTGTCCTACAAAGTGTTTTGATTGCTATTCTTAAGTAAATTTGCTCCTGAAAAATCATACAGATTTTCCTCAAGAACAATGAAAAAAAAATAAGTTTCAGTTTATAAAGAAGCCTAAAACTTTCTGAAGGAACTTTTAAATTTTTCCTTTTAATTGGGAAATCAGAAGCATTTCTGAGTGGGATAAATATAGTAGATTAGCACAAATGTTAACACTTCACTTGAAGATACATATCTCAAATTTTAACTAAGAATCACTCCCTCTAATATTCCACTGATTAGTAATCAGTTAAATAAAAATTAAAACTATAATGCAAAACTGTTTTATAGACATCAGATTAGTAAAGATTTAAAATGTGTTGGAAGTTATGTAGGACATTGGGGTTTCTCATCCTCTGCTAGTAGGGGCAACCATTTTGAAAAATGCTTTTGCATTAGCCAGTGGAAATGAATATGTCCTAATTAAAATGATACTTCTAAGAAGATGCCCTGAAGTTAAATCTCTTGAACATGTACCAATATGGACTTTCAAACAGAATACTAATTGTTTTTTAAATTCAACTGTTACTACAGTTTCTTGTTTCTGGCCAGATAATTTTCATATTCATTAATGTGTATATAGTTTAGTTAACAACAAATATTTCTTTTCCATTTTATTTGCAGCTTTTTGCTTTTCATGTTGTTAGAAAGATGGCTTATTAAAACTTTTCCAGTAAGAACAAATGTAATTGGCCACCTGAAATGCTTTCAGATATACCAATATTCTTGATTAGGTAATGAAAAACACAAGACTACGTCATTCATATTTAAAAGTTGGTAAGGATAACCATTTTTATTTATAAAATAACGTGTGCTCCAAATATTGATTATATCTGGGCTATTCATTACTTATGCAAACATATTTATAATTGTTTATGTTATATTAATTTATTTGAAATTTCATTAACACAACAAGATAGAAGTTTGCACAAGGAAGATTGTCTATTTGCCATTTTTGTATTACAGTTTAAATAGCTGTCAATTACACACATCACAACTTTCCTTGATGACTGTTTGTCTAGAGGATAAAGTAAAATCACACATCTCCTGACTTCTTACAGGTATAAAATCAATTTTTTTTCCTGAATCTTTTTATCCAGGTTAATGTTTCTAAAGTCATATCCCTATTTATGAAGAGACAGACTTAAAACTGTCTCATTAAGTTGGGTTCCTATTTCTGGATTCACTCAGATTTACCTATTGCAAATTATAGATACAACCTACTTAGCACTGTCCTTCTAAATGGTAAAAATAATTGAGTGATTTTTTTTTCTAATATAGTGACAGGGTTCAGGACACAGAACTGTAAAATACAGCACCTTAGAATTTGAGAAAACAGCGGAAGCAGGAAGATCACTTTAACCTTCCATTTCCCCCTTCCCTTCTCTCTCCTGAAATAAATCATAACATCCGCATTCCAGAGGTTCCACTTTCTCTCTGTCCGGAAGAAAGAAATACCCTTATCTCTAGCAGCACAGAGACACAGAGAAGAATCTGAACAAAGAGACCTTGCTAAGTTCCCCCTAGTTCATAACCATTATATCATCCCCCCTTTTGCCCAATCATGTTTCCTGACAAATGTTCACTCTTTATCAAACATAAGTGTAAAAACACACAGGTTTCCCTGTTCCTTTGAGTCTTCATTCCTGAAGGCTCCCATGTCACATGAAATTTATATTAAATAAGTTTGTATGATTTCCTTTTGTTATTCCGTCTTTTGTTATAGGGGTCTCATCCATGAACATTGTAATGCATCAGTGAGGAAAAGATACTGTTTTTTCTTCTCTCCAATTGGTAATTCACTCCAACTAAATACTATCTCAATTTGTCATCTGCAGAGGTTGTCCTCTAGTAAACATATTCACACCGTGGTGACAGCCCGTGTTCCTAAGACGTCTGGGCATTGCCAAATCTCCTGATCTCTGATGACATTCAGTTGGAGGGGAAGTTGTGTCACTGGAATATTGCTCCCATGTTTATAAAATACCTATAATGCACAAGAGAGATCTTTGCCCTCCTATCCTCACTGGATATTATATATCTGGCAAGCAAAAATACATTTTTGAGTATTTGTGCTTTTTTATCATTAATTTGTTCGATTTTATATATTCATTGCCCTTCTGTGTGTATGCGGATTTCTGGGTATATTTTTAAAACACTTTACTGAAGTATAATTGACAAACAAAAAGTTGTACATATTTAATGTACACAACTTAATGAGTTTGGAGATAAGAACACACCCATAAAACCATGAATATAATTTGTGCCATAAACATGCAGCACCTCCAAAACTTTTCTCAGAAAAAATATTATTATTTTCTGATAAGAACGTAACATAAGATGTACCATCTTCGCAAATGTTTAAGTATGCAAAATTTAAGTACACAGTACACTATTGCTAATTGTAGGGACTATACTGTATGGTAGAACTTCATCTTGTGTAACTGAAACATTGTACCTTGCCATTTTCCTTTCCCCTAAGCAATGACAAAAACCATTTCACTATTTCTAGGAGTTTGGCGATTTTAGATTCCTCATATAAATGGTATAATCTAATACTTGTGGTTCTGTGTCTTATTTCAATTTTAAAAAGTCCTTCAAGTTTATCCATGTTGTTGTAAGCAGTATGATTTTTTTTCTTAAAGTTGATTAATATTTCATTGTATGTATATACCACTTAATATTTATCCATTCATCTGTTGATGGACTTCTGTGTTGTTTTCCATGTTCTTTCCTTTATTCCTTTTTAAAACTTTAATTCCTTACCATTTTGTATCAGATTACATTCATTCTTTTCATGCTTGTCAGTTTATTGTAAATTTGTTATATTAACATTTGGACTTACATAGCTGAAAATGCTTTTCTTGCTTTTTCTAAAGATTTTATCTTTACTTATATTGCTTATGTTGCCTTTTGTCCAAATAATTAAATTGTTAAAATCTATTTAAATAATTTAATTATTACCATACAACTTCCTGGATTGTTTCCCTTGCTTAAGATATCATAAATTTTAACCTTAATTTTGGACTCTTTCTGCATATTCTGTAAGTCCAGTTTCAAAATGATGAACCAGAAACATAACTCGGAATTCATCAAACTTAATTCCCATTACGTTTTCCTCATTCCACAATCTCTTTCTTTTCATGTCTCTTGCTATTGGTCTGTTAAGGTGAACATGGATATTTTGTTCATCGTGTTGGGCAGTACTTACAGCAAACCTAAGACAGCTATAATGCATAAATTAGGTTTTCAGAAAATTGGAGTACTTTACTTTTAAGAATAAAATTAACGTATAAGCATTTATCATATTTATTACTTTAATAACAATGTTGAATGAGTGCTTCCTAACTGGTGATTTATGAAAACCCTGGGGCTTGTAATGATTTGAAAACATGCCATAGGCCATTTACTGCACATACTCTCATGGCACTCACAGAGCTACAGTAAATACAAGTTACTGTCATTTCTTTCCAGTAAGTGAAGTTCTGATAAATTCTAGTATCATTCTACTCTCCAAAAGAGCCTCTGTTATTATTATATGCATAAAGATGAATAATTGAAATGCAATTTATTTTGCAGTCTGACATTTTAAATAAATATAGAATAAAAGTTACAGCCAAACTAGACATATAAACATTTCAATGTTTTATTAGATATTTGGGGTCTGCAAAACAGTGTTTTATTTTTTAACAAAAAGAATCTGAGGTAAAAATCCTTAGCATTTTGACCACTGATGTCCAATGTATGTCAGATATTTTTTGTTAGTTTCCCTGGAATAAAACAGTGCTATGATCTGTGTTCCCCAAAATTTATATGTTGAAACTTAATGGCCAATGTGATAGTATTGAGATGAGGCCTTTAGGAGAGATTTTTTGTTTGCTTGTTTATGTTTTTTTTTTTTTTTTTGAGATGGAGTCTCGCTCTGTCGCCCAGGCTGGAGTGCAGTGGTGCGATCTCGGCTCACTGCAAGCGCCACCTCCCGGGTTCCCGGGTTCATGCCATTCTCCTGCTTCAGTCTCCCGAGTAGCTGGGACTACAGGCGCCCGCCACCACGCCCAGCTATTTTTTTTTTTTTTTTTTTTTTTTGTAATTTTAGTAGAGACGGGGTTTCACCGTATTAGCCAGGATGCTCTCGATCTCCTGAACTCGTGATCCTCCTGCCTAGGCCTCCCAAAGTCCTGGGATTACAAGGTGTGAGCCACCACGCCCAGCCAGGAGATGATTAAGTCACGAGGGCAGACAGAGTCTTCATGGATGGGATTAGAACCCTTCTAAACAGGCTTAGGGAGTGGGTTTGCTCTCTTCTGGTCTTTTGTCATGCAAGGATGCAGCAAGATGGACATCACCATATATGAAATGGTGGTGCCTTCATCTTAGACTTCTCAATCTCCAAAACTGTAAGAAATACATGTATATTCTTACACATTAGTCTCAGGGATTTTGTTATAGCAGCAATAGTGAACTAAGATAAACACTAACATTTTTGTCCTCCATTGTTAAGTTTAATTTCTTATTCTACAGGTTCAAGAATAACTATGAAGAATATATAGAGTAGGCTCTGCATTACTTGACTCTGTTGTACATTTTACTATGTTACTGAACAGGATCTATCAATGTAGTTATCAGTTAATTTTCCTGAAACAGGGCTCTTATTTTTACTCTCTCCGTGATTTTTCCCCAAAATCCCAACCTATTGCCAATAGAGTTAAGATTTAAGTCAGCTCTAGAACTTGCAAACTAAGGAATCTCCATATGATTCTCATTTTATTTTCATTAATAACTTAATAAAACTTGTGAGTACTCTAAGAAAAAAATACCTAAATACATGACTCTAGACTTTTTATTTTTGGTCTTTGATCTATAGGGTATTACAAAAATGTGGTCATGAACATCCATATATAAATCTTTGATTGTATAAATATTTTCATTTGTCTTGAATATATGTAGATTTATATTTATGCATATTTATATACCTAGAAAGATAATTGCTTTTATTGCAAGGGTATGGTAAATCGATGTTTAATAATGTTTAATATTTTAAAGCACTGTCAATGGATACCCACAAACAATGAATATATATTTTAGGTTCTGCAAATAGTTGCCTACACTTGTTACTGTCGAATGTTTTAACTATAGCTATTCCATTAGGTGTGAAGTGCTATTTGATTAGAGTTGAATTCACGTTTCCCTAATTGCTACTGACTTTAATGCCTTTTCTTGTGCTCTTTGACCATTTGTATGTCAAGTTTAGTGAAATAAATAATTATTTATATTCTTCCAAATTTTTAATGAGGCTATTTATATTCTTATATTTTAAGAGTTCTTTCTATATATATTTTGGATGTAAATATTTTATAGTATAATTATAAATATTTTATATTTTATGCTAGCTTTACTTTGATTTTTTACTTTCTTGATTGTATCTTTTGAAAATCAAAAGCTTTTAATTTTGATTAAGACAAATTTATCAATTTTTCTGTTATCGCTTGCCATTTTCATGTTACATCTGATTATGTATTCCAAATTTAAGAATATTTAATTTTAATATAAGGGAAATACAATTTTTTTTAGAGTTAATAGTTTTAGCACTCACAGTTAGGTATATGACTTATTGTGAGTTAATTTTTCTGTAGAGTATGAGGTTAGGATCCAAATTTCTCTTTTTGCATTGGATGTACAGTTATCTTAAGATAATATGCTTAAAAGAGTATCCTTTTCTCATTGAGTACTTTTAGCCTCTTTGTTGAAAATCAGTCAATCATGCGTGCAATAATTTCTTTTAGAATTTTAATGATGTTTCACAAATTCATATGTCTTTCCTTATTTCACAACCATACTTTGTAGCTTTGTGCAGATGCCCCTCAACTTACGCTGAGTTAAATCTCAATAAATTCATTGTAAGTCAAAAATATTTTAAGTTGTACCACAATAAGTCAGGGACTGTTTGTACTAAGATTTGAAAGTAGAAAGTATGTTCTTATTTTTTAAAAGTGTTTTGGTTATGGGGTCTTTTGGGTTTTTATATTATTTTAGCACAAGTTTGCTAACTTCTGCAGAATATGTCAGCAACAGTTGGAACAGGGATCATTTTGTAATTTATATATTAATTTAGGAATTATTGCTGTCCTAAGAATACTAGTTCTCTTTATACTTTTATATGGAAGTTTTACAGTTTATTTATATTTGCTCTTTCTCCATTTTCTTTGAGTACTATTTGTAGTTTTCAAAATACAATACTTGTACAATTATGGTTGAATTGCTAAATATTTTATTTTAATGCTACTATAATTGGAATTTTCTTAGCTTTATTTAAAATTGATATTTGATCTTTTGACTGAGACTGGTAGAGTTCATAGTTTTTGAGTATGTGTGTGAGCATGTTTACACATTTAATCTTGTTAAATGTGTAAATATGTATATTTTTCTGCATACAAGATTATATTGTCCACAAGTAAAGAAAATTTATCTTTTCCTTTCTAATCTGTCCTGATTTTGTTTCTCATTTTTTTCTTTCATTGCCTAATTGTACTGGCTAGCATTTCCAGTAGAATGTTGAACAAATGTGTTTAAAGGAGAGAATCTTTTCTTGTTCTGGGAAAAGCATTCAGTCTTTCAACATCAATTATGATTGTCAGCAATAAGGTATTTTTTTACATGTTTATTATCAAATCAAGGTGATTCCCCTTTACTTTCAGTAGGTAAAAAGTCTTTTTTTTAAATTAAAAATGGATTTTTTATTTTGCAACTGGATTTCACTGTATCTATTAAGATTATAATTTGTCTTGTGTCTATTGTTCTATTACTATTGTGTTTTATAACTCTAACTGGGCTTTTGGATGTTAAATCAATCTATTCCTGCCATAAACACTACTCTACATGGCATATACTCCTTTTGTTGTTGTTGTTGAATTTAGCTTGCTAGTGTTTTATTGAGAAATTGTATGTCTACAATCATGAAGGATATTGGTCTGTAGTTTATGTTTTGTTCTGTTTGTTTTGTTTTGTTTTTGATGTCTGTATCCAACTTCATCTAGTTGTATCTGGGCAACACTGGCTTTATAAAATGAACCAAGTATTATCCTCTTGTCGTTTTTTTTTTTTTTTTTGACATAGTTTACACAGTATGTACTACTTATTCCATAAACATTCAGTGGAATTTACCAGTTAAAGCACCTGGGTTTGGATATTTCAAAATATGTGTGTGGGGGAATGATTTCTAATTAATAATTTAATCTCTTTATTTTGTATACTCCTTTTCAGAGTATCCATCTCTTCTGGGGTCTATTTGGGTAATTTGTGTTTCTAGAAGCTTGTCCACTTCATCTAAGTTGACCAATTTGGGGCATACATTTTTTCATACTATTCCTCCAACTCCTTTTATATCTGTTAGGTCAGTAGTGCTGCCCCCTCTTTCATTCCTTATATTGGTAATTTGTGTCTTCTCTTTATTATTCTTGGCTAATCTCGTTAAATGTGGATGAGTTGTATGTTTAATCTTGAAGAAGATCCGATTTCTGGTTTTATTTTTTTAAGTATTTTCTAATTTGTTAATTTCTGTTTCAATCTTTATTAGTTCTTTTTCGGGTTTATTTTCATTGGTTTGAATTAGTTTTTAAGCTTTTTATAAGAAACACTTTGATTTGAGATCTTTATTCTTATTTCATATTATTATGGATATAGTATAATTTACATCTTCCATTTAGATATTAAACACTTTGATTTGAGATCTTTATTCTTATTTCGTATTATTATGGATATAGTATAATTTACATCTTCCATTTAGATATTAGCTTTCTTTGGGTAAGTTTTGACTTTTTGTTCCCCTGATTTTCTGTTATTGCCTTCTTTTAACAGCTTGCAGACTGTTATAACATTTTGATACATGTTTGATGTTTATTCTTAGTAGTTGTTCTAGAGATGACACTACACCTCTTGTCTGAATCTGCTTCAAATTTCTGCTAATCTAATTCTATTAAAATACAGAAACTTTGCACCATTATAGTAACATTTTCTTTCCCTTTCTTCAAGTTGAATCATCTGTATTACATCTAGGTATGTTATAAACCCAACATTAGAATGTTAAAATTCATGCTTTATATAATCCTGTGTCTTTCAGATTCTATAAGCACAAATAAAATATAAAATATATTTACATAATCATGCATATTAATCTACTTATTTATTGTTTCTTGAATTCTTTATTTCTTGCATTGGAGAAGGTTGAGTTACAATCTGGAGTCATTCCCTCTGT
The DNA here is from genome assembly GCF_049350105.2 of Macaca mulatta. NCBI lineage: Eukaryota > Metazoa > Chordata > Mammalia > Primates > Cercopithecidae > Macaca > Macaca mulatta. The sequence goes on along the minus strand of NC_133410.1, from coordinate 144,555,174 downwards.
CTAGTAGAGCATTATTATCCCATTCTTAGATTGCCCTGTTGTCATGTATATACATCTTTAAAAGTGAAGGGATAAAATTTTATAATTCTTGTTTTACGTACTCTTTAAAAGTTACTTAAGCAAATATTGGAGAAAATATACAATTATATAATTACCCACCTTATTTCTTTTACCAATGCTCTTCATTTGTTTATATAGATTTGAATTACTTTCATTCTCACTTCTTCTAACCTGTTCAAATATATATGTATGCATATACATATATACACACACAGCTCTGTGTGTGTGTTTGTGTGTGTATGTATTTCTTATAAGCTAGTTCAGATAGCAGTAAAATTTCTCAGTCTTTGTTGTTCATGACTGTCTTTAATTCACCTCCATTTTTGAAGGATAGTTTTTCTAGATGTAATCTAGAGACTTTTGTTTTCGTTTTTATTTTGTGTTTATTGTTTTATTTGCAGAACTTTGACTATGCCATCCATTGCCTTCTGGCCTTCATTATTGTTAATAAAATATCAGCTGTTAATCTTTAAGTGATTCACTTGTATGTACTGAATCGTTTTTTCTCTTGCTGCTCTGAAGACTTTCTTTTTGTAACTGTATTTTAATTGTTTGACTATGGGTGTCCAGGTGTCAATATCTTTGTTCAAAAACTTGGAGTTTCTTGAACTTTTTATATGTGCATTCATGTGTTAAATATAATTTAGTAAGTTTTTGGCCATTTATTTCAAACATATTAGTTTTTTCTTCCTTTTCCTTCTGACGCTCTTTATATTTATCTTGGTAAGCTTAATGGTGTCCCACATATCTCTCTATATATTTATTTGTTCTTCAGATTAGATAATTTATATTGATGTATCATCAAATGTTTATGTCTTTTTTTGTCACATCAAATCTACTTTATCCCATTTAAATATTTTTTTTCTAGTTACTGTATTTTTAAACTCTAAAATTTCTATTTGCTTACATATTACCATTTCTGTTTTTTATAAAGATTCTCTATTTAATGAGTAACTGTCATATTCTTTTGTGATTCTTTTAAAATATGTTTTTTTAAAAAAATTTTGTATTTTGAGCATGTTTAAAAGACTTTCTTTGAGGTCTTTATACTCTAACTTCATCATTTGGACCTGGCTTCCTCAGTATTGGCCACAATATGCCTAGTTTTATAATCAGCCAGTGATATGTCAGAGGTTGTGCTTAAACTTTAAGTCATATGGCTTTGACGCTTTGAGATAGGTTTTTGTGTATCTTTAGGAATGTTTTCAACTTGCGGGAAGTTAAAAGTAATCCCTGTAATCAGCCAGTGACAAGTGTTCACAATTTCCCTCTCTGTGTCTCCTGAACAGCCATAGCTTTATACATGTGCATTGCCTTCAGAACCACAAAAGATGGAGTTTGATCTTAGGAGAGTCCTCTTTGGCTGTATCCCATTCTGAGTTTCCCTGACAAATTTCTGGCCATTTTTCCATTTTTTCTGCCCTACGTATATATACATATGTATATATATGTATGTGTATGTATGTGTGTGTATATATATAAAATATATATATATATATTTTTGCCATTGTGATTTTTGAAAATTGTTTCTAGAAACTGATTTTTTCCATACTTCATTCTGTATAATGTCAAACACCTTAGATCAATCCATGAGTAGAATTTCTTCAACATAGTGTCAGTAGTAGAAATGGCCTCTGCCTGGAATGGAATCTCCGTACAATAGAGCAAAAACTGGGTGCAGGAGGGAGTAGAAAGGAAGCAGCCATTTCTCGTGGCCTCTTTTTCTTGCCTAAAGTAGACTATCTGCACCACAGAGTCAAAGTTATGATAAAACGATGGAAACTTAGAGCAACTCCCAGAATAAACTTTCCAAACTAGTTGCTAAGGGTAGATGGGAACAGCCTTTGACCTATCTCAAAATTCAATGATGTGTTCTCATAATAGGACATTTTCTTGAATAAACTATTTTTTTAAGTTGTATTCTCTGTAGTCAATTTTCAGAGACTTAAAATTGTTATATTTTACTATTTTGACCATTTTTTGCTGCATTATTCTAGAAATAATTTTTCAAGCTCTTTATACAGGCATTTCAGAAGTCTACCCATATACTACTTTTTTTTAATAATAAAAGTGTTGTTTTAGGAAAACATAAACATCAATATAAAACAAACAAGCTATCTACAAAGCATTTATTTGAGACAAAACTGGTAGCAGAAGATGGAATAAATGCAAAGTATTTTTATTGCAAAAGTTTTTTTCTTTAAGGTTATACTCTTCAATTTACTGTTAAATTTTAAAGAGAGAAGACTGATATTTTACAATAATATATAATAATAAATAATACATACTATAAAAAGAAGAATTAAATAATAAATTCAGGGCTGTCTATATGTGATTTGGTAGATAAATAAGACATAAAGGTAGTAATATAGATTACTGTTTTTCTTGAATATTTACAAATGGACATCGCAAATTTTATCCTAGGTTTTGTGAGATATCCAGTATTTTTCTCTGAAATTTCCCACCCATTTTGTTTGCATATATGTTGCTATTAAATGCTTGATGTCATTCATACAACCTCTTCTTTTTTCTCTACAATAAATTCAAATTTAGGGAATATCCAAATTAGATAGGCCTAGCACGTCAAGTGGAAGTTGGAGGTGGGAGGATCGTTTGTGCAGGAAGTTACACTGCAGCACAGTAGAGAAGGCAAAAATCAAGGAAAGGAGGTATTATACATTTTCACTTTCAAAAATCATTCAGCTATCTTCAACAAGTATAATTACACATTAAGAACATTCTCTAAAGTTACATGAAAATTCATAAACATAACCAAAACAGAAATGACCAATGGAAACAACATTAAAGAAGTGTAAAGCAGCAGTCAGTGAACACTGTAACTAATCTAGATGAATATAGTTACAATAAAATATATGGAGAAATCAATCATAAGTATTTTGTGTTTATAATGGAATATATATATGTGAAAATCAAAAACATTCAGAAATAAAAATAGAGATAGAGCAATAATCTACATGGGAAACTTCAATAACCTATTTTGATATATGTTGAAGGTGGAAAATAAATGCATTTTGGATGATTTCTAATAATTTCTTTTACTAATAGTATAAAATTTCTTTATCTTATTCTCAATATACTAAACCAATGTAAATCTTAATAAAACATGAACTATTATCAAATACTTAGGCTGAGAATACATGCCTGAGATGCATGCGTTTTTTAGGTATATTATTGTATTTTATAATTGTAGATTTGAGATATATAATGAGATAGGTAAACTGTTTTATGAAATTGTGAAAAACAGTAATTTTTCTTTATTTTTAGAATATTTTGTTTGCTTATATTTTTATCTATACCACAGAGCAAAAGTCAAGGAGCTACTAAGATTGTGCTATGACTATGCTGGTAATTTGATCTCTTGTGAAAAGGCTTCTCCAAGGCTAGGAGCTCCCAGCTGTTCACTCATTTGGCTCATATTTAAAAGCAAGTATGAAATTATACTTTAACATTGCCAAAATATTTCCCACTGCCGGTAGTACACAGCCAATGATGCTGAGAAAACATAAGGTGATGTTTGAAAGATATAATTCAGAATATGTTCTTTCTACATTTTTGGCATCTATACAGATATTTCACGTAAGAAGAAAAAGCATAAGAGTGAGGAAAATGCAAGAATTGTAGTTTTTGTATGGAGTTTAATTTTTGAAACCTTTAAAAGTATGTTATATTTAGCAGGTTTGCAGAAGGCCATTAAGATCCTAATGATCAAAATAAACATAAACTATAGTACTTGCAGCTTTTAAAATATAGTAAATTTAGGAAGAAAAAAACTAATGTAAAAATATGCATGAAAGAATGATAAGATTAATCTAAATAACATATAGCAAAGACATCTCACTTAGAGAAAAATAAGGTCTCAGGAATATCATGAACTCAAAACACTTTAAAAACAATTTGGATATCACTGCATTACTTAAGTTAACTTAAGCCTCATATTTAGTGAAGGTCATATACATAATAAAGCTCAGTTAGTGAGAAACACTGTTTTTATTTAAATTGAGAAGCATGTTTGCTTAAATTCCTTTATGTAAGCAAATACAATTTTCATACCTTAAATTTAAGTATCGAGGGAGTGATATTTTAAAGATTGTGCAAAAGTTCTTAATAATGAGAATGGGTTTGTTTAATCTGAATAGCACCACAGAAACTTGACTGGAGTGATTCTTAGCAAAGCTTCTACATGACACATTTAATGTGGAGAAATGGTAGTCCTAGAATACTTCTATGCTCAGGCTACAGTGTATCTGCTGTAACTGTACTGAGAAGGACTTAAGAATATTGGTATGAGAAACAAGATCAGAACAGCTGTTAGTGAGTTACCTATTATTCTCTATGCTCACTCCATGCCACCAACAAGGAACTCACCATGATTGTTCAAACATGCCAGGCATACTCCGACTTTATGGAATCACTTTGGCTGTTCCCTTTGCTGGAATGCTCTTCCCTCATATATCTGCTGGTTACATTTTACTCCTTTAAGACTTAGCTCATAGCTTACCTTCACAATTCTGCATACTGCCTCACTATACATTCCAGGCTTTCTGGTCACTTTAGCAGATTTTTGTGTTTTATATTTATGCTATGTGTTTCTCATACATAACTGCACCCTTTTAACAAATAATTTACTCATTAAATCTATTTTTCTTTGCCTGTTTCTGAAACAAACCCAATTTTCCCATATAACTGATGCTTATGGTTTCTTTAAGTAAACAAAGAATTTGATACTACCAGTCTTAAAACTTGTGATAGTTACAATTGTCTGATTTGAGTTTCCTTCTCAGGAAACCAACCATCAGGCTACCCAGATAATCAAAGAGCTGAAGCACTGGATCATTGCACCTGGACCATAAGATGCCAGACTGATCACCTATTATGATTGCCCCAAAATCACCTGCTTCCTGTTGATCAACTTATCTTACTTACACCTCCCTAATTGCTGTTTTCTCATACTTGGTTACATTTCTTCCCTGCTATATAAACTCCTACATTTAGTTGGTCAGGAAGATGAATTTGAGACTGAACTCCCATCTTCTTGGCTGCAGCAACTTATTAAAGCTTTCTTCCATGGCAGTAATCATTGTCTCAGTGATTGGCTTTCTGTGCCATAAGCAGCAAGACCTAGACCAAAATCCCTAGCATTCTGGTGCAGTTTCTACCTCCTAGAATATATGCAACCAGAGGTCAAGTAACTTAGTTTTGTTAAGTGAGGTATATCACATAAACAAAACCTGGTACATAATGGGCACTTGATAGGTAACTGCTGAGTGAATGTCTAATGAATACACCTTACACACTTAACTCTAAACAACACAGCAAACCATCAGTAGCACAATTGTCTAAGACAATATGCAGATATAATTACAAGTGGGCTCTTTTTTTAACTTAGTTACTATTTTTCCTATAATTGTTGAAAATTATATTCACAAATAATTTAGGTGTACCCCAATTCTTGTCCAACTTCTCTCCTTTCTTAGTTTGCTACGGTTGTGTTACTTTTTAGCATTTTTTGTGCCCCTAGATCAATGATTTCTACCTCTCATATCAAAAATTGATTAAAATATCATTAAATGTAGATATTTTTGGTGGAGTTTTTGTTAGCTCTTTATTTACATGAATTTTTTTTTTTTTTTTTTTTTTTTTTGAGACTGAGTCTTGCTGTGTCCTCCAGGCTGGAGTGCAGTGGCACGATCTCAGCTCACTGCAAGCTCAGCCTCCTGGATTCACGCCATTCTCCTGCCTCAGCCTCAGCAGTAGCTGTCAATGTGTGGAAGTGATAGAATAAAAAATATTTTCCAAAATTAAGGTAGAAAAAATGTTATATACTCTTCTCCAGAAAAAAAAAAAAAAATCACAGAGATGTGGTCTGGGTTTTATTGATTTCTGAGACATTAGGTAGGACAAAAATAATTTGTGTTGATAAACAGCCTGGTGAATTTCCTTCTTACTAATTTTATCTTGAATATTTTCAGTCTCCTTATGACAACTATATACTGCTTACAAAATTATCCATATCTACTCTCTCCAAAAATTCCTTCTTCTAAGGCTTAAACACTGGGATTTTGATAGTTACTTAAGAAAAAGTACATGCGAACACTGCTATATGGTATGAAGATATATTTTGCTTAACATCGTTTCTGGCTAGAATAATTTACAAGGTTTAATGCACCATTTTGACTTCAATGTCATCTACTTCCTCTTTGTGAATTAGGGTAAGTCACTTACTTCATAATTTTGTTTTCTTCCCCCTAATTTTAAATGAAAGGAATTGCTCTAAATTGTTTTCAAAATATTTTGTATTTATCTAACCTTCTCCAATTACAGCCTTCCTATATGGACATGGATTACCCTCTGGAAACCTTTTCTTCCTTAAGGTCTCATTCAACCATGATTGCTTACCAGAACTCTGTAGCTGGTTGTTATCTTTCACAGAAAGTTGCTTCTTTAGCTCATGTGCACGGACTAAAAAACTATTTTCTCTGATACCGCAACACAAAAGCATGTACATAAACAGACAAACCTTGCCTCTTAGTAATTTAAATATGAAATATTTTGTCATGACAGAATCTTCAAATATTAATATTTTTATGTCTGTAATTTTCACCAGAACACCTGAACTAAAACATTCTGAAGATGTAAAACATCTAAATACAAAAACCATGAAGACTTTGAATGACAAGTGGAGGGAAGCACATATATACATGTGTGTTCACATGTGTAATATGTGCACCACAGATAAGAATACCTCATTTCTAATAAGTTTTGTGTAGTAAATTTTATATACATATCATAAATTAGTGTTTATATTATCATGTTTACCTAAGAAAGAAGGCAATCAAACTAATTAATTGGAAGATTTTTACTTTAATTGTGACTTGTTTATTGTCTAGGTATATCAGCTTACAGTACTTGCCCATGTGCAAACTAGTCTGACATTTTGCCATAAAATTGCAGTTTGTCATACATTTTTAATAAAATCATGATGAGAGGTGAAGCTGGCTGGGCTTCTGGCTATCCGAGTTGGAGAACTTTTCTGTCTAGGTAAAGGATTGTAAATGCACCAATCAGCACTCTGTGTCTAGCTAAAGGTGTGTAAATGCACCAATCAGCACCCTGTAAAAACACACCAATCAGTGCTCTGTGTCTAGCTAACGGTTTATAAAGGCACCAATCAGCACTCTGTAAAATGGATCAATCAGCAGGATGTGGGTGGGGCCAAATAAGGGAATACAAACTGGCCATCTGTGCCAGCAGCGGCAACCCACTCGGGTCCCCTTCCACTCTGTGGAAGCTTTGTTCTTTTGCTCTTCACTCAATAAATCTTGTTGCTGCTCACTCTTTGGGTCCACACTACCTTGGTGAGTTGTAACACTCACTGCGAAGGTCTCGGCTTCGCTCCTGAAGTCAGCAAGACCATGAACCCACCGGGAGGAGCAAACAATTCCAGACATGCCACCTTTAAAAGCTGTAACACTCACTGCGAAGGTCTGCGGCTTCACTCCTCAAGTCAAGCGAGACCACGAACCCACCAGAAGGAAAAAACTGCAGACACATCTGAACATCTGAAGGAACAAACTCCAGACACACCATCTTTAAGAACTGTAACACTCACCTTCAAGAATGAAGTCAGTGAGACCAAGAACCCACCAGAAGTAACCAATTCTGGGCATATTTTGGCAACCCAGATGGAACTATCAACTATCGCCAAGCGGTGAGCACCATTGGACCCCCTTGGCTTGCTATTCTGTCCTATTCTTCATTAGAATTAGTGGGCTAAATACTGGGCACCTGTCAACCAGTTAAAAGCACCTAGCGCAGCCACTGGACTAAAGATATGGGTGTCAGGCTTTCTGAGAAAGGGCTGTCTAACAACCCCCAACTCTTTGGAGTTGGGAGTGTTGGTTTTCCTGGAACCAGCTTCCACTCTTCTTGTGCTTCTGGGCTGAGGCAAGGGTCGACAGAGAGGAAAGACATTCAGCTCCGGGGTCCTGACAACAAGATCATTGACCTGCGGCCATGAGCGGAACTCTCAAAGTCATGTTGCCCAAGCAAGACTCGCCCATTTATCCTATCTATCCTGACCCTTGCCTCTTGGGTCCTAATTCTTGTGAGACAAACTTCCTCTCATCTCTCTTCTCCAAGGCTAGTCCTGCTTCTAAAACCACTCCCTGTCTCTGGTGCTTTTCTAGTTTATCCTATAAGAATGATTTCTAGTATAAACTTCAGGACTCTGTTACCTTCTTTAGGCACCCAGGCTCACCAATCAGAAAGACATAATTTTTGCCCAAAGCCTTATCATAGGGGGGACTATCTGGAATTTTAGGATCCCTCCTCAGACAAGCAGGCCTAACAAATCTATTCCTGAAGCTAGGATATGGGGAGCCTCAGTAATTATATCCTTCCTATTCATATAAGTGAGGACAAAAGGCATCACTCTTCCAACTCTGGAGACCCCTCCCCTCCCACAGGGTATGGCCTCACACTTCATTTTTGGGGCATAACATCTTTGTAGGACACGAGTAAAGTCCCAATATTAACAAGAGAATGCTTAGGACTCTAGCAGGTTTTTGAGAACGCATCAGTAAGGGCCACTAAATCCAAATTTTCTCGGTCCTCTTTGTGGTCTAGGAGGACAGGCAAGCGTGCAGGTTTTTGGGAATGCATCAGTAAGGGCCACTAAATTTGACCTTCCTTGGTCCTCCTTGTAGTCTAGGAGGAAAACTAGTGTTTCTGCTGCTGCATCAGTGAGCACAACTATTCTGATTAGCAGGGTACAGGGACCATTGCGGGTCCTTGGGCAAGAGGTGTTTCTGCTGCTGCATCGGTGAGTGCAACTATTCCAATCAGCAGGGTCCAGGGACTGTTGCAGGTTCTTGGGCAGGGGGAAAAACAAATAAACCAAAACCACAGACAGTTTTGTCTTTCAAATGGGAAACACTCAGGCATTAACAGGCTCACTCTTGAAATGCATCCTAAGCCATTGGGGCCAATTTGACCCACAAACCCTGAAAAAGAGGTGGCTCATTTTTTTTCTGCACTGTGGCCTGGGTCCCAATATTCTCTCTCTGATGGGGAAAAATGGCCACCTGAGGGAACTATAAATTACAATACTATCCTACAGCTTGATCTTTTGTGTAACAGGGAAGGCAAATGGAGTGAAATACCTTATGTCCAAGCTTTCTTTTCATTGAAGGAGAATCCACAACTATGCAAAGCTTGCAATTTGCATCCCACAGAAGGACCTCTCAGCTTACCCCCATAGCCTAGCCTCCCTGTAACTCCTCTTCTTATTAATGATAAGCCTCCTCTAATCTCCCCCTACCCAGGAAGAAATAAGCAAAGAAATCTCCAAGGGACCACAAAAATCCCCAGGCTATCGATCATGCCCCGTTCAATCTGTAGGGGGAAGAGAATTTGGCCCAACTCGGGTACATGTCCCCTTCTACCTCTCTGATTTAAAGCAGATCAAGACAGACCTGGCCTTTAATGAAAAGAATGCGCCTTTAGCTGCAGCCTGAGAGTTTGGAAATAGTTGGCATCTTAGTCAAGTAAGTGATAGAATGACAACCAAAGAAAGGGACAAATTATCTACCATTCAGCAAACCATCCCCAGTATGGAGTCCCACTGGGACCTTGACTCAGATCATGGGAGACTGGAGTCGTAAACATCTGTTGACCTGTGTTCTAGAAGGACTAACGAGAATTAGGAAAAAGCCCATGAATTATTCAGTGATGTCCACCATAACTCAGCGAAAGGAATAAAATCCTTCTGCCTTCCTACAGTAGCTATGGGAGGGCATAAGAAAATATACTCGCCTGTCACCTGACTCACTCAAGGGCCAATTGATCCTAAAAGATAAGTTTATTACCCAAACAGCTGCAGATATCAGGAGAAAGCTCCAAAAGCGAGCCCTGGGCCCTGAACAAAATCTGGAGGCATATTAAACCTGGCAACCTCCGTGTTCTATAATACGGACCAAGAGGAACAGGCCCAAAAGGAAAAGTGAGATCAAAGAAAGGCCGCAGCCTTAGTCATGGCCCTCAGACAAACAAGGTGGTTCAGAGAGGACAGAAAATGGAGCAGACCAATCACTCTGTAGAGTTTGTTATCAGTGTGGTTTACAAGGACACTTTAAAAAAGATTGTCCAATGAGAAACAAGCCACCCTCTCCTCCATGTCCGCTATGCTGAAGCAATCACTAGAAGGTGCACTGCCCCAGAGCGCAATGGTTCTCTGGGCCAGAAGCCCCCAACTAGATGATCCAACAACAGGACAGAGCGTGCCCGGGGCAAGCGCCGTCTCATGTCATCACCGTCGTTGAGCCCCGGTACATTTAACCATTAAGGGTCAGGAAATTGACTTCCTCCTGGACACTGTCATAGCCTTCTCACTGTTAATCTCCTGTTCTGGAAGACTGTCCTCAAGGTCTGTTACTATCCGAGGAATCCTGAGATAGCCTGTAACCAGGTATTTCTCCCACCTCTTCGACTGTAATTGTGAGACTTTGCTCTTTTCACATGCCTTTCTTGTTATGCCTGAAAGGCCCACACCCTTATTAGGGAGGGATATATTAGCAAAGCTGGAGTTATTATCTACATGAATATGGGGAACAAGTTACCCATTTGTTGTCCCCTACTTGAGGAGGGAATCAACCCTGAAGTCTGGGCATTGGAAGGACAATTTGGAAGGACCAAAAATGTCTGCCCAGTCCAAATCAGGTTAAAATATCTCACCACTCTTCCTTATCAAAGGAAATATCCCTTAAGGCCTGAAGCTCATAAAGGATTACAGGATATTGTTAAACATTTAAAAGCTCAAGGCTTAATAAGGAAATGTAACAGTCCCTGCAACACCTCAATTCTAGGAGTACAAAAATTGAATGGTCAGTGGAGATTAGTGTAAGATCTTAGACTTATCCATGAGGAAGTAATTCCTCTATATCCAGTTGTACCCAAACCCTATACCCTGCTCTCTCAAATACCAGAGGATGCAGAATGGTTCACTGTTCTGGACCTCGAGGATGCCTTCTGTATTCCCCTGCACTCTGACTCACAGTTTCTCTTTGCCTTTGAGGATCCCACAGACCACACATCCCAACTTACGTGGATGGTCTTGCCCCAAGGGTTTAGGGATAGCGCTCATCTGTTTGGTCAGGAACTGACCCAAGATCTAGGCCACTTCTCAAGTCCAGGCACTCTGGTCCTTAAGTATGTGGATGATTTTCTTTTGGCTACCAGTTCGGAAGCCTCATGCCAGCAGGCTACTGTAGATCTCTTGAACTTTCTAGCTAATCAAGGGTACAAGGTGTCTAGATCGAAGGCCCAGCATTGCCTACAGCAGGTCAAATATCTAGGCCTAATCTTAGCCAGAGGGACCAGAGCCCTCAGCAAGGAATGAATACAACCTATCCTGGCTTATCCTATCCTTAAGACATTAAAACAGTTGTGGGCATTCCTTGGAATCACCAGCTTTTGCTGACTATGGATCCCCAGATACAGTGAGATGGCCAGAGGACTCTAAACTCTAATCAAGGAGATCCAGAGGGCAAATACTCATCTAGTAGAATGAGAACCAGGGACAGAAACCACTGTCAAAATCTTAAAGCAGACCCTAGTACAAGATCCAGCTTTAAGTCTTCCCACAGGACAAGACTTCTCTTTATATATCACAGACAGAGAGAGGGCAGGGATAGCTCTTGGAGTCCTTACTCAGACTGGTGGGACAACCCCACAACTAGTGGCATACCTAAGTCAGGAAATTGATGTAGTAGCAAAAGGCTGGCCTCACTGTTTAAGGTTAGTTATGGCAGTGGTTTTCTTAGTGTCAGAGGCTATCAAAGTAATACAAGAAAAGAATCTCACTGTCTGGACTACTCATGACGTAAATGTCATACTAGGAGCACCGGAAGTTTATGGCTGTCAGACAACTGCCTATTTAGATACCAGGTGCTACTCTTTGAGGGACCGGTGTTTCAAATATGTATGTGCATGGCCCTCAACCCTGCAACTTTTCTCCCAGAGGATGGGGAACCAATCGAGCATGACTGCCAACAAATTATAGTCCAGACTTATGCCACCCAAGATGATCTCTTAGAAGTCCCCTTAGCTAATCCTAACCTTAACCTATTTACCAGTGGAAGTTCATTTGTGGAGAATGCGATACGAAGGGCAGGTTATGCTATAGTTAGTGATGTAACCATAGTTGAAAGTAGGCCTCTTCCCCCAGGGAGCAGCACACAGTTAGCAGAACTAGTGGTACTTACCAGAGCCTTAGAACTGGGAAAGGGAAAAAGAATAAATGTGTATACAGATAGCAAGTGTGCTTATGTAATCCTACTTGCATATGCTGCAATGTGGAAAGAAAGGGAGTTCCTAACCTCTGGGGGAATCTCCATTAAATACCACAAGGAAATTACGGAATTATTGCATGCAGTGCAAAAAAAAAAAGGAGGTGGCAGTCTTACACTGCCAAAGCCATCAGAAAGGTGAAGGAGAAAAGACAGAAGGAAACCGTCAGGCAGATGCTGAGGCCAAGATTCCTGCCAGGAGGAACCTCCCATTAGAAATACCTATGGAAGGACCCTTGGTATGGAACAACCCCCTCCAAGAGATTAAGCCATATTATTCCCCAACTGAAACAGAATGGGGACTTTCACAGGGGCATAGTTTTCCCCCTTGGGGTGGTTAACAACAGAAGAAGGAAAGGTACTTATACCCAAAGCCAGCCAGTGGAAAATACTTAAAGCCCTCCACCAAGCTTTTCATATGGGTATTGAAAACACTCATCAAATGGCCAAATCCCTATTTACAGGGCCAAATCTCCTCCGGACCATCCGACAGATAGTCAAAGCCTGTGAGGTGTGCCAAAGGAATAATCACTTGGTCCATCATAAGGCCCCTTTGGGGGAACAAAGAAAAGGTCACTATCCTGGAGAAGACTGGTGGTTAGACTTCACCCATATGCCTAAGTCAAAGGGATTTCAATACTTGTTGGTCTGTGTTGATACCTTTACAAATTGGATAGAAGCTTTCCCCTGCAAGAGAGAGAAGGCTCAGGAAGTGTTTAAAGTCCTAATTCATGAAATAACTCATAGATTCGGGCTTCCCTAAAGCTTACAGAGTGACAATAGTCCAATTTTTAAAGTCATGATAACTCAGGGAATTTCCAGGACACTAGGGATACAATATCATCTTCACTGTGCCTGGAGGTCACAATCCTCAGGGAAGGTAGAAAAGGCAAATTAAGCACTCAAGAGACACTTAAGGAAACTAACACAAGAAACTCATTTCCCATGGCCTACTCTTTTGCCCATGACCTTATTAAGAATCTGAAATTCTCCTCACAAAATGGGGCTCAGTCCATATGAAATGCTGTATGGACGACCTTTTCTCACAAATGACCTCCTACTTGATCAAGAAATGGTCAACTTGGTCAGTGATATAACTTATTTGGCAAAATATCAACAAAACCTTAAAAACCTACCTGAAAGATGTCACAGAGAAAAGGGAACAGAGTTGTTTCAACCAAGAGTTCTAGCTGTGGTCAAATCTCCCCCCTCTACCTCCCCATCTATGGACGCTTTGTGGGAAGGACCATACTCGGTAATCCTCTCTACCCACACTGCAGATAAGGTGGCAGGTATGGAATCTTGGATTCCCCACACCAGAGTTAAATTTTGGACACTCCCTGAGGAACCTGTGGGACCGTCAGCTCAGGAATTCCAAGATCAGCCAGACCAGCCTTGATATACCTTCGAACCGTTAGAGGACTTGCATCTCCTATTTCAGAAGGAAACATCCCAGACTAAAAAGGCTCCTACCACTGATCCTGAAGAAAAACCCTTCTTCCTTAAAAAATATAAGTGAAAACCTACATAATCTTCATCTTGAACACCTCTCCTTGCCCCTTTAATGGAATCCTTATACTATTTCTTCACATTATTAAGCAGCATACTAACCATGCTCTTTGTGACAGGGCTGTATACTGTAGCTCCTGATGGGATGAAAATAAAATAGAAGACAGGGAGTCACTAAGTTTGCTCCCAACACCCCTTTCCAGCTGCTCACCAGAGCTACCTTGGCAAGTACCCTAGGAGTATGGGAAAATGAAAGCAACAAATTCACACACTTTTTTAACATACACAACCAGTTCTGTCTACCCAGTCAAGGTGTATTCTTTTTATGTGGAACGTTGACCTATATCTGCCTCCCCACTAACTGGACAGGTACCTGCACCTTAGTCTTTCTAAGTCCCAAAACTAATATTGTCCCAGAAAATCAGGGCCTATTAGTGACCCTCAAAGTTCAAGTCTATCAGCATGGGGCCATACAACTAAATCCCCTACTTATAGGATTAGGAATGGCTACTGCTACAGGAACAAGAATAGCCAGTTTATCTACTTCATTATCCTACTTCCACACACTCTTAAAGGATTTCTCAGACAGTTTGCAATAAATAACGAAATCTATCCTTACTCTAAAATCCCAAATAGACTCTTTGGCAGCAGTGACTCTCCAAACACCATTGAGGCTTAGACCTCCTCACTGCTGAGAAAGGAGGACTCTGCACTTTCTTAGGGGAAGAGTGTTGTTTTTACACTAAGCAGTCAGGGATAGTAAGAGATGCCACCAGACATTTACAGGAAAAAGCTTCTGAAATCAGACAATGCCTTTCAAACTCTTATACCAAACTTTGGAGTTGGGCAACATGGCTTCTCCCCTTTTCTAGGTCCCGTGGCAGCCATCTTGCTATTACTCGCCTTCGGGCCCTGTATTTTTAACCTCCTTGTCAAATTTGTTTCCTCTAGAATCGAGGCCATCAAGTTATAGATTGTCTTACAAATGGAACCACAAATGAGCTCAACTAGCAACTTCTACTGAGCACTTCTTCACTGACCTGCTGGCCTTTTCACTGGCCTAAAGAGTTCACCTCTGGAGGACACTACAACTGCAGGGCCCCTTCTTCACCCCTATGCAGCAGGAAGTAGATAGAGTGGTCATCACCCAATTCCCAACAGCAGTTGGGGTGTCCTGTTTAGAGGGGGGATTGAGAGGTGAAGACGGCTGTGCTTCTGGGTTGGGTGGGGACCTGGAGAACTTTTCTGTCTGGCTAAAAGATTGTAAGTGCACCAGTCAATGCTCTGTGTCTAGCTAAAGGTTTGTAAACACAGCAATCAGCACTCTGTAAAAACACACCAATCAGCACTCTGTAAAATTGACCAATCAGTTCTCTGTTAAATGGACCAATCAGCAGGATGTGGGCAGGGCCAAATAAGGGAATAAAAGCTGACCACCCCAGCCAGCAGTGGCAACCCACTGGGGTCACCTTCCACGCTGTGGAAGCTTTGCTCTTTCACTCTTCGCAATAAATCTTGCTGCTGCTCACTCTTTGGTCCACACTACCTTGATGAGCTCTAACACTCACTGAGAAGATCTGCAGCTTCACTCCTGAAGTCAGCGAGACCATGAACCCACCAGGAAGAACAAACAACTCCAGACACGTCACCTTTAAGAGCTGTAACACTCACTGCGAAGGTCTGCATTTTCACTCCTGAAGTCAAGCCAGACCACGGACCTGCTGGAAGGAAGAAACTCCAGACACATCTGAACATCTGAAGGAACAAACTCTGGACACACCATCTTTAAGAACTGTAACACTCACCATGAGGGTCCATGGCTTCCTTCTTGTAGTCAGCGATACCAAGAACTCACCAGAAGGAACCAATTCCAGACACAATGAGTCCTGTATTTTGACAAAATCATGTATCCTGTGTTTCATTTTTCAAACACTAAAGATGTCTAGTCTGTTGTTGATTAAAGACAAACATTTGAAATGACTGTATGTCAAAGAAAGGTTTATTTATTTGCATATTTGAGGAATATAATCACTGGGAGAAATTCTTTTGGTGATACTACTAGTCGAGACATTTTGACATGTGTTGATCATATTTTAATTAACTGTAGTGAAGTATGGCATTTTAAATGACTAATATGCTTGTTCATTTTATTAACTTTCTCAATTATAAAATGTCAGCGATCTAAGGGATAATTATACTTCTGTCTTTAAATTGTAAATCATAAAATTAGATTAAATATAGTTTAAACTGTATAGAAGCATATTTAAGATGTTAAATCTCTCTTACTACATAATCAAGTTAATTTTTGTGCCCTTTGTCATTGTTTGGAGAAAAAAGGTATATACATATATTCATATATATAAAATATTTTTGACAGCACTCAAGAGACCATGCAAAGAAGTGGCCTCCTAATATTTCCTACTGAATTAGATGTTTATTTATGAGCTACATATTTAGAGACAAAATGATATATGCAAACTCTCCAAAATAATACATTAATATTTCCCAATTCTAGTTTATTATTTGTAGAATTTATATTACATCAAGTAACCTGGAATCTTGTGGTTAGGGATTTCATCATTCTCAAGTACCATCTTAATCCCACCTTCAGACTAAAAATATAAATTAACTTTTGAATGTTTATAATTTTTAAAGTTCTGTTAGGATTCAAACATATTTAAGGAAACAAAAAACAAAATACAAGCAAACAATGAGATTTAAAACAGCAACAACAAACCAAAAACAACAAAAATGTGATGCCATAGAGAATGAGAACTAAAGGAGTACATATATGAGAAATACAGTTACAGAAATTGATGCTGTTCATAAAAAAATTAGTGCAGATCATCATTAAATTATAAAAATATGTGCTGGGACAAATTACAGTGTACTTTTCATATGTATTAAGTCACTATGACTTATTGTAATTGTTTGTTTTTTTCTTCAAAATCCGATAAAATTAAATCAAGCATTGCATTTCTGATATCCTTCCAAGATTGCCTTGCGCATTTGAAAAGCTTGGAGACACCTAAGCTTAAATGTTAATAGTGAAATGGACTTTAAATCTCAGCTACAAAATGTAAAGAACCTGGAAGTTGACACTGGAAAGTGTTGGACAAACTCAAAATGGATGATTTTTGTTGAACCCATTCAATAATTGAGGTTGCATGGCAAACTGTCACCCTATTTGGAGAGATTAAGTACACACAGAAAAATGGAACAAACAGGATCTACTTACCTGGAGCCAACACTGCTGTTTCTGATCATCAATCTTGTTGAAGTTGGCTGATAAACTCTTCCCATAATATAGATACTATTGTATATTTTCTGTCAATTTAAAACATTCATCAATTCACTCTGCCACAAAAGGAGCAGGAGAAACTAACATCAATTCAGCTATAGGTTACATTTTCTAAATAGTTTCCTGATCAGCAACATTTTAGCAATGGTGTAGCTCACTATGTCATAGATTAATATCCTGTCATCTGACATCATCTGCCTTTGGTCAGGAAAAGGGGAATGGATGTATGAAAATGCAACCCCTGTCAGCTAGGAACTGACCTATTGTTGCTAGGAGCTAACCTGCCATTCATAGCTAGGTACTTAAAGCTAAACTTTGTGTTCCATGGAAAATAAACGTTTCTCAAAATACAAATAACAGGTGAGACCACTGTTTGATCATGATGACTCAAGACAAAAACAAGGCCGCTTCATAATTATGCCCGAACTCATGTACAAATAAACCACGCAAATGATCAAATGTCTACTTTTCCTGACTAATATACATAACCACTTCTTCATCAGCTAGAGGTCATTCTAGTACTGCAGTTTTCCTCACATAATTACGCACACTTCATTGCTAACACTTTTCATATAAGATTGATCAGGCTATCTAATCATAGAATTCATATCACTTTCTGGTAGCATCCAATCCAAAGCAAGCACTAAGGTTTTTTAAACCTACCCAAATCTCCTAACATTCTCCTACTAAAAGGCCTCACATTTCTCCACGGTGTTCATTCTCTTTTATTGCATTGACTCAGTACAATCAACTCGTGTGTTCCTGATGATCTTTAGCTAGAGAGCATTGACGCTTAGAATAAGAAAATATTTACTCTGATATAAACAACTATTATTTTATTGCCAGTGATTTATTTTTCAGTTTGCATATAACAAACTATTACGTTCATTTCAATAATTTTTTTCTTCCTTAAAGTTGCTTAAGACTTTCTTCTTTAAA
The DNA here is from genome assembly GCF_049350105.2 of Macaca mulatta. Taxonomy (NCBI): domain Eukaryota; kingdom Metazoa; phylum Chordata; class Mammalia; order Primates; family Cercopithecidae; genus Macaca; species Macaca mulatta. The sequence continues at coordinate 144,537,000 of NC_133410.1, read as the reverse complement.
GTCTTAAAATGGGGTTTAAATATTCTCTCCTCATTTTTATCATTGTTTTTCTCATTTAACCTTATTATCATTTCCCTTCTACTCTAAATGATATATTTAAGTTTGACTTTCTTTGTCTTTGATTGTTCTTCACATATCAAGTATATGCTTAGATCTCTAATACTAATTTTAGTTAATCTTTATACATTTAGATATATTTTAATATTTCCTGTTTACCTTGTTATTGTTCTAACTTGTTTCTTGTCTGATATATCTTCTTCTTATTCCTTAATATTTTCTACTTTCTCTACAACCTGCAAGTTGTAATTATTCTCTATTCATGGTTTCTTTATTTTTCATTCTTTTCCCATGGTAAATAACACTTATTTGATATATATTTGTTGCTTGTTGTTTATTTCCTCTACACCAAAATGTAAGCACTTTTAAACACAGAGTTTGGCTTTGTTTACTGCTAAATTTCCAGTAGAAATTGTATGTTCTGAACAATAAAAGCCACTGTTGTATGTAGCGTTCCCATCACATATTCACTCTTTCCTTGACATACACTTCATATGAGAATATCTGCCCCATTCTAAAGAAGATTTAAGCTATTCACAGGCCCTTGATAAAGAAATAAATGTTTGAATTTTGGGGTGTTTGATACACAGCATTATCACAGAAACACTGAAAAATATCTTTGTTCACACTTGAATAATGCTTTCTCTGAGTCAGACACTGCTCCTAGTATAGTACATAGTTAACCATATACATATATCAGCATGTTCAATCTACCAATGAGATAGACACTATTACCAGGCAAATGTATAAATGAGAGCTCTGAGGTACAGAATTTAAGTAACGTATTTAAGTTTACATAGACTATCAACTATAGAGCTAAGATTTAAAGCAAGGCTTCTGACTCCAAAATTAGGGTAGTCACATTTAGCAAATGAAAATTATAGGATGTTAGTTAACTTGAAGTTCATATAAATGAGGATTAAGTTGGTATTTCTTAGTATAAGTTGCCCCAAGTTTTGTAAAGGAATAAGTATTTTATCTGCAATGCTATTCAGAGTCCATTATCACAATGCTGTAGTTTTTTTCCTTATAAATGTTTTTAAAATGAATTAATGAGTAGCCAAAAATAATGAGATATGACGTTAGAATTAATTGCTCTTAAAATTCGTATGCCATATATTTGTTGATTGTTTCTATATCAGCAAGCCTTAGCATATTTCAAGCTTGTGATGATCCTTATAGATGGCCTCTGTGCTTATATTTCACATAAAGTACTGAAAAACTTATGATTAGCGTCCATTAGATGCTTTCCCATAAGGAAAAGCCTTGATTGCTCCTAAAAAGGAGAAATGTTAATCAAGAATTTTTTGCCATTGCATATTCAAGTCATTTAGCAATTCAAGAGCAGATATAATTTTAAAAATAGCATAACAACCATTTTAGAGCCAAAAAATGTTCAAAAAACAAAATAAGATTATGATAAATTAATATTATTCTTAACCTTGTTTCTGATGCTGGGTAACTACAACAGGTTAGTTGGAAATATAACTTCATGTACAGGCGTCTGTGTTTCACATTATTGTACTTCACTGATATTGTGGTTTTTTGTTTGTTTGTTTTGTTTTAAATTGAAGATATATGGTAACCACGCCTCAAGAAGCCTGTTGGAACCATTTTCCAACGGCATGTGTTCACTTGGTTTCCGTATTTCATGTGTTGGTAATTCTAGTAATATTTCAAACTTTTTCATTATTATTATATAGGCTCTAGTGATCTATTATAAGTGATCTTTAATGCTGCTATTGTGATTATTTTGTGCCAAAAACTATGCTCATATAAAGTTGTAAACTTAAAAAATGTGCATGTTCTGGCTGCTCAATTGACTGGCCATTTCCTAGTCTCTCTTTCTGTCCTCAGGTCTTCCTACTCCCTGAGACAAAGCAATACTGAAATTAGGAGAGTTGATAACCTCACAAGGACCTCTAAGTGTTTAAGTGAAAAGAAGAGTCACAGGTCTGTCTCTCACTTTAAATTAAAAAGTAGAAATTATTATGCTTAGTGATAAAGGCATGTCAAAACTCGAGACAGGCCAAAACTTAGCTCTCTTGTGCTGAAGAGTTAGCCCATTGTGAATGCAAAGAAAAATTCTTGAAGGAAATTACAAGTGTTGCTCTGGTAAACAATGAATGAAAAGAAAATGAAACAACCTTATGGCTGATATGAAGACAGACTTAGTGGTCTCTATAGAAGATCAAATACGATGCAGCATCCTCTTCAGCCAAATTCTAATCATGAGCACAGCACTAACTCTCTTCAATTCTATGAAAGCTAAGAGATGAGAAAGCTACAGAAGAAAAGTTGGAAGCTAACAGAGATTGGTTCATGAATTTCAAAATAAAAAAGCCATCTCCATAACATTAAAGTACAAGGTGAAGCAGAAAGCATTGCAACAAGTTACTCAGAATATTTTACTAAAATAGTTGATGAAAGTTATTATGCCAAACTAAAAATTTCAGTGTAGCTCATGAAGCAGCCTTCTATTGAAAGTAGATGCCATCTAGGACTTTCATAACTAGAACAGAGAAATCAATGCCTGGCTTCAAAGCTTCAAAGAAGAGACTGACTCTCTTGGTAGGGGCTAATGCAACGGTAACTTGAAGTTGAAGCCAATACTCATTTGCCGTTTTAAGAATTACAAGCTTCTTACGAATTATTCTAAATCTATTCTGCTTGTGCTCTATAAATGGAACAATAAAGCCTAGATGACAGCACATCTGTTTACAGTATGGTTTACTGAATAGTTTAAGCACATTGTTGAGAACTACTGCTCAGTAAAAAAAAAAAAAAAAAAAGATTCCTTTCAAAATATTACTTCTCATTGAAAATGCTCCTGGTCATTTAGTAGACAGAAATATACAAGCAGAATAATGTTATTTTCATGCCTGCTAAGACAACACCTGTTTCGCATTCCACAGATCAAGGAGTAATATGATTTACAAATTGTATTATTTAAGAAATACATTTTATTAGGCTATAGCTGCCATAGACAATTATTCCTCTGGTGGTAAAAGTAAATTGAAAACCTCTGGAAAGGATTCGCAGACTCTGTTAAGGATATTCATGATTAATGGGAGGAGGTCAAAATATCAGCATTGACAGCAATTTGAAAGAAGTTGATTCCATTGTTGTGTTATTTTAGAAATTACCACAGCTACTTCAACCTTCAACAATTACCACCCTGGTGAATCAGCAGTCATCAAAATTGAAGAAAAACTCACAACCAAAAATATATTGCAATTCGCTGAAGGCTCGGATGGTTGTTGATATGGTTTGGCTGTGCCCCCTCCCAAATCATATATATATTTTTTTTTACATTTTACTTTAAGTTCTAGGATACATGTGCAGAATGTGCAGGATTATTACATAGGTATACATGTGTCATGGTGGTTTGCTATACCTATCAACCCATCATCTAGATTTTAAGCCCTGCATGCATTAGGTATTTGTCCTAATGCTCTCCCTCCTCTTTCCCCTCACCCCTCAACAGGCCCCGGCGTGTGATGTTCCCCTCCCTATGTCCATGTGTTCTCGTTGTTCAACTCCAATTTATGAGTGAGAACATGCGGTGTTTGGTTTTCTGTCCCTGTGTTAGTTTGCTGGAAATTAGGGTTTCCAGCTTCAGTCATGTCCCTGCAAAGGACATGAACTCATTCGTTTTTAGGGTTGCCTAGTATTTCATGGTGTATATATGCCATATTTTCTTCATCCAGTCTATCACTGAGGGGCACCAAATCATATCTTAAACTGTAGATCCTATAATCCCCATATGCTATGAGAGGGACTCGATGGGATGTAATTGAAATGTGGGAGTGGCTACCTCCATGCTCTTCTTGTGATAATGAATGAGTTCTCATGAGATCCAATGGTTTTATAAAGGGCTTCCCTCCGGGCCCTGCTCTTCACTCTGTATTTCTCCTTGCTGCTGCCATGTGAAGGAGGATGTGTTTGCTTCCCCTTCAACCATGATCCTAAGTTCCCTGAGACCTCCCCAGCCATGCCTCCCTCTCACATATTTTAATTGTGACTCAGTTAGACAGCTTTCCTTGATAAATTACACAATCTTGAGTATGTCTTTATTAGCAATGTGAGAATGGACTAATACAGTAAATTGGTATCACAGAGAGAGGGGTGCTGCTGCAAAGATACCCAAAAATGTGAAAGCAAATTTGGAACTGAGTAACAGAGGTTGGAACAGTTTGGAAGGCTCAGAAGAAGACAGGAAAATATAGGAAAGTTTGGGATTTCCTAGAGACATGGAGGGTTTAGAAGACAGCAAGACTTGGGAAAGTTTGGAATGGCTTTGACCAAAATGCTGATTTTGGTAAAATGTGGAGGTTATTTCAGGTGGAGATGAGTAACTTGTTAGGAAATGGAGCAAAAGTGATTCTTGTTATACTTTAGCGAAGAGACTGGCAGCATTTTGTCCATGCCCATGCGAAAGATCTGTGGAACTTTGAACTTGAGTGAGATGGTTTAGGGTATCTGGCAGAAGAAATTTGTAAGCAGCAAAGCATTCAAGAAATGACAGAGCATAATAGTCTGGAATATTTGCAACCTGAAAACATAGGAGAAAAGAAAACTAATTTTATGAGGAGAAATTCAAGCCAGCTGCACAAAAGTGCATAGATACAAATTTGCACATGTATGGAAATGTGAATCACTGGGACAATGAGGAAAATATCTTCAGGGCATGTCAGAGACTTTCATGGCTGCCCCCCTCCACCCACCCTGCCACTTTACAGACCCAGAGGCCTGGGGGAAATAATGCTTTCGTGGGCCTGATCTAGGGCTCCCCTGCAGTGTAATCCTAGGGACTTGGTGCTCTGTGTCCCAGATGCTCCAGTTATGGCTAGAAGGGGCCAAAGTACAACTCAGGCCATGGCTTCAGAAGTTGCAAGCCCTAAGCTCTGACAGCTTCCACATGGTGTTAGTTCTGCAGGTGCTCAGAATACAGAAATGGAGGTTTGGGAAACTCTGCTTAGATTTTAGAGGATGTATGAAAACGTTTGGAGGTCCATACATTCTCTGAAATCGAGGTGTGCTTCAGGGGTGGAGACCTCATGGAGAGCGTCTGATAAGGCAGTGCAGAAGGAAAATGAGGGGTTGGAGCCCCACACAGTCTCCACTGGGGTTTTGCTAGTAGAGCTGTGAGAAGAGGGCCACCATCCTCCAGACCCCAGAATGGTAGATCTGCTGACAGCTTGCACCGTGCACCTGAAAAAGCTTCAGACAATTAACACCAGCAGTGAAAGAGGAGATGAGGGCGGCTGTACCCTGTAAAGCCACAGGGTTGGAGCTGCCCAAGGTGATGGGAGTCCACCTCTAACATAAGCATGACCTAGATGTGAGACATGGAGTCAAAGGAGATAATTTTGGAATTTTAAGGTTTAATGACTGCCCTATTAGATTTTGGACTTGCATTGGGCCTGTAGACACTTTGTTTTGGCCAATTTTTGGAATAGGTGTATTTTCTAATGCCTGTACACACACTGTATCTAGGAAGTAAATAACTTGCTTTTGATTTTACAGGCTCACAGGTCGAAGGAACTTGCCTTGTTGCAGATGATATTTTGGCTTTAGATTTTGAGTTAATGCAGGAATTAGTTAAGAATTTGAGGGATTGTTGGAAGGACATGATTGCATTTTGAATTGTTAGCACATGAGATTTGTAGGGGGTCAGAGGCAAAGTGATATGGTTTAGCTGTGTCCCCACCCAAATTATATCTTGAACTGTAGTTCCCATAATTCTCATTTCTTGTGGAGAGACTCAGTGTGAGGTAATTAATCATGGCGGCGGTTACCTCTATGCTGTTCTCATGATAGTAAGGGAGTTCTCATGAGACCTGATGGTTTTTATAATAGTCTTTTCCCTGCTTCACTCTGCTCTTCTCCTTTCTGCCACCATGTGAAGAAAGACATGTTTGCTTCTACTTGCACCATGATTGTAAGTTTTTTGAGGCCTCCGCAGCCATGCTGAACTGTGAGTCAATTAAATCTCTTTCCTTTATAAATTACCAGTCTCATGTTGCCTTTATTAGCAGTGTGAGAACGAATTAATACAGTTGTTAGCATTTTTAGTAATAAAATACCTCATTAATGTATACGCATTTTTTTAGGCTTAATACTCCTTCATACTCCTTAAGTAATATTAAGTACTAATCAATACTACTACAATATAAACTTGTACTGCATTTACAGAAATAAGTCTTATTAGTAATTTATAATATTACATACTCTAGATGACCTACTATAAGCCAAATAAATGATGAACAGATATAATTAACTGCATTCAATTTTTTAATCCAAGAAATAATTTTCAAACTGTTTTCCTTGGGCAAGACACAAATTTTAGATTCTAGAAATATAATTTTTTACTTTGAGAGAGTTTAAAAATAATGCACATTAGCAACACTCAAAAGTTTGACCTGAAAAGTTTTATACCTGCATGTGAAATTATAATGAAATTTAACAATTAGTAGAAGCAATGTTCTCAGAGAAATTTGGAAAAAGGATACAGGACTAACAGTGAGTTGGAGATGATAAACTGATGTTTTAGTATATCTTTAAGGAGTCGCAGCTATTACCAGGCAGAAGTGACAGGCTTTCAAAGGGGTAGAGAGCAATATAGGATGCCATGTTCAAGGTATATTGAGATGCTAGATTACAAAAAAAGAAAAAAAAAAAGTTTTATTTGCAATTGGGTTTTGAAAAATTACAGAGAATAAGATTGAGAAGAAATACTTTGTTTCAAGGGCAATGTGGCCTATATAATATGTATGTGTATATATATGTATTGAGGGCCATATAACCCCTGAAACAAAGTATTGCTTCACAGTCTTTTAACTAAACTTTTAAGCATTTTTGAGGTAATGTGTAGCAACATAGATTCATAAACAGAAGTCTATCATTCTTACATTAGTGCGTTGGAAGGAAAATGTCAGGAGCATCATGGAAAACTTGAAGTTTCCTCTCTGGAAAGATGTGATCCCAGAATGCAATGTATACAAAAACACGTCCCTGATTATATCAGTTTAGTAGCTCCAAATAATGTTTAATTATGAATAAGGTATTTCCTCAATTGATAACAGATTTTAACACTGAAAAGACTGGAACATTCTGTGTGTGTATCATTAATGAGAATAAAAGGCTTTTATACAGAACTAAAGCATAATTATTCCTGTGTCTGGGGGGAAGCTGTATTTTGGAGGTAACATATTATCTGAATTTTATCATCTTCACGTTATCTTGCTGCTGGGATTTCTTGGATACTCTTGGCCTGACTATTGGTTTGTTGATGAGGGATATGGAGTAGGAATAAAAAGCTATCACCCTGAAAATATTTGAAAAACTCTTGATTGTCTTGAATATTCAGTTGTATAGATTCAGTCAAAGGAGAAATAAATGCACTCTAAGTCCTATTCACATATTATGGAAACTTTAAAGAAATAATGACAATATGTATATTTATTTAGAACAAGTACTGTTGCATAGATTAAGTAATAAACTTGCTTAATGAATAAATAATAAGTTTAATGAATATTCCTCACATATATTTTAATTTTAAAACTTAATCACTTAAAAATTCAAAAGCAGCTTCTGAAATAATTACATATTGAATTTTGAACATCCCAAATCCAAAAATTCAAAATCCAAAATGTTCCAAAATCTAAAACTTTCTGAGTACTGACATGATTCTTAAGGGAAATGCTCATTGAGGTAATTCAGATTTCAGATTTTTGGATTTGAGATACTCAAGCAGTAAGTAAATGCAAATATTCCAAAATTTGAGAAAATACAAACTCTGAAACACTTCTGGTCCCAATTATTTCAAATAAGATACCCTGAACCTATAAAAATATTTCTTATCAACTTTCCTCTCTGAAATCAAATGAAAACAATTATATCATGGAAAGATAAGAGATAAAGCCAGCTTTATTGAAAATAAAATGTGTCTCAAAATCTAAATTTCAAACCAATAAGAATAGTTGAACTACAATAAATATTACCTGCTAACTCTCCTCTAGATACTCTTCTAACACTTGAGATACATCAGTGAGGAAAACATGAAAAGCACTAAATATTGCTACCTTTGTAAATCTTGCATTTTAGTAGGGGATAGACAAGCAATAGATAATAAATATTAGAAATAAATAAATTATACAATATATAAGAAGATTCTAAATCATGTGAAAGAGGGAAAATATAGAAGACGAAAACTGGATAGGAAGTTTGTGGTGGTGTCAAAAATATATTGTACTAGATGGATTTAAATGGGTAGAAATACTTAATTCAAGACTATGGCAATAGAAAAAAGAGATTGAGCTCAACTCTGTTGAAATAGTATAAGTGTGAAAATTTTTCAGTACTAGGTTATGAAAAAGTAGTAGAGGGTGTTAGGTGGGAGATGGGTCAATGTTATTTGGCAATCTGTTTGCTAATTGGTGCTTACTAAAATTAGGCTCCTACCACCCCATAGAAACTGGGTTATAGGAGTGCTATCTTTTATAATCGTTACCTTTTTTTGAAATTTTGAAAAATTAATCAATTTATTTTACTTTTTTTTTTTTTTTTTCATTTCAATAGTGTTAGGAAAACAGGAGGTTTTTAGTTACAAGTTATTTAGCAATGACTTCTGAGATCTTGGTGCACTCATCACCTGAGCAGTGTACACAGTACCCAGTGTGTAGTCTCTTATCTCTCACCCTCCTCCCATCCTTCCTCCTGAGTCCTTGAAGTCTATTGTATTCTTCTTATGTCTTTGCATCCTTATAGCTTAACTCCCACTTAGATATGAGAACATACAATATTTGGTTTTCCACGTCTGAGTTACTTCACTTAGAATAATGGTCTCCTACTCCATCTACATTGTTGTAAATGACATTATTTCATTCATTCATTTTTATGATTGAGTAGCATTCCATCGTGTATGTATATCACATTTTCTTTATCCACTCATTGGCTGATGGGTATTTAAGTTGGGTCCATATTTTTGCAGTGAATTGCAAATTAATTTTGCAAATGAATTATGTTACATTTCAAAGAGATGGCTCCTAGGTCTTTGAGAAAGGCATTAGGTTGTGTTAAAACATTTTGAGGCAGTAGGAGAATGGGAGATTTATATCTTAAAAGGAAGAGAAGTAATTTTCAATTGCAAGTAATGTACAGTAAAAACCCTAAGAAAAAGGAGGACCTCTAATCAGAAAGAAGTCTGTCTAACATTTTGAAAAGCAGACGAGAACTTTGGGGAGGTATACTGCCTCTTATAATATTAAATAGGGTGGTTGACGTAGACCTCATCAAGAAGACATTACTTGAGCAAATGAAGTACTAGGCCTTGGAAGATCAATCTTGGTGTGAAGACAAAGGTAGAGTAAAGGCTTTAAGGTGGAACATTGACTGGCATGTTAGAAGAAAGCAAAGAAGTGTGTAAGGCTGGAGAGGATTGAGTAAGTATGAAAGCAGTTGGTGAATTTACAAAGATAAAAGGGTTCAGATCATTTGGGGTCTTGTATGCCACTGTAAACATTTGATTTCACCCTTAAAGAGCCAGAAAAGTTCACAATGCCATTCTATTCAAAGACCAAAAAGAAAGACCATATTGCAAAAACAAAATAATCCATATAAATATTTTTTAAAATCATGTAATATGTAGAATGCATTTGTCTTTGCTATGCTTCCATAAAGATTCACAAAGCATTCTTTATGAAGTATTCATAAGCAGCCTTCATGAAAGATTATTCTCTGTAGAATCTGTCTCTACTTCTTCTATAAAATCCAATGAAATATAGAAAAATACGTTTACTATGTGGAATATAATTGTTTATAGCCATTATATCTTTAATCAACTAATAATATATTAAAGAATAAAAACGTATGAAACCCACAAGAATTAATAAAGTAGAAGCTGAGATAATAGGAAATAAAAACTTTAACAAAATTTACAAATACTTTATGTAATAACAGTCTCTGAAGTATCAATTTTCATACACAATGTGTGACCAAAAAATAAACAAAAAAAAATCAAATATACTTCTATTCCAAAAATAAACATTACTACCTCCAAGTTTTATTCAGAATCATCTGAAAATTGTTTCAAATCTGATTGGTTATCCGATCCTATGCAATATGAGCTTATCAATTTGTAAACAGTTTACACTCATGGAATTTCACTGTCAGTGTTTGTCAACTGTAAGACAGAAAAAGTTAAACACCATTTTGATTTATTGAAAATGGCTTGCAAAGTGCTAAACTCATGAAGTGTGCATACAAATAATTTCCAACTGTTCTGAAACCAGCTGATTGTCATTTCAACTTGCAAAATGAATTCAGAAATTATGTGACCTAAGTGACTTTATATACACTCCTTGATATAGTCTCGCTCTGTGTTCCAACCCAAATCTCATCTTAGACTGTAATCTGAATTGTAACCCATACGTGTGGGAAGAGGGACCTCATGGGAGGTGACTGAGTCATGGGAGAGGTTCCCTCATGCTGTTCTGATGATACTGAGTGAGTTTTCACAAGATCTGATTGTTTTGTGATAGGCTTTTCCTCCCTTCACTCTACACTTCTCTTATTCTTCTCCTTCCTGCTGCCATGGGAAGAAGGAGGTGTTTGCTTCCCCTTCTGTCATGATTGTAAGTTTACTGAGCCCTCCCCAGACCTGTGGAAATATGAGTCAATTAAACTTCTTTCCTTTATTAATTAGCTAGTCCTGGGTGTGTCTTTATAGCAGCGTGAGAATAGACTAATACAATAAATTGGTACCAGGAGAGTGAGGTGCTGCTATAAGGATATCTGAAAATGCGGAAGCGACTTTGGAACTGGGTCACAGGAAGAAGTTGGAACAGTTTGGAGGGATCAGAAGAGCACAGGGAAATGTGGGAAAGTTTGGAACTTGCTGGAGACTTGGAGGACTCAGAAGGCAGGAAGAAGTGGGACAGTTTGGAACTTCCTAGAGACTTGAATGGCTTTAACCAAAATCCTAATAGTGATATGAACAATGAAGTCCAGGCTGAGGTGGTCTCAGATAGAGATGAGAAACTTGTTGGTAACTGGAGCAAAGGGACTGTTGCTATGCTTTAGCGAACACACTAGCATCTATTAGCCCTGTCCTAGAGATCTGTGCAATTTTGAAATTGAGAGAAATTATTTGGGGTATCTTACTGAAGGAATTTCTACCTGGCAAAGTGTTCAAGAGAAAGCAGAGCATAAAAGTTTAGAGACTTTGCAGCCTGAAATAATGCAATAGAAAAGAGAAACACATTATCTGGGAATAAATTCAAGACAGCTGAAGAAATTTTCATAAGTAACGAGGAACAGAATGTTAATCACCAAGACAATGGGAAAAATGTCTCCAGGTCATGTCAGAGACCTTCACAGCAGTTTCTCCCATCACAGACCTGGTGGCCTAGGAGGGAAAAAAAAAAAAAAAAAATGATTTCATGGGCTTGGTCCAGGTCCTCTCTGCTGTTTTCTGCCTAGGGAATGTATCTCAGTCACTCTAGCCATGGCTAAAATGGGGAAAGGTACAGCTCAGGTCATTGCTTTCAAGGGTGAAAGCCCCCAGCCTTGGCAGCTTCCACGTGGTGTTGGTCCTGCAGAAGTACAGAAGACAAGAATGGAGGTTTTGGAACTTCTACCTAGGTTTCAGAGTATGTATGAAAATGTCTGGATGTCCAGGCAGAAGTCTGCTGCAGGTGGAGAGTCGTCATGAAGAATCTCTGCTAGGGCAGTGTGGAGGGGAAATGTGGCTTCAGAGCAGCCACACAGAGTCTCCACTGGGGCACTGTCTAGTGAAGCTGTGAGAAGAGACCCACCATCCTCCAGACCCCAGAATGGTAGATCCACTGACAGCATGCTTCATACACCTGGAAAAGACCCAGACATTCAACACCAGCCCTGAAAGCAGCTGGGGAGGGGCTGTACCCTGCGATGTCACAGGGGCAGAGTTGTCCAAATATGTGAGAGCTTAACTCTTGCATCATTGTGGTCTGGGTGTCAGACATGGAATTAAAGGAGATCATTTTGGAACTTTAAGGTTTAGTGGCTGTCTCATTGCATTTCAAACTTGCATGGGGCCTAGAGCCCCTTTGTTTTGGCCAATTTCTCCCATTTGTAATGGGCATATTTACCAAATGCATGTACCCTCATTGTACATAGGAAGTAATTAACTTGCTTTTGATTTTACAGGCTCATAGGCAGAAGGGTCTTGTCTTGTCTCAGATGTGACTTTGAACTTGGACTTTTCAGTTACTGATGAAATGAGTTAAGACTTTGGGAGACTGTTGGAAAGGCATGATTGTGTTTTGAAATATGAGGATGTGAGATTTGGGATGAGCCAGGGGTCGAATGATACAGTCTGGCTCTGTTTGCCAATCCAAATCTCATCTTGAATCATGATCCTAATTGTAATCTCCAAGTGTTGAGGGAGAGATCTTATGGGAGGTGGTTGAATCATGGGGGTGGTTCTCCCGTGTTGTCCTTCTGATAGTGAATGAGTTCTCACAAGATCTGATGGTTTTATGAGGGGCTTTCCCCCAGCTTCACTCTACACTTCTCTCATTCTTCTCCTTCCTGCCACCATATGAAGAAGGACATTTTTGCTTTCCCTTCCACCATGATAGTAAGTTTCCTGTGGCCTCTCCAGCACTGCAGAGGTGTGAGTGAATTAAACCTCTTTCCTTCATGAATTACCCAGTCTCAGGTATGTCTTCATGGCAGCTTGAGAACTTATTAATACACCCCTGAAGACAGTACATAAACTGAACCAATATATATATGCCCATATTTCCTTTGATTAGCATAAATTGTTAATTCTCTCATGAAGTATAATATTGGTTTTTGGATAAAGGGCTGATTGATTAGACTTGTCAAATCAGGAAACAAGAGTTACTCTTCAGAAAGCCCAGAACTTGTTATTTTATATTGCACAAAATCTCGAGCATTCTTGAACAATAATAAAATAATGAAATTTAATATAAATTTTATTTTTCAAAATGGATTAATGCATAAATAAATCTATATTTATTGGGCAATTATATGGCTTTACTATCTGACCTTATTCTATTTACAATTATATTTAAAATGACACATGGTGTCATTTTGTTCTTGTTTTCCAAAGATGTTTACAATTTTATCCACATCATAATTTATTGAATTAAAGACTATGTCCCACTTTGATATAATTTTAATATGAAACAAGTGATTGGGCTAACTTTTTGTAATTTTAATATGAAATAAGTGATTGGGCTAACTTTTTAAGAACATGTCTTTCCAGAAGTCATAAAAACACATCACCTCAGCTGGCTACATCTATTTATTAAAGATACATTCTTTATGAAGCATTAGGGAAATCATCACTAGATAATACAAAGAAGTATTTCTGGCTGGTGTATAGTGAAATTCTATAACTGTATAGTCCTAAAAATCACTTAGACTGTGTCATATATTTAATCTTTGCGTCTGGACTCAAAGAATTCAGTGCTCAAGGCAATCATGTATTTGCTTATTGTTTTCTTCGGATCACTTTACTAAACAGTACTCTTGCGACCTAAAAAAGTTGCATTAAAAAAAAATTCATTTATTGTTTGGCATAATACTTAGCTTACAGTAGGCATTCTGTAATTTCTTGCTTAAAGAGATAGTTATATTACTGGTGGAGAATAATAGGCTCTGGAAAAGTTTAAAAAATCAAAATAAAAAACCTATGGGTCTTTTTACTCTTTCCAAGTTAATTATTACTGTCTAATAACAAGGTAGACATTCGGGAGTAGGACTGGCCTCCACTACATTGCAACTATTATGAACTTACAGATGTACATATACATTTGTAACTATAAAACAGGAAAAATATATAGCAGGGCGTTAATTTTACGTAAGATTGAATAGTGGAAGCAAAAAATTTCAGCGTGACTTTTTCAGGTATAGACAAAGCAACTTTTTGTACAATGTCTGCATTGTCTTCAAATTAAAAATAAGAATACTTATATAAGTTCTGAATTTTTATTTACTAAAGAATAATTCAAGAAGGATCAAGTTCACAATCGAGTCAGATATTTGGCATTTAATCTGTGCAAAAACAAAGTACCTCTCAGTTAGAAAGTGCTTTCTTTCTTTTACCTAAACCCTACATTTTAAGTCTTACATCTAATTGGGTGCATTCTAATATAATGAGCTTTTGACTTCTACACCGTCACTTCCGGTTTTGAATTGTGCGCCACTTCCTTCCAGTTATATCACTATGTATTAAAAGTTTAATGCATTCTGGGCATTTCTCAAATGCTATTTTTTAAGTTGTTATATAGCCCAAATAAGAACTCATGAATTTCTGTGATATCACTGACTTTATGATCATTGCCTATTTATACAGCATTCTGAACACTTCTTTCCCACAACAGTAATATAATGTTTTTATTTTTTTTATTTTTTATTTTTATTTATTTTTTTGTGACGGAGTCTCGCTCTGTCACCCAGGCTGGAGTGCAGTGGCTGGATCTCAGCTCACTGCAAGCTCCGCCTCCCGGGTTCACACCATTCTCTTGCCTCAGCCTCCTGAGTAGCTGGGACTACAGGCGCCCGCCACCTCACCCGGCTAGTTTTTTTGTATTTTTTAGTAGAGACAGGGTTTCACCGTGTTAGCCAGGATGGTCTCGATCTCCTGACCTCGTGATCCGCCCGTCTCGGCCTCCCAAAGTGCTGGGATTACAGGCTTGAGCCACCGCGCCCGGCCTATAATGTTTTTAATAAAATGTAGCTAACAGTGACCTGTACACTGCTTCCAGCTGAAAATTTCCTTTATCCTCATAAAGTATGATAAGTCTCTAAGGTAATTTTTTAACTATTCACTTTTTAAACATATGTGCCTTGGGAACCCCTTTTATCTGAAGTATAATAAAGTAAGTATAACTCTGATAAAATTCCACTTCCATTCATCATATTAGAGGACTATTAATTTAATCTATAGTTTCAGCTGTTTCTTTGTTTTTATATCAAGAACATCAATAAATGAAACTATTACTGGTGAACATCTCAGACTACTACACAAAAATAATTTAGACACCAAGAAAATTAAAATACCTTTAGAGTGAACTGTGGAATTAGAGGAAAAACCCTCTTTGGGGTAAAAAAATAGATTAAGGAGTTTCAAATTTGCGATATGGTTGTTGATAAAGATTATCTTCTTGGCGAAAGTTTAATGAGCTTCTGAACCTTCTCCTAAGCCTACGTATGCACTTCCTTGTAAAATCCAGTTTTGGCCAAGAACCTTGCTAAATCAGTTTACCAAGAACTCCCGATTCTTGACATCTGATTATCTTAGATATCTAATTGGGTTTTTCATCCTCCACCATCCTCCAAGTGATATGTGATCACTCTGGTTTATCTTCAGAAAGAATCTTGTTAGGTCTGTTTAGCCAGAATCTTCTTGATTTAGTTTAGATACTCGTCCCCTCCAAATCTCATGCTGAAATGTGATCCGCAGTGTTGGAAGTAGGGTCTGGTGGGAGGTTTTTTGATCATAGGGGTGGATCCCTCAAGATTGGCTTGGTGCCATCTCCTTGGTGTTGTGTGAGTTTTTACTCTATTAGTTTACAGGAGAGCCGGTGATTTAAAAGAGTCTGGCACCTCTCTTCTCTCTTGCTCCTTTTCTCACCAGATGACATGCCTGCTCCCCCTTTGCCTTCTGCCATGAGTGAAGGCTTCATGAGGCTTCAGCTTAAGCCAAGGAGATGCTGGTGTTATGGTGGTATAGCCTGTATAACCATGAGCCAAATAAACTTATTTTTTAAAATAAATTATCAAGTTTCAGATATTCCTTTATAGCAACATAAAACATACTTACACACTACCTTACCCTTGATTTTTTTCTCTTAGTGATTTTCCATCTCCTGACATGCTCTTCTCTACTGTTTCTTGGTTATAAATTCCCACTTGTCCATGCTGTATTAGGAGTTAAGCTCAATCTTCCCTTCCTTACAGATCTATCACAATGATCCTGATAAAGTTCGCTTACAGTGCTTTAACAATTATCACTCACTAATTTTTTTTTGTTTAACACTCTGCAGTATGGTATTCAGGTCCTTTTCTAAATTGAAACAGAAACAAGAAACACTGGGATTGTTGAGTCTCACACAATAAATAGCATGATTTATTTTGGTTCTCTTCCTAAATATAGTGCAATACTGATGGGGCATTTGAGAATATTTTAGGTTGACCAACTAAAATAAAATTAGCCCTCAAATATATGTACTTGGTGGAAAGGATCTGGTTATGTATAAAAATTAACTAACAAGGCAAATTAATAAATGAAAATATAATTATTGTAATTAGTTTTAAACACTTTTACTTGCCTCTATGCATTTCAAACACATAGTAAACTTACTGTTTATTTTGTATTTCAAATACATAAAAGTAAATATAAGATTTATATTTTTGCTAAACATATGTAATGATCAAATGAAGTTTTACTATTACTTTTCATATCTTATGTCAGACACAACTAACAAGTACAAATTCGTACTATGAAGTTGTTTTTAGTTACCTAATGAGATCATTTGTAACTAAAGATTTCCTCTGTGTTCAAATGTTTTATATAAATAAAGTAGTTTTTATTTTAACTTTCATTTAAGGTTGAAGGGTGTGCGTTCAGGTTTGTTATGTAGGTTGATAGTGTGTTGTAAGGGTTTGGTGTACAGATAATTTTGTCACCCAGGTAATAGTAGCTGGGATTACAGGTGTGCACCACCACACCTGGCTATTTTTTTTTTTTTTTTTTTAGTTTTAATAGAGACGAGGTAATTAGCAGAGTACTCAATAGGTGTTATAGTTTTTTAAACTTCATCCTCCCTCAACCCTCCACCTTTAGGTAAGGCCCCAGTGTCTATGATCCCCTTCCTTGTGTTCATGTATACTCAATGTTTAGCTTCCACTTATAAATGAGAACATGTGGTACTTGATTTTATGTTCCTGCATTAGTTTATTTAGGATAATAACCTCCAGCTCCATCCATGTTGCTGCAAAGAACATGATCCCCTTCCAGTATTATTGATTGACTATGTTTTAAACACATTATTTTTTATATTGCAGTGTTTTTCTAGAGTAAGTTCTGTATCTCTTTTCTATAAGAGAATGATCAACCTCTCCTTCATCATCTTATTGACCAGGATCATCTTGCTCACCAGGAGAACAGGTGCATGAAGGGTCCTTAAAATTTAATGCCATGTCTGTATTTAATACTCTTAAATGATAATACATACTACCTTACAATACAAGGAAGGGCAGAGAAAAAAATACAAATATTATCATTACTGCAGTCTACAGAGGAAAAAGCAGAGATGAGGTAAAATGTAGCTTATTAAAAGTAAACCGTTAAAATGATTTCACCTCTAGTGTAGGGATTAAGTGTAAGGACTCTGGGGCCAGGCTGCCTGATATCACTGTCCTTAGTGCAACACTTAATAGATGTGTGATCATGGCAAGTCATGCAGTTCTTTAATTATTTATGTCTCTTTAAATGTAAAATGAAGATAGTAAATTAAATACAAATTTGTCGATAGTGTCATGCCAAGCTATAGTGAAATCTGAGGCAAAAGAAAAAAGTCAATACTACTGATCCTTCCTTTCTTTAAAATCTTGACATTTTGTTTATCTTGGATTTTCTTACATTATATTTTAAATGTTGCATTGAAATATTTATCTTGCTGACTGATCTCTTGGTGATTTGTTACATTGCCACCAAGATGAGTACCTCACTTTACCGCCCAGGTTCTGAACCTGTCTCCTTAGATTGTCCAAATATTTGGATAAGTTAAAATGTGTAAATCACTTGCAATGAGGGCTATTATGCACTAAGAATGATAAACGTAATTATTAAAATTGTGATGAGATTAAAATTTTTATGCATATAAAAGTGGTTGAAAAATGTTAGCCATGTTGGCCAGGCTGCTCTTGAACTTTGAATCTCAATTGATTGGCCTGTCTTGGCCTCCCAAAGTGATAGCTATTTGTTTTCTATTAGTGCTTTTTTGATCCCAATTTCCTGCATTTCTACCTTCTTGTGTGTGTAGTTTATTTTTTGTGAGAAGTTTAAGTTCCTTTCTCACTTTCTTTTGAGCATATTCTATATCAGTTGCTTTTCAATGGCCCAGTCTGTATTTTCTGGCTTCCAAAAGGGTGAAAGAAAAATAAGGAAGTGGGAAAGGGTGCCGGCTCTTTAAATCTCCTGGAAGTCATTTTAGCTGTAGTGGAAGAGGCATGCAACAATAGGGGAGATACAATGGTTGCCTGCCACTTTGTCTGCACCTCTGTAATCAGAAGCAGCAGTGAGTAATTAGAACATAGATCCCTGATATTTGGACAACAGGGTCCCTTTTTCACCCTCCACACATTTCCTATCAACCTCTCACCTCTGCATGCTATGTGCAAGCTGCACGGGCAACATTTGCACAGCTTCCTGCCTAGAAACTGAGGATGAGGGAGGGATAGATAGAAAGCTGCTACTGCATTAAGACCTCGAAATTACTGTCCAAGTCTTCCCCCAGAAGTTGCTAGCCTTCAGTAGACCTCAGAGTTTCAAAACAGTTAAATGTAACAGATTCTGCCAGTACAATTGTTGTTTAGCTGGGGAGACAGATTTCTGGTGCTTCCTACTATGGCATCTTCCTAGAATCCTCCTAGACTCACTGTATCTTAATTTTAACTTATTTTATATTTTGTTTCTAGTTTGGACTTTCTCTCTTTGTACTCATTCATATTTAAGGATTTTTGAAGGTAAAGACTTACAATATGCCTTAGTTTAACAAGATCATATTTATGCAAAAGCAGGTGCATAGCAAGTGCAAAGCAAGGACTTAATAGCAAACATTGTTTGAAGCCATGAGGCAAACCTATACATGAGTTCCATGAAGACTCTATATCAGAAGATATGGGTAAGAAGCAGTCAGTAGACTATGAACACATTGCTTATAATGCAAAGAAGTAAAAATACTAACTCTATAATTCAATGTTTCTCAAATTTTATTTCCAAACAAAAATGCTCATCCTCATCTGGTGCACTTCCTCCAAATCCAAAATCAAAGGAACCTTCCCAGACATTGTGAATCAGACACCTACAGAGTATATATACACTTTTATTTTATATAATCTTTCAGAGTATAAAATACATGTTAAATTTTAAAAGTTATTTTAGTATTGGACACATTAATGGATTGTCTGAAATGGCTTATTAAATAACTAACTAATGGTAATAGGCTACTGGGATTTTTGTAGTAATGTAAATAGATTCAACATATTAAAGCACAATCAAATATGTGATATGGTCACATTTGAATACATTTGTAGAAGGAGTATTTCTCAGCAATGCAAATCAAAATTTACGTGATTAAAGGCATAGTTATTGTGCAATCAAGTAAGCACATATAAAATGTTTCCATATTAAAATGCATATGGATATTATTTATTTAGAAGTACCTTGGTACAATCATGTTATTTTTCTAGAAAAAATATTCCAGCCTGTACTTGTGAGTCACATATTTATTTTCATACCAAAGAAAAAATATTAGAAATTTAAAAGCAGAGACATTGAGAAAAAGTATATAAAAATAGTAAAGCCAAAGACTTAATTTTTTTCTTGAACATAAAACTTCATATAAACATTAATTTCCACACTGTCTTCCATATTTTAGGGCCCTGTAAAGAATTATTATGGATAGTTTATATTAGCCATAATTATGGCGTAGCCATTAGTTTGGTGCAAAAGTAATTGTGGTTTTTGCCATTTTAAGTAATGCCCAGAACCGCAATTACTTTTGCATCAAGGTATAATAATTCCCATGGCAACCAGTAAAACATAAATTAAAATGATAATGATCAGGTTAATTTTTTATTGAAGAGCTAATTCTACTAAAAAACTATTAGAAACTGTTGCTGATAATTTGGTATGAACACAGGTTTTTTACAAGATTATATTGATGCTTTGCTTAATGAAAACAGTTTACTGTCTTTTAGTCAATTAAAAATAATAAAACCAGAATGCCATATTGTAACCACCTAAGACTATTTTTATAATAATATAGAGTGTATGAAAAAGGTCAATAATTAAAGACTAAAATAATCGTTTTAGAGCTAATAAACATTTTACTAAGGTATTAGATTATATTTTAAATTAATTTTATATTCCTTGCTTTAAAAGATTAAATTTGCTACTTTAATAATATTATATATTATTTATTTATGTATGTATTTATTTATTTATTTTTGAGATGTGATCTCACTACGATGCCCAGGCTCGTTTTAAACTCCTGGGCTCAAACATTCCTCGTGCTTCAGCCTCCAAAATAGCTGAGATTAGAGGAGTGAACCACTTTCCCCAGCTCAAGGTTATAAATACTTAAATAAGGAATTCAGATGCTTTTTAGTCTTATTTAGCACTTCTGTATCATATTTAGGATCAAATTTCCTGAAATTATTAATGCATAAACCTATTGTAACACACAGTGACTTAGTTTAGTTAGACATGCTGAAATAGGTAAGCACACACAATTTGCAAATATGAGTAGGTTTGGATTTTTTTTAGGTACCTACATTGTGAAACACCTTATTAAATGTATTTCTACATTTTGTGAACGGATGCTCATAATCAGAAGAAATCCAAATACATCTGTGTGATGATTGAAAAATAAATAGAGCTGTGGTTTCTTTTGAGCTGATGCCCTGCTTCTTCCCAGCTGGGACTTTTAGCTCAATCAAAACAAAAGGGATGTTCTGGAGCGAGAATTAAAGAAATCTTCTGAGTGTTTTTAGATACACTGTCTGTGTTAACCCTTTTCAAGTTTCAAGTTTTAGATCCCTCTTGCTCCCACTCCAAAAGTGTTCTAGGGGAATTGTAATTCTTTTTTCCATTTCCAGAATTTTCTGTTTTTCCAAACAAGTGCCTTATCTGCCAACAATGCAAACTAAGCCACCAAGTTTAAAGCAAAAATAACAGCCGGTCCTTTCTAGCCTACACTTCAGAATATTAAATTCTAAGTGTGTTGTGAGAAACTCATTTCAACAACCAATTACTGCTTCAAAGACACAACGAACACTAAGTAAGAAAGCATCATCAACCTCACATTTCTGAAGTATATGTGCTCTGTGTGAGCCAAACCCCATGAAGCGTTGAACCAAACAACCACAGCAGGTTCCTATCCTCTTGGTTATTCAGCATTAATTTCTTAATGCCTGGTTGGTCTTGCTGATGAGTGGCCTCTATCTCTCAGGTATTCTGCAACATTGATTTCCAGCCTTGGAGTGAATTATTTGTTCGTTTTCTCTTTGCATGATTTAACACAGTTGGATTGTTATAAAGAGAGGGGGAGGGAAGAAAGCTCTTGAATAGATTTGCCCTACTTGAGGCTTTCTGTTTAGTAATACTGATGTGAATATACATGTTTTTCAAAAGATTGCTGAGATTTCTTCCAGCTCTGAAGCTCTAAAATTTTGCACTGAACTACCAAATAACTCTAATTAATAACTTTCATAGCCAACATATATGGTTTATAATTAGGATCACAGTAATAAAATATTTTCAGTGGGTATAAAAAGTCCTTCCAGCCAAAATATGTTTTTCTTCAAAAATTTTACTAGTAGGAATGTTTTATTAATGTGTTTTTCCAAAACGCTTCCTAAGCAAGTTCAAAATCTCTTTTGAATGTTTGCTATCTTATAATTTAGTGCAATCGCTTTGAGCAAAAGTGTCACCTTTCAATATATTGGTATTCTTATCTAATATAATACTGAATGAGTGCTCTAAATTTCTGGTACTACACCCGAATAGCAGGTAAGCATCAGTAATTTGTTAAATATCTGAAAAAATGGTTATCTGATTTAAAATCATTTAACAACAAAAACAATAGTGATAGTGAACAGATAGTGGTTATTGCTGAGTCATAGCCATCTTATTATTAACATTCTTGCTTTCATCATCTAGTCATCAATATCTTCATCAATATTTAAGAAGTTTGGCGTAAAAATAACTTTATCACACAATTTTAAAATTATTATTTGTGATGAATACTTTTAATTCAAAATTACAACTCATAGAAACATATAAACATACAAAAGTTATTTAAAAGGATCTTAAATAAATTTACATAGTAACTTAGTAACCTCTGAAAGACACTCTCTACTGAAACACATAATGAATTTTTGTATATATATTCAGTTAGTAATATTCCCAATGTCTCCTCAAATATAATTCTCCTCTCAAACATGTCAATTGAGTACTTAAATGTGCACACATATGTCTGAGCAGTAAGAATGGTATAATAAGACCTAGTCTGTATTTCATACTCATGGGATACATATTGTACAGATTTAGATTAAAACATGAAAACTTTTAGATAAACAAAAATGTAAAATATCTTGATAGTTTCAGATAATTTACTTAATATTATCAAAGGTAAATTATATTAATTTGGATGTTTCCCATATTTAAATGTTCCTCGAAAATGTTCTAATATTAAGTTTTCTAAAGTCAGTGTCAAATATTTTTTCAGATTAATGAACCTTAAAACATTTTCTTGTAAAACAAATTCAACAAATTCAGATTTTTGTGAAGAACTGGAAATTGAGTAAAATAGAATATTATGCTGAACATGCAGAATAATACAGTCTCCTCTTATCTGCAGGAAATACATTCCCAGATCCCCAGTAGATGCATGAAACAGCAAATACACCATGGAATACTATACAACCATAAATAGGAAAAAGACTGTGTCCTTTGCAGGGGCATGGTTGAAGTTGGAAGCCATTCTCAGCAAAATAACACAGGAACAGAATACCAAATACCACATGTTCTCACTTATAAGTGGAAGTTGAATGATGAGAACACATGGACACATTGTGGGGGCAACAACACACACTGGGGCCTGTCATCAGTGTGGGAGGCAGAAGAGGATCAGGAAGGATAGCTAATGAATGCTGAGCTTAATACCTCCGTGATGAGATGATCTGTGCAGCAAACCACCACAACACATGTTTACCTCTGTAACAAACCTGCACATCCTGCACATGTACCCCTGCACTTAAAATAAAAGTTGAAGAAAACAAAAAAGAAATTAATAGCAGATAGTACTGAACCTTATATGCACTATATTTTTACATATACATACCTATTTATAAAACAGTTGAATTTATCAATTAGACACAGTAACAAGTTAGCAACAATAAATAATGATAAAATAGAACAATTATATAAATATGCCAGCATCACTATTCTTGAGCTTTGAGACTATTATTAAATAAAATAAGGATTACTTGAACAAAAGCACTGCAATCTCACAAGTCAGTCTGATAACAGATGGTTACTAAGTTGCTAAAACAAGCAGGTAGCCCATGCAGCATGGATATCCTGGATTAATAAATGATTGAAGTCCCTGGAAGGACAGAGCAGGATGATGCAATATTTGATCATGCTACTCATAACAACATGCAATTTTAAACTTTTGAGTTGCTTACTTCTAAAAGTTTTCATTCTATTGTTTTCAGACTCTAGTTAATAGCAGCTAACTGGTACCAAAGAAAGCAAAACTTCAGATAATGGTGGACTACTGTATTAGTTTCATCATACAGTCAGTTGGTGAACAAACTTTTAAAATTTCATAAAATAGGGTAGCAATAAAAAATATGGAAGGAGTACTTTGTCGTCTGGTAAACATTCTATGCTAAATTCTAGATCTTAAAATAGGGAAATTATCATTGTGACCTGATTCATTTTTAAGCTACTGAAAATACCAACCAAAAAAATTAGATAATTAGGATCTCAAAGCCTTCTGCATTTTTTGCTTAATTTGTCAAATTTCTGTATCATTTGAACATATTTCATCCAAAAATATTAAGTTAATACTAGTTTTTAATGGCCTATTAACATATGCAGGGAGTTTCGATTGTTTTAAAAAATGTTAATCAATTTGCTTACAAATTCAGATTACCCCCGGTTATTATTATGATGATGAGGACATCTACAATAAAAACAGCAACAAGAACATAACAAATAGCAAGAAGCCTCTAAAAGTAGAAGCACCTGTGTACTTTTCTATCTGTGAAGGACATGTGTAGAAGGGTGTAGAGATGAAAGACAGAGAGACTCATAAACAGATCCATCATAGCCCTGTTTTATAATTATAGATTTATTAAAATGAATTTAGTTTTTAATGGTCAGTCAATATGCCAAAGAATATTTCTAATTATCCTGCAAATTGTTTGCATCTGTGACTAATCCTACTGCGATACATCTTTGCCAATCAACTCACATCATTTCTGAATACTGCTTATTTATATTTCTGTCAATGTTCACTGGTATTTTACACTGGACACCCACACTTTTTCTCTTTTGCAATTATTTTACAAGTAATTTACATACCTATCTACTGCTTTTCTACTGAAAATTATATGGAATTTGAATCACATGTTACAGTATCAGAAAAAAATTGGGTTGTGCTTAGTTTATTCTTACTTTTAGCTTTAGAAACCTAGAGGTCATTTATTTATATAGCTAAAAATTAAGAATATAATTAAAACAATAAAATGGGAGATATTTGACTCTTTTTAAGTCAGCATGTGAGGAAACTATAATGTAATGTTCTGAAATGTATCATCCTCTATAGGATCTGACAATGCTGTGTATGGATAAAAAGAAAGTCATTATTTTAGATGATCTCACTAAAGTCCTTTGCAAATCTAAAATTCAAGGAAAAGAAAATCAAAATTTAGTATTAATAACTAAATGAAACCTTCCTGTGGGCACCTATCCTTTCTAAAAGGGAATAAAAAGATATCTTTGTACTAGGCAAAATAGATCTATAAAGTGCTGCTTTATGCTTACAGAGTATGATGGGTAAGAAAGCCATGCTGCTACTTGCTAAAGAAATGACATTTATCTCAAAATTTCTGCCATTTTTTGTCATTACTAATAGATAAAATCTTTATGGCCGTGAATAGATAGATAAGTTTTTGTAAAGTTCCTTCATAATGTTTGGGATATAAAAAACTGTACAGAATTATGTTTGGCACAGGGAAAAACAGACCAGAGTAAATTAGCAAAGCTAAGAGGAATGTAGACACAACCCCAATAATACAGGTTGAGAGAACAATGAGAAACATTTCTAGTTAGAGGTACTCTGTAGTTAGGATGGCCATGGAACTTTCAAGAACAGGGTATCTATTATTGTTTTCCTATCTTTTAAAGAAAAAACTTGCTTATGAATATAAGCCCTAAATCTTAAGCAAATCTTTCCATAGAGATGAATATTAGAATTTTTTTTGGAAGGGCTAGGTCCAGAGTTGTTTCAGTGGAACAAAAGAGTGACAAAAAGAATTAGTACATCTGAAGTGAGCTATAATAAATATGAAATATTCAGTGGAAGTAGAAAATTAAAGTAAAGGTCACTCAGAAGAAGGTAAGTTTACTCTGAATATCCTTAAAGATAATAAAGGTAATGTTGGCTTTCATTCCAAAAACAGGTGATTGCATCGCAATGAAGACAACTGTAAAAGTGAAATTTTATTATAAATAATTCTGCCCTGAGCACAAACAGGAAACATTTGTGGTATCTATTCTTCATAATCAGGTAGAATTATTATAGGTTTTTGGTTTTAGGGGAATCGATCTTTTATGACTATATATTCTTTCAGTTCAGACATTCTAAAAGAAGGCCATAGAATGGGTGCATAAGAAATTTCAATTATAATGAGCCATTACAGTTTAGAGAATTATGACTAGTAATGATTTCATATATGAAAGAGTCATGTAAGAAATCTAATTCTCTGACCTCTCTGGTCACTGTCCACATCACACACACTTTGTTGGCCTATCTGGCCTCCTTTATTTCCTTAACTCATACCAGTACATATGCAATCACTTCCACAGGCACACAGCTGGCCAAAACAAATCACATGGTCAAAGCAGATAACAATGCTGTGAGAAAGAATATTCCTACTATGGTGGTGCGGAAGGGTCCTTGCTGAACTTACCAACATTCTGATACAATATGAATTTGGGGATTTCTGTTTTAACAACATATGTCCTATATACGTTTTTTGGTATATTTTATTTTGTGTCCTCTTGAAGGCCAAAATTTCAGGAGAAGCTCATATAATTAGCTTACTTACTCCCAAGATGCATTTAGAAACGTCATTTACATTTATTTACTTACTTTGAGGGAGGCAAATCTAGCCAAATGGAAGCTATGCTAACAATGCAAAACATTGCTAAATTTGAATGTGAACACATTTAATAACTACTTCTCTAAATGTTTGATATGACTTTGTTTTCATTTTTTTAAAAGAATTATTCTCTAAAGTTTTTTCTAAAAAAAATCCCACTCCTAAGCTAATACATACATTCAGTTTAATAATTTTCTCAAGTCAGATAATTTTGACCAGGGCTTTGAGAAATGTATTTTTCAAGCAAAAAGTTATCAATTCTATTTATATTACTTAAACCTGTTGTTAATACAAAGATACACATCTACCTGATAACAATGGTTACCAGATAATAAATCACCAAGCTGATTATATGTCTGCTCTCAAATTTGACTTTTTGATCTTTTGTAAGAGAAACACATTCTCAATATATATTTGTCTTCATTTATAGAGTTATGGTAAAAATAACTATTTTATATGTTTTTGTGTGAAAAAAGGGCAAAGATGTAAAATTGTGAGCACTAGTGAATGATGCTGATAATTTGCATAATTATGGTTATTATTATTATTACAATTTAGCGTTTGTCAACCTCTGAATTTTAGTTAGGGATTCTGCTAAGCAACTTACTAAGTTCCCTTTATTTATTCATTACATCACAAGAAAAATACAAAATGGTTTTTTAGATAGGTATTAGTACTAGGTACTAGGTAGTACTTTAGGTAGGTATTAGTACTAACCTCATATATAAATAAACAGGTAGAATGGAGTTAGTAGGCCAAGTAGACACAGATAGCTCATGGTGAGAGTGAGTTCTCTGATAGCCTCATTAGAATGTCTCCAGGGCAGAGTGTGTAATATTTAGCTCAGGAGCAACCACTACCCTACTTTCTGTCCTTGCATATATCAATAATCAGGCAGCCACTACCAATTAATCAGAGTTTGCATACAATTTGAAATGTGTTTATCATCTGGCTCTGAAATGATATAGTTCACAGAATAAACAACTTTGTATAATTAGTAGCTAGACAACCAGCTTTAGCCAATCCTCTTTCTCGTCTGGTCTAGGTCCGGATGAGATCTTACAATCAGGCTACTCATGGAATGGTGAAAGAAAAAAATCAATGTAGCCATGCATGTGGGGGACAGCGGCCTACATGTACCCCCATATTTTAAAATATGCTTCTAGATACTGATACTAGGTGCTGCTGATGTACTCTATCATCACTTTAGGATTAGGAAAGTTTGGAATGGATAAAAATAGTTGAAATAGTTAAAAAGGAGAGAATGGCTTATTTATTAAATTATTTTGTGCAATTAAAAAAAGAAATAAACAGTGGATAAGTTAATAATGTGTATTCTAGGAAAATAAGAAAACTTTTCATACAATTGGAAGACCAAAGGAGAAGCCCAAGTAAGGCTATTAAAAATGCTTAAACTACAGAATGAGAATCTGAAAACATTGCAGAAGTAGTAACAAAGATGTCAGGAATACCATTATAAACAATACTTAACATCTTTGTTTTTCTTATTTAACTTCATTCTCTAAACAAAATAGTATGGTATACTTGTGTAAGCATATGGAATGTCATGAAATTTGTATTTAGATTAAAAGAAAGAGACTATGAAAAGACTGGGGCTCAGCAATTTCTGCAACGTTAGAACAACGTATTGGCTGTTCTCTTTATCATAACAATCAATGAACGCCGTCTTAAAAAGGATAATGCATCTCAATCTGTTTGTTATCATGAGGATCCCAGGAAAAATCAAGAATTTTGCTACAGATACTGCTTATATACCTATTAAATGCTGTACAAACAGTACCCAAATTAAGAGAAAAAGGTACATGATCCCTCGAATATGCACAGAACACATCGTAGACAAATACAAGTCTGCAGGCAGATACTTTTGCACCCTACATCACATACACTCAACCACCTCTAGTTTCAGTTTTGGCTGCTATAGACAGGTTCATGTGAACTCTGATTCACCAACAGCTGATGGCATCCTGCTTCCAGCAACATTGTAGCTGTGGGTCTTTTCACTTTCTCACACAGGGATTTCAGCCAAGTGTCAGACCACGGGGGTCATGGATGAATCCATCTCAGAAGTGAGAGGTAGCTACAGTCTACAGATGAACAATTCTAGGTGGCACACTGCACTTGCCAATGGTCCCAGAGAAAATGAACTTGTGTTATGTACCATAGCAAGTTGGGTAATGACAACATTATATCAAATTTTCCTCCTATTTGTCTTACTGTACTTGATTCCTACTTCTTGAGATTACTTCCAAATAAAAGTAATTACCATCAAAGAACAAACTACCTACATCCGAGTTTTTATCTTCAGTGCTATTTTTTTAAAACCCAAAATAAATCAGAGGATATTATATTTACTTGGATCACCAGTGGTGCTCTCTCTTGCTCTCATTCTGTTTCCTTTTTTATTTTTATTTTTTTGACTTAGAGCAAAAAATTATCTAGTTCTATCTTAATTCCTGTACCACTAAGTACAAATGAATAATATATATATTCCTTAAATAGGCACCCATTACAACACATTAAATAAGAACAGAAATACTGGGATAATTATTATATTGTCCCTATTCCTCAATGCCCATGCCAGCCCTGCATATGCTTATTTAATCCACTGCAGCATAAGCCTTTATGTCTTCTCCCATTACACCAAAGCACGGAAGAATTCTTTACATCATTACATGTGTCTGTGACATTCTGAAGGTGCTCACTTCAGTGGCAAACATTACAACTTGTCAAATAAAACTCATGTGTATGATGCTTGGCTTCTGTACATGTTAGATACAAACTATCAGCTATTGCTCAATCCTACTACTGACCATGTACAGAGATGAGGAACACTTAGAAAGCACATAGTAAACTATTGTATAGCTAGAACCAGAAAAATATGGTCCATAGGTGAAATCCAGCCCACCAATATTTGGTTAAAAAGTTTTATTGGAATAGAGCCACACTCATTTGTTTATGTATTGACGACAGCTGCTTTCACACTACAAAAGCAGACTTTTGTATTTGCAGCAGAGATTGTATGGTATAATAGCAAAAAAATATTTACTAACCATGTTTGCTGAAAATGTTTGCTGACACCTGTCCTATCCTATGACTCTGGAATCATGTGAAATAAAATATTAATTTTGTTTCTTCCTATCAACTTTTGTGGTATATTAAAAGAAACTATGGATTTATACTGTATTCCTCGATCAAAAAGTATAAAATCACTTATCCTTAATAATGACTTTGCAGCATGGACACCTTTGAAATATTTATAAAACACAGGACATTCCAACAAAGAAGTAACAATGCCTGATTAAAATGTCACTATCCCTGCTCTAGGCGCTGTGCGAGAGCACTGATCAGATCTTTCAAGAGAGAATCTGCTTTTGGTGTATAGTTAACTGACAGACTATACTTACTACATGTTCAGTACCTGAAATACATACAAGCCAATCCTGAGATTGCTCCCAGTCAATGGCTGAGTTCAGTACGGATGCTGGAGTGGTGCTGTTAAATCAGATGGTCTTTGCTCCTGGGCTTCTTATCCAATTGGCGGAGTGTTTCTCAGAATTTCACTGCAAACTGAATCTCTTCCTAGCTAGCCCTCTTTACCTTCTCCTCTGCCCTGTCAAGGGGGCCTGTATTGTTTTCTGAATGCTCTCTTTCTCTGCCTAACTGTGTGTCCTTTTTAACCTACAAAAGGAATTTCAACACATTCCCCATCTTGGCATCTAATTTTGGAGAACCTGAATTTACATACCTGCTCTGTTCTTGTTTCCTTTTGCTATGTTTTATTATCTATCCCACTCAAGTAATATATAACACCAAAATAAATTATGATTGGAGAATGACGGTTTCTGAAAATTATTTATGTGGTTATAGCTTGGAATAGTTATAGAATCAGGAAATCTGTGGGGATATCATTTTTCAACAGTGTCATGTTTCTACACATCTTCTGAGAAGAGACATTACTCGGCTACATTTCTCTGAACTACATTTTCAAGGCTGTGTACACAGCCTTGAAAGTTAGGGATAGTTTCTGCATGTGGGGCACATAGCAGATTTGACTGCTATCCAAGATAGTAGAGATAATCTTTCTCTCTGGTGCAAACACCGAGCAGATTTTCTAGAAGCCCTTTTAAAAGATGGAGTTTCCTAAGTTGATGTTTCTTCTGTTGTGCAAAAACCAATAGTGTGTGCAGCATCTACCTGGGCAGCTCCACATTCGCCCCATAGAACCTAGGAGGCCAGGAGAACCAAGGAAGTCATGCTGTTTGCTGTGCTGAAGAAAGGAAGTCTTTAGTCTTCAGTCTTTTGCCTGAATCCATGCAATTATGGCAGAGTAGCTTGCTAGCATGCAGAGTTAGAAGCTCAAAGTCTTCACAGTTCTTGACAATGTCTAATCAATTAAAAAACAGAGGCTTTTTTTTTTTTTTTTTACAAAATGATTGAATTTTAAATAAATAACCATTAAATGTCCTTTCCTCAAATACAAGTTTTACTGTCTTACCTCTGTGATAGGTAAATAATTTTCATTGCAAAGTATATTTTAAAATTCAACAGACTTGTTAAGACCATTTTGGGTTGCTGTCCGACAATTCAAGAGAGAAGGAAAAAAGCATTTTCCTACAAATCTATATAGTTATATTTTCAAACTGTTTTTATCAACAAAGAACCCATTGATTTAGGTAAATAAATCACTTGAGTATTCTTATTTCTCCAAAACCCACATGATTATTTTAGATGAAAGCAGGTCTGTGGTTTAAACTTTGGCTCTGTCTGGCGTTGGAAAAATGACTGACAGAATCTGGCACCTCATGTAGAAGCCTCCTCATTTACCCTTTAGCACTTTAGCTGTCTGTATGTTCAGCTCATGTTCAGCTATGATGATTATTTTATGCTAATAAAGTAATATTATGTAGTTTATACCAAGACAGGAAAAAGCAAAATGATCCTGGAGAGGACTCTGCAGCTGTGTGGTTTGACTGTATATGGTCCTTGGGGGATGCGATTATCAGACAACTGGATCATCATTAGGCTAATTAGTGTACTTGGCAACTGCATTAGTGGAATTATTGTCATTGCTCACAGCTTGTCAGTGCAATGTTTTTCTGATTTGCTAAGATTTGTTTTTACAAATGAAACTGACCATATGAGTGAAAT
This sequence comes from Macaca mulatta, assembly GCF_049350105.2. Taxonomy (NCBI): domain Eukaryota; kingdom Metazoa; phylum Chordata; class Mammalia; order Primates; family Cercopithecidae; genus Macaca; species Macaca mulatta. The sequence continues at coordinate 144,505,572 of NC_133410.1, read as the reverse complement.
CAAGAAAAGTAAATACTTCCGTTATCTGTATTCAGTCAATTTAAGAACTGATACATAGCAAGTGAATAATGTTAATCCTAAAGGGGTATTTTCTGAAACTAAATGGTTAAATTTTAACTGCCCTGGAAGTAAATGTATGGAATTAAAACAAAATGTATTATTGCTTATGAGCAAATTGTCTGTTTACATTTTTTTTTTTATTACTAACTGTAAGTCAATTGTTAGAAGGGAAATGCTGAGGCCAATCTTAATTTATCTCTCTCAGTACTTTGACACCCAGTGGGCCTGCAGTGATTATCCACTAAATACCTTCAGCATGTTTTTAGTGCTCAATACTGCTTTTTTTTTGTTGGTTTTGAAAGACTGAATTTCTGATTAATGTTACCTGATCTCAATAGTTCTGACGACCAATGACAATGCAACCCTGGCTGTTCAGGTTTGGCAAAGCTCACCATTTCTATGCTAGAGAAACACGACCTTAATCCACATGATGTTTATGACTGTTTCCATTAGACTTAATCTTGAAGCACAAAACTCTTCTGTTTATTTCCAGTTTTGCTTCTCTCAGGAGATTGATCAGACAAGGTCATACTATATGGAAACTCAGGCTTTCCAACTCTCTTCATCAAGTTTAACTACCTCTGACTTCCAACAAGAAGGTGGAAAAACTGAGTATGTGTCTTTACTGAAACAATTTAAATTATTGATGACAGTCTTACTATTTTTTGTCACCTAGATTTGGATCTCATATTATTCTCCACACTTTTTTACCACATACTATGTGTGTGTATATATATACACACACACACTTTTTACCATATATGTGTGTGTGAGTGTGTGTGTGTGTATGTATATGTGTGTGCTTTTTTTCTTTTAATTTCTGCTGTCTCCACAGAGTAGCCGGTCTCAGAAAAAGTCATAGAGTCGACCATATCCAAGAGTCTGGGAAATACAACAATAGGATTCAGTAATATCAACACTCACTCCTCAAATTTATTATCTTTTTAATGAAATATTTTAAAATATTATTTATTGGATTTCCCCCTAGAAATGTAATCCAGCATGTGTAATTTGAAAAATATTTAACAATTTTTATCCAATAAATAAAGATGACAACAAATTAATCCATAAAAAGTTAAATATTTAGAGGCTATATTCAGAAATTTATAAAAGCTTGCTAAAGGAAATAATATTTATTTTAGCTTTAAAGAAAAATAACAGAAGTAAGGTGTCAGAAAACTATTCAAAGTATAACTCATAGATGACAAATAGTATAGCTCATGATAAAAATAAATGTGAAAGCAAGCATATGACATAATTTTCTCAAACAGGAAAAGGGACATAATTTTTTAGAGCATTATTGAAATGCAACACATTTTTCACTTTCTCCTTTTCACTCCTGAGTTCTACCATTCTTTATAAAATCTCTAGGCCAGCAGCATTCAAACATCCAATTTATTGCATACAATAAGAGCTTACTAAAGTCAAGAGAAATTAAAGGGTATTTTCAATAAATAATTGGATTAATATAATTAACTTTGATTCTGGTTTAAATGGTTTAATTAATACTAGCGTTGAAAAGCAGAGACATTTTCTCAGCATGAATTATTTTAGTAGAAGTATCAATATTAAATGGTAAGTGATTTGAAAATTATACTGACCAAATCACTGCAGGCTACTAAATATTCTACTCAGAATGTGGACATGTTTCATTTTAAACCATTCATACTTGTTCCCATTAGGAGTCTGCTATTCAAGAAAAGTATTTTTCATTAGAGAGAATTAATCCTCTTGATAAATTCCTCCTATACTTCAGGTACTTGGGCAATGCAATTTTTATTTCAACTAATCTTTTTTTATTGTAATTATTATGTGTAATAGATGAGGCTAGTCTCCTTTATTTCCTTTTACTCTAAGTTCCAGTGAATCTAGGAATAAGTTCTGCAAGTGAACATAAGAGATTTTTTCTACGTTATTTAATGTACTGAATTGTAATGCAAATATGAGAAATGTTACACATTTGTAATTGACTATAAATAAAAATTGAGATTAAACAATAAAATCGAATTGCATTAAGATAACAAATACCTATGTAATCTATGGAGCTTAATTTAGATTTTACTGATAAATTTACATGATATTTGCTACATGTAGGAATGCTTTTTAAGTCTTAATTTTTTTTATTTTAAGAACAAGTTTGATGACTGAGTAGGCTCAAAATGCCTTTACATTTTACTAACTATTCTCTTGTTTATCCATCAGTCATTTAACTCTTTATCCTATATTTAAAATTATTTCTCATCAATGGATTCTTCTTATTTGTAGACAAAGGTAATAATATATATCTCTAATACTTAGTCTCTTAGTTGTAAAAACCAAAACCCTTATTTAAAAAAGTATGTATACATGTGACATCTAGGGGACTATTTCATTAAATATTTGAATCAAGTTGATCATACTATTCAGTTTTATTGTACAGATAGAGACAATCTTAAAGCTAATATTACATGGCATTTGTCTTGATTACCTACTCTGTGCCAGATGTTTTACATATATTATTTATTTATTCCTTATGTAGTAAGTACAGTGTTATTATATACATTTATTAAGCTAAGTAAACAGCCTCAGATCTGTAAATTATCTTACTTTAATGTCACTAAAATTGACAAAAGTATAATTTAATTTAATTTCTGTCTTACATTATAGACCATGTGATATATATTTTTCTATTAAATATACATGCTAATATTGTAAAATATATGTGGTATCTATGACAATGCACCTCACATACTTCCAATTATATAGGAGTGTAATTGATTAAGGACAGCAGTAGCTGCACTGAAACCCATTGAAACACAGGTACCAATGTCAAGTTTTCCAGTCTTTGAATAAATACAGCAGGAATACCGAGGCAAACCCATTCCTACGAAAAACAGATCCTTTCTTATGGATTACCCTTGCTGGAACACTTCCCAATACCTCTGCTGAGTCTTTCTTAGACTGCATAGCAGTCTACGACACATCTACCCTATCTTCTCTCCCTCTCTTTTCTTCAGAGCTGGAGTTGTTTTCCATTTTTACTTATGGCTTGTGCACAGGCATTTTTTCCAAATTAAATGCTTGCACATCAAAAAAAAAAAAAAAAGTGACCAGCCATTTCAATGAATTTTGTAAGGGTCCAGTGGTCAGAGATACTTTGGAGTAATCCTTCCAAGTAAAAGAGAAGTACTACATTCTTATTCCTCAACATAAAAAGAAATACAAGGTCTAATGGTCCATTCTGGATTCTGAATTCAACATTTTCTACATCTAAGGTTATTTCTCTTGCCCATATGCCTGATGAATGAGGAAGGCTTAAAGCAAGAAAAAACTTGTAGCAAGTTTAGTCACCCAAAGATCAGTTGATTCGACCATGTGATCTAGCATATTTTATTGTACTGGAGGTGTCAGGAGGGGAGAGAGATGTAGTGTGAAGCTCACAATAAACTTCAGTGGGTGAACCACAATGTATATCCCTGGGTTTCTTGAGAGATGCTATGCTATCAGTAGCAAAGTATAATATACTGTTACCCACCTTGGTATATTATGGACTTTGATAGGCTTGGAACATTTGATCATGAAAGACCAAGTGAGCATGGATCTGAGGATAGCCATAATGGGATGGATTACATAAGATTAGTGAAATCTTAAAGTGCAATAGACATAACAAAAGTCTATCAGGACAAAATTAGTACACCCTGAATTTAGCCCAAGCAGGACAAGACAGCCCAGTTAAGTTCACAACCCCATGTAACTCACAACAATTACAATAGTATTCCACTTCCATCTTACAGTCATGGCTGTATGAAGATGCAACTTTTTTTTTTTTTACATCCAATTGAATGAATAGGAAAACTCAAAGACTTTGTTTAAAGATGGATCACGTCAGGAAATACACGCGATACAAAAATGAACAGTGGCTGGATTACAGCTACATTCGAGAGTGGGTCTGAAGGATAATGGAGAGGGAGGATCTTCCCAGTGGACAGATGTGTGAGGGTCCATTTCGTCATGCACACTGTGTGCCAGGAAAAGTGAACTGAGGTGAGAATATATACAGAACCCTTTGCATAAGTCAATGACCTAGCTGTCTTATTGGAGACCTGAGATGAAAAGGACTGGAAAATCTGGATTAAGGAGGTCTGTGGTAGAGGCATGGAGATGGACACAAGGGAGTGGCCACAAAGTATGGAAATTTTGCTATTACTCATTAATGCCCATCAAACAGCTTCACACAAAAGAGGTGCTAAACATCCACAGGGTAAAAAAAATGACTCAGCCATTTTATATTAGCCATATTTTGCCATTGGTCATCTGATAACTGGCATAATGGGCAAGTTAATAGCATGCCCATGATGTCAGAGATAGAGGCTGTGTATAGCTCTGAAAGCATGGACTCTTATTTTTAAGGCTGTTCTAGCTGCTGCCACCTCTGAATGCCCAATGTGTCAGCAATAAAGGTGATCACTTTACTTTCAATCTAATATTATACCTCTAGAGACCAATAGGCCACTCGTTGGCAAGCTGAGTATAAAGAACTCTCCTTCCTAGAAAAGCTAACATTTTATCTTTATAATGCTAAATAACTGTTCTGTCTATTCTGCCTTTACTATCTGAAAAAACCTTGACAAGCACTCTTATTTAAGATCTTATGGGATACTTGATCCATAGTCATACAATCCTTCACAAGGTGGCATCTGACAAGGGAACTCACTTTACAGTAAAGGAGGTATAGGAATGGGCTCATGACCATGGAGTCCACTAGTTGTGCTACATACTACATTATCCAAAGCTTGCTGGCATCAAAGAATGCTGGAATTGCCTACTGAAAGTGCAACTAAAGCATCAAATCCAGTTAAACACTCTGAAAAAAATGGAAAAATGGATTACTATTCATCAGAAGGCAGTATACTTGTAAAATTGGAGACCTCTATATGGTGTTGCGATTCCAAGAGGTTTGATACCTGGGTATGAGAAACAAGGGTTGCAAGAAAGTGTGCCCCGATTGCCATCACTCTCAATTACCCACTGAAGGATTCTGTGACTTCCATCTCTGCAACTTTGGACTTTTCAGGTGGGAGACCTTGGTCCCCAATGAGTAGTCACTCTTGGTAGTGAACAATAAAGGATCTCATTGAACTGTAAGTTACAACTACTACCAGGGTACATTGGATGTCTTGGGTCCAGGGACCAGCAGGCAAAAAGAGACCAGCCATCATGGTAATTGATCCTGTCCAGAAGGAGGAGGTAGGGCTCTATGTACATAGCAGTGTCAGGGAAAACAGCATGTGGAACTCTGGCCATCCACTTGTGCGTCTCCTGATATGACACCTTGTAATTGAAATAGATATGTGCAGCAACCCCAAAATGACAAGGGTATAATTATCAAGGTGTCATAATTTTGCAGTTGAAGGTTTTAATCATGCCATCAGATAACCCACCAAGAACTTCCAATATTATGTCTTAGGGTGAAGGAATCTAGAATTTATATGGGAGATGAAGATATTAAGTAGTAGTTGTGGCCCAGAAATCAACTGCATGACAGGACATATATTTCATTCCAGTAACATCCTTTTTCTGAGTTTCCCTTTAGGAAGAAAGGCTCCCATAAACCAAGAGAGAGCTGTTTTCTGAATCCTGAGAAGTAGAGTTTTACAATAGAAGGGATAGACCCCAATGGCAATACAAAGTCTCTTGTAGACCTCACCTTTAGGAAGAATAATTGACTTCATACCCCAGCCACTGTGATCTGAAGTACATCATCACGTTTATTAAATTGTAGCAAAAAAAAGTAAAATAAAATCTACCCATTTCACCAATTTTGAAGATAAAATATGATATTAAGGGTCTTCAAAAAGTTCATAGAAATATATATTATGAAAAAAAACACTATGCATGAATTTGAAAAAAAATTGTACCTAAATATATCACACTACCTTGTTATGACATGTCTGGACAAGATCTATTTTGAGGCACTGAAAAGGATAAGCCATCAGTTTAAATACAAGCCCGATCAGGGTAACATGAATTTTGCTAAAACTGAAACTTGGACACACATCAAATATATGGTAAAGTTTAGGTGGAAGAATGGCTAAATTACTGATGATTTGTGAAAAGTTTAGGGGATCAATTCCTCAAACAAATAAGCAGTTTATATATGAATAACTTATTTTAAGTAAGAGCAAGACAATACTGAAGATGAAGCCCATAATGGCAGATCATTGGCATCAATGTGTAGGAAAAAAGTCATCTTCTTCATGTTCTATTTGAAGAAGACTGATGATTAATGGCATAAACAATAGTCAACTCTATGCACATCTTAATTGATTCTGTTTACACAGTTCTGACTCAAAAATTAAAGTTGAGCAAACTTTCCACTTTATGTGTGCCAAAACTGTTTTACTCAAATCAGTTGCAGGCAGGAGCACTGCTTGCAATGGAAATTCTAAATAGGTGGAATTTTTTTGAGGAATTGTAATAGGAGATGAAAGATGGTTTTACCAGTATAATCCTGAAAACAAAACACCATCAAAGTAATGGCTACCAATGGGTGGATATGGCCCAGTCAAAGCAAAAGTGCACCAGTCAAGAACAGGGGTTGTGGCAAATGATTTTTGAGATGCTCAAAGCATTTGGCTTGTTCACTTTCTGAAGGGCCAGATAATTATAACATCTGTTTATGAATGGAGTGCTTTGAGAAAGTTAACCAAAGCTTTAGCAGAAAAATGCCTGAGAAAGTTTCACCAAGGAGTTCATCTGCACCATGACAATGTTCCTACTCATTCCTCTCATCAAATAAGGGAAATTTTGCAAGAGTTTCAATGGGAAATTATTAATTATCCACCTTTCATGCTTGATTTGGCTCCTTCTGGTTTCTTTTTGTTTCCTAATCTTAGTAAATCTGTAAAGGCACACTTTTGTCTTCAGTTAACAATGTAAAAAAGATTGAGTTAGCATTGTTATATTCTCAGGACCCTCAGTTCTTTAGAGATGAACTCTATGGCTGGCATTATCACCTACAAAGTGTCCTAAACTTGATGGAGCTTATGTTAGAAAATAAAGTGTATATTATTTATTTTTATATTTTAATTCCATTTTTCTATGAATAATTAAAAATCTCCTTGTATTGTTAACTATATGCTCATTGTGGCATTATTTACAATAGCCAAGAGGTAGAAACAATATAAATATTGATGGATGACTAATGAAGAAAATGTGATACCTCACAAAAATGGAATATTATTCAGCCTTTAAACGGGAAATCCTATTGCTCATAATAATATTAATGAACCTGGAAGACATTATGCTAAATAAAATATACCAGTTTCGGAAAGACAAATACTGTATGATTCCACATATGTGAGGTATCCGAAGAAGTCAAACTCACAGAAGCAGAAAATAGAATTTAGGCTTGCAGAGTCTGGCTGTTGGGGGAGAATGAGTAATTGTCTAGTGAGTGAAAAGAGGCAGTTGGACAAAATGAATAAGTTCTAGAGATATACTGTATAATATAGTGCCTACAGTTTCAACCACAGTAATGTACACTTAAAGATGTGTTAAGAGTAGAGACCTCATGTTAAGTCTTCTTTATACACACACACATGCACACAGGAAACCTGGTGGTGACATTTATAAACTTGATTGTGGTGATACTAATACAGTTATATGCATATGTTGAAAGTCATCAAATATGTATAGGGTGTTTTGGTATATCCATTTTACCTCAATAAAGCAGTTGACAAGAAAGATTAAGCATTAAGCATTAAAACTTTAGTTATATTAAAAAGGGCAGTATCTTGTTACATAATGCTGATTAAAATGGTTATAATGAATTAGCAAAGTCACTAGAAAAATTTGAAAATACAACTTAATTTTTAAAACATTGCAGACTAACGTAAATTGTGTTTGCAAAAAAAAAATCACAGCAGGCTGAAAAATTGTTATTAAATATTCCACATGAAAACTCTATGAAAACTGTGATTTAAAATGTCTAAAATTCTTAAGTAGACCATAAAAGGAATTGACACTGTAATAATGATGTTTGAATATGAAGAACAAATTCACTCACTAATAAAATTTCAAGAAATAATTGAAACGTGAATAGACAACTTTTGGCAAATAATTAATTTATAAACTTTCATTCCTGGTTAGCAGGCAGTGAGATAGACACATTATATTTATCAGATTGTACTTTCTTATTAATATTGCTAGGAATTTATCAAGAAATGTAGCATATCCATACCCTTTGACTCATCTATTTGTTTCATAAAATCACTTAAATATTAATCAAAATATTTATCCAGATTTGTATACACAGGTGTAAAAGTCTATAATACTGTGTATAATATTAGTAACAATGTTAGTAACATCCATCAGGACAGATGTAGTTGTACCAATTACAAAGAAATTGTCAACTATATAGTTCATACTGAATTGCAAGACCCATGAGACCTTCAACCCTGCTAATTCATTATAGAACTCTAGAACCTAACACAGTGCCTGAAAAATTATAAGCAATCAATAAATAATTATCAGATACATTTATACATTGTAAATGACTGGTTAAATGAACATGACATATTATAAATTAAAAGAAATGATAGGAAACTGTATAAACTATGTTTAAACACATAGATAAATGATATTTATCTATTTGAGAAATGATAATGATAAATAGATAAATGATATTTAGTATTAAGTAAAAGTAATTTCTTCAAAGTTAATATTTATATTCTAATATTTACAATCTAATATACAGATTTTCTTTTCTTTGATAGTTTCCTTTCTATTATCCTAAGTAGGAAAATTAATTATTCGAAAGCAATAAGTAATATGCTGAATTAAACAGAAGGCTCAAGAAACAGCCTTTGGCAGAAAATAAGGAAGAAAGAAACACCCTGCTTAAAACACCAGCGCTACTTCCCTTTGCAAATGACAGAAACTTCCTTACTTGTGCCCAGCAAAAATTTAAGTCATCCAAGATCCCAAATATAATTGTTCCCCACACCAAGGCCTGTTCATGGCATGGTTTGAAATCCACCACACTGATATTGTTTGTATATTAGTAAGCAAAGGATGCCAAAAACAGACACACACACACACACAAGAAAACCCCCACAGACTTGGGAGGCTTAAACAACAGAAATTTTATTTTTTTACAGCGCTGGAGGCTAGAAGCCCAAGACCAAGTTGTTTGCAGGTTTGTCTTCTCCTGAAGCCTCTCTCCTTGGCTTGCAGATGGCCTTCTCTGCTTGTCCCCATGTGGCCTTATCTCTGTGCAAGCACATCCCTGACATCTTTCTTTCTTCTTGTTAAGTACACCAGACATAGTGGTTTAGGGTCCCATCCTGCACATTTACCCTTAATTACTTCCTTCAGGATTTTATTTCCAAATACAGTTATATGGAGCTTAGGTCTTGACATATGAATTTTAAGAGGGAAACAATTCAGTCCATAACAGCCTCCAACTTCTATTATGTGAAATTCCATATATATTTTACAGTTATTAATTATTGGCACCATCAAATCTATGTGAAATTGGACTTCTTAAAGCCTTTCATTTAAATTTTCTTTTATACTTAGTAATCAAAATGTATAAAATATTTTATCTATCCATAGTTTCAAACTTGAACTTTTAATTTTTTATATGTGACTCATTCTGCTTTTTCAGAAATGGCTTAATATTGTACATTATTTTTGGAGACCCTGAAAGTTTATTTGCCTTTAATGTGGTACTTTTGCACAATATATTATTTAATACTTAAAAAAGTTTAAGAGTAAGACAAAATACATTATCAATTGTTTGTTAGTATTGTCTTCTACAATATAACAATTTATATCGAGATATCTGATTCGATTTGCCTCCTGTTTTAACTGTTTCTTGAAACATTGGTGCTTTGTGGATACATTCACTATATAGGGGAAAAATAAATATATACAATATTTGAGTAGACATTAGAAAAGAAGTGCTATTCTGTGATTTCATTTACTTTTATGTGCAGAATAAAATGTAAAAAGTTAAATGATATTTGAAAATATTGGAAAAAAATCAATTTTCAAGATATCATTGAACCTAAGGATGAGATATATAAATGGGGGAAAAACTAAGGAAATGATCATAGTCTAATAATGGCTTCAAATTCATGTTGGTCTGTGTCGTCACTAAAATTCAAAAATATAGGCCATAGTTTTACCACATGATAAGAACAAAACTTTCTCAGGGTGATTTAATATGCCGAGTTCCAGCCTAATGAACACAGAATATCATGTTACTATCCTCTTGATTTCTTCTGTCTCCTTAGAGCAACTACATAAATCCATAATAAAAAGTCTTATTAGATAGACAGATAGATGATAGATAAGGAGTAAGACTAAGGGTGAATTTTTTTTTTTTAAGCAGTAATTTTGAATATAGGTGAGAACTCCGAAAAGTCAGAGGTTACCATTAAACTGCAGAAAACTGTCAAGGGACGGCATATTCCCTGAGAAATTCTGCAAGAGTAGCATAGTAATTTTGATATGCAAAGCTGCATTTTAATAGCCAATTGCAATGGTTATTAAAATACCATATTACACATTATCATTACAGCTATAATGAAGACTGCTGATGACAGCTCCTCAAATGAAGGCCGTCACTATTCAGTTAGCAACACTTTTTGTTTGCCTCAGTGTCCCTTTGATAACCTGCAATAGTAACCAAAAGAACCACTAAATGAATCCCTCAAAAAAAGTATATGCTCTACCTTCTACTCTATCCCATGTCCTGCCTCTACCCAATATCCTAATAAAAATCCAAACCCTTAGAAATGAGCAAAATACAAAAGAAAATGGAAATGCACAATTTTTTTATGTTTATGTGATAACTATTATATGGATGTTGAAACATTATAAATCTTAAGTAAGAAATTTATAGAACTGTTAGGCAGTGTTTTTTTTTTTTTTTTTTTTTTTTTTTTTTTTTTTTTTCTTTTTAGGCAAAAGAGAGCAGAGATCATAGAATGAGAGAATTTTAAAGCCTTAATGGAAACAAATTGGAGCTTTAGAATTTTTTAAAGTAGGCTAGCTCCTAAACAGGAGCTAGAAATTCTAATAGGGGTAGTCAGAGAAAATGAATTGAAAATGAAAAAAAAAAAAAAAAACAAAAAAAGAACAAAATGAAGAAGAATGTTTTTCAATGGAGAATCTGAAAGTTCCAAATGAATCAGATTTGACATATGATATTAAACCACTATGTGACCAGGTAGGTATCCATCCTACAGAAATAAAAAAATTATGTCCACACAATAGTGGCATAAATGATTCTTCATGATCACAGTAAACTGAATATGACACAAAAGTCCTTTACCAGCTGAATTGATAAAGAAATTCTAGTTTTAAACCACTACACTGGAATAATGCCCAGCAATCAAAAGGAACAAATTATATATTAACAAACTCAGTATAACAGATGAATTTCAAAAGCATTTTGCTGAATAAAATCAACAAGTCTCAGAGTGTTACATTGTTTATGATCCCCTTTATGTGCTACACGGGGAAAGCAAAAGCCACAGGAATGGAGATCAGTGGATGTCAGGAATTACATACAAAGGAAAAACAGCACAAATCTTTTAGGTGATCAAACAGTTCCACATTCTTATTGTAATAGTCATTAAACAAAACTGTACATATATTTAGTTTTATGTATTTAGATTTACATTAAACAAAACTGTACATGTACATAGATACACTAAAATAAGTCTACTTTAATGCATGAATTTTTAAAAAATCAGAGACAAAAATGTACTGAAATACTTAAGGAAAATAGAAGGGGGAGAGACAGAGAAGAAGAGAAGAAAATAAGAAAGAAGAAAGAATTATTGTTGCATTCTAACTTGAAAAATTGTGGAAATTCTTTTTTTAACTATTCCTGAGAAAATTTCTAAGAAAATGGACATCAATTTGTTTTGCTTACAATATCTTGTTGTTAAAATAATTCAGTTCCCTAGATAAGGTTACGACAAAATCTGTTTTTGCTGTTTGTACTTGATGTGTTCTAATAAAGTATCAGCTATTATTTCTAACTAGAGTCTTTCATTTTATAAAAGCAGTTTAAAATAGGGTCTTTGACATATATTGTAAGCATTATAACAAATATACATTTAAAAATTATATTGTTTAAAAATTGAATGCACATTTTTATTATTAAAATTAATTTCATCATATTACTTTATTTTATTTTATTAATTCTCATGAAATCACAATTTTGATGGATAAATCAATTATCTATATTTGACATTTAAGAGTCACAACATTATATTGAGTGTTGACGTAAAATAGCATTTGAGCATTGAAGCTTAAAAGACAGAAAACCCCAGCGGGAAAGCCCCCTCTGCCCTTACACTAGGGGACATTAACCAAAATGTGTAAATTCTTAAAGGCTTAGCTGCTTTATTATAAAATATGAGTTACAATAGTATTAATTAACTTTTTATAAGTTTAAAATTAGTACCATATGTAAATTAGCATGGTACTTGGCACACATAAATTCAAATTTAGTATTAAATATTATTGGTATAATTATTACTGTTATGATTATTTGCAAATATATCTTTCAATTAACTGTAAAATGCAAACAAAGCTTGTAACATTTTAAAATTGGCAATTGTTCATACCGCCAACAATGAAATGCGTTCAATATTCTTCTATAGTTAAGTATTCATTTTATGTGTCTGAAAATTATGTGTATTTTAATATTTTATGTGTATAAATGCTTTCAGGGTAATTACTCTAAAAACTACAGTTCATTATAGACAACATGTGCATGAGCTTTGTATTTTTTATTTTTATTTAAAAAATATTTTTATTGTTATTGATGGGGAAATGTAAGCATTGATGTTTCTTTCTGTACCACTAGAGGCCATCATATGCTTTCTTAAACAAATAAGTGCATATGCAAATAAAATCTTAATTTGAAAGGCACTTATAACTAGTCTGGAAAAATTCACATGTTATATAATCGAGGAGACACCATATGGAGTCTGGGTGGTTTGCTCTCCTTTACTGGATTATTCAACATACTAGGATAGATTGGTAGCTATAACTGAAGGCAACTTGATTTTTAGTAGTTGCTCTTGTTATAGCAAATACAAGGAAATAAATAAAAGTAAAAATAAGATGTATTTCCAAGTTCACCAAAAATTTTGTCATGTAAATTATTTTGTTGCTTTCTTTGTAATATATTGAAGGGTAGGATGCCAATCAAGTAAATGAAAAACATTACATTCTTGAAATACATGAGATATTTATAACGTGAAGTAAGATAACCACAAATTGATGGCATTTATTTTTCTTAGGAACAACTGTGTGAGCTATATTTAAAGAAATACATAATAATTTCATGCATATGTAAAAAAAGAAGTAGAAAACACTGACATATTTCCAAAAGTTAGCATGTGTCTTTATCATAAAACTTCCATCTTATTTTTAATTTTAGTGAACTTAGCTTTTTATGGTTTGCGTAGTAGTCCCCCAAGCTGTTCTGCAGTTGGAGCATAGAATCAAAGAGTTTTTGTTATTATGTCTGTATCATTCAGTGACCATTACAAGCTAATCTAAAAGGTGTTTACATGAATTAATTATTGCTATAATTTACATTATAGATTTATATTATGATGTTACATATTTCCATACACAGTAATGGAAAAATAACTTCATTAAAGCAATATCCACCATATTAGAATGCAAATGGAGCATATTTGAAGATTAGGTATGAGAAACTCTAAAATAACACTTGCAATAATTAAGACTATACTTCGAAGATTATTTAAAATACTGTTTGCCAAAGCATGAAATATCATTTGAAATCATGCTATTATTTTTAGAAATTAATGAGCAGAGGTATATCACAATGACCCTGATTAAATGATACAGAAAATTTAATCTCCACCATAACAATTTTACATATCATTGTATGTAGAACCACCGATGTAAAATATCATTACAGCCCTCTTAGATAATTATAGGAGAAGCAGGAGCTTTTCAGAGCACTAAAGACTTGCTCTTTAGTTCAGGAAATAGAAGCAAACCTTTTAGCAGCAAAAGCTGAATCACATGTTCCTGGGATCCAACACTTTAATTTTTGGATGATTACTAAACAAAGTAAAACATAATTCAAGGAAGTTGCATGTGATAATATGATGTATTTCTGTTTATGTAATTACTATTTCCAGTGAACTTTAATTTGAGTTGCAAAAATGTTTCTTCTAGTGTCACATTGCTAAATACTATAAAACAAACTGGTTTTGGTTAATAAAGCCTAAACTTTATCCTTTACTTTCATTAAAATATTAACCAAGTATTATGTAGTATGGTAAAAAATAAGTGTGGTCTCTCTTATTTAAGATCTTTGATTTATAATAGACATTTCCTAAATTAAGGTAGTTTCTTTATAAATCTATATATGCAGATTTTTAAAGCACCATCTATAAGGGCAGAGTCCTAACTTTATATTTTACTACTTTATATTTTACTTATGAAGACTGTGGATACATATAATCTTTGAAGATTTAAAAATAATACTGTGCATCGTGTAATATTAGGGGAATTTTAATATTGGAAAATGGGATATCTTATTCTACGTGTCAGCATTATCTCATCCACTTTATTTTTTAACTGTGGTCTTTAATTTTCCTGCTAAATAATCTAAAACATCTTAATGGGCATTTTCCTTACGAAACTAATAACTAAGACTTTCAACAAACTAATCAAACCAGACCCCGCCCCCCCAAAAAATAATGACAAACAATACAGCTGGGATTAAAGAACCAAGAGAAAAAAAAAAAAAAAGCCTATATTTAATCAAGTATTTCAATGAAAAAAATTATATCAATTAAAATAAAATTCTTAAATATTTAAAAACCAGAAAAGAGAGGATGAATCTTGTCTATATGAATTGCCAGGTTACTAAATACAGAAGCTGACTCACTCAGTCAAGTCAGCAAATAAACATTCATTGCACCCAACATTTGAATCACTGATATTTTCAATGAGATTGGTTCATAAAATTATTTTATCTTTTGTTATTATTTGCAATATGAATAGTGTATCGTCATGTGTCCCTTTATTATGGAGTAAGCAGGTATATATATTTTGCTCTGCCAGCTTTGTGTGTTCAGAGAAATATTTTAACTACTGACCTATGTGATCAAGGTACCTATGGAACTCTCATGTATCAGTCTGTTCTCACGTTGCCATGAATAATTACCACAGACTGGATAATTTATGAAGAAAAAAGTCCTCAGGAAACTCAGGTCCTTCAATCATAGTTGAAGGCATCTCTTCTCAGGGAGCCAGAAGAGAGAATGCATGCAAACAGGGAAATGCCAGATGCTTATAAAACCATCAGATTTCATGAGACTCATTCATTATAATGAGAACAGCGCCAGGGAATGACCCCATGATCTAATCACCTTCCATGAGGTCCCTTTCCCAATACATTGGGAATACAATTTAAGTTAAGATTTGGGTGGGGACACAGAGCCAGACCATAACATTCAGCCCCTGACCACTCCCAAATCTTGTATTCCTCATATTTCAAAACACAATTATGCTTAGCAGTTTCCATAGATCCTCTGAAATCTGTGTGGAGATTCCCTGACCTCAGTTATTAAATTTTGTTCATTTGAGGACCCAACACCATGTGGAAGCTGCCAAAGCTTGGGGCTTGCACCCTCTAAAGCAACTGCTCGAGCTGTACCTTGGCCCCTTTTAGACACAGCTGTAGGTCATAGGACACCATGTTCCAAAACTGCAAAGAGCAAGGGGAACTCTAGGATCAGCCCATGAAAGTATTTTTCTCTCCTAGGCCCCTGGGCCTATGTTGGAAGGGGCTGACATGAATATCTCTGACATGCCCTAAAGACATTTTCCCCATTGTCCTGGTGACTAGCAGTCAGCTCCCCATTATTTATGCAAATTTCTGCAGCCAGCTTGAATTTCTCCTGAGAAAATGGGTATTTCTTTCCTGCCTCATGGTTAGGCAGTAAATTTTTCAAATTTTTATGCTCTGCTTCCTCTTGAATGCTTTGCCACTATTTCTATGTCTTACATCAGGTATCCTAAATCATTTCTCTCAAGTTCAAAGTTCAACAGATCTCTAGGGCAGGGGCAAAATGCTGCCAGTCTCATTGCTGAAATATAACAAGAATCATATTTATTCTAGTTTCCAACAAATAAGTTCCTTATCCCCATCTGAGACCACCTCAG
Organism: Macaca mulatta; assembly: GCF_049350105.2. NCBI lineage: Eukaryota > Metazoa > Chordata > Mammalia > Primates > Cercopithecidae > Macaca > Macaca mulatta. The sequence goes on along the minus strand of NC_133410.1, from coordinate 144,489,291 downwards.
CCTGGATTTCCTTGTCCATATCACTATCAGCAATTTGATCAAAACCACTTAACAACTCTCTAGGAAGTTCCAAACTTTCCCACACTTTCCTGCCTTCTTCTGAGCTCTCCAAAGCGTTTCACGTCTTTCTGTTACCGAGTTCCAAAATTGCCTATGTATTTTTGGGTATCTTTACAGCAGCACCCCACTCCTGGTACCAATTTACTGTATTAGTCCATTCTCACACTGCTATGAGGAACTACCAAGACTGGGTAATTTATTTTTTAAAAAAGAGTTTTAATTGACTCACAGTTCAGCATGGCTGGGGAGGCCTCAGGAAACATACTATCACAGTGGAATGCATCTCTTCAGAGGGTAGCAGGAGAGAGTATGAGTGCAAGCAGGGGAAATGCCAGACATTTGTAAAACCAACAGAGCTTGTGAGACTCACTCATTATCACGAGAACAGTATGGGGGGACCACTCCCATAATCTAATCACCTCACACAAAATCCCTTTCCCAAAATATGGTAATTACAATTCAGATTACAATTCAAAATGAGATTTGGTGCAAATATTTTGCTCTGCAAACTTGTGTGTTTAGAGAAATAGTATAAGTACCCAACTATGTGATCAACATTCTTATGGAACTCTCATATTTATTCTATGAGTCAGGATGCAAATTGTTAATTTCTGGAAGTCTCTGCCCTTTCTACACCAACCTTGTTAGCTCTATGCAAAGATTGGATAAATTGTTTACTTGGGACCCAGCTTTTGAGAAAATTTCATATAATTTTTTCCCTTAATATTACAATATGTCTGATTTTTTTCAGGTGGCTTATCTAAAATATAATACAAAAGTCAAAAGTAGCATTAGTTAATTAAAAATATATGATAGCAAAGGCCCTGATTTTTCCCACTATCTTCAGCCATTTATTTAATTTTGTGGAGGCAATTTTAAATATTGTTCTGAGTTGAGTAGTCAAATCAGAGCTTAAGATAGATAATACTTTTCATGATACTTCTGTGTTTTCTAATCTAGTCAGGTATAACTCCAGATGGAAAAAGAAATGACCTAGTCACCATCTGCTGCCAGAGCCTTGTCATTCATTGTCTCAGTGGTGGAGTGGTCTATGCTCTTTTATGGATTTGTGTAAATGACAGCAAACTAACACTTTGAAAATTAATTAACAAGAACATATGGAAGTGGGTGTCAGTTTCATAACATACAAAATGGTTCAATTTTATAAAATTCTTCATCTAAATATTTCTTTTCATGCAGATAATCATCTAAAATCATTTGGAAACTTGAAGGAAAGTATGTCTTAGTGATTCTGACTTACTAATTATAATACAGGATAATAAATCTACATGAAATTATTTTATATGTTAGAAATTATATAAGAAATAATTATAAGACAGAAGATTTCATCTTGAATTACTCAGATTTCCTTCCAATTTTTACATTAGTCCTTTTTTTCATGGAACACAATATAGATTAAACATTGGTTTTGTTTCTTTTCAATTAAGCAAAATGGTTAGACTTAATAAAGTGAAGCAATTTATATTAGTGAAATCACCATGAGATATTTTTACAGCCACATGATTCCAAATACATTCATGCATTGCTTAACAATGGCGATACATACTGTGAAATGTGTTGTGATATGATTTCATCATATGTGAACATTATTTGGTGCACATACACAAATCTAGATAGTGTAGCTTACTACCCATGAAGGCTATATGGTATAGCTTATGCTGTTAGGCTACAAACCTGTACAGAATGTTACTATACACTCTATGCTATTAGGCTACAAACCTGTACGGCGTGTTACTGTACCGAATCCCTAGGCAATTATAACACAATGGCAACTGTATATCTAAGCATATTTAAACATGGGCATGGTAATGTGTTGCACTCTCGTGCTATTACAACTACAATGCCACTAGACAATAGGAATATTTCAACTCCATTATAATCTTATGGGACCACTGTGTTTCTCTGTTCTGGCCCATCAACCAAAATGTCATTATGAAGCACAATATGTAACTTATTTGATTATATTTTTATTTTGGCTGAATATTTTTTACTAAAATTGGTAAATTCATAAAAGAAAGCATTGATTAAAGTTACAAAATTATTCCACCTGTATTACAGTTTGATCTAAACCTTCCTTTGAGCACATCGTGGAACTTATTAACATTCTACCTTTGCAAGAATTTAAAATGTCCCTAAGATGATCTATAGCAAGCTTTATGGCAGGAACTGCACTAACACAAAATTATTTTCAGAGGGATTTTAACGTACTTGCACCTCAAATATTATATTTTAAATGAGAGATTAACAAAATATTTATTTTTGATATATTTACTAGCTTCCTTTTAAATATCTTTGTGTAGTAATGAAAATATATTCTTTTAATGTGTTTTTGTTTAGAAAAATAGATTTTTAAGTGACTTTTTTATAATAGAAATAACATATTTTAATGGTGACATCAGAAAATGTGTTGTTCTCTTTACCAAATTATAGACTCTTTATTTTCTCATAAATTACTATAAAACATAAATAGAAACATTTAAAAATACTACTTTATGAAGCCTGATTATTGTTTAGATATCAAAATCTACATAAAGAATATGCATACAAATCTGATTTGAGCAACATCTACAAAAAGATCAATTTTTGACTGATGTTCACATATTCCTTTTCATCAATAGTGCATTTCCCCAACCACAATTGATATTATCACATACATATTTTGTTTCCATCTTTCTTGAAATAGTTGACGCTTAAAAATAAAACTGTGCTTGTTTTAGATTCGTTTCATGTTTTTATATGCTTTATGCAACTCATATTATTAACTGCATTTTCTTAGAGCAACAATATCTGCAGTGTTTATTAATACGATTTCAAATTTTCCAGGTTTTATGAATGTATTAGTCAGCTTGGGATGCTGTAACAGACTATAATAGGCAAGGTGGCTTAGAACACAGAAATTTATTTTCTCACAGTTCTGGAAGCTCAAGGTGCCAGCACAGTGTGTTTCTAATGAAGGCACTTTTCCTGTCTTGCAAAGAGCCATCTTTTCACCGGGTTTTCACATGGCCTGTCTTCAGTGTGAGTGTGTCCTTGAGAGAGAGGGGGCTCTCTGGTGTTTCCTCTTAGAAATACACAAATTCTCTTGCATCAGAGCCCTGTCATTATTTAACTTTAGTTTATTCTTATTCCAAATAGAGCTACACTGAGAGTCAGGATTTCAACATTTGAATTCTGAGGGAACACATACATTCAATCCATAACATTGTAGAAAATTTTCAGTTATAACATTTTTTCTCATCTTTTTAAAATGTAGTCATTAGAACTATTGTTCTGCAAAAGTTGTGTCTCTTGTGAAGTAAGAAATATTTCGAAAGTCAATGAATTTAAATATCATGTTTGAAGAGAGTCCCAAACACGTAGACTGTGTTTTATGGATTCGAATTGGTTTGGTGATTTCTTCAGTTCCACCTGAAATTTGATAGCTACAAAAGCAAATACAAAATATCAGGAAAGACATTTTTTGCAGGAAATAGATACCACCTCATTGCCAGAAGTTACCAAAATTGTGATTAATTTCAAATTATTTAACGTGAGCATTTTTGTTCAGTATGCTATGTTGTATGTACAACAATACTATTATTTCACATACATTATACACATACTTCTCATTTTATTAAAAAAATAATATAACTATTGGTAACTTACTGGCTGAAATACAGCAATCTGGAACTCATTTCATGTATTCAAAAGAAAATCTCCAAAAACAGTTTCATTCTTGGCTAAGTGACACAGGGAGCCTTTGTCATAGGTCCAGTACCATAAACATATCCTGTGAGAAAGAAGATGTATATATATAACAGTATGGAAATACAGGTTTTAATGTTAAGAGCATACATTATTGAAGACATTTTCCAAGAAGAGTATTTTAAAAAGATGATGGGACAAAGCTATTGCAGTGGAAAGCCACTTGAAATTCTAAAGCTGTGATAACAAGCCCTGGAGGAATTTGTTTGTCCTAGAGTGAGCATATATGCAGGGACTTGGAGAGCTTATAATTTCAGCAGGCAGTCAGATAATAGATACATCACTCTACATTTGAGATGCATGCAGCTACTTCTTTCCCAGTCTCTTGTCTCAAACCTAAAACCTTCCTATTTATGCCTGGCGCTCATAGTATCCAATCTTGACTCCCATAAAACTACCCCAATGAAGGACCAAAACACCCAAAAGAATATATACACTCATCAGAGTAGAAATAGTTATAAAATCATTGTATTTTTGTTGCTGTTACCTGATTTATTTCAACATTTTTTTTTCTGGTAGCAGGTATTTTAGAAAGGATATTATAAGAAAATATACCAATTTTTACTATGTAGACTTTGTGAAATTTCATCTTTTCTTTCACTGTCTCCAGTCATATCTCCTCCAAAAGTTTTGATTAACCAAATATTTCTGCTGTGTAGTTTAAACTCTTTTTTGCAAAATTAACTTAATTGTTTAATATAATTTTAGATTAACAGACAATTTAACATATAGTACAGAGTGTTTCCATCTATTCCACATTCAGTTTCTCCTATTGTTAACATCTTACATTATTATGGTATATTTGCTTCAGTTATTGAAACAATATTGATGTATTATTGACTAGAGTCTATTATTTATTTAGACTTTCTGAATTTTTAACTTAATATTCTGATTCTGTTCCAGGATCCCATCCAGAATACCACCTTATATTTATTAATCATATCTCAAGTTAACCACTGTTGGCTGTGACAGTTCCTTAGACTTAACCTGGCTTTGATAATCTTGACAGTATTTAAGAGTACTGGTCAAATATTTTGTAAGATGATGGCATATTAGAATTTGACTGATAGTTTTTCATGTTTAGACTGGAGTTACGGGTCTTTAAGAGAAGAAATAAATAGATAACATCACATTTTCATTATATAGCATCCAACATTAATACTATCAATGTAATTTTTACTATTCATGTTGACCTGGACGACCAGGCTGAGGTGGTATTTAACACATTTCTCCACTGTGAAATTACCGTGGAATACAGTTACTCCACATTTGCCATAGGAAAGTTAATATTCCTGTTATGTGCTCTACGCATGGGGAGGAAGTCATTATGTGTAGCCCATATGTAAGGGGTGGAAATTTATGCTCTACCTCCTTAAAGGTGGGGTATCTGCATAAATTATTCATAACCCTTCTTCATGGGAGATTTGCCTCTTCTCCTTGATGTACTTATTTATTCAATCATTTATTTATATCATAAACTCATGGATATTCATTGTATGGTTTAGGGAATAAACCAATACTAATTCATTTATTTAGTTGCTCCTACTGTTCCAGTTTCGGCCATTAAGAACTCTTTCAGTTGTCTGTTTTATGACCCTTCGACATAACCCCATCAATGTAGAATAATTATGAGCTCTCAGTGATATAAAGAAATTATTAAATAAAAATAAGTAGAGGATAAGAGACAAACCTCCCGGTTAAAAGAATTCCAAGTAATTTATGAAGATTCCCTACTCTCAAGGAGATGGAGCAAAAGTTCCCAATTCTTAAGTATAAACTGTATGTAATAACTACCTTCCAAAGAGTAGATGTCAGAAAGGTTCTGGGTAAGGGGAGAATAAACGTACATGAGGAAACCTGAAAAACGCTACCTTATCCAGATGATTTAGGTCAACATCAATAGTAATTAAGCATGTTGATAGTATATATCCTTGATATTATGTGTTGATAACCATAATTTATCTCTGAAATCATCCTCTCCCAAAAAATCTGTAACCCTCATGTCTAAACATGAGAAAAATCTCAGACAAATTCTAGTAGAGGGGCATTCTACAAAAAAATACTTGATTAGTACTCCTCAAACTGTCAAGATCATCAAATACAAGGGAAGGTTGAGAAACTGTCACAGCCTAGAGTTGCTAGGTCAAGCAGATATGATGACTACATTAAATTCAGTATGGTATGTTGCATGAGGCCTTGGAATATAAAAAGGACATTAAGGAAAAACTAAGTATAATTTTAGTTAATAATAATATAGCAATATTATTTTATTAATTGTAACAAAGGGCTTTCTTAATGTAAGATGTTAATAACAGAAAAATCAGGCAGGATATATGGGAACTTCACTCATCAAATTTTTGTTTTCTATAAATCTAAAAATGTTCTAAAAATAAAGTTGTTGTTAAAACAATGTTATCTGATCATAATAGAATTAAATAGAGACCAGCAACAGAAAGATATCTGAAAATTCCTCAAATATTTAAAAATTTGACAACAAAATTCTAAATATCCTATGAATGAAAGAGAAAAATCCCAAGGAAAATTAAAATATATGATAAATTGCAAACATATAAAATTCAGTGTATAAAAAAATTGCAGAAAGCAGCTAAAGTCTTCCACAGAGGAGAATTTATAGTATCCAATGTTTATATTAGAGATTAAAAACTGAATCATATCAATAATCTAAGCTTTCAATGTAATATTTTTAAAGAGCAAAATAAATGCCAAACAAGCAGAATAGTACGAATCTGTAATATTCAAGACAGAAAAATAATAGAGTAAAACAATAAAACAGAAAGGTAGATTTTCGAAAGAATCAATAGTGTTCATAAATCTACTGAGGCTGAAAAAGAAAAAAATAGAAGACACAAATTATCAAAGTCAACAATAAAAAGTGAGGTGACTATGTTTTTTGTCTTGCTTTGAAAGTCTGTTTTGAACAGCTAATTATCCCGGCCCACGGGATAGTCAGTGTAGGCCCTGGAGGAGGGAGTGGGAATTTGGGGAACAAGAGACACGAGAAATGGAGACAAGACAGTGCTCTGATCAAGTCTCATTTAATGGCGGTAATGCACTGCCTTATACACACTTGGAAGGGAAGGGGTTGGGCTAAGGCGGAAATGATCTCATTGCCGAGGGCGTGGCCAGGTTAGTTTTGGTTTCTCCGGTTGGATGTCATGTTGCGCTTGCGCTATTAAGTAACAATTTTCCCGGGCGCGGGAAAAGTGAGTGAAGAAGAAGCAGGAAGAGCGCCATCTTTAATGAGGTATTAGTACAGGGGAAAAAAGGCAAAGATAGGGAGAAGGTGTGGGGTGGAAATGAATATAGCTCAGGCGTTTAATCCTCAATTATTATTCGCTATGGCCAGGGCGTGCAGCTCCGGACAAGGTGACTATGTTTTTTGTCTTGTTTTGAAAGTCTGTTTTGAACAGCTAATTAAGCGAATATACCAACCACTTCCTTTTGGGCTTTCATACTCTGTGGCCACTGTCGACCGACACTAATCACCCTGGAGCCAGGTGATTAGCCATGGTTCTTAATTCCCATGTATTTGTATAGTATTGTCATTATTTTCTGGCTTTATTCTACTGTAGACTGAGAAGATACTTGATATAATTTTAATTTTTAAAAATTCATGGCCCGGCGCAATGGCTCACGCCTGTAATCCCAGAACTTTGAGAGTCCGAGTCGGGCAGATCACGATGTCAGGGAATCCAGACCATCCTGGCTAACACGGTGAAACCCCATCTCTACTAAAAGTACAAAAAGATTAGCCGGGGTTAGTGTTGGGCGACTGTAGTCCCAGCTACTAGGGAGGCTGCAGCAGGAGAATGACATGAACCCAGGAAGCCCAGCTTGCGGTGAGCTGAGATCGTGCCACTGCACTCCAGCCTGGGCGACAGAGTGACAGAGTGAGAGACTCTGTCTCAAATAATAATAATAATAATAATAATAATAATAACAACAACAACAACAATAATAATAATAATAAGACCATAAGACTTTTGCATTTCCTAACACATGGCCTATGTTGGAGAATGTTTCATGTGCTGATGAAAAGGATGTATATTCTGTAGTTGTTGGGTAGAATGTTCTCTAAATGTCTGTTAAGTCTATTTGGTCTAAAGTCCAATTTAAATCCAATGTTTCCTTGTTAATTTTCTGTGTCAATCATCTATTTAGTGCTTTGAGTCGGAGCTTCCACTATTATAGTATTGCTGCCTATTTTTTTTTTTTTTTTTAAGTCTAGTAATATTTGTTTTGTAAATTTGGGTGTTCTGCTGTTGGCTGCATATGTATTTAGGATTGTTAATCTCTTGCTGAGTTGATATCTTTACCATTATAAAATGACCACCGTTTTTGACTGTTTTTTATTTAAAGTGAGTTTTATGTAAGTATAACTATTCCTGCTCACTTATGGTTCCCATTTACATGGAATATATGTTTCCATTTCGTTATTTTCAGTCTATATGTGTCTTTACAGCTAAGGTGAGTTTTTTGTACACAACATAGAGTTGAATCGAGTTTTAGAATCCATTATGCCAATCTGTGTCTTTTAAGTGGAGCATTTAATTCATTTACATTCAAGGTTAATATTGATATGTGAGGCTTTGTTCCTACCATCTTGTTGTTTTCAAGTTGTTTCGTAAATTATTTTTCTTTCCTTTTCTGTGTATGTCTTTGTAAAACAATAAAATTCTGTGTTGGCATTTGATTTCTTATTCTTACTCCTTTGTGTGACTATTTGATATAAACTGTGTATTTATATATATTCATGTGTTTTCATGATGGTGATTATCAACCTTTCATTTCCTTGTTTCCATGTTTAGTACCCCATGAGCGTTTCCTGTAGGACTAATCCAGTAGTGACAAATTTCCTCAGTGTTTGTTTGTCTAGGAAGAATTTTATTTATACTTCATTTATGAAGCTTATACAAATTTTTTGACTGACAGTTATTTTCATTCAGAACTTTGAAAATGTCATCTAATTGTTTTTTGTCCTGTATGGTTTTTACTGAGAATTCTGCTATTAGTTTGATGGGGTTTCCTTCATAGGTGACCAAGTATTTTTCTCTAGTTAATTTTAAAATTTATTCCATGCAGTTTGACTTTAGACATCCTGAATATAAGACATTTCTGTGAGATAATTTTTGTGATTTTTTTTACCTAGGGATCACTGGGACTTATATGCCTGGATGTTTAATCCTTTTGATAAATTTAGGAAATTTTGATAAATTAGTTTTTAAAATATGTTTTCTAAACTTACTAATTTATCTTTCCCCTCAGGAATACCAACAATTCATGTTTGGTGACATGATTAGTCCCAGATCTGTTGAAGCTTTTGTTCATTCTTTCTTATTCTGTTTTCCTTATTTTTGTCTGACTGAGTTATTTCAAAAGAGCTGCCTTCAATTTCTGAGATTAGTTTTTTTATGCTTTGTCTACTTGGTCTAGTCTATTCTTGAAGCTTTGAAATGTATTTTGTATTTCCTTCAATACTTTTTATTGCCAGGATTTCTACATTTTTTTTTTAAGATGTCTATCTCCTTGGTAAATTTCTCATTTTTAGGGTTAGATTAGTTTTCTGATTTCTTTGAACTGGCTTTGAGGTTTCACTCGCATCTTATTAAGCTTTGTGGTTTTTTGTTTTTTGTTTTTTTTTTGAGACGGAGTCTTGCTCTGTTGCCCAGGCAGGCTGAAGTGCAGCAACATGATCTCAGCTCACTGCAACCTCTGACTCCCAGGTTCAAGCAATTCTCCTGCCTCAGAATAGCTGAAATTACAGGCATGTGCCAACATACCTGGCTAATTTTTATATTTTTAGTAGAGACAAGGTTTCACCACATTGGCCAGGCTGGTCTCAAACACTTGACCTCAGGTGATCCACCCACTTTGGCCGCCAAAAGTGCTGGTATTACAAGTGTGAGCCACCATGTCCAGTCACATTGAGTTTCTTTATAATCAGTGTTTTGATATCTTTTTCTGGAATTTTGAGGAATTCTTTTAGATTAGGATCTGTTGCTTAACAATTGCTTTGGTACTTTGGTTGTGTCATAGTTTCCTGTTTTCCGGGCCCTTACATTGTTTTCTGCATGTGTGTCAGTCCAAACTCAGGCCCAGGGTGGGACACAGTCCAGTGTTAAACTTTCCAAATGGAGCCTTGGACCTGGGACCAGAAAGAGCTGGGCACCCCCCAGGCAAGCAGGATGAGTATAAAGTTGTGGGGAGTACAATCTGCTCATGAAAACATACTCTTAAGAAAATGAAAATAAAAGGACTGAGTGAAATTATTTGCAAAATACTTATCTGATAAAGAAATTGTAACCATAATATAAAAGGACCCTTAAAACACAAATATAAGCAACTCAGTAAAAGAATAGGTGAAAGTTGTGAACAGGCATTTCACAAAAGACTATCTATGGATGGCAATTAAATATATGAACAGATGTTCAACATTATTACTTGCTGGGAAAATAAAAATTCAAATTCCCCTAAAATACTATTTTTAAGATGAAAGAAATATGTATACAATATATGTATGTATGAGTGAATATGCACTAATCTTTAATAAACCCAATTGCTAGGTTTTTTGTTTATACAAAAACTGCATGTGCAATCTAATAGCATTGTTACTTACAGTTTCCTCAAACAGAAAACAAATTTCTTTCAATTTGTGAATAAGTAAAAAAACTGTGGTATATAATATAATACAACTTAGTAATGAAAAGAAACAAACTTGATTCAAACAACATAAATAAATCTCAAATGTAGTAAACTAAGTAAATCTCACAAAATTCCTTAGTATATAATTATATTTGCATGACATACTGGAAGAGGAAAAATTATAGGGAAAGATAGGGTGGTGGTTACCATCAGTGGGGTATGAGCAGAGTTTTGATTACAGTCAGCATGTGAGAGTCTTTGGGAGTGATGAAGGTGGTCTTCACCATTTCCAAAATGATGGGAATAATAACATGGGTTGTTAAAATTTTAAGAAGTATACATTTAAAAGGCTGAACTGTATCGTATGTTTTCTTTTTGAAGTTTTATGCCGTGGAAATGATGAACATTATAATAAATAGTGAGTGTAAAACTGCTACAAAGTACATTTTGCTGAGAGAAATATATTTCTTTGTGATATAGTGGAAAGACTTGCAGTGTTAGAGACCTTTAGCTTACATACATAGCAACTGGAAATGCTGGCTGTTACACTATTAACTAATGACCCAGGTATTCAATGCCTGACCTAAATCCTTTAATAAGCACTGACAATAATAATAGATAAATGATCTTTTCAGTGCTGGACACTCTGGCAATATACAAAGAGTGAAAACACAACAAAATATATAAGTATCTGATTTAATTCATGATAATTTCATGAAACTTACCTTATTTATTCATGTGTGATAATGTAATTATAATCTAATATAAAAGGCTTATTTTTGCTGAGATTTTTAATAGCAAGTTTTAAATTATAAAAATAATCAATTATTTTATCTGTGTTAAGTTTATCTAATATTAGCTCTTTTCACATTGTAAAACTTAATATATATAGTTTACATAATTTCTCTTTATGTGTATAATATACATTTTTATTTCCAAAGCCAACCTCACACCTTTTGCCAACAAATCAATGTTAAGAAACACTTCAAATTTATGAATTATTTTGGTTAATGTCTTTGTTTTACTCCAATATCATGATTCCAATGATAAATTACTTAGCTGGAAGTTATTTTAATGACTCTATGTCCTCAAAAAAATTGACATTATAATATAATATTATAGAGTATGAGTGTATGAGTGCCAGAAAAAAATAAATTGAATTTTAAAAGACTATTACTGATACTGATAAAATATAAAAGAAAATCTACTTGAAATACCACAGGTTCTCCTCTGAAATTATTGCAATATCTTTATAAAAATATATTTTGAGGTTAAACTATTATAATTTTATCTTTTTTTTTCTCTTTACTGATCTTTCAAGCTTAAAAGCTTCTTTAAAATTCATGATGGCAAAAATAGAAATTATTTTGAAAGAAACTCAGTGTCATTTTTAGCTAAAATAATAATTTATTTGAATTTAATAAAGTTGCTTAGAATGCTCCAAATATTATAAAGAATGCCATTTAAATAATTCAGATAAATCTTTAAAGTGCCAAGCTTATGAGATTTGCTAAATTAACTTTGTAATTACTGTGTGTCACAAAAGACAGCGCTGATAGGCATTTTCCAACTGAATGAAGCACTATTTAAGAAACGAACATTATGCATAGGAGAATATCTGTAGATTTGTATATTATATATACAATAGATATACACTGTATAATATGTAATTATGTAATAGATATATTATACAATAATGTAACATTATATATTAATGTATATATATAATATATATATAAAATTTGTCATCTCCAATCTTTGCTTGTAAAAAATGTATCAGAAAATAAATATCCCAGACTTTTGTGAAAAGTTCATACAATTTTTTTCATTATCTGATTGGATATTCAACTGAAATATCTACATTAACTTTTAGAATAATGTTTGCTTTATTCTACAACAAAATAACTTAATTTCCCTTTTGAACACTTTTTATTTTCAGTTGAATTGTGACATTAAGAGATCTGTAAACACATTTTTTGTATTGATTAGTGTATTATTTATTAAGTCAATACAAATAACAATTGCAAATTGATAAGCTGTTGCTTATTATTGGAATAAACTTAAAGGAACAAAATATAATTTTAAAAATGTACATTTAAGTTTTTGATTTTAATACATTTTTATATTTTACTACTTCTCCCAGACCACTATGCAATAATTATTTTCCAAATGTCATAAGAGCTATTTTTTCCTCTAAGATCTTTATTTCTAATCTTATAACCTTACACATTACAATGAGACCTCTAGTACTATAACAGAAAAATAATATATGTTTCAAAAAACGATAACAAAAAGCAATTTAAATTTAGCTATTGAAGCAAAATAAACATGATATATCATCATTTTGGAGTATTCTAACTTATTTTTTTCATTTTACTTTAAATGTTTTGAAACATCTGTAAAGAAAGAATTCACCATTACATAGTCTTATTATCCACTACCCCTAAACAACAAGTTGGACTTTATATTTTAGTAATGGTTATTAATGTAGATAATACATTTAAAACAACCTTCAATTAAATATTTTGATATGAGCTTTGTGGGTGCTTTTAGTGATCCTCAAATTATGTAGCAGGGTGTCGCAAGGATTCAGTTGAGATGCTGATATACATTTATCATAAGAATATCTCACTTAATGTTATTCTGTACCGACTTACATCAGAAAAATCCAAGTGCACTAACATCCTCCACTAAATGCTCTGCTCATTTCTGGAACAGAATGACATCCCTAATTCAAGAGGATTACCAAATGAATCAAATTTTAATTCCTCAGGCCTTTTCCCTTACTCCCTGCAATTTACAGACTTAAACTTCCTTAACTGGTATAATAATGTTTAAGGTGTGTGGTTCAAAATTGAGAAGGAATAGGGTTTAGAATAGGGACATATTATTTATCACTACCAAAACTGTCTTATTTCTTGTGCAAAAAGGACTGCTAATCCATCATTTTATTCTGAAGTCCACAGGATGCTGAAAAAAAAAATGCATTCAAAGTAAGAATTTTTTTTTCTTTTCTTTTTTTAAACAGAGTCTTGCTCTGACGCCCAGGTTGGAGTGCAGTGGTGCTATCTCCGCTCACTGCAAGCTCGGCCTCCCGGTTCACGCCATTCTCCTGCCTCAGCCTCCCGAGTAGCTGGGACTACAGGCGCCCGCCACCAGCCAGGCTAATTTTTTGTATTTTTAGTAGAGACGGGGTTTCACCATGTTAGACAGGATGGTCTCAATCTCCTAATCTCGTGATCCACCCACCTAGGCCTCCCAAAGTGCTGGGATTACCGGTGTGAGCCAACGTGCCTGGCCAAAGTAAGATTACATTTAAAAAGGGAGTTTAGGTTGAGATAGGTGATGTTTTCTATTTCATGTTTGTGATCATATGTACGTTCTCAGTGTGTGTTCTTCCTTCATTTTGTACAATAAAATTCATTTATCACTGAAGCAGGATTTCTTCCACCAGGCAATAATTACCTTTAGGGATGTTGTCTTTGGAAAACAGTTACATAATGCATAGAACAAACTGTAGAATTAACTAATGTAAAAACGTTTTCTCCTTTCTAAATTCCTTCAATTTTTTGAATAAGGCCTAACAGATGCAAAGTTGCAATGAAATATTCTTCAAATAGAAATATGCAGAACTCTGAGACTGAAACAAGAATTCATCTACTTAGAGGAACTCTTTTAATATTTAGGGTTTAAATTGTGTTGTTTGGGGTGGGTCCCTTCAGAGCTTCCATTAGTTGTACCAGGAGTCATCATCTGCAAAGTCAGAAAACATGGGTTAAGGAATAGGATTTATTGAGACATAAGAAAATTCAGGAGGACAGAATCAGCAAGACAAAGAGTCATGTAGTTCCTCATTCTCCATATCTTCCAATGGAATATTGTGCCAGTGCGAAGGGCCCAGCGTCAGTGGGCCATGGTTTGGTTCCATTGGAGGGAGCTGACATCGTGCCCTGTGTCTCCCTTCTTAGAGTGTGAAAAAAATAGCCTGTGTTTCTGCTTGGTGCCAGTTAGTCTGAAGTATATGCTATTTACAGGAGTTGCTTTGGAACTTTGACTCCAATGCGTCTAAGGAATTAGGACCTACCTGTGGTGCCTGTGGAGTGTCACAGTTCAATTTTACGCCCTTACTTGCTGGTGGTGGTGAGTCACAGATTGAAAGATTTAGTACTGTCCATACCACTTCAGGTCATTCTTAGACAATTCTGCTCCTAGCATAATTAATATTTTTTCTTATGTGATTATTTAATGCAAGGCACATTTACCAAATTGGAACTCCCGGAACCTTTTTCTATGACTGCCTAAATTTTAGCTTAAAAATGATGATTCATGAGTAGCAGCATTGCAGTTTTATTCACACTGCAATTCAAAGGGGAAAATAAATTGGAAATTTTATTATTTTTAATACATCTGATCTGCCTGTTGAGCCATCTACTATCATGATTTGTGAAGGAAAAACAAGAACAAATCGAGTCCTAATCTGGGATTAAATATTATTTTGATATAATAATTCATTCTGTTTAGGTTTAAATAAGTGTATTTGAGACATATAACAATTTTTCAGGTATTCCCTCTCCTCTGACATGACATCTGGAAATATGGGAAGGGGACTTATATGAGCTCTCAACTTTCGAGGGAAGAGTAGAATCTGGCTTTATGAAGGTACACATTGCTGTCTGACAAACTGAGATGTGATTGTTGCAGTAATGTACCCAGGTGTTAGGCCATTATCATATGTCAATCTTTCGCCAAAGAAATCAGAGCTCTGTGGTTTCCTGTTTTAGTTAGACTTTAATCTGACTGTTAGGGTGCCGCTGCTGTTTCATACCTTAGGTGTCATATCTTCCTTCTTTTGCATTTAGCTTATGATCTCACTCTGCTTCCTTGTTCTGCTTCCCCAGGACTGCAGGCCCACTGGGCAGTCCATGAACTATATCTGCCACCAAGGAGCTAAGGCAGACTGAAGAAAACATGCTGGGCCCACTTTCTGCCTGTTCACATCAACTATGCTATAGCTACCTGGAACCAACCCGCCCAGAAGTCTGCGGGAAGACCCAGTTAAAAGTGACCCTGGAATTCCTCAGTCTTTGAGTTATGCATGGAATATAATGTCTTTACTTCTGTGGCATCAAATCCCCTGGGTAGAGCCCCATGTTTTTCATTCTCTTTTTATTCTTAGCATAAACTAAAATCTCCTCTTCTCTTTTGCTGAGAAACACCTAAGCATCATCTCTTTTGTGTGTGTGTGTGTGTGTGTGTGTGTGTGAGACAGAGTCTTACTCTGTTACCCAGGCTGGAATGCAGTGGTGTGATCTCGGCTCACTGCAACCTCCACCTCCCAGGTTTAAGCGATTCTCCTGCCTCAGTCTCCCAACTAGCTGGGACTACCTGTGTGTGCCACCACACCTTGCTAATTCATGCATGTTTAGTAGAGACAGGGTTTCACCATATTGGTCAGGCTGGTCTCAAACTCCTGACCTCATGATCCGTCCACCTAGTCCTCCCAAAGTGCTGGGATTACAGGTGTGAGCCACTGTGCCCGGCCGCATCATGCCTTCTTTTCCCAACTCTTCCTCATGTTGCCTTTATATACCCATAACAATCTGGAGTATTCTTTTTTGAAAGACTATTCATGAAAAGTTAACTGTTGAGATGTCTTAAAACAAAAAGAAAAAAAAATAGGGAATTGATATGCCTTGGCTCTGTGTCACCACCTAAATCTCATGTTGAATTGTATTCCTCAATGTTGGCAGAGGGACCTGGTGGGAGGTGGTTGGATCGTGGAGGCGGTTTCCCCCTTGCTGTTCTCCTGATAATGACTGAGTTCTCACAAGAACTGATTGCTTGAAAGTGTGTAGCACTCCTCCTTTTGCTTGCTTTCTCTCTTCTGCCACCATATGAAGATGTGCTTGCTTCCCCTTCACCTTCCATCATGATTATAAGTTTCCTGAGACCTCCTCCACCACACCTCCCATGGAACTGTAAGTCAATTAAAACCTCTTTTCTTATAAATTACCCAGTTTCAAGTAGTTCTTTATAGCAATGGGAGAACTAACTAATACAGAAGTAAATTCCAACAGTGAATTATTTTTTCCTCTGGCAGACTAGCTCAAGTCAAATATATTTTGTACATTAGCCCAGTAAGATAACTCAGAAAATTCAATCTAGTATAATCATTTTAAGTATAGAAGAAATTAAGACCTAAATACACCAACTTTCTCAAAGAAGTAAGAGAGAGTACTAGAACCCATTTCATCTTCTCTGGCCTTAATATTCTTTCCTGACTCTCAAAAAGCTATAGGATCCTGTATAATATGTAGATCCCTATCATTATTAAAGCCATGTTGTTACCATCAGTAAACTATAATGGTCAACTTTTAGGAAACATTCCTATATGAAGTTTTAGCTAAATATGTCCACCAAAGGAGGAGCATACAATGTCTGTGCATAGAATTCTCAAATCCATATTTTAGAAAACAGTAACCAAAAATCCTATTCAACACTAATTAACCAAGCCAATGCAAAAATGAACAGAAAATACATGAAAGAAAACTCATTTTCCCTCGTTGAGAAATCAAAACTCTAGAGTCTTCTCTGGTGCAAAAGGCCTGAAAGTATTTCACCATATTAACAAAGTAGATAATGAAAAATATGTGTTTACCTGTAAAATAGCAGAAACACAAATGTTAGCATTAGTGCAAAGTAATAAAATTCCAAAAAGATGATGCAGTTTATCAACAGTACATATTTTATCAGGGTGTCTGTGAAATATAACATGCATTTAAATGTCTATAGTTGCGGAAGGACCTATCAAATATTTTTAAATCTGATGAAATAAAAAGTAAGACATATAAATATCAGTGATAATCTGCATTTTTCCTACTTAGACTTATTTTTCATTGTTCAACATATTCGTAATTCTCTTATTACAACTAAGACCCATTTAAATCCATAATTGTCTCATTTGAGCTCAGCATGGTTACCATTTAAAAGCTTTTTTTAAAGGTGTCCATACTGCTCTGGTGCATAATAAGCTGTTTGCAATCTTATGATAACATGATGAGACCCTCACTTGAGCCTAGAATGATTGCATCTTAGCTCAGTAGGAATGCTGGATTGATGTTTTGTATTTCATGCTTTGGAAAAAAGAAACAATAAATTAAAGTAGCAATTGAAACCCAATATATCATTTCAGATTTCAAACCACAGGTGTTCTATGTGCCTTAACTGTAAAGTGCTAATGAAAGTTTATTTCATGTGGATTAAAAATGATGTAATTAGAATATGTCTTTCATTAGGAAATTATCATTTATGATTGCATAAAATCAAATTGTTTATTTGGTTTTATCTTTTGTAATTTACTGGTGACCCAAGTATATTTGAAATGTTAACCATAGTTTCAGGGTATTTTTAATTCACTTCTTTTATGAAATTTCAAAAGAAATACATTATTAAAACTAATATATATAGTCAACTCTGTAATAATAAGTAAAATAAAGCAAGTACTTTGTATTAACAAAAATCACTGGAGTTATATATTGGTGTCATGTCATTAATCTATATTTAAGTCATTCTAATTTTTTACTAGAATATGTTTTTCAAGCCAATCAATATTTTAAAATATATTTACATTTAATCCAAGATAGAAAACTTTGTTTTCTGTACAATTACTATTCAAAGATTGGGAAAATTTGGGTGATCTGAAAAAGGAGTATTTCATTTCAACTTGGTTGACACATCTAATTTTTAGATGGCTAATGTGTCTTGCATAAGTTCTTTTTCAGAATAACAATATCTAAAGAACTGAATGACATTAATTTAATACAATGTATAGAAATCACACTAAAGAAAATCCAGAGTTCATGACTTAATATAATGCTTTTAGATCATTAAAATTATATGTAAATAGGATGTCTATTTAAGCATCTTTGTCTTTATTTGTACCTTATTCATAACATGACTCAGTATGTGACTAAGAACATAAAAATCATCTGAGAAGACTCATTCAACCTAAAGGACTCTTTTGGGAGAGCATAATTTGTAAATTTTACAAAAGCATTAAATATCTAAAAGCACTTTCAAAGTATAAATTGTATGCAGTGAACTTGCAAAAATGCTTCAGCTTATCAGAAGCATTTAATCTTCTGTTTGAAAATATACTGTTCAACATACTTACTAAGTTTGGTATCCACTGTACATTGCATAACACATCTCTTTTTATTTTTTTGTTTTATATGTACATTTTCATAAATTATAATTCACCTTTCGTCCTTTCCACCTCTTGTCTTTCAGGATTTGGTGCATATAAACCCTAACTGGTTTTATTTATGAGACATGTAAAGTGCTAAAATAAATTATAATGGTATTTGTATTATATTACAAACTTAAAAGCTATGCTTCTAAACTGCAAAGAATCAACTGGTATTTTATGAAATATATATTGATAATATGGGAATATATTTTGAGTACAATTTACATTTTAGAATAGCTAAAGGGTCAGCATGTTTATTAGAAAACACATTCTCAGATATTTTATTGAAAAACAGTTTCAGATAAATAGTGGGTAACAATTTCTTGTTTTTTGCTATTATTCAAACTCTTACAGTTAATTTAAATGCAACTTTGTAGTGCTTTTGAAAATTATTGAACAAGACCATACATTTTCATTCACGGAATAAATGAAAAATGCATTATATTAATTTACATTTTTCCTTTTGATTTCAGAAGTGTTTATCCTGGTTTCCATTCCAAAAAGAGATCATTTTGGATAAGTAATGGTCTGATATTAATTCTACAAGCATACAAATTTTACTCTTTCAAATATATAATTTGCACTGTAACTTAAAAGACAAAGAAAAGGAAGTGTTTAGTTAAAATTCTATCTCTCAAAGTAGATGAGTAGTAAAAAGAAAACATTTTACTATGGAATGGATGATGATGTTTTATAGGGTGTTTTGAAATCTTACTTTCATTAAAATTTGTTAACAATATAAAACAAACACACATGCATCCATTCTAAAAACAATGCTCCCTCTGACAAATCTATCAATATATTTTAACACAAAGAGCTTGTTTACAGATACTGCTTGGAGATTTTTAAAACAGAGTGAAATTATACCTCAAATCAATATTTCAGATACTTTAAAATGATCCTTGTTTAAATACCTTGTATGTAGAACTATTGTGATTCTCACATGAGAAGAACTCTTATGATATATGAATAATACTTGAAATAAAATACATTGCTATCTAAATTATTTCAGACTCATAAACAGTTAAGGCTTTTCCATAAATTTTGAAAATAATTTATTTTTTAAAAGATGTATATGCAACATGTTGGATAGTCATATTTTCTGAGTGACATCACAAATAAAATAAGATCATTTTAACTACATGTTTCATTATGCAATTTAATTTTAATTTTAATCCATGGTTGGTGTGCGGTTTCTTAGAGTGATGCATACAAGATTAAAACTTATACCATGCACCAGATGTAAAATAGCATTTTCTCTCAATAAATCATAGTTTATAGTTACATTTTATTTCTTTATTAATGGAGTACCAAAATTACTATGCATAATTTCTGCATTGTATCTAAAATTATGTTGCTAAAATTTATATTAATTTCATTTTGTGTTTAAAATAAAATATAATTTATTTATACTGATGAAAATAAATAAAACTACAAATATTACCTAAGGTGATTTTCAAAAGGGATAGAATTATATAAGATCATATAAAAACATAGCTACATCTACATTTATATTGAGACATAAATTCCTTCTGTATTTATATTTAGAAGTGTTTATAGGTATTAATAAACTAATTTTTCCATTAAAAAGTAGAATGCCCCCTCCAGTTAGATTTTAACTACTGATTTCCAAATTGCATTCTTCTTTGTGATATCCTACAATTACTAAAACAAAACAACATATATTAACTATTATCTATATCTTCAGCAAACAATAATTTTCTTAAAAAATATACAAAATGAAGAATATTAATTTTGAATTAGAATAATTAATTGCCAGCAATTAATTCCAGACTTAGATTATTATTTCATGTATGTGTTGAAAGTAACAACTATATAAAATAGATTTTAAAATTAAAACTTACCATATCTATTTTTATAAATATACAACATCTAAATGATAGTTATACCTCTGTAACATATGTCATAACAACATATTTTGGAAAATGTCTTTGTCTAAGGATGTCTTCTTACATTAAATGGTTTTACATTTTGAAAATTTTGGTAAATGCCAATTTAAAATTAATTAAATATAAGAAAACTATTAAATGGAATCTGTTTCCTGATAATTTAGAAAGAGTAAAATTAAAGTGAGCTGTCAGATTAAAATTAGTTCCTTGCAGATTTTACTACTATGTTTCTGACATAATCAAACTATAAAAACAGCCTAAATTATTTTATTATTAGTATTAGGCACTTTAAACAGGTCAGATCAATTTACAGTTCTGATTATCATATTACTTGATCTCTGTTTAGACTTTGGTATTGTCTAGATTTTTTCAATGAGAGATAGTGTGTGATGGTCCCAGTGTGTGATGTTCCCCTTCCTGTATCCAAATGTTCTCGTTGTTAAATTCCCACCTATGAGTGAGAACATGCGGTGTTTGGTTTTCTGTTCTGTTATGGCTGCATAGTATTCCACAGTGTACATGTGCCACATTTTCTTTATCCTGTCTATCACTGATGGACATTTGGGTTGGTTCCAAGTCTTTTCTATTGTAAATAGTGTGGCAATAAACATGTGTGCATGTGTCTTTATAGTAGAATAATTTATAATCTTTTGGGTATATACCCAGTAATGGGATTGCTGGGTGAAATGGTATTTTTGGTTCTAGATCCTGGAGGAATCACCCCACAGTCTTCCACAATGGTTGAACTAATGTACACTCCCACTAACAGTGTAAAATTTCTCCACATCCTCTCCAACGTCTGTTATTTTCTGACTTTTTAATGATTGTCATTCTAACTGTTGTGAGATGGATCTCATTGTGGTTTTGATTTGTATTTCTCTAATGACCAGTGATGATGAGCTTTTTAAAAAATGTTGGTTGGCTGCATAAATGTCTTCTTTTGAAAACTGTTTGTTCGTATCCTTTGCCTACTTTTTGATGAGATTTTTTTTTTTTCCTTTTAAATTTGTTTAAGTTCCTTGTAGATTCTAAATATTAGCCCTTTGTCAGATGGATAGATTGCCAAAATTTTATCCCATTCTGCAGGTTGCCTGTTTACTCTGATGATAGTTTCTTTTGCTGTGCAGAAGCTCTTTAGTTTAATTAGATTCCATTTGTCAATTTTGGCTTTTGTTATCTTTGTTTCTGGTGTTTTATTTGTGAGGTTTTTGCCTATGCGTATGTCCTGAATAGTATTGCCTAGGTTTTCTTCTAGGGTTTTTGTAGTTTTTGGTCTTACATTTAAGTCTTTAATCCATCTTGAGTTAATTTTTGTATAAAGTGTAAGAAAGTGATCCAGTTTCAGTTTTCTGCATATGGCTAGTCAGTTTTCCTAACACCATTTATTAAATAGGGAATCCGTTCCTCATTGCTTGTTTTTGTCAGGTTTGTCAAATATCAGATATTTGTAGATGTATGGTATTATTTCTGAGGCCTCTGTTCTGTTCCATTGGTCTATATATCTGTTTTGGTACCAGTACCATGCTGTTTCTGTTTACTGTAGCCTTGTAGCATAGTTTGAATTAGTAGCCTACCAGGCAAAAAAAGCTCAGGACCAGACAGATTCACAGTCTAATTCTACCACACCTACAAAGAGGAGCTGGTACCATTCCTTCTGAAACTGTTCCAAACAACAGTAAAAGAGGGACTCCTCCCTAACTCATTTTATGAGGCCAGCATCTACCTGACATCAAAACCTGGCAGAGACACAACAACAACAAAAAATGAAATTTCAGGCCAATATCCCTGACGAACATTGATGAGAAAATCCTCAATAAAATACTGGCAAACTGAATCCAACAACATATCAAAAAGCTTATCCACCATGATCAAGCCAGCTTTATCCCTGGGATGCAAGGCTGGTTCAACATAGGAAATCAATAAAAGTAATCCATCACATAAACAGAACCAATGATAAAAACCACATGATTATCTCAATAGATGCAGAAAAGGCCTTCGATAAAATTCAATATCCCTTCATGCTAAAAACACTCAATAAACTAGGGATTGATGGAACGTATCTCAAAATAATAGCTATTTTGACAAACTCATAGCCAAATCATACTGAATGGGCAAAAACTGGAAGCATTCCTCTTGAAAACTGACACAAAACAAGGATGCCCTCTCTCACCACTCCTATTCAAAATAGTATTGGAAGTTCTGGCCAGGACAATCAGGTAAGAGAAAGAAATAAAGGGCATTCAAATAGGAAGAGAGGAAGTTAAAACATCTCTGTTTGCAGATGACATGATTGTACATATAGAAAATCCCATTGTCTCAGCCCAAAATCCCCTTAAGCTGATAAGCAACTTCAGCAGTCTTGGGATACAAAATCAATGTGCAAAATTCACAGGCATTCCTATACACCAATAATAGACAGAGAGCCAAATCATGATTGAACTCCCATTCACAATTGTTACAAAGAGAATAAAATACCTAGGAACACAACTTACAAGGGATGTGAAGGATCTCTTCAAGGCCAACTACAAACCACTGCTCAAGGAAATAAGAGAGGACACAAATAAATGGAAAAACATTTCATGCTCATGTAAAGAACAGATATCGTGAAATGACCTTACTGCCCGGAGTAATTTATAGATTCAATGCCATCCCCATCAAGCTACCATTGACTTTCTCATAGAATTAGAAAAAAAAATTACTTCAAATTTCATATGGACCCAAAAAAGAGCCTGTAAGCACAAAGAACAAAGCTGGAGGCATCATGCTATCTTTGTATTCTTACAGACGATAGACATTTGATTTACATATATTTATTTATTTTAAGTTCCAGGGTACATGTGCAATATGTGCAGGTTTGTCACATAAGTAAATGTGTGCCATGGTGGTTTGCTGCACTTATCAACAACCCATCACCTAGATATTAGTCCAAGCTTGCATTAGCTATTCTTCCTGATGCTCTCCCAACCACCACTGAAAGCCCCAAGAGTGTGATATTCACTGCCATATGTCCACTTGTTCTCATTGTTCAGCTCCCACTTACAAGTGAGAACATGGGATGTTCAATTTTGTGTTCCTGCATTAGTTTGATGAGAATAATGG
The DNA here is from genome assembly GCF_049350105.2 of Macaca mulatta. Classification (NCBI taxonomy): domain Eukaryota; kingdom Metazoa; phylum Chordata; class Mammalia; order Primates; family Cercopithecidae; genus Macaca; species Macaca mulatta. The sequence goes on along the minus strand of NC_133410.1, from coordinate 144,465,546 downwards.
TTTCCAGCATCATCCATGTCCCTGCAAATGACATAATCTTGTTCTATTTATGGCTGCATAGTATTCCATGGTGTACATGTACCACATTTTCTTTATCCAGTCTATCATTGATAGGTATTGTGATGCTATTATGAATAGAAGAGAAGAAAGGGTATCAGCTGCTCTTTGTACCTCTGGTACAGTTCAGCTATAAATCCATCTGGTCCTGGGCTTTTTTTGGTTGGTAGTCTATTTATTGCTACCTCAATTTCAGAACTTGTTATTGGGCTATTCAGAGATTCAACTTCTTCCTGGTTCAGTCTTGGGAGAGTGTATGTTTCCAGTAATTTATCCACCTCTTCTAGATTTTCTATAAACACCTCTATGCAAATAAAGTAAATGATATTTTTAAAATGAGTTTCAGATTTCTCAATTATAAGTTTTTCCCCCTCTGGCAATAGAATTGGCACTGTACTAGAATGAGTCTTCTTAGATTTACTATAATTCTTAGTACTTTAGTCACATAATAATCTCAATTTATGTGGGCAAATTTATGTAGATAAAAAGATGGAGAAGCAGTAAGCTGAGTGAACCTACCTACCCATGATACAATAAGATAAATCTCTCATATAGAACATTCCTTACTGTGCATTTTCATGTTCTACTTTATTGTCTTCACCAAAGGTCTGATATGATTTTATTTATTTTGATCCATAAAATGATTTATTCTCCCTCGTGATTACCAATTTGAACTGTACTTCCATCAGTTGATTTTCCAGGATCTCATCTCTACAGTCAATAAACAAAGTCTGAATACAATTTCTTCAAAAATGCACATTCTCATTTAAAACACTATTTGAAGCAATTGGCAGTTTTACATGCTAAATACCTCAAGTTTTATGAAATCCTGAACTAGAAGTTAAGCTCTCACCAGGAAATAAATGAATACATTATGAACAAATAAAAATAGAGATGCATGTGTTTACATATTAAACAGAAATCCAGCTTTTAATATAGCATAAAATTATTATAATACATTAATGTTTTCATCTTCTATCACATCACATGTTAACATAATTAATATTGACTAGCTGGAAACTGTTTTATGTAAGATTATAAATAAATGATAATGATAAATAATTAAACAAAGAGATCATTTGGATATTGTAGTTAAACTACTTATCCATGTCAGGTTGAATTGCGGATCTGACTAAGCCAATTCATTGAATGTTCCCATTAAGTTTTTGGTTTGAATGTGGATTGTAAAAGTTATCAAATGAATTTTGCTTTGTAAATGTTTTGGTTACTAATTGCTGCAGAACCAAGTACCCACAAAGTTTTTGAATGAAAATAACAGTCATGCTATATATTGCATAACTTTATGTGTTAGAAAATTGAGCAGAGCTCAGCTGGACAGTTCTATTCCAGGTGGCAAAAGTTAGGTTCACTCAGTGGTATTCCTGTGGTGTCTGTTTTGGTATGGAGGGTCAAAAACAAAGTAACTTCTATATCTTGATAGCTTGAAATGGATGGTCAGGACTAGATGAGACTCTCTCCTCTGGCTGTAGTCTTGGGGCCTCTCTATGTATTCTTCTTTCAAGGATATTGAGGCTTCCTATCAAGTCTCCTGGGGATACAAGAGTGAGTGCTCAGATAGAAACTTCAAGATTCCTATGATCTAGTCTCAGAACATCTTACCTACTATGTTTAGCCACGTTTAGTCCCTATTTAGACCCTGATTCAAGATAAAGGAAGAAATAGATACTATGTCTTATGAGGAAATTACATACATATTTGGGAAGAGAAATAATTGACAGCAATTCCTTGAAAATATGTTGCTACAGTTACTTAAAACAGTAAACTTTCAAGAATTATAACCCACTCAAGTATTTTCAGATTGCACCAAGATTGTCTCATAATATGAATTTTTTGTGTGTGAAAGCATGGACCTCTTTTACCAGTTTCATTATATATTCATATACATATTATATTCATCAGTTCTGTCAATTAAAAATTATCACCCCAGAACAGGCTATTAAAATTTACTTCTGAAGAATATGCTTAAAATTTGGTCCACATCGCTGGGCGCGGTGGCTCACACCTACAATCCTAGCCCTTTGGTAGGCCCAGTGGGGTGGATTGCCTGAGCTCAGGAGTTGGAGATCAAACTGGGCAACACAGTGAAACCTCGTCTCTACTAAAAACACACAAAAAAGTTAGCTGGGTGTGGGGGCGGGCACCTGTATTCCCAGCTACTCAGGAGGCTGAGGGAGGAGAATCACTTGAAATTTGGAGGCAGAGGTTGCAGTGAGCTGAGATCACACCATTGCACTCCAGCCTGGGCAACAAGAGCGAAACTCCGTCTAAAAAAAAAAAAAATTGGCCCACGTTAAAAAATAAATTAAATTCTGTATATAATAAATTTCTACTTGCAGCCAAACTTTAGTCTTTATTATCTGATACTCTTCTCCATTTCTTGGGGACACAGATGGCTCAAGTTTCAGGAATAAAAATTTGTGATTTTTTTATTTGTCATAAACAAATGCAAGCACATTTGGAATTAAGTCTGGAACAGAAGATATGAATTTTTTGTTCTTGCTTTCATCTACAAAATCCAAAAATACTTTTGGCCACTGAGAATATGCTGAGGATGGGTATAACATGACTGAAGTGGCTTCTTAAAACTCCTCTTTCTCTATGCTTTTTAGAGTATATATTTTTCCGTATTATTAGATTCCATTTGCTACTAAGCTCTTTGGTTCTTTGTTTTCTCCTTTGAGTCCTAGAATTTCTTTTGATTGATATTTTGGATAAACATCCTATTTGGAAGGCTGCTAAAAAGAAAAAAAATATTCAGGCACCTACCACTTTACATTTAACATAATTTTAATTTCTAGTCAATAAAGTAAAACAAAATATTGCTGCACTAATTTGAGTATATTTTTTATCAATAAATTACATGTGAGGGAAAATGGTGTGCCATCAACAGTTAGCGTTGGCATACATTGATCTTGGATTCTAGTTTATGTCAGAGATACACTGCTTAATAATTTTGAAAATTTACTCTAAATACTAGAATCTTTGTATTGTAAAAATGTTAACATCAACAGATTATTTTAATACAGTATAAATATTTACTCTGATAAATTTCATATGTATCATTACCTTCAGAAGAAATTCAACCTGACTAATATGCCGTTTCTTTTTAAAAACAATTTAAACAATGACGGACTCAATGTGCAAACATTTTGTATAAAAGTTTTGCATTTATGCTTCTGAGTAAGATTGTCCTTGTCTTATTTTGGCAGCAAGTTTATGTAAGTCTCATGTAAAAAGATGGGAGTTGATATTTTTTCCTTTTTGTATTCCCTTTACATATTTATGAAATACTAAAATTATTCATATATATATTAGAAGTTTCTAGAATCCCTTCTTAGTCCTAGATTTGATTTGTGGGTCTGTATTATCGATCCATTTTTAAGGAGTGTTTTAATTTTGGGGTTTTATATATCTTCTAAATTTCATCTCAGTAAGATATATTATTAAGAAAATTATTTATTTTATTTATCTTTCCAAAATATTGAATTAAAAAAAGAAAATTACAAAAATAATTTAAGGATTAATAATAAAATAAGCAGATAACATCCCCATCGTCGAGCTTATTAAAAGGAACATTACCAACATTTAGAAACCTGCTTTTCAGCCCTTCCTTATTCACACACTCTTCTCTCCTCAAAAGTTAAGGTTATATTAAATACAGAGATGCATATTGCCTCGCTTTGCTTTGTAGTGTTAGTACATGTGAATGTAACCATATAAAATAACAAGTGTTTAATCCTGTTTGAGGACATAATAAAAAGTGAAATTGTACAATTTATGCGAAGTTGATAATATTGCACCCAATGAGTTTTATTGTGTGATAGGAAGAGTAACACCCCACCCCAGTGATTAGTCCACACCCTAATCCTTGGCACCAGTTAAAATCACGTGCTATGTTACACGGCAAAAGGGACTTTGTAGATGTTTTAAGTTTGTAGAACTTAAAATAGGGAGATTACCATGGTTTTCTGGGTGGGATCAATAAAATTACATAAATCCTTAAAAGCTGAGAACTTTCTCTGACTGGAGCCTGTGAAATGCAGCAGAAGTAAGAGATTGTAAGCATCGGAAACTTCCCATGAACTGTTACTGTTTGAAGAAGAAAAGGGACTTGTGTGGAAAGCATAAGAAGAAAACAAATGCTGCAGCATCCAGAGAACTCAAGGGAAGAGGACCCCTGATTTCCCGGAGGAGAAGTGCAGCTCCAGCCCCATCTTAACTTTTGCTCAGTAAGACCTTAATCAGAGTACCCAGTTGAGCCTACTAGACTTCTGTCCTAAATACATTGTGAAATAATAAATGAGTGTTATTTTAAGCCACAAAATAGTGATGATTTTTACAAGAAGGGAAAATAATTGATTCAATAAATTATTTTTAATTTACCAAGTGTTTAAAGATTGATTTTCTCACCATTTGCTTGTGCCTATCAGAACTTCCTTCTTAGGTCATATTCTGTCTTCTTTAAGTATATCTTAGAAGTTACTTTGGTGAGACTTTTGTCTTGGAACATTCTCTGAATTTTTGACCTATTTGTGAATAATAACATTCTTTATACAGAATTTTGAAGATATTTCTTGTCTTGTGTGATTCAGTCATGCTGCTGAATTGTCTGGTGTCAAACCGATACCTCTTTACAAATAACCTGTCCTTTCTATCTGGCTGCTTTCAAAATGCTTTCTCTCTTTTGTGGTTTGCAATTTTGCAATTATTGGTAGAGGTATGCCTTTCTTAGTGGCATACGGGTAAAGTAACTCACCTGTTAAAACAAAGCAAAATAACCTCTCCCCCTCAAAAAACAAAATAAACAAACAAAAAACCCAAAACCTCTTTGTAGTGTTTTCTGAGGTTTATTATATTTCCACCGTGACCAGTTCAAGCTATCAATGTTTTAAAGATCAGCTGGTAAATTTCTGAATGTTTAACAGAAGACTCTTGTGGGACACTATGAACTGACTACAGCACAATACTGCCTTCTTTGGTTTTTGTTTAAAGGAGTCATTTTACTTTCAGGATCTAAAGCTCCATGACTTTTGTTAGTTTTGGAAAATCCTCAATATCGCTTTGCATTTTTATCTCATGTCTCTTCCTGAAATTTAATTAGATGTACATTAGATTTTCTTACTGTCCTCCTTATCTCCTATGCTGTTCCCTTTTGTGCATCTTTTCCCTCTATGTTCCATTCTGAGTAATTAATTTAGATCTATCATCCTGTGAAATAAATGTATTCCCAGCTATAATCTTCTCATTAACCCATTAATTATTATTAATTTTAATTTTAATTTAAAGATTCAATTTGGCCACTTTTACACATTTTGATGTTTCTATGGTTTATATTTATGTATATGTTTCCAATTTTCTTTTTATGTTCATATATAGTTTTAGTTTATTTCCTATGGTTTCTGATAATTCTAGTATCTGGATGTCTTTAGTTAGTATTCTGTTGTTTCCTATTATATTGACTCTTGAGTGGTGTTGTTTTTCTTTTTGCGTGAGAGCTCATGTTTGCCAAGGCGTAACTTGTGAGAATTTTGAAGGATATGCCTGTAGGTAGGTTTTTCAATAGAAAATTTGCATTTATTCATTCTATATATCCAATGGCAAAACCAATATCTTTCAGTTGTTTCCTTGGTCTTGGATTTCCTGGATCATACACATAATGAACAATCAGACATCAAACTAATGTAAGGGCAGCTTGTACATGCAAATTCTTACAGGACATTATTTTATTGTACAATTATTTTTAAGGCCTAAGATATACAAATTACCTTATATACTTGCATGGGCGTATACATATATTTTTTGACATCTTCTTACTTAGATTATAGTCTATAAATATTCCTAGCTTTCTGTATTGTTTACTATTACATCTCACCTAATGATAGCTAAAATTTTGCCTCCAGTAAGCTATTAAAATCCAACTATCCAAATTACTGGGATCAGTAGAAACTTGTAGGAAAACCTGCAGGTTAAGTATTTTCTTTGAATCTGTTTTTAGCTCTCTCTTCATTTCTTTACTTGGTTTATCATCTTGCTTTATTATGCCCTCAGTCAAAAATATAAAAGCACTTTTGTTATATTGTATGCAGCATTCTTATAATGGGAAAGTTTTCAGAATATTTAATCTGACATGTTGCCAAGAAAAAATATAATGTGTTTTTAAATGCAAACAAATGACAGCCAAAATGAATTAGGGAATTACACAGACAGTAACATAGTCAACAAGTGATATATATGACATTATGCATATATATAATATACATTATATATATATAAAGGTAGAAATTATTTATTGATTCTGGCTTTTTGTTAATACATTATTTACTTATTATGGTATACTTAAAGTTTTGGTATGTCATTTGAATTCAGGTTATGATAATTTATTTAGAATAAAACATTCAAATCATTTTTCATGTCAAAATTCTCTGTGTTTTGGATGCCATCCTTAAAAGTCAATGTTTAATGTAGATGTTATATAAAGATAAAAAGATGCTTAAGGTGGAACAATGTATAAGTGAGTTCCTTCTTCTTTACTTAGGGATAGGTTTAATTTTTTTGTGAAATAGTTTTCATGTATGTATAATTTATATTAATGGAATATACACTCTTTTTTTGAACATGATATATTGTTCTGAAATTGTCTATACTCTAAGAGCTGAGCTGGGTGTGGTGACTCTCACCTGCAACCCCAGCACTTTGGGAGGCCAAGGTGTGCAGATCACGTGAGGTCAGGAGTTTGAGACCAACCTGGCTAACATGGTCAAACCCCATTTCTGCTAAAATACAAAAATCAGCGGGGCCTGGTGGCTGGCACCTGTAATCACAGCTACTTAGGAGGCTGTGTGTGTTCCTTGAGTAAGGTCTACACAAGTGGGCCTCTATCTTTATATAGTCTTAATTTCTCTATATGCCTGTTTCTGTTCTTCCTTTTATTATAAGTACTTGTCATTGGATTTACTGACCACCCTATTTCAGGATGATCTCTCATCAGTGGATGCTTAGAAGCTGCAAAGCCTCATTCTGAATAAGGTCATATTTTGAGTTTCTGAGTGGACATATTTTGAGGAGCCACAATTCAACCACTACACGTCAGTGTTCTTAGTTTGTACTGATTTTTTCTTAAAGTATCAAATGTTAAAAACTAATTTATTTTCTTATGAAATTGATTGGCTCTTTTTAAATATAATTCAATTTTAATTCATCCTTATGATGCTACATTGCTTACACTATTTAATATTGTCATAACATGTAACATTACTCTCCATCTACTCTGTCTTATTTTCAAATGAGATTACATGGGAAGTATTAAATTATCAGATTGCTTGTAGATACACTTACAGTATAACTACTATACTTTTTGTCTTAATATATTTAAATATAATAATTTTTTTAAAATCTTTTTTCCATTAGTGTCATGGGATATATAAATAACAAGAGATTTGAAGTGAGACAAACATAAAGTGAAATACAGATTACAATTTACTACTAATGTACATTAGTAGTACTAATGTAAACTTCAAAAGGTTTTTCTTTTATATTAATCTATATATCAGTTAAAAAACCCTCTTTACTAATTAAGTAGTATTCTCAACCATAATAAATTTTATTTGACAATAGTACAATTGCTATTTTTCAACTTATTTCGTTATTTTATCCTGTTAATGTCACAATTTTTCTGGTTCTTTTTCCCTCATATTTACAATTTATCGATTTTTCACCTCTATTCATAAAGAAGACGTGGTTGCTAGATGAGTGATTAAGAGTTCCTGAGTCTGTTATTCCTAGTTTTTCTTTTGCTAATAATGTTTACCATTCTTTCAATTAAAGAAATGTATACACAGTTAATGCAGGAATTATAGGAAATAGAAAATACATTAATTCTATAATCCCTTGAAAAGAGGGAACTTTTTATTGTACAAGTAGAATTAAATATTTATAAGTAAACAAATAACCTGGAAAATGATTTTATTTTAGTAGTTTATTGAAAATGCTCATATGGGAATAAGTTTCTGAGACAAGAATCTAATATCATTAAGATTACATGGCAAGGACTAAATATGTAATTAATTTATTATTAATAAATTTTACTTAAACACACATTTAACATTTAGCATGTAAGCTACCATGCTATTTATAACAATTAACACACATATCAAGTGTCAATTAGCAGTTTAGGGATTAATTGCTATGAAATTGATTTGTCAGAAATTAGTATTTAAATGTTAATGTATCGAAATTCATTGCAATTAGAAGCCAAATATAAAATTTAGTCAAGTAAACATTTATTATTCATATTATGTGTGAAATAAACAATGTAAAATAATTTTCTGAATGTATATGAAACAATAATAGAAGTTCTGTTAAAATAAATTGTCATATAGAGACATTACATTTTATGTCAGTTTTAAATAATCAACGTCTTATTGATAATATTTCAGAGCCTTTAAATTACTCTGTTTACTATATATTTTCATTATCAAAATTGTTCTAAAAATATATGGTGCAACAAGCTAGAGTTTATCTACAATGGTTACAGATAAAAGATGGAGCCAGAAAGTATGACTGCATAGAAAAAGCAGATATTGAGAAGCAGAACATAACTTTAGAATTAACTTGTAATCCCTTTACTGTGTTTTATTTATGGCCTATAAAACAGCTGCTCTATATTTAGATCGGCATTTCATTGAAACCATTCCCACTGTGAGCGATAAGAACCCCAACTAAAACTGGCTTAGACGAAGAACATTATGTCTTATGTAAAGTATTGTCTCATAAAGTATATGTCTATGTAAAGTATATGTCTTATCTAAAGTATTGATTATTGTCTTATGTAAAGTATAGTGACGCCTAATACCATGGCATTAGGAGATTAAGAATTTCTCTCTCTTTCTCTGTTGGTCTCTGGCTCTGACTCATTTTAGTTTTTGCTTTCCTTTATGTTGACATTACTCCCAGGGAGGTTCTCAACCTGATGTCTGTTCTCTGACTTAGATTTTATTTTCCTGAGAGTTAAAAATTATACATTTCCTTCCTAGACAATTAAATAAAATTACACAACTGAAATTCATCACATGAATCAGGTAATACATGCATTCTATCTCTGAACAAATAATTATGGCCAGTGAATAAATGTTGTTGCTTACATGTTAACTAAATCACATGTTCACTCCCAGTGCTCCCTGAAATATCTGAAATGTAAAACCATAAAGATGAAGAAAAAAGAAAGAAAGAAAGACTATGGAACAGAAAACAAACTTTAAAAACCTTAACAAATGTAAAATCACTTGTTGGTTTACCTCTGCATTACTTCTTGATATGATTTGGCTCTGTGTCCCGATCCAAATCTCATCTTGAATTATAATCCCCACGTGTCCAGGGAAGGACCTAGTAGGAGGTGATTGGATCAAGGGAGCAGTTTTCCCCATGCTGTGCTCACGGCAGTGAGTGAGTTCTCATGAATTCTGATGGTTTAAAAGTGTTTGGCAGTTCCCCATCTCTCTCTCTCTCTCTGCTTCCATCATATAAGATATGCCTTGCTTCCCATTCGCCTTCTGTGATGACTGTAAGTTTCCTGAGGCCTCCCCAGCCATGTGGAAGTATGAGTCAGTTAAACCTCTTTTGTTTATAAATTACCCAGTCTCGGGGAGTTCTTTACGGCAGTATGAAAATGGACTCATACACTTCTTTTGTTTCAATTATTAATTGAATTACAACTCATACTATAAATACCAATGTCAGTTTAAAAAATCTGGAATATTCTAAATACTTTTATCAGAATAAGGACATATATAAGGGTAGCAAAAGTCATACATGTCCACTACAATAACAGATCTCATCTAGCCATTTCTAATGACACAATCTAGGAACAATAAAAGTCTGTTCTAAATGGAAACAATAGTAGGGAAATATCCTTGGTCTAATGAGATACAGCTGTAGGCTGAAAACACATGCTGCCTACCAGTTCTATTATAAGAGTTCTAAAAGGAAAGCATGCATACATAATTATGTGTGTATACTATAAAATTATGCCGCAACATGTCCCAAGAACTGTATATAGGGTAAATACTGAACTTTCCCTCCATGGCAATAATCCACAATAATTGAGTGACAGCTCCACCTTCAGTTTGGACACCCCCCTCTTTAAATTGCTGTGCTTCTCATCACTTTATCTATATTCTCCACAAAAGAGCCAGGTTCAGCTTATTCGTTTTCTTATAGTAGATTAATAGATTTATAGATGTTTGACTCTATTGAAAGGAAATACAACAAATCAAAAAGCAAAGACTGTCTCTATGTATCATGGACTGAATTGTGTTCCTCACATACCCCCACATTTAATTCATTTGTTGAAGTCCTAACTTCCAGTGTATTGAGAGACAGGGCTTTCAAGTAGGTTATTAAAACTTAAATAATATCATAAGGGTGGAGCCCTAAGCAACAGGACTGGTGTCTTTATAAGAGGAAGAAACACCAAATATCTGTGTGTGTGTGTGTGCGTGCACACAGTGAAACACCATGCAAGAACACAGAAAGAAGTCGCGATCTGTAAGCCAAGGAGAGAAGCCTCACCAGAAACCAACACTGCCGGCATCCTGATCGTGGAATTCTGGCGTCCAGAACAGTGAGAAAATGAACTTATTTGCTTAATCTACCCAGTCTGTGGTATTTTCTTATGGCAGCCTGAGAGGACTAATACACCATGCCAAGGAAAGTAATATTTGTGATTCTTTTTAATTATTTTATGGTATTCAAAATTATTCACATATTAATGGTGATTGTCACATCTTTACAGTTGGATGTTGAATTCATCCCATATTATTGCACTAGTCTTTTTTTCTATCCTTTGTACTGACTAAACTTGTTTCTAACACATCTTTGAACTTCTTTCTTCCTTTCACTTGGTGTAACCTGTTTGTAAAACTAAATTCCTGGCTCTTCTCAGATATAAAATCATGTCCTCACAAGTGTTATCTTTTCCAAACACCCATAAAATACCTGCCAAATACTAAATCACTAATTTAATCTAATCATTCTAGATAACCCATTACATTCGATGAGTGTCTATTCACGACACTGTTTAATTTACTTACTATGACAAGTTTCTATCTGAGATTATTTTTATTCACTAATTATTTTAAATGTATTTTGTCACTCTTACAAATTTAGAAGGGCAGATAGTTGCAAATTTATAAACATAAATTTGAAATATACTTTAACTGCTATAGAAAGCGATTAGAGATCCTTGAACAGAAGATATAGGATTTACATAATACTCTCTAAACTCTTAAAATAATTTAAAACTTATCTGAAACAAATGATACAATTTTATATCTGCAACATGAAGACATTTTCTAAAACTGTGGGACAGTAACTAGGACTATAGCAACTGTCAAACAAATGTAAAATATTTTAAATTAACAAGTGTTTTAGGGTTTTGAAATATTCTGGTTGCAATGCTAGAATAGTATTGGTTAACAAATAGAAAACAGAAATAATTAGAAATAAATCATAGAGGAAAAAGTAAAATTTGTGTGCATTTAGAGAAGAAAAACTAAAGGTTTATATACTCGATTCTTAGAAACAATTGTATCTAGGCTTATTTGAGGGAGGTCATGAGTAAATCTATAATGGTCATAATGTGTTTGTGTGTTGTCAGAATTCCTTATTGGAGTTAGCTAGTTGGTAGATAGAATTTCATAAATAAATATTGGGAGTAAAGACATTTTTGAAGAAATGAATATAAAATTTATAGACACTAAATAACACTATACATTATCAGGAAAATATAACCTAAATCGCATATGCTGAAAATCTAAAGGATATAAATCACAGAAACTTCATGTAACAATTTCAAATAATGAAAGGAAAAAAACACAAATTTTAAAATGTAAGATAAATCCAAAAAAATTCAGGACATGAGGAAGAAATAAAGGGAAAGCAGGGTGTCCATAGATCACAAAATGCAATGTTACAAGTAATTTTAAAGAAATCAGTAATTGCAATGAATATAAATACATTATACTCATAATAGAGTCTAAGTGCCTTTAAAAATGATTTTAAATTTACTCATGTAGTTTAATAGACTTAAAGCTTAATTTATGCATACAAATGTTTGAAAAGAAAAAATATTTTTGTCTTTTGTTTGAGAGATCTTGAGTAATTTATAAGTTTATCCAGAGAAAACTATACAATCCAGAAACATATTAAAAGTAATTGGTGATTTAAATTTTTTAAAATTTAATAGTATAGCTAATTATATGAAACTTTTTTTAAGTAATAAACTGTCCTTAGATTCCTGGTAAGTGTAATTCATATAAGTAACCATATTATTGGGCTAAAATGAAAACAAAATAATCTCAATATATGTTAAAAGTAATTTAATAAGATTCAATATCTATACTTGATAACTCAATAGCATAGGAACAAATAAACATTTTAATATGAAAAATTAATTAACTCTATCTTGATATCAACATAAATTATCAGTAATTATTGTTGTGGTCACACCACAGAGGCAGAATGGTTTTCTCATTTAAAAGTAGTTCATATGTCAAGATAGATGATCACACACACACACACACACACACACACACACTCAATAAATTTATAGCAGAGTGAGGTTTTCCAAGAAGATCTGGGAAGACTTCTAAGCATACTTAAAAATAACAAGAGAATGAGCAGGAGTAATAAGAATATGCTTTATTAATGGGGTCAGGCTTTAGACCAAATTTAGCTTTAACGGTCTTGGTTATTTACTGTGGTAAGGGGTGAGGTTTTTACATTCATGTATAGGACCAAGCTTGTGTGAATTAGACTTCTCACCAGTGCCCAAAGCAGCAGTGCACAGGCTTTTTCTTTTTTTTTTTTTTTTAAATCCGCGTGCTCAGATTTGAAGAAGAGATGGAGTGATTTAGCTTCAATGCTTTTAGCGGTAAAACACCAGAAACAGAGTCAAAATATTTGTTACAACTATGTCAATATCTATTTTTATATAGATACATGTTAATTCAAAAACTAAATATTCTCATAATGTTCAGGTGTAAGACATAAATTTCAAAAACCTTCAGTATACATTAATAGAGATATGAACACATATTTTGAAGCTAAAGAAAGAAACAAAAGCTTTGAAAAAAAGAACAGTAAGTAAATGTATGATTATAGTGATATAATTGATAATCTGAAAAATTCAAGAAAAGTTTTGAAAGCTATTATTAAAAGCAGGATATATGGGTTAAAAATAAAAAGTAATCAAAAAGCAATAATATTTCTATATAAAATAATTAGTAATTCAACATAATGAATGAGAAGATTCCTTTTTCAATAGCAAGAGGAAAAATACAGTTACCTAAAATAAATTTTAAAAGATTGAGCAAGCTATGTAAAATCACACACATACACACACACTGAAGTGAAATACAGGAAAACAACAATAGTTCAAATCAATGGAAATACATAGTTTGTCTAGAAGAGATACATTAGATATATTTAAATCATTTTATAAATGTAATGCAATTGCAATGAAAATATCAAGAATTTTTATGCACATAGCATGCTGATAGAAGACTGAATATAAAAAGGTGAACAAATTCTGAAAATGTAGAATTATGAGGGGAGCAAGAGTTCAGCAATACAGCTCAGTTCAGAGTATGTAGTATGTTACAAGTAGGTTTTGAATATTATAGTCATTATTGAAGAAACAATTAAATATCCATGTAGTAAAAACGAATGTAAAATATTAGATCCTTACTTCACTTTTTACAACCACAACAACAACAAAAATTCCAAAGTGATCAAAGGCTTAATTATAATAAATAAGGGAATCAATATTTATAATCTCAAAATTGCCAAGGCTTTTCTAAGTAGGTTGTAAAACTCAAAATGAACAACAAAAATTATTGAATTTTACTGCATCTCCTAGCAAAATAACATGCAAATTAGTAAGAAAAATGTTAAAAGTTAATCATGAATTATTTTGTAACAGAAATGTTAATAATCATTTAAATGCTTTTCAAGAGGAAAGAGTTAAATAAAATGTGATATAGATAAGAAGAGGACATAAATATGAGTTAAAATGATGTGTTCTACCATTATAGGTAGTCCTTGTAATCATTTATTGTATTTAAAACAAGGTGAATGACAGGTACAATTTGAGGTAATTTATATACAATTAAAACATAAAGATGTATATGTTTTGTGTAGTTATGTAACTGATTAGAAAATGTATTGCTTTTTAGAGGAGAACAAAAGGGAGCTGGGACTAAGGGAAGTATCAGACAACTTACGTATTGTGTGTAATATTCTAGTTTTTTTGAAGGATAGCTATATGATATTTGTGTTATTAAATATGCTTAACATTTAATATTAAATTCAAGGTCATAAAGTGGATGGAAGAAGAATATGTAAACAAGGAGAAGGTGAATTACAGAAGCTTAGGGAAACTGTATTTGGATAAAGTGAAAGTTAGAAGAGAACAGAGAGGAGGTGGCAGGAATAGCTGAGAGGCAGTGCTGCCAGGAGAATCAAATGCTTATAGATGTAAGGAGAAAGAGTCAAGAAAGTGGTCAACAGTGGCACATGTCTTAAGGAATAAAGTTTCTGAAAACTAAAGATCCAGGAGATCAAGGCAAAAGTTAGGATAGTAGTAGAAAGTCAGATTACAAGCATTTTAAACAGCAGGTTGGAAATTAGGTAATAGGTCATTGAAAGCACTCTCACTGTTTTGATAAGTTGTTTTAATTATCTCTATAGTTCTTTGTATGCTACAGTCACTGGCCATTAATTTATATTTATTTAATCCTCACAACTTTTGCTACTACTATTATCACTGTTTTAGGCATGAATAAACAGAGTACTAGGCAATAGTAAAGTGAGGTTACCTAACTCCCCGCAAGTCGCACAGCTGGTTAATGATGGTGCCAGATCCAAACTACAGAGTCAGGGTTTTTACTCAGTGAAGATGTTACAAGTTATACTGCAAGATGTCAAATACCACTTGAGATGAGAAGAGGCTAAATCTGTAATTGTGATTATATGGACAGGGTGATAGACTGAACAAATTTATCTTTGATTTTTGTGAGGGGGAATATATATTTTTTTGGTCAGAGTAGACCGAAGAAACAATCCAAAGTTTCCAAAATGGGAGATCCACAAAATCTTATTTATAAGTACACTCTGGATTGCAACGTAGGAGATGAGCTCAAGGGTATAAGTGGGATAAAACAGTATATATATTCTGTTTGCAGGATGCCTTCATGACACTAGTAGGTTACCCTTAGGAAACACATACTCCAAGTTAGGATTATTTTCTCCTAGACTGCTTCTCCTGCCCTTTCTCTTGCTAACCTGCTACACATACTTGATGCTTTGTTTATTTAGTTATTTATTCTCTGCAATCAGTGACATGTTAAAACAAGATTCTAGCTGCTGAAAGTTCAAAACTGAGTAAAAATAGAGAAGCTCTACCACAGAGCATAGTCTACGATAAAGCAACCTTAGCTAGGTGACAGAGTGCAAGATTTTGCTCTGGGACCAGCAATAATACTAGGTGCTCTTTTATATGGCAACATGGGATTTAGAGGTAAGTTAGCCTGTTAAGAGTCAGGCAAGATAGCCTTTCCTGAAGTATAAAGTGACAATGAACAAAGCTTCTTTCAGGAATCTTTCTTACCATTTGCAGTCCTCTCCCTCTATTGCTTTTCTATGTATTGGATACATCTCCTTTGAGCTTCCTGAATTGATCTTTTCATTTCCTCTACCTCTGTGTATTAAACATATACAATGAGATCAGATTCCTGCCCATCAAGTTCTTTAAACTTACATTTATAAATAGCTTTTTAAAAATAAATTCTTACTGAAAGTCTGTATATGCCAACAATACATTTATTATCTTTTAAATTTGAGGCAGGGGATCATGCTGAACCTATTTACAAATGAAATGTGCCATATGATAGTTTTACATCCAAAACATTGTGCCTTTACAAATATGATTTTACCTTTGTAATATTCTAAGATTTTACTCATATAAATCAAACGTGCAATTTTGAGAATTTTGGTTGCAATAGAGAGTGTCTGTAAGTCACTCCTCTGTAGGGTTATAATG
This sequence comes from Macaca mulatta, assembly GCF_049350105.2. NCBI lineage: Eukaryota > Metazoa > Chordata > Mammalia > Primates > Cercopithecidae > Macaca > Macaca mulatta. The sequence continues at coordinate 144,449,372 of NC_133410.1, read as the reverse complement.
AAAAGAAAGAACTAAAACTAAGAGTAAAAAGAAACAAAAGCATAAAGCTGTACAGGCTGAAATAAGACATTATTTGTATGTGGTATGAAATCTGCAGATCCGGCCTGGTGCGGTGCCTCACGCCTGTAATCCTAGCGCTTTGGGAGGCCGAGGAGGGCGGATCAGGAGATTGAGACCATCCTGGCTAACATGATGAAACCCCGTCTCTACTAAAAAATACAAAAAAAAAAAAAAAAAAAAAATTAGCCTGGCATAGTGGCGGGCACCTGTAGTCCCAGCTACACGGGGGACTGAGGCAGGAGAATGGCGTGATCCCGGGAGACGGAGCTTGCAGTGAGCCGAGATCACGCCACTGCACTCCAGTCTAGGTGACAGGGCCAGACTCCGTCTCAAAAAAAAAAAAAAAAAAAAAAAAAAAGGACATCTGCAGATCCATGAAAAAACCTGAAAGAGAGGAAGCAAGAACTTATCCATGCCCACCTGAAACAGCTAAGGTGGAGGAAGCTTCCATTGGAACTAAACTGATCCTTTGTGCACAAGAGCTATGTTTCTAAGAAAAATAGGCTCAGGGGAGAGTGGGTGCTGATTCATAGTTTTGATCAATATTAATCACAATATCAGATAAGATTAGAATATTTGGTCAAAAGGTAAAACAAATAATCATATTTGTTCAACAAAAGTAACATGATTTTACTAGTGCCTCAGTGTAAATGAACAGAAGATAATCCTTAAAACAATTTTTAGTAGACAAGTAATGTTATCCTTGATGGCAAAATTAAAGTGTCATTTTGCAGTCTTTGGTCACATTTCAGTAGATATAAAGTTACTTATAAAGGATTACTGTAACTGTATTAATATTTATTTTATTAACCATATTTTTGAAGGTCTTTGAATGTCACTTGAATTCATATATCAAATTCACCAATGCCTTTAGACAACTATCTAGAAGAGGAATGGAATATTGACTGTGATTACTCCCTAACTAGTCAGTCATTCTTAGTTGTAAGATCTAAGTGAGATTTTTCTTGTAAATATTTTATCCCCAACATATTTCATGAAATCAAGAGATCTCATATTCAATATATGTTTATTACATAATTTTGCATGGTTTGTCTGCTGTTCAAGTAACAAATAACAAATACAAATTTGTTGCGCTCCATCCAAGTACTGAGAATTTCAAAGCTGAACAGGGTAGATGTGTTGTTTGACATAAAGAAACTTAGAAACTACTGGTGTAATATCTTCTAAGTCTGAAGTAAAAAACGCAATTCCAATGCAGAATATATAGGTGTTTGTAGTTTTCTAGGGTGCTTAATACATTATGTGCACTGTAGGGGTTAATAATGATACATGGTTAGTAATGATATTTGAGAACAAAAAGTGTCTGAAATAAGGGAAATTTAGAATAAATGGACTTAGCTTAAACAGGGAGAGAGGAAATGAGAATATCCCTAGCAGAAGTTATAGAGCAAAAGTTTATAGCAAAAGTAAGGATTACAAAGGAACCCAAAGATTTGTGTAAATTAAGCATAAAATAGTAGTATTCAGGGTAGATAAGCAGGAGCTACACTGAGCATGTGGAGGGAGGAATTGTGAATACTGCCTGGGTTTCTTGACATGTCTTTTCAAATTGTTTAAAAATTCTTTGTAAAAATAAGATTATACTGTTGAAATGTAAATATTTTTGTCCAATTGTGAATGCACAAGTTCATTATTTCATGCCACTACTGATAAACTCATACCTCAAAATTTAATATAACTTTACTTAGTTACACTAAATATATGGCATGAATTTAGGAAACATGTTCTAAATTCTAATTCAATTTTGCTTGACAGCTAGATTTATGCTTTGCTTTATTGTGCTTCACAGATATTATGTATTTTACAAATTGAAAGTTTGTGGCAAGATTGCATCTTGAAAGTTTATCAGCACAATTTTTCCAACAGCATGTGCTCAATTTATATCTCTGTACCACATTTTGGTAATTCTTGCAGTACTTCAAATCTTTTCATTAAATAGCATATCTGTTATAGATCCTTATCCTCTTCAGACAAAGCCTAGTGCAGAGTAAGACTCTAAGTCTTTTCAGTTTTATGATAGCTGAGACAGATGAGGAAGCTGCAGAGAAAAAGTTGGAAGCAAATAAAGTTAGTTCACAGGGTATGAAGAAAACACCTTGTATTAGTCTGTTTTCGTGCTGCTATAAAGAACTGTCTGAATTTGGGTAATTTATAAAGAAAAGAGGTTTAATTGACTCACAGTTCAGCATGGCTGGGGGTCCTCAGAAAACTTACAGCCATGGCAGAAGGTGAAGGAGAAGCAAGGCACCTTCTTCACAGGGCAGCAGAAATGAGAAGTACCATATAAAACTGTCAGATCTCATGAGAACTCATTCACTATCAAGAGACTAGCATGGGTTAAATTGCCTACATAATTCAATTAACTCTACCTTGTCTCTCCCTTGACATATGGTGATTATGGGAATTATGGAGGTTACAATTCAAAATAAGATTTGTATGGGGACATAAAGCCTAACCATATTAGATGTCATCTCCATATATAAAAATACAAGGTAAAGCTCCCAGTGCTGATGAAAAAGTGAAGGCAGTTATCCAGAGGATCTAGCTAAGATAATTGATGAAGGTGGCTACACTAAACAACAAATTTTCTTTTTATAACCTTTATTTTAGGCTAGCGGGGACATGTGAAGATTTGTTATATAGGTAAACTTGAATTATAGGGATTTGTTGTATAGATTATTTCATCACCCCGGTATGAAGCTTAGTACCCAATATTTATTTTTCCTGCCCTCTCCCACCTCCAACCTTCTACCATCAAGTGGACTCCAGTGTCTGTTGTTCCCCTCTTTGTGCCCATGAATTCTCATCACTTAGCACCCACTTATAAGTGAGAATATGTGGTATTTGGTTTTCTGTTCCAACGTTAGTAAAGGATAGCAACCTCCAGCTCCATCCATGTTCTTGCAAAAGACAGGATCTTATTCTTTCTTATGGTTGCATGGTAATCCATGGTATATATGTATCAGATTGTCTTTGCCTAATAGGTCATTGATTGCATAAAGGTTAATTCCATATATTAGACTGATTCCATGTCTTTGCTATTGTAAACAGTGCTACAAGGAACATTCACACGCATGTCTGTGGTAGAATGATGTATATTTCTCTGGGTAAATGTGTAGTAATGGGATTGCTGGGTCAAATGGTACTTTTGTTCTTAGCTCTTTGAGGAATCACTATGCTGTTTTCCACAATAATTGAGCTAATTTACATTCCCACCAACAGTGTATAAGTGTTTCCTTTTCTCCACAATCCTGCCAGATATCTTCAAGACCCATCTCACACATAATTACACCCATAGGCTCAAAATTAAAAAAATAAATAAATAGGCCGGGCGCGGTGGCTCATGCCTGTAATCCCAGCACTTTGGGAGGCCGAGGCGGGCGGATCACGAGGTCAGGAGATCGAGACCATCCTGGCTAACACAGTGAAACGCCGTCTCTACTAAAAAAAAAAAAAAAAAATTAGCCGGGCGTGGTGGCGGGCGCCTGTAGTCCCAGCTACTCGGGAGGCTGAGGCAGGAGAATGGCGGGAAACCAGGAGGCGGAGCTTGCAGTGAGCTGAGATCCGGCCACTGCACTCCAGCCTGGGCGACAGAGCCAGACTCTGTCTCAAAAAATAAATAAATAAATAAATAAATAAATAAATAAATAAATAAATAAAAACAAAAAAAACAAAACATAAAAATGCATAGGTTGCAATCCTAATTTCAGACAAAACAGACTTTCAAACAAAGATCAAAAAAGACAAAGAGGGCATTACATAACGGTAAAGGTTTCAATAAGAACCCTAACTATGCTAAACATATGTGCACCCAACACAGGAGCACATTGTTTCATAAAACAAGTTCTTAGGAATCTACAAAGGGACATAGACTCCCACACAATAATAGTGGGGGACTTCAACACCCCCGTGACAGTATTAGATCAATGAGGCAGGAAATTACAAAGATGTTCAGGACCTAAAATCAACATTAGATCAAATGTGTATGATAGCCCTCTACAGAACTCTCCACACAAAAAACAACAAAATATATATTCTTCTCATTGCCACGTGGCATATACTCTAAAATTGACCACATAATTTGACATAAAACAATCCTCAGCACATGAAAAATAACAAAAAAATCACAAAACACAATCTTGAACCCCAATACAATGAAAGTCAAAGTCAAAACTAAGAAAATCACCCCAAGCCATGCAGTTACAGGGAAATTAAACAACCTGTTCCTGAATGACTTTTGGATTAGTAATACAATAAGGCAGAAATGAATAAGTTCTTTGAAACTAATAAGAACAAAGATACAACATACCAGAATTTTTGGGACACAGCTAAGGCAGTGTTAAGAGGAAAATTCATAGCACTAAATGCCCATATCAAAAAGTTAGAAAGACCTCAAATTAACAACCTAACATCACAAGTGAAAGAATTAGGGAATCAAGAACAAATCAACCCTAAAGCTACCAAAAGAAAAGAAAAAAACAAAATCAGAGCTAAAATGAAGAAAAATGAGATATGTAAAACTATTCCAAAGGCCAACAAATCTAGGAGTTGTTTTTCTGAATTATAACATAAATAGGATGTTAGCTGGATGAATTAAAAAGAAAAAAGAGAATATACAAATAAACACAATTAGAAATGACAAGGGGATGTTACCACTGAACAAACAGAAATAAAAATAACCATCAGAAACTACTATAAACACCTCTATGTATACAAACTAGAAAACCTAGAAGAAATGGATAAATTCCTGGACACGTACACCCTCCAAAGATTAAAACAGGGAGAAATTGATTCCCTAAATAAACCAACAATAAGCCCTAAAATTGAATCAGTAATAAACAGTTTACCAACCAACCAATAAAAAAACAAAACAAAACAAAGAAAACCTAGGATCAGATAGTTTCACAGTGGAATTCCATCAGATGTACAAAGAATTCCATCAGATGATACCATCCCTCCCTCCAGAAACTATTTCAAAAAAAAATTGAAAAGGAGAGATTCCTCCCCAACTCATTCTATGAGACTAGCATCATCATCCTGATACCAAAATCTGACAAAGACAGAACAAAAATGAAAGTTTCAGAGCAATGTCCTTGATGAACATCAATGCAAAAATTCTCAAGAAAATACTTGCAAATCAAATCCGGCAGCACATCAAAAAGCTAATCAACCATGATCAAGTAGGCTTCATCCCTGGGATGCAAACCTGGTTCAACATATGCAAATCAATGAAAGTAATTTATCACATAAAAAGAACTCAAGACTAAAAATCACATGATATCTCACTAGATGCAGAGAAGACTTTCAATAAAATTCAACATTCCTTCGTGTTATAAACTCTCCATAAACTAGGCATTGAAGGAATGTATCTCAAGATGTTACGAGCCATCTATGACAAACTCACAGCTAATATCATAGTGAATGGACAAAAGCTGGAAGCATTCCCCTTGAAAACTCACTCAAGACAAAGATGCCCTCTTTCACCACTGCTATTCAATGTAGTATGAGAAGTCCTTGCCAGAGAAATCAGGCAAGAAAAAGAAATAAAGCATATTCAAATGAGAAGCGAGGAAGTCATACTATCCCTGTTTGCAGATAACATTATTCTATATCTAGAGAACCCTGTAGTCTCAGCTCAAAAGCTTTATCAGCTGATAACTTCAGCAAAGTGTCAGGATACAAAACCAACATACAACAATTACTAGCATTTCGATATACCAACTACAGTTAAGCTAAGAGCCAAATAAGGCAGGCAATCTCATTTACAATAGCCAGAAAAAAAAAAAATACCTAGGAATACATCTAACCAGGGAGGCAAAATATCTCCACAGTGAGAATTACAAAACACTGCTCAAAAAAAAAAAAAAAAAAAAAAAAAAAAAAAAAAAGACACAAACAAATGGGAAAACATCTTATGCTCATGGATAAGAAGATTCAATATCACTAAAATGGCTATACTGCCCAAAGCAACTTACCGATTCAAAGATGTTTCTATCAAACTACCATGGACAGTTACAGAACTAGAAAAACTATTTCAATATTCATATAGAATCAAAAAATTACCCAAATAGCCAATGTAATTCTGAGCAAAAAGAAGAAAGCTGGAGGCAGCACATTACCCAAATTCAAACCATACTACAGGCTTACAGTAACCAAAACAGCAGGTACTGCTACAAGTACAGTCACATGGACCAATGGAACAGAATAGAGAGCCCAGAAATAAGATTGCATACCTATGACTATATGATTTTCAAAAACACTAACAAAAAACAAGCAATGGGGAAAAGAGTCCCTATTCAATAAATGCTGCTGGGATAACTAGCTAGCCATATGCAGATGATTAAAGATGGACCCTTTCCTTACACCATATACAAAAATCAGCTCAAGATGGATTAAAACCCTGGAAGGCCACTTAAGGATGGGCATAGGTTTCATATCAAAGGCACCAAAAACAATTGTGACAAAAGCAAAAATTGACAAACAAGATCTAATTAAACTTAAGAGTTTCTGAGCATTAAAACAAACTGTCAACAAAGTAAACAGATATTCTACAGAATGGGGAATATTTGCAATTTATATATCTGAAAAAAACCTAATATCTGGCATCTAGAAGGAACTTAAATTTATAAGAAAAAAACAAACACCCCATTAAAAAGTAGACAACAGTCATGAACAGACACTTCTACAAGAAAAGTGTCTTTTCTTTTAAAAAAGACATTTTTTAAAAGTCTTTGCAGCCAACAAAATATGAAAAAAAAAGTTCAATACCAAGCGTTTTTAGCATGAAGGGCTGTTGAATTTTGTCAAAAGCCTTTTCTGCATCTATTGAGATAATCATGTGGTTCTTGTCTTTGGTTCTGTTTATATGCTGGATTATGTTTATTGATTTGCGAATGTTGAACCAGCCTTGCATCCCAGGGATGAAGCCCACTTGATCATGGTGGTTAAGCTTTTTGATGTGTTGCTGAATCCGGTTTGCCAGTATTTTATTGAGGATTTTTGCATCGATGTTCATCAGGGATATTGGTCTAAAATTCTCTTGTTTTGTTTTGTCTCTGCCAGGCTTTGGTATCAGGATGATGTTGGCCTCATAAAATGAGTTAGGGAGGATTCCCTCTTTTTCTATTGATTGGAATAGTTTCAGAAGGAATGGTACCAACTCCTCCTTGTACCTCTGGTAGAATTCAGCTGTGAATCCATCTGGTCCTGGACTTTTTTTGGTTGGTAGGCTATTAATTATTGCCTCAATTTCAGAGCCTGCTATTGGTCTATTCAGGGATTCAACTTCTTCCTCGTTTAGTCTTGGGAGAGTGTAAGTGTCCAGGAAATTATCCATTTCTTCTAGATTTTCCAGTTTATTTGCGTAGAGGTGTTTATAGTATTCTCTGATGGTAGTTTGTATTTCTGTGGGGTCGGTGGTGATATCCCCTTTATCATTTTTAATTGCGTCGATTTGATTCTTCTCTCTTTTCTTCTTTATTAGTCTTGCTAGTGGTCTGTCAATTTTGTTGATCGTTTCAAAAAACCAACTCCTGGATTCATTGATTTTTTGGAGGGTTTTTTGTGTCTCTATCTCCTTCAGTTCTGCTCTGATCTTAGTTATTTCTTGCCTTCTGCTAGCTTTCGAATGTGTTTGCTCTAGCTTCTCTAGTTCTTTCAATTGCGATGTTAGAGTGTCAATTTTAGATCTTTCCTGCTTTCTCTTGTGGGCATTTAGTGCTATAAATTTCCCTCTACACACTGCTTTAAATGTGTCCCAGAGATTCTGGTATGTTGTATCTTTGTTCTCGTTGGTTTCAAAGAACATCTTTATTTCTGCCTTCATTTCGTGATGTACCCAGTAGTCATTCAGGAGCAGGTTGTTCAGTTTCCATGTAGTTGAGCGGTTTTGATTGAGTTTCTTAGTCCTGAGTTCTAGTTTGATTGCACTGTGGTCTGAGAGACAGTTTGTTATAATTTCTGTTCTTGTACATTTGCTGAGGAGTGCTTTACTTCCAATTACGTGGTCAATTTTGGAGTACGTACGATGTGGTGCTGAGAAGAATGCATATTCTGTTGATTTGGGGTGGAGAGTTCTATAGATGTCTATTAGGTCTGCTTGCTGCAGAGATGGAACGTACCTCAAAATAATAAGAGCTATTTATGACAAACCCACAGCCAATATCATACTGAATGGGCAAAAACTGGAAAAATTCCCTTTGAAAACTGGCACAAGACAGGGATGCCCTCTCTCACCACTCCTATTCAACATAGTGTTGGAAGTTCTGGCTAGGGCAATTAAGCAAGAGAAAGAAATCAAGGGTATTCCGTTAGGAAAAGAAGAAGTCAAATTGTCCCTGTTTGCAGATGACATGATTGTATATTTAGAAAACCCCATTGTCTCAGCCCAAAATCTCCTTAAGCTGATAAGCAACTTCAGCAGTCTCAGGATACAAAATTAATGTGCAAAAATCACAAGCATTCTTATACACCAGTAACAGACAAACAGAGAGCCAAATCAGGAATGAACTTCCATTCACAATTGCTTCAAAGAGAATCAAATACCTAGGAATCCAACTTACAAGGGATGTAAAGGACCTCTTCAAGGACAACTACAAACCACTGCTCAGTGAAATAAAAGAGGACACAAACAAATGGAAGAACATACCATGCTCATGGATAGGAAGAATCAATATCGTGAAAATGGCCATACTGCCCAAGGTAATTTATAGATTCAATGCCATCCCCATCAAGCTACCAATGTGTTTCTTCACAGAACTGGAAAAAACTGCTTTAAAGTTCATATGGAACCAAAAAAGAGCCCGCATCTCCAAGACAATCCTAAGTCAAAAGAACAAAGCTGGAGGCATCACGCTACCTGACTTCAAACTATACTACAAGGCTACAGTAACCAAAACAGCATGGTACTGGTACCAAAACAGAGATATAGACCAATGGAACAGAACAGAGTCCTCAGAAATAATACCACACATCTACAGCCATCTGATCTTTGACAAACCTGAGAGAAACAAGAAATGGGGAAAGGATTCCCTATTTAATAAATGGTGCTGGGAAAATTGGCTAGCCATAAGTAGAAAGCTGAAACTGGATCCTTTCCTTACTCCTTATACAAAAATTAATTCAAGATGGATTAGAGACTTAAATGTTAGACCTAATACCATAAAAATCCTAGAGGAAAACCTAGGTAGCACCATTCAGGACATAGGCATGGGCAAAGACTTCATGTCTAAAACACCAAAAGCAACAGCAGCAAAAGCCAAAATTGACAAATGGGATCTCATTAAACTAAGGAGATTCTGCACAGCAAAAGAAACTACCATCAGAGTGAACAGGCAACCTACAGAATGGGAGAAAATTTTTGCAATCTACTCATCTGACAAAGGGCTAATATCCAGAACCTACAAAGAACTCAAACAAATTTACAAGAAAAAAACAAACAACCCCATCAAAAAGTGGGCAAAGGATATGAACAGACATTTCTCAAAAGAAGACATTCATACAGCCAACAGACACATGAAAAAATGCTCATCATCACTGGCCATCAGAGAAATGCAAATCAAAACCACAATGAGATACCATCTCACACCAGTTAGAATGGTGATCATTAAAAAGTCAGGAAACAACAGGTGTTGGAGAGGATGTGGAGAAATAGGAACACTTTTACACTGTTGGTGGGATTGTAAACTAGTTCAACCATTATGGAAAACAGTATGGCAATTCCTCAAGGATCTAGAACTAGATGTACCATATGACCCAGCCATCCCATTACTGGGTATATACCCAAAGGATTATAAATTATGCTGCTATAAAGACACATGCACACGTATGTTTATTGCAGCACTATTCACAATAGCAAAGACTTGGAATCAACCCAAATGTCCATCAGTGACAGATTGGATTAAGAAAATGTGGCACATATACACCATGGAATACTACGCAGCCATCAAAAAGGATGAGTTTGTGTCCTTTGTAGGGACATGGATGCAACCATCATTCTTAGCAAACTATCACAAGAACAGAAAACCAAACACCGCATGTTCTCACTCATAGGTGGGAACTGAACAATGAGATCACTTGGACTCGGGAAGGGGAACATCACACACCGGGGCCTATCATGGGGAGGGGGGAGGGGGGAAGGATTGCATTGGGAGTTATACCTGATGTAAATGACGAGTTGATGGGTGCAGCACAGCAACATGGCACAAGTATACATATGTAACAAACCTGCACATTATGCACATGTACCCTACAACTTAAAGTATAATAATAATAAATTAATTAAAAAAAGAAAAAAGAAAAAAAAGTTCAATACCACTGATCACTAGAGAAATGCAAAGTGAAACCACAGTGAGATGCCATCTCACACCAGTCAGAAAGGCTATTAGTAAAAAGTCAAAATATAAAAAATTTTTAACGTAGAATATAACAGCTTTATATTCATATCTAGATAGAAGAAGTCAGTTCTTGGGTTCAAAGCTTCAAAGGACAGACTGTCTTGGTAGGGACTAATGCAATTTGTAACTTTAAGTTGAAGCAAAAGCTTATTTACCATTTTGAAAATACTAGATCCCTTAAGAAGAATTATTCTGAATGTACTTTGCTTGTGCCCCATACATGGTACAACAAAGTCTGACTGACATCACATCACCTCACATCACATACAGAATAGTTTACCGAGTGGTTTAAGCCCACTGTTGAGATCTACTCAGAAAAGATTCCTTTCAAAATATTACTGCTCATTGACAATGTGTCTGGTCACCCAATAGCTCTGACAGAGATGTTCAAGGAGATTAATTTTGTTTACATGCCTGTTAACACAATATCCATTTTGCAGCTTATAGAACAGGAAGTCATTTAGACTTTCAAGTATTATTATTTAGGCGATATGCCACATAAGGCATTAGCTGCCATGGAGAGTGATTTCTATGATAGATTTGGGCAAAGTAAATTTACAATGTTATGAAAAGAAGCATTCTAGATGCCACTAAGAATGTTGGTGATTCATGAAAGGTCGAAATATCAATATTACCAAGAGTTTGCAAGGAGTTGATTTCAGCACTCTTGAATGATTTTGAAGAATTCCAGACTTCAGAAGAGGAAGTAACTGCAGATATGATGGAAATAGCCAAGAAACTAGAATTATAAGTGAAACTTTAAGATGTAACTGAATTGTTGCAATCTCAAAAAAGTTTAATGTATGAGGAGTTGCTTCTTATGCATGAGCAATGAAAGTTGTTTTTGAGATGAAATCTATTCCTAGTGAAGATGCCAAGAACCTTATTGAAATGACAACCAAGGATTTAGAATATTATATAAACTTACTTGACAAAGCAGCATCAAGGCTTGAGAGAATTGATTCCAATTTTTAGGGTAAATACTGATGGTAAAATACTATGAAATAGTATCACATGCTACAGAGAAATTTTCTTTTTAAAAAAAGGGTCAATTGATATGGCAAGCTTCACTTTGGTCTCATTGTAAGCAACTTAGTAACTTCCACAGCCACCACAACCTTCAGCAACCATGACCCTGATAAGTCACCAGCTACCAATATTTGAGGCAAGATCCTCCAACAGCAAACAGATTATGACCTGCTGAAGTCTCAGATACGTGATTGTTACTTCTTTCTCCCAAAGTTCTGGGATTAGAGTTGTCATCCACAATGTCAGGCCCTTTCTAGTTCTTTTTTCTCACCTCACTGAAACCTCTGCCTCCTGGATTCAAGCAATTCTCTGCCTCAGCCTCCTGAGTAGCTGGGATTACAGGCGCCCACCACCAGGCCTGGATAATTTTTGTATTTTTAGTAGAGACAGGGTTTCACCATTTTGGCCAGGCTGGTCTTGAACTCCTGACCTCATGATCCACCCACCTCAGCCTCCCAAAGTGCTGGGATTACAGGCGTGAGCCACTGCACCTGGCCTCTAGTTCTTTAAAGCGCATCATTAGTCTGTTTATGCGAAGTGTTTCTACTTTCGTAAGTGATATATAGCTGTAAACTGTCCTCTTAGCACTGCTTTTACTGCATCTCATAGAATTTGATATGTTGTGTTTTCATTTGTTTCAAGAAATGTTGTAATGTCCTTCCTAATTTCTTCATTGACCCACTGTTATTCAGGTGTATATTGTTTAATTTTCAATGTTTTTGTAGTTTTCAAAATGTCCCTTGTTATTGATTTCTAGTTTTATTCCATTGTAGTCAGAGAAGATACTTGATATATTTTCAACTTTTTTGGATTATTTAGGACTTTTTTTATGGCCTCGCATATGCTCAATTATTGAGAATGTTGCCTGTGCTGAAAGGAATAATGTGTATTCTGTAGCTGTTAGATGAAATGATGTGCAAATATCTATTATGTCTATTTGGTTTATACTGCAGATTAAGTCCAAGTTTCTTTGTTGATTTACTGGCCAGAAGATCTGTCCAATGCTAAAAGTGGAGTGTTGATGTCTCCAGCCATTATTGTACTGTAGTTTATTTCTCTCTTTAGCTCTCATAATATTTGCTTAATATATCTTGATGCCCCAGTGTTGAGTGCATAGATATTGATAATAGTTCCATTATTTTACTGAATTGACCTCTTGTCATTATATAATAACCTTCTTTGTCTCTTTTTACAGTTTTTTGCTTGAAATCTATTTTGTCTGATGTAGGTATAGTTGCTCTATTTTTTGGTTTCCATTTCCATGCAGTATATTTTATGTCATTTTATTTTCAGTCTATGTTTGTCATTCTAGGTGAAGTGCATTTATTTTAAGCAACAAATATTTGGTCTTGACTATGTATCCATTCAGTCACTCTATGTCTTTTAATTTGAGAATTTAGTTCATTTATACTCAATGTTATTATGGATAAGTAAGGACTCACTCATGAAATTTTGTTACTTGTTTTCTGGTTTTTCTGTGGTCTTTTCCTTTGTTCCTTCCTTCTCGTCTTCATTTTAGTGAAGGTAGTTTCTTTTGGTGGTATCTTTTAATTTTTTGGTGTTTTTTGGGGGGTGTTTATTTGGAGGGAGGGAGAGTGGTTACCATGAGGCTGTAAAAAAAAAAAATTAATAACCCATTATTTTAAACTGGTGACAACTATCACTGTTTGCATTAACAAAATAGAAAACAAAGAAAAACTTAATACAAATGCTATTTTAACTTAATCTCCCATTTTTTAAAACTTTTTGTTGCTTCTATTTATATCTTATTGTATTGTCCATGTCTTGAAAAGTTGTTGTGGTTATTATTTTTGATCAGCCACCTCTAATCTTTCTACTTATGAAATGACTATTTTATATACCATGATTACAGTGTTATAATATTTTGTGTTTTTCTGTGTACTTACTATTACCAGTGAGTTTTGAACCTTCAGATGATTTTTTCATTGCTCATTAACATCATTTTAATCAGGTTAAATAACTGTTTTTAGTATTTCATGTGAGACAGGTCTAGTGTTGAAGAACTTCCTCAGCTTTTGTTTACCTGGGAATATCTTTATTTCTACTTTAAAACTGCAGGATACTTTTACTGGATATAGTATTCTAGGATAAAATATTTTTCTTCAGTACTTTAAATACATCATGCCACTCACTCCTCCTCACTTGTAAGGTCTCCACAAAGTCTGCTGCCAGACATATTGAAACTCTATTGTATGTTATTGGTTTCTTTTCTCTTGTTGCTTTCAGATTATTTCTTTATCCCTGACCCTTGGAACATTCATTATTAAATGTCTTGTGGTCATCTTATTTGAGTTAAATCTGCTTGGTATGCTAGAAACATCTTGTAGCTGAATATTGATACCTTTCTTTAGGTTTGGGACGGTTCTCATTATTTCTTTGAAAAAACTTTTTTACTTCTCTCTCTCTACCTCCTCTTTAGGCCAATAATACTTAGATTTGTCCTTTTTAGACTATTTTCTATATCTTACAAGCATACTTCATTCTTATATTTTTTGTCTACTCTGTGTATTTTTAAATAGCATGTCTGTCTTCAAGCTCACCAATTTTTCCTTCCACTTGATCAATTTTGCTGTTAAGCATCTTTCATGGGTTCTTCAGGATGTCATTTGCGATTTTCAACTTCAGAATTTCTGCTTAGGCATGGGAGTTAGGTATTTATTGTAGTCTCTGCAGCCTGGGCTTGTCTGTATCTGTTCTTCTTGGGAAATATTTACAGATATCTGAAGGAACTTGAGTATTGTGATCTAAGTTTCAGGTCACTGCAGTCATATCTGCATTAGGGGTCACCCCCAGCCCAGTAACACTGTGGATCTTGCAGACTTGTAAATGTACAGTCTTAGTGGTCTTTGATTACATCTGGGAGAATTATCTGGTTACCAGTTAGATAACCTTGTTTTATTCTTTTACTTTCACTCGGTGTCTCTCTCTATGCTGAGCTGCCTAGAGCTAGGGAGGGTTGACACAAGCACTCCTGTGGATACCACCACTGGGATTATGCTGTGTCACACCTGAAGCCAGCATAGCACTGGGTCTCATCCAAGGCCAGTATTAAGCATTGCCTGGCTATGGCCTATGATTGGTGAAGGCCCTAGGGCTCTGTAACCATCATGTAGCAAACCCGGGCAGGCTGTCCCCTTCCCTTCAGGGCAGCAAATTTCCCTTAGTCTTGGGCAGGTCCAGCAATGCTGTTCAGGACCCGGGTTCTGCAGTTGGAAACCTGAGAAATCTACTTGATGCTCTATTCTACTGAATCTGAATTGACATCTCAGCCAGAAGAGACAGTTCTTCCCACTCTTCTCTCCTCTTTCTACAAGTAGAAGAGTCTTTCCCCATGACCACCACCGCCCCAGGCTCATGGCAAGTATAGCCTGGCTACCATTGGTGTTCACTGAGGAGTCTTTGGGATTAATGTTTTCACAGCATTCATGTGATGCGATGAATGTTGTGATGAATTTTGTGATTAATGTTGTCACGCCTGGGACTCTCTCTTAGGGCAGTGGTCTCCTCTCAGGCCTAAGGCAGGTTCAGAAATGTCATCCAAAAACCAACGCCTGGGATTGGGGACCCTAAGAACCCACTTAGTGCTCTAATCCACTGTGGCAAAGCTGGTACCCGAGCTGCAAGAAAAATTTCCCTTTACTCTTCCCTCTCCTTTTCTCAGGAAGAAAGAGTCCCTCTGAGTAGCCACCATAGCTAAGAACAGTCTGGGTCACACCTGAAGCCAGCATAACTCTGAATCTCACCCAAGGCCCACACTAAGTACTGTCTGCATACCACTGTTGATTTTTCAGGGCCCAGGAGTTCTTAGTCAGAAGGTGATAAATTCTGCTAGGTCTGGATCCTTCCTTTCAAGGAAGTGGGTTTCCTTCTAGCCAAGGATGTTTTTAGAAACGTCTTCCTGGAGAGAGCGCCTGGAATGGGGTCTCAGGACTTTGTCTGGTGCCCTATCCTACTGTGGCTAAGCTGGTATCTAAGTTGCAAGACAAAGTTCTTTTTACCTTTTCCTTTCCTCTCTTCAAGCAGAAGAAAGGAGTTTCTCCTGGAGCTGTGAGCTGTATTGCTTGGGTTGAGAGAGGTGGCAAAAGGATTCCCTTGGCCACCCCAGTAGGTGCCTCACTGGGTAACGTGCGTGTCCCTCCTACTCAGTACACTAGCTTACAGGTCCAGTATTCCTGAAATTGCAATCCTTGTAGCCTAGTCTGCCTTTCAAGTTTATTGGAACACCAGAGCACTTTGGCCTGTGGTGGCCAGGCTTGCTAGAACTGAAGTTACAGTTGCTGGGATGGGCAAATTGCCCCCTGACTAGGTCTGGTGTAAGAGCTCCCTCTGTGGTTGCCAGAGAAGTTTTTCCCAATGTTGCTTCCACTGTTACAGGTCATCACTGAGTTCCAACGCAAAGTCCCACAATCACTGCACCCTCTGTACCCCAGATGCATGGATTCTTTCTCTGCATGCCACGTGGCCACAGCTGAAGAATGGAAAGGGGTGGAGTCAGAAATTCATGACTGTGTTTTCTATCCTCTTCAGTGACTCTTTCAATGGTATAAAGTTAAAACCAGATATGATGATCACTCACCTGTTTTGTTATTGTTGTTGTTGTTTTTCTTATGAAGATGATATTTTGTGTGGATAGTTGTTCAATTTTGTGTTCCCATGAGAAGCATGATCAGTGGAGGCTTCTATTTGGCTATCTTACTCAAATAAATATACGTATGCTAGGGTTTAAGAATTAAGTAAGTGCCTCTTTTTAATTTTGGAAATCTCTAGATATAAACCTAATTTCACTGTATATATATATTAGTTGAGTAAAACAATTTGTGCCGTCAAATATAATATTGTAAAAAAAGTGCACCCTACTGGTATAAAGTTAAGAAATAATATTAAACTATCAAATCTGCAAAGCTTTTTTCCCAGAATACTAAAAATATGTTTCATCTGTACTCTAGAGCATTTTGTCAAATAAAAAAGAGTACATTGCAATGAAAATTACATACATTCAATTATACAGATCCAAAACCTAAGAAATGCCAAAACAGTAATAAATTTTAAAAAGTTTATTACTGATAATAAAAGGAAGATGAACATCAAATACTAAGTAATTCAGGCTTTATAACAAATCATATGGTTGATAATATAGAGAAACAAGAGGGAATATATGTTTTTAAAAATAGCAGCATTAAACATGTTGCTAAAGATACCGATGTCTTTATAGCAACTTGAAGATATTTGTAAACATCTTGCAACATGACGTTCCATATATTTTTATTTTGATGTATAAATATGTAGGAATAACAGAAGTGCCATCACCTTAGATGTAAATTTCAAATTTTCAGAAATATTTGATTGAAAATAATATGCAATAATTATATCAATACTTTACTATGGTTTTAAAATTAGATTTTGACATTAAATTTTTTATAAAATTATATATCTGAGTGTAAAAAATATTTTAGATAACATCACATTGTATGTTTTATTAGTAAAATAAATATATCAAAGGTTAACAAAGTATTTTAAATGAATATCACATCAGAAAATTTTTGTGTAATTGGTCAAACTATCAAGTTTGATTAATTGAATATAATTTAGAGAGTTCTTAATTTTAAATAAAAATTATCTGCCTACACTGTTGCAAAAATATCTTAAACTCCTGATGTAAAATGGAAACTGAGCAAATATATTTTCCCATATATCCTATGCATCGCATTGATCAAATAATAATAAAAGGAAGAGTACATAAATTTGGTTGAGTGTAGGTTCCCTTAAAGTTATAAAAATTTATCACTGGATTTAGTATAAACTTTAGAGTGTTGGAGGTATAGAGAGATATCATGTACAAACTCTAAAAGAGTCTAAAACTCTTAACTTTTTTTACACTTTATTCATAGTTGTCACAGAAATAGACATAGTGGCTCTGGTGGCATCTATATAAGTGTCATGGAGAAATATACAAATAGGTTACTCCTTTATGTTTTCAAAAATACTCACTGTGAAACCTACTACATATAAAAACTGTTCTAAGTAACACTGTAGATATAATAAAGATAATATATATGCAGGCATATGAGAACTCATATATATACATACATATACACATTACATATAATGTACTATATATGATATATAATACATATATAATGTATGATACATATATTTAAATAAAGTTCTTTGTCATAAGAAAATGTGCAAAAATGTAGTTCTGAAAATTTCAGAAGTATTTAAAATAAAAGTATATTATGAAACTTTGTTCAAGAAACATTATTCACAGGTATAACAAAATACATATTATTTATGGATTATTTTTTAAACCATACGAGTGCCCAAACCAAATATATGTTCAAACTAAATGTTAAAATTTTCATTAATATACACTCATAACTCCATGAACAGTAGAAATTAGGTCTATTAAAGTGTTTGTATCTTCTTACCTGTCCTCAGATTTCACAGTTAGCATCACTGGAGAAAAACTGAGAATGGGAAAGAAGTAAGACATTTCAGTAAAGTATCTTACATGGTGAATATTACACAAATTAATTGCTTTCAAGACATATTGTTCTTATGATATCTTACACAATTTCATTTCTTTCTTCTAGAACAAGCACCCAAGTCTTTTTTGGTCTTGATTTAATATTCTTGTACTGTGTTTTATATAAAGATGTAGGCACTGAATCAAATAACAATTTGTTTCAAATTCAAAACTGCTTATTAAATATTTTACAGGTGTTATTTTCCTTAATCTCCACAACAATCAATGGCATTATTACCCCAATCACATATACAAAAAAATATTTAGAAATTTTGTAAGATTCAATCACAGAGCTATACCGTCTCCTTATCGTCTTCATCATTTTATTCATATTTATCATTGTGATAAATAATTTAATAATATATCTGCTTCCACGATTTAATAAAATGTATTTTTCAGTTAAATGTTATTTCTCCAACAAATTATAATGACAAACACTAATAGTATGGAAACTGATTATTTTGATATCTTTCTTTGTTACCAAGAGAAATGTTGAAAAAGTGCTATGAGTGGTAAAATTTCATTGTCAAAATAAGGTGACCATCATGAAAATCACAGCAATTTTTATTATTATTGGAAGATGATACTCAAAGAGAACAGATAAATCTGTAACTCCATCTCTAAATCTGAAAGTTTAAATCACGGTTGAGGGAGCAGAGAGATCAACAGTGTAAGCAAAGGTTGGTTGCACAGTTTTCAATAACTTCCATTTCAATTCAATGAAATGGTGCTAGAGGTTGAAAAGAAAGTACTAAAATGATGGAGAACAATAATGGGTAATATGAAAGTCACAACTAGGATGTGCACAGCAGCCTGTACCACTGTTCCATCTATTGGCTACGTCTATGAGGCTCCTCTGCAAGGACAAGAAAGAAGCAGCAATATAATATGAGCAGTGTCCACTACATTGGGGTGTGAAGAGCATTTGCAATTCAGAAGATGCATAATTAAAGAGAGAAGATTCTTACCAAAAAAATGCAATATAAAGAGAAAAATTCAAAAAATGTTGCAAACAAAGGAAGATACACCGTCCACATTTAAAGTTCACAAGGTCTAAATTTTAGGCTCCTCACTTGTACAGTTCTTTCCAAGGCCTTAGGAAAGGGCATAGCTTACTGTGTTTTCATGGTCATATATTTTTATAAAATTTGCATAATTAAGATATTTAGACAAGAATTGGCCAAGAGTCTTTTTTTTTTTTTAATAGTAATTTTCTCTCTCTTACACATCCTTTAGTGGAAAGTGGCATTTTTGATATTCAGCTAAAGAAAATTTGAATAGGAAATATGGCACAGTAAAAACATCTTTGCAAACCTCCATAAAACAGTGGGAAATTATAGATTGTTATGTGTTCATTATTTGTTCATAAAGGGTAACTCACTTGGTCAAATTTAAAATTATGCATGATAATATTAGAAAATGAATGTTTAAAATGGAATATTAAAATGGTAAAGATAAGCAATGGCATCAGTATGTATTTTCTGAAATCAAGCAAACTGGTATATAGCTTAGGTTAGATCAAAAGTAACAATTCATTAAGTGAAAGATGGAAATTTTAAAAAATTTTAAAAGGTTTAATAAAAAAAACTCTTGGATTATTTGATAATCCAACTATAAAAACAAATAAATAATATAAACATATTAAAAAATATAAATTTCTCTCTGATTTTACATAAAATGTCACCATTGATGGAGATTATATAAAAGACTGCCATAGAACACTGACAACAAACTGGCTAATAAGTGTCAAAAACTCAAACAGTATTTAAGATATGCCACTGCATAAAAAACTTGAAATATTCAAAATCACACTTCTAATGTGAAACATGCTATAAGTTTGGATGTTTTCTAAATTTGACAATACTACTAAACATTTATATAATATTGCCAGTTACAAATTATGAAAACACAAATGAGACATAAAAACAATTTAATAAAAATCAAGTTTTGAATAATGGAGAGAAAGTAATTCTATTTTTATCATTTTTATAGAAAACTATAACAGAAAATCTTCAATACATTAGAAAAAATTCAAAGAATATGCACCCATAAATAAATGTGTGCATAGGGAGAGTATTCTAATGTCTTAGCCTGTTTTGGCTGCCATAACAAAGTATCTTAGACTGGGTTATTTATGAAGAACAGAAATTTATTGCTCACAGTTCTAAAGGCTGGGAAGTCCAAGATCAAGGCACCAGCAGATTTGACGTCTGCTCTATAGATGGTGCCTTGCTGCTGTTTCCTCACATGGGAGAAATGGCAGGGTAGAGCCCTTCAAATTATTCTATAAGGGTGCTATTGCCATTTATGAGGGCTTCATCCTCGTTAATTAATCAATCATTTTTTCAAAAGGCCCTAACTCTTAATACTACCATAGTATGGATTAAGTTTCAACAAGAATTCTAGAGGCACAATTTTAAACCATAGCATATAAATATGCATCAGATTTGTATCTTTGTTCTGGCCCTAATTCCTGTAGAACCAGGGATAGTATATACAATCTTTCTGAACCTCCTTTAAATGAGACAGGATTTGATTTAATTTCATCAATTTGTTTTAATTGCCTTTTCTGGATTGTTCTGTGACAATTACATAAAATAGGGTATATGTAAAATGCATAGCTTAATGCACTCTGTGAAGAGTAGAGTTGTTGTAAATAATAGTATATGTAAAAATCAAGAGTTGGACCTTCAATCATGTTTAATCTGACTTCCCATTTTGCCTGTTATTGTAGGGTGCCTGAGATTGTGGGTCTTTTAGGGGGTGATCAGTTGTTAAGTTCTAAATGGTAACCACAGTTCAGATGGCAGGTATCAGGTTCATCCTGTTATTTTCATTTTTATTTTTTTCAGAATGTGTATTTGGGAGAGTAGTTGGTTGGAATTCTCTTTCATTCCTGTCCTACTTTATGAGCAGGTTAAGTTCAAGACTATCTGTAGTCTATAAAGACTTTGTATACCTTTAACTCATGTGTCACAATGGAAGAGTGTTCATTGCTAACAACTGAAGTGAGATAGGTCATTACTAACACAAGGACCAACTGAAACAGGGCAATAGATATTTATTTTTTTCTTCACTAAATAGGTGGAGAATATCTCAACAACAAAAATAAAAATTTGGTCATTCAAAGTCATTTTTGACATCTTCAGATTTCACAGCTATTATTATATTGCAGGCTAAATTATCTGAACCCAAAGAGATAGCAGCCTGGAGACTTTTTCCATGAAATGATTCCTGAGCTTAAAGTTCTCCATAAAAATTTGCAGTTTCCATTTGTGTCCACTGAAGGGCAGATAGAGGGAAAAAACTTATTGAACTTTGCTTGAATTTCAAAAATTTAAATTAAAGACTACTGAGCAGAGCCCATTGTCTGACTGATAACATTCTCATTCCTAGAGGAACCAAGGTAAATATGCATTCAAGAAGAAGCAATCTATAAAATTTAAAAGGAAAGGGTAAAAAATAAAGAAGTTGTATGGATCTTCTAAATGTGGAATAAATTGGGGTCTTTACTCATTTAAGTTATAAAACCATGAATATATAATACATTATATAATCACGAACTAATTCAGTTAATCAACTAATATTTATTTTGTGGTCACTGGCTCTGTCAATAAAACATTAAATGAGATGTAGATTTTTGTCCTGATTATATAAGGGATACTCTTAATAAATCAAGCAATTAAAATAAAGTACAGCAAATATTTGAAGATAGAATATTTTGAAATATCTCACCTTTTTTTTTTTTTCTATTGCCCTTTATTAGTCTGTATTCATGCTGCTAGTAAAGACATACACTAGACTGAGTAATTTATAAAGGAAAAAGGTTTAATTGATTCACAGTTTGATATGGCTGGGGAGGTCTTAAAATCATGATGGAAGGAAAATGAGGACCAAAGTCATGTCTTTCATAGTGGCAGACAAGAAAGAATGTGCAGGGGAACTGCCCTTTATAAAACCATTAGATCTCATGAGACTTATTCACTGTCATGAGGACAGCATGAGAAAAACCTACCCCTACAATTTAATTACCTCCCACTGGGTGCCTCCCATGACACATGGGGATTATGAGAGCTACAGTTAAGTTGAGATGTTGGTGGGGACACAGTCAAACCATATCGGTCCGCCTCTGGCCCCTCCCAAATTTCATATTTTTACATTTCAAAACCAGTCATGCCTTCCCAACAGTCCCCCAATGTCTTAACTCATTCCAGCATTATCCCCAAAAGTCCAAGTCTAAAGTCTCATCTGAGACAAGGCAAGTCCTTTCTGCCTATGAGCCTGTAAAATCAAAAGCAAGTTAGTTACTTAGAAGATACAATGGGTGAACAGGTATTGGGTAAATATATCCATTCTACATGGGAGAAATTGGCCAAAACAAAGGCTACAGGTCCCATGTAAGTCCAAAATTACCAGGGCAGCCAAATATTGAAGCTTCAAAATGATCTCCTTAGAATCCATGTCTCACATCCAGGTCATTCTGATGCAAGAGATTGGTTCCCATGGTGTTGGTCAGCCAGCTCTTTCGCTGTGGATTTGTAGAGTACAGCCTCCATCCTGGCTGCTTCCATGGGCTAGCATTGAGTATCTGCAAGTTTTCCAAGCACACGGTGCAAGCTGTTGGTACATCTATCATTCTGGGGTCTGGAAGACAGTAGCCTTCTTCTCATAGCTCCACTAGGCAGTGCCCCAGTAGGGGCTCTGTGTGGGGCCTCCAACCCCATAGGTGCCTTCTTCACTGTCTTAGCAGAGGTTCTCCATGAGAGCTCTGCCCCTGCAGCACATTTCTGCCTGGACATCCAGGCATTTCCATACATCTTCTGAAATCTAGGCATAGGTTCCCAAGCCTGAATTGTTGACTTCTGTGCACCCACAGACTCAACAACAAGTGGAAGCTGCCAAGGCTTGGGGCTTGTACCCTCTGAGGATATGGCCGATGCTGTACAGTGGCCCCTTTTAGCCATGGCTAAAACTGAAGCAGTTGGGATGCAGGGCACCAAGTCCCTAGGCTGCACAGAGCAGGGAAACCCTGGGCTAGGCCCACAAAATCATTATGTTTCCTCATAGGCCTCCAAGCCTGTGGGAGTTGCTGCCGGGTACGTCTCCAACACGCCCTCGAAACATTTTTCTCATTGTCTTGGCAATTAAAATTTGACTCCTCATTACTCAAGCAAATTTCTACAGCAGGTATCCATGTTTGTGGATACATAAAACTGAATGCTTTTAACAGCACCCAAGTCAACTCTTGAATGCCTTGCTGCTTAGAAATTGCTTCTGCCAGATGCTCTAAATTATCTCTATCAAGTTCAAAGTTCCACAGATCTCCAGGGCAGGGATAAAATGTTGCCAGTCTCTTTGCTAAAACATAAAAAGAGTCACGTTTATTCCAGTTCCCAACAAATTTCTCATCTTCATCTGCGACCACCTAAACCTGGATTTCATTGTCCATATCACTGTCAGCATTTTGGTCAAAGTCCTTCAAACTGTTTTAACTTCTGCCTGATACATAGTTCCAAAGTCCCTTCCACATTTTCATGTATCTTCACAGCAGCACCCCACTCTACTGGTACTAATTTTCTGTATTAGTAGTATTAGTCTGTTATCATGCTGCTAATAAAGACATAACAAAGACTGGGTAACTTATAAAGAAAAAAGGCTTAATTGACTCACAGTTCTACACGGCTAGGGAGGCTATGCAATCATGGGAGAAGGAAAATGAGGAGCAAAATCGTGTCTTACATGGTGGCAGGCAAGAGAGTGTGTGCAGAGGAGTTGCCGTTTATAAAATCATCAGATTGCATGAGACTTATTGTCATGAGAACAGTACAGGAAAAACTTGCCCCCATCATTCAATTACCTCCCACCAGGCCCCTCCCATGACACATGGGGGATTATGGGAGCTACATACAACTTAAGATGAGATTTGGGTAAGGATACAGCCAAACCATATCATGTCCTATGTTAGGAACCAAGCAAATTTTTACTTTTGCTCCAATGCAAGGAGAGTACCATGCTAGACAGCAAATTACCTACAAGCCTACAAGTTCTTTCATAGATTTTTATTTATTCCAAAAGTCAATATTCCTAGAGAAATGGCAAGGAGGCAACAAATTACCTTACAAGTTAAGCATATATCTAAAGAAAAAAAAATTAAGATTGCTATTTTTTTCTAATTACATTATCAAGATTAGAAAAATATGGCTGTTGAGATGAAGGTAGAAGACAGGGAAGATAGAAATTATGGGTTATTTGAGAGAGAACTTGAATCCTGCATCAGAACAAGTTCAGGGATACAGTAATAGCTTCCGCTAAGGTTGTGTGTTAGCAAGTTGTTTAAAATTTATTTTTTAGTATTCTCATTTTAAAAGAAAAACACTAAGAGTACCTACCTTATGGGGATGTTATGAGAATTTAGTGATTTAATATTAGAAATTTTTTAAAAAGCAACTTCGAACTTTTGGTTATCAAACTCTGCAAGTATTAGCTATTATTTCCTCAATTAACTTAGTGGTTAAAGATAAGGAATACATCAACAGGGGTAGCTCAGAAGATACCTCAGGGAAAGGTAAGTTTCAATTCCAAATAAGAGAGGAGGGAATCTCCCAAACCAACCTAGGTAAAGTTTCTGCAATTCTCATGGAATGAGGACTTATAACAAAATACAGTTCAAAGGAAAAATAAAACTCACTTTCATTCACCCCTGTGGACTGAGCTAGTACCCACCAAATATTTGTGAGAATTACAGAATAATCCTAAATTACACATCAGAGAGACCTGACACTCTCAGATGCCTGAGAATGCTTCATGAAAGAAATTATTATAAACTGAACCTTAGAGGATGATTAAAATTTATCTAGGTAACAAGATGTATATCTTTTTATTTTTAGCAAAAGTAAATCCATACATCCTTGCCTTGATTCCAGAAAAAGTATTATAAATTCTAGGAGATGAACAAAATCCACAGCCTCTTTGGGAAGAGTTTACTATATATTTTTTGTATTACTTTTCAAGAAGTGCTTGCAAATATTTTATTATTTGCATAAAATTTAATTTCTAAAAGATTCTAACATTTAGTGATTAATTTAAAAAGAATGATAATGATTGGTATCGTAAATGCCTGAATAATGTAAAACATACTTTTATTTATTTTACTAATATTAAGTAATCAGACTGCTATAAACTATAGTATATTCATGGAGTACAAACGGGATGAGATAAAGATCCTTCTTACAATTGGCCTGTGCTTATTATTTGATAGTTTATAATCATTTTACATACTAAGCTTTAAAATATCAAAAACAGATATATTCTACTTTAACCATGTTATTTTAGTTACCAATAATTGCTAAACTAAACTTTTTTTTCAAATTTTGAATAATAAAAATATACAATTTACATATTTTACTCATAGTATTCTTCAAATATAGTGTTTAAAGTAATACCATCTTGGATAATTTAAAATGATAGAAAGGTAAGACATAAGAGACATAAATACAAAGAAAAATGAAAGTATGCATTAACTTATTTTTTGTATGCCTGATATTTTCCCTCTCCTGTGATTTCTAGTCTTAGACAGTCTTTATGATTTCATGCTTTTGGTATTTGGAGCAGCCAGAAATCCCAAATTGCCTGAAGTAAAAATTTCTTCAAATAGTAACAGTCAAAGCACAAATGAAACTATCATTTCTCCGAGACTTTCCACTGACTTGGACATGCTTGGAGCTTTTTCAGGATCTTGGGAGGGGATGAGATCTCTGAATCCCAATAGCAGTAATCCAGAAGAAGCAAGAGATCTAAGGTAATAACCTCCTATTAAGGTTACCATATTTAGCAAATAAAATACAGGATGCCTAATTAAATTTGAATTTCAAATAAACAATGGATAATCTTTTGGTATAAGTATGTCTCATGCAATATTGTTTGCATTTATAACAAAAACAAAATTGGTATGTATTTATAACAAAAATTATGTGGTGTTTAGATGAAATTTCATTATATCTGGAATGTCCTGAATTTTGTCTGCCAACTTAACCATGGTTTAAACTAGAGATTTGAATTCAAGACCCAAGAGATATAAATGCATATACCTAACACAAGACACATACATTAATCTTCACAGCAGATTTTACTTATAATAGCCCAAACTGAAAATAATGTAATGGAATACTCCATAACTAAAATAATTAATTCAACTTTCATTTCTGAACAAAATACAATTTACCTTTTCATCTATGGTGAAAGCCCCCTAAACTAATGGGAGATTTTCCCCAAGATTTATATGTTAGAAACTTAGTAATAATAATAATGGTAACTCATAAAACACTTATAGCTTGCTAGGCATTTTTAGAAATCACATGTATATATTTTTTTTAAATTTATTTATTATTATTATACTTTAAGTTGTAGGGTACATGTGCATAACGTGCAGGTTTGTTACATATGTATACTTGTGCCATGTTGCTGTGCTGCACCCATCAACTCGTCATTTACATCAGGTATAACTCCCAATGCAATCCCTCCCCCCTCCCCCCTCCCCATGATAGGCCCCGGTGTGTGATGTTCCCCTTCCTGAGTCCAAGTGATCTCATTGTTCCGTTCCCACCTATGAGTGAGAACATGCGGTGTTTGGTTTTCTGTTCTTGTGATAGTTTGCTAAGAATGATGGTTTCCAGCTGCATCCAAGTCCCTACAAAGAACTCAAACTCATCCTTTTTTATGGCTGCATAGTATTCCATGGTGTATATGTGCCACATTTTCTTAATCCAATCTGTCACTGATGGACATTTGGGTTGATTCCAAGTCTTTGCTATTGTGAATAGTGCTGCAATAAACATACGTGTGCATGTGTCTTTATAGCAGCATAATTTATAATCCTTTGGGTATATACCCAGTAATGGGATGGCTGGGTCATATGGTACATCTAGTTCTAGATCCTTGAGGAATCACCATACTGTTTTCCATAATAGTTGAACTAGTTTACAATCCCACCAACAGTGTAAAAGTGTTCCTATTTCTCCACATCCTCTCCAGCACCTGTTGTTTCCTGACTTTTTAATGATTGCCATTCTAACTGGATGAAAAAATGCTCATCATCACTGGCCATCAGAGAAATGCAAATCAAAACCACAATGAGATACTATCTCACACCAGTTAGAAATCACATATATATTATATCCTTTAAGAATCATAACAACCTCGTGCATAAATATTGTTTTTCATGTTTCTCTGTTTCACAGATAAGGAAACCGAGGAAGAGAAAAGCTTAGAAACCTGCCAAGGATGAAGATGAAGTCAATATTGTAAGATCCCCAATATGTTCCATAGCTCTGGACAAGGAGCAATTCAGGGAAATACCCAGGTATTCTAAGACCAAAGAGCCTGGTCTCTCAAGCAAGAATTACCTGCTATGAGGAAGCATGTGGTTGCTGGGCATGACAGGACCTGTGGGCTAGGAGAATGGCCACTGTAGACTACTAAGTGATGATAGTAGGACCTTTCTCAAAGGCTTATAGCTTCCTGTGATGCTAGGATCACGCCATAGCTGGATAATTTATCAACAAACGCTAAAAATTATGTACCATGTACTGTTTATCTGTTGTTGTAGCATAATTTCAGAGGTCATCATCCAGTCCTTATCAATCGTTGCAGATATCTTATGACTAAGGACCCTCAGTAGTCACTGAGGGTGATATTAGAAATCACAGTGGACCGTGAGAAGACCTAAGTTAAATATAATTGCAAGCTGTTTTAGAAAATGTAGCACTATTTGAGCTTGCTAGCATGAGCCATTTCTTTAAGATTCCTAAAAGATCGTTTTGAATAGACATTTGATTTTCAAATACCTACCTTCAAATTTCTAAAAAAAGAAAGAAATCAAATCCCTCAACATCCTAGCTCTGGATCTGGAGAGGCTGAGCAATCATGTTGAGACGGTATATATTGCATATGCTGAAATAGTCATCTATCAAAATTTAGTATGGTTTCTGGGGATAAGAGTATTGTACTAGAACAAAAGTGCTCCTGATATGGTTAGGCTTTGTGTGCCCACCCAAATCTTATCTTGAATTATAATCCCCATAATCCTCAGGTGTCAAATGAGAGACAAGGTGTAGGTAACTGAATCATAGAGGTGGCTTAACAATTGCAAAAATTCAGACAAATGTTTTCCCTTCAAGTTTCGCTTTTTAAAATACAAAATCTATCATGATTCCTTCCCTGTAAGAAGGAATGTGGTTTAGACTATTCTCAGTTTACATAAGAACTCACTCTTTTTACTTCACATTGAATTATAAGCTTTAGCATCAAATAAGAATCAAAGAATTGTTGAGAAACAGGAAGCGCACCACTATAAATAAATAAATAAATTGTATAAAAAGACGTGTTGGTAGTTTTACCCTAGTTGGACTAATAAGAATATAAAATAGTAAAATCCCTAATATCCCTGGATCACACACTTCTGCACACACACACATACACACACACACACAATACATGATGATGATGATGATGATGATGATGATGATGATGATAGACAGACACAGACAGACAGACTGACCGACCGACAGACAGATAGATAGACTTTCACCAACTCATGGAACCAACTCAGTCCTAACATCTAGCAAGAGAGCAAGACCCACAGAACCACCAGCACCCCTCTGTCAGCAGGAAGAAGTTACAGAAGACCAACCTTCAGTCATTTTCCCCAAAAGATTTGGGATCTTGGACTCCTTAAGAGGGAAATGTTGCAGTAGGTAGCTAGTCAGGTATGAGCAGGGCAGGAGAGGGCTTCCTCCACACACATACCAGGAGTGTTGGGCGACCATCAGGTGATGGTCAGGTGGTTGTTAGACATTTATCTAAAGAAATAATTGGTCACAACTGTTACCAGGGAAAGGCAGTCTCCTAATAGATAGAAAACACCCGAAACTGATCAGCAGCTTCCCAGTAAAATCCCCAAAGTATGCCAATGTATAAAAACCCCAAGTCAAGCGGTGAGGCTGCGCACTTGGTTTCTCAGGTCTGCTACCTGGCCCTCTTTCAAGTTGCACTTCCCTTCTTTTCTTTCCTTCCTTTCCTTGTTGTTCTAAAGCTTTTTAATAAACTTCTATTCCTGCTTTGGAATATATATATAATATATATATAATATGTGTGTGTGTGTGTGTGTGTAATAGGAATTCTCCATGGATAGTGTATAGGAGAAACATAATACTTCATGAAAAGAGGATTGAACATGAAGAATTATAGAAATGAGCTATTATAATATTACTATTTTTTTTGAATTTGATTTTTTTATTTACTTTTTAAATAATTAGTTATCCATTCCTAAAAGTTAATGGAAAATTTTTATTATTATTATTATTATACTTTAAGTTCTAGGGTACATGTGCATAACGTGCAGGTTTGTTACATATGTATACTTGTGCCATGTTGGTGTGCTGCACCCATCAACTCGTCAGCACCCATCAACTCGTCATTTACATCAGGTATAACTCCCAGTGCAATCCCTCCCCCCTCCCCCCTCCCCATGATAGGCCCAGGTGTGTGATGTTCCCCTTCCTGAGTCCAAGTGATCTCATTGTTCAGTTCCCACCTATGAGTGAGAACATGCGGTGTTTGGTTTTCTGTTCTTGTGATAACTATTTTTATATCTATATATAATTCACAGGAAGAAATAATTTAAAATACAACGGAGAATTAAAATTTGGAGAGAAAATTTTTATGACTAAAACTTTGAGAAATGCTTAATGCATCCTGGAGTTGAGGACTTACAAGTGCTCAACAAATTCAGAGGGTCAGCTATTAATGCATTTGCCTTTGTAGGGACATGGATGCAGCTGGAAACCATCATTCTTAGCAAACTATCACAAGAACAGAAAACCAAACACCGCATGTTCTCACTCATACGTGGGAACTGAACAATGAGATCACTTGGACTCGGGAAGGGGGACATCACACACCGGGGCCTATCATGGGGAGGGGGGAGGGGGGAGGGATTGCACTGGGAGTTATACCTGATGTAAATGACGAGTTGATGGGTGCTGACGAGTTGATGGGTGCAGCACACCAACATGGCACAAGTATACATATGTAACAAACCTGCACGTTATGCACATGTACCCTAGAACTTAAAGTATAATAATAATAATTAATTAATTAATTAAAAAAAAAAGAAGAAGAAAACATAATAGGGGCATGAGATCTAAAAAAGCTTACTGGATGCATTTTTTCCGTATTGGAAATTAGTCTAGAGATTAGAACTTTCTCTTTAGCTGTAGATTATAAAAGCACATTCAAGCGGTACTGAAAAACAAAGAGAGCATTAAAAGTACCGACTTTTATACTTGAAAGGGTTAATGAGGAATAATATATTTAATATATGTATACTTGGAATGCAAGCCAAGCAATATCACCTTAAGCCGTAGAGCTACCAATACACTGTTTTCATCACCTCATCCCTTTGTAAATCTTAACCTTTGCTCTTTCAATAATAAATCATGATAATCTTGTTCATTCTCCAAATGTTTTAATTTTAATTGGAATTATTTGATCTACAGATCCATTTAAGAAAAACTGTTATAAAATATTAGTTTTAATATTTTATTAAATAGTAAAATATGTAATTATAAATATAATGTAAATATTTATGATTGTGATGTATCTTTTTATTTATAAATTTTTTTTGAAACTGAGTCTCGCTCTATTGTCCAGGCTGGAGTGAAGTGGCACAATCTTGGCTCACTGCAACTTCCGCCTCCTGGGTTCAAGCCATTCTCCTGCCTTGGCCTCCTGAGAAGCTGGGACTACAGGTGCATACCACCATGCCAGGTTAATTTATTTTCAGTAGAGATGGGGTTTCACCACGTTGGCCAGCCTGGTCTGCAACTCCTGACCTCAAGTGATCTGCCCACCCTGACCTCCCAATATTCTGGGATTACAGGCATAAGCCAACACTGCTGGCCTATATTTTTAATTACTCCAAGAAAGGGGAAATATAGATATATTCACGATAGAAGTATTATATCTCTTAGGCTTGATTTGTTCCTATATCATATAAATTTTGTGTTTATTTTAGTAATTATTCTTAAAAGTAATATTTCTGTTTGTTAGGGTATATAAGTATGTATATATGTATGTATCACTAAAGTTACTGTGAACTGAAATACTTTTCTTGAGCCAAATCGCCAGTGTCATTAAACATAAGAAATGCAAATGGCAAATTTGTAATCCTAATTGAGTATGACTTAGTAGACTCTAAAAAGATAATAAATTGATATACTTTTTGCTGTCTACAAATATGGAGCTTATTTAATTTGTTATAGCACATAATGAGATATCATGCAGCTTAAACTATCTGTATTGAGTATTTTTGTGTATTGAGAAGGAAGACTCTCTAAGAAATATCATTAAGTGAAACAGTGAAGAGCAGATTGTATGACATGCTATAGTTTTGTGAAGATATTTTCATAATTTTTCTTCTATAAAATTTAGCTGGGTTACCTTGAGAAAAAGGAATTCAGTGACTAATGAGCAAGAGAGAGAGGGAGACTTTTCACTATATATTTTTTTGTACCTACCAAAATTTTAAATATATTACCTATTCAAAACACATGATATGTCTCCCATTGTTTCTATTGAAAATTATTTTTACAAATGGAAAGATGAGAAGATTGTAAGTTGAAATAATGGAGAACATACTTATGTAAAATAGTCTGGGTCAAGAAATACTAAATAGTTGCAGAATAATTAATACATTACTAAAACTGTACAGAACAGAATTCATACTGTAAAACAGTGGATCAGGAATTTTGATCTTATTTTGTAAGAAGAAAAACTTTATAGT
Organism: Macaca mulatta; assembly: GCF_049350105.2. NCBI lineage: Eukaryota > Metazoa > Chordata > Mammalia > Primates > Cercopithecidae > Macaca > Macaca mulatta. The sequence continues at coordinate 144,417,481 of NC_133410.1, read as the reverse complement.
ATTCTAAAATCTGGATAAAAGGTAAAGAAAAGGAAAGGATGAAAAATAATAACAACTGTTGAGTGTCGAAGATAGAAATATAAACTAAATTTGTGAGTGTTCACAAGTGTAACATATTATTGAATAAAATTTTTATTTATTTTTCTAAAATTGGCAATGAGCACCCAAAGCTTAAGATAAAAACTCATCACTTACTTCATATATGTGACAAAGCTTCAAGGGAGGCACTGAGAATCAGGTATAGCGGACTTTTCCAGGGCTGTATCAAAGTCTTCCCTTGCCCACTCTACCACCACCAGTATCTACATACAGGGATACTGGAGAAGAGGCAGGAGGTGGGATGGGGTTGGTGATCTGTGGAATCGGGTCATTGTCCTAGTTGGAAAGGTTGTGGTTTCTATAAAGGCAGCTTATTTTTCAGATACACTTTCAATTCAGAAGGGGCTGGCTGCTCTCCAAAAGACTAATTTGAAGAGATTAAAAGTGCCTTCAAGAATGGAAATCTGCCATTTAGTTTCCCAGTTTAAAGTCAGCTTAACCACAGACATTGATTAGCTGCTCCATATCTATCTGAAAAGGTTGGAAAAACAACTGAAGAAAATAGCAAAATAAAGACAATAATCAGCACCAGGATGTCCTGCTTTCTCTCACCCTTTGTCACAGTAAAGATATGCCATTTTTTTTCTTAGATCTAGAGATACTGAAGAAGAAAGCCTTACTGAATTGTCTTGCTTGTTATCCATTTCAAGGGTATGGCCTGCTTGTTGAGGGACAAACACAACAGCAAAAGTGTGAAGGGTGAGGGGAGAATAAGTGGTGGAATTATATCTGCATCTTCTTGGCCAAGGAACTGTGCAGTTATATGACTCTGTGGTATCACATAAGAGAGGTAGAATTTGAATATCTGCTGTACAGAAGACGCTGATTTATAATCAGCGTTAGCTAGAGATGCAAGACTAATAACAAAGGAGTAACTAAAAGCAAAAACAGGGAAACAAAATAGAATTTGTTCTTACTAAGGCCATGAGAAAGGAGTAAATGTAGGTATTCCTGAAGCAGCCCACACAAACATCCACCTTAGGCTCAAAGAAATTGCACTGGTAGGAGGACTGAAATGACAGAGACAACATTCCCTATTACTCCAAGTTCCTTAAATTACAAGTGTTGCCAGCTCTTAGGAGAAGAAGAAGGGAAGAATTGTTTAAATAGGACATGAATTTGGCATTGTAAAGTGGTTGGATATCTTATCACTGAACATAATCAAATATGGATTCTGCCCAAAATGTCTTCAGGGGTCAGAAATTAACATTCCGAAAAGCATGCTTGAAACAGTCATTGGAGAAATATAAAACTGTTTCAAGTTTATATACTTCCAAGTTTAGACTGCTAAATAAATCAGTTACCAAAAAAAATAAATAGGAACAATTAGAGTAGAAATATAAATGTGTTTTAGGGGAATAATTAAGACCTGAAGAAAAATCACAAGATTACCTTCTTTAAAGGGTCAAGGACCTCTTAAAAATTAGTGTACACTACTTGAGATGTGCTTTCGTGTTATCAAAGTCTGCAAGTACGAACATAAAACTGCATAGAGGAAACTCCAGAGGGCAGACAAGAATAGTCAGAGAATGTAAATTAAACAGAAAATACTTGGTAGAGACCACTACCTATTGGTAATTAAGTTTGTGAAGGTGACAAAATGTATGTGAGTGTGTGTTTATCAAAATGTTAAATATGACATTTTTGGTTATCTAAAACTTTTCGTTAAAGTTCACAGCTAAAAATTTTAGAAGTTAAGTACCTTTACATTCTAGATAGAACCCCCAGATACAACCTCCAGGAATGATTAAAAGGTGGCGGAACTGCTCTTATTATCTTACATAAAGATGCACAATCATTGTATATTAAAAATCTACAATGACATTTGTTAGAGTTGTGAATGATAGCTTACAATTGTTATGGAGGAAATGTGCTGAGGGGTTTGACCCATAGACCTTGTTGCAGATAACAAGTGAAAAGGGCTCTCAAAGAATCAACTGCAGAAATGAAGTCGTCATCAAAAAAAGAGACCGTGATGCCAAGCCTTACTTAGATATCTGCTCAGGCAATTGTTGTTTGATGATTTTCTTTCTGCACCTATTTGAGGAGCTGAGAGAAAACTCACAAGAAATTTTAAGGCAAAGAGAAGGAGCAACAGGGCAGAGAAAGGATTCAGTAAAAAGACTGCATGAGGCAGATGTCAAATGAGGAAGGTCACAGAGGCTAAGATGTGAATGGTGGCGTGGTGGATGGGAGGATGGAAAGCATCTCTCCTATCAGACAGTCCTGCAGTGGGAATCCTCTCAACCTGCTCCTGATGATATGGGGAGAAATCCATGTGCCTGTAAGAGCCTTTTTAAAATTTTTTTTTTATTGTTTTTGTTTTTTCCTATGAGGAAAAACAGTCTGAGAAGCAGAGGAGCTGAAAAACAAAACAAAACAAAGTAAAACAAAATTATTCTTAAAGTCGGTGGTATACTGGTCTGAGTGGAACCATCCACCCCCCCCCAAAAAAAAGTCTGCATTGTAGCTTTAGCCATTTTTCAAAGTAAATGTTCTCATTGTTGCAAATATCAAGATACTAATTTTATGCCCTGAATATGGAATTCAAAAGAAATGTTAATTAATAGCTTTCATCAGATGATAGGATTAGGTTCCACCATATCACTTCCTGAAACTCAACTGACTTCTAGATTTCTTCAACTGCAGGTAAGAATATACAGTGGGCCCTTAAACAGCATGGTTTTGAAATTTGGGGGTACATTTATATGTGGATTTTCATCTGCCTCTGCCATCTTGAGACAGGAAGACCAACTTCTCCTTTTCCTCTTGCTCCTCAGCCTGCTCAACGTGAAGACAAGGATGAAGACCTTTATTATGATCCACTTACACTTAATGAACAGTAAATGTATTTTGTCTTCCTTATGATTTCCTTAATAGCATTTTCTTTTTTCTAGCTTATTTTATTGTAAGAATACATACAATACATATAATATTTTTTAAAATTATTATTTTTTTATATCATTGTTGAGACTGCTGGTCAATAGTAGGCTCTTGGTAATTTAGTTTTGGTAGAATCAAGTTTTATACATGAACTTTAGACTGTGCAAGGATCTGGGCCCCTAACTCCTGCTTTGTTGAACAGTCAACTGTACTTTCATTATAATTTGAAAATGATGGCCTTATGATCTATTATTCAAATTGGAAAAGTTCTGAGAATGAGGAAGATGAGGCTGGGTGTGGTGGCTCATACCTGTAATCCCAGCACTTTGGGAGGCTGAGGCAGGTGGATCACGAGGTCAGGAGTTCAAGACCAGCCTGGCCAAGTTGGTAAAACGCTGTCTCTACTAAAACTACAAAAAAATTAGCCAGGCATGGTGGCAGGTGCCTGTAATCCCAGCTACTCAGGAGGCTGAAGCAGGAGAATCAGTTGAAACCAGGAGGTGGAGGTTGCGGTGAGCCAAGATTGCACCATTGTACTCCAGCCTTGGCAACAGAGTGAGAGTCTGTCTCATAGAAAATAAAGAAAAAAAAGAAGATGATAGCATTAATTCTGTTGAGGTACAAGGCCTAAGTTGAACTCTCCCAGGCAAACTGAGATTTATGATAACCCTAAGGGAGCCAATTTGATTTTGGGTTCTGATAAAAATTATATAATATATCCTCACTGATGCTTAGATTTAAGTAATTTAAATATGATTATATTTTACCTGGCAGATCTGTAATTCCAAGGCAGGAAAGATAAGATCTGAGAATTTAGATATGCAGCAGCTAATTGACAGCTATATAAAGGGGTCTTACTAGACACTATTTCCTCACAATGAAACATTTGCTAAAACAAAGATCACAAACTGGTAGCCCTATAGACAATTTGTCAGATACACACATGCTTTGTATGAGTGACAATGTGTTTAAGGAGTTAAACATATTTATTCCGGAATCTTTATTCAATATTGATATGTGAAGCTCTGATGATCTAATACTGCTATATGCTATGTCTTCCAGTTCTTTCTTACTGAAGACTTGTTTTATTGCATGTTTTATAATTTGGGATTACGAACTAATCCTACCTGTGAGAAACCTGTCTCCCCCAGGGCCCGTTTGCTTTTACTACTGCCTGCATGCCAGACATATCACTGGCCTGGGGCCACATTTTATCTTAGATTTTTGGCTGCAGAGCACCAAGAATGTTCCAAGTGGATCATATAAATGTAAATCCCAATTTCTGTGTTTATAGTTATAAATTCTAAGGGGATATTTTAAGATAAGAGCCGGGATACTGCTCCAGGATAGTGGCATCATAAATTCATGCATAACTCTTCTAGATTTTTGTCCCTAGAAAGTAACTCTAATTTCTTAAAGGCTCAGATAGTCATTTAAACATATCTTGATATTTGGTAATTTGGGACTTTCAGGACGTTTGTTTTTTATATCACCAAAACTGGAAATAAAAGCTGATATTTAAATTGAGTGAATTAAGTCTTCATCTTAAATAAGACTTGAGAGTGGAAGAAAAACCTAAAAATACCTCCTGTCAAATATTGAGTCAATTTATATGACCAGGTGATAGTCATGCAATGAATAATTTAGCCCGAAACGTTGAAACATGGTCAACTTGGATTGATTCAGACTTACTTTTGTAACTAGGATAACCCTACAAATGGCATGGATGTTACAAAATGAGAGAAGGATAGAATGAGTATGTGGATATGTTACATAATGTCTATTATGTATAACCTAAACTTTGTGGGGTTTTTGCCTTGTATTATAACATGGGAATAAAGGAGAGAATGTTATATATAACCAGAGAGAAATTATAAACTTGTTCCTTACAGGAGAAAAATAAAAAGTTCATAATACAATAACCAAAATCAGAAGATGATGGAGTATCATCTACTGTGTTTTAAAAGTATTATACAAAGCAACATACCAAAAAATATACCAAGACACGTTGTTATTTATATTCAAAGGCACAGGAAGTTATTATCACATATTCAAACACTCAGAAGGGAGTCTACTTCTCTATCCATTCTTGGACAAATATTCTAAAATGCATAATAAATACAAATGGTTTATTAATAAAATTTATATACTAAGGTATAGGATAATCATATTACCAGAGAATCCATATAAAACAATGTAAATAAAACTATATTAATTACAAATAAAATGATAAAGAAGCCTAAAATTTCAATTCACTGAAACATTTAACAATGGAGAAGTACATTAAAAATCCAATAAAATTAATATATTGCCACCTCAGCCTGACAGATGGCAGGTTTGAAATAGGAGCAAATGAAAGTTACCAATTTACTCGTGCTACCTAAGATTCATAGCCTGATAGTTGTCAACTAAAGTAGATATTTTCTTTGTATTTCATAATTAGTGTAATCATCTTTGCAAGAACCAATGAAAGCGCAACTAAAAGTCTTAGAATATAATATACTTTGACTACAGTTGTGTTTCTGGTATCATTTTCTTCAGGAAAACATATATATCCAATCATTGAAGATTGATGAATGAAATTATGATATTCCTATGGCATGAAATAAACAGTTATTTGGAGAATTGTTATTACTTGAAAATACGGCTGGGATGTAAAATTTTAAAAGGCAATGCAATATTCCTCTGCATGCAACGTATTTCAAATCATTTAAATGTGCATGTTGGGTGTAGAGAAAATGCCATTACAAAGAAACTGGATAACTTGTATTTTTATTCATATTTTTGCCTTTTATTTTCCCGGTTTTCTATTACGTTTATGATTTGAAGAGAATATTTAAATAATATGCCTTTTATGATACTAGAAAAATAGTTTTTTCTAATTTTAAGACAAAATATTGTTTAGTTCAGGCAAAATATACTATAATAACAAGTGACTCAACAGTTTAAAAATACTGAAGAATTATTTCCTACTCTTACTATGGATAGCTCCCTTCATGGCCACCTGCAACTCTATTCCATACCATAACCAGCAGAGACACAGAGACTGATGAAGCTGACTCTGTAAAACATTGCTGATCTGGAGGGAGAAAGGAAAGACCCATGGAAAACTACATTCTAGTTCTTAGAGATTCTGCTCAGAAGTGACATATGCAGCCTCAGTTCACATTGCAGTATCTCCTTTCATAGAAAGACAGACATATTTAGACAATCACAATTATTATGTCAACAAAACCCTTATATTCCAAATATAATATATTTTAAAGAATGTTTTAAATTTTTATTATTGTTTTCCCATAGAAATATAGTATTACTATGGTAGGAAGCATTGTAAGATGGCTCCCAAGATTCCTGCTCTGTGCTGTGTGAACACTGTATAAATTCCTTTCCTTGTTAGGTAAATATGATGTGTGACTAGGGTGGAATACAAATCCTGTGATTGTGCTCTGTTGTATGGCAAAAGTGTTTATTTCAGATTCATTTAAAGTCATTTAAAGATTCTTTAATTATTTGCTTTTGAGTTAATCAGAAGGAGTTCATCCTGGGGAGCCTGCCCTAATCAGGTGAGTGCTTAAAAGATTAGAAAGAATTGAAACCAGAGAAGTTTTACTACTGGCCTGGATGTAGCAAACTGCCATGTTGTACAGAGGGCTACATGCCAGTTAAAGCCCACCATAGCTGATAGCAGCCCTTGGCTGGTAACCGGAAAGTGGGGATCACAGTCCTAAAGCCGCAAGAAACTAAATTCTGTCAACAACCAAAGAGCTTGCAAAGGGATTCTGAGTCTCAGATGAGATTGTAGCCTGACTTGCACCTCGATTGCATCTTCGGGAGTCTCTACGCAGAGAACCAAGATCATTTATATCCAGATATATAATACACAGAATGGTTTGATAATAGGAATTGTTTTAAACATCTCAGTCTTTGCACTTGTTATGCAGAAATATATAGTTAATATAATTACTCTGAAGACCCTACATAATATTAACAATTCTAACACCAGTAATAATAGCAAAAATTAACAAAGAAAATCACAGTATCTGTTTATTTTAGGTATGTGATATGGTGGGTAAACTTCTATCAGATTATGCACAAACACACTTTTATTAACTTCAACTAATTAAACAATATGTGCTATTTTATTTTCTTTAATAAAATAAAGGATGCCTATGAGTTAGAGAACAATAACCTATGACTTTATTTTACTAACACCTCCAGCAAATTTACTCAAATTTTATGTCATCCTTGGTTTTAATTAAGGTTGTAATTATTTAAAATTTATTTTTGCACTTGCTAAAGAACACAACTTCTTATTTTCTCAATGTTAAATAATGAAAAGAAAGTCTACTAATATTAACTGTACATCTTTTTATTTGTAATGTATCTTTCATTTAAATAGAAGGAAAAATAGTTAATACAAAAATGTTATTACATACACACAAATGGCATTCTGCTTCTATTTAGGAAGAAAAAAGCTGGAATAGCCATCACTCTCACCGTAACAATAAGAGAAAAGTCTGTAAAATCAAAACTTTAAAAAAATATCAGTGAAATGAGGTCACAGGGCAATCAATCAGCTTGGAATGTAAGAAAAGACATACACCTCCAGTGAAAGAGGAAAAAATAAATTAAAAAGCACAAAAGGCATATAGGACTGCCACATAAGCAGATAAGTGAAATTCAGCTACAATTTTTAAACAAATTTCTAGGGACCAATTGTGTGCTAGCATGAGACTATGGAAGCCCTGAAAACAGCAGTTTGCATCTACTGGTAAGCTCTTTTCCATAAACCTTTATAGGGAGCTTATAAGAAAGACTGAGGATAGGATAAAAAAATAAGAGAAAGTTTTCATTTTTAAATCATATGCAAATGAAGTAGTATGGGCCTGTGGGAAGAGTGCAGCAGCTGCTCCAGAAAAGGCACAAAGCCCTACCTGGATGATTTTGCTCTATGGAATTAAATAATTAAGGAACTGTAGAAGGGCAACAAGCTTTACCATACACAGAGCAAAAATAAACATCAAGGGAGAGAAAAAGAAGGCAACCCTCTAACACTCAAGGAGGAAGAGGAAACCATTTTGGATCAGACCAGTAGATATCTTCCATAGCTGGAGAAGGGACAGCATCACTGAGAAAGCCCCACACCAGATACCCAAGTGTTGTTTAAGACTGAGTCTATACAGGACAACAACAAATAACCCCCTCACATTATCCTTCACCAAGCACTTAGTAAAGACCAAGAATATTACACTGGGCTAGGAGCAAGAGTATGAAGAGAGACATTTCTAAGGAACAGTTGTCAAGGAAAGCATAAAGGTGATGGAGAAGCAGACACTGAGAAAAACTCATTGGCAAACCATTCTAAGCACAAAGCAATGCAAGAGAAATTTTGATCTGTAGAAACCCTGAGACTAGTAGTGGCCACAATAAAACTGAAATTCCATTTAACTCTAAATTAATTAAACCTCAAATGCCAAAGACTAAGTCAAAAAAGATTTTTAACAGTTTTTGCTCAAAACATTGCTTACTTCTGTTTCAAAGTGCCCAACACATGATTTATGCCACACAACCAAAAATTAAGAAACAAATAAAAATAAATGTATACACACACCCAAAACATGAAAACATTATCAAGAGAAAAAACAATCAAGAGAACCAAAGCTACATATAACCCACATGTTGGAAATGCTAGAGAAGAAATTTAAAATTACTATGACTAATATAGTAAAGGCTCTACATGAACAGATTATGAATTTTACAACAGAGATGGAGCATGTAAGAAAGAGTGAAATTGAAATTTTAATAACAAAAAAATTAAGAGAAAGAAAAGGCTTTGATGCGTTTTTCAGTAAACCTGAAAACAGCTAATAAAATAATTAGTAAATTTGAAGATAGGCCAATAGAAATTACCAAAACTGAAAAATGAAGAGAAATGCGTTATAAAACAAATATACCTACAAAAAATTATGTACTACCAAAGAGATGTGGAACAAATACTAATTATCTAACAAATTTGTTTCTGGAATCCCAGGAAAAAACAAAGAAAAGTCTGGAAAGAGAAGAGACAACGTGCAGGGGAAAAAAAAAATGCTAGAAGAGATAACGGTTGAAACTTGTTTTTTAAACCAATACAAAATTTCAACTACAAATCTACAAAGGTCAGAGAACATCAACCTGGATAAATATCAGTAGAATACATACCAGAACACATATCTACACACGTTCGTTAAAAAGCATTGAACAACTAAATTTATATATATATATAAAATATATATGTATGTATAATATATATACACACACACACATATACACACATATATACATCTGGAGAGAAGTTGGAGAAAAAAGTATGTATATAAGAAAAAAGATAAGGCTTATAATTATAAAAATTACAGAGTGGAAAATACATTTATGTATCACTTATTACATAACAGTCATATTATCCAAATTAATCCCTTAGGTTTTCTCAAAAATAGAAATTGTTCAAAGATGGGATTTATAATGATTTTTAACAATTGAGTCACCTTCAATATGATTTAAGTAGCTAGTTGAAATTGCACATTACTAGAGACTAGGTGATGTCAAATATATCTTCTAAGGAATCTGCACAATCTGACTCCAACATATTTGCTTATAAAGTCAATAAAATTATTTTTAGTGCATACTCGCTGGCATGTACCCAAAGCATTTCCAAATATTATCTCATAAAATCCTGGAAAACAGCAGTTTAGATTGATAACATTATTCTCATTGTATAAAGACAGAAGCTTAAGAGAGGTATACCTGTAAGCACAACATCAAACAGTGAGGTAATGACAAAGGAGGAATTCCTGTCTTTGCATCTAACATATCCATTCTTCTCAAATAATCTATAAATTTTAAAAATATTTTCAAATTTTTATTTAAGTGTGTCCCTTTGGACAAATGCATTATTGTGGCAATCTCAAAGTGCTTTCAGCATAAGTAACTCTGTTTAGCGGTTTGGATAATATTTTCCACTAATGATCTTCTAAATCTGTACCATGAACTGCAGGCAAACTTCAAAAATAATTTTCACCAACTCAGGCCATCATAAGTTCATACTGCTTTTGGATCACCTCTGATGTGATGGAAGTGTCTTCCCATGGTATGAAAGAGGCATGGGTCCTTCCCAGGTTGAAGAAGGACTACATGTGTGTGGATCAAGTAAGATAAGCTCTAGGGCACTTGAAACTCATTTGTAAGTGTAAAGGAGGTCTTGGAATTGGGATAACTTGCTTTCAGTATGGTATTATTCCTGGGTTAAAATAACCAAAATGTTGTGGTTCACATAAGGTGTATCTACTATTGTGGATAACCATCATAGAATCAACAATCCAGATAATTTAAGAAGGTCCCAATATTATTTCTATTATCTCACAGTTAATTTACATTAAATATACTTCATTAATTATGTTTTTTTATTAAATTAGAAAAAAATGCAATTTTAATTTTGCTTTTTTAGCTGTCCCCTCTAAAATAAAATGCTAATTATGAAATGAAGTAACACTGTATTTCATGAAAAAGAAGGAAGTGTATTTAGGAACAAGAGACATTATTGAATTATTTTTTCTCAAGTTTTAGAATTACATGCAGTGTGAAATCATTTCCTATTTAGTTAAATCTTAATTTTCTATTATCTTGGCTAATGTAATAGAACATTAGTCTAAATTATTTTAAAAGTAAATAATGTGCAAATACATGGATTTTTCTAAGAGCAACAAATATTATCAACACCCTATTTATATAAAAGAGGTATGTTATTTATAAATGTTTTTAAAAATAACACAGATATTCAAATATATAGCTTAAAGAATAAACTTAGTGGACACATTTGACAGAATATTATATGTATAATTAAAAAGCATTTTGAAACATTCCTTACCAAATACTTGCTCTATGCAAGTTACTGTGTTAACACTTTTTTAAAAATATTAGTTGTAATCCTTATGAGAACACTGAGATGCAGGTATTTTTATGCTCATTTTATAGATGAAGAAACTGAAGACTCCATGAAACTTAGCAACTTTTCAAAGTCACCCAGAAAATGAAAGATTCATATATGACTCCAAAACCTTTAACTGAGAAAATCTAGGGAGATGGAAATTATTGCAATTAAACATAAAGCAATAAAATATAAATGGATATACTTTATACATGTGTATATATGTGTAGTTAGAAGAGCAATCATTTAAATTGTGATTCAAAAATATATTTTCTCTAATGCCTGTTTCATTTCCATGTTAATTGTATCTAAATGTGATGGGTTTATGGATAATTTTCCTTATCCTTTTGTATACCCTTAGAGTATTTTTTAAAACTTTGCACTGAGCATGTATTACTACATGAAATCATTATAATAAGCATGCGTAACAAGTGAACAAATGCATAGTGATACAGTTGTGTCTATAATTCATCATAATTAGCAGACCTGGATAATTATTTTATAATAATTTGTATGGTTTCTGAGTTGAAAAGAAAATTAAGGATAGCATTGTCTGCCTCAATTAAGTTTGGCTGGTTAGAAAAACAAGAGAACATATGGAACCAAATAGCTGGATTTCAGCGAGTTATATTTTCATTAACTTTAGATTGCAACTATTACATTGCCTAACTATGCCAGACAATTTGATTGCAAATATGCTTAGGGGAAGAGACCTTAATTCTTGAAGCCTCAAAAAACACTGCTACAAAGCAAACTGATAGCTCCAGCCTTACCTATAATGACTTAGTAATATATCAATCTGTAAAAGATAGGAAGAGTTATAATTTCGCTTAATTACAAATTTCATCATGAAAATATTTTCATAGATTGTTTTCTTCATAAAATCTTAGGGTTTTCAAGAAATGCTACAACTTAATTATTATTTATTATTATATTTATTATGTTATATTTTATTTACTTAATGTTAATTCCATACACAAGACAATGAAATGCAAAATAAAAGATCTCTAGAACCTCAGTGCAGAGTCTTTCAGCCAACAGACAAGAAAGGACATCTGCCATTTTCAAAATATTATTGTTTCACATCAGTTTCAGCTCATGGTAGATGTAAAATCAAACATAATCACATGAAAATGTTTTTGGTAAATATCTTGATTTTTGCCTTATTTTGGTAGATATGTTCTTCAGGACTACCCATCATTCTTTCTTTGGGGATCCACCTTTGCCTTACTTTTTGTCCCAAACACATAGGAGCACCTGAGTAAAGCTAAAGCTATCGTGCCATTTTTTTTTTCCTTGGAATTTCAGTCTTCTGTGGGGAAAAATAGGAATTCAAAAGTTATTAGACTTAGCAATCAAATGAAAGTTCTCATCTACTTGAAATTCCCAGGAGCTAGTTTGATTTCTGTTTTTTTCCCCAAAGACTGCTTGTTTTCCTCTTCTGTTTATCCTAAGCTAAATATAGCATCATTTTATCTTATCAGGGTAATCAGAGAACATCATCATATTCTACCTTACACCAATACTCAACTTCTATGTAGGATTTTCTCCTGGGACATTTAAAAAATGGATCATAAATTTATCCTGTAATGTAAATTATATATGTAAGCAAATACTATATATGTAAGCAAATATTTTAAAAAGCACTACTCAAAATCATAGCAATTATACAGATTGTAACAATCATGTTGCCATGTGATATAGTAGAAATTTGAATTGGAGACTGGTGGAAAGTCAATCAGAACCTAAGTCACAGGGAACTGTCCAGGATAAAAAGCAGTGATACACACTGTTATTTAAAAATGCATTAAATTATATCTATTGTTAGGTTTTAATTATTGCTGGACTAGTTAGTATTTCTATAAATTATTTATTTTAGGAAAATGTCAATTTCATGGTTAAATTTCTGAATGCAGTGAAATACAAGACAAAATATTATAAAACAAGTTTTTGAAAACATTAATCTTTTAGCTATTCAGAATCTCTCCCTCTGTTCTTAGTTTCGCTCTGACAAACTTCCTTTGACTACTGGCCTTTAAAAACTAAATGTGCTGGAATACTGGGCATTTTAATATGAATCCCTTACAGTAATATATGATGTTAATTACATTGTTAGTCTTCCACAGTAGCTCACACAAAAGCAAATGAATCTTTTGTACTTATAAAAGGAGTCAAAATTTTACTACTCTTGTGTTATTTTCAACTAATGTGACTTTCACCATGATAACAAAAGATATCTAAATGAAAATTATTGCCATGGCCCTTATTCAGTGTACAATCTTAGTTTATAAAGAGATTTCTTTTGGATTATTCTACTTGATATAAATGAAGATCCACATTTAGACTAAGTTTAAAATGAGAAAAATATCTGTACTGTTTAAGTTCATGATTTATGTGTTTGACAGTATGAAGTTTATAAAAATAACAGTTGGACTTTTTAACAAATGACAAAAAGTTATTCTCACTTATCACTTGAGTAAATGGTCTAAAAAGGGGAGGAACCCTCAGTTGTGGGAATTGCCCACTCCTTTCCTGGAAAACTCATGAATAATCCACCCTTTGTTTAGCATGTAATCAAGTAGTAACAATAAGTATCCTTAGTTGAGCATCTCAAGTCACTATTCTCTCTATGGAGTAGCCATTCTTTTATTCCTTTAATTTTTTAATAAACTTGTTTTCACTTTACTCTGTGGATTTGCCCTGAATTCTTTCTTGCACAAGATCCAAGAACCCTCTCCTGGGGTCTGGATCAAGACTCTCCTTTACAGTAACAATCTTTTCAACTTTTTATAAAGTATTGAGGCAGACATTGTGTTAAAATAATGTTATAAATTCAAGGGAAATCAAGCACAAAAAAAAAAATCCTTTGAAGGAAGATGATGTCAGAAATCATATTTGTAGAGCTAGACTATGTCATTTTATTTTATAAAAGTACCTACCACTATATGAAGTGACTACCTTGTTTGGAGTACATACCCTGGGGTTCATTGTTTCATGCCAGGGAAATTTAAGACACGGACACACTCAAGGAATTTAGGAGCAGAGGTTTAACAGGTAGAATAGAAGAAAAAGAGAAACAGCTTCCTCTATTGGAAGGGGTCTCTGAGCAGAAAAAGGACAAATGCACCAAATGTTGTAGTCCAGTTTGAGGAGGAGGTGTCTGATTTCCATAGGGCTCACAGATTTGTTCGATCAGGTGTGACGTTTAGGTAGCACATGGGGGAAGGCTGTTCACCCCACCCTAATTTTCTTATGAAAATGGGCTTTCTGGTTGATTGGTGCCATCTTTCCTGCTTTTTACAGTCCATGTGGCTGGTAGAGAAAGGAAGATGGAGCCACCATCTTGAACATGTCTAGTTCTCTGTTCTTGCCAGCATTCACCTGTGCAAGCTGCCAGATTGCTTGTCTATGTCTGCGGCTGGACTTTACAGGCTGCTCTTTGTTAGAAAATGACTTTTGGCTGCTTTCCATTAAAAATAAAAGCCTTACTGAGTACTCCCATGCCCTTCAGTGCATGCCTAAATAATTTCTTCTTCACTCCTATATCGTTCCCCCATCTGGAGTGGTAACACTAACTGCTATTAGGGGTTGTCAGGCACCACTCTTTCTGGATAATTCCTGCTGAAAATAGGTGTCATGTGGGGAACAGCAGCTAGCACGCCTCCTGGGGTTGAACTAAGGGTCCTCAGAGGAAACGCATGTTAATTACTGATCTTATGAGGAAAGGAATACCAGCAAACCAGAAGAGTCCTGTGGTTAGAGAATTCTCCATTCATGGTCTTTCTTAGATGGGATTATCATGTGCATGCACTCTTCAATCTTCTCTTTTGGTTAAATCTCCACATGAGGGCATGGAAATAACAGATCGCTTTGTTTAGCCTATTCAGTATAGTACACATTATAAAAAAGAACCTAGTTTAGGGATGTACCCAGAAGATGTAAACATGTCAGTGAAATGTAAAAATAATAGGCCGGGAGCGGAGGCTCACGCCTGTAATCCCAGCACTTTGAGAGGTCGAGGCAGGTGGCTCATGCACGATGTCAGGAAACTGAGACCATCCTGGCTCAGTGAAACCCCATCTCTACTAAAAAATACAAAAAATTAGCTGGGTGTGGTGGCAGGCACCTATATTCCAACTACTTGGGAGGCTGAGGCAGGAGAATGGCATGAATCCGGGAGGCAGAGTTTGCAGTGAGCCGAGATTGTGCCACTGTACTCCAGCCTGTGCAACAGACCAAGACTCCATCTCAAAAAATAAATAAATAAATAAATAATAAAAAAATAAAAATAATAGGTGAGGAATCACTCCTACTATAATGCAGGTTCCTTTCCAGTGCCTACGGAGGATTAAGTGTAGCCAGGAGCCACAAAGAAAATGGAATACTGTCCTTTGAAGGGATGGTTCTAAGTTGTGACTTGTGAGGGACACAAGCAGATCTTTCTCATCTCTTAGAAGCTTTCTCCCCTTACATTTAATAGAAGCATCTTTGGGACAGGGATATCCATACTCAGGATAGCCATTCACAAAGCCTTTTAGAATCTTACATGCTAAATGAGAAGGTTCCACCTGACAAATGGAGTTTCAAAAAATTAGGGAGATAATGTGTACTGGCCATTATCTCAGATGATCCTAGTGGCAAGGGCTGTTGGTCCAGATGTCTCCAGTTTGCTTGCAGATTTGTAGGACACTACTATTAGCAAACATCATACAAGGGTCTGGAATTCCATGAGGGGGCTTGTCTGGAAAGGCCTGTATGTTATTCTTTACATTATAGTCAAGGTGGTTACTTAAGAGCATGCCAGTCCCATTGGGACTTCCAACCAGAAGGAGAGGTTAGATTCTGAATTCCCCCCCCCAATAAGGGTGATCTCTTGAGATCTCTTGAGATCACCCTTATAGTGCTTTCCTCACCAAATTTTTGAACTATCAGCAATTACAAGTGTCATGTTATAATATTTGAGATCTCCCAGATATGGTCCTTCCCTACTGCTCTTAAAGCAGAGGAAGGCATTTATTATTACCTGGTCAACTTTTCCCAGTCTGAGGGTGTGAAACTCATCTTTGGAGAGAGTGTTCTTTGGCACTGGAAACATGTATTTCCTTAGAGGAGTCAGTTACCCAATTGAAAGTGTTCCCATGCCATGTCACATTTATGCCTGATAAGTCTTTAAGTGTTAAAGGTAAGACTAACAAAAAGAATTCTAAGACAGTAAGTTCTGGGTCATTGAGAATTTCCTTAGTGTGATCGAACTGAGCAAACCACTCAGGACAGACCCAGCAATTACTCTTGCTGTACAAAAGGCCAATACTGATATTGTAGGAGCTAAAGGATGTGATGTATCACTAAACCCAATAAATAGTCCTAGCAGACTCACTGATAGTAAAACTTTCAAGCTTCTTTTATATTGGTAACTATTATCTCTGCTATAAAGATAATATTTAAGCAAAATACTACAGCAATGGATACTCTCTATCCAATAGTTAATTAGAAGGTGCTACTGCATATAGCTATACTGCAAATAGTAGAGTGAGTATAGCAATTTCTGCAAGAGTAATGTGTGTAGATTAATTCCATCTAAAGTTTTAATTGCCAAGATGAGAATTTCCCTTTGGGGGTCTATAAAATTCCTTGGTTTTATTTTCCCAAACAAAAAGAACCTCTGGGTTATGGGCACCCTACTCACTTTTATTACCTGGCATAATTTGCAGAATAATTGTCCAGAACTAGCATATTGATCCAGATATTTACATTACCCATCCCTTTTTGTTTTCTCCAAGCAGCAGGAGATCACTACTTGATTAAAAAAAAATAAGCAGTGTTAGTCTAAAATATAGACAAAAGGCTTAAAAACAATGAGAATAGGATTTAATGACAAATGTATGATCAACTTTTGAGCATAATTTCTATATCCAGTTCTCATTTTTGGTAAAAACAAATTATGACAGAACCATGTTGTTCATCAAATAAACTTTAGTCTTATAATTGGCCTGATTATTTGTATAAAGTGCAGCAAAAAATGTTTATTTCTACATAGTCCTTTTGGATTGGCTTTGATGAAACTCCGTTCCTTAAAGAGTTTCAGATAAGATCTTTTAAAGCTGAGTCAAGTCATGGGTTTATATCCTCAAATACCTATGAACTGGGTAATCCTCTTCTCTTATGGTCCCAAGGTAGACTTGGAGTTCCTGGACCTGTTAGAAAGTGACATTCTTTACTGATCACAGGTTATGAACCCTGTGCAGGGATTGTGTAGACAAGGTATGAGACCAGTTCTCTCCATGGGGCTTTCATCAGCTCTACAAGTCAAGATTGATTCCTTAAAGGGAAGCATACCCTTCAAGCCAAATCTTTGATTAAATAATCAGGTCTTCCTATTGTGTTCTGTTGAAAAAGAAAAATTGATTCCTACTGCCCTGTTGCAAACAACTATGTTACTGTAAGCTAAGATTACTCACAGATAATTTCCAAAATCCAGAGGAACCAGGCAGAGAGAAACAAACATACTCCAAATGTTGTTCACAGGAATATACCGTACTCAATTAGTAGAGGCCTAAATAGTTCAAAATAAGTTTTCTTGACTCTGAAAAACAAAACAAGGATCAGCAATATTCCAAGCAAAAGTCAGAAAGATTTCTTTAACTTTCTGAGTGCAGTCCATTTAGTTAACTAATGTTTTGTTTGATATTCGTGAACATGTCAGTTCTTTATGAGTCCTGTACATTCTTTCTCTATTCTCATGTTACAATCTTCAAAGCTATTAAAAACCTTCATTTGATAACACCTGTTAGAGTCCTACACCTTGATTTTAAACCATCTTTTGAGAAGGAACAAAGCAAGACAATAATTGTCTGTGAATGACAAAATTTTCAGAGTAGTTATAGTATCACCATGGGTTACAATAACTTTAAACTCAATTATGATTGATAGCATATACTTAGGAAAAAAATAAAAAATAAATATTGGACATTATTTTGGCAATCCCATGTGACTTAACATGTCAAATAATTCTTTTTACCTCTTCTCTGAATGTTTCAGGGGTCCTCTGAACCATCCAGAAAGCCAGGCATCAGGAAAGACAATTTTGAAACTTGAAGTTTGATTTTGGGATGCCTGTTAAATGTTAGAGGCTTAAACCACTTGATATTATGAAATAAAATTCAAGATTGCCATAAATTATTTATTTTGCCAAAATTATGACCCAGAAGGCAAAAACCTTCTATTAGCCTTTACTATTACATGAAAATCCTGTTCAAAGCCAAATTTTACCCTTGCATTAATTTATTATGTTTAACTACCTTTTGATAAAATCTCACAGAAAATTCCATGTAAGTTTAACCAATTTGACCATGAGGTAAAATCTTTATAAATCCCTTATAACTCCTTTTGCTAAAGGGCAGATTAGCCTCTTAAGACAACCTCGTTATGTTTTTATTTCAGTGCTCAATTTATGAAAAGACCATATAATACCCTTTTGAATTTAGTTAACATTTACACATTTTTGCAAGATTAATTTTTACAATCTTTCCACAACTTGCTTAAATGTTTAGTTTTATCATATCAAATTTAACATAATCCTTCATCACTGGGCAAAATTTACATTTCAGTGCTTTCTAATAATCTTTTACCAGAAAACACATTTTACTGATTTTATACACCTTGTATATAAAACTGTTTAGTGATCTCAAATACATGTTGCACTGTTAACTATTAGCAACTTTAACTTTTGGTGAAAAACCTTGTGAGTAATTGGTTTTATTTATGAATTGTGGAGCCTAGGACCAAGAAAGAAGTGCAGATAAGGTTTGACTCTTTTTGGCATCTACTGCCACAAGTCCCAGGCCTTATCTATCTGTAAAGCAGGCAAAATACAATCTGGGAACATTTATCAAACCTAGCATCTAAGTTGAATGATTTAGACCACCTATTTTCATTTTAACAGCACTTTCATTTTACCAACAATCCTTATGACTATTTTTATTTCTTAAAGATTAAAATCACATGAACTAAAAAGTGTTTAAGTGCTTATCTTTCTTTGAGCCCATCAATTAGAGTTCTTTTTATAGACATTACACACAACACATATATGGTGACACAAGCGCAAGATTCAGCACTTGTAAGATTTTTTATTTGCCAGTTTCTTAATTGGATTGCTGGCTTCAGGGTGGAAGCTTTAGAGGAAGAGACCCAGGTATCATGCATTTCTAGGGCCTAATAAGCAGGTACAGCTGAAAAACAGATCCCTAAAATTAAAGGTGCCTTTCTATACTGACTTTTGGATCTCCAAAAAGAGGGAGCTACTACAGAAGAAGTCTGTGTGGTACTCCTACCATGAATTTCATTTCAAGACAACCCAAAGCCAGTTGACTTATTTTGTAATTACCCCATCTGCCATGGGAGTCTCATCTCTCAGTCGGGGGATGGGGACATTTCTGTATCTTTCAGGTGGTCAAGAGCATGCCTCTCTGATTTATTATTACTATTTATTATGACTATTTGCCATCCCTTAAAGTGTATTATCTACCTAGTTATTATGCAACAAAACTCTCTCCTAATGTGAAGTAATTTGATACCCCTAAAACTCAACACAGTCAGAAAACAAAATACAAAACAGAACCAAGCCTTTGATTTTGAGAGAGAAGTATCTGCCTTTAATTCCTGGGGTTTTATGAGGAAAACAGAGGATTTTTTCCCCCCTAAAAATGGAGTCTGTTGCACCTCTTCTGCTTTTCTCAGAGTCCCATCATACCAGAAGTTATCTTAGGGACTCTCATGTGTGTATTAAGAGTGGCAAGACAAAAAAAAAAAAAAAATGAGAAAAATAATTCAGTCAACTGAGAAGAAAAAACTTATTCCAACAAAAACAAGATCCAAGAAGAGAAAAAACATAAAAGCCTTTTAAATATACTTATAACTTGAATAACCATTTTAATTAACTTGAGTACTCTTTAAGAAAATTTCTTTAAGTTCTTTATTAAATGACTTTAGCCATGCCAAGCAGTTAAGATTTTTGACTTTGAACTTTACAAAAAGTAACCTCACAGGTGAAATGAACAAACCAAAATTAGGTTATGACTAAACCACTAGTGTTCAAGGTATTTTTAAAGGGGTAATAGGCAGCTTGTGAAACATTGCAAAATTGTGACTGAGATAATAAAAGAGGTATGACTCAACCAACTCCGTTTTGTTTCTAGCCCCTAAACTGTCCTTGCCTTTCCCTGGGCATAGGCCAAACCAACTTTGGGAGAAGGTTGCTCTACAGTTTATTGTCTAAAACAAAGATGATAATAGCTCTTCTTAAGATATATTTTCCTTTTGCCTGGGGACCAGACTAAGAAACTAGCCACAAGTTTAGAAAAATAAACCATGGCCTAGGAGTCACACAGCTGGAGGCTACAAGATTTTGACCCTCCCTTTACTGGCTCAAGATCAGTGCCTAAGATATTTTATATACCCTATTCTTGATGGATTAGCTGGCCTGACACAGACTGATAAATTGGCTTATCTGATTTGGTGGCCCTCACCTAGGAACTGAGTCAGAACAAGAAAGCAGCCAGCATTGTAAAATGGCAAAGCCTAAAACAAAGTATTGGACCATGTTCCCAAAGACATGAAACAAGATGGAGGCTTATAGCTGAGTTTATTACTGACCATTTTGTTGGGCTGGCTTTAACAGCAGGCTTATGGAGTCCTGGGTCTGCATCCTAACCTAAGGTATCCTTTCTTTTGACAGAAACATACAGAAAGACACACAATGTACACCAGATTGGCTGTAGCTTAAGACCAACCTCACAAATCCTTTTTCATTAATTAAAACAGTACAAGGAATATAAACAACAATCCTTATTATCCCTTTTGCTGGTTTGCATAGGGAGAGAGAAGCCAAAAGCTTAACTTGTAAAAAAATACAAAAACAAAAACAAAAACACTTTTACCTTCTTACCAGCATATCAAGCTTCTAGGTTCCCTTCACCTGAGATTAACTGTAAGCCAAACATTTCAAGGTTTGGTGAAATTAGCTCTTTCCATGTTGGAAGAACATTATAAAAGAGCCAGTTGAAACTGAAAGAAGGAAAAACACCATAGAAAAGCCTGGGGCTTCCAATTAAGGTTGTCAAGAGTTACTGCCTTTTCTCCTATTGAGGATGGTGTTTCCTCTATTTCTTTACCTTTCCCATTTTCTCTTTTCCTTTTAGGCCTACTGTAGGAGACACATTGCTCATCTCTGAATTTTTCTGCTGCTTACAGAGCAGCCTGCTTCTCAGCTGTGGTTAGGGTTTTGGTTTAGGAACAGCATAACATCCCTCCATGAGAGGTCAAATACCCAAGTTAAATTTTGCAAAGCTTCTATATACCTATCAAAGTCATTAGAACATCAGCCTAAGCCTCCTTTTATTTGCCTATGGTCCTGTAATGAGAAGAGAACTTGAAGGGCCCCCAAATATGGGTATCCTCATATAGTACCCATGGAAGTTGCTTCTCTAATTTTGGGGAATTATTCTCTTTAAGCCTGTCTGATATAACTGTGAAAAGAGCTGAGTTGATGTTGCAGTGCTTGCAAAGGTCTAGTGAAAAGGTCATGCACTTGTGTAAAAGAAAATGAGCCACTTTTTCTTTACAGTCTCAGGGCAAAAGGAGTCCCAGTGCTTCAGAATGAACTCCATGGGAGTGCAGGCTGAAAATAGTACTCGTCTAGAAAGAGAAGTGAGAAAAAGGTGTCCCTTTAGTCTCCTTCCTTTTCGTTTGACCCAGGGTGGAGAGGAAGACAATGGGGGTGTCCCCCCTGTTGTTTTCTCTCCATGGTTCCTGTGTCCTGGCACCTTGTTGAACCTGCCACTGATGGTTGTAGGCATGAACCCCAGCCATGCAACCAGAGGAACTAGGTTAGTCACGCTCACCCAAGTAGCTCTAGTTCTCCACCTGTGATTTCCTTTTGAATTCCTACACTTGTTTGACCTCCCTGGCTACTTGAAAAATTGATCTCAAGAAAAACTATGTAATAGTTGAGGAGGGCCCCTTTAATGGATGGGGTGTGCTAGATTGAAGTCTATATCCTGATATTATGGCCCATGTTGAAGTGTTCATCCTTAGAGAATGGTTCTGGTTAACTTATGAACTTAAAATCCCCTTACTAATTAAGTATCACTCTAATTGGAGGCAGAATATGTTCCTCAAAAGAACGTAGGGACTGAATGGCCATTTTCCTGCTGATGGGACAGTATTGAGACTAAAATTTGGCTTTGGAGGATATTTTACCCCTAAGTGTTGAAGTCAGAATTTTCTCGTTTACAGAAGCAGCATGAAGCCTGGTTTCCAGTAGAGAGGCTCAAAAAGGGGAAAGATTTGGAAACTAGGGTGTTTCAGTGAGGGACCAACAATGTGCCTCATGGAGAGGATCCCTATTCCAGTAGGGAGAACTCTAGACCAAGGGCAGAGTGACATTCACATGCCATGTGCTCCAGAACAAGGGTAGAGAGAGACCCAGAAACATTGTGCTCTCCAGACCAAGGACAGAGAAAGACCTAGAAATGCCATGTGCTCTCCAGACCGAGGGCTGAGAGAGAAAGAATTGCTCACTGTGTGTGTTGGGTTGTGGGAGGCAACCCTCTGTTTTTAGATTACAAAAGACATCTTCCCTTGAGTTATATCCCCAGTTACTACGACATTCCCTGATCTTGCCAAACAAGATTATTTCCCTGAACTCTAGAACTTCCTGAACATTGCACACATAGAGAAGGTAAGGGATATGATGGTCATGAGAGGGAAAGAAGGAAATTACAATAGGAAATTGTATTGCCTGTTGCCAACCTCCCGTCAGGGCAGTTGGAGACTGGGGTCAGTCCAAAAGCCTTTGGATAACACTTGGGGGTAGCCCCAGCTGGAAATCCTCAGTTGCCTCAGGACTTCTTCCAGTCCCATTCAACAGCTGAGTCCTCTGTGAAAAGAAGCTGGTTAAAGCATGACCAATATGCCCAGGGGATTCTCCATGTTCTCCTCAGCAAGCCTTTCCCCCAAGTCTTGTAAGGATTCCAGTCATGCTACTTGTTTTTAAATGGCTGAAGGGGGGCTAGTATTTGGTTTAATTCAGTTCTAAAATGGAGGCCAAGAGCTTCAAAATGAAAAAGACAGAGTTGGCGTCCACACTCACTGTTTCTGGAGAATGTTGTACCTTGGTATCCCAGACAAGTTCCCCATTATGAAGTGGCTATATTGTCTGGGGTATATACCCTAGTGTTCAGTGTTGCCTGCCAAGAAAATTTAGGAAACGGACACACATGAGGAGTTTAGGAACGGAATTTTAATAGGTGGAAGAGAAGAGAAAGAGAAACAGCTTCCTCTATATAGGAAGGCGTCTCCAAGTGGAATAAAGATCAGGGGGTGACCAATTCGCCAAATTTTATAGTCCAGTTTGAGGAGGTGGTATCTGATTTCCATAGGGCTCACAATTGGTTTGATCAGGCGTGATGTTTTACATAACATGTAGGGAAGGCTGTCTGCCCACCCTAATCTTCTTATGCAAATGGATTTTCTAGTTGATTGGTGCCATCTTGTCTGCTTTTGATAGTACACATGGCTGGCAGGGAAGGGAAGATGGAGCCACCATCTTAATATGTCTGAGTTTTAGTTTCTGCGAGCATTCAGCTGTAAAAGCTCTCAACTTGCTTGTCTATATCTGCAGCTCAACTTTACAGGCTGCTCTTTGTTAGAAAATGATTTGGGGCTGCTTTTTATTAGAAGGAAAAGCCTTACTGAGGACTCCTATGCCCTTACTATTTTCCTAAATAATTTATTCTTAGCTTCTATATCATATACACCCATTAAAAGTGCCAGAAGCCAGAACACTGACAACACCAAATGCTGGCAAGTATATGAAGTAACACAAACCCTCATCCATTGCCCGTGGGAGTGTGAAATGATATAGCCATTTTGGAAGACAGTTTGTCAGTTTCTTACAAATCTAAATATACTCTTAACCATATGATCCAGTATTCACACTTCCTGGTAATTTATCCAAAGGAATTGAAACTTATGTCCACAAAAAAAACCTGCACATAGATTTTTATAGTAGATTTACTTATAAAAGCTAAAACTTGGAAGTAACTAAGATGTCTGTCAGTAGATGAATGAATAAATAAACTATGATGCATCCAGACAGTGGAATATTATTCAGCACTTCAAAGAAATGAGCTGTCAAGTGATGAAAAGACATAGAGGAACATTGGATGCATATTACTAACTGAAAGAAGCCAATCTGAAAAGGCTACATACTATATGATTCCAACTAAATGACACTGTGGAAAACACAAAACTATGAAGACAGTAAAAGGATGTGGTTGTCAGGGGCTCAGGGGAGGGACAGATGAATAGATGGAGCACAGGGAAATTTTAGGGCAGTGATAATAGTGTGTATGATAGTTAAATAGTGAATATATATCACGGTACATTTGTCCAAACTCATAAAATACACAACAGCAAAAGTGAACACTAATGTAAATGATGGTCTTTGGGTGATGATGTGTCAATAGGAGTTTGATTGTAATAAATGTCTCACCCTGGTGAGAAATGCTCATAATGAGAGGCTATTCATGTGTTGGGGCAGGTGGTATACGAGAACTCTGTGTATTTTAGACTCAATTTTTCTGTGGATCTAAAATTGTACTAAAAAATGTTGTTTAAAAGTAGCTTTAAATAATTTTTATGTTTCTGGACTGAATAATATATGGAAGATAATTCAGGATTATATAGGAAAATAAATACTAATGGGATTGATGAATCAAATATTAATATCTAATGTTTTATCATAGCCCAGGTCTATGTATCACTGAATATACCATTTAACAAAAATTACTCAGATATATAAAAAGAAAGTTAAACTTTCATTAATGATATATGATCGGTATGAGTCTATGCATAGCCATAATTTATTTTATCACTTATACCTAATTAAATTATTCATTTTTAATAACATAATGAATACCTCTGAACCCAGTATTCAACCAATGACTACAACATCACCAGTAGCTTATATTAATCTGTGTACACAGCTGGAAGGGTTCTGTATAGGGTCCTTTCTCACTACTTCCCACTTACCCTCAAGATTTAACTTGTATCCTAAATTTTCTATGAATTATATTTTCTGGATTTAAAATATTTAAATTATTTACTCTTGTTAACAATTGAATTTTATTATAATAATTTTATATTATATATAGTCATTGGGGTTTGCTTTCTATATTCAACAAATTTATTACAAAGTTCCATTCATATATTTTATAGGGAGCTTTAACCTAGGCATTTTAGCTACTATATATACTTTGGTAATATGCCATGTATTTATTAATACTCATATCAAAGACCCTTTGTTGATTATCTATTACAAATTTTGCTTTGAATCTATTCATACATAACTTCCAATCAACATGTGCGTAATTATGTCTCTAGGTATCTACCTAGAAGTAGAAACTTTGAGTCAAGAAGTGAGAAATATTTCAGTGTTACAATGACAATGGCACTCTGTTTTCCAAAATGGTTGTACAAAAGATTTCATTGATGCACATTCTTTCTGATATTGAACATTTCCAGCTTACTTAATTTTTGCAAATTGGATGTGTATAAAATATCATATTGTGGTAGGTATATTCAATTTTCATTCTCTGGTTATTGGTGTGGTAGAGCACATCTTCATATGTACAGTGTTTTATCTGTCTTTTCCTTTACTCAGTGTCAGTTCATGGTTTTGCAGTGGTCCATTAGCCAACCAAACAGTAGAAGTCTTTCTAGCTTTCTTGATAAAATTATTTTTCAATTATAGGTGCATAGTTTCTTACTTTGACTAGTGATATAGTTAATAAATAAAACACACAAGAATTAACCATGAAAGAAAAAAAGTAGATAAACATATGAAGAATAAACAATGTTTGAAGAATAAACAATTCTGTTTACCAAAAGATACCTCCATAAAGTAAGCAGATAAACTACAAATTGAGAAAGAATATTTTCTTAAATGTATTTAACATCATCAAATATATTATAAGGTCTCCTTGACCTATCTTCAAATGGGGGGCAGTAAAGTTTAACTTAAATGTCTGGAAGGAAAACAAAACTGATGTTACCTCTTGGAATTCTTTACCACAGTTTGGATTAATAGTATATTTATGGAATTAACTGCTCACAATTTTATACGGAAAGGAAAAACAGAACTGAAGTTGATGACTATTTATGGAATTCACATGGAATGTTAACAAAAGGAAGATAAGATCAATTTAGAGGGAAGCTAATTAATTCAGGGATATTAATCATCCTATATTTTTTAGGACATCCAAGAGAAAACACAAGATCACATTTGGATAATATTGAAATTATTATTGATATATGGGCTGATGTATAACTAAAGTTTTGGTAGTTGAATAAATTATCTAGGTTGACTGCAGTGAATATTACATGCTAAAAAATGGAAAAACTGAACATTTTATTATTATTGATAGGTGGACTGTGTACAGATGTACTAAGCGTATGGTAGCTAAGAGATTGCCTAGAATGACTATGATGAATGTGAAGCATAGAACGGAAAAAGAAACATAGGAAAGAACTCTGAAGAACACAATCATTTCTCAGTAAAAGCAATTTACTAGCAGTCATGAGAATATTTGGAGGGAGAGTAAGAGAAGTTATGATGCCAGAAAAGCCATAAGGAGAATAATTTAATAAGCAAATAGTCAGCAGCATCAAATAATCAGATGCCAAGTAACTAAAATACTTGTTGCTTCCATTAGGTTAGCCAAAAGAAAAAAAAATTATCCGCAATTTCAGTGGATTAAAGATATGCCAGGAGGTAAGGACAACATATAATCATGTCATATTTTAAGTCTTTAAAGAAGTATATATGCATAATATATTATTTTAAGTCTTTTATCAGAGAAATCTGAAAAAGTACGATTTTTCTACTTCTAGCTTTCAACTGTTTCTGAATTTGTTTCTCACAGATTATCAATTCTGATTTTGTAAAGGTATTTTAGCATAGATAAGAATGAAGATGGTGATTTCAAAAGTACCATTTGATTTTAATAATACTTGCATAAATAAATGATGCAGTGTAAATATCTTAGCTGAACTGAACCATTTTCTCTCTGCTTGCATACATCACTTTATGTGGTTACGTAGCAAACAGAAAGAATAAACAATCTATTATTTAATAAATTGAGAAATCACAGCATTTTAAGATTCTAATTTAAATTCATATGAATAAATAGCAGCTTTTTATCGTTTCAAATTGAGAATGTAATAACTTCAAAAGTTTAGCTGAATGATATTGGTTTAGATTATTTTGTAACCATATCTCATTATTTGGAATTGGGTATGGAATAATAATAATGAAATTTTCTTTTTACTTAACAAGTATTTACTAAGCACTCACTTGTATTCTAGGCACTATTCTAGTTCTAGGAACAAAATTGTGAACAATGGAGTAAAACAAAATTATCTTATGGAGTTTATAATCCAAGGTTGGATCTTGGCAACAAAGAAGTATATACACACACATTTGGCCACACTCACATCCACAGACATGTGCACATATACTTTTATATTTGTATGAAGTGATACATGCTATGAAGAAAAGCAAAGCCAAATAAGGGAGTAATGAATGTTGTGGGTCTGTGTTTGTAAAGGTATGGCATTTGAGGGTGCGAACCAGCAAAGACTTTGGAGAAGAGTGTGAACAGCAACTTCGACAACCCCAAAACAGAGACAACCTTTACGTGTTTGAGATCAAGAAAATCAGCACGAATAAAGCATGCTGAGCAAGAGCAAGATCCAAGGGAAATTACATCATCCTGGTAGGTAGAGAAGATAATAGATGAGGGATTGTATGTGGCAGCAATTATATTTTGATTGGGAGATTTTTCATAGGAAATGTAGTCTGAGAGATCAAACTGAAAAGGGTGATTACTTGGCAGGTTTTTGTAAACCTCCAGGCATGGGTGATTATGGCTTTGATGAGTGTGGCTGTGGCTGTAGCTGTAGTGGCAGTGGTGAAAACTGGTGGGATTCAGGGAATATTAGAGCTAATAAGATTTCGAAGAGATTGTATGTTGATACGAAGAATGATTCCTAGATGTTTGATCTTTTAACTGGGTAAGGATGATGTCATTTACAATTATAGATTGAAGAATAAATATTTTTAAGAAAAAAAACAGGTGTTTGTTCTAGACATTAATTTTTAGATATTATATTCATAACAGTATTCTAAGTTATGCTGCAGTGATTAATTTACACCCAAATCTTAATAGTGTTTTATACAACGGTAAGTTTCTCTCACAGAAATTGTTCAATCAATGTAGGGCTTTGGTGAAAGCACATACTACTTTTTAGTAGCCATAGCATCTTGAGAAAGCTTTCTCATTCTTTAATGCAGGAGAAAATAATACAAGATCTCACATTCATTCTTCTGTGTTTAGGTATAAAAGTCACGCACATTTTTTTTTTTTCTCAGATTTTTGTCTTGAAGTGCTCGTAGGGGCCTTCCCAAATGGCAGGGGCTATGTAATGTAGTCTTTAATGTGCTCAGGAGAAGAATAATGAAAATTCAGTAGGAGCTTCTAATGCAGATGTCTATAAACATTGAAACAGAACTATATATTAGGCAGTTGAACACAGAAATATAAAGCAGGGGCGTGGTTAGAGCTACAGATATAAAAGTGATATATAACAACATGTAAATATTATTTAAAGCTGATATTAGATGACCTTCCAAGTAGTGAATGTAAGTAGATAAAAGAAGTCAAGACTCATTTTCAGATACTCTCATTTTTTCAATTGAGGAAAGAAAAATTAAGTCGTCGGCCGGGCGCGGTGGCTCATGCCTGTAATCCCAGCACTTTGGGAGGCCGAGACGGGCGGATCACAAGGTCAGGAGATCGAGACCACGGTGAAACCCCGTCTCTACTAAAAATTACAAAAAATTAGCCGGTCGCGGTTGTGGGCGCCTGTAGTCCCAGCTACTCGGGAGGCTGAGGCAGGAGAATGGCGTGAACCCGGGAGGCAGAGCTTGCAGTGAGCCGAGATCGCGCCACTGCACTCCAGCCTGGACTGGGCGACAGAGCGAGACTCCGTCTCAAAAAAAAAAAAAAAAAAAAAAAAAAAGAAAAAAAAGAAAAATTAAGTCGTCAATTACACAGAAAACCAATTGTTGAAAACCATGTGAAGTAAAATTAGGGGTCTGGGTAGCCCAGAAACCAAGTGAATAAAGATTCTCAAAGGAGATAAAATAGTTTATATTAATAAATGTTACCTGGATATAAAATGAAGAGAATACCACAATGAAACATTTGATGTGGCAAGATAGAAGTCATTAAGGACCTTGATAAAGGTTAGCTTAATAGACTTCTTGGAAACAAAGCCTAATTATTGTGGGCCTAAGGGTAAATAAGAAGTAAATAAGTGAAAAAGTGAATACAGACAAAGGTATTATGAATACAGAGGTAGCCATGCAAAGCACTTATCACCATGCCTGGAGTCTACTGTGAATACTCAAAAATTAGGTATTTTTAATAGCAGTATTATTTATGTGTGTAATTCCAAAAGCTGGGGAAAAATAGGGCAGTAGTGGAAAAAGGGATATGAGGTACAGATTTTATTAGTTTTTTTACAGGAAAATTTTAAGCATGTTTGTGTGGGGACAGGAACAGTCAATAAGGAAAGAAAAATTGATTATTTAAAATAGCAATGGGATAATTGCAGTAAAAAAAATTAAATGTGTTAAAAGGAATAGTATTATCTAGTACATAATTAGAGAGAGTAATAATCCTAACATAAAATTCATGCAGTATAATAGGAGGAAATAAAAATATATGAAAAAATTTATAAACAGGTTATAAAATGCTGTGGAAGGGGTGGTAATATATTTTAGATAATATTTATTTTTTAATACAATTTTAAATAGTGTAACAAGCTACAGTGTAGGAAGTTGGTGATAGCAAGTTCAAGAAAGAAGAAAAAGTATGAAATATAACATTGAAAAATGGGAGAATAAATTGACGAGAAAACCTATGCAGTGTTGACCCATTTTTGCATTGTGATTTTTAGTTTAACAGTTTTGTTTTGTTTTACACACATTTATTTATACTAGGGAAAAGTTAAAACATTAAGAAAATTGAATCTGAGCAGTGTTTAAATATAGCAAAAACATTGAGTAATAGAGACAGGGACACGTGAGTCAAGAATGCTTGAAGTGGGTAATTACAGTGATGGACAATGATGCTTGGTTATGTACTGATGGAAATGAATATATAGGGAGACCAAAAAATGAAATATAGTAGAGTCATCTGGGTGTGGTTGCTCACACCTGTAATCCAGCACTTTGGGAGGCAAAGGCAGGAGAATGGCTTTAAGCTCAGTAGTTTGACACCAGCTAGGGCAACATGTCAATTCCTGTCTTTACAAAAAAATGCAAAAAATAAGCTGGGTGTGTTGGTGTGTGTTTGTAGTCCCAGCTACTCAGAAGACTGAGACATGAGAATCGCTTGAGCCCAGGAGACAGAGATTGCAGTGAGTCATGATTGCACCAATGCACACCAGGTTGGGTGACAGAGTGAGACACTGTCCCAGGAAAAATTATAGTAATAATAAAAAGAAATAAAGAAAATAAAAAAGAAATATAGAAAAAGACAATGGATTGTTGATCTATTATTACTGGCAGTATCTAGAGTATAAATTACCTAGAATTTCTAAAGGAAGACAGAAGAAAAGCATTTGGAATTTAAGTTGGAATTTAAGAGTTCAAGGGAATGGAATCTAGTGTGTCGAATGTTGTTCTGCCTGGATGTTTAGGTTACTATTATTGTTAGGATGTGGTCAAATGTTAAGATGTAGTGTTAGAGAAAATGACAAAGAACAAGAACAGAGAACTTCAATTAATAAGAGTGAATAACCTGGGGATAGGTAGATAACAAATAAGTTTTGGTGAATCACAGTCATTCAACTTGTCATTCAGTAGAGCTAGACTTTTTAATGGGAGAGGGGGGAAATCATGAAATCAAATATAAAAAATGAGAATGTCTACATCAATTCCAGGTTTCATATTAATTCATCTTTAAGAAAATTAGAAGTGTTAATTCAAAAGGGGAATTCAGGGTCAAAGGAATACTGAGAAGAGAACCAACTTCGCCCAGAATGCAAAAGTAAAGAAGACATTAAGAAAAGTAAAAGGTGATGTTATTGATAACAGACTATGAAATACAAAACGCATATATAAAATATTTGGGGATGACCAAGGGAATGGCAACATAAATTGAATAATTAGAATTGCACGATAAGTAGTCCACATCTGAAAAAATATGGTCTTAGTTTTCAATGAAAAAAGGAGGGGTGTGAATGAAGAAGATAGACTCTTTGGAGATTGTTGGTAAAATTCCTAAGCATGCCCTCTTTTGGACAGTTTATAGTAATAAAGAATGTAGAACTTGGATTTGATGTAGAGGCATTTTAGGGCCTCCTATGAGAGCAAAACTCACAAAAACTTGTTAAGACCCTGTCTCCTTCTAGAGTAGAAGAAAACGTTCCATACTTTCAAATACAACAGCACTACCTCCTACCCTAAGCTTATGATCCTCTCTTTTTCTGGGACAATCTTTAATATTGTTCCTCAACTGTACATTTATATAGGATTAGTAATGTGACTATGAAGAAAGAAAAATAATAGCCAATCAACACCTATTTTCTTTCTAAGTCATCTTGTTACATGTCACCTCTGTATCCACTTTGTCTCTCCTGTGTCTATGTAGTCAACTCATATATATATATATATATTTCAATAAGTATATATTGGATATTCGAATGATTTTTTGCACAATCATTTAATGACTGTAGAGGAAACCAGAATATCTAACTTGTGGCAATGAATAATAAAATGATTACTGAAGGATTTAAAATATGTGATGTGGAAAGCCACTGCCAAGACAGAAAGACCATTTTATGTCAAAACATATAGATTTTTTTTTTTTCAAGTAGGAAATAGAAAAGTCAGGTTGGAAGTGGCAGTTTTGTGCTACTTTTGATTTAATATAAACCATGTCTTCATGGTTCATTTTCTTCCTCAAAGTATAAGGCTTATGCAGTTGTTTGGTATATAAAATACATTTTATAACTTAATGTGTTTTAATGAAGCTTGAATTGTAGTTTTAAAATAATATAGAACGATCTCTACAAATGCTAACAATAATGCTCAGTTGTATTTTTCCCAGTGCCTCAAAGTATGTTTATCTTGTTTTAACAGGTAGCTGGCTCTCTTTATTTCAATATCATAGAAATCAGAGAAATAAATATTTTTTTTTTTTTTTTTTTTTAAGATGGAGTCTTCCTCTGTTGCCCAGGCTGGCACAATCTCGGCTCACTGCAAGCTCCACCTCCTGGGTTCATGCCATTCTCCTGCTTCAGTCTCCTGAGTACCTGGGACTACAGGCAGCCGCCACCAGATCCGACTTTTTTTTTTTTTTTTGTATTTTTAGCAGAGACAGATTTTCATCCTGTTAGCCAGGATGGTCTCCATCTCCTGACCTCGTGACCCACCTGCCTTAGCCTCCCAAAGTGCTGGGATTACAGGCATGAGCGACCGTGCCTGGACATAAATTAGATTTTAATGAGTTTGGTGCATATTTTTCATTCATAGCACTTGAGACTTGCAAGTCTTCTTTTGAAATTACTTACATGCCTATTACTTATTATAGAAACAAAGTTTAATTTAAAAAACCTCATTTACCCCCAGATACTTTAATTGACCTGAATATTTTCCTTAAATGTATGTATTAGTATGTTCATACAGCTATAAAAAAATGCCTGAGCCTGGGTAATTTATAAAGGAAAGAGGTTTAATTGACTCACAGATAAGCATGGCTGGTGAGGCCTCAGGAAACTTACAATCATGGCAGAAGGCGAAGGGGAAGCAAGGCACCTTCTTCACAAGAAAAAAGAAAGGAGAAGTGCTAAGAGAACGGAGAAGAGCCCCTTATAACACCATCAAATCTTGACAGAACTCACTCACTATCATGAGAACAGCATGGAGGAAACCAGCCCCATGATGCAATTACCCCAACTTTGTCTCTTCCTTGAGATATAGGGGTTATGATGATTAAAATTTAGGATGAGATTTGGTTGAGGACAAAAGGCCTAACAATATCATTCCACACATGGCCCCTCCCAAACCTCACATCTTCACATTTCAAAACACAATCATTCCTTTCCAAAAGTTCCCCAAAATCTTAATTCATTCCAGCATTAACTCAAAAGTCTAAGTCTAATGTCTCGTCCGAGACTCATCTGAGATAAGGCAAGTCCCTTCCACCTATGAGCCTGAAAAGTCATAAGCAAGTTATTTAGTTCCTATATACAATGGGGGTACAGGCATTGGGTAAATACAACAGTTCCAAATGGGAGACTTTGGCCAAATGAAGGAGCTACAGACTCCAGGCAAGTCTGAAAACCAGTGGGACAGTCAAGTCTCAAAGCTCCAAAATGATCTCCTTTGAATTCATATCTCACATCCAGGACACACTGATGCAAAAGGTGGGATCCCATGGTCTTGGAAAGCTCCACCCCTGTGGCTTTGCAGGATACAGCTCCCCACCTGGCTGGTTTCACATGCGAGCTTTGATTGTCTGCAGCTTTTCCAGGTGCACAGTGCAAGCTGTCAGTGACTACCATTCCAGGGTGTGGAGGATGGTGGATCTTTTCTCACAGTTCCTCTAGGCAGTGCCTTAGTGGAAACTGTGTGGGGGCTCCTACCCCACATTTCCCTTCTGCACTTCCCTAGCAAAGATTCTCCATGAGGGTTCCACCTCTGCAGCAGACTACTGCCTGGACATCCAGGCATTTTCACACGTCCTCCGAAACAGAGATGAAGGTTCTCAAACCTCAGTTCTTGACTTCTGTACATTCACAGGCCCAACACCACATGTAAGCTGCTAAGGCTTGGGGCTTAAACCCTCTGAAGCAATGGACTGAGCTGTACCTTGGCCCCTTTAAGCAATGGCTGGGATGCAGGGTGCCAAGTCCCGAAACTGTCCAAAGCAACAAGGCCCTGGTCCTAGTCCACAAAACCAATTTTAGCTCCTAAGCCTCTGGGCCTGTGATGGGAGGGACTTCTGTGAAGACTTTTGACAATCCCCGGAGACATTTTCACATTATCCTGATGATTAACATTTGGTTCCTTGTTACTTATGCAAATTTCTGAAGCAGGCTTGAATTTCTCCTCGGGACATGAATTTTTGTTTTCTATCACACTGTCAGACCAAATTTTCCAAACTTTTATGCTCTCTTTCCCTTTGAAACATAAGTTCCAATTGCAAAACTGTATCTTAGTGAATGCATAAAACTGATTGCTTTTAAGAGTACCCAACTCACCTCTTGAATGCTTTGCTGCTTGGAAATTTCTTCCACCAGATACCCTAATCATTTCTCTCACTTTCAAAGTTCCACAGATCTCTAGGGCAGGGGCAGAAAGCCACCAGTGTCTTTGCAAACACACAGCAAGAGTCATTGTTGCTCCAGTTCCCAACAGGTTCCTCATCTCTCTCTGAGACCACCTCAGCCTGGACTTTATTGTCTATATTACTATCAGCATTTTGGTCAAAATCAGCTAGCAAGTCTCTAGGAAGTTCCAAACTTCACACATTTTCTTATCTCATTCTGAGTCCTCCAAACTGTTCCAACCTCTGCCTGTTACCCAGTTTCAAAGTTACCTCCACATTTTTGGGCATCTTTATAGAAACACCCCACTCTCTGTGGTACCAATTTACTGTATTAGTTTGTTTGCATACTGCTATAAATAACTGACTGAGACCTGAGTAATTGAGAGAGGAAAAAGGATTAATTGACTCACAGTTGAGCATGGCTCGGGAAGCCTCAGAAAATTTACAATCATTGCAGCAGACAAAGGTGAAGCAAAGCACCTTCTTCTCGAGGTGGCAGAAAGGAGAAGTGCCAAGCAAAATGGGAAAAGCCCCTTATAAAACCATCAGACCTTGTGAGAAGTCACTCATTATCATGAGAACAGCATGCATGCAGGAAACCACCCCCACGATTCACTTACATCCACCTGTCTCTCCCTTGACATGTGGAAATGATGGGGATTATAATTCAAGATGAGATTTGGGTTAGGACACAAAGCCTAACCATAACAATGCATACTTAAACATAATTTAGAATGCTAATGTAAAGTATCTTTTTCCATGCAGAAATCTATGAATATGCAGTTTCTTTTCCCAAAATTAATTTTAAATTTATAAAATGTTAATACGATAATTAAAGACTTTAGAAATGTGGGGACAGAGACTTAGTCATTTCACATTCTGATTTATATTTATCAAATAGGAATTGGTATAGCTATGGCGGTTGATACATTATTGAAATACTTTAGTAGAGGAGAAATAGTCCCTGAATGAGTCCTCAAATCCCATCACCCGATAGTGCCCTTCATACTCCAAACCTTCTCAAAGGATGCTCCAACTTTCATATATTTCTGCCCAATACAGTCACTTCATTTTCATGCTTTAGGATTAGGCCAGTTTTGATTCTGATTGATAATGCTCATTAATCTTTGGAATGACATCATTGATTATGATGAAGAAGAGCAAGATGGTACTTCACTGGATCCCACTATCACCACTATTTCCATACATATTTAGTAGCATTAAACTTTCTCCATTAGGTCCAGAAGAAACCATTTGTGATTTGATATTTATTATTTCCACACTTTGGAATATATCTTCCAATATACATTATATCTACTACTTCTTTGTAATTATTAAATAATATTACAGTGTGTGAGGTTTCAAGAAGTAGTAAGATAATGTTACGTTTAAAATAACAGAACAAAGAGAGGTCTCTATTCTTTTTCTTCTCAGTTCACAAGGATAAGCTGCCAAGTGCAAGGAAGAATAAGCAGAGTCGTAAAAAAGATATCTAAAGAGATATCTGATTGCTCAGATATCAGAGATATGGAAGAGTCTTGTCTTCAAATATTTGTGTCAAACAGCAGGTTTTCACCATGTAGGGTGAAAGCAGAAGTTTCTCATGAACATCTTTTGCATCACAGTAAGGGGAGAGAGAGAGAACAGAAACACACAAGCATGCCATGTCACTTTGTAAGTATCATAAGCATTTCATTATTCCATTCACTCTTCCTTATTAATCAAGTGAATTTCAACAGATTACAATACAGGACATGGTATTTTAGAACTATAAAAGCAGATTCTAAAGTTTGTGAGAAGTTAGTAAGAAAAATATTCAAGAAAAGGTAAGAAAATTATGAAAAAG
Source organism: Macaca mulatta (assembly GCF_049350105.2). NCBI lineage: Eukaryota > Metazoa > Chordata > Mammalia > Primates > Cercopithecidae > Macaca > Macaca mulatta. Next base: position 144,381,228 of record NC_133410.1, on the reverse strand, counting down.
AAAGGGAAATTGGTGTTAAGGATTATTTGCTCCACCAATTATTAAAACACGAAAATTAATCATAAGCATATCTAATATTTTGTGTGCTCTGCTTAGTGCCAAGTATTTGAAATGCTATGATGTCAGTTCTTAATGATTATCTTTGCTTGAGCAAAGGTCAAGGTACAATCTGCTTTAAGATGATGTAATAAGTCCAGGTCCAGGCAGTGACACACCTTGGAAAAAGAACAGAGGAAGGTTGCTTCCCTGAGTGAAAATTAGGTGGTTTGATGGTGGAGTTATTTTTACTAGGAAAGGAAACTAAGATGTCAGCTCACAATTGCATTTTTTATTATTTAGTAAATTTATTATTTTGCATCTTTTATAAGAATTATATGTCAAATACTTACATATGCCCTGCTAAGCCTAAACATTCCGGTGTCTATTTCCTCTTCCCAATTCAGAATTCTTATTGTTTCCTCCATCAGGGAAAAATCACAATATTTAAGGTTTATAATTTCAACACATTTCTGTATATTTTTATAAAATATATCCCTAAAGAATAGATTGTTCTTTTATATGTTTAAAACTTTAGCTGGTACAATGCTCTCTGAATTTTTCTGGAAATTATATTTTTCCCTCTCTCAAAATTGGTTTGTTAGTTATACTCATGTTGATATGTGTGGCTCTATTCCGTTTAATCTTTATTGTTGTATTATATACATTCCTCTGTTGTACAGCTGTGAAAATTTCACTAGTGTAACTCTTAAGAGTAAAACATTTCTGGTAATTAAATACCAGACATTTTCACATTCAGTAGATCTTGTCCAACAGTATTCATAAGTGGTTATACTAAATTATATTTGCTTCAGCAGTTTAGAGGCTTTCCCATTACAGAACAAGCAGCACTACATTTCAGATCATCAATTTTCAGAGTTTCAAACTGTTGCCCAAATTTTGAGTGTGAGCTTTTATCTCTGTATTTCAGTTTCCATTTTCCTTACCTGAGCTGATTCATTTCATGTACTTGCTGATGATTCAGTTTACTTTTTCTGTATATAGCTTTGTCATAGCCCGTTTTTCTATCATGTTTTACCAGTTTATTTGTAAAAGTTCTTTTTCTTTTTAGTAACACATTTTATCAAGATGCTCCCTTGTAAGGTATTTGTATTTTTAATTGTGCTTTATATATTAAGCACATATTTATTGGAAACTGATATTTGTGCATGGTATGAGGTAGGAATTTGTATAATTTTAGTAGACAACTAAAGATTTCTAACTGATGTATTGACTAGTTATCCCTTCCTGATTATACTGCAAAGTAATTTCAATTGAATGTTGAGTCTGTGTTTAGGAATTGGTATGTGAGCCCTCTTTTCCATTGTTTTGATCTGTTTATTAGTATAACAACAGCACATACCTTTTATTACTATAGTTCTTTAAGTATCTTTCTCTCTTTTTCCACAAGTATCATTGTTTGTTTTCTTGCAATCTGTCTATCCTTGTCCATTGCTCTTATAAATACATAAATCAACTTATCAAATGTTAAATAAATCATTATTATTTTGATTAGAATTGTTCAGGTTTAAAAATTATTTTATAATTTGGGTGGAATAGACATGTTTGAAGTATTGAAAATTAGTTTCACACATGAACATACTATTGCTGTAAAGTTGTAAAAACATTTAGGTTTGCATTGATGTCTTTCAACAAACATGTATAACTTTTTTCATTTAGAAGTGTATTCCTAATTTTAAACCATATTTTCACTGTATCCTTTTCTAAGTTTAGATAAGTTTAGATGCACTAATACTTGTTACAATTGCTTACAGTATTCAGTACAATAACAGGCTGTACAGGTTTATAGCCTGGGAGCAATAGGTTACACAATACATCCTAAGTGTGTAGTAGGCTATACCATCCAGGTTTATGCAAATATAGTCTATGATGTTCACACAATAAAATTGCCTAAAGATGTATTTTTCAGAATGTATCTCTATCATTAAATGATACATAACCATCTATAAAACAAACACCATATGTTGCACTTATGTTCACAAAAAAGATTGGTTAGTGAATACCTTTATTTAATACCCTTAATTGATTTTTAATAACAAGGTATATTATTGCATAAGTATCATTGGGAAGTGGAGTATTTCTAGTTTTTCCTTTTATGATGTTCCTTGAGATAGTATGTTGTTAGTAGAATTATCTATTTACAAATATCTGTTAGAAATTATGTAAAAACCTCTGGGTCTGGTATATTTTAGGTAGATATTACAGGACCTAATTAAATTTGATAATGGTAATAAGATTACCATATTTATCCTTTTTTTGAGTCAAATACACACACATAATTCATATAGAAATATTAAAAATATATTTGTTCTTTAAGTTAGCAAATTATTTTTTCCTAATAATTTGCATTATATTGTCTGTAAGGTTGTGAATTTTTTTTTAGTGATATTAAGAACCTACAGTGAGTATAATAGTGACGTTGAAAATTATTGAGAGTTTCTTTATGGCTGAATATATGGTTTTTATATTGTTACATACAACACTAGGAAGAGTATATTGTAGGTAATTGGTGTATGAGCGTTCTACATATGTCTGTACATAAGCCTGCTTAATTCTATAATTCAAACCTTCTAAACACTATTGCATTTTTATTCACTTTGGTGCTAATATGGTGATGGTTTTTCTTCATTTAGTTTGGCCAAATTATTATTCTTATTATTATATCCATGCTTGCTTTATTTTGTACTTTGTACTGAAAATTCTAATATTAAATGTCCTGGAAATTCTAATTCTGCTATATAAATTTTGATGTCATGTTTCCAAAATATTAAATTTTGAGAAACTTTCATATGTCTGATGCATAATCTTTTGTAGTCCTGTTTGAGGGCCTGTAGCTGGACAGTTGATTTTACTTTGCATTTGCCAGGTGTCCCAGGATGCTAGAATAACTGAACCTCTTGCTCTTCATTTCTGAGTTTGTGGTTTCCTGGCCACTGAACTATTGCAATTTGAAACCTTAAATCAATGAATATAATAACCATACCTTGATTCCAAGTTCTCAGTAGGGACTTTTCTTTCCAATCTAGAAACAATTATGAAATTTACACTTAGCTTATTTTCACCATTTCCTTGCAACAGGTATCTTCCAGCCTACTTGTTGCTAATGGTGTTTCTTCAAGGAATCCTGAAACGTGCAAGGATTTAAGTTCCATTTCCTCCTCCTCAACTTGTAAGCTAACAAAAAGGCCCGGGTTCCGAAGCAGCTTTAAATTTTAAGGCTCTGTGTCTTGCTATCAGCCAGTATCACCAGGGCAGCTTCAGGTGCCTGTCTTAATCATCCATTCTAGTTTTTATGTGTTGTTCTTCTAAGACTTTGTGAGTTTTACTTCTAACCAATCAATTAAAATGATATTTCTTATACTTTATGCAGCAATTTTAGATATTTTATTCTGGTGGTTTTACTCAAAAACATTTAATTTTCACTGTTGCCAAACAAAGAAACACCATGTAATTCCAAAGATTTATAAATTTGCTATAAAGACCAACTTGAAATATTTTACACGTTAATTAAGAATAAATATTTTATAGATATTTGGGGGAAAATTTACTATTTACCTTTTTAAAATCTTATAGCAATATTGCATAATTATAACAGTATGGTATTGTGAGTGACTTAACCATACAGGAATAATAATATATTTTTAGATTTACTAAGCCTTGTAAAATAAAGCCTTTCATAAACCAAGAAAAATAATATTTAAATAATATTTGTTAATAATTATGGCATTAAGAAATGATTCTATAAAACACCATGAAAATGAAAAACTGTAAGGTGTTATTAAAGACTTTCTATTGTTAAAGAAAATTAAAGACTCAGAAGTAATTTTAACAATGTAAATCTGAAATGCTTTTTGATTATTTAGCCAGCAGAATAAATCTAGAATTTACTCTTTTTTGCTAAATTCTTTATTATACCCATGTTTAAAACTAATTTGCCTGGCTCCCTCTGTATGTATCTGTTCTTGAGATACATTAATGAATAAGAAATAAAATATTTTCACTCATAAACTTGCTTATGTTATAATGTGGGAAGCTGAAAAACAGATCATAAGAATACAAATAAAACTCATTTTTAAATAAATGCCAAAAGAAATAAAGGAAAATAGGTAGCCAATAAATGCTCAGGATGAGAGCAATTTTAAAAATGATTGTCAAGAAAAGTCTGCTTTGGAGGTTTTATTTTAACAGAGACATGATGATTGGAAGAAGAAAGTCATTATAAAACATAGGGAAGAACTGTCCTAGAAATGCAATGATGAGAGCAAATTTAGCCTATTGTGTTCCAGAGACATCACCAGTGTGGCTGATGTGACAGTACAGGAGAAAGTGGTAAACGTGAAGATGGGAGCAAGGCAGGGCCAGTTCACATGTGGGCTTGGGGGTGGGTTGTCTACATAAATCAACAAACAACTATACCTTTTTGCTTTAAATATTTGTGGGTACATAGTAGGTGTATATATTCATGGAATATATTAGATGTTTTGATACCAGCATGCAATGTGAAATAGTGTAAACCAAGACTGTCCTAGGCATACCAGGTCAAACTGCTACACTGACTATAGATCAAGGTACGAATGTTTTCCATGAAGAGTTGATGTGAGTTGATTTAGTATATAAAAGGTAACTCTGCTGCTCTTCCATTAATCTACTGTATTCTTTGAAACCGAATATGTGGAAAAAGGAATGAGGTAGCAGGAGAGGAAACATTGAGACCAATAAGAGACCCATGAAGCTATCCAAGAGAGAATAATGACAATTTGGATTAGGAGGGTCCCTACTGATCACAGGCAGATTCGAATGTCTTAAGAAAATTGGAAGGTGCAAGTAGTAAATTTGCTTTTGGTAATGAAATAATATTTATGTGTATAATTTATTCTCAACCATAGTTGTGTACTCAATATTGACAAATGTTATTTTGTATTTATAAGATACAATGATTTTTCTACAGGTTAAAAGTGATTGCAATTAATACCAACTATAAATCTCATATCGAATCTTATATTGCATAACATCATTTTTATGTCTTTTAAATTCTATTCATTCACAAGAATGGAGGTTAAGGATGTATGATGTATGATGGAATGGAAATAGTATAAATTCTGGAGTTAAGATAACTGTCATTTAAATAGTATCTGTCACTAGCAAGCTGTGCTTTTTTCAACATTTACTAATCTGTCTGAGTCTTAGTATATTGTCTTTTAATGAGCTGAAAATTGAAAGATCACAATATAAAGGTGGTCTCATCCTAAATGTTCAGAAAAGTGTTGTCATTTTTTATTTTGATTTCTTTAGAAAGAGGATCTTACTCTGTCACCCACACTGGAATGTGGTGCCACAATGATAGCTCATTGCAGCCTCAAACTCCCGGGCTAACGCAGTTCTACTTCTGTTTCCTGAGTAGTTGAGACCACAGGTGTATGCCACCATGCCCAGTTGGTTTCTTTTTATTTTTTGTAGAGACAAGATGTTGTTCTGTTGCCCAGACAAGTCTAAACTCCTGGGCTCAAGCAATCCTTCATCGCTTGACCTTCTAAAACACTGAGATTGCAAGCATGAGCAACCATGTCTGGTCAATTGTAGTTATTTCTATGATCATCAACAGTGTTATCATTCACTTAAATCTGGATCACGAGGTTTCTGTTAGCACCAGACTTTGAAAAATGGATATTGTTTTATCCAAGTAAATTAATGAGGTTCTCAAAAAAATCTGACTACCAGAATCTGGCAGAATTCTCAAAATAGAATAGAGCAATTTTAAGTTAAATCAGAGTTATTTATACAGGGCCAGATTTTTCCAAATATTTGCATAAGAATTTTTATACACACACACAAAAAAATAGTACTACTAGAGTTATCTTGCTTACTTGCTTTTTATTTAGTTAGTTAATTTTTTGAGATGGAGTCTCAGTCTGTCACCCAGGCTGGAGTGCAGTGGTGTGATCTTGGCTTACTGCAACCTCTGTGTCCCAGGTTCAAGCAATTCTCCTGCCTCAGACTTCCCAGTATCTGGGATTACAGGCAACTGCTACCACGCCCAGCTTATTTTTTTGTATTTTGGGTAGAGATGGGGTTTCACCATATTGGCCAGGATCATCTTGAACTCCTGACCTCAAGTGATCTGCCCACCTCAGCCTCCCAAAGTTCTGGGATTACAGGTGCGAGCCACTGAGCCCAAAGCTTACTTGCTCTTTTAATGATTAAGTGCTAGGTACATGATTAAGAGAGGGGGGAGAAAAAAAGAGAAACCCAATGCAAAAGATCAAATAATATTATTCATAATTATGAGCAATTATACAAGTTATTGTTATTAAAATTAGAAAATAGTCTGTTTTAAAAAGTACTTTTACATTATTGCATTGAACTTCCATTAGGTTCAAAAAAGTAATACTGCAACTATGTATAAGACAGAAAACTAAGAATCATAGAGATTAGTTGACTTTTCCAGGACCGTATGGCAAATTAACAGTAGAAATTGAATAGCAGTGTATGCTTTATAATCTCATTTAAACTCATTAAGTAACAAATACGAGCCATCTCTGTAAGTTTTCATTTTATGCCTGAATAGTATTCCATAGTGTAAATATACCATATTTTCTTTAAGCATTCATTTGTTGATAGACACTTAGCTTGACTCCGCATCTTGGCTACTGTGAAGAATGCTGCAGTAGATGTTAAATTGCAGATATCTTTTCAACATGCTGATTCCATTTATTTTGGATATATACCCAGTAGTCGAATTGTTGGATCATATGATAGTTCCATTATAATTTTTGAGGAGCCTCAATAAGGTAGTTTATAATGGCTCTACTAATTTATATTCTTACCAGTAGTGTATGAGTTCCCCTTTGTTTATATACTCCTCAGCATTTGTTGTATGATTCAGAAATTTATTTGTTCTGTTTTCCAGTTCACTGTTGTATAGTCATTCATAATAATCTCAAAGGATTCTTTGTATTTCTGTGGCAGCAATGTGGTGTCTTTTTTTCATTTCTAGCTTTATCTATTGCATTACTTCTCTCCTTTTTTTTTTTTTTTTTTTTTTTTTTAAGTCTAGGAGAAGGTTTATCTTGTGCTTTTTTTTTTTTTTTTTTTTTTTCAAAATAACCCTTCATTTTGTTGATCTTTTTATTTGTTTAGTCTATTTTATTTCTGCTCTGATCCTTAGCATGTCTTTCCTTCTACTAATTTTGGATTTAATTTGTTGTTTATCTAGGTTGTTGAGTGCAGCATTAAGTCATTTATTTGAAATAGTTTTAATCTTTTGGTGTAGCATTTATTGTTATAAACTTTCCTCATGGAATTCCTTTTATATATCCCATAGGCTTTGGTATGTTGAGTTTTTGCTTTTGCTTATTTCAACAGCTTTTTAAGTGTTAAGGTTTTTTTCAAATGGTAATTGTTCCATTTGTTGTACAAGAGCATGTTGTTTAACTTCAATGTATTTTTAAGGTATCCAAAGTTCTCCTTTTATTGCTTTCTAGTTTTATTCCATTGTGATAATTTGAATTTTAAAATTTGTTAAGACTTTTGTGGCCTAACGAATGATCTATCCTGGAGAATGTTCCATGTACTGATAAGAAGTATGTGTAATCTGCAGCTGTTGGATGTAACATTCTGTGAATGCCTGTTGTCCATTTGGTCGAGTGCACTTGAACGCTGATCTGATATTTCTTTGATTATTTTCTATCTGGATGATCCATCCATTGCTGAAAGTGGAATGTTGGCGTGCCCTACTCTCACTGATTTGCACTCTACTTCTTCCATTAGGACTATTAACACAGGCATATCTTGTATTATTGTGCTTTACTTTATTGGGAACTTCAAAAACTCTTCAACTACTGAAATAGTCAAATGGAAAGTTTGTGGCAACCCAGTATCAAGCATGTCTGTTGGCCCATTTTTTTCTGACCTCATGAACTCACTTCATGTCTGTTATATTTTGCTAATTCTCATAGTGTTTCAACATTTTTCATTATTATTATATTTGTTGTAGTGATCTGTATTCAGTGATCTTAGATTTTGCTATTGTTATCGTTTTAGTGCATCACAAATCTTACCCACAGAAAATAGCAAACTGAATCAGTAAATGTTGTTTGTGTTCTGCTCCACTGGTGAGTCATTCTCCCATGTGTCTCCCTCTTATAGACCCTTCCTATTTCCTAAAACACAATATTAAAATTAGGACAATTTATAACCTCCAATGGCTTCTAAGTGTTCAAGTAAAGAAAGATTCACTTGGGAGGCAGAGGCAGGCAGATCATGAGGTCAGGAAATCAAAACCATCCTGGCCAACACGGTGAAACCCTATCTCTATTAAAAATACAAAAACATTGCCGGGCGTGGTGGTGGTCACCTGTACTCCCAGCTACTTGGGAGGTTGAACCAGGAGAATGGCGTGAACCCGAGAGACAGAGCTTGCAGTGAGCAGAGATCACGCCACCGTACTCCAACCTGGGCTACAGAGCAAGACTCCGTCTCAAAAAAAGAGTCACATATCACTCACTAAATCAAAACCTAAATTCAATTAATCTTTGTAAGGATGGCATGTCAAAAGCCAAGAGAGACCAAATGCTAGATCCCTTGTCCCAAGCGGTTAGCCAAGTTGTAAATTTGATGAAAAATGTGTTAATAACTTGCTGCAGCTTCTCCATCAGCACTTGCTGCTTCGTCTGCACTTTTGTGTTATGTAGATGGATTTTTTTCCTTAAATCGCATGAACCAAACTTTGCCATCTCCCAACTTTTCTTGAATGAAATTAAAAGTGCTTTCCAGTGAACACCTGAATGCTAAGAAAGCAAAACATCCGCGGTGCTGACATAAATTCATGGTGGTCCACATGGAAAATCAAACAATATAGTTGTAATGTAGACAAAACAGTCTTATACACAAAGGAGATGTCATCTAGTACTTTCTGAGCTAAAGAGGAGAAGTCAGTGCATGGCTTCAAAGCTTCAAAGGACAGACTGATTTTCTTGTTGGGGACTAATGCAGCTGCTAGTTTTGAGTTGGAGCCAATGATAATTTACCATTCTAAAAATCCTAGGGTCCTTAAGAACTCTGGTAAATCTATTCTTCATGTGCTTTATAAATGGTACAACAGAGTCCAGATGCCAGCACATCTGTTTACAGCATGCTTTACTTAATATTTTAAGCCCACTGTTAAAAACCTACTGCTCAGAAAAGGTTTTTTTCTAAATCTGACTTATCATTGATAATACGCTTGGTAACCCAGTAGCTATTATGGAGTTTTACAAGATTAATGTGGCTTTTCATGTCTGCTAACACAGCGTTTATTCTGCTACTACATGGATCAAGGAGCAATTTAGACTTTGAAGTCTTATTATTTAAGAAATACATTTTTTTCATAATGCTATAGCTTCCACAAAGAGTGATTTCTCTGATAGAGCTGGGAAAAGTAAATTGAATACCTGCTGGAAAGAATTCACCATTATAGATGTCCTTCAGAACATTTTGGACTTATGGGAGGGTGTCAAAATATTAAAATTAATATAAGCTTTCAACATGTTTATTCCAACACTCATGGGTGATTTAGAAAGGTTCAAGACTTCAGTGGAGGACCTAACTGCAAATGTGATGGGAATAAGCAAGAAAGCTAGAATGAGAAGTGGTGCCTAAAGGTGTGACTGAATTGGTGCAATCTCGTGATAAAACTTTAATGGATGAGGAGTTGGTAACTCATGGATGAGGAAATAAAGTGTTTTCTTGAGACGGAATCAACTCCTGGAGGAGATGGTCTGAACATGTTTAAAACAAAGGATGTTAAATATTACATAAACTTAGTTAATAAAAAAAAGCAGCAGGTTTTGAAATTAACATCAATTTTTAAAAATGTTCTACTGTGGATAAAATACTGTCAAACAACTTTGCTTTCTACAGAAGAAACTTTCATAATGAAAGATTTGATTGATGTGGCAAACTTCATCATTGTATTATTTTAAGAAGCTTCCACAGCCACTCCAATCTTCTGCAAAAACAAATATGATCAAAGAAGTATTTAGTCATCAACATTAAGACAAGATCTTTCACCAGCAAAATAAAATTACAATTCATTCAATGCTAAAATGATCAATACAACTTTTTAGCAATAAAGTATTTTTAATTAAAACATGTACATTCTTTTTGTAGCATAGTATTATTTCACAATTAATAGAGTACAGTGCAAAGATAGCTTTTAAATGTAGCAGGTAATAAAAACGTGTGTTTTTCACTTTATTGTGATATTTATTTCACCATGGTGATCTGGAAGTGAACCTACAATATCTCTGGGGTATGGTTGTGTGTGCTTTATACATTCAGGTTCTCTTATGTTGGGCACACATTTATTTATAATTGTTAAACTCTTTTTTATTACCCCTTAATTATTAAATAATGGCCTCTTCTCTTTTTTACAATTTTTGGCTTAATGTTTCTATTATTTGATACACATATAACAACTGCAGTTCTTCTTTATTTCACTTTTCAAGGATTTTTGTATATTTTGCTTTTCACTTTCAGTCTGTTTACAGAATGAGTTAATCTCTTTCAGGTAGCTTAGTTAGGTCTTCTTTTGTTTTTTTTGTTTTTTGTTTTGTTTTGTTTTAAACCATTCAATCCTTTAATTGAAGATCTTAATCAATTTACAGTTATAGTAATTATTGATAGTTAAGGGCTTACTACTGCCACTTTGTTACTTATTTTCTGGTTGCTTTACAGATCCTCTGTTTCGTTTTTTCTTAGTCTTCATTTGTGGTTAACTAATTTCTCTCTAGTAGTGTGTTTTTATTCTTTGCTTTCTATGTTTACTGCATCCACTCTAGGTTTTGCTTTGTGGTTACAATGTGACTTACAAAATACATTCTACAATTATAACAAGATTTCATATTTGCACAGACTTTTCCTTGTATAAATTGATACTTGTATAAACTGATAACAACTTAAGTTTAATCTCAAAGGAAAGAAAATAAACAAGCAAAAAGCTGTACACTTTGTTTATTCTCTCCCTACATGAAGAATTTTTAATATCACAATTTACAATTTTACATAGCCTGTCTCTTAACAAATTACCATAGTTATTTTTATTTTTTATTAGTTCGAACTTTTTGTCTTCATACTGATAATATTTGTAGTTTTTCAGTATAGAATGCTTGCACCATGATTTCAGTATTAGAATAACAATCATTTTAGCATCTTTTCCTTTCAGTTTGAAGAACATTCTTTATCATTACATATAGGAAATATCTGTGAGTAATAAATTTCCAAAGTTTTTGTTTTTAAAAGATTTTATCCATCCTTCATTTCTGAAAGATAATTTTGCTGGGCACAGTATTCTCAGTAGACAGACTTTTATATTTTTCCCTTCAGCACTCCAAATACATCAATCTATTCCCTACTGGCCTGTAAGGTTTCTGCCGAGGTGTATTAGAAATTCCTTATATTTGCTTCTTTTTTCTCACTTATCTTAAGAGGCTCTTTGTTTCTGACATTTGACAGTTTGATTATCATATGTCATGGGGTACTGTTATTTGGGTTGACCCCAGTATATGACATTTAACCTTATTATTCCTGAATATTTATATCTTTTTTCTGCTTTGGAAGGTTTTCTGTTATTATTTCTCTGAATAAACTTCTAACCTTTTGTCTTTCTCCATTCTTTCTTTAATTTCAATAACCTGAATATTTGATCCTTTGATTTTATTCCATAGATCTCATTAGAATTCTTCATTATTTTTAGCCTTTTTTCCTACTAATAATGTATCTTCAAGTAGCCTGCCTTCAGGTGTACTGATTCTTCTGATTGATCATTTCTGCTGTTGATGCTTTATATTGCATATTTCATTTGATTAATTGTATTTTTAGGCTCCAGGATTTGAGTTTTATTTCTTTTTTAACTATTTCAATTATTCTGCTAAATTTCTCAGATAAATTTCTGAATTAACTCTATATGTGTTTTCTTGTGGTTCCTTGCGTTTTCTTAAAATGGGTATTTTCAATACTTTGCCTGAGAAATCACACATTGTCATCACTGTTGGGTGCATCTCTATCACCTTTGTTTGGTGAGGTCATATTTCCCTGAATGTTTCTGAAACTTGTGAATGCACAATGATGACTGCCCATTGAGGAATAAGGTATTTACTCTAATCTTTGTTGCCTGGCTTTGTTTGTGCCTGTCCTTCTTCAGAGAGCCTTCCAGAGATTCTAAGCAGACTGACTATTGTATTTCCTGATTCTGTGATCACTGCAGCAATCTCATTAATACAAGATTTTCTAAATCCAGGCTTGTCATGAGTCTCATAAAGACTCTGAGTTTAACATTGCTCTGTGTCCTAGACAGCCCTAGGAAAGTCACAAAGAGAATATTGGAACTGTATGGGAAAGTTGGCCAGGACTAAGCCTAGAAGACGGTTCCAGTTACTCAGATGGGCATGTTTCTCAGCAGGTCCCTGTACAGGCAGAATGTTCACCAACTTCAGCCAAAAAGACCAAAGCTGAGACTGAGCCATCTCAGGATCTGCTTTAGGATGACAGTTGGTAAGCCTGTCATGCAGGCTTAGACACTTGGACTGAAAGAAATGAGTTAGTCTCCTTTTGTGTCTTTGGTTTAGAGTTCTGAGCCAGGATTTCGGCTGAGGGAATCAGGAACAACTTTCAGGTTTATTGCCAAGACTAATGTCAGCAGACAGATAGCCTCTTCACCAATGTACTAATGTGTGTGACTTCTCCTGAAACCCCTGAAAGATGATTTTGGCTACAGGCTAAAGGCCTTTAGGGGGTGAGTCAATTTCTGGGCTTGAAACAAAAGTAGAATCAGCAGATCAGCCACTTGGGTGCCAACCTGCACACTTAAAATGACCCAACTATGTCTTGGGCTCCATGGAGTTTTACAAACTTCTAACTGAATCCTAAGTTTTTTTTTTTTTTTTCTGTGGTTGGGTTCAGAATTCTTATTGTTATAGGAGAATATGAATCAGTTACTTCCTATTCTGTCATTATGATAATATTCTATTTTTACATTCTGTGCTATTATTCATTAAGACAGTAATTCCAAAGCAGGATATTTCTTTGTCAAGATAGAGCTGAACAAACCATACCTCTGTGGAAATAATATACTTATCAAATGTGACTTAAAGAGCACATAATATGGAACTTCTATGATTCTGAATATATTTTTTTTTATTTTGGTGGATGTATCTTCTATTATAAATACATTGTGTTTGTTTCTCAAATTAAAGATGAAAATTAACATGTTATAATGATTTTTCTTTTGGTTTTATGTAATTTTGAAGAGGTTATTTTTTCATACTGACTAAAAGTTAACATCAGGTCCAGGCACAATGGCTCACACATATAATCCCAGCACTTTGGGAAGCTAACTGTGATTTGGGAAGTAACTGTGATTACTTTATGTTAGGAGTTCAAGATCAACCTGGGCAACAGAGTCAGATCTTATCTCTACAAAAATAAAAATAAATAAATAAATAAATAAATAAATAAATTTGCCTGACATGGTGGCATGTGCCTGTAGGCCCAGTTACTTGGGAGACTAAGGTGAAAGAATCACTTGAGCTTAGGAGGGTGAGGCTGCAATAAGCTATGATGGTGCCACTGCACTCCAGTCTGAGTGAAAGAGCAAGACCTTGTCTCAGAAAACATGCATGTGTATGTGTGTGTGTGTGTGTATTATGTAATATATACACATATTTTATATTTACATATACATGCATATAAAATAATAGTTAACTTTGACTTTCAAATCTCTATTTATTTTACGTTTTTTAAGGAAAAGAGAGGGATAGATTGTGCATGTGAAAAAATATCATTTAGAATTTTGTTTTTTAAAAAAAAGTTTTGACAAAATTTGCTTTTAAGTAAAAATAAAATATTATTTTCGAATATGAACGTTCATAACCAAGATAGTAACTTGCAAAAATATAAAGTGTAGCATAATCATTTGTATTTATATAGTTAATTAAATAGAAAATTATATGACCCAGTTTCATGTATGCAATTAGCAATTAAACTAAATCTCTTACCCTAAATTACTGGAAATGTGATGGTGCCCATGAGAACCAGCAGGATACCATCTATTTTAAGTATACTTTAATAGCAGGTTATGATAAATTTTGGAATATTTTCATTTATTCAGTAATTTATAAATTTTAGAGAACTGTTAAGCTCTATCTAAAATATTATATAACTCACACCTAATTTCTAATTTGTAGTTAATAATAGGAAAGGGACAATAATAGTTATTTTTTATTTTTCTTTCTTTTGAATTTCTAAACCAAACTTAACCAAAGAAGAAAAATAAAACATAGTAGCCTTCTTTTTTTATAGGTAAAATTATTAACTTTATTATTTTATTTATTTTTATAATACGGGGAATATTTTGTTTTCTAGTATAGTTTTGTGTAGTTCAAAGGTAGAGATTCGCACCAGTATTTCAGCTCATATATTAAGCTAAATTTTATATCTAAATTGAATATTACAGAAGACAGGTATGTGAGATTTTAAGTTGTCTTAAGTATTGCTTTCGGTCTGAATATTTCTTTTTCTCTAAAATTTATACGTTGAACTCTAATTACCAGTGTGATGGCATGGAGAGGTGGGCTTTTGGGAAGTGATTAGTTATGAGAGTTAATCCTTCAGGAATGGAACTATTGCCCTTTACAAAGAGACCCCAGAGAGCTGCCTTCTCTCTCTAACATGTGAGGTGACAGCAAGAAGGTGCCATTTTGTAAACTGGAAAGTGGACCTTCACCAGACACTAATTTTACCAGCACATTGATCTTGTACTCCGCAGTCTCCAGAACTGTGAGAAATAGATTTTTTTTATTTATAAGCCACCTATTTTATGGTATTGTGTTTTAACAACTCAAATAGACTAAGACAAGTATTAAATAATTGAACATCTGCAAATACTTGAGCTAACCACAGTATTTAAACAAAGGAATTAGAATTAGATAAATGAGATAAAACAGTTAAAAACTGCTATGGTTTGAATGTGTCCTCTTCATGTGTTAGAATCCTAATGTCTCTGCCGTCATGAGTGGATTAATGTGACCTATGCTCTCATTAATGAGTCAGTAGATTCACAGGAGTTCTGCTTTCATGAATATATTAATGTTATTATTGTGGGAGTGGATTCATTTTCATGGGAGTGGCTTTGTTATAAAATTAAGCTTTCCTTGGCTTTCTTGCTCCTGTTCTTCACCATGTGATGCCCTACATTATATTATGATGAAGCTATAAAGCCCTAACCAGATGCTGATGCTATGATCTTGTATTTTCCAGCCTCCAGAACCATGAGCCAAATAAACTTCTATTCTTTATAAACTACCTAGTATTTAGTATTCTGTTTTGGTAAGTGAAATGGACTAAGACAGAAATCATCTTGGTTATCATAATTTTATTTTAGTTTCTTCTGAATAACATTAATTTTTTTTAGGATTTTTGTAAGTTAGCATGATATCCTTTTGTAATAAAATAAATTAGGGACTTCTATCAGTTAGCAAGTTTAATTTCTTTAGAAATTTTATATCTGGCATTTCACTGCTAAAATATGAAAACAAGATATCTTGACACAAAATGTAGTTAATTTATGTTAATACAATTTTTAATTATTTAAATTTAAGTGAGATAAGTTTTTAATCATCCATGTATCTGTTAATAGTTGTTAAATATTTAATGTTTATTTTTTATTCATGAGATATGAATATATGTTTCCTTTGCGATATTATAGATATCATATAATTCAGATATTATAAATATCTGAATGTTGGTGAAATTATATCTTTCAGGGAACATGGGGCTGTATCAGAGGTGATGTCACTCTGACTCCAAAAGTTATACATGTGAGGGCTATATACACATCACAGTAGTTGTGCCTGTTCATCCACTCTAGTTGGCAGAGTGGCTTAGCCTTTTGAGGAGCCATGGGCTTCTTAGGTAAAGAGGTTAAAAAAAAAAAAAAAAAAAAGAGGTTAGCATGCATAGCACAGAAGAAAACCCAGCATATTAATATATAACTTCTTGGAAACCAGAAAGTGGATGCTGTTGCATGGGACACAGACACTTACGAATTAGCCCTATAGTTCAGTTCTACACTGGCAGACACTGTCGAAGCTGCTCACATGAATTAAGAACTTTATGATTTGGAGCCACTCTTGAGGACAATTCCGACCTCAAATTTATGACATTCCATTCCTCAGAAGGGAAAGCGTGTTCTGGCACTCCAGTACCCATGTCCTGTGGGCAGCAGCTGAACAATTCCTAGGTGCTGTTCTCTGTCCAAGGCTGTTTTTTTACCATAATTTCTTCCCAAGAAAGAAGCAGACAACCTGGATCTCAGAGCTGCCTGCTTTGTAGCGAATTTCCCAGGAACTTACATCTCTGCTTAATTCTTCTGTAGAATAAAGGTTTCTCATATCAGCTTAGCCAGTTGTTCAAGAAAACCCCTTTAATCTTTACCTGAGCCAGGAGAAAGTCACAAGTCCAACAGGAGAAAGTCACAAGTCTGACAGTAACAGTATATGGGTGTGGCGTATTGGTTGACCTTTGCTGAGTCCCCACCTTTGTCATACTAGACAGATTGAAAGGTTGAAGCTGCTAACAAACTTTTCATCTTTATGGAGGTCTTCAGAAGCCCTAGAGACACTGCAAAGAGTTCTCCACAGCAGAGTTTGTGGTAAACCTTGGAGGTATGGAGAGAGGAAACAGATTTGCAGACCAATGGCCTGTTGGGAAGGAACAGGAGCTCTTCTGCTTCCATGAACTGAGTCCTGGAAGCTGCTTCTTCTTGTCATGAGGGACAAGGGTGTATACTGCATTACTAGTATTCATCAAGGCTGAGTAGGCCCACCACAGTGTCTTCTCCAAAACTCTGGAGCAGTCCAGGCACTGGAAAAAGTAAATGGAAGACATGTTTGCCCCTGTAGCCCCAGACTCTGACAGGCCTGACAGCTTCAGGCATCCCCAAGACACACCCTCAAGCCCATGAACTACCGGGCCTGCTGCCTGATGTTCGCCCATCCCACCCAGTCAGATCCTGGCGGGAGCTACCCCTGCAACTGGCTGACTTCTAGGCCCTGCAACTGACGGAGGCCTCCCGCAGTCCTGGGAGACTGACCCAGCCGTGGTGCTTCCAACAGGATAATGGAAGATCAGCACCAGATCAGCAGGAAGCAGAGATCTGAAGCTGTCTTGATTTCCTCCACTACGTCTGTGCTGTCCTTGGCTTCTTCTTCTGCTTGGCACTGTCCACCTTGCCATCTGGCTTCCTCAGGGGTATAGGCTAAACAGGTCCTTCAATGGACCCTGGAGGAATTTGGAGAACTCTGAGAACTGAACTTTGGAATTGGTGCTTTCTGTGGCCCTCAGATTGATATGTATCTTCACAGTGTCCCACAGTGTGGGACAATCAAGCTTGACTTCCCACTGTCCCTGAGATTTGACTTTCAGGACAAGTGGCTGAGAGGAGTCCTAGAGTGTCCAGTTCTTATTAATGAAGCAGCGTTCAGTTCTGTGGAAAGTGTGTTGGGAGCAGGCACATAAAACTGTGGGGGAATATGGACTCTCTGGTTGTCCGTATTCCAGGTGGTGTTTATGTCTGTGGGTTCTGAGCAAGAGAAATGTCAGGGAAGAACAACAAAGCCTGTAGGGTTCAGGCTTGGTCAGCCACCTGGAAGCTGACTCTCGACTGACCCTCAGTTGGAGAGTCTGCTGGGCCCAGCTTGCCCACTGGGTTAGCCCGAAAGAGCAAAGTAAGAGAACAGTGAACATTTGGACTCTAGATAATCGTTGACTTGGCTAGCAGGACTTGACTAAGTCAAGCAGTGGCTGGTGGAGCTACAGAACACCAGGGTCCCAAATGCCGAAGAAATTTTGAGCCTTTGTACGTAAATGAGGCAAAGACCTGTGAGAGCTATCAACCTCTCTTAAGATGGGAGACTATAACCCAGCTCATAGTCTGGAGTCTCCCAGAGTCCTCAGAGGTGATGGAGGCATGCGTCTGTTCTACTGGAAAGAGATTTGGTTTGGGGACCCCACAAAGGGAGGAAAGTTGTAGCTGTTGGTATGTGAAGAGAGTGAAACTAAAATAAATAAATCAGAAGCTTCTGTTTTCTTTTTTTAATATACTTTTCAGGAAAAGTATTTCTATAATGATAAAACTAAATAGTTTATATTTATCAAGGCTAATTAAGCACATATTAATCCACTAAATTATCATTTATCTTTCAATGGCTTATAATCACTTTAATAGTTTAAACCTGGAGGGCAATTTTTCATTTTGAAAAGGCACTTGTGATCTTCTAAAGTAAAATTATTAGTTTGATTTAGCTGAACCCAGAAACATGTATTCTCTTCTCAACATCTGTGCATTTTAAGAGTTAAAGCAAATTTCAAACAGAAGGTGAATTTAATGTCATTTTATTACTCGTTTAAATTGTATATTGTTTCCCAGTTGTTGCGAACATTTGACATTTTAAGGATGTCATCATCTAACTCCATTCCCTCCAAATACTGTAATTTTTTGTTTGTGTGCTATCTTGGTGAGAGACTGTGTCTACAATTCAAAGTGTAAGGGACCAGATTCACCCCACAACCCTACTTCCACTGCCTAGGACCAGATGTGTTACCTTGCTCAACCAATCTGATGTTTTTCAGAACCACTGTCCCCCATACACCTAGCCACTACGCAATGACTCAGCAAAGAAGGATTGTGGATGTTATAGGCTATAAGCACATGTTCTAGTGCTTGGTCGTAGATATGGTTCCTGATGCTCAGCCTTTGGAGCATCCTTAATTTCCATACTTTCTCCAAGTCTGTACCTTCAAACTATCATCCACCTGAAACTCAGTGATAATCACCAAATGAATTCCATTTTTGCCTAACTTAAACTTAATTACATAAAGTTGTAATTTAATAGTTCATACCTAAGTGCTTCTTTCACTTGTATTTTTCCATATATTAAATGTAATGTCCACACACAATTTTTCCTACTATTTTTATCTCTTTGGAGTTTTAATTTTTACAGAAAATAATATAGTCCTCATTCTGCAAAATTTTGCAGTAACATAAATCTGTGGTTTAAAAAAGTATACATGTCTTTGATAGTTAATTACTTTCATAGTCACTCTTCTGCACCTATCACCTGTATTAGGTTTGTGTCTTGAACTTCATGAAACAAAATCACACAATATGTACTCTTTTGTGTATGGCTTATTTTTCTTATCATTGTGCCTATGCATTCATTCATATTGTTTTATGAAGAGTCACGTTTTTATTGCTGTATTATATTTAATTGTATAGTGCACCTTGGTCCTTGATTCTTTTATTGTTTCTTCTGTTGAAGGGTAATTCACTTGTTCTGGAAATATTTTGAATATAACTGTTATGAATGGTCTTGCACATGTGTTTTGATAAATGTTTGCACTCATTTCCTTAGAGAGATAGACAGATGAATAGACATTCATATATGTTATGTAAAATACATGTAGAATTTCTGAGTGAAAAAAAAAAGCGAATATTTTACTTCAGTGGATATTAATTAAAACGTTTCCAAACTAGTTTTAATCACTTTTTTTTATTTTGAGATGGAGTCTCACACTGTTGCCTGGGCTAGAGCGCGATTGTGCGATCTTGGCCCACTGCAACCTCTGCCTCCCAGGTTCACATGACTCTCCTGCCTCAGCCTCCCAAGTAGCTGGGATTACAGGCACACACCACCACACCTGGCTAATTTTTTTTGTATTTGTAGTGGAGACAGGGTTTCACTATTCTAGCCAGACTGGTCTCAAACTCCTGACTTTGTGATCCACCCTCCTTGGCCTCCCATAGTGCTGGAATTACAGGTGTGAGCCACCTCGCCCGGATGTTTTATTCACTTTCATGCCCACCAAAAGCATATGAGTTTTACAGATGCTTGGAATTATTGCCAACACTTGGTATTATTAGTATTTTTAATTTTCTGGCTGATAACTCATTGTGGGTTTAGTTTGCAATTCACTATTGAGTAAATATGGTGAGCTGTCTGGTGTCTTCTTTATTAATGTGCCTATTCTAATTTTTGGCCCATTTTTAAATTGAGTTTTTTTTCTTTTAATTTTTGCTTAGCAGTTTTACTTTTATAGAGTATGAATTCTTGCTTGGATAGAAGTACAGATTTTTTATTTCATTATTTGCTTCACAATATTATTGGTATATTTTGGTGAACAGAAATATTTTATTTTAATGTAATTCAAGTTATCAAACTTTTACATGTGATGCTTTTTCTCGTCCTATTTGATAATTTTTTTCCTAACCCAAGCTCTTAAAGATAGTGTTTTGTATTTTCTCCTAGAGGTTTTCTAAGAGACAAAAAAAGAGACTACTAAGTGGTATTTTTCCCAAAAATGGAACTTGGTATTTGAAAATCATAAATGTAATTAACTACATTAACAAACTAAAATAGAATATTTATATGACCATCTTATTTGTTAAAAGTAACTAACAAATTCCAACATCTGTTTCTAATTTTAAAAAAGAACCAAAATTTAATCAAAATAGAAATAGAAGAGAAATTCTTAACCCTAGCCAAAAACATCCAAAAAATATATATAGCTAATATCCTATTTAAGGATAAAAATGAATTATTTTTATGTAAGATTAGAACAAGACAGCAATGTCTACTTTTACAACTTTTATTCAACATTGTACTGAAGTTCTAGCCATTGCAATCAAGTAATTAAAAAAAAAGAAAAATTACTGAGACTGAAATGAGTAAAATTATTTTTATTTATAATTTTTGCAGAAAATCTGAAGGATCTTAAAGAATTGAACTAATTAATGAGTTTAGCATATTTACAAGATATAAGATAAATACACAGTTGTCAATTTTATTTCCATTTCCTAGCAATGAACAACCAGTACTTAAAGTAATTATTTAAAAATAGCATTAATAGCACAAAAAAGGAAAATACTTAGGGAAAAGAAATTAAATAATTACTATATAAATGAAGAAATAGATATTATTCATTGCTCATGAGTCTCAATATTAGTAAATGTCAATTCTTCCCAAATAGATTCAGCAAAATCCCAATAAATATCCTCTTTGTTAATAGATATTTGACTTTTCTATTCTGTTTGTAGCTAGATTTAAGAGCCTTTCATCATTTTCTTTCTCTATCTTTATTTGACCCTGCTAAGGTATAGTTTACTGTAAATTAACTTAGTGTGAGTGTCTCACATATCAGTTACTAAAGTTCCTTTGTATTCTAAATGATCTAGTCATTAAGACCATCTATTTAGCCGGGCGCGGTGGCTCAAGCCTGTAATCCCAGCACTTTGGGAGGCCGAGATGGGCGGATCACAAGGTCAGGAGATCGAGACCATCCTGGCTAACACGGTGAAACCCCGTCTCTACTAAGAAATACAAAAAATAGCCGGGCGAGGTGGCAGCGCCTGTAGTCCCAGCTACTCGGGAGGCTGAGGCCGGAGAATGGTGTGAACCCGGGAGGCGGAGCTTGCAGTGAGCTGAGATCCCGTCACTGCACTCCAGCCTGGGCTACAGAGCGAGACTCTGTCTCAAAAAAAAAAAAAAAAAAAGACCATCTATTTATCAACCTTGTGCTTTAATGTAATGATGGCTGAGCTACAAATGAAAATAGTGACCAAGAAGAAAAAAAAAATCTATGACTTGATAATTTGAATCATTATATTGCCACATCACTCCAAAAATTTCTGAATCTGTGTTTGATCTAAATATCCAATAAGAGAAAGAATACATGAAAATGTTGGCAGGATACAATGGAACAAGCCCTCAACCCCCTAAGCAAAATTAACAAATAGTCTTTCACATTTTCACAGGTTAAAAATTTAGAGATAAAATCAAGTATAATAGGCTCTTTGATGGGCACTGTGATGCCTTCATGATGACTGGGCTAGGATGGCGCCCCTAGGTATTCAGTCAGACACGAATCTAGGAGCTTCTGTGAAGGGATTTTACAGACTTATTAAAGTCCCCAGTTAATTGTTTTTACATAGGGGTATTATCTTTAGTAGGCCAGACTTAAATGATTGGAAATTCCTTAAAGCAAGGCTGAGGGTTTTAGAGAGAGGGGAAAATTCTACCTCTGGACAACAGCTTTGGCTCATTCTCGCGGAGTTTCTTTCTGTGGCACTCTCGTGAGTCTCTTCCTGATGGGCCTGCCCTACAGACTTCCAACTTGTTTGTCTCGGTGTTTTAACCTCAGCAGGATTGTTTCTTGGTGCATACTCCTCTTCCTGTTAACGCAGTATGACAACCATATCAAACAACACTTGGCCAAGTCAAAGTTTCTCTGTGGCCATAGTTGGTTGGTTTGTTGGTTTGTGGAAAATGGGGTTGACCCAGGGGGCCAAGTGTGTCAAAATCAGTTCTGCAACAGCATAGCTCAATACTAGTGGTTGTTCCTGTTTCCCCTGGCCCTGAGTGGGTTAGAGCCTGATACAGGAGGTGATGGCTTTACTAGGAGAATAGGAAAAGTGTAACCTATTAATTGGTTTGGCAAAAACAACTTCTGAGAATATTTTCACTTTATGTGAGAAATAAAAACAAATCTCATGATGTATTTTATATCTTAGTTGTGTTTGAAAGTGTTTTGATTTCTGGAAAAACATCAAAATAAATAATGACATTTGTTGTAAAAATGTATATACGTGTGTGTATGTGCGTGTGTGTGTGTGTGTGTGGACCCAGAGAGAAGAAGGTTCTTTTTAATATCTGTGTTACCTCTTCATTTTATTTGGAATGTTTTAATAAATCAAGATTCAAGATTCTGGCAATATTTAAAATAGAATTTCCAAAGGCTATCTCACATGCCTTAATTAATTGAGTTTATTAAATTTGTATTCCCATTTAATTTCCATTTCTTATATTTAGATGTGCTGCCAAGAACACATATTTTCACAAAAGTTAAAAGGTTTGAGTATTTTAAATATCTTATAGCTTTATTTTTCCAACTAGAGTCAGAGTCTTAAGTAATATGATTAGCATAGTCTCCAAATTTCATTAAAAATTGACATAACACATATAAACTTTTTGACCTGAGGGTAGAGAAGAATGAATTTTTAAATCAGAGCATATCAGAGTATGTATAATTAGACAACCTAACAAGAAGGATGGTTGCATTACTACTTAAGATTTAGTGTTATATTTAAAGTAATTCTTATTCATCAAAATTAAAAAAAAAAAGACAAATAAGATTGTTCTGAAAAATAACCAGTGTAGATTGTTCTGAAAAAATCTTTTGTTGTTGTCAAGTTTTCTTGGGTGACTCTTTAAAAAATGATATCTGAGGAACATAATATGATTCTCCAGATTGAACCAAATCCATGAGGTCTTTAATATCTTTAAAATTTTGTCACAAACATTGTGGAGATATCAAAATATATCTGTAATGCAAGGTATAATATAAAGTGATTATTTTCTTTGAACATGATTTTCTATTTTAATGCTGTTTTTGTTACTGAAATATATACATCTGTTATGCACTCATTAATATTTACTGTCATGAATGTGTTAATTATAAAAATCTCTATTACTTCCTATATCAAATATCGAATTAAGGTGTATGCATAGTAAATTTAATAAAGTCTCTTCAGAACTTAAAACATCACCCATTAATTCATAGAAATTTATCTGTCATATATATCATACATATGATATATATATTCCCTTTCTAATCAGAAATATAATAAATCTAACCCAAGATATTATTTTTGGCAAAGGCTACTTACTATATACTGAATAAAAATGACATTATCTGTAAAATATTAATATAAATTTAGATCATACCAAAAAGTGTATAAGCCTCTGAAATTAATCAAGTGATCACAATAAAAACCTAATAATTTTCAGAACTTATAGCAGGATGGTTAAAAAGGATAAGATGTATTACAAAGAAAGCTTTCAAAATAATTACAAAATTACACCCAGTAGTTATTGAATGCCACAGTGAATCCAAAAGTTTAAGTTTTGTACCACATTAGTAACTTGAAAAATAAAATAAAATTAGACTTGATGAACATGTTATTTTGTATATTTTATCAAGCAAAAGACTAAGTATAAAAGGAAGCAGGATGCAGGATTAAGAAGAATTTAAACACAGTTTGCCTAATTTTCTTTTACTTCATAGAACCGTATGTTCTGATAAAATCTATGTTTGAATGATGACAACAAAGGCACAAAGGGAAGTTACCTATGTGACGTGTTTTGAAGAAGCCAAGATAGATGTGATACAACTGAGCATTAACCAATCCCAACTAAATTTTTGAGCTTCTAAAATTGAATTTAAAAAATGCACATTACCAATAAGATAGAAGCTCACCCTTAAAAGTATATAAATTAATGAGGAAGAAAAAAAGCATAACTAATCTTCCATTTAACGGGAAGCTTCAGATTAGTTTTTTAATTTAGGAAGGTGTCAGTTTTGAAAGTTGAGAGGGTGTGGTGTTTAATGTCTTAAGGAAGATGGTAAGAAAGACTGAGTTAGATCAAGAGGCAAAATAAGTTTCAAAAAATTGCAGAACTTGAGTGTACTTATCAGGAAATAAAATGGAAACAAACTGGATAAGAGAGACTTAGTATATTTTGCATACTTTGCCAGTCTATTGATGCCATGTCTAAGTTTCATAGCAGGTTCAGACCTTACTGTGACATACCTCACTGGAGAGCAAATGTCAGGGGAAAGGCAAAGATACATTTTGCATGCACATAATAAGAGTCCAACTGGCAAACAGTTTCACAAATATAATAGATAAATGATAAATGTTTCATTTTATATATTACTTTTAAATACTAATCTTTCTTCCAGATGCAATATTAATTCAATTTATGAAAAATGTTTTTCTAAAACCATCTACTTCTTCTGGTAAAGGTTAAAGAGTTTCTTGTCAAATAAAAGCATGCTATTTTTTAAATAAAGGGCAGGTATGTTAATATAACTTGGATTTACTTGCATATATGTCTTAAGTCTTACTGCATGATTGGATAAGATGACCTTTATGTCCATCACACCCTAAGACTTTACAATTACCTGATTAAATAACTTTTATTTATTCTTATTATATACAATATGAAATGTGATATGCCACCAACACTTCTAATTAAGTAGTACTTTTCTAATCATGGCGATTTCTATACCAAGAGCTCAGGAGTAAATATGAATAACCAACTCCATAGAGTTTATTTTGATCATGTTCATGAGTAGCAGGATTAGAACTTCAGGTACCAGGATCAAAAGTTTCAAACTAATTGGAAAAATAAGTGAAAGACTCATGACCAGCATGTTGATATGAAAAAAATAATTTATCTCTATTTGTCATTTATTAGCAGTGCAATCCAGATCAAGTCAGCATAGTAAGACTTTATCTTATTACAGCAAACAATTTTATGAAGATTAAGACCACTTATTTTAAACCATTTTATGAGAGTTAAAACCACTTATTTGATTCTAAAGTGTTATATACATTTAAGCATTTTGTGCAAATATTGTCATAATTATATATTTATAGTAATAAAATAGGAATAGAAATATTTTTCTATATTACATTCTGAACCATTTTACTTTCTTTCTTTATAATACTGCAGGAAAATGTGACTTTTCTGGAAAGGCAAATTTGATAAAGAGCATGAGAAAAACCTGTCCTGAGTCTTTTGATTTCTAATATTTTTTTACCACATGCAAGTATACAACCTGATGCATCTTTTAACTTTGTACTTTGTAGTTTGTTTAATCAGCTATCTTTGTGATTCCCACATATCAGTCACAAACTTGTATGAATAGTTTTAATGTAGGAAACTCTGGAGAATAGAAATATATACTTAATAATTAGTTGATAGAAGTTAATGAAGAAAATGGAGTCAGGGATCATTGGAATAACAATTAAATCCTCTCCTTTTAATCAAACTACATGTTTTCAATTTTCACACCCTCATGATTTTAGGTGGCCTGTACAATTCTAATTTTTTTCTTGATATGCACCAATCAAAAATACAGAAATAAAAGGACAAATTGGATAGAATCAAGTTTTAATCTTCATGTACAGTAGCCTTTTTTATTAAACTCTATTGCTTTTGTGAAATTTGGTTCCTTTCAAATTCTATCGCATTAACAGAACATTTCAGATAACCAAAAGAAGGTGCAAAAAGCTAGGGCTTAAAAGAGACAGAAAAATTTCTTTACAGCTGATGCAAGATATCATCAAAATTTAATTTATATGTCACAATACTGTGTAATATATGGAATAGGCTGAATAATATTAAAATATTATTGATATCAATAATATTGATTTTTTAAGATAAAGTCAATTACATTTAAACCTAGTTACTAAATAGACCATGTAGAATATGAAAGCTACTTTTATGATGAATCATCTCATGTAGCAATTTTTGAAAACATCTGCACATGTACATATAGAATAACTGAATAATTCATCTAACATATACGTGCAAATTATAAAAGAAAATTATTGATTACGTAGACTATTGGTCTCAGTTCCATCTATTATGACAAATTATCGTAGACTGGGTAAATTAAGCAACAATTTCTTACAAATTTGGTAGCTGGAAAATCTAACATAAAAGTGCCAGGAGATTCATTTCTTGATTAGAGCCCTCTTTATGGCTAGCCTACAACCATCTTGTCTTCTCATTTTGTCCTCACATGGTGAACAGAAGAGAGGGAGGAAGCAAGCTCTCTGTTCTTTTTATAAGGGCATTAATCCCATTCATGGACTTTAACTCCCGAAGTCTCCACAGTTAAGATTTTGACATATGATTTTTTGGGGAAGGGAGGGTAACAAATATTCATTCCATAGCACTCTTAATGAATAAACTTCTCTTGATTCCCACAATTTTAGTGTTCCATAAAACTATGGATTAGCCAATGTTCTCCAGAGAAATGGAATTAATAAGATATATATATATCCACACACACACACACACATACATACACACACACACACACATACATACACACACACACACACACACATATATATACACAGAGAGAGAGAGAGAGAGAAAGAGATGATGAGATAGGACGATGGATAGGTGATAGATGATAGATAGATAGATAGATAGATAGATAGATAGATAGATAGATAGATAGATAGATAGGAGATTTGTTAGGGAAATTCGCTTCCACAATGATTGAGAGTAAAAAGTCCCACCATCTACCAACTAAAACTGTAAGCTGAAGAACCAAGGATGCTGGTGATATAATTCAGTCTCAGTCCAAAGGCTTGAAAACCTGGACTTCTCATATCTGAAAACAGGAAAAGATAGAAGTTCCAGATCCAGAAGAGTGAGTACATTTGCCTTCATCTTCTCCCTGCCTTTTGGTTCTACCTGGGCCTGAAACAGATTGGATGATGCCCACCCATATTGGTGAAGGTGGGTCTTCCCCTTACACAGCCTACTGATTCCAATGCCAATCTCTCCTGAAAATATTATCACAGCATACTCAGAAATAATGTTTTACCTGTTATCTGGGTATCTCTTAACCCAGTCACACTGACACCTAAAATTATCCATTCTTCAGGAATATCGCAATGGGTTGGTGAGAGACTCATTTTTATTTTATTTTATTTTATTTTATTTTATTTTGTTTTATTTTATTTTATTTTATTTTTACAGTTGAGAAGTTAATTTAATTCAATATAACTGGAGTCTTTTCTTGAGATAACACATTCTTTAAAGATAATCTGTAGTTGTATTGTGTTGGTCAAATCATACTGGAAATGTAAGGAAAGGGAAGAATAAGCTTTACATGAAATTCTTTGCATGGAATCACTAACTCCATACTTCTCAGTTTTGCAGATTCAGAGAACTGTAGGCTGTTAATAAATTGGAAAGTATTCCAGTAGAAAGTCTAGTTCAACAATTTTACAAAACAGACACTTTTGGACTGCTTTAATGTTTTGTTTTTGTTTTTTTGAGATGGAGTCTCGCTCTGTAGCCCAGGCTGGAGTGCAGTGGCGTGATCTTGGCTTACTGCAACCTCCGCCTCCCAGGTTCAAGTGATTCTTCTGCCTCGGCCGCCCAAGTAACTGGGATTACAGGCACAAGCCCCATGCCTGACTAATTTTTGTATTTTCAGTAGAGACGGGGTGTCACCATGTTGGCCAGGCTAGTCTCGAACTCCTGAACTTGTGATCCGCCAGCCTCAGCTTCTTAAAGTGCTGGGATTACAGGTGCCTGGCCAGGCTGCTTTAATGTTTAGAAAACATTCTTATTTTGAACTAAAAAATCTCCCTTTTGTAATGTCTTCTCATAAGTCCAATTACTTTCTTCTGAATCAGTGAAGATTTGCCACATAATTGTCATTAACATACATAAGAATCACTGTTATAGCTACATGATTTTTTTTCTTTTTTTTTAAATTTATTTATTATTATTATACTTTAAGTTGTAGGGTACATATGCATAACGTGCAGGTTTGTTACATATGTATACTTGTGCCATGTTGGTGTGCTGCACCCATCAACTCGTCATTTACATCAGGTAAAACTCCCAGTGCAATCCCTCCCCCCTCCCCCCTCCCCATGATAGGCCCCGGTGTGTGATGTTCCCCTTCCTGAGTCCAAGTGATCTCATTGTTCAGTTCCCACCTATGAGTGAGAACATGCGGTGTTTGGTTTTCTGTTCTTGTGATAGTTTGCTAAGAATGATGGTTTCCAGCTGCATCCATGTCCCTACAAAGGACACAAACTCATCCTTTTTGATGGCTGCATAGTATTCCATGGTGTATATGTGCCACATTTTCTTAATCCAATCTGTCACTGATGGACATTTGGGTTGATTCCAAGTCTTTGCTATTGTGAATAGTGCTGCAATAAACATATGTGTGCATGTGTCTTTATAGCAGCATAATTTATAATCCTTTGGGTATATGCCCAGTAATGGGATGGCTGGGTCATATGGTACATCTAGTTCTAGATCCTTGAGGAATCGCCATACTGTTTTCCATAATGGTTGAACTAGTTTACAATCCCACCAACAGTGTAAAAGTGTTCCTATTTCTCCACATCCTCTCCAGCACCTGTTGTTTCCTGACTTTTTAATGATCGTCATTCTAACTGGTGTGAGATGGTATCTCATTGTGGTTTTGATTTGCATTTCTCTGATGGCCAGTGATGATGAGCATTTTTTCATGTGTCTGTTGGCTGTATGAATGTCTTCTTTTGAGAAATGTCTGTTCATATCCTTTGCCCACTTTTTGATGGGGTTGTTTGTTTTTTTCTTGTAAATTTCTTTGAGTTCTTTGTAGGTTCTGGATATTAGCCCTTTGTCAGATGAGTAGATTGCAAAAATTTTCTCCCATTCTGTAGGTTGCCTGTTCACTCTGATGGTAGTTTCTTTTGCTGTGCAGAAGCTCTTTAGTTTAATGAGATCCCATTTGTCAATTTTGGCTTTTGCTGCCGTTGCTTTTGGTGTTTTAGACATGAAGTCTTTGCCCATGCCTATGTCCTGAATGGTACTACCTAGGTTTTCCTCTAGGATTTTTATGGTATTAGGTCTAACATTTAAGTCTCTAATCCATCTTGAATTAATTTTCGTATAAGGAGTAAGGAAAGGATCCAGTTTCAGCTTTCTACTTAAGGCTAGCCAATTTTCCCAGCACCATTTATTAAATAGGGAATCCTTTCCCCATTTCTTGTTTCTCTCAGGTTTGTCAAAGATCAGATGGCTGTAGATGTGTGGTATTATTTCTGAGGACTCTGTTCTGTTCCATTGGTCTATATCTCTGTTTTGGTACCAGTACCATGCTGTTTTGGTTACTGTAGCCTTGTAGTATAGTTTGAAGTCAGGTAGCGTGATGCCTCCAGCTTTGTTCTTTTGACTTAGGATTGTCTTGGAGATGCGGGCTCTTTTTTGGTTCCATATGAACTTTAAAGCAGTTTTTTCCAATTCTGTGAAGAAACTCGTTGGTAGCTTGATGGGGATGGCATTGAATCTATAAATTACCTTGGGCAGTATGGCCATTTTCACGATATTGATTCTTCCTATCCATGAGCATGGTATGTTCTTCCATTTGTTTGTGTCCTCTTTTATTTCATTGAGCAGTGGTTTGTAGTTCTCCTTGAAGAGGTCCTTTACATCCCTTGTAAGTTGGATTCCTAGGTATTTTATTCTCTTTGAAGCAATTGTGAATGGAAGTTCATTCCTGATTTGGCTCTCTGTTTGTCTGTTACTGATGTATAAGAATGCTTGTGATTTTTGCACATTAATTTTGTATCCTGAGACTTTGCTGAAGTTGCTTATCAGCTTAAGGAGATTTTGGGCTGAGACAATGGGGTTTTCTAAATATACAATCATGTCATCTGCAAACAGGGACAATTTGACTTCTTCTTTTCCTAACTGTATAACCTTGATTTCTTTCTCTTGCCTAATTGCCCTAGCCAGAACTTCCAGCACTATGTTGAATAGGAGTGGTGAGAGAGGGCATCCCTGTCTTGTGCCAGTTTTCAAAGGGAATTTTTCCAGTTTTTGCCCATTCAGTATGATATTGGCTGTGGGTTTGTCATAAATAGCTCTTATTATTTTGAGGTACGTTCCATCAATACCGAATTTATTGAGCGTTTTTAGCATGAAGGGCTGTTGAATTTTGTCAAAAGCCTTTTCTGCATCTATTGAGATAATCATGTGGTTCTTGTCTTTGGTTCTGTTTATATGCTGGATTATGTTTATTGATTTGCGAATGTTGAACCAGCCTTGCATCCCAGGGATGAAGCCCACTTGATCATGGTGGATAAGCTTTTTGATGTGTTGCTGAATCCGGTTTGCCAGTATTTTATTGAGGATTTTTGCATCGATGTTCATCAGGGATATTGGTCTAAAATTCTCTTTTTTTGTTGTGTCTCTGCCAGGCTTTGGTATCAGGATGATGTTGGCCTCATAAAATGAGTTAGGGAGGATTCCCTCTTTTTCTATTGATTGGAATAGTTTCAGAAGGAATGGTACCAACTCCTCCTTGAAACTCTGGTAGAATTCCGCTGTGAATCCATCTGGTCCTGGACTTTTTTTGATTGGTAGGCTATTAATTATTGCCTCAATTTCAGAGCCTACTATTGGTCTATTCAGGGATTCAACTTCTTCCTGGTTTAGTCTTGGAAGAGTGTAAGTGTCCAGGAAATTATCCATTTCTTCTAGATTTTCCAGTTTATTTGCGTAGAGGTGTTTATAGTATTCTCTGATGGTAGTTTGTATTTCTGTGGGATCGGTGGTGATATCCCCTTCATCATTTTTAATTGCGTCGATTTGATTCTTCTCTCTTTTCTTCTTTATTAGTCTTGCTAGTGGTCTGTCAATTTTGTTGATCTTTTCAAAAAACTAACTCCTGGATTCATTGATTTTTTGGAGGGTTTTTTGTGTCTCTATCTCCTTCAGTTCTGCTCTGATCTTAGTTATTTCTTGCCTTCTGCTAGCTTTCGAATGTGTTTGCTCTTGCTTCTCTAGTTCTTTTAATTGTGATGTTAGAGTGTCAATTTTAGATCTTTCCTGCTTTCTCTTGTGGGCATTTAGTGCTATAAATTTCCCTCTACACACTGCTTTAAATGTGTCCCAGAGATTCTGGTATGTTGTATCTTTGTTCTCATTGGTTTCAAAGAACATCTTTATTTCTGCCTTCATTTCGTGATGTACCCAGTAGTCATTCAGGAGCAGGTTGTTCAGTTTCCATGTAGTTGAGCGGTTTTGATTGAGTTTCTTAGTCCTGAGTTCTAGTTTGATTGCACTGTGGTCTGAGAGACAGTTTGTTATAATTTCTGTTCTTTTACATTTGCTGAGGAGTGCTTTAGTTCCAATTACGTGGTCGATTTTGGAGTAAGTACGATGTGGTGCTGAGAAGAATGTATATTCTGTTGATTTGGGGTGGAGAGTTCTATAGATGTCTATTAGGTCTGCTTGCTGCAGAGATGAGTTCAATTCCTGGATATCCTTGTTAACTTTCTGTCTCGTTGATCTGTCTAATGTTGACAGTGGGGTGTTGAAGTCTCCCATTATTATTGTATGGGAGTCTAAGTCTCTTTGTAAGTCTCTAAGGACTTGCTTTAGGAATGTGGGTGCTCCTGTATTGGGTGCATATATATTTAGGATAGTTAGCTCTTCCTGTTGAATTGATCCCTTTACCATTATGTAATGGCCTTCTTTGTCTCTTTTGATCTTTGATGGTTTAAAGTCTGTTTTATCAGAGAGTAGGATTGCAACCCCTGCTTTTTTTTGTTCTCCATTTGCTTGGTAGATCTTCCTCCATCCCTTTATTTTGAGCCTATATGTCTCTGCGTGTGAGATGGGTCTCCTGAATACAGCAGACTGATGGGTCTTGACTCTTTATCCAGTTTGCCAGTCTGTGTCTTTTACTTGGTGCATTTAGTCCATTTACATTTAAGGTTAAGATTGTTATGTGTGAACTTGATCCTGCCATTATGATATTAACTGGTTATTTTGCTCGTTAGTTGATGCAGTTTCTTCCTAGCCTCGATGGTCTTTACATTTTGGCATGTTTTTGCAATGGCTGGTACCGGTTGTTCCTTTCCATGTTTAGTGCTTCCTTCAGGGTCTCTTGTAAGGCAGGCCTAGTGGTGACAAAATCTCTAAGCATTTGCTTATCTGTAAAGGATTTTATTTCTCCTTCACTTATGAAACTTAGTTTGGCTGGATATGAAATTCTGGGTTTAAAATTCTTTTCTTTAAGAATGTTGAATATTGGCCCCCACTCTCTTCTGGCTTGGAGAGTTTCTGCCGAGAGATCTGCTGTTAGTCTGATGGGCTTCCCTTTGTGGGTAACCCGACCTTTCTCTCTGGCTGCCCTTAAGATTTTTTCCTTCATTTCAACTTTGGTGAATCTGGCAATTATGTGTCTTGGAGTTGCTCTTCTCGAGGAGTATCTTTGTGGCGTTCTCTGTATTTCCTGGATTTGAATGTTGGCCTGCCCTACTAGGTTGGGGAAGTTCTCCTGGATGATATCCTGAAGAGTGTTTTCCAACTTGGTTCCATTTTCCCCCTCACTTTCAGGCACCCCAATCAG
Organism: Macaca mulatta; assembly: GCF_049350105.2. Lineage (NCBI taxonomy): Eukaryota > Metazoa > Chordata > Mammalia > Primates > Cercopithecidae > Macaca > Macaca mulatta. The sequence continues at coordinate 144,348,123 of NC_133410.1, read as the reverse complement.
ACGTAGATTTGGTCTTTTTACATAATCCCATACTTCTTGCAGGCTTTGTTCATTTCTTTTTTTTCTTTTTTCTTTTGGTTTCTCTTCTCGCTTCATTTCATTCATTTGATCCTCAATCGCTGATACTCTTTCTTCCAGTTGATCGAGTCGGTTACTGAAGCTTGTGCATTTGTCACGTATTTCTCATGTCATGGTTTTCATCTCTTTCATTTCGTTTACGACCTTCTCTGCATTAATTACTCTAGCCATCAATTCTTCCACTTTTTTTTCAAGATTTTTAGTTTCTTTGCACTGGGTACGTAATTCCTCCTTTAGCTCTGAGAAATTTGATGGACTGAAGCCTTCTTCTCTCATCTCGTCAAAGTCATTCTCCGTCCAGCTTTGATCCATTGCTGGTGATGAGCTGTGCTCCTCTGCCAGGGGAGATGCGCTCTTATTTTTTGAATTTCCAGCTTTTCTGCCCTGCTTTTTCCCCATCTTTGTGGTTTTATCTGCCTCTGGTCTTTGATGATGGTGATGTACTGATGGGGTTTTGGTGTAGGTGTCCTTCCTGTTTGATAGTTTTCCTTCTAACAGTCAGGACCCTTAGCTGTAGGTCTGTTGGAGATTGCTTGAGGTCCACTCCAGACCCTGTTTGCCTGGGTATCAGCAGCAGAGGCTGCAGAAAGGTAGAATATTTCTGAACAGCGAGTGTACCTGTCTGATTCTTGCTTTGGAAGCTTCCTCTCAGGGGTGTACTCCACCCTGTGAGGTGTGGCGTGTCAGACTGCCCCTAGTGGGGGATGTCTCCCAGTTAGGCTACTTAGGGGTCAGGGACCCACTTGAGCAGGGAGTCTGTCCCTTCTCAGATCTCAACCTCCGTGTTGGGAGATCCACTGCTCTCTTCAAAGCTGTTAGACAGAGTTGTTTGCGTCTGCAGAGGTTTCGGCTGCGTTTGTTATTGCCCTGTCCCCAGAGGTGGAGTCTAAAGAGACAGGCAGGTTTCCTTGAGCTGCTGTGAGCTCCACCCAGTTCGAGCTTCCCAGCAGCTTTGTTTACCTACTTAAGCCTCAGCAATGGCGGGCGCCCCTCCCCCAGCCTCGCTGCTGCCTTGCCGGTAGATCACAGACTGCTGTGCTAGCAATGAGGGAGGCTCCGTGGGTGTGGGACCCTCCCGGCCAGGTGTGGGATATGATCTCCTGGTGTTCCTGTTTGCTTAAAGCGCAGTATTGGGGTTGGAGTTACCCGATTTTCTAGGTGTTGTGTGTCTCAGTTCCCCTGGCTAGGAAAAGGGATTCCCTTCCCCCTTGCGCTTCCCAGGTGAGGCAATGCCTCGCCCTGCTTCAGCTCTCGCTGGTCGGGCTGCAGCAGCTGACCAGCACCGATCTCCGGCACTCCCCAGTGAGATGAACCCAGTACCTCAGTTGAAAATGCAGAAATCACCGGTCTTCTGTGTTGCTCGCGCTGGGAGTTGGAGACTGGAGCTGTTCCTATTCAGCCATCTTGCTCCGCCTGAGACTCATTTTTATAAAAGTCTCTAATCTTTTGAATTCCTGCCCATTATAAGGGAAAGAACTAAGCCTAAATCAGGAAAGTGTTATATAAGTAATTTTTGCTACCTGTATGGTCTTACACCTAATAACAAGAAAGCCAACTCTTTTTGCTGTCTATTAACATGATCTGAGAAATATTTCAGTTCATTATCAATGATTTAAATATTTTCAGTTGTGCCCTAGATGAGTGTAATCCGAAAACTTGATCATTCCATGTGTCTGCCTCTTCCTAATTGCCTGATTTACAATTTCCTCTTCCCAGCAAGTCATGACTTCCTTGCTGTATAATTTCTCCTTAGCATTTGTCACTATCTAACATTACATATTTGTTTGTTATCCCCTCTAAATTGTGATCTCTATGAGAGATTTTTGTCCGTTTTGTTTACTGCTGTGTCCCAGGCCCTAGAAGAGTGCTAAGTGATTCACAGTGTCTAATAAACATCTGTGGAATGAATGCAGGGATGAGAATGAAAAATATTTTTTTCCAGGAAATAATTTTATTTATATTTTTATATCTGGAGGTGTGTTTATTTGTTCTTACATGTAGTATGATAGATAAAGCTTTCCTTCAATACATGAGAAAAGTGAATAAGTACAAATGAAATTCAGTGATTTTATTTACCGTTAAACATTAAAAATTGGAAGAAGAAGAGAGAAAAAAAATCTTCTATTCCTGGTAAATTTAGATGCACTCTAAATGTCTTCATACATTGTAAGTTGTTCAAATAAGATTCATTATATTCACTTATTTTCTAAGTAGTAGCATGAAATGCTTAAAGCTAGAGTTGGCTTAATTTCAACAAATTAGTTTTACTTTAATAACCCAGAAAATTAAGCAAATTTATTTTTCTCAAGGTTTAACATTAAAGTTGAGTTCATATCTTTGGGGGAGTTATTACTTCTACTTAATAAGAATAGTTATTTCTACATTTTTCAGGATAAACATTTATATTTTCAGAGGCTGCTCTTTTCAAGATCATTGCAAAATACTGGGATTTTGATGACCAACTTCAATTAACACTGAATAGTATTTTGAATTATAAGTTTTTTTCAAAACTGAGTCTATCAAAACATTTAAGTTTTTATTCCACTTTTATTAAAATGACACATTACATTGCTTCTATTATATGTTTAAGAAAGTTAATCTATTTGAGTTCTAATCTTTTGTACATGCTTATGACACATAAAGCAAAATAATGATAACCTTGCATATTTCTAATGAACTAACTTATGGCAACAATTAATTTTAACAAGACTTTGTTTCCTTCATTTGTAATTTCTTCTCTTTTTCAAATATATACTGAACTGCAGTATATTGTTCTCCATGCTAGGAATTTAGCAAGTGGAATTTATAAACTCATGAGAAGAGTAATATAACAAACCAAAAATGAATGATATCTAATTATGAGCATTATGAGTAAAGACTATAAGATGATACTGACTGTGAAGGACAATATTTAGGCAAGATTTAGAAGATGAAGCAGAGAAGGCCATTGAAATTTTATTTGGATATCTTGTAAGAGAGATATAGGTAGAGAGAAGTTCAAAATTATTCATAAGAAGCAGTTAATGTAAAGGAAGAAAAAATTATGGTTTTTTTTTCAACAACAAAAAGAACATTGTGGGTAGAGGATGCTGTTCAAGTACGAGAAGGAGGCAAGACTGGAGAGAGGGACAGGGACAAAATATTGTGTAGTATAGTGGGAATTGGCTTAAACCGATATCCAAGTGCATAAATTAACCTCTTGTCCCTGATCTCACTCTGATTACTCCTATAATCATTGAATTACCATAATATTTTTGTGTACTGATGATTAGAAGTGGTTTACAAGATAATACAAATTTGCAAGAAATCATAATAAAAATGCTTTTTATCTCATATTCTAAGTTAATAGCAACACTTGCTGTCATTTTAGATATTCCACTGCTGGAGTTTCTAAGGAACTGTGTTCCATCAGATTTTGTACAGCTTTTTACATAAACTTATCTATGTAAAAAGCAAAAAAAATACAAAAAATATACAGAAGTGGATATGAGTCCTCTACAGAGAAAGCAGAATTGTAAGCGTCCCTTCCCCCTCAGGACACACATTGTTCTCTTACAATTGGTTTTAAAAATAGAAAGGATGCACATATCCTTGGCAATTTGGTGTTTTCCTGCAAGGGGAAGATGGTGGGGGAGTCTAGTGCCTGTTTATTCTCATATAGAGATGTCTTAAGTTGAAAAACTTACTGGATTATGCAGAGCACACAGGTCAAATGGTACCAGTGGGTACTGAGAGAGTACAAACAAACATATCTCTATTCCCTGAGGCTCTTTGTAAGACCCCATAAGTCCATGCTCAACAGAAATGGCAACAGTTTACCAGACGGGGAAGGGGTGGTTTATATGCTAGGATGCTGTAGGTGAGACACAAAGGAAGACACAGTTGCCACTCTGGAGTCCTCAGCAATAGAGAACCAGTTGCATGAGAGTTTATTGGAGAGCACCAAACAAGTCACATACACGCTATGTGGAGACCACCTTTTTGCTTCAAAGTCAGACTGAAAACACAGACTGGTCCTGTCTTATTTGTCTTAAAGACCCTGCAATCATGTAATCAGACTCCTCTTTTCATACTCAATTCCAGGCAAAGTCACCCTTTGAAAAGAAACAGAACAGGTAACAGATTTGGGAGGAAGTTAAACAAACTTGTCTTGAAAATAAAGACTTGATATTGAAATAATTGGGCAATCGAAACACTTGAGAGCAACTGGAACTTTAATCCCTCGTCAGGTTTTGCAATCAGTGGTCGGAACCGGGGAAATGGTTTTCCACCAGAAGCAAACCTCATGATAAAAATTCAGTGCCAACAGCTTAGTTGAGAGATAAAAAGAAGAGTAGAAAAGTCAGAAGGCGTTTAGTCACACTGGAAATACTTCTGGGGCCAATGAGGAGCACTACTGTCAGAATTATACTGCCTGAACCAAGAGAGAGCTGGGGAGTACACTAATTTCCTGAACCAAGAGAGAGCTGGGGAGTACACTAATTTCTATGGGTTCTGTCTGAGTGTAAGTGTGTGTGGCGGTGATGAGGGAGGGTATTAATTCCACAGCATATATTGTCTACTGTATATGTGTTAAATAGAGTCTAGAGGTCAGAGGGCCCACAGGCAAAGGGACATACCAGGCATTTGGAAGTAAGCCTAGTGTACACTGAAGTGCTAAGGTTTTGGGTGAGTGCTGCCAGCACATTGCACTGGACCTGGCAAATGAGAATATGGCTGGACCAAAAAAAGCAGGTTGTTTCAATGCCGGGAAAGATATATGAAACTAAGAAAATAAAATAACTTCAATTTTGCACATGTTTGAATAGTGACTGCATAATCATAATGGTTTTGCACATTGTTAATAACTCACTGAATATTTAGATTTAGATGTGAATGGGAAAAGTAGAAACTGTGATTTATTAGGAAACAAAAAGATGGTAAGCATGTTACTAGACCAAATTATTTCATTTAACTTCACTCTTATCTTTAGGACCTTAGTATCCCTATTTAAAGCAAGAAACCCAAGTCATAAAAAAGCTAACTTTCAATTTTTACATATCTAGTACATGATAAAGAAGAGATTTTAATCATTGGATTCCCAATAGTGTGCAATATTTTACTTGGCATATGGTTAATAAAAAATGCACAGCAAAATGCTCAACATAAATAAATGAGAAGTTGAGACATTTTAAGATATGAACATTTTAATTAAAGTACTTTCAGTAAAAACATTATAATTTTTAATATTCTCATTCAAGTGTAATACTATTATATTCTCTTGAGCCATGGTGTTTTGAGATGTTAAGTTTTAACCATTTTTGTATCCAAATATCATTTGGGCTAGCATATTCTATTCTCAAGCTGGACTAGTCATTTGGGACTTTTAAAAAAATGTCTTTATATGCTGTCCAGTGGGAGGGTGTCGCTCTCAAATGGCAAAATATTTTATCTCTCTGAACACCTGCTTCAAAGATTACACTTCATCTCCAGTTTCTGTGAACAGCAAAATTTTATGTCCTAGAATATCAATTTGTCATGCACAAAATATGAAAACAAGCTAGAGGAAATCTAAATCTAGTTGTTTTGATGGAAGAAATAGACCTTCTCTTTCTGTCTCATGCACCTCCCTAATTGAGTGTCTCTCTCTTTCTCATTCATGTAATTTTTCCTTGATTATTTAGAAGGAACATCTGCACCTTGGATATTATGTAGATCTTGCTGTGTTGGTTTTCTGTATACCTAGCATTAACACACTTGATGGTGTTAGAAATTTAAATAGCAAATATTATATGTAGCAATGCCTAAACTCAGAAACCTGAAAAATCATGTGTTAAAATAACATTTCAAATAATATAATGATAACAAAAATATTACTATAGTTACTATTTTTCAAATACACACTGTGTGCCAGATACTGAATAGAATATTAGCTGATTTAATATTCTAAAAAACTTCATAATTTTGATGTTATTGTCCTTATAAATAACATCAAAGATCAGTGGAATATCACAATTACTTTTGTTTACATGAACTTATTCTGTACAGTAGAAAAATATATTGAGATGACTAATTTTGAAGAGTGGAGTTCAACTTTATCATACTAATAGTGTAACGCTGTACTCTGTTGGATAAACATGATGCCCATGACTCCATAACAGTAAAATAGAAGCATTATTTTTTTTAAAAAAGTGAGAAAATATATATCATTTGCTAACCATTCACCATGTTCCAGGTTATTAACATAGGACAACTACCTGCTATCTTGATTGTCATAAAAATCTTACAGTGTCATTAGTATTACGTCCATGTTATGAAGAAGAATCTGAACTTCTGAAGATTTACATTAACAACTGAATAAGAGTTTTGTAAAGTTTTTTTTTTTTTTTTTTGAGGTGGAGTCTTGCGCTGTGGCCCAGGCTGGAGTGCAGTGACCGGATCTCGGCTCACTGCAAGCTCTGCCTCCCGGGTTCACGCCATTCTCCTGCCTCAGCCTCCCGAGTAGCTGGGACTACAGGCGCCTGCCACCTCGCCCGGCTAGGTTTTTTTTTGTATTTTTCAGTAGAGACGGGGTTTCACCGTGTTAGCCAGGATGGTCTCGATCTCCTGACCTCGTGATCCGCCCGTCTCGGCCTCCCAAAGTGCTGGGATTACAGGCTTGAGCCACCGCGCCCGGCCGAGTTTTGTAAAGTTTTGTTTAAAACTCTGGAAATTAAGGAAAAAAAATGATAGATATCTTCAAAGACTTTATTTACTCCTCAGTGATAATCATTGACGCTAGATGCCAATCTATATTTTTCAAATATGGGTAATAAAAATTTTAGGGTGACAGAAGATCACAAGTGAAACGTACAGCTACTGAATACATAAAGGTAGGATGGAAAAAGCTCATTCTATCTTAAAAGATAGTTGGAAGACAAAAGAGGAAGAAAGAAAGGGAGGAAAGAATAGATGAAAAAGGAGGGAAAAAGACCAAGAAGTTTTGCCAAATGAAACACATAAAATGAGATGGCATGAATTAGAAAAAATGACAACACATTAGTAGACTAGATGCTTAGGATTAAAACAAGACAAAACAAAATTAAAAAGAAAACTATATGCTTTTTACAATTACTGCATCTAGAAGTAAAAGTAAAAAAATAACAAACAGTAAAATATTAATAAAATAAATAACTCTTCAAAATGTAAGGAAAATTAATGAATCCAGTGTCATAGTGTTTTCTTTTAATACCTTAAAAATGAATATAGTTCATAGGTGGGAAGTAAATAAAAACATAGAATATGTGAACAATTTAAAATCTACATGATGTATTCCTAGTTAACAAGACTGACACATATTTCTATAGTACATGTATAGAATATATTCCAAATATTGTATAGTATAAAATGTATACTAAACAAAATATACATTTTTTCAAGCATGTTTCAAATTAGATAACTGTATTCAATGTTGTAAATTAAAGATCCTGAGCTCCTAATTAGTTTCTAATAATAATATGAATTAATATTAAAAGGAAAAATACTAAAAAATTCACACATAATACTGAGAAACTCTGAGACTGTTTCTAAGTACTAAATCACATTCTACAAATAATTTATTACATTTGTGTCTAAAAATTAAGAATATATTCAATGGAGTAGTGAAAACAACCCAAATATTTGTCATATGGGAGAGACTGAATAAATTATATCATATCTGGGGTATAGATATGAGATCTAATCTATAGAACACTATTTTGTGTGTTAAAAAAGTTAGCAAAGCATAAATGAGCACATTTAAAAATATCTCCAAAGTAAATATTTATAAATACCACATAAATATTTATAGTACAGTAATATTCATGTAAGACTTCTATACAGGAACATTCATTTTTGTCTTTTTTTAAATTTAATATATAACACAGGTTTTTACTGTTTCTAGATTCTCTACTGGGTATTCTTACACCACAGAGACAGCTGTTTCAGTACGGTCTTACAAAGGAAAGAGTTTTCACTCGTTTAACTTGTCTGCATTTTTCAATGTCAGACTAGGAAGTTCTCATTAAAATATATTTTAGGAATTCATCGAAATTAATGGTTAACGTTTTGAGCAAAACTTTCACTTGATCACCTGTAAAAGTTCACCACTAATAAAAACATTTTAGAGAATGTCTATTTATTTAGTTTTGGTTTTCAGCAAGCTATATTTTACAGTTTCTTCACTTTTAAAAATTCAGTTTTACAATATTTACACCCCCATACACACACATACACATGCACACACTTGGATATACTTGTAAAAGATGATATACTTGTAAAAGATGATATACAAATCACTGGTACAAAAATCATTTTTAAGTATTTAAACATTTTTAGAGAGAAGATATATACTGACTTTCAATCACATATTATTAATTTCATGGCAAGTATCTATGCAAATAAAAGCATAATCAATTATTAAATATAATAAAGATTTAGAATATGACAATGAATTTTGAATTTTTAAGCCTGAAGTGTTCTCTGCCCAATGGACTTAGTTCTTATTGAGGACAGTCATAAATAACTTTAAAATATTCCAATGTGATAAGAAAGAGCTGAGATTAGGTCATTGTGGAATTAGAGTTCCCTTGCTTAATGATTGTAGAAAATTGCCTGGCAATCGAACAAAGAGAAAGAGGGCGATGTGGTGAATGCCGGCTAATTAAACCAATAATTGCTTCTTGTTGTGTACCCAGATAATGTGCCCCTGATAATTTTAAATGAAGTCTTGAAGCAGCCTTCTTGAATGAAATGCTGCGCTATTTAAAGCTCTACTATATGCAATTCTCCTTGTACTTAGAAGGTGGCCTACTTCTCAGACTTCCTTGCAATGTTTGATGAAAAATAAATAAATGGCATGGAAGACTTATCATATTAGATACATTTACATCAGATAATATTTTTGTAATGTTTTTAATTATAACTTATTCATGTCATGAAATATGTTTAAATTTTTTGATTCATTGCTGTAAGACAAGAGATGTCACACTCATGTAATTTTCTGAGAAGAGTTTTGAATATATAAAAATGTTGATCTCCAAACTACCACTGTATTAATAATAAAACATTTTATATAATTGAACTTATGCTATTAAAAATTAGCAGTGAGATACTGAGATTTTTATGTCGTAACTATCTCTTAATTTAATATGTTTACCCTGCAAGACTATTTAAATTATTTTTGAAACCACATTATTCAACAATTCTGGTTTTGATATAGTAACTAGTGTCCTCAGGAAAATAAATTCAAATTTGTACAAACTTGTATTATTTAATATTTATATTTTATGACAAAGCTTCTAGTGACTTGATTCATTTTTCTACATTGATTTTCTACATGATCATTTTTTCACATTTATAATACAACATTAATAATACCAATATTTATTTAAAAAAATCTACTATAAGGGAGAAAAAGAGAATGATGGAGTCTTTTGAGTTACTAGATAGTATACACTGCAATTCTCAGATATTTCAAATGTTTCCATGTCTTGGAAACCGTTTTTTTTTTTTTTATTATTTTTAGTTACTTATTTAGTTATTTATTTATTTTTTATTATACTTTAAGTTCTAGGGTACATGTGCACCATGTGCAGGTTTGTTACATATATATACATGTGCCATGTATGCATGTTGGTGTGCTGCACCCATCAACTCGTCAGCACCCTTCAACTCAGAAACCTTTATCGATATCTGCTTAGGCAGCATCTCATGAATTTGATAACTTCTCATTTTTCAACCAATTTCTTATGGTGAACTCAGAAAGGCTGGTTTTGGCATTTATAACCACAATGTTTTATTTATATGCCATCTTTTATAAAGACAGTTCTCACATGAGATAAAGTGAGATGGTATAAGTATGTAATTGTGTACATATATAATTCTTTTAATCAAATATTTAATCCAAATTTAATAGTTCTCTAGTATCAGGGTCTTCTCAAACTAAATAGTGTCACATACTCAGGGATGCAATTTTCTTAAAACTCCATGTGTAGTTGCGTCATAAAATGTTACAATTTTGGGCAATAAACATAATAAGTTGATATTTGTGATATAGCACCCCTAAATATCCACACATGGAAACAACCTAATGGTAAATATTTCTAAACTAATATATTTTCTTCCTCTCTAAATAAATAATTTCAAAAACCTACATACATTTTTTGTTAACATGTAAACAAATCATACAATATATATATTCAAACCAATTGAGGAGCATTTCTGGAAATGCAGGTCAAAGGCAGGGATCATATCTTCCTGGTACTTTAAATATCCTGTTTTTACAACTGTGCAATGCCTGACAAAGCTGCATGGATGTAAATACATGCTAAATGGTTTGGGGCTGTACTGTTCGAATTGATCTTCATATTATTCCATGTTTTATCCTGCCATATATAGATAACATAGAAAAAAATGTTAAGAAGAATATAGAAATTTTGATTAAAAATGTATACATATTTAATCTAAATAGAATTTAATTTATATATTTTAATTCTAAAAAGGCTTCATTGATTGGAAATATCTGAAAATTTGATGTTAAACAGAACAAAATTATTTTTAGAACTCTCCAGATACTAGATGATTTTACAATACTCTTGGTATAAAATTAGAATCACAAATAAAGGGAGCCCTGTCCCTGTCCCATTCTGAGGGTTTCCTTGTCTTCCTGGTATTGCCAATGTCTTTCATATACACAGTTAGGCATCTCCTGAGATCCTCCTGCAAACATAATTCCATCAAAAAACAAAACAATCTTCTCTATCACAATAAGTTCACTTGTATCTCAGTAACATAGCCTACCAATGCAACCCATTTCAACATTAGCTAAAGTAGCCAAAATAAACTTAGCTGCTCTTTACTCACCAACCTTGTTTGATGGGCTGTTGAATTTATAAAACTAACCATTACAATTCAAAACATATGCTAAACCTATTAGAATAAAACATACACACACAAATACACACACATACAAGCACGCAGAGACATTTGCTTCTGATTGCAAAATAGTAGAAAACAGTTTTAACTAAAGCCTGCACAGATACTTTTTTCCATGTGTCTTTATAATTTTCTTAACAGATTGTTATTTTTAAAACCCTATAATATTAAGTTATAGAAATCCAAAATATTCTTATGCAATTAATCATGTTATTTTAATTTTAATGTAGACAGTGCATAAAAGCTTTAGAGTATCTAAGTTGTTATATATTCTATCTCTTTTTAGAAAACTTATTGTTATGTCTCAACTTCATTTACATGGGACAAGTACTTCTAAGAATGTTTTTCGAAACAACCTGTGAATGCTTGCTTAAAAAAATAGATGCAACATTTTATAAAAGAGAGTAAGTGGCTCATAACTAGCAAATAACATATTTATACATTTAACTTCTTAGGAAGCATGGGATATTAATGCTGTAAAATAATTCAATACCATTCTAGTTTATATCTTGCATTTTAGAGATACAGAAGATTGTAACATTGTAAAGCTATTTAAATATAATGTCAATATGTCCTTAAATTTTCTGGCTCAATTACATAATGTCCTAATTTTATGTGCCTCTCTCTCTCTCTCTATATATATATACACACACACACACACACACACACATATACGTATATATACACACATATATATGCATAAATGTGTGTGTGTGTGTATATATATATCTTTCCATTTTATGCTAGCATTTCACTGGTCTAATCTAACTACAGATTGCATCTAAATGTTGTATACTCAGAACGGAACTGAAGACACAGGTTCAGAATAACTCATTTATCTAGCAGAACCTACAGTTCAGTTATTGAAAAGTAAGCCTTTCATAGTGATTTTCCCCAAGGGAAATTCTAGTAACCTATTTTTAGCATAGTAATTATCCTAAAAATTATGCAAAGTATGTTAACAAATAGGTTATCATAAAAAAAATAATTTTTTAAATGTGCAAAGCAATTGCAGTCTTTTAAATTGACATACACACATTTACAAGTTGTGAAATATAATTTCAGAGAGAAATACATTCAATATGCTTGAATTGGCAGAAATTCATACAGCGAAAGACAATTTGGCCATGAAAACCTTACTTCTATTTGTTCTCTGTCTTTATAAAAATCTCTGATATAAAACCATCTGTTTAAAACTTATAAAAATAGTCTGCCAATGCATGTAATTCTAAGCATCATAAATTACTTGAGTACTAAAAGTCTGAAGTGCTGTGCTGATATAGATAATTCTTGATGGTGAATGAATATACAGAAAGACAAAGCATGCCCGTTGTGAGTGAATAATTGTATATCATTAGTGTTTTATGTACAAATCATCCCACCCTCTCATTTCTACTCTAATGTACAATAATCGTTTGGGCTTATATCAGAATTGTGGGCTTTTAACAACGATAAGTATCATTCTGTTTGCAACACAAAATATGCTAATGTCAATAAAAATTTTAAAAACCACTATCCCTGAGAAAATAAATTTTATCTAATACATTGTTCGGTTAAATATTTTTTCACATCAACACAACATGCTAGATTAATAGTATAATCACAACAAATGACTCAAGAACCATAACTTTTTATTTTATTTTATTTTATTTTATTTTATTTATTTTTTTGAGACAGAGTCTCACTCTATCACCCAGGCTGGTGTGCAGTGGTGCGATCTCAGCTCACTGCAAGCTCCTCCTCCTGGGTTGACTCCATTCTCCTGCCTCAGCCTCCCGAGTAGCTGGGACTACAGGTGCTCGCCACCATGCCCGGCCATTTTTTTATATTTTTAGTAGAAATAGGGTTTCACCATGTTAGCCAGGATGGTCTCAAGCTCCCGACCTCGTGATCCACCTTCCTCAGCCTCCCAAAGTGCTGGGATTACAGGCGTGAGCCACCGCGCCCAGCCGACTCTTTATTTTAAAAAAGGAAATTTTTATATTATATAAAAATTTAGCAAAAAAAAGTCAAAGTGCTTAGCAAAACTCTCTAAAGGCTGAGGTGCTTAGCAAAAATCTCTGAATAACTCACCTACATAACAACTATATAATATATAACTAATAACTCACCTACCTAGATGTTAGATGTTTGACACTTTGAATAATAAACACAATAAGAATACAGATATTTGTAATTAGGATTTCTGAAAAGCCCAAGCACCAGTTATACATGTTCATGATGAAAGCTAATCTGTGTTACTTCAGAGAAAAAAAAAAAAAAATTCTGGGTCACATACTGTCATCCTTTACTGAGAGGCAGAATGGCCTCATGGTGTCCTATGTAGCCGCTGAGTTGAATCTTGGCTCTTCCGTCTTCCAGTTGTGTGTTCTTGCCTAATTATCCAGGCTCTCCCATCTTCATTGGAGAAATGGAGATTACATTCTATCATCTTTATAGGGCTACTGGATAAATTAAATTAGTTAATGTAAAAATGATCATTAGTCTCACTGTTATTTTATGCCCTGGAATATAAAAATTGATCCATTTGTTTCTAGTGGTATACTATTAGACAGAAGGCCTTCTCTTGGACTTTCGTGTGCCTCCCTCCTACATCCTAGTATTAAAACATATACTCTTCTTCTATTGGGGAAGTTGTACACATTTGTATACCTTTCAAAACAACATGGTATAACTAAATCATGATGTACATGTGACCTCTTTAACTCTAATTAATTTGCAGCTATGAAAATGTATTTAAACTTGGTTAAAAATTAAAATAGGATCATAAAAAACATGAATTATCTTTGCAAAGACAAAAAACATTATTTCAGTTACTTTTTTTTTTTTTAAAGAACGATTAATCCAAAATTCTGTCTTTGAGAAAGACACACAGACACACACCTGCGAGGAAAAATCACTATGAAAAATGAGTATCAGAGAAAGTAAAATGTAATGCCACAAATAGTAAATGATCTAAAGACATTATTTTTAAAATTATAACATTTATTTATTTATTTATTTATTTTTATTTATTTATTTATTTTTTTTTTTGAGACTGAGTCTCACTCTGTTGCCCAGGCTGGAGTGCAGTGAAGTGATCTTGGCTCACTGGAACCTCCGCCTCCCAAGTTCAAGCGATTCTCCCGCCTCAGCTTCCCAAGTAGCTGATATTACAGTTGCGTGCCACCACGTCCAGCTAACTTTTTTGTTCTTTTTTTTTTTTTTTTTTTTTTGTATTTTTAGTAGAAACGGGGTTTCACCATGTTGCCCAGGCTGGTCTCTAACTCCTGACCTCAGGTGATATGCCTGCCTTGGCCTCCCAAAGTGCTGGAATTACAGGCGTGAGCCTCCGTGCCCAGCCTAAAATGTACCTTATACTATATACCATAATGATAATAAGTTATGCCTGAAACAAAATAGAGAAAATCAAAAAGCAAAAGCAGGAATTGGGTTTAATTTAGTAGATCTCATGAGTCTAATGCACTTGCCACAGAAACTCCCACTGAAATAGCAGAGAATATCTAAAAGGGAATAAATCAGTATTATACCAGTGTAAAAAAAAAAATAAAATGACCATATCAGCACTTCAGAATGTAACTCCCCATAAGACTAAAAAAGACAAATCTTGTTATGAATAAACATGAATGAAATATCATGACACAAAACCTTGCAGAGATTAAAAGAAAAATGTCCAACGAAATCTAGTAGAAATTCTGAATTCAGACCAAAATACATGTAAGCAAAATGAGCAGTCCTTCATTCAATCATTCTAAATAATTAATGGCTGAACCCTTAAACCACTGCACTGACTGACTACCTGTATTTTTGTCCTAGATCTACCACTCTTATTATCAATAGCAAATTGAGTGTTGTAAAATGTACATATTCATATGTTGTTGAATATAATGTAAACGATTACAGCCTTTTTGGAGGGCATATTTCAATATCTTCTATGTTCAAAAATTCCCATATTTTGGCATAGCAATTCTGCATCTAGAAATCTTTTCTAAAAAAGAATTATGTACAAAAATATGAGCCCAATTAAGTACATTATGTTTCTTAATATACTCTGACTTACTAAGCAATTTAAAAAGAATGTGGTAAACATATATGTTGATGCAGAAGGGCTAAGATCTCCAAGAAATAGAGAATGATTAACTTAAGTCAGTCACAGGAAATTAAATTTATGTGTAAAATTACCTTAGTAAATGCAACATGAATAGGTAAATTTACCAATCTAAAAAATGATTCTCTGGAATGAGTTTACTTCTGTCCTCTCAATCTTTAGGAACAAGCATATTTGTATTACCTATATAATTTTTAGTATGTTATTTAAGGGACCTTGGCAAATTGTTCTAATGATGTCTAGAAGAACAGACACCATACTCAAAGATCACACTGCTTCCACAATTCACTAAATCTGGAAGTTGATATTTATAAAACTGACCTGCCTCTACAATGATATGCACCAGCAAGAGTCATTATTTATATACTAACTCTCTTGCTCCACTTAACTCAGGTTTGGAAACAAGTCTCTTGAAAGTCACATCTGAAACATATACTGCTGTGGAGTGAGGGAAAGGTAGTTTTCAGCCTTCCAGCCTGTACAGTCCAGAAAGTCATTCTTCAAGGATATAGCAGAGAAAGTGAGTGAATCATAACGCATAATCCACTGAAAAAATTATCTAAACATTATTTGGATTTTGAAACTTGAATTTTTGATATTTGCATTTTATTTTTATCTTATTCAATTATTAGTATTTACTACGTAACCATTAGTAAAGATTAAATCATTCTTTTTTCCAATATTGTTAAGCAGAAACTGTTTGGTTGAGTTTCCTGGGTTAATCAAAAAACCTAATCTCAACATGTTATAAATTAAATTGTTATTTTATTTTGTGTGTGTGTGTGTATACATATATATATATATTTGTGTTAGAGCATATGATGTGATTGGCTTCCTTACTCAGAATAATATAAAGCAAGTAATAAATAGTTTCTAAGGAGGCAACATAAGTGAAAGTTGCTTTCTATAAGTCAATACGGAGGTTTCAGAATTTCTTATTATCTCCAATTACTTTTGAGCCAAAATTAATAAAACAGTAAAATCAACAGAGTTTGTTTTCAACCTATGAATTTTGTGACAATATTCAAACTTTCCATGAAAGTGTTTCTTAAACAAATACAACTTGCAATTCCCCACTTATTATTCATTCCTTAATTCTTCATTAGAATCATTATAAGACCTATTAGTTATGCCTTCTAAATATTTTCCTTATTCAATTTCCAATGCTATCACTGGCAAATCTCTGGTGTTTAGAAGAACCTCACATTCAAATATGCACTTAACAAACAAGTAAATATGCATACTTATATTAAACTTTTAAATAAATTCACATTTTAATTATATTTAAAAGAGAAATCAATATTTACATAGAGCAAACCTTAACAAAGTTGACAATTTGAAAATTCCACCATATGTAGAGGTTCACATCTGTTTCTCATTTGTTCATTCCTTCCAATTTCAATGCAATAGATTTAATTTTTGCCTAATTAAGAGAATTTATCAATTTCCTTAACTTAAGCAGCAGACAGTGACATCATGGTTAAGAATGTCAACTTTGGCTGAAAGCTTGTTTGGAGGTTCTAGCAGGGGAGCGCAGCTACTCGTATACCCTTGACCGAAGACCGGTCCTCCTCTAGCGGGGATGGTCGTCCTCTTCGACCGAGCGCGCAGCTTCGGGAGGGACGCACATGGAGCGGTGAGGGAGGAAGGGGACACCCGCCTAGCCAGCCAGATCAGCCGAATCAACCCTGGCGATCAATGGGGTGACAGATGTCGCAGCCAGATCGGAACTTGGATGCAGCTGGAATCCATCATTCTTAGCAAACTATCACAAGAACAGAAAACCAAACACCGCATGTTCTCACTCATAGGTGGGAACTGAACAATGAGATCACTCGGACTCAGGAAGGGGAACATCACACACCGGGGCCTATCATGGGGAGGGGGGAGGGGGGAGGGATTGCATTGGGAGTTATACCTGATGTAAATGACGAGTTGATGGGTGCAGCACAGCAACATGGCACAAGTATACATATGTAACAAAACTGCACGTTATGTACATGTACCCTACAACTTAAAGTATAATAATAATAAATAAATTTAAAAAAAAAAAAAAAAAAAAAAAAGAATGTCAACTTTGGAATCTAAATATCTGTGCTTAAAAAAATAGATCAATGAAATAGAACAGAGACCTCAGAAATAACATCACAAATCTACAACCACCTGATCTTCGACAAACCTGACAAAAACAAGCAATGGGGAAAAGATTCCCTATTTAATAAATGGTGGTGGGAAAATTGGCCAGCCATATGCAGAAAACTGAAACTGGATCCCTTCCTTACACCTTATACAAAAATTAACTCAAAATGGATTAAGATTTAAAAGTAAGACTGAAAAACATAAAAATCCTAGAAGAAAACCTAGAAAATAACATTCAGGACATAGGCATGGGCAAAGACTTCGTGATTAAAACACCAAAACCAATGGCAACAAAAGCCAAAATTGACAAGTGGGATCTAATTAAACTAAAGAGCCTCTGCACGGCAAAATAAACTATCATCAGAGTGAACTATCTTCAGAGTGAACAGGCAACCTACAGAATGAGAGAAAATTTTTGCAATCTATCCATCTTACAAAAGGCTAATATCAAGAATCTACAAAGAAACAAATTTACAAGAAAAAAAGAAACAACCCCATCAAAAAGTGGGCTAAGGATATGAACAGACATTTCTCAGAAGAACACATTTACGGCTGGGTGTGGTGGTTCACACCTGTAATCGTGAAGCATAGGCAGGGGGTTGTGGAGGCAGGCAGATCATGAGGTCAGGAGATAGAGACCATCCTGGCCAAAATGGTGAAACCCCATCTCCACTAAACTACAAAAAAATTAGCCAGGGATGGTGGTGCGTGCCTGTAGTTTCAGATACTTGGGAGGCTGAGGCAGGGGAATCGCTTGAACCCAGCAGGTGGAGATTGCAGTGAGAGGAGATCACACCACTGCACTCCAGTCTGGCAACAGAGTGAAACTCTGTCAAAAAAAAAAAAAAAAAAAAAAAAAAAAAAGAAGAAGAAGAAGAAGATATGTATGCACCTAACAAACAGATTTTAGAAAGCTCATCATCACTGGTCATTAGAAAAATGCAAATCAAAACCACAATGAGATAACATTTGATGCCAGTTAGAATGGTGATCATTAAAAAGTAGGAAACATCCTGCTGGCGAGGATGTGAAGAACTAGGAATGCTTTTACACTGTTGGTGGGAGTGTAAATTAGTTCAAACATTGTGGAAGACAGTGTGATGATTCCTCAAGGATCTAGAACTAGAAATACCATTTGACCTAGTAATCCCATTACTGGGTATATACCCAAAGGATTATAAATCAAAGACCATGCACATGTATGTTTATTGCGGCACTATTCACAACAGCAAAGACTAGAAACCAACCCAAATGCCCATTAATGATAGACTGGATAAAGAAAGTGTGGCACATATACACCATGGAATACTATGCAGCCATAAAAAAGGATGGGTTCATGTCCTTTGCAGGGACATGGATGAAGCTGAAAACCATCGTTCTCAGCAAACTACCACAAGAACAGAAAACCAAACATCAGGAAAGTAAATCAAGGTGGTGCCAAGATGGTCAAGTAGGAACAGCTCCAGCCTCCAGCTGCCAGCATGAGCAACACAGAAGATGGGTGATTTCTACATTTCCAACTGAGGCACTAGGTTCATCTCACTGGGGTGTGTCAGACAGTGGGTGCAGGACAGTGGGTGCAGCCCAACCAGCGAGAGCCGAAGCATGGCAAGGCATTGCCTCACCCAGGAAGCTCAATGGGGAAGGGAATTCCCTTTCCTAGTCAAGGGAAACCATGACACACAACACCGGGAAAATCAGGTCACTCCTACCCTAATACTGCACTTTACCAAGGGTCTTAGCAAATGGCACACCAGGAGACTATATCCCATGTCTGGTTTGGAGGGCTCCACACCCACAGAGCCTCCCTCATTGCTAGCACAGCAGCCTGAGATCTAACTGCAAGGTGGCAGTGAGGCTGGGGGAGGGGCACCTGCCATTGCTGAGGCTTAAGTAGGTAAACAAAGCGGCCAGGAAGCTTGAACTCGGTGAAGTCCACTGCAGCTCAAGGAAGCCTGCCTGCCTCTGTAGACTCCACCTCTGGGGACAGGGCATAGCCAAACAAAAGGCAGAAGAAACCTCTGCAGATATAAATGTCCCTGTCTGACAGCTTTGAAGAGAGTAGTGGTTCTTCCAGCATGGAGTTTGAGATCTGAGACCGGACAGACTGCCTGCTCAAGTGGGTCTTGTGATAGTTTGCTGAGACATCCCACACTAGGGGCACACTGACACCTCATACCTCACATGGCCGGGTACACCTCTGAGACAAAGCTTCCAGAGGAATGATCAGACAGCAACATTTGCTGTTCAGCAATATTCACTCTTCTGCAGCCTCCACTGCTGATACCCAGGCAAACAGGGTCTGGAGTGGACTTCAAGAAAACTCCAACAGACCTGCAGCTGAGGGTCCTGACTGTTAGAAGGAAAACTAACAAACAGAAAGTACATCCACATGAAAACTCCATCTGTACGTCACCATCATCAAAGACCAAAGGTAGATAAAACCACAAAGATGGGGAAAAAGCAGTGCAGAAAAGTTGAAAATTCTAAAAATCAGAGCACCTCTCCCCGTCAAAGGAATGCAGCTCCTCACCAGCAATGGAACAAAGCTGTATGGAGAATGACTTTGACAAGTTGAGAAAAGAAGACTTCAGATGATCAAACTTCTCCAAGCTAAAGGAGGAAGTATGAACCCAGCACAAAGAAACTAAAAGCCTTGAAAAAAGATTGGATGAATAGCTAACTAGAATAACCAATGTAGAGAAGTCCTTAAATGACCTGATAGATATAAACACCATGACATGAGAATTGTGTGACAAATGCACAAGCTTCAGTAAATGACTCGATCAACTGGAAGAAAGGGTATCAGTGATTGAAGATCAAATGAATGAGATGAAGCGAGAAGAGAAGTTTAGAGAAAAAAAGAGTGAAAAGAAATGAGCAAAGCCTCCAAGAAATATGGGACTATGTGAAAAGACCAAATCTACATCTGATTGGTATACCTGAAAGTGATGGGGAGAATAGAACCAAGTTGGAAAACATTCTGCAGGATATTATCCAGGAAAATTTCCCCAACCTAGCAAAGCAGGCCAACATTCAAATTCAGGAAATACAGAGAATGCCACAAAGATACTCCTCGAGAAGAGCAACTCCAAGACACATAATTGTCAGATTCATCAAAGTTGAAACGAAAGAAAAAATGTCAACAGCAGCCAGAGAGAAAGGTCGGGTTACACACAAAGGGAAGTCCATCAGACTAACAGTGGATCTTTCAGCAGAAACTTTACAAGACAGAAGAGAGTGGGGGCCAATATTCAACATTCTTAAAGAAAAGAATTTGCAAGCCAGAATTTCATATCCAGCCAAACTAAGTTTCATAAGTGAAGGAGAAATAAAATCCTTGACAGATAAGCAAATGCTTAGAGATTTTTTCACCACCAGGCCTGCGCTACAAGAGATCCTGAAGGAAGCACTAAACATGGAAAGGAACAACCGGTACCAGCCACTGCAAAAACATGCCAAAATGTAAAGACCATCGGTGCTAGGAAGAAACTGCATCAACTAACGAGCAAAATAGCAAAATAACATCATAATGATGGGATCAAAGTTCACACATAACATTATTAACCTTAAATGTAAATGGGCTAAAAGCTCCAATTAAAAGACACAGTCTGACAAATTGCATAAAGAATCAAGACTCATCAGTTTGATGTATTCAGGAGACCCATCTCACGTGCAGAGACACACATAGGCTCAAAATAAAAGGATGGAGGAAGACCTACCAAGCAAATGGAAAACAAAAAAAGGCAGGGATTGCAATCCTAGTCTCTGATAAAACAGACTTTTAACCAACAAAGATCAAAAGAGATGAAGAAAATCATTACCTAATGGTAAAGGGATCAATTCAACAAGAAGAGCTAACTATCCTAAATATACATACACACAATACAGGAGCACCCAGATTCATAAAGCAAGTCCTTAAGGACTTACAAAGACACTTAGACTCCTACACAATAATTATGGAAGACTTGAATACCCAACTGTCAACACTAGACAGATCAATGAGACAGAAAGTGAACAAAGATATCCAGGAATTGAACTCATCTCTGCACCAAGCGGACATAATAGACATCTACAGAACTCTCCACCACAAGAAACAGAATATACATTCTTGTCAGCACCACATCGCACTTATTCCAAAATTGACCACATAGTTGGAAGTAAGGTACTCCTCAGCAAATGTAAAAGAACAGAAATTATAACAAACTGTCTCTCAGACCACAGTGCAATCAAACTAGAACTCAGGATTAAGAAACTCCCTCAAAACTGCTCAACTACTTGGAAACTGAACAACCTGCTCCTGAATGACTACTGGGTACATAACAAAATGAAGGCAGAAATAAAGATGTTTTTTGAAACCAATGACGACAAAGATACAACATGACAAAATCTCTGGGACACATTTAAAGCAGTGTGTAGAGGGAAATTTATAGCACTGAATGCCCACAAGAGAAAGCAGAAAAGTTTTAAAATGGACACCCTAACATCACAATTAAAAGAACTGCAGAAGCAAGAGCAAACACATTGAAAAGTTAGCAGAAGACAAGAAATAACTAAGATCAGAGCAGAACTGAAGGAGATGGAGACACAAAAAACCCTTCAAAAAATGAATGAATCCAGGAGCAGGTGTTTTGAAAAGATCAACAAAATTGATAGACCGTTAGCAAGACTAATAAAGAAGAAAAGAGAGAAGTATCAAATAGATGCAATAAAAAATGATAAAGGGGATATCACCACCGATCCCACAGAAACACAAATTACCATCAGAGAATACTATAAACACGTCTATGCAAATAAACTAGAAAACCTAGAAGAAATGGATAAATTCTTTGACACATACACTCTCCCAAGACTAAACCAGGAAGAAGTTGAATCCCTGAATAGACCAATAACAGGTTCTGAAATTGAGGCAATAATTAATAACCTATCAACCAAAAAATGTCCAGGACCAGACATATTCACAGCCGAATTCTGCCAGAGGTACAAGGAGGAGCTGGTACTATTCCTTCTGAAATTATTCCAATCAACAGAAAAAGAGGGAATCCTCCCTAACTCTTTTATGAAGCCAACATCATCCTGACACCAAAGCCTGACAGAGACACAACACAAAAAGATAATTTTAGACCAATATCCCTGATGAACATCAATGTAAAAATCCTCAATAAAATACTGGCAAACTGGATCCAACAGCACAATCAAAAAGCTTATCCACCATGATCAAGTGGACTTCAACCCGGGCATGAAAGGCTGGTTCAACATACGCAAATCAATAAGCATAATCCAGCATATAAACAGAACCAAAGACAAAAACCACATGATTATCTCAACAGACGCAGAAAAGGCCTTTGACAAAATTCAACAGCCCTTCATGCTAAAAACTCTCAATAAATTTGGTATTGATGGAACGTATCTCAAAATAATAAGAGTTATTTATGACAAACCCACAGCCAATATCATACTGAATGGGCAAAAACTGGAAGCATTCCACTTGAAAACGGGTACAAGTACAAGACAGGGATGCCCTCTCTCACCACTCCTATTCAACATAGTGTTGGAAGTTCTGGCCAGGGCAATCAGGAAAGAGAAAGAAATCAAGGGTATTCAGTTAGGAAAAGAGGACATCAAATTGTCCCTGTTTGCAGATGACATGATTGTATATTTAGAAAACCCCATCATCTCAGCCCCAAATCTCCTTAAACTGATAAGCACCTTCAGCAAAGTATCAGGATACAAAATCAATATGCAAAAATCACAAGCATTCTTATACACCAATAACAGACAAACAGAAAGCCAAATCATGAGTAAACTCCCATTCACAATTTCTTCAAAGTGAATGAAATACCTAGGAATCCAACTTACAAGGGATGTGAAGGACCTCTTGAAGAAGAACTACACACCACTGCTCAATGAAATAAGAGGATACAAACAAATGGAAGAACATTCCATGCTCATGGATAAGAAGAATCAATATCGTGAAAACGGCCATACTGCCCAAGGTAATTTACAGATTCACTGCCATCCCCATTAAGCTACAAATGACTTTCTTCACATAATTGGAAAAAACTACTTTAAAGTTCATATGGAACCAAAAAACAGCCCACATTGCCTTGAAAATCCTAAGCTAAAAGAATAAATTTGGAGGCATCACACTACCTGACGTCAAACTATACTACAAGGCTACAGTAACCAAAACAGCATGGTACTGGTACCAAAACGGAGATACAGACCAACGGAACAGAACAGAGCTCTCAAAAATAATACCACATATCTACAACCATCTGATCTTTGACAAACCTGACAAAAACAAGAAATGGGGAAAGGATTCCCTATTTAATAAATGATGCTGGGAAAACTGGCTAGCCATAAGTAGAAAGCGGAAACTGGATCCCTTCCTCACACCTTATACAAAAGTTAATTCAAGATGGATTAGGGACTTAAACGTTAGCCCTAAAACCATAAAAAATCCTAGAAGAAAACCTAGGCAATAACATTTGGGACATAGGCATGGGCAAGGACTTCATGTCTAAAACACCAAAAGCAATGGAAACAAAAGTCAAAATTGACAAATGAGATCTAATTAAACTAAAGAGCTTCTGCACATCAAAAGAACCTACTATCAGAGTGAACAGGCAACTTACAGCATGGGAGAAAATGTTTGCAATCTACTCATCTGACAAAGGGCTAATATCCAGAACCTACAAAGAACTCAAACAAATTTACAAGAAAAAACAAACAAACAAACAAAAAACAAACTAACAAAAAAAAAAAAATCAAACAGTGGGCAAAGGACATGAACAGACACTCCTCAAAAGAAGACATTTATGCAGCCAACAGACACATGAAAAAATGCTCATCATCATTAACCATCAGAGAAATGCGAACCAAAACCACAATGAGATACCATCTCACACCAGTTAGAATGGGGATCATTAAAAAGTCAGGAAACAGCAGGTGCTGGAGAGGATTGGAGAAATAGGAACACTTTTACATTGTTGGTGGGACTGTAAACTAGTTCAACCATTGTGGAAGACAGTGTGGTGATTCCTCAAGGATCGAGAACTAGAAATACCATTTGACCCAGACATCCCATTACTGTGTATATACCCAAAGGATTACAAATCAGGGTGCTATAAAGACACAAGCACATGTATGTTTATTGGAGCACTATTCACAATAGCAAAGACTTGGAACCAAACCAAATGTCCATCAATGACAGACTGGATTAAGAAAATGTGGCACATATACAACATGGAATACTATGCAGCCATAACAGAACAGAAAATCAAACACCGCATATTCTCACTCATAGGTGGGAATTGAACAGTGAGAACACTTGGACACAGGAAGGGGAACACCACACACTGGGACTTATTGTGGGGTGGGGGGAGGGGGGTGGGATTGTATTAGGAGATATACCCAATATAAATGAGGAGTTAATGTGTGCAGCATACTAACATGGCACATGTATACATATGTAACAAATTTGCACGTTGTGCACATGTACCCTAGAACATAAATATAATAAAAAAAAAAGAAAACCAAACATCTCATGTTCTCACTCGTAAGTGGGAGGTGAACAATGAGGACACATGGACACATGGAGGGGAACATCACACTCTGGGGCCAGTTAGGGAGTGGGGGGTTAGGGGAAGGATAGCATTAGGAGAAATACCTAATGTAGATGATGGGTTGATGGGTGCAGCAAACCACCATGGCACATGTGTACCTATGTAACAAAACTTCACATTCTGCACATGTCCCCCAGAACTTAAAGTATCATTAAAAAAAATCCTTTCCCAAAGAACGATGAATAAGGGAAACCCTCGAAGATGCTGGTAATTACAAAAGCAGTAAAGGAAATCAGATGTGATATACTTGGATCCTTTCTAGCTTCCACTGACTTTCTAAATGTTTTTAAATTTCTACCCTTATCACCCTTCCTTCAATTTTTAACATTTTGGTAAAATATACCTAATGTGAAAGTTACCATTTCAATCCTTAAAAGAAAACAAAAAACAAAACAAAATATTGACTCTGAGCACAGGTGCAATGGCCCATGCCTATAATCCTAGTACTTCAGGAGTCACAGGCAGGAAGATTGCTTGAGCTCAGGGGTGCGAGACTAGCCTGGACAACACAATGAGACCCCATCTCTTCAAAAAATAAAATCATTAGCCAGGCATGATGGCACACTCCTGTGGTCCCAGTTACTCTGGAGGTTGAGGTGGGAGGATCACTTGAGCCCAAGATGTTAAGGCTACAGTGAGCCATGATTGCACACACTGCACTCCACCCTTGCCAGCAAAGAAAGGCCCGAAAAAAAAATTATGTTTTGGGAAAGTTAATATACATATATGTGTGTCAACTTCTTCATCTCCAAAGTAAGGATGTTGATTACAGTGCTGAAAGGGGCCTGCCTCTCCACACCTGTGTGTATTTCTCGTCACGTGGGACAAGAGACTGAGAAAATGAGAAAATAAATAAGACACAGAGACAAAGCATAGAGAAAGAAAGGTGGGTCCAGGAGACTGGCACACTCAGCATGTGAGGATCTGCACCCGTGCCGGTCTCCGAGTTCCCTCAGTATTTATTGATTATTATTTTCACTATCTGGGCACTGGGAGTGCGGCAGGAGAACAGGGTGAACAGGGTGATCGTGGGCAGAAGGTCAGCAGGAAAACATGTGAGTAACGGTATCTGCCTCATAAATAAGTTCTAGGGAAGGTACTGTGCCCGGATGTGCACGTAGGCTAGATCTATGTTTCTCTTTACCCGAACATCTCAGTGTAGCAAAGAGTAACAGAGCAGCATTGCTGCCAGCATGTCTCGTCTCCAGCCACAGGGCAGTTTTCTCCAATCTCAGAATAGAACAAGTAGTGGGCTTTACAGGAGACATTCCATTCCCAGGGACATGCGGGAAACAGAAGCTTTCTTTTTATCTCAACTGCAAAGAGACTATCCTCTTTTACTAATCCTCCTCAGCACAGACCCTTTAAGGGTGTCAGGCTGGGGGACAGTTAGGTCTTTCCCTTCCCACGAGGACATATCTCAGACTGTCTCAGCAGGGGAAACCTCAGACAATACAGAGGCTTTCTTGGGCAGAGGTCCCTGCGGCTTTCCACAGTGCGTAGTGTCCCTGGTTAATAGAGAATGGAGAATGGTGATGACTTTTACCAGCATACTGCCTACAAACATATTGTTAACAAGGCACATCCTGCACAGCCCCAAATCCCTTAAACCTTGATTCAATACAGCACATGTTTCTGTGAGCACAGGGTTGGGGCTCAAGTTTCATATTAATAGCATCCCAAAGCAGAAACAATTTTTCTTTGTACAGGATCAAAATGGAGTTTCTTATGTCTTCCTTTTCTACATAGACGCAGTAACAATCTGATCTCTCTTTCTTTTCTCCACACAGTACCTATTTCAAGTTCGGATGTTAGGATAAATTGAGTTTATATGCGTGTAGTACTTTGAACAGTGTACATAGCAAGCTCTCAACTTACGTTAACTTTTATTAGTGAAAAAGAAACAAAAGGCGCTAATAAAATTTCTTGTACTTCAGTGTGACTGAGAGGTGATAAAGTTTCCAAATGTTAAAAACTTTTCAGTTTTAAAATGGACTCATAATTTTATTTTACAACAAAAAGAATGCTCCAATATTTTTGATATTTTCCATGTTAGAAACTTTGTCAATATTCTGCTACCTAGCAGATATTTTCAAATAAAAGTAATTACAAAGTTAATTCCTTCAAAGAAATGTTGATATTTTAACAATTAAGTAAAAAAAAAAATTTTAAAGACATTAACCCTAGGGAAATAATATTTTGAAAATGGATGTTCACTGGTCATTGTTATTTGACTTACGTTACAGAAAAAGAACTCACACATAAAAATGCTTCTCTTTTCCCATAAAAAAAAAATATGCCAACCAACATCACTTTACCTATCTGAAAATCGATTAGACCTTTTTCCATGTTAATGAGGGTTGATTATTTTTACATTCTAACTTTATTTAAATAATACATTTTAGTGGGCTGATAAAAATAATTAGCATCCATATATTTTGTTCATAAAGTCCTCACTTAAAATGCTTGTATAATTGCATGCCATTTACCCTAGCTTAGCTATATTGCCAATACATTTTTCATTAGTAAATTCAGATATGACAATATGTGGTGCATCAGTGTCCAGTGAACCAAATATAAGTTTTTCACCACCTCCAAACTATTTACCCACATCAAAGCAAACAGTCGTATTTCCCCTGCCAGGAGTTGGGCCAAGAGACCATGACCCGTGTGATATTTTTGGTCATAATCCTCTATGTTAATTCACACTATGGTAATCAGCCCTGATTCTGAGGGACTTGAAAATTCATCAGTTATGTAATCATTAACATTTTCTTAATTCATCAAGGCTAGAATAAAACAGTGACGCTGTTTTTATCCTCCTATAGGGTGAGGAGTTTCACGGTAGCTAGACTATCTAATTTCTTATAGTAATTCATTAAGATATTGAGAACTACTTACTCCATATTTGTCAAGCTATTTTTAACTAATTATTTAAGTACTTCTTTCTACCATTTTAATTGCCCTGAGGTTTTGTTATTTTTTTTTTTTCTGTTTTTCCCTTTTTATTGTTTCCTTTTTTTTCCCTCAGTAATTCTAATGTTTTTACAATCATGCAATTTCATTAAGTTTTCTTGGTGAAGAGATTCATGACAAACTTTCTCACATTATCTTACCTCCTCTCAAACAATAAAGTCACAAAATGAGCCTAAGGAATTGGAACACCATTTATCACATCAGTCATTACTTGGATCAAAGGCACATAGTTTGTAGAAACTTGAGTATCATTAAGTAAACAAACCACAGTTGTTGCATTTTCAACATTTCAGCAGCCTTAATATTCCATTTAATGTCTAAAGACAGAGTAGAACAATTGTCTTGTGTCCATATTGGGAATTGATCCATCTGTTCACATTTCTGCAAAACATGCTGTTATATGAAGATCTTCAGTAAGACCAAACATGGGCTTCCATTTGGCAGTATCTAAAGCAGGATAATAATTTCTTGTTTATTTGTAAATAAAATCAACTTTAATTGTGGCTAGGCATGTTGTCAACACCAGTTTATAAATGGAGTTATCTTTTAACTGAATATCTTTTTGCTTTCTATTTAAGAAGTCTCTTGATTTCCTCTCCTTGAGACAGGTATTATCTTTCTATGCTTAGTGATAAAATGGGGACATCATTTCAACCAAAACAGGCATCTGTCCAACTCTCATATGATGTTATACCCCTGCATGTACAGATGGGTCACTGACTGTGATTAAAATCTGGCAACCTTTGGCTACTTCTTTTTCCTCATTACCAAAGTGGGTGAAAGCTGCCAAAGTATCACATTGTTGACTGACTTGCCCTCGTTTAAATTTTTTTGGTAATCCTTTGGTAATTTCTTCCATGCATCTACCAACTGTGTGTCCTTTCTTTTCTTTTCCTTTCTTTCTTCCTTTCCTTTCCTTTTTCTTTTTCTATTGAGACAGAGTCTTCTATCACCCAGGCTGGAGTGCAGTGAAGTGATCTCTGCTCACTGCAATCTCAACCTCCCAGGTTCAAGAGATTCTCATGCCTTGTCTCCTGAGTAGCTGGGATTATAGGCCCACCCCACCACACCTGGCTGATTTTTGTATTTTTTGGTAGAGATGGTATTTTGCCATGTGGACCAGGTTGCACTCGAACTCTCGATTTCAAGTGATCAGTCCTCTTTGGCCTCCAAAATGCTGGGATCACAGGAATGAACCACCACGTCCGGCCTCTGTGTCCCATTATTAAGCTTTTCCTGTCAGCAGTGGTCAAAGCTCTCAAGCAACCTTCCACCAGAGATGGTCAGGAACCCATCCTGACAAAAAATGGTTTCCCCTTCCTCATCCTGCTCTCTCCCAAATCAAGCCTAAACTATAATTTATAGATCTAACATTCGTTTGTTTTTCTGCTTACATTTCCAATGGCATCAATTACACAGTTACAAAATTAAAGAATTCATAAGACTCACAGATTATGCTTGAATGTCTTTCTATGAAAGTCAAAGATATAGCACAAGAAGAGGAAGAACGCACACAGGAAGGTCTGAATACTGGCAAGTGTAGACCTGCCCACATATTCCCGCCTTGAATATTCCCATTATTCCACAGGATAGTCTTTGTCTTTAGATTATGCACTACCATTGAAAGTGAGAGGTACCTTTATTTCAAGCGAGTCTCGGCAAAATTTTGCACAGGATTTATCATATTCCATTGGTTACATAGCTAAAACTAGGTTACATACAATACATCCTTAAACAGTGTAGACAGCTAGCCCTAACTGCCTTTCAGTTTCCAGCTTTAAACAGCAAAATGCAAATTACAAATTAGTACCTCCCATCCTCATTTTGACCAAGGGTCATACTTAGACTTCCAGATAGTCATGGAGCTATCTCAATTCAGCTATAAGATAACCTTGTTTCACACATGGTCAAAGTATGAGGGAATTATTCTTCCTTCCAAAATTCATACCCATTAATTTGTAGTTTGTTACATATGGTATCATTTTGCATTGTTAAATTTGAAATATTTACTTTGTGTTATCCATAATTCAGTGATTTTTTTCCTGTAGCTTGATTCTACACATTGAATATAAATAAACGATATTTAAATTTTATTATTACTATATTGTAAAACGTGATCAAATGCAGCCATAAGTTAAATATTATTTCTCAAAGGAGACTTTAACAGGAATCAAGATCTTGCTAATTTTTCTTTACTTAATCTGGTAATAATCACCTAAAGTAATGTCTTACCTCCTATATCGTCCTCTTGCTTCTATTGCTTTTTCCATTTTGTTGAAATAATTTAAATATTTTTTGCAATAAGATATATATAGATATCCAAATGCTTTAATGGACAATATGTCTCATAGCCTCTCTCACTTTTAAGCTTAGTATCTTTTTCTTTTCTTTTCAGATTTAAAACTACTATTTCATTAAATTTCAGAATGTAGTGTTGTAGATGAGAAGGCTGAAATCAGTCTTTTTTTGTGTAGATAAGCTGGATTGTCTCATATTATTTTGATTTTTCTTTTCCCCAAGAAGGGTTTGAGGATGCTTGGGAATATTACATGGTTTGGAATAGATGTGAATCCAATTTCAATCACATCTCTTGGATCCCTGGGGTGATTCAATTCCTTAGACATTCTCGTCCAAGTTCAGTAATGAAAGACTCATTGCAATAATGTCTGTTGGGCCATCCCTGTCTTCATATTAATCTATTGACTGCAAGGTTATAATTTCGTAGCCCACTTAAATCAGCAGAATGAAGCATATTTTGAAATAAAAAAAATTAATTTATACTCATAGAAATTATTGTAACTTTTATTACAGAGAATATCATTGCCTGAAAAGCATAGGAATTCAAACTACTATAAAGGTTTTTCACAGAAAATTATGTTAGCTACAATTCACATTGTGAAATATAATTATAGTATCATCTGTAATATGTTAATATACTTAAATTATCTCTAAGTTTGTAGTTATAAAAACTTATAACAAGGTCATAAATTCTATCCAATAATATAAATTAGGGAATAAGACAAAAAATAATTATAAAATGGTGATGAGTGGAGGAGTGGTTTTCTAAGTGATATAAAAGTTCCTGTAGAAAAACACAAGTATGATCCATTAAAATCTGATCAATAATTTGTTTTCAGTAATGTGTTGCTAACATCTATTTTCTCTGACCACGTATTCATGTTTTATTCCCACAATAAAGCAATAATAGTTGGAGAGTACATACTATCTGTAAGTCCTATATTAGTGTCATATTATTTCCCCTTTAACTACGTTGTAATTTAGTGAAATAAATTGTACTTCAGATTTGCCAAGGTCAGATAGTTTCGGGTTAGATGCTCAGCATTCCTACGAAAAGCTTAACACCTTGATATACTTTAGTCTTACTACAACTTGGGTTTGACATCTTCGAAATGGGGAAAATGATACCCTTACTGCTGTGTTGCAATGACATAATGAAATGCCCTCTATAAAATGTTTGGCATTTAGTGGTTGCTCAATAAATGTCATTGCCCCAATTTCCCTTTCCTTGCTTCCTTTCTATATGTTCTGGGCTAATCAAAAAAAAATTTGACTATCTTCTCTCTAATGACATTTTTTTTGTTTATGAGTTTACTTATTTTCGATTTTTTTTCTCTAGTAAACGTATTTTATTTTCTTTTGTGAAAGAGGCATATACGTCTCAAGGTTATTAAGTTAAGTTGGAGATTTATGTGTCTAGTGGCTGAGATTGTGAGGGAGCGTAACTGTAGAAAGCTTCCCGAAGATGATGAGCACTGAGATGAAGCAGGTACGTAAAGATGTTGTTTGGCGATTAGAACAGTGAGATGCTATTTGGATGTGTATTAATAAAATGTTTGCATAGCCTCAATATCTCACTTATTAATTATTGAAGGAATCCATGAAATAAAAATGCTAAACTGACAAGCCACAGCATTAGTACTCTAATACAGAATAGCATGCTAAAGATTTGAATTATAGCACCTTTTATTTGTCTCCATTTAAACAACACTATTAAACTGAAAAAAAAATGACTTTAGCTTCTCCTAGGTTTAGCTCTTTCAATTGAAAACAGTTTGACACTTTCTCATCCTTTTTGATATGTTACTTTCATCGTTTTTCCCTGCAAAGTAGAAATTTTATTTAATATTGTTTATTTTAAATGTATAGTATATGAGGAAAGATTATGAAATTATTTTTAAAAGATGTTAGATATAACAGGAGCAAACATTCATGAATATATATGATGTACTGGTGATTTTATACATAATTTTTCCTAGAAGTAGGTGTTATTAACCCAGTTTTAATATGAGGGAAGGGATGCTTCAATTTAAGTGACTTCCTGAAAGCCGCACAGTTGATGAGTGGTGTGGGGGACACAAAGTAGGCCAGATGATTGCCTGGTTTTAATTATTTCTTTTTTTTTTTTTTTTTTTTTTTTTTTTTTTTTTTTTTTTTTTTTTTTTTTTTTTTTGAGACGGAGTCTCACGCTGTTGCCCAGGCTGGAGTGCAGTGGCGCGATCTCGGCTCACTGCAAGCTCCGCCTCCCGGGTTCCCGCCATTCTCCTGCCTCAGCCTCCTGAGTAGCTGGGACTACAGGCGCCCGCCACCGCGCCCGGCTAATTTTTTTTGTATTTTTAGTAGAGACGGGGTTTCACTGTGGTCTCGATCTCCTGACCTTGTGATCCGCCCGCCTCGGCCTCCCAAAGTGCTGGGATTACAGGCTTGAGCCACCGCGCCCGGCCTGGTTTTAATTATTTCTAGTTCAATCTTCTGTTGATAGTGGGCTTGATAGCTCTGGAAGATATGGACCTCATCTGATTTTGAGATATAGCCAGAAGAAAACTATGTTAAATGGGAATGAAGATGAATATATATTTAATATGTTCTAAATGATATAATATTATGGCATGCTAATTTTGTAACTACATTTTAAAAGTCTCTTTAGTCATGACTCTATGAATGAAAGAAATATATTGCTGAAATTTTAATTTCCTTTTTTATTTACTAATACATGTGATGATGGACTTTCCAATATTTAACTTCAAACTTAATATTTCAACTTGGATATCAAATATAGACTGCAACTTAATATACTCAAAGAATAAATGTTAATTTATTTCTCCAAAAACCTACTTTTCTCTTAGTTTTTCCCACCTTAGTACATTTCGCTATTTATCTAGAATTCAGGTCTCAAATATGATCCACTCTTGACTTTCCCACTAACTGAGCATGTTCCGTTAGCTCTAAATATCTAAAGACAATAACATCTCATCACTATCTCACTTTCAACATTGTAGTTGCAGACGCTGTCACATTTTTTTTACTTGGGGTTGCTTAAATTACTTCTACCTAGTTTTGTGGTGTTTTTTTTTTTCCTACCACCTGCAGTGGGTTGAATAGTGTCTTCCCAAATTTCATGTCCATCTAGATCCTCAGCATGTGACCTTATTTGGAAACAGGTCTTTCTTTGCATATGCAATTGGTTAAGAATCTCAAAATTAAATCTTCCTGGATTTAGTTACGGTAATATTGGAATCCAGAGAATAATGTTTTTATAAGAAGATAAGAGAACCCAGAGAAGTAAAAGGAGAAGAAAATATGAAGAAAGAGGCAATATGTGACAATTTTCCCACTACTTTAGGAACTCGTTCCTATCTTTGTCTAAAATATTCTTTCCCTAACATCTTTAGGTGTCTCAGTATCTTTTTTCATTTAGTCACCACTCAGATACCGCAGAGTTCCTTCTTGATCATTCTATCTAAAACTGTCCATAAATATATCATCTCTCTCTTTATTTTTAAAAAAGTTTTAAAAGCATCTGAAATTATTGTTTTTTTCATTTATTTATTTTTTTCATACTTCAATATAATTTAAGCTCCTTCAAGAAGGAACTCTTCCTATTTCTCCTACCATTATATGCACAGTGATCAAAAGAGGGATACCTAGAAGGTGGTCAATACAATCGGCTGAAGTAGTTAGCTTCAGTCACAATACGTATAGAAAGGGGCATAGCCTTGATAAGTTGGACTGGGGCATGTGGGAACCCTGAAAGCGAATCCTTACTGACATTTGAAAAAATAAAAGAATCTGCCATTTAATTATATTCATTATTTATTTGTCTTCTAGTCTCAGATTTGTCATTGATATACTAACACCAGAAAAATGAACCCAAAGCAAAACCGAAAACAAAGCTCATTTAAGACAGTAGTGCAGCACATACAAATATCCTGGAAGAATTTAGAATTTCATATGCCCCATGGTGTTTTGGGTAGGTAATAACAATTATCAGTAGCAGTTGCCCAGAATACAAAGATTCACAGCAATATCAACTAAGTTCAGTGAATGTTAATGTAAAGTAAGTAATTTTAAAAAGACGCAATAGTACTTTGTTTTTATATTTTCTAAATCAATAGGAACAAGAAAGAAAGAAGGCATAAACTGGAGACTTTCTAAGGTGGTATTGACCTTTATGCCATTAGGTCACTTTGAAGGGTGTTTGAATTATTTTTGGTTACCCATGACATATATTAGATGTTACTTTTAGAAACTTTGTCAAAAGATCAAGGTAATTCTTTTCTGTTGGCAAAGTCTTATCAAATTAACTTGGCATCATATAAAATATGATGTGGATGTCCATAATAAAATGAAACAGGTGTCAGTCAAAGGTGTTTTCTATAGATTTTGACAAGCCTCTTTGATTTTCTACTAAATACAATATTAAAAATTAGTCATATATTACCTAAAGTTTGTTTTTATTTATTTGTTTTAATTTGAAAAGTCTCAGTAGTGAATGAAAAACCCTTTCCCACATCTTGGAGTGGTGAAGGAAGAAAGAACAGATTTTGCTTACTGTCACTCTATATGCATGGAATTTTAAGATCAAAGTGAGAAAATATGACACTGTCCTTTAGATGAAAGATGATCAAAAACTACATTTGCATGATTTTTTTTTCTCATTTAGGACACAAATAGTCAACTTTGTCATTTCCCCAGTTGAATGTTATGAATAACCAAGTATGTAGATTTTCCCCTTCCAGAGAGAATAAAAAAGAAAGTTGTTGAATTACGTTATGCGCTTCTACTTTGTTCCCTTGTGGTGATTTATATAAATCATCTCTTGTGACAGTATGGTAAAAGTCTTGCAGTGGTAAGACTGAGAAAGACTGTGATAGCCTCTCTACCATGCATCTTCCAGGAGAAGGAAAATCTTTAACAATGGCATTGTGGAAAAGCCTTGGATTCAGGGAGGATTGTCTATGAATAAACAAATACTTGCTGTCTACAAGTACAATTCCCAGCAACATCAAATAACTGAGATCATCATGTGGTTTCCAAGGAATTAAGCAAAGTGAAAGCCATTAACACTTAAACCGCTTGCTCTACACTGAATTTCCTACTCAGTCATATTGAGCCAGCATCCCACTATCTACTACAAATATCTTGCATCCTTCTCTATCCCCCATAAGTGTGATTTAGCTCCTCACTATTCACAAGTATATTTCAAAATAGTCTACGTTTGTGATGCTTTCTTCTATTCTTTTCATGATTTCCACCAATCAATGCAATTTTAGCCAAAGTTATTTTTTATAGAAAATTCTCTCGTCATCAAAGACATTTTGCAAAATTAAACTTGGTATGTTCTCATCCTTTTATACTTATTTGCATCATTTTATCTCTATCGAATACACTCTCACTCTTGAAACTGTTACCTTTTAAATTATCTTTTCCTTTTTGTGCTAATTGCTTTCATCTTTTTTCTCTGATGAAATTGTCTTACTAAATAGTGTTCCTTATCTTCTGTTTGTTTCTTAAATTTTGCTGACATTTTGTACTCATAAATTCTTTCTCTAGTGATCAGCTTTCTGATAGTCATTTCTTATTTATACTAACTAGATGACAAATGTTCATCTTTTATCCTTCATTTTGTAAACACAATTTATGAATAGGTCTGTGAGCCACACCCACACAAAAATCAATTTCAAGCTTCCCATTGGAAGAATAATCTCAGGTATGTTTTTATTATTATTTCAAAATGTTAAGGGCAAAACATAAAGACAATAATTTTTGTAAATATAGATAGATTAATAGACAGAAATTTATATTATTTTATATAAATGTATAAATATAATACCTACATAGTTCTTGATTAGTCTTTATCTTGACTAATCCCATAAAGTAAGCATAACTAGTTGCCAAGGAATACATAAAGCTGAGGGTGTAAATAAAATTATTCAAATAAAGAACCACAGAATTTCCACTGAATAAGAAAAGAAAAAAAAAATGACATAGAAAGGTTGATGGAGAGTTTTTAAAAACATGTGAAAGTCAGTAGTATTTACTGTCACATTGAATGTGGAATAATTGAAGGGATAGGATTAGTGAAGGGAGAGGGGCAGGAATTAAAGATGATGGTCTGAGAGTGAAGCATTGGCAGGGGACAGCCTACAGGAAACCGGGACTCGGCTCTCAGTGGCAACAGAGAGAGCAGAGGATGGGGCCCTTGATCTAGAAACTTACCTGTCAACAGAGGTGTAAGAAGCATATTCTCATGTTCTCCATGTCTGGTAAAATCTTAGATTAGTTTCTAATATGCAACCTTATAGAAATCTCCATCTCCATTCAGTATCAAAGAACAAGAAAATTCATATGGAACAAATAGCCTTAAAATAGCAAATTAAATAAATCTGAACTTTGTAAATGCTGAAGTTCCTTCTTGTTTGCATTTTATTCATATGTGTTTCCTAGACTTCTACCGTGTTCAGGGCCTTTTTGCAGAACTATTTTGAGGAACTCTTTGAAATTCCCTGGATATTCCTGTCTGAGAAAAAAACAAACAAACAAACAAACAAACAAAAACATGTAAATTGGCTCAAGTTGTGTCAACATGATAGAAAATTGTGGAGGCAGGTACACCTTTGCATTTGGACAGTCTTTCACTTAAAAGAAAAAAAGTTTATATTTAAAGAGAATATATAGTACACAGGACTTTAAAAATATATATTTATATTCCAGAACTTTGCCTTTCGTAATTTAAAATGCATTGTAAATGAGGTAAAACATTATTCAAAGTGATTGTAAATTAATGGAGTTAAATTTCCAAAAAATAAAGAGTACAATTTTTAATTATCTGGTTCATGAGCATGCTTTCCATCTGCCTTCATTGTGTTGACTTGGAAATACTATAAAATTTGATTCACTGTTGTGCTGAATTAACAGTTAAAAATTCTGCCCTTTAAAAATACAAATTTACTAAAAAGGAAAAATTACTACCTCAAATGGGGAAGGGAAGAAAAGAAACACTTGCTATTTTTTTTTTCTTTTTTGTACTAATGTGTGTGACCTGATTTTATAACTTTTACTGAGTAGCTAAAAGTAGCTCTGCCTCTGGGATAACTATTGTGTACCTTAGCAATGCTATTCACCCATTAAGAATCTTAGGGACCTTGAAACAGACTGCTTACTCCACAGTGGCTATATTTAACTACCTTCTGGAGAACACACTATACAATTTTTGTAAGAGTATCGGATGTGTGCCTATATGATAAGCTAGCAAGATAGGAGGCTGCTTTTTAAATCCCACAGTACTTCATTTAAGAATGATAAAAGATAATTCAAAGAAAAAGATCCTATTTTGAAATTTCATTCAACTAAAATATCATATAAAGTATTTACCTTACAGAATAATATTTACTTTGCATTATGCAGACTTATTACAGCCTAAATAAATTAGTGATTTAAGTTGGAAAATGATTAAGTCTCATGTGTGTAGAATATAATCTTGTGAAAATATTTTGAAATAATTAGTTATAAGCTTCTTCTATCTTTGCAGAATGTGAATGAATTAGTTATCCTTTAAATCTCTTTTTTAAAAATTATACTTTAAATTGTGGGATACATGTGCAGAACATGCAGGTTTGTTACATAGGTATACACGTGCCATTGTGGTTTGCTGTACCCATCAACCCATCATCTACATTAAGTATTGATCCTAATGCTCTCCCTCCCCTAGCCCCTCACCCGCCAACAGAACCCAGTGTGTGATATTCCCCTCCCTGTGTCCATGTGTTCTCATTGTTCAGCTCCCACTTATGAGTGAGAAAATGCGGTGTTTGGTTTTCTGTTCCTGTGCTAGTTTGCTGAGAATGATGGTTTCCAGCTTACAGGTCCCTGCAAAGGACATGAACTCATTCATTTTTATGGCTGCATAGTATTCCATGGTGTATATATGTCGCATTTTCTTTATCCAGTCTGTCATTTATGTGCATTTGAATCGGTTCCAAGTCTTTGCTATTGTGAACAGTGCTGCAATAAACATACGTGTGCATGTGTCTTTATAGTAGAATGATTTATAATTCTTTGGGTGTATATCCATTAATGGGATTGCTGGGTCAAACAGTATTTCTGGTTGTAGATACTTGAAGAATAGGAATCGCCATACTATATTCCACAGTGGTTGAACAAATTTACATTCCCACCAACAGTGTAAAAATGTTCCTATTTCTCCACATCCTCTCCAGCATCTGCTGTTTCCCGACTTTTTAGTTTCCATTTGTTTGTGTCTTCTCTTATTTCCTCAAGCAGTGATTTGTAGTTCTCCTTGAAGAGGTCCTTCACATCCCTTGTAAACTGTATTCCTAGGTATTGTATTGTATCTGTTTGTAGCAACCGTGAATGGAAGTTCACTCATGATTTGGCTTGCTGTTTTCCTATTATTGATGTATTTAGGAATACTTATGATTTTTGCACATTGATTTTTTATCCGGAGACTTTGCTGAAGTTGCTCATCAGCTCAAGGAGATTTTGGGCTGAGACGATGGGGTTTTCTGAATATACAATCATGTCATCTGAGAACAGAGACAATTTGATTTCCTCTCTTCCTATTTGAATACCCTTTATTTCTTTCTCTTGCCTGATTGCCCTGGCCAGAGCTTCCAATACTGTGTTGAATAGAAGTGGTGAAAGAGGGCATCCTTGTCTTATGCCTGTTTTCATATGAAATGCTTCCAGTTTTTGCCCATTCGGCATGGTATTGGCTGTGGATTTGTCATAAATAGTTCTTACTATTTTGATATACGTCCCATCAATACCTAGTTTATTGAGAGTTTTTAGCATGAAGGGGTATTGAATTTTATCAGAGGACTTTTCTGCATCTATTCAGATAATCATGTGGTTTTTGTCATTGGTTCCGTTTACATGATTGATTACATTTATCGATTTGCATATGTTGAACAAGGCTTGCATCCCATGGATGAAGCTGACTTGATCGTAGTGGGTAAGCTTTTTATTGTGCTGCTGGATTTGGTTTGCCAGTATTTTATTGAGGAATTTCACATTGATGTTCATCAGGAATATTGGCCTGAAATTTTCTTTTTTTGTTGTTGTGTCTCTGCTGGGTTTTGGTATCAGGATGATGCTGGCTTCGTAAAATGAGCTGGGGAGACTCCTCTTTCTCTATTGCTTGGAATAATTTCACAAGGAATGGTACCAGCTCGTCTTTGTACCTCTGCTAGAATTAGGCTGTGAATCCATCTGGTCCTGGGCTTTTTTTGGTTGGTAGTCTATTAATTGCTGCCTTAATTTCAGACTTGTTATTGGTCTATTCAGGGATTCGATTTCTTCCTGGTTTAGTCTTGGAAGGGTATGTGTGTCCAGGAATTTATCAATTTCTTCTAGATTTTCTAGTTTATTTGCTTAGAGGTGTTTACGGTATTCTCTGATGGTAGTTTGTATTTCTGTGGGGTCGGTGGTGATATCCCCTTTATCATTTTCTAATTGTGTCTATTTGATTCTTCTCTCTTTTCTTCTTTATTAAAGTCTGTCTAGCAGTCTGTCTATTTTGTTAATGTTTTCAAAAACCCAGCTCCTGGATTCATTGATTTTTTGAAGGGCTTTTTGTCTCTCTATCTCCTTCAGTTCTGCTCTGATCTAGTTATTTATTGTCTTCTGCTAGTTTTTGAATTTGTTTGCTCTTGC
Source organism: Macaca mulatta (assembly GCF_049350105.2). NCBI lineage: Eukaryota > Metazoa > Chordata > Mammalia > Primates > Cercopithecidae > Macaca > Macaca mulatta. Next base: position 144,308,289 of record NC_133410.1, on the reverse strand, counting down.
TTCTGTGGTTCTTTTAATTGTGATGTTAGGTTATCGATGTTAGATCTTTCCTGCTTTCTCTTGTGGACATTTAGTGCTATAAATTTCCCCCTAAACACTGCTTTAGCTGTATCCCAGAGATTCTGGTACATTATAATTGTTCTCATTGGTTTCAAAGAACTTATTTATTTATAGATGACAATTTTCTTCTATTGAAACCAATATCTAATCCTTTATGTTCATTTACAGTGAGATTTTAAATGTTATTCTCATTTCCTTCATCTCTATGGTGAAGTACTTAACATGCAACAGTATTAGTAGTGAAACAAATGCCAAAATTCAAGAATATTTCTCTTAACATGATTTGATCACTTATCCATGACAGTTTTTCTCTACCATAATCGTTTCAATGGAGGGTGGCAGTTTGCTGAGGTGTGAACTGTGGGCCAGCAGCACCATCATCTCCTGCGACACTTGCCCAAAAGTATAACTTCACACACACTAACAAAGAAGTCATAGTTAAGTCTAGTAATCTTCATTCTAACCAAGTAATCTTGGGAAATCTTTTGCCCAAAACAGGTTGAGATCCACTAGTATATGATATAAATTAATTAGTAGTACTAGATTAAGTATTTTTCAAGTATTTATGTATTTCTTTAATTGTTGGTTTGGTACTGATAGTGTTAAAATATGATAATTCTAGAATAATTTTGGTTTTCATTATTATACATTAGTAGATCTACTGTAATTGGAAACACCTTTGTTTAAATGGTCTCTTCCTTGTGCACATTATCTCCAAGAGCATGCAGCTCTTCAGATTTTTAATATAAAAATTATTATAGAAATTTATTCCAAACTTGCTGACATGTGGAAGGAAGTGTTCAGTTGGAAAATTAATCATTGTTTTTGCAGGATTTGGAGCAAGAGAAAAATCCTCTACTGAATGATATGGGAAATCAGAGACCCCACATTTTCTTCCAATGTCATCAACAAATATTTTTCTCCAGGCCATCATCTATAAAAGAGACACACTATATAAAATACAAATATTTATTTTTTCATATTTATTTTTCAAATAATTAAATAAAACTATTAATATTTTCCAGATTTGAATAATCAAAGACCCATTTTAATACATCATTGTAAAATTGTTCACTAATAGTATTAACTAATCCCGTTTTCATTTTACTATTTTGTTTTCATGTATGATTAAACTTTTACTCTATATAAATGAATATTTAGGAATTTCATCAACTCAAAGTACTCAATATAAGTAAAGGTCAATCAGTTTGCATTTGTGGGTGCTTCTTTAAGTAGGGGATAGCACTGTCTACATGTCTGTTGTCAAGATTTGTGTTGCTTCTCTGAGTCCCACTATCACTTTTACTCACATTTAATGTGCAAATTAAAATATTCTAACAGCTATGGGCAGACATTTAAATAATGAAGCAGCATTGCAAAACACACTTGGCTTTGTGTTCACATTTTTTAGATTTATCACTTAGCAGATGCTGAGCAGGAAGCCATATTAAGTGTTTACATTACAGTCTATCATATACTTTTGTAAATTCATGTTTAATTACAAATTTGGGGTTTTACTTTTTTTTAAATTTATATTATTTATTTATTTATGTACTTATTTATGGGGTATATGAGATGTTTTCACACAGGTATGTAATATGAAATACATCACAGAAGACAAAGTATCCATCCCCTTAAGTATTTATCCTCTGTGTTACAAACCATCCAATTACACTCTTTTAGCTATTTTAAAATGTACAATTAAGTTATTATTGACTTTAGTCACCCTATTGTGCTAGCAAATAGCAGGTCTTACTCATTTTTTCTAACTATGTTTTTGGTACCCATTAATCATCCCCATCTCATTCAGAGATCCCTACTGCCCTTTAAAGACTCTGGTAACCATTCTTCTGCTTTCTATGTACATGAGTTCAATTGTTGTGATTTTCAGATCCCACAAATAAGTGAGAATATGTGATGTTTGTCTTTCTGTGCCTGGCTTATTTCACTCAATATAATGATATCCAGTTCCATCCATGTTGTTGCAAATTACAGGATCTCATTTGTTTTTATGGCTGAATACTACTCCATTGTGTATATGTAGCACATTTTCTTTATCCATTCATCTGTTGATGGACACTTAGGTTGCTTCCAGATCTTAGCTGTTGTAAATAGTGCTGCAACAAAAATAGGAGTGCAGATATCCCTTCAGTATAGTGATTTCCTTTCTTTTGGGAATATACCCAGCAGTAGGATTGTTGGGTCATATGGTAGCTCATTTTTTAGTTTTTTAAGGAACCTCCAAACTCTTCTCCATATGGTTATTCTAATTCACATTTTCACCAACAGTGTACAAGAGTTCCCCTCTCTTTACATCTTTGGAAGCATTCATTATTGCCTGTCTTTTGGATAAAAGCCATTTGAACCGGGGTGAGATAATATCTTATTGCAGTTTTTGTTTGCATTTATTTGATGATCATTGATATTGAATATCTTTTCATATGCCTGCTTTCCACCTGTATGCCTTCTCTTGAGAAATATCTGTTTAAATCTTTTGCCCATTTTTTGTTTGAATTATTAGGTTTTTTCCCTTATAGTTGTTTGAACTTGTTATATATTCTGGTTATTAATTCCTTGGCAAATGGATAATTTACACAATTTTCTCCCATTCTGTGGGTTGTCTCTTCATTTTGTTGATCGTATTATAATACAAATTTGAAGTCGTTATATTTAATTGTCTTATTGTTCACAACCAAAACAGTTATAAGATATTAAATTATTTCATTACTTTGGATTTCAGAAGTACTTTGCAATGACTGAGAAGTTTAATAAAATACTTTATATCATAATCATGAATAGCAAAATATGTCTTACAAAAGTATGTTATGCTGATGAACTACCTTCAGTGATAATTTACAATGTGCCAGAAACTGAACCTGTGCACACCCTAGAAATTGTAAATTAGCAAAAGTTACAAATCCAGGGCTCCCTTTCCTCTACCCTCCTCATAGACTGGTTTTTAAGCCTTTACCACTGGAAGAGGAAGTGCTATGAGTGAGAAGTTGGTATTAAGTGAAAAGATAAAGAGCCACATAGGTAATCCTGAAAAAAATCCTAATGAGAAATGTTCTTCTCTGTTTCAAATTGTCATATAATCATTTTAGTTTAAATGCAGCTGAGTGTGTGTGTGTGTGTCTCTGTGTGTGTCTGTCACATAGAAAACTAGTGGGAGGCAGCAGTATACTTCAGCAGTAGCTAAAGTATAGCTGTCAAAAGCAAATTTGAAAGGGAGATCTTCCACAGTTTTAATTCTCATTCCTCTGTACTTTACTAAGTCATCTTTAAATTTCTGTTTTCTTATTTATGAAATGGGGATATCAATATAATCTACTGCAAAAGTTGGCTATAAAGATGCATTGAAACAAGGTAGGTAATAACCTTTTCCACACCAGTTGTTTAATAAAGGTCAAATATTGTCACTGTGATTGATGCTATTATTGTTCTACTTATCGTTCTTATTGATAGCAAGAAAACACATGTGTTCAATGTGTTTTTCATTTTTGCCAATAGCTTAAAAATTTCCTTGGACATTTTTCAAAAAGAAAGATAATAGTAATAATTAATATTTAGTTTTTAATATTTACAAATTTGCTAATTATTTTGAGCTACATGCAAACTGATTTATTACTTTTTGTCAGTTAATCTGACAACTCAATAGGACAAGTATTACTGTTATTGTCATTTTAATTGATGAAGAAAATGAGCTCAAAAATGTTGTCAGTAGCTAAAGTAAGAATTCCAATGTAATTCTGAAGGATTAAAAATCTTGTTCTCATAGACTGCATGGAATGCTATCTCAAAAGTTACTAGCAACAGTACTTTGCAATATTTCCTAAATATTAGAAATATTGTTTGTTGGATTTTACCAGAGAATGAATTAAAATAATCAGCATGCTCTTTAACATTTTTATCCTCTATTAAAGTGTTCTAAATTTGTGTGCATAAAATATTTAATACATTTAGTGAGAATGTTGGACTATGTATTAATGTGTTTGCCAAAGATAAAGAATTTATTACATTATATAAGTGTTTTAAAGGTATTCCAAATCTGACCTAAATTTCAAGTCAAAGAAATTTTTCAGGGCAGTATTAGATTGATTGGGCTGATTCCCAAAGCTTTGCTTTCCTTAATATTCTTTCTATGTCAGAAGAATTGGCAGCATTGTAAATCAATATCTAAAAGAATGCAGTCTTATCTTAAACTGAAAATATTATTTTAAAATTGTTTATGTTTAACTTTCTAAATTATAAAATGTTATAAAGAAAAATACACTACATGAATCATTATTTAATATATTTAAATTAAAGTTTTCTTCATAAATCACTCTACACTATAGGATTGATTAAAAGACCACAAGATATATTTTTACATATGAAATTTTAAGAAAACATTCCAAAATTCAGAAAACATTAAAGTTAGGCTTCCTCATTTGTATATATATTATACCCTGTGTTATTTTTGTATATATATAGACATACTTGCATAAAATCACATGCAACTTTCCTAGTTACCATAGCTTTGAAAGATGATATTTTTCATATGTATTATTCATAAAATCCTCAGGCTAATTTATACATGAAAGAAAAGAAAAATGTAACTCTTGATCATAAATCTTTATTTATGAACAGAAACCTAAAAGATTTATAATCGTTACATTATGGCAAGTTTCTATCATATGATGTATTAACTTGCAGTCATACCCTTAAGTAGAGAAGTCCTGTGATAGTATATAAATCACAGGATATTTGGTTTCGGAAAAAACCCTCTTGGGATGAACCTATTCATAATGCTACGCATTGGATGGGTGATTTCAGTAACTTTCTAGGATTTCCAAATACGCAAAATGAGTTTTATTTTATTATGAGGTAGCCCACCCTAACTCTCTGTCCATAAAAGATATCTCATTATAAACTAATTGTATAGATATATAAATTTAACACTTAAAACCAAAAATTTTGTACTAATTTAGATCAGTCATGTGTATGAAATTCTCCATGACATTGGAATCCACAAAAAAATACAGTTCTTTACCTTTCCAAATTACATTTTTGGGGTCTATATCACCTGAATTGTTAGAAATTATGATATTTGTGTAGAGATGCTTCTCCTTTACTTTACAATTAAGTAGGAATATATTATATACAATCAAGGTAAATTGGAGAAGAGTATTTTATTTTTAATTTAGTGTGATTTCTTTTAATACATTTAGCACATCAGTAGTTTTGACACTTACTTGCTATGTGATCTTGGGTAAGTTATATTACCTCTCTGTGTCTTGACTGCATAATTTTTGTAATAAAAATAGTCATTTTATAGGGATAATGTAAACATACATAATAATTTAATACATGTAAAGTATTTAGAAAATATTTGCATAAAGTATATACTGAATAAAAGTTAGCTGTCATCCATTAAAGCCAGGTCAAACTGCTGGAAGCAACCACTCTCTCCCTTCAACTTGGATATGAACTCATGGGTCTGCAATTTTTACAGACTATTTGTCAATTTTCCACACAGCTTCCCATCAAGGTTTCTTCTACATTTTGCATAAGGAATATTGATGAGGTGTAATTTCCTGTTTCTCAAAACTCTTCCCTTTACCCATAAAATTTTGTATTTTTAAATTTTTTTATGGTTTCTCAATTAGTTGCTCCATTATATAATATTTGCAATATTGTTTATTAAGAATTTTAAGTCATTAAGAAAGCTCTTTAAAAGAAAAGAAAGTAATGTATAAATGATTTTCAAAAATATAATTGAATCTTCTTAAGATAAAGTTTATAATTACACACACACACACAAAAAGCACCGAAGAGGTATTTTGGCAAACTCAATATATTGTTCCCATACATGAACACAGTTATTTATGACAACTACATTAAACATAGTGTGTAGGTGATTTCTTCATACAGGTTATGTCCTACAGAGATTTAATTGTTTTAAATACAATAATATGAATACAGTCTCATCTCATTTCCTTAGTCCTTGAGAAACATCATTTTTACAGCTCCTTACAATGTAAGATTATTTTATCATGGATAAACAGTTTTACTTTCCTGCAGGATGAAATTTACTAATCCATAGAGTGATCAGGAATTTGTTCTTACCATTGTTTCTGCCTTGAATTTCTTCTCTGCTCTTAAACCACAGTTTGTTATGATGATTCTGGCCCTCTGCTTCTTAGAGGCCCCCTTCCCTTAACCTGGAACCCTCCTCCGTTGCTCATTCTGCCTTGCCATGTTCCCCCAGAGCAATCTCTTATTATCTACACAGGAGATTATTAGAAGTACTTTATTAAAGGAACAGATGGATTTAAGCCTAGCTGCACAGTGATGGAACAACAGACATTTAAATGGATATCCAAGTTAAGACCCTTTCTGATTATGGATACCATCTACATCTTTATTTGTTTCTTCACCTTTCCTCAACAAATCCTTTCTTCTCATGAATCCCATTACTTTCTCTGTCAGTTTTTATCTCTTAAAACTAAATATTTCAGGTTTGGCCAGAAGTTACAGAAGGCCCCCTTCTGATCATTTGATTTGTCACTCTAGCTTGATGGAAAGAATAATTATACTTCCATGGTTCATGCAAAGCGAGGTGTTCAAAGAACATTCTATTCTCCTGTCAACGTATTTTGAATTAGTTTTATAGAGGCAATAACACCTCTGTAACCTATAAAAATAAACTTTCATTAATAAAAACAATCGCACCATCTCAAAATAAATGTAAGCTAATTATATGTGGGGAATAAACGTCTACTCTACCCAGTAACTTGTCTTTGCCATTGCCACATCTGAAACAACAAACTTCACCATAATCATGCAGAGGAGCACTTATGGGATTCTATTTCTCAACTAAGCTCATGGGCTATAAATGCTTCTCTATATTTTTGCTAGAAACATGGTCCAAATTTGATTCGGTTCTTTTTATTTCATCTTTTGCCGTATTGTCGGGGGAAACAGGTAAAGGAGTAGGGATGCTAGTCAAACTACAAAATTAGAAACATGTGTAAGAACAAATTCATTTTTATATTACTTACACTTGTATTAATTTTATTTACAAAACCTCAAAGAGCTTCTTAGATATCTTGTGCTGTGAATTGTTTAAAAATTATTGTTGTCATTCTAGTGGTTAAAGAAACAGAGGCTTTGCATGGTTGAGGTATCTTGCAAAAATAATATTTTTTGTTTAAATCAGCTGTACAAAACTTCTCAATTCATATGAAATAAATAACATATATATCAGATTGTTGGCATTTATAAATGATATTGAAAAAGAACATGAGGTGGACCATTTTTAAAGATGGCAATAGAATATATAACTCATGCTTATGGGTAACGGAAGAGGTTAAACAGGCCATGAACCTAGGAATAAAATATTTTCTTCACATGTGCTTCAGAGACATGCATGGATATTTTGAGAATAGAAATTGCTTTCACTGTGTTGAGGGTGAGAAAATTAATTTGAAGAGGACATAGACAGATTTATAGGTGACTTATTCTTATGTTTGAATAATCCATGTCGACTTTCTTTCAGAAAGAATCAAGATCTTAAACTATTTTCTGCTCATTTTCCTAATCAACCAGTATGTTACTTCCCACCTCGTCCTTGCTTTTTCCTTTTTTAAATGTAGCTCTAGTTATTGTTGGTTCATGTTGATCACTTGTAAATTAACTTTGAGGTAGATACAGAGTTATCTCTCAGTACGTCATTGTTTTTCTTGTCTGGGGTCGAAGATGTTTTATTGGTCTTCATAAATGCTTTCAACCATTTGAAAACAATAATGCAATGCATAGAAATAAAAACATTTTATGTTGTCTCTGTCTTTATAAAAACACACCTAATCACACACAAAAATGTATGAATGTAGAAATGCATGTATATATGTTTGTATACATATATGTTTTATATTTGAAATGAAAAGTAATAAATGACATATACTCATCATACCCAATATACTCTGTCTTCTTTTCTTTCTCAGTCAAATGGATTTCAATTTATCTAAACTAATCTTTTCAAGTCTATTTTATTATTTTATATTCTATCTTATTTTTTTAAATGCTGGCCAAAATCTAGCATATAGATTTCATAGCCCCCTATGAAATATTGTTTTAAAAACAATATTTCCAATCAGATCTGGCAAAGAAAACAAAAACAAAAACATTCATTTCAGTTTAAATATAATGTACTCAACAACAACAACAAAATGAAATAAGTAACTTCATTAGTTTAGGAGAACAGTATGCAAAAGAGTGTACATTATAAAGTAGTAAATGCCTTGAGAAAGTGATGTATAAAATGTTTGGTTCCCGCCACACCAATATAGGAATATTATGAAAGTGTAATATTTTCCTCTCATAAAATAAGAATCATATAGAATAAACCATTTTATAAAAATTTAGTGATGAGAATTACTATTATGAAGTGAAGGAAAATAAGATTTGTAATAAATTATCCCATTTACTGCAAAAGGTCCCTAAGTAGCTGTGGCACTCACCACATTAGGGGTTGTGAAAAATAGAACCCCATTTCAGGCAATGTCCTAAGGTTCTTTTTTTCTCACCCCACACCCTTCCCCAACACATATACAAGCCACTCTTGGACAGCACGCTATGAGAATACATAGCAGGGGAGTTGTTCAGAAATCATTGCTGCCTAAACTTATAGGAGACTGACAACTATTGAGAAAAGCACTTTGAAAACAAGAATAAGATACTGACTTCTAAAACCATTGTAAAGTTAGACTTCAGAAATAATAGTACATTAAGAAAGGTAAGCATGCAAGCCCATGCACACACGGAAAGAGAGAGAGAGAGAGAGCAGGTAATGAAATAAAGAAAATTATGCATTTCTAAGGCCACTTGAGATTGTAATTATTCTCTCTGCGATGAAAGAAAACCCAGATTTTTAACATTTAAGAAGTTAGGAATAAAGTTGTTCTGTTCAGAAATTAATAGCTTAGAGGAAATATACAAAGCTTTATATTTTTAGGGAGACTAGAAACGGAAATGGTGATCTAGCTGTTTTTGTGTTTGTTTGTTTTGTTTTCATTTTGTTTTTTTCTTTTTTGAGATGGAGTCTAACTCTGTCACCCAGGCCAGAGTGCCGTGCAGTGGCATGATCTCGGCTCACTGTAACCTCCGCCTCTCAGGTTGCATCAGTTCTCCTGCCTCAGCCTACCAAGTAGCTGGGATTACAGGCATGTGCCACCATGCCCAGTTAACTTTTGTATTTTTAGTAGCGATAGGGTTTCACCATGTTGGCCAAACTGGTCTCGAACTCCTGACCTCAAGTGATCTGCTCGCCTCAGCTTCCCAAAGTGCTGGGATTACAGGCGTGAGCTACCGCGCCCAGCCTGGTCTTGCTGTTTTTAGTTCATCTCAGTGTGTCACTTTTTTGTTTCATTTTCTGATTATGGAATGCGAAGTGTACACATTTAAAGCGGATTATCAGTTTTGTTTTCACACTGTCCTGGGCTATTTTGATAAGAGGGAGAATCTGCCTTCATGACGTCATCTCCACACAATATGTCAAAGTCCTTCACCCCTTATGGGAGATTATTGGCGTGGTTAAGGAGCAGGACAGGTAAGAAGAATCTTGAGAACAGTGGGTATTCATATTCAAAGACTGATGGGCCATCCACTGTTGGCAGTCTGTGTGCTCAGAATTCCTGTGGTTCCCGCACAACAATTGGGCATCAAAGCTAAAATCCCTCTTTACTGTCTCACATGCAAGGCATTGGCACCTCTCTATTCCACCTCCCTAGTTCCAGTGCTTCCTCCTTACAAGCATTGTGTCTTTGAGGAGTTGAAAATTCACTCTGAAAGGTGCTACCAGAATCTTGATGAAACATGCTCCAGCCAAAGGCACCTTTGAGAACTGTCTCTTGGTAAGAATAAACTTTTGTTGTTGTTCATTTTTTTTTTTATTGTATCTCAGAGCATGAGTGAAAGAGCAAACTAGGAGAGAAGCCAGAATATAAATTTTATCATCATTTAAAACTGATATAATCAATTATATTATCTTTATTGTACTTCATAAACAAAAGGCCTTATTTAATTATTTGTATTTTACTTTATAAATTTACATATTTATTGTCTTTTATAATAAAGGGTACAATATAGATAAATTATACATTTTTTTCAGGTGAAAAACTTTGCTCACTATCTTTGCAACCTAGAATAGTACATTCCAAGTTGTAGGCAGTCATGTTAGGTGCATAATAGTAACATATTACTCATGTAGGAAAATGTTTTCTTGTGACCAGTATTTCTGCCTTGTTTCCTTCTTGAGACAAATAATATTAAAGAATACATGATTTAACAAATACAAGATATATATGAAAGTCATAAAAACCAACTTTAGGTTATTGGTTACCTCTGGAGAGTGAGGATGGAAGAAGTGATGGAAATGGTGCTTTTGTTCACTCTTTAATGTTTATTTTTTTATTTAGTTATTTATAAAATGCTGAAACTAAATGATAAAAACATTACCATGTATTAAATTTGGAGTTTGATAGAAACATAACTTGTGTTATACTTTTGGCCAGTTTATTTCATATCTTTCAAAATAAAAAATCTTAAACTTTTTATAAGTATAAATGAATGGTTTAGTCCAATCGGTTAAAAAAAAAAAAGTCTTAATATAAACGCCTGCTCCTTGGAAAATAATTTTACAGAAAAAAGGAGCATTTAAAAAATATGTAGTGCAAAATCAAAACTTTCAAATAACGGTTTTCTGATAGTAACTGTGTTATCTTCACAGTTAGCAGATATACAATGTCTCAATACCTAGAGTTAAACACATATGAGGCTAAACCCCTGGAGATGGTTGTTAACTCTGAATTTTAATATGATATCAGAATTATTGAGAGTGGCTAGTGCCACACTATGAAGAAAAAATACACTTCTTAATTTATGAAGCCCTTGAGGGTTGGGATATCAAATTTTATCCCATAATTTCAACAATGTCCAGTTGGCACATAGTATGTCCTCAATTGTATTTTGTTACTATCGTGCAAATCTATAAATATTGTCATGTTTAACATAAAAATGACTATGTAAAATGAACTACAAATCATGGAGGAATTGTATTGATAAATATTTCTTACAGCTATTGGTGAAAAACTTTAGGCAGGTGTAACAGAAAGCTTTCTGTTCTAATTTAACCAAGAATCTTTTTCTTGTGATATCCAAATTGTGTTGATATTCTTTTTTATTTCCAACATTTTATTTCTCACATTAAATGATTTAAACATATAATGTAATTATCTTGAAACAGAACATTTACAACAGTTATTGGTAAAAGTTCTGGGTCTGTGTTTGTAAATCCTCAACGAATACTTTAAATAGAACAACATTATCAATATTATTCTTATACAGATTATACTTGCTTCTAATTTGCTCTTCAAAATACCTTCCTCACCAGGTATATTGCTGCAGAAAAGTTTTATTTTGTTTTGCTTTGTTTTGCTCCATACATAACCCTGCATATCCATGGCCCTGATCTGTAACAGGGCTATTCAGTCTCTTAAATGCTGACTTGTTTTATGTTTCCTCTAAGACAGTAATTATAATTTCGAAGTTGAAATCTCATTTAAAATCAGATTGCCTTCTTCTTTGCGTGCTCAAGAATATACAGAAACAAGGCTGTCATGATACTATCGGAGTAATCTCTTCAAAATATCTCTTCTTGCATATCTTTTTAGCTCACGGCCGTATTACGTGCACAGTTGTTTGCGTTATGTCTTTTAATCGGTTTTTATTTTCTTCATGTATATAATGTTCACCTGACATAATTATTCTAAAAATGGTAGTCTTAATCTCACTGTCTTTCCACTAAACACTATAAAACGAGCATCTTGAGTACTCTATCTAAATCAATATACTTCACTATAAGAATCTCTTTAAAGTGCAAATAAAATTCATATTAATATTGATGTGTGTCAAATATTTGGTAAAATTTAATAAAAGTCAGGATAAAAATAACAGTCATAAAGTAAGGTGCTCTAACACCTCCACAGATTTTTTTTTATTTGCAGATTTATATAGCACTGAAATCAGATGGGCAAACAGTCAATATAAACATATTTTATTGCACTGTCTGTTTTCACCAGATTTGTTACTTGACAACATTTTTATTTACTGATAGCACTAAAAATGAAATGGATAAATGGAATGTGAAGGTATTTTTAACAAGTCTTGTTGGCTTATATAACATTTGGAATTTTAAAATTGCCTTATTTTATGAGTTCTAAGATCAAACTTTCCCAACAGCATTATAAATACACAGCAAAAAATTTGATATGATGTCACAGAAATGAATAAATGTCATGTTTATTGAAAGACTGTAGCAAAATGTAATAATTTGAGAGTATATTTCTTAAAATTTTTCTATAGTGTTTTGTATGTGAACTTTGACCTTATATAATTATATTTATAGCTTTATAAAATATTTTGGATTTTCTTACTTAACAATTTACAAGGACAGTTTTATAATTTTTGCTTATTATTAAGTCTCTTTAATTGTACCAAGGCTTTATAAGATAATTTATAAAAATTGACTCAATTTGTCATACCCATTCTGTAAAATAGATATCTTAATTTTACACTTGTAATATGTGAAATTTAGAACTATTTTAACTTGGCCATGATCATATGACTAACAAATTGACAGTGCCAGAATTCATAATTTGCACTGAGTTCTGTCTGTTTTCATAACTTTAAGCTGTTTTCTACTTTGAATTAGTTTTGATCAAAAATTTTCCTCCAAAATTAGTGTTTAAAACTTTACTTAAAATAGGGAATTATAATAATGATTAATACTACTTAAAGATCATATATTTTTTACATATTTCAAAAAATAATTCCTAGGTATTTTTATTCTGGTCACCTATATGCAATGGAACGAGGAGTTCAAAATAGCATTGCTGAAAAATGCTCTCTAGAAAAATAGATTTTCATTACACCTCTTTAAGACTTTCCAGTAAACTAATAAGTGAAAGAATTTTAGGAACTTTTTTAAATAAAGAGAATAAAAAACTTGTTAAGCCTTTGGCTGGTTAAAATATAGTTGATGTATTACTGGCTGTGTAAGATCTTTGCCTTTCCTTTTATCCCTTTCTGTCTTACAACAGAGGATCTAGGTAAAGGAAAAATCTCAGACCTGGCAATATTCTTCACACCAACTAAACAAAGATAAAGGAAGAATTTACTAAATGTATTTTCTTAAGAAGAATGTAAAATATAAAGAAATGTAATAAGAATATATTTAACCTAGAACCATCAATAAAATGGTTTGAAGACAAAATAACCTAAGGGCTCCATGTGGTGCATTTTCTAATGATCATAAAACAGTTTGATTGAGCTCCAATTTTAAATAGTATTACAAGTAATGAAGCATAATAATTAGGTAGTTATGAAAAAATATGGAATAAAAATGATTAATGCTCCCTGATAATTATATTAATTATAGTTATATATATAAGAATGTATCATGAATAATTTTCAGACAAATTGCTAAAAAGAGAACATAGATAAAATTTTTCAAAATTTGGGGTGAGAATGTGGAACAGTAGTCCAGATTTTTAAGATTACTCCATTTTTCAATTTGTGAGAGCCTTCAAAATACCTTTTTTAAATAAGATAATGAAGGAGAAGCATAGCATATTATAGAGTAAGAGAAAACAGAAAAAAACAAACAAACAAACAAAAAAAAAACCACTGACCTTAGTTCCTTTTGCCACCCCAAAACATAAGTAACTTATTTATATGTAAGGAAAAGTATTCAGATGTATCCATTATCCTTGGTATTGCAGTTAAGATACAAGGCAGATAATAAGGGTACTTAATACTCACGCCCTAAGAAGACCTGTTAAGCAGCCTCCAAAAAATAGAACCAGTCTACCCCTGAGCACTGCCTTATCCATGCTTACAAAAAGCAGAAGAGGCCCTCCCATCTTTATCCACTGCTACACCAGCTTCCCATCCATTCCTCCCCAAACACATCAGAACCACCACCACCACCACCACCACCACCAACAAAGATTGTGCTGAGTAACTTGAAGAAAATATAGGGTATTTATTACATAGGAATTATTGTAAAATGATAACTATGACACTGCTTAGTCATGGAACTTCCCAGTTTATCATCAAGAAGCACAAGAAGAAACTCCCCTACGGAAAATTTTGTTTAGGAAACAGTGGGGGACAACATTAGCCCATAACTGAGTTTCTGTATAATCTTGTTTTGCACCCTAGTCACATGTGCTGCACTCTCCTATAGGGAACGCACAATATCTAGAGAAGCAACAATGTTAGGAAATTCACTTTCATCAGAAAGTGAAACTGACTACAATGGATATGGGACAAGGGCATCTTCCTTGAGCAAGGTATAACTGCTGACGTATGCAAGAGGATCTTCGTATTCTCTTTCCCCCTTTGTGCCCCACACCATGGAATCTGGGTGGATCTGGTGTCTCAGGGCCAGTTAAGGGTTCTCTCCTCCGTTTCTGCAATGGCTGTGCTATGAAAATGAGAGTAAATAAACTCTGAACTGGATCTGAGATTAGAGTTTTAAAGCAGATTGGACTACGTTTTAATAAACAACATAACCAGAAGATAACAGAATTTAAGTATTAAGAGAACAAAGTCTTGGTGCAAATCAAAGGTTTGAAATAGCACAGGCACAGGGCAATTGTTGGAAAATAGCATTTTCTGCTGAAACTACCTAATAAACTATCAAGTTTATTTATCAAGTTTATCAATTAACTATCTAAGCTGATTGTGTATATTTTGCCATTTCAGAATTCTTGGGTAGATGTTTTTATTGAGCAGAGATGGCTCAAAATTTTCTGTGAATATCACATGTTTCTGTACTCACATAAAAATGAATATTAAGTTATTCTCTTATATCTGAAGATAAAATTCTCCTTGTTTTACAGTAGAACTTTTTTTTTAGCTCAAATAGTATGTTGGCTTTAGCTGTTTAAATAAAATATACCATTTCTGTAAATGGTAAAAAGTATGGAAAACTGTTGATATTTCACATAGAAGATAGTTCACTTCAATGTTGTGGTGTTTTTATAGCTAAAATTTTAAATGGATATTACATTGCTCTTTGTTGAATTTATGTTTGAAGCAATATTTTGTGAAAATTATTTCCAGTTGTGAATTATTCTGTCTGCACAACTTGCTTCCAATTATTTGCAATCAAGTTTATTGAATTGCTGAACTATCTAGATATGTTATGTTTGATTGTATCTAGACGTTGTCTTTGTATAAAAAAAAAAAAAATGTTTTGTAAGTATTACTTACTGTTTTCCCAAGAACAGACAGTAGCATTTACAAGATATATATGAAATAATATAAGGCAAAGTTACAAGCATTAAGTTATCTTAGACATTTTACTACCCTCAAGACATCTTATTCGTGATTCACTGTTTTCATTAAGTTCTCTTTCCAACAATAGTGTTTAAGTTTAATGCCATTTACTTTTACTTCTGTCTGCTCTGAAGGGATTCAGTTCTGTTGGTATCTAGCATGTAGGCATCTGACAGTTTTGTTTCAACTTTAAAGTTTTGTTTTTTTTTTCAGTTCCATCCTGACAAAAAGTAAACATAAATATATTTTATTACCCAGATCATTTAACAAAAAAAGGAAAAATCTACATAGTATTCAGAAGTGTCAGTGTAACAATTGTGTTCTATATGAAATCATTAGAATAAACTTTTCAATACACAAAACAAATTTTCCTCTATTTATTTATAAAAGTGGAGTATTAGACTGAGAAATTTTCCACAGCTTTGTTAAATAATAAGTTGAAAATATTTTTGCTTCAGATATTTAGTTTCTCTGTACAATATTTAAACAATTATATTTCCTATATATTAGAAGAAATGAGCCATATTAAGATGCATCATTGAAAGAACGTACATTTAGGCCAGGGACAGTGGCTTACGCTTGTAATCCCAGCACTTTGGTTGGCCAAGGCAGGTGGATCATGAGGTCAGGAGTTGGGGACCATCTTGGTCAACATGATGAAACCCTGTCTCTACTAAAGGTAAGATATTAGCCAGGCGTGGTGGTGCACACCTGTAATCCCAGATACTCAGGAACCGGAGGCAGGAGAATTGTTGATACCCAGGAGGCGGAGGGTGCAGTGAGCCGAGATGGTGCCACTGCACTCCAGCCTGGGTGATAGAGCAAGACTCTGTTAAAAAAAAAAAAAAAAAAAAAAAAAAGAACATACATTTCAATTTATCATCACAATATACTTAAGGAAAAAAGTGTGCTGTTTTGCAACTAACAGCACCCCCACACAATTCCATGCATGTTAATATGTTGTAAATCTCAATATAATTTAAAAATGTAACTGATGAGATAGATTAATTACTATAAAAATAAACTATATTCAAAAATTAGAATGATACACTCAGGTCTCAATATCTACTCTTTGTGTTCATTTCTTAATTCTCATTTGGAAGTATAGGAAACAATAAGAAGAGATTACCAATTTCACCAGACTCCATCAAATTCTCATTGTTACAACTATTTCAGAGAGGGTAGATACTCTGAGTTGCTGACTCAAAAGACACACCCTAAGTTCTTCCTTTATAGCAGAAACTTGATTTTCTTAAGAGGCCAGTGTGCTCAAAAGCAGGAAATGACTCATGATTTCTAATCACTGAATTGTCTTCAGCTCATTTGCTAGATCCTGGCCATTGGATTTACAAGAATCTATGCTGGGAGGACCTGGGGAGGACTTTGCTTTCCTGGTAAAATGAATTGAAGCTCTCTTCACTGTTTTACGTTCTTAAAGTGCATACTACTATAGTTACAAAAACCATAGAGTTGTCATACAAAATCATGGTGAAAATCAAAAGTCAATATAATTAAGGTGGCAGAGTGTTTACACAGAATGGACCGGGGTCCTTTGATGACTTCATTAAAATTTCAACTTTAAAAAAAAGTGAGCAAACTTGCTCTTGATTGCCATGAAACTTGGGACCAATTACAACATGATAACTAGAAGGAAAAAGCAATACTTAACTAGGATTGAATTGTGTCCCTCTCCAGCAAAACATTATGTTGGACTACTAACCACCAGTACCTCAGAATGTGACTTTATTTGAAGATAGGATTTTTACAGAGATAAGAGAGTTAAAATGAGGTCAACAAGGTGGGTCCGAATTTAATATGAGTGCTGTTTTCTTAAAACGGGGAACATTTGGATGCAGACACAGACAAGAACACAGGGAGAATACCGTGTAAAGAGTGGAGTTGTGCTGCCACGAGCAAAGGACCTACCAGAAGCTAAGAGAAGCATGGAACAGATCCTTCCCCAGAATCTTCAGAGAAAGCATGGACCTACTGATGTCTTCATTTCTGATTTCTGGCCTCCAGAACTGTGAGACAACAAATTTATTTTCTTCTAAGCACCCAGTTTGTGTTAACTTGTTACAGCAAGAAAGTAATATGATATTTAAGTTTTAAAAATGAAATATTTTTCATTTTATCACTTGCTGAGTAAAGTGAGATTTTAAAACAAACCTTACCTGTAAAAATTATTTAGTTGAGCTCATTATTCTATATATAATGAGGGCAATAAATATAATAGACTTTCTAAAATGAGGCTAATATTAATTCGTATTCTTTGAGAAAGTCTGCAATAGAAAATCAGCATTTGTTTGTTCATTAGATTCTCATAGACTTAGATAGCAATAAAATACCTTTAAATTTCAGTCTATTCACAGTGCACCCTTCAGATCAGTTTACTTTGATGTCTTTATAATGCAATCATCCAATCTATTCTCAATCCGTGCTTTCTTATTCATTCAGCATAACAATATCATATGATTTATCTTTTGAATAAGGTGATGTTTTTCTCAAACTGTATATGATTCATAAATTGCTTTCTTCGGCAGAGGGAAATGTGAGCTCATTTCCTGCCAAACAAAGTAACTGCATAAGAAGGGAAGAAACGTATTAAGATGGTGCAAGTTTTATCTTTTTACGGAAAAGAATATGGTGTTAAAGCCATTTTTGTTATGAAAGCTGAAAAGGCAAAGGTCTAATGTTCATCTATTCAAAGATAATAGGCTAAAAGTTAAACATTTAAAGAATGGAAACATTCTCTTCTGTACAACCCTAGCTAGAATAAATTCTAGACGAGTTTTACAACAAATCATATAATTCTACATAAATCAAAATTTTGTAGGCATACAATTTTATTAAGTGAGTTTTCTTGAAGTGAACAATTCTATTATATAATATAATAGAATTATAAACAAGCCATATTAAATGATTAGATATCCTTGCCAATGTCTTATTGAATGGCAATCACTTAAGGAAAAGGTCCATCATCAGATGAGATATTTTCCTAAATCGAGGTGACCAAAGCAATAATTATATTAGTAAAATTAAGGATTTTACTAATTGCTCTATGCTCTTTCTGTTTGAAAGAATGAAAATCAATGAATCCTCCACAGATTTTCACTTCCATTACAAATTTTCTGTGCTTTGCACAATATACCCCTTTGAGAATTCAGAAAATGAGCATGTTAAAAACAAGAAAACTTGTATAACCTCCCCAGTGCTGAGTTCCTTGAAGTTCTTCCACTAAGAAATACTTATTTTAATAGATCACCAATATAAATACTATTTATTATCTGAATGATGAGACTGTAAAATATAAAACTTCAAGAAATTAAAGTATAGTAAAATGTCTTTTTTTTTTTTTTTGACAGATCATTTCCATAAAATGGATTTCCAGGAAAAACTTAATATTACGTATGTATTTCAGTGGGCGAATCCTTGAATAGATGTAATAGGCAAGATTTAGCCTGTGGGCTGTAGCTTGCCCATCCCTCTTCATTCTAGAATATTAAGTTCTATGGGCTAGATAGCTGATACAGTTTGGGTTTTTGTCCCTGTCCAAACTTCATGTAGAATTGTAATCCCCATTGTTAAAGGAGGGGCCTTGTAGAAGGTGATTGAATTGTGGGCAGATTTCCCCCTTTGCTCTTCTCATGATAGTGAGTGAATTCTCATGAGATCTGGTTGTTTAAAAATGTGTGGCACCTCCACCTTCTCTCTCTTCCTCCTGCTCCAGTCATGTAATTCATGATTCCTTCCTCTTGGCCTTCTGCCATGATTGTAAGTTTCCTGAGGCCTTGCTCACCATGCTTTCTGTACAGCCTGCAGAACTGTAAGCCAATTAAACCTCTTTTCTTCATAAATTATCCAGACTCAGGTAGTTCTTTATAGTAATGTGAGAACAAACTAATAGAATAGCCTATTTGCTTGTTTCTTTGTGAAAAGAATAGGGTGTTCTTGCATTCAAGCTTAAGTCTCTTGAGCCTAAAGTTCATGTCGTTTTAGGAAGGACAAACAAGGAAAATATGAGAAGTACAATATGGCATAATACATAAATCTATATTCAAATCTTTAGTGTTCAATGTCATGCTATTGAACCATACAGTGTGGCTTAGTGAATTATATTTATGTTTCCCCTTATCTTTGCTTGCACAAGATCTATTCTTTTATCTTCTTAATATACATGCATTCTCCTGACTTTATTAAAAGTAAAATAATATACTGTGCAAAGGAAAACAAAAGAAAGGGAAAGCTAATTTGTGAGTGTACTATCATCATATTTTAAATTATGTAAAAGAGATATTTGTTACATGTTAGAAAAAACAGTGAGTAAAAATTTATAAATTAGAAACTGTGAGTCATCTGTATTTTTCTGGGACTTAACACTTTTACTCAACCTTACGTTTTTAGAGTAATCCAAGTTGAAGACTGCAGTATGTTCATTTTCATTCTTATATAGTACTCCAGTTTTCTAATATTATCTATTCTTTTCTTCTCTGTTGATAGAAACAAGTGTTGTTCCTATTTCGGGCTATAATATATAATACTTCTATGAACATTTTGTACATGGATTCTGGTATACCTGTGTGGACATTACTCACATATGTACTTAATAATGAGATTTTAGGAAATTTATACACATCCTTGACTCTACTGGAAATAATTTAAAATAAATGTTTCCCATAGATATATGAAGTTATACTCTCAAGGTCAGTGAATGGATGGTGGATGTGTTTATTTTTCTCTTCTCTCTCTCTCTCTCCAATTTAATTATCATTTTTGTAGCATTTTCTAAGTTCCAGGCACAGCTGTACATATAGATCTTACAAGCTTAATTTATCTCAAAAATGTCACAATAAAATATACATTGTTATAAATTCGTTGCATACAGGAAGTAGAAAAGGGAAATAGAATTTCGATGAGGAGACTGTGTTCAGCAATACATCAGTTCCTGCCTCTAGGCCCTGGAAGATGGAGTCTGAAAAGAGTTTCTTGGCTTTATAAGCAAACTATGGTGGTCTTTGTTAGAGCCTTTTCATGAAAGCTTAAGAGATTACCAGGGACTAAAGAGAGAATGGAAGAGAAGAATGTGAGCTATACAGGTGACACTTTGAATACGTTTGGTTTGGGGAAAGCAGAACAGAGTGTGAAGATGGACTCGAAAAAGAAAGGATAGATGTCTCCCTCTTAGTTAAGGTATGATTTACATATAATTTTTTTAAATATGTCAGTAAGTGACTTTATACATCACGTTTATTTTTATCAGTGAATGATATTCTATTGTATGGATGCACCACAATTTGTTTATCCATTTACCTGTTGGAGGACATCTTCACTGTTTCCAGTTTTAGTCAATTATGAAAAAGTCATTGCATATGTTCATGGGAAGTTTTTTTGTGTGTGAACATAAGTTTTCAAACCAATTGGGTAAATACCTAGAAGTATGATTGTAGGATCCTTGGGTATTACCATGATTAGCTTTGGAAGAAGCTGCCAGGCTTTCAAAGCATTTCTATCAGGAATGAACAAGAGCTCCTGTTGCTTCGATTCTCCAGGGCATTCAATTTGTCAGTTTTGTTGGACTTTAGTCATTCTATTGGATATGTAGTAATATCTCATTGTTGTTTTAATTTGCAAATATTTAATTCCCTAATATAAAAGAATGAACATTTTTTAAATATTATTTAACATATATGTATTATTTAGTGAGAAGTATCTTTCAGAACTTTTGCTCATTTTTTCATTGGGTTGTGCATTTTCTTATTGTTGAATTTTAGTTGTTCTTTGTATATTTTGGATACAAGGCCTCTATCAGATATGTGTTTTTCAAGCATTTTGGCCTTTGGCCCAATCTGTGGCTTCTCTTTTTATTTCCTTAACGTTACTTTTGGCAGACTTTTAGTTGAATTTAACTTACCTTTTTTTTTTTTTTTCATGAATTGTACATTCAATGTTGTATATAGTAACTAATTTCCAAGTGACTCAAGGTCACTTAGATTTTATTTTATATTATTTTTAGAAGTTTTATAGTTTTGCATTTCACATTATTAGGTCTATGATCTATTTTAAGTTAATGTTTTAAAAGATATAGGCCTGCATATAGACTCTGGTTTTTTGTTTTGTTTTACTTTCAATTACTTGCATTTTTTTTTGGTATATGAACATTCATCTGTTCAAAAGCCCTTTGTTAAAAAGACTATTCTTTTTCCATTGAATTGCCTTTGCTCCTCTTTCAAAAATCGGACTATATTTGTTTGTATCTATTTCTGCTCTGACTACTGTTCTATCGATTAATATCTATTGTTTCACCAATAGCATGCATTCTTGATTTTTATAACTTTATAACAAGTCCTGAACTTGATATGGTTTTGCTGTGTCCCCACCAAAAATTTCATCTTAAATTGTAATTCCCATAATGCCATAATCTCCACATGTCAAGGGAGAGACCAGGTGGAGGTAATTGAATGATGGGGTAAGTTTCCCCCATGCTGTTCTCATGATAAGAAGTGAGTTCTCATGAAATCTGGTGATTTTATAAGTGCTTTGGCAGTTCCTCCTGTGCTCATTCTCCTTCCTGCCACCTTGTAAAGAAGGTACCTTGTTTCCACTTCTCCTTCACCATGATTGTAAGTTTTCTGAGGACTCCCACCCATGCTGAACTGTGAGTCAATTTAACCTGTTTCCTTTATAAATTACCCAGTCTCGGGCAGTTCTTTATTGCTATGCGAAAACCGACTAAAACAGAACTCAAGTAATGCCAGACTTTCAGCTAACATTTCAACATTTATACACATTTAGTTCATTCTGCTAAACATTTTCCAAATGCTCTCACTCAAAATATAAGATAGGTTCACCTGCTCCACATTCTTCTCAACATTTGTATGGTCTTTTTCACTTTTAGACATTCTGATGGATGTCTAATATTTTGCTGGGATTTAATGTGCATTCCTCTGTTGAAAATGACATTTTTAAAAATCCTTTAATTAAGTTGTCTTTGTGATTTTCTTGTTGGTTTTCAAGAGCTGGTAGTGTTTTCTGGATATAATTATTTTCTGATATATGTGGATAAAAATATCGTTTAAAGTCAATTTTAATTAAGTCTGATTTATTACTCTTTTATGGTTAACTTTTTTATATTCTCTTGTAAGATTATGATAACATTATACTATGCTTTCTCTAGAAGCTTGATTGGTTTAGTTTTTAATTCTGTAAACATTTTGAATAATTTTTTATAAGATACAGTTCAAATTCTCATTTTGTATTTTCATTTTGGGTATATAATTAACAAACTATCATTCATTGAGAATATTTTTATATTGAAATTCACTGTGACTTTGTTTGAAATGAGGTGAGTGTATGTGTAGGTCTATTACATTCTGTTGGTCTATCTTTCTAACCTGTAATAATAGACACTATCTACATTATTGTCATTTAATAATAGATCATGAAATCTGTTGATGCAGGTCTTTTGATTTTACTTTTCTTCTCCAATGTTGCCTTGGCTTTTCTAGTTCTTTTGCACTTCCACATGAATTTAAGATTATACATACATATACACTGACTTTCTGATGTCTGACACTTTTATGTCATTTCAAGAAAGAACACCAGGAAAAATGTAAACATGTTTTACATAAAATGCCATAAAACCCTCTAGAGTTCTGATGCCTTATTATTTCAGCGCCCTTTCTTAACTTTCTTTTTCCCTTTCCAACTTTTTTTTTGGTTCAAGCGGTACAAGCGCAGGTTTGTTACATGGGCAAATTGTGTGTCACAGCATTTTGATGTACAGATAATTTTGTCAGCCATGTAATTGTCATAATGCTGGAGAAGTGGTTTTTCAATCCTCACTCGCCTCCCTCCCTCCACCTTCAAGTAGGCTCCAGCGTTGTTTTTCCCTTATTTACGTCCATGTGTAATTAATGTCTTAACGTGTTGAGTAGCTAAGGGCACTCTCATGCCCTTAGACTTGCAAAAACCAAACTATATGCCTATTTTTTCCATTTAAAAATAGAAGCTGAAGCAGGGAGGCAAGTTTCTCAAATCATCTTTAATTAATCTGTTTTCCCTATGTGTGATGTTTCATTCATTTCACAGTAAGTTTCCATGTATGTACTTTCCTCATGTGAAATATTAGGCTGCTGGGTATGTTTTTGATAATAAATTTTATAATATCCTATAAGATATTTTAGATCTAAGTCTCCTCAAAGCCAACTTATATTTCTAAAATATACAAAAATTGTACAAAAGTTAGCCAATAGCACATTTCACTTTTCTAGTAGCAGAATGCTCCAGCACTATGGTTTGTATTTAGGCAATGAGGATTTGTAAACATTCTGAATTAAGACACTTCAAAAAAACTGCTTCACAATCTTAGAGTAAAAATATTATCATATGACTTAAACTTTTCCAGTTATTTACCCAGAAAGTTGTGACAGTTTGTGGGATCCCAAATATATCAAAGAATTTTTTTTTATTCTTTTGCCCTGTGATTCCATAGTTAAAGCTGCCTACTCACCCTAAGATTTCCTAAGTAAGAGGAAGCACTCAAGAATTTATTCCCTAAAGAAGATGGTCTAGTATAGATTACTATAATCTCCACGACTAGACATAAAATAAGGGTTACTCAATTTAAAATGTAATATATTCATATGGATTCTAATAATATTGGAAGAAGAAAAATTTAAAATGAGCATGAACACAAATCATTCATTATTATTGAGTTTGTATAAAGGGACAGAAGGCGTAGCTATTTTGGGGGGAACTATCACAAGATTAGTTTTTAAGAGAATGGTAACAGATCCATGAGAATATGTTTAGGAGGCATTTAAATATAGAAATGAAGCTTAGAATGTGATAAAAATGAAGCTGTACATCAGGTAATTATCCCCTAAAACATTTTTTAACTATTTTTTTTTTATTTTTTAGATCTTAGTCTGTTTCCTGTCTTAAATTTTCTAACTATGGATGAAGAAAATGTATTTGAATGCTATAGGTTCTAGACTGAAAAAAAATCATGTAGACTAAGGATCTAAAACTACTGCTTGAGGGCATATGTGAGAAGATCTAAATAGGCAAGTAAGTTTGCCAAGAAAGAAAATATGCAGAGATAAATAAAGGAAACAAACTTGCAAGGAGAGTAAGAACAAGCAGACAATTTTGCTTTCTCCATGTTCCCATTTTCCAGTCCAAAATTTCTGTGAGACCTAGTTAGGGAAATGTCTTAATTATCATTAATTCTCCCAGCAAGAGATGTCCCACTGAACAAAGTTTACTAATTTGTATTATCACATGCTTAATTAGTTTAAAATTGAAACTTATAGGTAATTGAAACTGGAGGAAAACAACTGGGGAAAAATACTTAATGTAGATGATGTTTCTGGGAGTTTATTCCCACACACTAGTCCTGAAAGTTACCCATTCCCTAAAAAAGTGGGTGTACTGCATAAATTAATTATGAGATATTGCATACTCTATGTCACTTCTTGAAACAAAAGGTACCAAAGCATACATGTTAGGGAGCCACCAGTTTGGAAAACCACCTCTGCTTTCGGTTGTCTCCCCTTTTTCTTTCTTTTCCTCTGTGTATCACTTAGGCATAGTGAAGTTTGACCACCTGACAAACTAGAAGACTTGCTGAAAGAGTTCTTAGGAAAACGTTCTGATGCTTATTAAGACTTTATGCAAATGGAATAAAAGCAGGAATGATCTTACACCGTGAATTTTGCTCAAAGTTGAAGACCTGTGCCTAAGCTAAAACTACTAGGACACATACTCTGTTTTTTTTCTTGTCCTATGGTAAACCTTTCTAGTATGGCTAATGGTTTTCAGTCATTTTTATTATTTGGATTTCATGTATATCATATGGTTTTCTAGATGACAGTAATATAATTTAAAAAAATAAAGACTTTCCTTCTTTTGTTATCTTTATGGTACACAGATTCATAAATATAAATATTTTAATGATGAAGAAAGTGGAGTTAAATAAAATGGTTTAATATTTAAAAGTTATCTCTTAGCAGAAATAAGTGTAAAATATAACAACATTTTATGAAAAAGAAAATATGTACAACTTTGGTAAACAACACAAGCTAATTTTTACTTTTAAAATACTTCTAAATTTATGATCAACAAGTTGCAATATGAAACTGATATCTACCAGGAATATTCCTAGATATTTGTGGTTACTTTAAACAAAAAAAGTCAAAAAAATAATTATTACATTCAAAGTTGATAACCTAGAGAGAATGCTTGTAAAAGTTAAGAAACTTTAGAAATAGTTATAAATAGATCAGTTTCCCATATTTGGGTATAAGGTAAAATAGTCACTTTTCTCAACGTTTCCACAAAAGCAGTTGAATTGTTATATTATCTTAATAGTTTCTAAATAAACCTCAAATTACCCCTTTTTATGGTGCTACACTTTATCCTACAAAACAGTAGTTACATAAAAGAATGACAATAAATGATGATGAAGACACACCAAAGGTGAAGCATACAGGCACACCTCATTTTATTATGCATCAATGTATTGCACTTTGTAGATATTACATCATTTAGAAATTGAAAGTCTGTGCAACCTTGTGTTGAACAAGTGTATTGGTGTCTTTTTTTTCAATAACGTGCTCATTTTGTGTCTCTGTGTCACATTTTGGCAACTTGTGCAATATTTCACATATTTTTATTATTAATATATTGGTTATGGTGATCTGTGATCAATAATGTTTGATACTACTATTGTAACTGTTCTGAGGCATCATGAATTGCCTCCACATAAGATGGCAAACTTAATCGATAAATATTGTACGTTCTGACTGCTTCACTGACTGGCCATTTCTCTGTCTTCCTCCTTTTTCTTGGGCCTTCCTATTCCCAGAGATACAACACTATTAAAATTAGGCAAATTAGTAACCTTACAATGGCCAACAAATATTCAAATAATATGAAGAGTTGTACATTTTTTACTTTAACCAAAAGCTAGACATGATTAAGTCTAGTAAGGAAGGCGTGTCTAAAGCCAATAAAGGTGAAAAGCTATGCCTCTTGTGCCAAACCATTAGCTAAGTTGTGAACGAAAAGAAAAAGTTCTAGTAAAACATTAGAAGTACTTAATTAGTTCAGCCATTGTGGAAAGCAGTGTGGCAATTCCTCAAAGATCTCAGAAAATATTAACATTTGACCCAGCAATCCCATTGTTAGGTATGTACCCAAAGAAATATATATCATTCTACCATAAAGACACACATACACATATGTTCGTTGCAACACTATTCACAATAGCAAAGACATGGAATCAACCTAAATGTCCATAAGTGGTACACTGGATAAAGAAAACATGGTACATAAACACCAAGGAATACTATATTGCCATATAAAAGAATGAGACCATGTCCTTTGCAGCAACATGGATGGAACTGGAGGCCATTATCCTAAGCAATCTGACACAAGAACAGAAGACCAAATACAACATGTTCTCACTTATAAGTGGGTGCTAACCAACAAGAACACATAGATACTAGAAGGAGAACCACAGACACTGGGGCCTACTTGAGAGTGGAGGGTAGGAGGTGGGAGAGCATCAAGAAAATACTTATTGGGTACTACGCTTATTACCTAGGTAACAAAATTGTATGTACACCAAACCCCCATGACATACAATTTACTTGCATGGCAAACTTGCACATGTATCCCGGAACCTAAAATAAAAGCTAAAAAAAAGAAAAAGTAAAAACTCCCGAAGCTTAAAATATGTGTATGTGTGTGTGTGTGCGCGTGTGTGTGTGTGTGTGTCTCCAGTGAGCACACAAATGATAAGAAAGTGAAACAGCCTTTTTGCTGATATGGGGAAAGTTTTAGTGGTCTGAATACAAAATCAAACCATCCACAACATTCCCTTATGCTAAAGTCTAATGAGGAGCAAAATCAACTTCTTTTTTAAATTCTCTGAAGGCTGAGAGAGGTGAGGAAGCTACAAAAGACAAGTTGAAGCCTAACAAGGTGGTTTTATCAGGTAAGGAAATAATCCATTTCCATAACAAAGAATGCAGGTGAAGCAACAGGTGCTGATGGAAAAGTTGCAGCAAGTTATCCAAAAGATGTTGCTAAGATAATTGACGAAGGTGGCTCCATTGAATATTAGATTTTTACTGTACATAAAACAGCCTCACATTGGAAGAAGTTGCCATCTGGGACTTTTATAGCTAGAGTGGAAAAGTCAAAGTCTGAGTTCAAACTTCAAAGGCAAGGCTGATTTTTTTGTTAGGGGCTAATGCAACTGGTGACTTTAAATTGAAATGAATACTGATTTACCATTCTGAAAACCCCAGAACCCTTAAAAATTATGCTAAATCTACTCTGTCTGGGCACTACAAATGGAACAACAAAGCCCAGATCACAGCACATCTTTTAATAGCATGATTTACTAAATATGTTAAGTCTATTGTTGAGACATACAAATCACACAAAAAAAAAGGAAAAAAGAATTTTTTCCAAATATTAATGCTCCCTGAAAATGCACCCGGTCACCTAAGAGCTCTGATGGAAATGTACCAGTAGATTAATGTTGCTTTCATGCCTGCTGACAATGAATAAAGGAATAATTTAGACTTTCAAGTTTTATTATTTATAAGATACATTTCAGAAGACTGTATCTTCCACAGAGAGTAATTTCTCTGATGAATCTGGGAAAACTAAGTTCAAAATCTTTTGGAAAGGATTCGCCACTCTAGATGCCGTAAAGAACATTGGTGATTTGTGGGAGAAAGTCAAAATATCAACTACAATAGGAGTTTGGAAGAAGTTGATTCCAATCCATGTGGATAATTTTGAAGGGTTCAAGTTTCCAGCAAAGGGAGTAACTTAAGATGTGGTAGAAATATTAAAATAACTGGAATTTGAAGTGGAGCCTGAAGATGTGATTGAATTGCTGCAATCTCATGATAAAACTTCAATGAGTGAGGGGTTGCTTCTTATGAATGAGGGGGGAAAGTGGTTTCTCAAGATGGAAACTATTTCTGGTGAAGTTACTATGAGAATTGTTGGAATTAACAACAAAAAGATGTAGAATATTACATAAACTTAATTGAAAAAACTACAACAAGGTTTGAGAGGACTGACTCCAATTTTGAAAGAAGTTCTTCTGTGGGTAAGATGCTGTCAAACAGCATCTTATGCTACAGAGAAATCTTTCATGAAAGAAAGAATCAAATTGGTATGGCAAACTTTATTTCTGTCCTTTTTTAAGAAATTGCCACAGACACCCCAACCTTCAGCAACCGCTACATTGATCAGTCAGCAGCCATCAAAACTGAGGAAAGACACTCTACAAGCAAAAATATCATGACTAGCTGAAGGCTCAGATGATCGACTTTTTAGCAGTGAAGTATTTTTTAAATTAAAGTGTGTACATTGTTTAGACATAATGCTATTGAATACTTAATAGTCTACAGTATAGGGTCTGGTGTGGTGGCTCATGCCTGTAATCCCAGCACTTTGAGAAGCCAAAGTGGGCAAATCACAAGGTTAGGAGCTCGAGACCAGCTTGGCTGACATGGTGAAACCCCATCTCTACTAAAAGTACAAAAATTAGTTGGGCATGGTGGTGGGCGCCTGTAATCCCAGCTACTCGGTAGGCTGAGGCAGGAGAATTGTTTTAACCCAGGAGGCAGAGGTTGCAGTGAGTCGAGATTGCACCATTGAACTCTAGCCTGGGAAATGGGGCAATGCTCTGTCTCAAAAAAAAAAAAGGTCACAGTATAATGTAAACAGAACTTTCATATGCACTGGGAAACCAAAAAAATTTATGTGACTAGTTTTATTGTGATATCTGCTTTATTTAAGTTGTCTGGCACTGGATGCACAGTATCTCCAAGATATGGATATAATAACTATTTGTGGTATATTGCCTTGTTCTCAAATTACTAATAGTCTTTCCAATTGAGCCCCTTTCTGGTATCCCTCTTGGAAGAAGAATTATTCCCTGCCCTATTGATGTCAGGCCTAGGCGTGTGACAGGATTTGGAAAATAAACTGAAGTGTGCATTTCTGATTTAAGAGTCGGTATGTGGCCCCACTAATTCTTTTTATTCTGCCCTTTCCTGTGTGTATGCTGCTCCTCAGACTTTAGTCCTGGCCCGCAAATGATGTCAGGCAGAGTTAAAACTAAGCCAGGATTGCCATTCACTGTGTAAAGGGATTTTTTTTTTTTTTTGGTGCCCCAGAAAGATTTCAAACTTAAACTGCAACATAGCCCAGAGAAAGCAGATTGATAGACTCATCAATGTAAATGATTAGCTTTATTTTTCCAGTGACTGATTTTAGGAATCCATATCTGATTCCATTTAGAAATTGTGCTGGAAGAGTTCTGGGAAAAGTTCCTTTGCTCCAATTAGGAGATGCTTAAGATAAAGGAAATGGCCTCTATCCTTCTTCTGGTGCCCTTAACATTAATTTCTGGAACTCCTACAACCATCTCATAATAATCGTGGAGGAAGGCAAACCCTAGATATTCACAGAAAACCAGAACTGGATCTCTAATTCACTTGGCTTGAGGTCTGCCTTATCTCTAGCCATATTTGAAGTGAAATAATCAATCCCTTTATTTTTAAAGTCAATTTGATTTGTTTGACATTGATTTCTTATATTAGAATGTAATGTGAGCATTATATATAGCTATGTAAGAGACATTTCTATATATGTGCAGTAGAATTTATCTTAAAATGTTACCTTTAGGTCTATTGTTACATTTTATAATTTAAAAAATAACAAAAAATCCTATTTCCACAAAATACCATTTTACCTCAATTCCTGTAGTTGAGCCTGTTGTTTTCATTGTAGTTGGCTGCATAAAATCTAATAGCTATGAAAAAGCAGCTTTCAGAGAAGCTCAGCAACATTGCCAGATAATTTATTTCTGAAAATAATGTGCAAAGTAACTACTTCTTTCTTTCTTTTTGTTCCTTTTTGAGGTAAACACTTTAAAGGTGCTCCCATTTCATAATCACAGCATTAAAGATTTTGTTGGTGGAACTCTTTGTGAGGATTTTCAATTTTACAGCAGCTTATAAGTGATTGGCAATGAGTTGTGCAGAGCCCTACAACTTTGAGGATATACAGCACTCCACTTGGCAGAGATAGATGCTATACTTCAAAAAAATTTCCTGTGTTAAAAATGCAAATTAGCATAATATTTTTCTGACTGCAGATTAATTTAACAAGTTGTTGAATATTCAAAGATAAAATGTAGAACATAATTTGCTTTATAAAAAACATAAAATTCACCTAAATTATGGTTCTCTATATGCCACCTAACTTGTTTCATACATTTATAACACATGGTTGTTGGTGAGGTTTGAGTTAGTATTTTATATCCACACTCACATCAATTTCTTATGGAGGAGTAAAATATGAAAAATGTGGGCATACTTGAAGTTTCTGGAGAAGTAGGTTATAGTCCTTTGTGGAAAAAAAATACTTGGGGCTCACGCCTGTAATTCCAACACTTTGGGAAGCCAAGGCTGGCTGATCTCTTGAGCTAGGAGTTCGAGACCAGTCTGGGCAATGTAGTGGAACTCCATCTTTACAAAACAATAGAAAAATTAGCTAGTCATGGTGGCATGTTCCTGTAGTCCCAGATACTCAGGAGGCTAAGGTGGGAGGATCACCTGAGCCCAGGGAGGTCAAGGCTGTGGTGAGCCCTGATTACACCACTGCATCCTTGTGTGGGAGACACAGTGAAAGCCTGTGCTGTAAAGCCCAGGGAAAGCCTTCCTGTCATTTCCCCTATCCTGTAAAATTGTGTAATTTAAACAAAAAAAAAAAGAAAGAAAAAGGAAGTTTGTTCCAATTTAAAGGAAAATTGGTTTTCAAGGGCAGGACAGAAATTCTGGAAAAAAAGGCACCTTGAACGTAATTAAGATTAATTATGAGCAGGCTAGGCAAATGCCAAACTAAAGAATGTGCCATTTATTGATGGCAAACTATAGATGAGTTCTGTCACTGACCATAGCCATGAAGCCTCAATGCCAGCTTCATGGGAGGAGTCCCACGCAGGGCTCCCCACTCAGAAAGGCTTGTGTTTAGCTTACTAATGCCTCATTGTTGCCATCTTGAAATTTTTAATACTTTTTGAACATAGGGCCCTACATTTTTATTTTGCAATAGTCCCTGAAAATTTTGTAACTAGCCCTGCCTGGCCATAATATGTTAAGTCTTAAAATATAAAAATCAGGAAATAAAGTCAAAAGTTGGGGTGAGAAAGGACTATTGTGTTTAATATTGTGCATTAGCTAAAATAGAAGTTAATCAATGTTTATATTATTACCTACAAAATGAAATTTTAAGAAAACACACATTCTGTGTTCTTGGATGCCATCCTGATGAAGAGGAGTAAAATGTTTATGAAAGATGTTCTGATTTTTTCCTGTTGCAAATATTTGTGGTAAAAACTTTACCTTAGCCAGGCACAGTGGCTGACACTTGTAATCCCAGCACTTTGGGAGGCTGAGGCAGGTGGATCACGAGGTGAAGAAATCAAGACCATCCTGGCCAACATGGTGAAACCCTGCCTATACTAAAAATACAAAAATTAGCTAGGTGTGACGATATATGTCTGTAGTCCCAGCTACTCGGGAGGCTGAGGCAGGAGAATCACTTGAACCCGGAAGGCGGAGGTTGCAGTGAGCCGAGATCGTGCCACTGCACTCCAGCCTGTTGACAGAACAAGACACTGTCAAAAAAAAAAAGTAAAAACAGAAAAGAAACACTTTACTTTAAATTGTAATATAGATACTGTCTCTTCTAAAGTAAGGATTTTTACATTAAAGAAGACAGTAAAGAAATCAGTAAACAAGCAAACAAAAAACACCAAAGAAGAACATACCATAAAAATTGTATTGATTAAATAATTATTAAATGACCTCTGCATTGTGGAGCCAAGTCAGTACACCATAATATACCCGTACTTGCCTTTTCTACTTCTGGACTTCTTTTAGGAGGAATTGACAAACTTTTATCTGTGTTAAATCTCTGCTAATTGCATTTTTGGAACTTCTCGTGTATTGAATCTGTTTATATTTAGCGTGTTGATATAAGTATATGTTAACAATGAAAAATGGCTAGCTTTTTTGTTTTCTGGTAAGCAAAGATTTTTTAAGGTGAGATATTGGCACTATAATAAAGCAGTTAACAAATAATAACTTTAGGAATTTGCAAAAATATATCTATGTGGGAAAAAAGGGGGCAAAGCTATCTTTAGAAGATCTCAGATTCTAAGATATGAGACTATAAAATAACTTATTTTAGGTGGATCAGTCAGACAGTGAAATATTGAGACAATGTGATTCATATAATGTAGAAGGAAAATAAAAGAGCACATTGTTAAGCAAGCAACCATTAAAAACCAAAGCTGAGTGCACAGGAGAGGAAATATTCAGGTGGCACTGGCAAGAACCTTAACTTCTCAGGAAGTAGAGACAAATACCAAATCAGTGGAACAGAAACATCAAGACTGGCCACATCCGTACTCTAGAACTAAAAGTATAGTAAAAAAAAAAATCAAATTATGTAAGTGGTTTAGATAAGTTAGAGAATTTTTATACTTAATAAATGGTAAATATTTTCTCATTACTCATAATACTGTTTTATTTAGTATACAACAAAAATAAAACTCTGCATTTGATTAGAAACCTAAGCTAAAATTTTGTTTGTATATATATATACTCTTTAAAAACTTATTTGCAAAACAAATAGGAAATTTACCTTGTGTCTGTACTTCATAGGAAAAGGGGAGATTCCACCAAAAGGGCTCTACTAGCAAGAAACCTGGAGACTAATGAAATAGGAAAAAAATCAAGACATAAAAACATCAATAAACTTTATTAGATCGAAGCTTCTATACAAAATTCATTAAAGAAAGTTTCAAAAGTAATGAAAGACACAAAAAATTAGATCAGTTGAACTTCATCAAAATTAAGGAGTACTGTACTTTAGAAAACACCAAGAATAAAGTAAAATGACAACTAGCAAATTTAGATAAAATGTTTGCAAATCATGTATGTGATAAGGGATGTATTTATGTAATATAAAAAAACTATACAATTCAATGTTAAAAACACAAGTAGCTTAATTTTTAAAATGTAAAAAGCATCTAAATAAACATTTATTCAAAGAAGACACAAATGGCCATTGAGCACTTAAAAAGATGCTCAGTGTCAGTAGCTTCAGGAAATGCAAGTCAAAATCTCAGTGAAATACTACTTCACCCTGATTAGAAGGACTGCCATCAAAAAGGCAAACAATAACAAGTGTTGGAGAGTGGGAGGGAAAGTTAGAACTCTCATGAACTGTTGGGAATATTAGAAGTGGATAAGGCTAAAATTCCAAGCATTCAGTGAAAATATAAGCACAAGGATAATCTGTTATAGTGAAAGTATGAAAGAATATTCAATTTTAAATGACTGCTGTTGAAAATAATTATAGCTAGTTGGAAATACAGAAAATATACTTTATATCTCATATATCGGGGCCAATAATGGATATCATATATAAATAATATTCACATTATTGATTCACCTCCTCCCATGTGATAAAAACCAACATAGAACCAGCTCAGATTACTCTTTTTATTTTGAGATGGAGTCTTACTCTGTCACCAGGCTGGAGTGCAGTGGCTTGATCTTGGCTCACTGCAATCTCCAGCTTCTGAGTTGACATGATTCCCCTGCCTCAGCCACCCGAGTAGCTGGGACTACAGGCACACACCACAACACTCAGCTAATTTTTTGTATTTTAGCAGAGATGGGGTTTCACCATGTTGGCCATGATGGTCTCGATGTCCTGATCTCCCTCATGATCTGCCTGCCTCAGCCTGTCAGAGTGCTGGGATTACAGGCTTGAGACACTGCATATGACCTCAGCTCAGATTATGAAAGAAATTAGTAGGACAGATATAAGTAAATTTTAATAAACTATTGATAGCAGGAATTCTCACATTTGATGAAGTTCGTGAATGGAGTGATGAAAAGTTGAAGAATATGGTGGCAAAGAAAATAGGACGCTGCATATCCAGTTTATTAAATAGATTTTTTTATTAAACATTTTAGCCTTCAGTTTTCAATAAAAGCTCATTTGCAGAAAAGTATTATCTTTCTAAAACTGTCACGTCAGTGGCCAGGCTGGAATGTTGGTGGATTCATAGTTTTACAGACCTATCCAGTTTTGTTGTCTGGTTCTTGATTATATGTCAATAACTCAGAGCTAAAAATGGAATAATAACTAATGAATCATCTTGACAGGTAAAAATACTATACAGTGATTTATAATGGTATTTGTTTATAAACATCTCTTTCCAGAATTGTCCCTAACTCAGTTGTTTTCATTGCATCAAGTTTCATGAAGAAAAACAATATTGCTTAGAAACATTAAATTTCTTTATACTGAATGTTGATGCCATCAAGTAGTTCTTTATAAGACTGAACATAACTAGACTTTGAATTACTTATAACACTTGCTTAAGTAGAATAGTTCAAAAAAAATCTTCACAGAAAAGCCAAATCACTTTTGGTTTATTAATATATCAAAGTGACTAAGAAAAATGGAGCATTTGATAGTGATATAACTTTCGTATCATAATTGAATTTGCAGTGCTGTTGACCTTAGCACAATGTAGCACTAAAACAAAGATGTCTTTCTTCACACTTCCCAGATGTCATTGGAAATAAGTAATGGGATACACACGTGAGGTAAATTATTTTTAAAATTATTTATATCAATTAGAAACCTTCCATTTTAGTTGACAAAATGTGTCTTGACTAAATTAAGTCAAAAAAGGAGAATTTAGTGGAGCAACAAAATTAACCCATGAAAAGAGAGAGATGAATGTGAAGTCAGGTGCAATCAGTTGAGAGATTTGAATAGATGCAGAATTTCTCCTTCATTTCATATATCTGTTGTTCTATGTATTTTATCACCTTTTTGTCCTGGTAAAGATAGGTAGTTGAGTTCTAGTCTGTGTATGTAACAATAACAATTGGAAGTTCCGATTTTTATGAAGCCAACTCAGAGACTAAAAGTAAAGATTATTCTCTTGACACCTTAATACATGAAATTCCAGAAATTGAGTGTGGTTAGCTTTCAGGAGATTTTGCCACTCAGGCTCTATCAATCACTGTGGGTTATAGTGTTTGTCCCAGACTAGATTGCATGGAATTCATATGGAAATACCAGGGACCCAGAATAGTCAAATCAATGTTGAAAAGGAAAATGGATTTCATCACTTACTACAAAACTACATAATGAACACAGTAATGTTCTGGCATAAAGACAGACATATGAATCAATGGTGTACAATTGAGAGCAAAAAAATAAGCTCTTGACTTTATAGTCAGCTGATTCTCAACAAAAATGCTATGAAAATTCAATGGGAAAAATCATTTGTTTCAATAAATTATGCTGAGATAATTGGTTTCTACATTCAAAAAAGAAATTTGGAGTGGTGTCTCACACCACAGGAAAAAAGTTACCTGAAAGTGCATGGCTGACCTAAATGTAAAAGCTACTGTAAAACCTTTAGAAGTGAACATATATAATCTTAGGTTATGCAGGAGGTGGAGGTTACAGTGAGCTGAAATTGTGCCACTGCACTCCGGTCTGGGCAACAAAGAGAGACTCCATCTCAAAAAAGAAAAGATATATAATCTTGGGTGAGGCAATGATTTCTTAGATATGATACCAATGAAACAAGTGATAACATAGAAATATTTCCACAATATACATCACAAGATTTAGATCCAAAACAATGAGAAAAAACTCTAACTACATAACAATAACAAAAAAAAAAAAAAAACAGGTAACTCACTTAAAAATGAGCAAAGATCTGAAGATACATTTTTCTAAAGAAGATACATGTATGACTAATAAACACATAAAAAGATGCTCAGTATTAGTAGTCACTGGGGAAATGCAAATCAAAGCCACAAGATGTTCCTTCACACTGACAAAGATGTCGACAATAAAAAAGGTAAGTAATATCAGGTGTTGCCAAGGATTTAAAACAACTAACACCTTTATACACTGTTGGTAAGAATGTAAAAGGATACAGCCACTTATTAAAACAGTTTGTCAGTTTCTCAAAATGCTAAATGTTTACTTATCATAGAATCCAGCAATTTTACTCCTAAGTGTAATATATACACAAGAGAAATAAAAATATATGTCCTCGCAAAGATTTACATATGAATATTCATAGGGATATTATTCACAATAGTAAAAAAGCAGAAACAACTCAAATGTTTGTTAATTGATAAATAAAGTTTGGCATACCCATACAAAAGCATAATATTCAGCAACATAAAGGAATGGAGTATTAATGCATGTTACCACATGGATGAACTAAAAAATCATTATGCTAAGTGAAACAAGACACAAAATAACACATAATTTATGATTTTATTTATATGAAATTCAAAAAATAGGCAAATCTATAGAGATGGAAACTAAATTATTGGTTGCTTGGGGTTATGAATGAACACTTTTCTTTTCCTTTTATTTCTTTTCATTTTTTTTTTAACAGGGTGGTGGAAATGCTGAACATTTACATTATGATAATGATTGTATAACTATTAATATATTGAAATTAATTGAATTGCATTTAAAATGATCAATTTTGTGATACATAATTTATCCTAAAAAACACTATTTTTAAAAGGCATAAGAATTCTACATGAGACACTATTTAAAATATCAATCACCACAAGAATATTGCATAAAATACCACCTCATACTCAGTGTCCTAAAGCAATATGCATTAATTTAGGTAATGAGTTGGCAGGCCAACTCTTTGGAACCTCTGGCATCAGATAAGATGATTCATGTGTCTGTGGTTATCTGCAGTCCAGCCAGGTGGCTGTGTTGATCTTGGCCAGGTGTTGAACACCTTGTCTGGGGGTTGACTAGCTTTCCGATTGTCTAGGATGGACTCAGGTTTATGTTCTTCTTCCTCCTGCAGGTTAGCTCAAGCACATTTAATGATAGTGGCAAGCAAAAGGAGAAGTAAAAATGCACAAACAACTTTTCAAGGTCCTACTGCACATGTCTCATTAGTCAAATCACATGGCCAAATTCATAAACAAGAGACAAGAAAATACACTCAACTTTCTGACAGGGGAAGCTACAAAATAACTTGATAAAGCTTATTATATTGGAAAAGACAGGAGACAAAGATAAGGGACATGAAATGTGGGGCCAAATTAAAAAAAAAATCTATTCTCAAGATATCTTTTAAGTAGGTTGCAAAATAAAATTACAATGAACTTTCTTATATATAAATCTCTCTCTTTCTCTCATAAATGCACCACACACAAACACAACAGAGTAAAACAAAGTAGAGAGACAGAATTTTGCATCAGAGTGGTTATTTTCAGTGGGAGGATCCAAAATGATACAATACTATTAGCGTAATATTATTAGTGTTTAATATTATTACATATTCTGTGTATTTCTATATGTATACATATTTCTATATATAATATATACTTATTATATTTCAAATTGCTCCAATTAATATACATTACTTCTAATTTTTACAAAAATAATTTCATATTAGCAATGGTTTTAAATAGAAATAATATATGTTTATCCTTAATGGCTTAAAACTTACCTAAAATATTAAACATAGAAAGGAAAACATTTCTGAAATCAATTACCCTGTTTATTTATAAGTAGGAAACTGTGCATCAAGAAATCTGAGAGTTAAACATGGCGGCTCATGCATGTAATCCTAATACTTTGGTAGGCTGAGGAAGGCGATCAGTTCAGGCCAGGAGTTTGAAACTAGCCTGGCCAGCATAGCAATACCCCGGTGCATGGTGGCTCGTGCCTGTAATCCCAGCTACTTGGGAGGGTTAGGTGGGCTAATGGCTTGAACCCTGCAGTGGTGTGAGCTGCGATCACACCACTGCACTCCAGCCTGGGAAACACAGCAAGGCTCTGTCAAAAAAAAAAAAAAAAAAGAAAAAGAAGAAAAAGAAAGAAAAAGGAAAGAAGGAAGGAAGGAAAGAAGGAAGGAAGGAAGGAAGGAAGGAAGGAAGGAAGGAAGGAAGGAAGGAAGGAAGGAAGGAAGGAAGGAAGGAGGGAAGGAAGGAAGGAAGGAGGGAAGGAAGGAAGGAAAATAAAAGAAATATAAGAGATTTGACTTAGGTGAAATAGCTAAAAACATTTCACCAGGATAATCTGAACTTCCAAATAATTTTTTCTTGGTTTTTAACATTATAATAGATATTTTTTGTCATCTGGCAGGCTGGAAGGTTTAATAATGCTCTAATCTATATGCGAATAGTACGAGTTAATGGTGATATGCATTTTCTATATATATTTGGTATTACTGTGCTCTGATAAAGCAAATGATTTGTTCAAGTTTATGTATTATGTTTATGTATTTTCTTAGTATACTTAGAAAATACATGATGTAAATCACATCATATCTCTTACATTTCTCATCTAACCTGGGGCAGAAACTCAATCAATAACTTAGAGTATAATCCTCCATTTAAAAAAAAAAAATTTCCACCACTGGATCATCAAATCATCTTATAAAATATAAAAAATGATTAAAATATAAGTATGATCAAAATCAGTGGTCGCACACTAAACAATGAAAATGGCTATATAAATATATATGTTTTTATGCATTTTGCCTTTGAGAAACTACCAAGAAATTAATTGGTCACATTTCTTTAGCTGTGGTATCTCATTGGTAACATTTTTTTTTCTTTCTGCAACTTGGACACTTGAGATAGTATTTATAATTTTTATGCAGAACTACAGTAATGTATTGATTACATTATTAATTCATTCGTATGTTCTACAAATATGTATAAAGTACCTACCATATGCTTGGCACCAAGACAGGATCTGGGTCATAAACAAAACACACATGATGCCTAACCCCTGAGGCTTATAGACATTGCTCCAAGGCCTCGTAAAGAGAGATAATGATTTTGTTTAGCCAGAAAGTCTGGACTTTAAGGGAAAAGTTAGGTAATTTTTAAGTACCCCAACACTACTGACAATAAGGGTTATAAAAATAACACAGTTAAGTAAATAGAGGGATAGATTATGGATATAAACATAATAATTGTGTAACATATATATAATGTAAAACTCATGAAGATATGAAGCCTTTAATAATGAACCTCTAATCAAAGTAATAGTATTTCTAAATTCATATATATTCAATCATTTAAATTTAAAGTTGTATTGCTATTGGGACTTGAATGTTTTTATGTTTTAATATTGTATTAGAACATAGTGTTTTCAATATTTATATTTTTTAAAAGTAATATTTTACAGTGTATGCAATTGAACGCTCTCTATATAATAGAGTACCCTATTTAGTATAAATGAACATT
The DNA here is from genome assembly GCF_049350105.2 of Macaca mulatta. Classification (NCBI taxonomy): domain Eukaryota; kingdom Metazoa; phylum Chordata; class Mammalia; order Primates; family Cercopithecidae; genus Macaca; species Macaca mulatta. Next base: position 144,268,450 of record NC_133410.1, on the reverse strand, counting down.
TCAACTCTGTCACCTCAGCATCTAATACAATAAGATGAATTCAGTACATTTTTTCTTTATTTTTTAATTGCTGGAATGAATGACCTGCATTCCAGAAATATATTTGACCCTTAATATTGATGAGGTTACATATTCTTAAATCAGTGAACTAAGGTCCTTTCAAATCTTCATGCCCCTGGCTACAGATCCAAGAAAAAAAAGTTAAAATTAACCTAGGAAGTTAGTTTTTTCAAGGTTCCAAGTGAAAGTAGCTTTGTTCTTTCATTTCATGATCCTAGCAGAGTTTTCTTCTCAGGCAACACAATAGGAGGTCCCATTATATGGACTTATTCCTTTTTAAGCAATGCCCTAGGCATTGGATAATTGCTCATAAGATAAAGATCTACATTATAAATACTACATAAATCTTTTGTGTAATATTTTACAATTTATATTTTTTGTACTTTATTATCTTTGAGCCCCCTACAGATGTTTTTCAAAACATTTACCTCCCCTTATATTTTCAAGGATCTAAAATATATAAAGGCTTCTCTGTTGGATGTCTACTATAGAATTCTCATTTAAAATATTTTTTTTCATTTCTTGTTTTGATTTATTTCAATTCACCTATGTATCAAACGACAAATCAGTTGGTTGCCGACCTTTAAAAAAGTCCCAATGCTTTAAGAGAAAACTGTAGGGAACCTGTTCAAAATACTGCTCATCTTATAATAACCCTGCAGCAGTTTTCTTTTGCAAACAATTTGTAAGACTGCATGTATTTTCAATAAAATTATATAACTAAATACATACTGTTTTATTAACATATATGTTCTATTATCTATGCCTCTTTCTTATTTTTCCGTGAATGTGTTATTTGTTGATTTATTTATTTTATGGAATTTGAAGGATAGAAAGGCAACATGCCTTGACAAGTTATAGTAACCAAATCCTAAAATAATAGATATCTTAAAATTTTAAAAATATTTTGTTGAGAAAACAAAATGACTTCCAGAATAAAGTGAGGACCTTGATGAACCAATCTCCTGTAAAATAACTGCAATACTGTCAAAACAAAGAAAACTGAATGTTTCAGAAATTCTGAAATTAATTAAACCATATAACAAACTTAAAATGGGAAATTGTCTCTCCAACAGAAATAACTATACTTCAGTAAAATAGCAAGGTGTATGATTATTCAACTTGAGGAAATTTTTATTCCACTTTCTGCCCAGCTCAGTGGTCTGATAGCTGTGAAAAATCCATCGATCTTGAAGCAAACATCGAATAATGACCTCTTTTGGAGCTCCACCAAAAGCATTTTCCACAGTGATTATTTTATCCAAAATATGAAATATTGCTGTTAACTTTGGAAAATCATTTGACAGTTCTTCAAAATATTAAACATTGAGCTACCATAAGATTCAACAATTTTACTCTAGGTACATACTCCAAATAAATAAAAATATATGTCTACAAAAATAACTTATAAAATATTCATAGTAGCATACTCACAATAACCAAACAAAAAACAAAATCCAAATGTCCACAAAATGTTAAAAGAATAAACAAAATGTCGTATATCCATCTAACAGATTATTTTGGCAATAGAAAAAAATCTATATGTTCTACAACACAAATGATTCTTGAAAATATTGTGGGAAAAAAAGCTCCTGACAAAAACGCATATTTTATATTTTCATTTATATGAACTGTCCATAATAGACAACTGTGTTGAGACAAAGAGTAGATTATTGGTTGTTTTGAGTTTGGGAGGGGTTAGGAAATGTGGAGAATCTACCAATGTGTATGGGATTTCCTTTCTGAATAAGAAAAGTGTTCTGAAATTAGACGGTGGTGGTTGCACATCTCTGTACATATAATTTTTAAAACTTGTACTGTATAATTTAAATAGGTATGTTATGTAGTGTGTAAATTATGTGTCAGTAGTCCCGTTAATACAACAGAAAAAAAGAAAAATAATAACATTCCTATAGTAGGAAGACTTTTAACACTTTATCACATCTTTGTTAGAAAATGGTACAAAACCTGTATGTTGCAACTGCAAGATGTAGAATGCTGGGATGCAAGTGTCATTTCCAAAATAACTATTTACTTTTATTTGACATTAATTTTTTGAAAGATGAACATTTTTGACATTCTCTTTTATTTCTTCAGCAGCCCTGATGTAACACATACTGATTTCATTTTATTTTTTCTAATCTGGATTTGAACCTTCCATCTTTTACCTACACCATATTGAAGCGCTTTTTTATATACTTTAAGTTCTAGAGTACATGTGCACAACGTGCAGGTTTGTTACATATGTATATGTGTGCCATGTTGGTGTGCTGCACCCATCAACTCGTCAGCACCCATCAACTCGTCATTTATATCAGGTATAACTCCCAATGCCATCTCTTGCCCCTCCTCCCTCCTCATAATAGACCCCAGTGTGTGATGTTCCCCTTCCCGAGTCCAAGTGATCTCATTGTTCAATTCCCACCTATGAGTGAGAATATGCAGTGTTTGGTTTTCTGTTCTTGTGATACTTTGCTGAGAATGATGTTTTCCAGCTGCATCCACGTCCCTACGAAGGACACAAACTCATCCTTTTTTATGGCTGCATAGTATTCCATGGTGTATATGTGCCACATTTTCTTAATCCAGTCCATCACTGATGGACTTTTGGGTTGATTCCAAGTCTTTGCTATTGTGAATAGTGCCGCAATAAACATGTGTGTGCATATGTCTTTATAGCAGCATGATTTATAATTCTTTGGGTATATACCCAGTAATGCGATGGCTGGGTCAAATGGTATTTCTAGTGCTAGATGCTTGAGGAATCACCATACTGTTTTCCACAATGGTTGAACTAGTTTACAATCCCACTAACAGTGTAAAAGTGTTCCTATTTCTCCACATCCTATCCAGCACCTGTTGTTTCCTGACTTTTTTAATGATTGCCATTCTAACTGGTGTGAGATGGTATCTCATTGTGGTTTTGATTTGCATTTCTCTGATGGCCAGTGACGATGAGCACTTTTTCATGCGCCTGTTGGCTGTACGAATGTCTTCTTTTGAGAAGTGTCTATTCATATCCTTTGCCCACTTTTTGATGGGGTTGTTTGTTTTTTTCTTATAAATTTGTTTGAGTTCTTTGTAGGTTCTGGATATTAGCCCTTTGTTAGATGAGTAGATGGCAAAAATTTTCTCCCATTCCATAGGTTGCCTGTTCACTCTGATGGTAGTTTCTTTTGCTGTGCAGAAGCTCTTTAGTTTAATTAGATCCCATTTGTCTATTTTGGCTTTTGTTGCCGTTGCTTTTGGTGTTTTAAACATGAAGTCCTTGCCCATGCCTGTGTCCTGAATGGTATTACCTAGGTTTTCTTCTAGGGTTTTTAATGGTATTAGGTCTAAGATTTAAGTCTCTAATCCATCTTGAATTAATTTTCGTATAAGGAGTAAGGAAAGGATCCAGTTTCAGCTTTCTACTTATGGCTAGCCAATTTTCCCAGCACCATTTATTAAATAGTGAATCCTTTCCCCATTTCTTGTCTTTGACAGAAAGTTAACAAGGATATCCAGGACCTAATAGACATCTACAGAACTCTCCACCCCAAATCAACAGAATATACATTCTTCTCAGCACCACGTCACACTTATTCCAAAATTGACCACATAATTGGAAGTAAAGCACTCCTTAGCAAATGTACAAGAACAGAAATTATAACAAACTGTCTCTCAGACCATGGAAACTGAACAACCTGCTCTTGAATGACTACTGGGTCCATAACAAAATGAAGGCAGAAATAAAGATGTTCTTTGAAACCAATGAGAACAAAGATACAACATACCAGAATCTCCGGGACACATTTAAAGCAGTGTGTCCCAGAATCTCTTGGACACATTTAAAGCCCACAAGAGAAAGCTGGAAAGATCTAAAATTGACACTCTAACATCACAATTAAAAGAACTAGAGAAGCAAGAGCAAACACTTTCAAAAGCTAGCAGAAGGCAAGAAATAACTAAGATCAGAGCAGAACTGAAGGAGATAGAGACACAAAAAACCCTCTAAAAAATTAATGAATTCAGGAGCTGGTTTTTTGAAAAGATCAACAAAATTGATAGACCACTAGCAAGACTAATAAAGAAGAAAAGAGAGAAGAATCAAATAGATGCAATAAAAGGTGATAAAGGGGATATCACCACTGACCCCACAGAAATGCAAACTACCATCAGATAATACTATAAACACCTCTACGCAAATAAACTAGAAAATCTAGAAGAAATGGATAATATCCTGGACACTTACACTCTCCCAAGACAAAACCAGGAAGAAGTTGAATCCCTGAATAGACCGATACAGGCTCTGAAATTGAGGCAATTATTAATAGCCTACCAACCAAAAAAAATCCAGGAACAGACAGATTCAAAGCTGAATTCTACCAGAGGTACAAGGAGGAGCTGGTACCATTCCTTCTGAAACTATTCCAATCAATAGAAAAAGAGGGAATCCTCCCTAACTCATTTTATGAGGCCAACATCATCCTGATACCAAAGCCTGGCAGAGACACAACAAAAAAAGGAGAATTTTAGACCAATATCCCTGATGAACATCAATGCAAAAATCCTCAATAAAATACTGGCAAACCGAATCCAGCAGCACATTAAAAAGCTTATCCACCATGATCAAGTGGGCTTCATCCTTGGGATGCAAGGCTGGTTCAACATACGAAAATCAATAAACGTAATCCAGCATATCGACAGAACCAAAGACAAAAACCACATGATTATCTCAACAGATGCAGAAAAGGCCTTTGACAAAATTCAACAGCCCTTCATGCTGAAAACTCTCAATAAATTCGGTATTGATGGAACGTATCTCAAAATAATAAGAGCTATTTATGACAAACCCACATCCAATATCATACTGAATGGGCAAAAACTGGAAAAATTCCCTTTGAAACTGGCACAAGGCAGGGATGCCCTCTCTCACCACTCCTATTCAACATAGTGTTGGAAGTTCTGGCTAGGGCAATCAGGTAAGAGAAAGAAATCAAGGGTATTCAGTTAGGAAAAGAAGAAGTCAAATTGTCCCTCTTTGCAGATGACACGATTGTATATTTAGAAAACACCATTGTCTCAGCCCACAATCTCCTTAAGTTTATAAGCAACTGCAGCCAAGTCTCAGGATACAAAATTAATGTGCAAAAAACACAAGCATTCTTATACACCAGTGACAGACAAACAGAGAGCCGAATCATGAATGAACTTCCATTCACAATTACTTCAAAAAGAATGAAATACCTAGGAATCCAACTTACAAGGGATGTAAAGGACCTCTTCAAGGAGAACTACAAACCACTGCTCAGTGAAATAAAAGAGGACTCAAACAAATAGAAGAACATACCACGTTCATGGATAGGAAGACTCAATATCGTGAAAATGGCCATACTGCCCAAGGTAATTTACAGATTCAATGCCATCCCTATCAAGCTACCAATGGCTTTCTTCACAGAATTGGAAAAAACTGTTTTAAAGTTCATATGGAACCAAAAAACAGCCCGCATTGCCAAGACAATCCTAAGTCAAAAGAATAAAGCTGGAGGCATCCTGCTACCTGACTTCAAACTATATCACAAGGCTCAGTAACCAAAACAGCATGGTACTGGTACCAAAACAGAGATATAGACCAATGGAACAGAACAGAGTCCTCAGAAATAATACCCCACATCTACAGCCATCTGATCTTTGACAAACTTGCAGTGCTCTTAACTTGAGTGATTCACTCTCCAAAATCTGTTCCTTATTGCTTGTACATTGATATTCTTTCTTTTGATATAATCCTTAGAAAAGTAGAATTTCAGCAGACCATGTATACAAACACTATTTTCTTTTTATCCCTAGGCAATATAAGGAATAAAATAGAATTATGGATTTATAGAATCTTAGAAACACTCTTTCATATTTAGGCCTCAGAACTTGTTATACAGTATTTTATTTAAATACACTTGGGATATATTACATAATAGGTTTAAGAAGAACATAAATAATAGGATTTCCAGTACAATGTCCCACAAAGCACTGTTTGACAAAATGAATTTTGGAGCTAAAGAAAAAGTGTTCTAGATTAAATGTGTTTGAATGAAAAAAAAAAAAGGATCAAATGAAATTGAAATACATTTTTTTCCTCATGGACTTCCCAAACCATCTAAATGTATTAAAGTGATTTTGACTCTCTAGAAGGGAAATATAGTAGTCTCCAAAGACATTTGACCAGAGGAAATTTTCCCATAAACATCAACATCCTTAGGTATTACTAAACATACTTTTGGAAATCATAAAATAATTTTTTTTCAGTAAATTAATTCAGGGGTTCTAAATTTCTTAAAATCTAGGAAGTAGCTTATATGACCATCACTTTAACACAAATACTATATTGATTTTGTTTTATTTAATTATATAAATATAATACAATACATACTTTTATTTATGTAAAAAATTCAACTGGTATAACAAGATGTAACAACAGAAAAATTTCCCTTTCTCTTCATCTTTTATCTGTACATTCTTACTTTTTGATAGTAAATGTTAACAATTATTTAGCTCTTTGTTCTACTCTTCACTTCCATATTTCTAAAATGTATTCTGTGTACTTATCCTGCTCTTCTTTTTTCCATAAAATTTGATTGTTTATATTAATCTCTCTCTATCATTCTACACTTTCACTGTCTCTTATACACACATTTTGGCCTAGTTATCTCACCAAACAGAAACATTTCCAGACACTTGGGTGGAAGTTCAAAGAAATTAATAATTAAACCTTGCATCTGCACCTATATTACTTATTTGACACTCATCCTTGTAGTGGAATATGTAAAGAGTTTTGTAAGAAAACATTGGGTTTGCTTAAATAGTTGTTTTAGTGTTCATATACCTGAAAATACCATAATCATTTGGACTTCTAAGGTTAGCTGTGAGGATATGATACAGGTAATAACACTGGAAATGACTGCTGGAGATGTTTTAAAACCCAAGTATTAGAACACCTGGCCACTCCTGACTTTATACTTTTGCATCTTTGGTAAAGCATTTAACATCTTCAATTCTAGACATAATCATACAAGCTGAGGATTCTATCCATATGTGCATACATATCTACATACTAAGATAGATAGGTAGTTCTTCTAAAGTCACTAACCGTTGCAAAATTCAATGATTTTCTAAAGCTACTTAGAGTCTCTGTGAGAGCTGAGGGTCTAAGTTGTATCATAACTTCAATTTGGTGTTCTAATAAGCTATTCTACTTTCAGAATTTAATAGGATTTCTCTTTTACTTCTACATTGTTTTACATATGTTGCATATATTTGGCTTTTAATAATCAAATAATTATTCAAACAATAATATTTTTCCAGGTAGATTTTGCTAATGAAGGCCAGCATTCCATTAATGTTCCAACATTATTCTGTTTTAGTAACTATTGCATGTGCATAAGTATCAGGAAAACAAACACAAACAATGACCAGTTTGTCCCACACCACGTCTGTCAGAGCAATGATAATTGAGAGAAGCACTGGGAACACAAATGTTGTCATGTGTGAAGGTCTCCCTCTGCCCATTGCATTCTAGTGCATCATACAGAAGTTTAGTAAAGCCAGGGTAATCAGATTTCAGAAAAGGATCTGTCCTAGGATTTCAGGCAGGATGCTAAGGCTGCAGGAGATGAGGAAAGCTGACTCAGCTTCCCTCCACTGTGATCTAGAGTTGGATAACTAGCAGTACATTGTGAAAAAACCTTGACTTATGCTCTCTCACATGCATAGCTCAGTGTTTGTGACTCGGTGTGGAAATAGCTCATAAGCCATACTGACTTCTATAGAGTTTTCAGAACAACTCCTTTGTGTATAGTCCAAGATTCATAGTGCATTCTCAATACACACACACACTATATACACACACACACACCCAATATATATATGTATATGTGTATATATATACATATATGTATATGTGTGCATATATACACACACTATATATATATATATTTATCTACACTATGAATTCAAGTATAGGTGTATGTGTGTTGAGGTGTGTGAGGTGTAACTGGAAAAAATGAATTTAAACTTTCTTCATCTTGACACACCCTGGAGAACAGATAGATGGTTTTCCCTGAGGGCTTAATTGAAGTCTCTTTAAAATTCTTAACTTCCACTAGACATTGAAGTTATCTTATAATTGCTTCTAAGGGCCTAAAGTTTGTGACAACACTTACATTCCTAACTTTACTTTCAACACATCACTCTCATTCAACTCATGTCAGCCACACTGACTTACCTTCTATCACTTGGACAATTCAGTTCTATTCACCTCCAAGGAGAAACTCCAAAGCCAGAAAAACCCTTTTCTGGGTTCTAATTTCTTCTATTTGTTATATCAACATAAAAGTGTTATTTATGATAACATCTTATTATGCCATCTTCAGAAGATGTCGCTGCCAGTCTCTCTCACATCTTTTGGTGCTCTTTATTGCACTTACTATTATCTGAAATTATCTTAAATATTTACATATCTTCTTTTTCTACCCACAAAAATATTAATTGCACAAGGGAAAGGATGCTCATCTATTCATTATTTTTCCCCATGATCCAGAACAGTTTCTGAGACTTAGTGGGTACTCAATATATTATATTTTGAGTGAACAAATTAGACAGTGTTATAAAACACGGTGAAGGGCTGAGGCCTTCATACCAGGGCTCATTACTTGCCAAGAACATTGTGTTATATGAGTCCCTGACAATAGCTGTCGGTGTTTGAACTCACAGTGGAAGAGAGTAACCAGATACATAAAGAAGTGGGTGACTAGTGCAGAGCTTTGGGGTGATTGGACACTTTCCGTTCTTTCTCAAATCTATACTGGGGGAAAGGCCACAGAGCAGATAAGGAACAGGGGCATGAGCTACATTAGGAGGTAGAAATAGCCTATTCCCCTATAGCCAAAGAAGTAAAAAACATTATAAATGATTCTTCATAAAGAAAACTATTCTAAACCCTAGGAGTTTTTTAGTTATTTTTTTCTCTCTTCAGTAAACAACACAAAAACATATTATCTCATTATAGGGTTTTTTTTTTCCTTTTTTTCTCTTTGTGATTTTTAAAATATACATATAAAAAACAAAAGACATTTCAGCAAAAATATCGAAGAAGCTAATAAAGTCAAATTATTTTTATTTGCAGTTAAATGTAATGGAAGTAATTAATTGCTGAGCAAGAATGATAAATTGATAAATTTAAGTAGTGATTATTTTTTAATCATCCTTTGCCTTCTAATGTTCTTAAACACAGCCTAGCATGGCACATTTAACATTTTGTTAGCAAATTAGGAACACACAGTTTCTATATCTAAGAATATTTATTAATCTATTGTCAATTTACACTATATTATATTAGTACAAAATAAGAACACTAAAAGCCACAGTTCTATGCAATGGAAGTAGAAGAAATCTTAAATATTTAAATAGCTTACATACTGGTTAATTATCTTTCTGGTACCAAATTAAAAAGTCTTATCTTTTAGATAAAGTGTGCTCCACTTATTTTGATTTATTTACAGAATTCCAGGGAGTAGTTAATTGAGTGTTTTTTTTTCCCCCCCCTTTGGTTAGTCTATTCTCTGAATATGCCTACTGATTTTTTCATCATATTTTGTTGTATAAGTTAGGACATTTAATTGTAAATTGGTGAGGAAGCATTTACATATCTTAGTATGACCTTTTTCTTTTTTTCCTATTAATATTTGGTTAAAATATTTATATTTCCTTATGATACAAAATAATTAAATTATCTTTCAGGACTTTGATGTCTGTGGTATGATACAATATTATTTTCATCTATGAGCCCTATTTTATTTGCCATTTTTATAAATCCTAATTCTACTCTAACCTAGATATGGTAGGAATAAGATTGTTTAAAATTCTTAACTGTTATAGGGAAAGAGAGAAATTTCAGTCTTTAGAATGAAAAAACTTTTCTTTAGATGCTCCTCTCTTTTCACTAGGTACCAGAATGTTCTTAAAGCAATGTCTCATCAGCAAAATACACAGTACACTGAGAGTACCCAGATTAGGGAGAATCTTTCCACGAAGCAGATGAAACAAAGTGAGCAAAGAGAAAGGCAAGGATCTTGAAAATACATTGTTGAGCCTAAAAGATAAACCTTAAGCATTACAGATAGAGAATAACAGTTCATTTAGTTGGCATAATAATAGCTCAGTAACAAGAGAGCAACCACCAAACAGAGGGTAAAATCACAACAGGAAAACAACAAGGACAAGACCGAAAGTTAGGATGACAAGGAAACTACTTGGACAGAACCTGAAAGTTATAATTCCTCACAACAACACTTCAACACTTGGTTAAGTATTTTAAAAATGACATTTCTAAGTAACATTTTGCTCAAGAAGAATCCTACTGTGTGTATGTATGCAAAGTTATTTTTGGAGTAAATGAACAAACACTTGAATAAACAGGTAAACTTAAAAAGAAAGGAAACATGCAAGTATTGAAAAGACAAATATTTGTTTTCATCTCAACTAATCAAGAGTGCAGTGCCTCAAATGTGCCCATTCTGACAATAGGACACCCTTATAAATGTTATTTGAAAATTTTCTTCTATTATCTAAGATTTCATAATCTAGCATTTCTATCTACTTTATCAGAAAAAAAGAACACATATGAATTAAATTATTCATTTTAATAATTTAGCTAGCATAAATGCGATTATATTTACTTAGTAAGAATTGAAATGATTTTCCCCAAGAATAACAGGGGCCAATAAAACACTTAGTACTTTAGAGTCAAGGTATCTGGGTTCATATCCTGGCTTTGCCAATTAACTCAATGTGTACTCTTTTGATAATAATAAATCATTCTGAGTCTTAAATTCATTGTCTCTAAAAGAGAAATGAATATATGAACTATCTAAAATAGATTTGTAAAGACTAAATATGATAATATTGGTAATGTAATCAAATATGATATATATCTGTATATCAGGAGTTTAAATACTAATACATAACTATTTTGTTACTTTTACCTGTTCACAGCTAACATAGAATTGAGGAATAGTTAGCTTTTAAAGATTCAAATTTGTTGATATTTTCATTCATTTTCCTTTTTATATTTAATTTTTATGCTTAGATAGTGGGTGTGTCTTATAGGTTTTGTTTAAGCACCTGATGGTCTCTAATAAATAGTGATCACTGGATTTAATGGGCTTCTTTCTTTCTTCCTAATCTCTACATTTATAAGTGTTAAAATAATGAAGTTCTTCAAATGAGTAATGTGAGAGATTTCTGGTTTATAGATCATGTTATAAATCTGTCTAAAATGTAGACATAAAAATTAAGCCTCTTTTTGACAAACACTGGGTTTCAGTAGATTAATTCAAAACAATACTTTGAATGAATTTCATGAAAATAAATCTTAATATAATGAACACAAAATAATAAAACTGTATCAACTAAAGCAGTATTTTCCATTTTAGATGGACAAAACTTAATCATTCCCAAAAATTGCCATAGAATTGTTTCAAAAATTTTATCTAATTTTCTGAAATGGCACAGTTTCTCATATTTGATTATTCTTCTTCCATGGAAGGTATTCCTTTGCATACCAAGTGTCCAATCACCTTAGGTCTATAATAACTAGGACATCATATGACCCACTTCATATTAACTGACTATAAATTATCTGTTCCCTTGTTTACTTTAAATCTCTACTTGAAATGCTGGTTAAGTATCTAATCTGATAATTAGGCTTTTACGGAACAAATACTTATAGAGTCAATGTCCTTAATTTTATATTGCTAATTATAAACTCAATAGTTTCAGTATAAGACACAGGATTAGGTACCTTAAATTTTGGTCATATTCAAATCTCACTTGATAAATTCATCCATAATCAAACATTTTATTTTTTACTGAGGTACTAAACTATATTGACTCTTTACAAGAGTGCCAAAGTCAGGTTGCCTGGGTTTCAATTCTCCGCAATTTGGTGTCTTCATGCCTCAGTTTCCTCACCTGCAATATGGAAATAAGAAAAGAACTAATAAAGTTGTTTGATGATTAAATGTATTAATATTACAAAATACTTAGAGTACAATGGGTACATCAGCGGTTGGCAAGATGACCGAATAGGAACAGCTCTGGTCTGCAGCTCCCAGCTAGATCAATGCAAAAGGTGGGTGATTTCTGCATTTCCAACTGAAGTACCAGGCTTGTCTCACTGGGGCTGGTTAGACAGTGGGTGCAGCCCACGAAGGGCGAGCAGAAGCAGGGTGGGGCGTCGCCTCACCTGGGAAGTGCAAGGGGTTGGGAACTCCCTCCCCTAGCCAAGGGAAGCCATGAGGGACTCTGCCATGAGGAACCGTGCATTCTGGCCCAGATTCTATGCTTTCCCATTGTCTTTACAACTCACAGATCAGGAGATTCCCTCGGGTGCCTACACCACCAGGGCCCTGGGTTTCAAGCACATAATTGGGCGGCCATTTGGGCAGACAGCAAGCTAGCTGCAGGAGGTTATTTTTTCATACCCTAGTGGCACCTGGAATGCCAGTGAGACAGAACCATTCACTCCCCTAGAAAGGGGGTTGAAGCCAGGGAGCCAAGTGGTCTAGCTCAGTGGATTCCACCCGCAAGGAGCCCAACAAACTAAGATCCACCGGCTTGAAATTCTCGCTACCAGCACAGCAGTCGGAAATTGACCCAGGATGCTCGAACTTGGTGGGCGGAGGGGTGTCCACCATTATTGAAGCTTGAGTAGGCGACTTTCCCCTCACAGTGTAAACAAAGTAACCTGAAAGTTTGAACGGGGCAGAGCCCATCACAGCTCAGTAAAGCTGCTGTAACCAGACTGCCTCTCTAGATTCCTCCTTTCTGGGCAGGGCATCTCTGAAAGAAAGGCAGCAGCCCCACTCAGGGTCTTATAGATAAAACTCTCATCTCCCCGGGACAGAGCACCTTCGGGAAGGGGCAGCTGTGGGCACAGCTTCAGCAGACTTAAATTTTCCTGCCTGCTGGCTCTGAAGAGAGCAGCAGATCTTGCCGCACAGTACTTGAGCTCTGCTAAGGGACAGACTGAGTCCTCAAGTGCGTCCCTGACCCCTGTGCCTCCTGACTGGGAGACTCCTCCCAGCAAGGTTCAACAGACACCTCATACAGGAGAGCTCTGGCTGGCATCTGGCAGACAAAGCTTCCAGAGGAAGGAACAATCTATGTTGTTCTTCAACCTCCACTGGTGATACCCTGACAAACAGGACCTGGAGTGGACTTCCAGAAAACTCCAGCAGACCTGCAGCAGAGTGGCCTGTTAGAAGGAAAACTAACAAACAGAAATGAATAGTGCCAACATTAACAAAAAGGGCGTCCACACAAAAACTCCATCCAAAGATCACCAACATCAAAGACCGAAGGTAGATAAATCCACACAGAGGAGGAAAAACCAGCACAAAAAGACTGAAAATTCCAAAAACCAGAATGCCTCTTCTCCTCTGAAGGATCACAACTCCTCGCCAGCAAGGGAGCAAAACTGGATGGAGAATGAGTTTGACAAATTGACAGAAGTAGGCTTCAGAAGGTGGGTAAGAACAAACTCCTCCGAGCTGAAGGAGCATGTTTTAACCCAATGCAAGGGAGCTAAGAACCTTGAAAAAATGGTTAAAGGAATTGCTAACAGGAATAACCAGTTTAGAGAAGAACATAAATGACCTGATGGAGCTGAAAAATACAGCAGGAGAACTTTGTGAAGCATACACAAGTAACGGATATCATAACAGTTTCTCAGACCACAGTGCAATCAAATTAAAACTCAGGATTAAGAAGCTCACTCAAAACCACACAACTACATAGAAACTGAACAACCTTCTCCTGGATGACTACTGGGTAAATAACAAAATTAAGAAAGAAATAAAAGAAGTTTTTAGAAACCATTGAGAACAAAGACACAATATACAAAATCTCTGGGATAGAGCAACAGCAGTGTTTAGAAAAACACTGGGAAATTTATAGCACTAAATGCCCACAGGAGAAAGCAGGAAAGATCTAAAATGGACACCCTAACATCACAATTAAAAGAACTAGAGAAACAAGTGCAAATAAATTCAAAAGCTAGCAAAGCACAAAAAATAACTAAGAGCAGAGCACCATAGAAGGAGATAGAGACACGAAAAATCCTTAAAAGAACCCATGAATCCATGAGCTGGTTTTTTGAAAAGATTAACAAAATAGATAGACTGCTATCCAGACTGATAAAAAAGAAAAGAGAGAAGAATCAAATAGACACAATAAAAAATGATAAAGGGGATATCACCACTGATCCCACAGAAAAACACTATCATCAGATAATACTATAAACAGCTCTATGAAAATGAACTAGAAAATCTAGACTAGAAATGGATAACTTCCTGGACATATACCTCCTCCCAATATTAAACCAGGAAGAAGTTGAATCCCTGAATAGACCAATAACAAGTTATCAAATTGAGGAAGTAATTAATACCCTATCAACTCAAAAACAGTCCAGGAGTAGATGAATTCACAGCTGAGTTCTATGAGAGGTACAAAGAGGAACTGGTACCATTCCTTCTGAAACTACTCCAAACAATAGAAAAAGAGGCACTCAGAGATATACCTAATGTAAATGACGAGTGAATGGGTGCAGCACACCAACATGGCACATGTATACATTATGTAACAAACCTGCGTGTTGTGTACACGTACCCTAGAACTTAAAGTATAATTAAAAAATAAATAAATAAAAAAGATAAAGAAGGACTCCTACCTAACTCATTTTATGAGGCCAGTATCATCCTGATACCAAAACATGTGAGAGAGACACAACAAAAAAAGAAAATTTCAGGCCAATATCCCTGATGACCATTGATATGAAAATCCTCAATAAAATACTGGCAAACCAAATCCAGCAGCACATCAAAAAGCTTATCCACCAAGATCAAGTTGGCTTCATCCTTAGGATGCAAAGCTAGTCCAACATATGCAAATCAGTAAATATAACCCATCACATAATCAGAACCAATGACAAAAAAACACACGATTATCTCAATAGATGCAGAAACGGCCTTCAATAAAATTCAACACCCCTTCATGCTAAAAACTCTCAGTAAACTAGGTATTGATGGAACATATCTAAAAATAATAAGAGCTACTTATGACAAACGCACAGCCAATATCATACAGAATGGGCAAAAGCTGGAAGCATTCCCTTTGAAAACTGGCACAAGGCTGGGCGTGGTGGCTCATGCCTATAATCTCAGCACTTTGGGAGGCCGAGGCAGGTAGATCATGAGGTCAGGAGATCGAGACCATCCTGGCTAACACGGTGAAACCCCATC
Organism: Macaca mulatta; assembly: GCF_049350105.2. NCBI lineage: Eukaryota > Metazoa > Chordata > Mammalia > Primates > Cercopithecidae > Macaca > Macaca mulatta. The sequence continues at coordinate 144,253,058 of NC_133410.1, read as the reverse complement.
TCTACTAAAAATACAAAAAAATTAGCCAGGTGTGGTGGCAGGCGCCTGTAGTCCCAGCTACTCGGGAGGCCGAGGCAGGAGAATGGCATGAACCCGGGAGGTGGAGCTTGCAGTGAGCGCCACTGCAGTCCGGGCGGGGTGAAAGAGCGAGACTCCATCTCAAAAATAAAAAAGAAGGAAACCAGCACAAAACAAGGATCCCCTCTCTCACCACTCCTATTCAATATAGTATTGGAAGTTCTGTCCAGGGCAATCAGGCAAGAGAAAAAAATATAGGGTATTCAAATAGGAAGAGAAGAAGTCAAATTGTCTCTGTTTGAAGATGACATGATTGTATATTTAGAAAACCCAATCGTCTGAGTCCAAAGTCTCCTTAAGCTAATAAGCAACTACAGCAAAGTGTCTGGATACAAAATCAATGTGCAAAATTCACAAGCATTCCTATAAACTAATAATGGACAAAGAGACAAATTATGAGGGAACTCCCATTCACAATTGCTACAAAGAGAATAAAATACCTAGGAATGCAATTTACAAGAGATGTGAAGAACCTCTTTAGGGAGAACTACAAACCACTGCTCAAGAAAATAAGAGAGGACACAAACATATGGAAAAACATTTAATGTTGACGGATAGGGAGAATCAATATTGTGACTATGGTCATACTGCCCAAAGTAATTTACAGATTTAATGCTCTTCTCATCAAGCTACCATTGCCTTTCTTCACAGAATTAGAAAAATCTACTTTAAATTTCATATGGAACCAAAAAAGAGCCTGTATAGCTAAGACAATCCTAAGCAAAAAGAACAAAGCTGGAGCTATCACGCAACCTGACTTCAAACTATACTACAAGGTTACAGTTACCAAAACAGCCTGGTACTGGTACCAGAAGAGACATATAGACCAATGAGGGTGCAGAAATAATGCCAGATATCTACAACCATCTGATCTTTTACAAACCTGGCAAAAATAACCATTAGGGAAAGAGTCCCTACTTAATAAATGGTATTTGGAAAACTGGCTAGCCATATGCAGGAAAATGAAACTGGACCCCTTTTTTATAACTTTACAAAAATTAACTAAAGATGGATTAAAGACTTAACACCTAAAACCATAAAAACCCTAGAAGAAAACCTAGGCAATGCCATTCAGGACATAGGCATGGGCAAAGGCTTCATGACTAAAACACTAAAAGCAATGGCAACAAAAGCCAAAAGTGACAAATAGAATCTAATTAAACTAAAGAGCTTCTGAACAGCGAAATAAACTATCATCAGAGTGAATAGGCAACCTACAGAATGGGAGAAAATTATTGCAATCTATCCATCTGACAAAAGGCTAATATCCAGGATCTACAAGGAACTTAAACAAATTTACAAGAAAAAAAAACAACCCCATCAAAAAGTGGGCAAAGGATATAAACAGATCCTTCTCAAAAGAAGACGCGTGTGTGGTCAACAAACATATGAGAAAAAGCTCATCGTGACTGGTCATTAGAGAAATTCAAATCAAAACCACAATGAGATACCATCTCATGCCAGTTAGAATGGTGATCATTAAAAAGTCAGGAAACAATAGATGCTGGAGAGGATGTAGAGAAATGGGAAGGCTTTTACACTGTTGGTGGGAGTGTAAATTAGTTCAAGTATTGTGGAAGACAGTGTGGCAGTTGGTCAAGGATCTAGAACCAGAAATACCATTTGATCCAGCAATCCCATTACAAGGGCATATACCGAAAGGATTATAAATTATTCTACTACAAATACACATGCACACGTATGTTTATTGCAGCACTATTCACAATAGCAAAGATATGGAACCAACCAAATGCCTATCAGTGACAGACTGGATAAAGGCAATGTGTCACATATATACCATGGGATACTATGCAGCCATATATAAGGATGAGTTCATATCCTTTGCAGGGACATGGATAAGCTAGAAACCATCATTCTCAGTAAACGAACACAGCAACAGAAAACCAAACATCACATGTTTTCAACCATTAGTGGGAATTGAAAAATAAGAGCACATGGACACAGGGAGGCAAACATAACACACCGGGGCCTGTCAGGGGGTGGGGGGCTAGGGGAGGGATAGCATTAGGAGAAACACTTAATGTAGATGACCTGCTGATGGGGGCAGCAAACTACCATGGCACGTATATACCTATGTAACAAACATGCACGTTCTGCACATACATCCCAGAATTTAAAGTGCAGTAAAAATAATCATGCAATGGGTACATAATTAGCAATTAATAAAAACTATTGTTATTATTAGATACTCCATGAAGTACTAACAATTCAAAGATAATATTAAATAATAACAATCATGATGAAAATGACAAAATATTACCATGATGGTGGTAATTACACCTGTATAATGAACATTTTTCTAATTAATTAATCTAGATAAAATTAAGAAATATAAGCCTATGAGATAAGTATTATCAATTTCATTTCGGATATAAGGAATTTGAAATCTGAAGATGTTAAGTGACCTGCTCTAAGTTATCTGATTAATATATACTGAGGTCAAAAGTGGAATCCAATCAGTGTAACTCTAGAGGGTATTCCCTTAACCACCTTCTCAACTGTCTTCTCCCATCATCTGTTCCTTCAATTAGTTCACAGTCTAGATTAGAGAATGGGAAGCTAAAGATGAGATTACATGAGAAAATTATAAGACATACAAATTTATGCTCAAAACAATAGTCTTCGAAGGAAGATTAACAGTGAGCTGGGTCTTTCAGAATGCATAGGCTGTCCCTAAATGGATAAGAGAGATATTTGTGTGCCAGGAATGGGAGGCAAGTATATTGGATGCCAGAGTAAAGGTCACAAATGATGTGAACTAAGAGCAAGACAATATAGTAACAGAGGTGGCCAGGAAAACTATTTGGGATCATGGCACAAAAGACTTCTTTACCCACGTAAAAATATTTTTATATATTACAATAAATTGGTAAAATTGAATAATTCTAGCATAAGAAATTGGAAATAACTGAAGTATTTTTTCCTTTTGTTTTGTTTAATAAGCGAGAACATTTTCTATTATTACTTAGCTGGCAACATAGAATGGGATAGGAGACTCTAAGACTGAGATAAAAGTAGTAAGACTAAGGCAACTATTCGAAAACAACTAAAATACTTGCAGTGGAGATAAGGCAAAAACAATAGACTACTGAGAAATTTGAGTTCTAAAATACACAAAACTTCTTATAGCAATCCTCTGTGTGGGATGAAAGATTGAGAGAAGTCTTTGTTTGCTCTGAGGTTCTGAGTGCTCTGCTCTGTTCTATAGTGTTCCATGTTTGGATGATATTGTTATTTATCATGATCAATATAGAATAAGTGTCTTTTGATTTTGAGCATTTTGATCCTTAATTTTCTAGAGAATGGAAGGATGGAGTCATCTAGCACATAACAGACAACACATTTTGAAGCCTAGGAAATTTTTTTTTTTAAGTGGAGATATTGGAATAAACTATGTATTATGTAAGCAGGTAGAGTAACTAAAAATTAGGGTTACTAAAATGCATTGTCATTTTCTATTAGTGTAAACTACTAAACTATCTCTACTCCATAACTTTTTATTTCTACTTTAGCATTATTTTAATTGAGTAACACGAAATTGTTGAACCTCATCTGAGCCTGATGTTTCTAGAAAGCAGTGATGGTTGAGAAATTCCCTCATTTTTTTGTGTTTCAAAAACCAGTTCATGGCAAATGACCACACTGCCCTTATATATTAGGTGAATTAATTAACCACACCTCCACCCTTGAAATAAGACTTGTTCATCATTCCTCAGAACTCTCATAAGACTTGCTGAAGATTCCCTTATCTGTTTTTCTACACTGCAGTTCTCCCTCCTTTTCTTGGAAATAATACTCAAAAATGAGAATTCTACCTATTGTAGTAGCTGAATTAAACTATCCCCTTAACTGATGCATTTTATCCTCTACATAGACAGCAATCAATCAACAGTGATTAATTTCCATGGACAGAGATAGATTTAGATCTGAATTAATCTCAATGTAGCCATTTATTAGCTACATAACTCACAAAAGTTACTGTCTTCTTTATTTCTCAATGTGCTTACATGTTAAATGGATCTTTTATGAGGCTTGTGTTTCAATTTTTTATTTATTTTGAGATTTTTAACCAAATTATCTATATGAGAGAGCATGTCTTAATACTTCCAACTGAGGAGCCTACTATGTACAAATTCCAAGACAGTCTCTATGGAAAATAAAATGGAGAAAAATATTACATCTCCATTTTCTGAATTGTCAAAGTTCAGAATCTGGTATTAAGTATTTGTTTCTTCCCTTTCTTTACTGTCCATTTTCAATAAGTTGTATCTAGTTCTTCCTTTTTTTTTTTTTTTTTTTTTTTTCTGACCTAATGCAACAAACCTAGCACAGATCTCATAATTTCTGGTTGACCAAAACAGCCTTCTTACAGCTATTCTCACTGGAAAACTCCTCCTCATCCTTAACTATCTTCACATTATGTGTATTATTAAAATAGTAATACAAACCTATAATTCATAACCTACAAGTTTCTATGCCCATTATCATTTAAGAAAAAGTTGACCATCCTTATAACATCAAACTTCTTCATGTTCTGGCCAGTACCAATATTTTTAACTACATTTTTTGTTGTTTGCTCACACAACATTTGCGTGCAACATCTAATCTAGAACATCCTATACTACAATCACAATAAACACTCTTGGGGATTCAATTAAAAATTCTTATTACTACAATTTCAAAAAGGGGAAAAAGTAATCTTTATTTTCAGTATTCAAATGCCTCACTCTTACTGATTCTGAAAATTTTCCATGAACACTTTACTCTTCTTCATTTTATATACCTCAAAACTGTATTTTATTTTTTCTGTTTCTCTCAGTAAGCAAAATTCACAGAAAGTAAAGTGTTTGCTTTATTTTATTTGAATCTGTAACACCTGGCACAGAACTTATCGCAAATTAGGTGCACTCTGTATGAAAAAGAAGTCATGATTCAAAATGAAAGTTTAAGCCGAACAAAACCTGATCTGCTCTACATTAATCAACAAGTGAATTATCTAGTTAAAATTTTATCTAAAGATGGTGGGAAAACCCCATCAAAATCCTTTATTAAACATTTGAATATTATTCACTATGTAAGAAACTGAATGTTAGCTTGCAATTTTTCTCCTACATAGAGAAATAACACAATTTTTGACATAACTTATGTCAACACAGTTACATTTTTTTGTCAGAACTGTATCATGTGAAAACCACCAAATAGATTTTCACCAAAATTGGAGACTGCATTTTGGTATTATTCAACTTAAAAAAAAATATATTCAATTAATTGTGCAAAATTCAATTTTTGAATATATGAGTAGAAATATACACTCATTTCATGGTAGTTTATGATTATCCTGAGAAATAGGGCAGTTGTTCATTTAACCCATGTTTAGCAATTGTCTACTCTTTGAGGTATAGAAATTCTTCGCAGGCTTTTGGAGCTATTTTCTCCAGGGTTTCAGCTCAAAACCTAATTCTTCCACTAACCAGTTATGTGGCTTATGCAATTTACTTGACTTCTTTTTGACTCTAGTTTCTAATTTTTATATTTAAAATAATACCAGTACTTTATTTATTTATTTATTTATTTATTTATTTATTTATTTATTATGTGAGATGGAGTCTCACTCTGTAGACCCAGGTTGAAATGCGGTGGCATTATCTCAGATCGCTGCAACCTCCACCTCCCAGGTTCAAGCGATTCTCCTGCCTCAGCCTCCTGAGTAGCTTGGATTACAGGTGCCCACCACCACGCCAGGCTAATTTTTTTTTTTGTATTTTGAGTAGAGACAGGGTTTCACCATGTTGGCCAGACTGGTCTTGAACTCCTGACCTCAAGTCCACCCACCTCGGCCTCCCAAAGTACTGGGATTACAGGCGTAAGCCACCATGCGCACAGAACAAGTGCCTACCACGGTTCATTTACTGTTTTTCTTAGGTTGTTCTAGGATAAGATGATTTAGTGACGTACCGAAAAACTGAAAAGTTCAGCCCTCATGCACTGTATATCCTTAAGTAAGGCTAGATATTAATAAATATTTGTATATACTATTATAAAATTTTAATGTTGAAGAGTACTAAAATAAACATATCTCTATGACAACTTGTATTGGGGTATGGGCAAACAATTGAGTTTTTAAAATGCTTCTCTGAGGAAAATATGACTGACGTGAGAATTTAATGTGATGAAAGGAAAAACATACCAGATATAGGTGGCACCATGAGCAAAGTGACTGGTAAAAGAAAGAAGGATGAAAACTGAATGAAGACCTGACTATACGGAAGAAAGAGAACAAAGGACTATAGGACTGGATGAGTCTAAAGAAACAAGGAGGAAACAAAAAATGTCATTTTCAGCAGGGGAGTGTGCCAAGATCAGATGTGATTTGATAAACTATCAAATGATAAACTAATTTTCACTGTGGAAAAGAGATTAGCAAAGTGGCCAGAAGGTATGTTGAAAACCAGGTTAGGAGCTTATTGCAGGGGGGATAAGGGAAAAATGTTAGTAATTTGGGGATTAGATCACTGGTTTTAAATGTGGAAATAAATAAAGGAAGAGATATTTAGGAGGTAAAAGTCGCTACTTGTTAATGAATTAGGTTTAGAGGGCAAAAAAAAAAAAAAAAAAAAAGCAATTCTAAATTCTTAAGAGAAAAAACTGTGAGAGGAAACTCCAGGTTTAGTCAACATTTTAAAGTTTAAGTATTGGTGCCAATTTACTCATATGTTTTAACAGAATTAAAATGTATTCTTTTTATATGACCTTGAAGACATTGGACACAGATTTTCACATAAAAGATAATTGATTCCCTCTCTCATGAAATTAAGGAGCTTGAAATCAATTATCTGAATATTAAATGCTTTTGATAATCAAAAACAAAATGAGGGAAAAACATTAATTTCATTAAAATGTTATTCAAACGTGAATGAAAGCATGTACATATAAATGTCTGATGTCAACTTAATAGTAATCATGCCTACTATCACCATCACAATTCAGATGCAGAATAATGGTTTATGTTTTCTGTTCCATTATAATATAGAATAATTTTTATTAAACTACATTAATGAATTTAGAAAGAAGGGAATTTAAAAGAACTGAATAAAAGACTTTGCAACTCATTGAAATAGCCTACATTTACCAATTGAAAAAACCCAACCCAAATGTATATCTTATATTAAATCAGATGCATTATCTAAATATATATAGTAAAATAATGAATATGTGACATTATTCATTATAATTCATTATAACAAAACATAATTGTTATAGTGCTTTCACTAAAATTATTCTATTTACATCTCATAACAATATTATAAATTGGCATTTTTCATATAATTATAGAGATAATGCAAAAGGACTGGGAAGAATTTGAATATGTCCAAATTTGAAAATCTAGTAAGCATATTTCCCCATATATCTAAGCCTTCTGGTTTCATATTTATCATTTTTTTCTTACTGTATGCTACTAATCCTGGTAATATTAATAGGATATCAGATGTTGTCCATAAAAACATGCTGATGGTTTAGAAGTCTAGCAAATTCATAGCATTCACAACCCTCCTCCACCTTTGGATATCACTAATTAATCACCATATTTTCTCCTGTTGAACTTAAAACAAATGATGTTCTCACAGCCTTTCTCAATGCAATTGTCTTAACAATAATTAGCATTGAGGCAGAGTTAATGCAGGGATAGAATCTGTGTTCTGAGCTATAAAGAAAGTTGAAAAAATTCCAAGTAATACATAAATCTCATCATTTGCTCCACTGAATCTTGTAAGTTTAATAGAAAGTTCTCATTAGAATTAGGGACAATTGAAAAATAATTTAAATAAATGCTTTTATTTTTTGTTTTCTTTGATAGAAAGAAGAAACAAACTTATAAATATCAAAGATCTCATCTAAGATTACATAGCAATGTAGCAGCAAAGGTAAGATTTGTACTCAAGTCTATTTGATTTCGTAAATGAATCCATAATTTGCATCTTACCCTGACTAGAGTAGGAGCAGGACAGCAGGTGGCACAGGGACTCTATAGTAGTTCTTTAGGATAGTTCTTCACACTTAGTCATATTGCTACCTGTATATTTGGACTTGGCAGCATTCAGCAAAGTTATTCCCAAATAATGCAGAGCTGAAGCTAAAAGTAGCGTAATTTAACAAAAATGGAAGATTTGTTATTTTCCACTAGACATACAAAATTTCTGTATTTTCAAGTTATATAAACCTTTATGATTTCCCCTGCTTGCACTTTATTTGGAGTAATGGGCAGGTTGACTTTTATTGTTAATATTAAAGAGACAGTAAAAGAAATGAAATTTTAAACATTTAATTCCAAGTCATTCTTCAATACTTTTCTTTTACTTACTACTCTATGAGTAGATTTTTGTGTTAAAGAAAAATATATATATTTTTCAGTTCACTGTAACAATATTCTTTTCAGAGAATGGCTGAGTTCCAAGAATCAATATTTATTCAAAGTATCTTTAAACATTTTGCAACACTAAATCATTAAGTCTATAGAGGTATCCAAGCTTAGAATACTTGCCTCATGTGTGTATTTAATGCAACAAATATAAAAGTTATATTCTTCATGTATCAATTACAGAAAAATAAGGCTGTATGATAGCAGTCCATTGGAAATCAAAAAAGCATTTTATAATACTGACATTGTAAATCAATACATTCTAAAATACAGACTATCTCAGCACTCCGAAACTAATTTTGCCTGTTTTTTGACTTCTTTCTTTTTCCCAAATGATTTTTAATTACTGGTAAAGGGAAATGTGAGAGTTGCTACATTGCACTTCCTTTTCTGTTTTTAAAGCTGCTTTGTATGTAGTTGCTATTGTTGTTATTTTCATTATTAGTGCTATTACTCATGTACTAAAATAAGTGCTTGGTCCAAGCACACACAAAATGGCCAGTGGTTTCATCTAGCAGAGCAAGAAACACAAATTCAAACTCATTCAAAGCAATATAACCCATATTTTATATTCAAAAATAATACTGCTGACAATGTTAATGCACATGTTCACATGAGAACAATTAGGAAAATATGTTTACGTGTAAACTATATTCCTTTCCTAAGTACACTATCCTTTAACAACAAAAATATATAATAGTAGTAATAATACATGTAATAAAATATCAACAGAAAAAATCATTGGTGGGAAGTACTGAGCTCATTACTGAAAAGGTCAGTGATGAGACTGTAAAGGGACATTCAATGGAACAGTATCACTACTTGGCAAAAATCATAGACTGGAAACTTGCTGAATTCTCACAGGCAGAGATAAAACATATGCAGATACAGTTGATGCCTTCTTCTTTCCTTACTATAGCCCAAGAGGGTTCGAAATCCATGAAGGAAGACGGGATCAACTAGAGGGCACTAATAGAGGAAGAGAACCCAAATTCTGTCATAATCTGGAAAGGACTGTGGTTTTTTATAACCCTTTTTCATAAACAGTTGATTTTCTCCATTACACTACAAGATAAAGAAAAAAAAAGCAAAAACTAAGGCTTATATTATTTGATATATTTTGTCCTATTGCAGATTACAAAAATCTGGAGGTAAAATTTATGTTCACAATAGAAGCATAAAAATTGTTATCTTTGTCATAGCAATTTCTTATAAAACTGTCAGCCATTATTCAACATACACTCTCAACCTCATTTCCAATCTATCCTCAGTGGTTCCTTAGTGACACTCATAATCAGCCCCCTTACACAGTGAATGACAGTTGCCATTTTTCTTCCCTCCAGCTTTTGTGGTCTGAGAAGACTTAATGCCAATCTCGCTGGTGCTGACCAAGGTTGAATGTCCTATTGCTACTGCTGCTGCTGTTACTAAAGATAAGCTGCACTAGCCAGAAACTGCATTGAGGCTCTACTGATTTGGTAAAACTCATAACCAATCTGATATTGCTAAAGTAGGACTGGACAGAGCTCTCTGGAGTTCTTGATGGATCTGTACAGTAATCTGTGCTCCACCATTAACCCAACTTCTCAAGTAACAAAATTCTTGTCATGTTTCACTCATTGTTTTTCTAATACGTAAGATAAAGTTCAAATACTTTAGCAATTTTGTAAGGCCCTTCAAGAACTCCTGCCTAGCTCTTCATCTTAACTATAATCACACTCAGTAGGACAAATACACCAAACTACTTATAAATTCCCATTTACACCATGATCTTTCTTACCTCCAAGTTTTTCAAGGACTATTACCAAGAATATGTTCTCAACTATTTTTACATTGTATCTTTAATAGCCTTTACGGCAGTTTTAGGTTCATAGCTAAATTGAGCAGAAAGTACAGAGAAATTCCATACACTGTATGTTTTCTTTTAATGTTTAAAAAGCTAAGATACAAAATATAAATAATAACATTCTATATTTTCATCATTCAGAGTTAACATAAGTTAATATTTATTATTTTTCTTCAAACATTTTTCAAAAAGAAATTTTAGTTTGGGGTTTCTGTTGTTAAAAAATGATACAAGCATACTAAAAATAATTCAAATAATTTAGAAGATACATGCAAATAAGTAAAATATTTTAAAAGCCAAATTTTAATATAAATAATCACTGTTAACATTAGGTGGACTTCAGTTTATATCTACACTTACAATATAGTGGCCAGTAGCCAAATATGACTACTAAACACTTGAATGTGGTTAGTGAAACTGAAAAACTGCATTTCCAATTTCACTTAATCTCATTAATTTTAGTTTAAATAGCCACATATGGCTCGTGGCTACTGTATTGAATAATGCAACTAGAGATATTATTTAATGTATATATGCATATGAAAATGAAACATTTCTAAAAATAGAAGTATGCTATAGATGTTTTGAATATAATAATTCAATTTGCAATTGTTAAATTTTTTAAATAAGTTAAAATGAAAAGGAGAGAATTGTTGATACTGAAACAAATGTATGTAATACATAAATAATACCACTTTCTGACAGAGTTCACTGAGGTTAAGAACTTTTCAAAGGCATTAAGATGGCTCTTGTAAGCTCTGTGGTTTGCCTCTTTACTAAGAAAAGTAATGATATTAGCAATTTCCTAGTTCTCCAATTTTCTCTGCCCTCAATTTTGCTTAGTTATGTGATTATTTTGACATTATCCAAGTTTATATAATTCTGTTTTATACCCAGAACTAAGTTTTCAATAGCATCATTATTTTTGAGTGAATTAAATGCTTATAACTAGCTCTCCTTAACAATCTTTTATTTTTAAAAACTTTAATTCAATCTTGACTGGATAGTAATTTCACCGAGGATTATTAATTAGCACTTTGTTCCTTCATTTAAAAGGACATGTTTGCAAATATCTATTTGTTACTCTTATTTTGAAATGATATTTTGATTACATACATTTTCTTAAATATCTAGTACTGCATTAAAAACCCTATGACTTCTTGGCTTAAAATAGTAAACCTTTTATTTTTCCTCACCATTTTGTGGAACAGAAATGCAGATAAAGTCTGGTAGGATGGTTGGTCTCTTTTCCAGAATATCCAGGACTTTACCTGAAATGATTCCAACTGCCGAGGTTGAAACAGCTGAGATGACTTTTTGCTCATATATCTTATGCCTCAATGATGCTCTACATGCCCTCTCACTCAAACAAGGTAACCTTTCTGCATTTCAGCTAAATAAAGAGGGAAAGGGTAGTAATGACAGTCCTTGTATAGTTCAAGTTCAGATCTGCCACTACATCTCTTGCCCTCTAGTTCAAGGGAGGGATCACATACACTCCACCCAGGGAAGCCAGCACAGGGAAGAGACATATACTAATATCCAGTCATATGTTTCTTTAGAAATGTATAAGCCTTCTTACATTTTCTTTCATTTAATATTGTTAAGTAATTTTAAGTCAAGCTGAAATCTTTCCACCATACTATTCTCTTTATGCACAAATCCATTCTATTTTTTCTTGTTTTTAGTACCTATATTTGAGAAATTAGTCTTTAGTCATTAAAAACTATAGGTTAATTAGTGTACAGATCTCCATTCACTATGGAACTCAGAGGGTTCCTATGTCTGCAAATTATTTTTTTTAAATTATACCCTAGAAGTTCTCTGGATTATATCTTCAAGTAGATCTGTTTCATTTCTTGATTCTCTAACAAAAGCAACAATTATGTTTATGTTGGATGATATCACTAAATGCATTAACATTTTTGTCTGTTTTATGTGTATGCTATTTACTATCTTAATATTTTCCTATGTGATTTAATTGTAGTGGTGTTTTCAATTTATTTAATAATTGCATAGTCATGCTGTTTTGGCCTTCTACTTGTTCTTTTCATAATCTCTCTTCTTATCTCTTTCTGCTGTTTTATTATCTCCTCTAATTGCTCTTTATATTAAGTTCATGTTCTAATTAAATAACTCTCTGTATCATGCAAGCATGTAGAATTATCTTCCCTGTATTGACCTATGTTTCTGTCTGTTTCATTTGATTTATTGTTTGGAGGGTGTTACTTTCTTCCTATGGAATGCATGCATAGTTGTTTATTTTCTTCTTGCTCAGATTTAACTCTTCCCATAGTATCTGAGAATGTACCCCAAGTTATGGTTTAAAAACAGTGTATTCTTATTCTCTTGATTTTCTGTTGCCTGAGAAAATGGCAAAGGATGAAAGAAAACTTAGGGAAAGTAGTGTATTCTATTCCTTCATGCTTTCCTTACCTCTAAGACTTTGCTGAGATTTTTGTACTAGTATTCATTCTAAGTATTTGGTGGGTGGGCTGAAATCATTTCCTGGTTTCATTCTATAAAACCGAAATGATCTTCATTGTCCACATTCTTTGTTTTTCTGTTTCACTCATTTTTCCTGAGAGCTTGTGAATAGAAAAAAAATACAGATAACCACTCGTATTTCAGATTTACTAATGTTGTGCGTGTGAGAGGATTCTGAGTATTGTATTGACTCATCAGTATAAGCTCCAAAGTGAAGAATAGACTAGGAGCTGCTTCTTTATTCTCAGCTGTATAACATTCTGTGTCTTTACTTATTAAACTAGAATAATCTCTATTTTCTTGTATAGTTCTCACACAAGTCTTAGAAGTCATGCTAATATTACATCTGATTTTGTTCAGTCTGGATTGTGTGACTGCTTGTTCGCACAACAAAACTGATCACAGATTTCCCATTTCTTTATTGATCAGTCTTGAACAGTATTCACTGTGAATACTTTCAGGTGGGTCCTATTTAGCTTTAGTACTAGTTCCTACTGTGTAATTAAACTTTGGGATATGTTAGGTGCTCTCTCTCTCTCTCTCTCTCTCTCTCATTTCTTCTGTCCACTATCTTCTCTTTTTTCTCTATTGTCACCTCTGCCCACTCCCCAGTACAACAGGATGGCTGACATGAGGTGGTATTCAAGTTTGTTCCATCACTCTGCCTCTTGAGGCTTTTCTTTGGGTTCATATTACATAACTTTAATTTTATTTCCCAAAGATAAGGATTCTCCATTAACTAATAAAAGTCTCTTGTAAAAATGCTACAGACCGAACTTTTGTAACGATTTGGGAATCTCTAAAAATATCCAAATCCTAAATAAATAGTTTATTTCAAGCTGGGATCCAACAATATTTTTCTTCCGAATACATTAAGAATTAACTGAAGAGCCCCCTAAAATTTAGCTCCAAGGCATATCCAGGGATTATAATAGAAATTCACATATTCATGTTATTTGTGTCCCTGACCATGCTTCTAATGCAAATACCCAGGTAGCAAACATAAAAAGCAGTAACATTACCTTCTGTCTTCTTTCAGTTCCATTCTAAATATTGTATCTGTTTACCGGCCCTGATATAAATCATACTGCTGTTTGTGTGTTTCTCTTTACCTATTTATTATAATAGCTTCCTATTTTCACCCCACTCCCAACCCCAGGCTAGATGCTCCTTCCCAATGTGAAAATCACTCTAGATTGTTTTCACTATTACATATCAAACTTCTCTAGGCAGAAAACATCTAGCAGCAGCTACAGTTGTTTCCAGCCAGAGCAGTTGCACATTTATGAGGAGAGAGGTTACTTTCAAACATGAGAAAATGCAGTAGTTAGATACAATCTTTGCTCTGCTGACTAGGGAATAAAAAGGCAAAAAGCTTTTTGTACGATTTTAGAGTTTCGGCTATAATTATGCACATATAGGTGTCAGATAGAATAACCCTTGTGAGTAACAATAAATGCCTCTGAATCATTTTATTAACCTTTTTTTTTTTTTTAATTTCCCATTTATTGGGAAAGTGACCTTTCCAAAAGCCGGTTAATTCGTGTAAGTTATTATAACTTTGAAAAATACTTAGGAAAGAGAGGCATTTTATTACCAGAGATCATCTTGTTAACAATCAAAGCAATTCACAGGAGAAATTGTAGCAGGATAGATGCAATAACTGACAGTCTTCTTACTACTTAATTCTGTTATCCTAGTAGACAATACTTTAAAAAATGAAAGCACCTTATGACCTTTATATCATAGTCTCACAAAAATTACAAAATCAAAAGTGACCTTACAAACAATCTAATCTAAATGGTTTATTTTATAATTAAAGGAAATGATATCCAAGTAAGTGAACACGATCCAGCAGTTTGGTCTCACAAGATCACAAAGCAGCTTAATAAAATGTCATAACTAGATCATGATTTATCTAATTCACCACCCAATTTCTCTCTACTAACTTACATCACCTTCATAAAACCTCCAGATTAGAAAATGTATTTTTATTCCTTCAGAATATTATTAAAGAACACAGAATACCACCTCTTACTGGCCATGTCACATTGGAGGAGCTATTGAACCTTCTCATGACTCAAATTCCATATTAGAAAAGAAGGCAATAATCAAACTTATTTTATTTTAACTTAAAAACAAAAACAATCAAATATAGTTGTAGTAAATTTTACCATGTCTTCATGAAACTTCTCTATATATCTCCAGATATATTAAACCTTAATCATCACAGATATCTTTGCATTTATTTAACAATTAACATACCAGTTAAGTAATGGAGGAAACTCATTTCCTTGTCACAAGACCTGCAAAGTTATATCCATTAGAAAAAGTAATTGTTTCTATCTATTCTTTTACATTTAAAGATAGAATATCAGTTGCACTCTGGAGTTTATGCATTTAATCTCAGCAGCATTTGGCACTATTGACCACTAAATCTTCCCCCCCCCCTTTTTTTTTTTCCTTTCTTATTTTTTAACATCACAGTCTGGTTAGAACATCTAAATCTCTAATATATAGTATTCTTCCTACACTAATTCATTAAACTATCATAGTTTTGAGAAGTATCTCCTATAATACTCTGTTATCACTTGACACACTCTCCATGGGAAATATTGTTCCCTCTAATGGTCTAAATTATTTATTTACCATTATCTACATTATGATCTGATATTATTCCCATGCATCTGAAACAAGTATCTATAAAATATTGCCCTTTATATATCCTCCATTTATTGGGTAAATTTTTGATACATTTCAGTAGGTTCCCTTTCCCTTACTAACCTCATCATAGTTTACTGAAATAAATCAGAGTGATCAAAACACTTAGGGATACATAATGGACAGAAATAATTTTCAACAAAGTTTCTCTTTATTTCTTTTAAAATAAGAATTAGTAAAATCATATGTTACTTATGTTGTTTATACAAAATTCACAGTAAATTTGGAGAAATACACTATCCTGATTTTTGAGAGATAGATCCAAAGATTCCTGTATTGTCAACAATAAGGACACAATAAAGTCAGTGCTTCTTGTTGGTGTAACCCCTCTCTTCTTCCATATTTAAGATGTTTAAAGTGATGGCATAAAATTAAAACTTATACATTCTCATTAAGATACTAAAGGAAATTGTCTCTATTTTTAAAACAGATGTAGTTCAAAACAGTAAGTACACAAATATTTTCACATAATGTCAACATGTAAAGACTGGAGGAATCTCAACACTTTACTTTCTTCCCTGATTTACCTTTTAGCATATTTCATACCCTAACATCGTGGTAAGCTTATTTAAACACACAAATTTATATATGAATAAATTTTTTAAACTGTGGAGTCCTCCGTCCACTGAAGCAAGGTTGCTACAAAGGGCTCTTTCCATACTTTAATATTAGATCTAAAACTGAACCCATACTCTCTTCTCATTCTTCAACCAGGTCATCCTCCTGTATCATGCAATAGCACACAACTAGACCAAGATATTTTCACCATAAATCCAAGTGCTATCCTAGAGTCTTTCATTTTCAGTGTCCCTCAGTCCAATAATTCATTAAGTCACATTTATTTTTCTATTTATCTCTTCATGTTTTCTGTCTCTCTATACCAACTTCATGCACCATAATTTAGGTGGTCATTATTCCTTACTTACCTAACTGAAAAAAAAAAAAAAAAAAGGTTTCCCAGCCAGGTGCAGTGGTTCGTGCCTGTAATCCCAGCACTTTGGGAGCCTGAGGTAGGTGGGTCACTTGAGATCAGGAGTTCAAAACCAGCCTGGCCAACATGGTAAGACCCCATCCAACTAAAAATACAAAAATTAGCTGGGCATGTGGCGGGCACCTGTAATCCCAGCTACTTGTGAGGCTAAGGCAGGAGAATCGCTTGAAACTGGGAGGCAGAAATTGAAGCGAGCCAAGATCGTGCCATTGCACTCCAACCTGCGCAAAAAGAACAAAATTCCATTTCAAAAATAAAAGTAAAAAATAAAAAATACAGAAAGAAACAGAAAAAAGAAAACAAAAAGGTTTCTGTAATTTGTCTTCTAAGTTGAGTTAAATACAGCACACATTCTTTCTCAGTGTACTAAGAGAGAGTCTCTGTAATGCTTGATTGTTTATGTAACTCAAATCTTTCAAATGTGTTTTAATGCTAGAACCTTATGTTGTAGAAATAAAATAATTATCTTTAATAGATCTTAAAATGCCTTGCAGAATCTCATCCTTCTGTATCATAGAGATACTTTCACAGTTTACTTTCTCTTCACTTTCCTGTCATAATTTGTATTACAATTGCCTTTGAATTAGAATTTGTCTCTACTTCATCAATAATTACAAAGAAGGAAGACACCCATTTGAACTAATTCACCATTGTATAAACAGCAACAAAATTGTTGTTTGTAAATAGTTGTCAATAAGTATTAGCTAAATGAAGTGTATTAAGACAAATTTGAATTTAAGTAGATTTATTAGAAAATATTTTTTAAAAAGAGAAAAATGTGTTGAATTTATAGTCATAGAATAAATCACCTGTCTACTGTACACACAGTTGATGGCAAGTTCATATTTTATTATTGATATCATATATTGAGGTGAGAGGGGACATATTTCTTAGAATTGTCAAGTAACAGTGAGCAAAATGATATCATGATTTTCTTGAAGATTTAATGTTGCACTTAAAAGTTTATATTGCTCTAGAGCCAATCTTTAAACATTGCTTACAAACTTGAAAATCAGGCTAAAAGAAATAATCATTCTAGATTCAAACTATACAATATACAAAATATTCAATTGAGAAAGGAGTGATTATTTAAAACTATAGTAGAAATACTTATAAGACATACTTCTAAGAAAAAAAATTTTTTAGCAAGTAAATATTTGTCATAAAATGAAACAATTGTCTGACTTTAAGGTTATGCCACTATTAAGAAAAATTACATTTTTTATAATACTTTTATAAACAAAATACTCTAAGTATTTAATAACAAAATATATAGTGAAAAAACATGTTTATTTAAATATTTTTTACTTTTTTAGTTTTGATTAAAAATGTGAGATCTACCTTCTTAATAAAATTTTAATTTAAAATAATATTACAGTATTATTAACTCTAAGCAAAATATTGTGATGCAGATCTCTAAAACTTTTTTTTATCTTGCATCACTGGAACTTTACATCCATCAAACAACAACTCCCATTTTCCCCTCATCCCAGTCTCTGGCAACCACCATTCTACTTTCTGCTTTTATTAGTTTAATTACTTTAGATGTTTCTTGTAAGTAGGATCATACAGTATTTGGCTTTCTATGTACAGCTTACTTCACTTAGCATAACGTCTCAAGGTTGATTCCTGTTGGTAGGACATAACAGAATTTCCTTTGTGATGGTTGAATAATATTTCATTCTGTATATATACTACATTTTTTTTTTTTTTTAAGACAGCGTCTCGCTGTGGCGCCCAGCCTGGGGTGCAGCGGTGCGACCTCTACTCACTGCAAACTCCACTTCCCAGGCTCAAGTAATTCTCTGCCTCAGCCACTTGAGTAGCTGGGATTACAGGTGTATGCCACCAGGTCTGGCTAATTTTTGTATTTTTAGTAGAGGCAGGGTTTAACCATGTTGGCCAGGCGGTTTCAAACTTCTGGCCTCAAGTGATCTACTGGCCTCAGCATCCCAAAGTGCTGGGATTACAGGTGTGAGCCACTGCGCGCAACCAGCCAAATTTTCTTTTTCCATTTGTCTATATCTGTGGATGAAGGTTGTTTCCAACTCTTGGCTATTGTGAAAAGTGTAAACATTAGCTACAATGAACACACAAATGCATAAATCTCTTTGACCCTGATTTCAATTTGTGGGTGGTAAGTAACAAAAAGTGGGATTACTAGATCATACAATCATTCTAATTCTAATGTTTTGAGGTCTTATATGTAAGTCTTTAATCCATTTTGAATTTATTGTTGTGAGCTAAGCATGCAAATTCATTCTTTTGCATGAGAATATCCAGTTTTCCCAATACCTAATATTAGGTGTTTTCCCAACAGCTAATATGTGCGGGTTTATTTCTGAACTATTTATTCTGTTCCATCAGTATATATGTCTGTATGCCAGTATCATATCATTTTGCTTACTATACCTTTGTATTTTGTTTTGAAATAGGAATGTGTGAGGCCTCCAGCTTTGTTCTTCTTTCTCAAGATTGTTTTGGCTATTTGGCATTCTACCAATTCCATGTAGATGATAGGGTTGTTTTTTCTATTTCCGTAAAAATGTAATTGGGATCTTGATAGTCATTTCATTGAATCTTCGACTAGCATGAAGATTTTAATGTGTACTTTTTATGAGATTAACTATTTTAGATTCCACATATGTGTAAAATCATGCAGTGTTTATCTTTCTGTGCCTAGTTTATTTTACTTAACATTATATCATCGAGATTCATCCATGGTAGTATAAATGACAGAATTTCATTATATTTTATAGCTGAACAGTATTCTTTTGTATGTATATTTATATTTAAACATTTTTTCCATCCATTTTATCCATTGATAGACTTTTAGGTTGATTTCATCTCTTGATTATTGTGAATAGGGCTGCAGTGAACATAGCAATGCAGACATCACTTTGACATACTGATGTCACTTCCTTTGAATATATATTTATATTCAATTACCAGATAAAATAGTAGTTCAACTTTTATTTTTCTAAGGAAATTCAATATTGTTTTCCATAATGACTGAATTAATTTACATCTCCACCAAAAGCGTATTAATTCCCCTTTCTCAGCATCCAAGCCAGAATTTGTTATTATTTGTCTTTTTTATGATAGTCATTCTAACTGGAGTGAGGTGATATCGCATTGTGATTTTGATTGGCATTTCCTTAAGAGCTAATGATGGTGAACATTTTGTCATGTATTTGATGGTCAATTGCATGCCTTCTATAGAGAAATGTCTAGTTAGGTATTTTGCCCCTTTTAAAAATCAGAGATCATTGTGATTTTTTGCACTTGAGTTGTTTTGAGTTACCCATTGTCAGATACTTAGTTTGTAACTATTTTCTCCCAACCAGTTTTCTCTTCACTCTGTTGATTTCTTGGCTGTGCAGAAGTGTTTTTTCTTTGTCTGTGTTTTGTGTCGTTATTCATTTATTTAGTTTGAAGTAATCTCATTTGTCTTCTTTTGCTTTTATTGTCCATGTTCTTGAAGTCCTATCCAAAAACTCCTTCCCCAGACTCCCATATGATTTCTTTCAGTAGTTTTCATTTTAACTATTGGGTCTTACTTTTAAGTTTTTAAAATATTTAGAGTTGATTAACAGAGAGAACAGACTTACTTTTAAGTTTTTATTCCATTTAGAGTTGATTAAGAGAGAGAACCATCTACTTTCATTATTTGGCATGTAAATATCCAGTTTTCTCACCATCATTTACTGCTGTGTCTGTCCTTTCTGTAATGTGCATTTCTGGCACCTTGCTTGAAAATAAAATGGCTGTAAATGTGTGAATTTGTTTCTGTACTTGCTATCCTTTTTCATTGGTCTGTCTGTTTTTATATCAATGTTACACTGTTTTGATTACTACAGCTACGTAATATATTTTAAAGTCATGCTTTCGGCTATTTTTTTCTTTCTTTTTTTTTTTTTTCTCAAGATTGCTTTAGCCACTAGAATCTTTTGTAGTTCTGTATAAATTTTAGGGTTTTTTTTTTCTACTTTAGTGAAAAATGTCATTGGTGTTTTGACAGGAATTGCATTACATCTGTAGATTGCTTTGGGTGGTATAGACATATCCATATTAATTATTCTAATCTATGAACATGAGATATCATTCCATTTATTTGTATTTTTAATTTTTTTCATCAATATTTTGTAGCTTTTATGGTGGAGATTTTTCACCTTCTTGGTTAAGTTTATTCCTAGGTATTTTATTTTTGGTAGTTATTGTATTAGAATTGCCTTTTTGATTTATTTTTCAGAGAGTTAATTATTGGTATCTAGAAACGTTACTGATCTTTTTTTTTTTTTTTTTTTTTTTTTTAGACAAATTCTTGCTCTATTGCCCAGGCTGGAGTGCAGTCGCAACATCTCAACTGACTGCAACCTTCACCTCCTGGGTTCAGGTGATTCTCGTGCCTCACCCTCCCCAGTAGCTGGTATTACAGGCACACACCACCATGCGTGGCTAAATTTTTTTTTTTTTTTTTTTAAGTAGAGACAGGTTTTACCATGTTGGAAAGGCTGGTCTCGAACTCCTGACCTCAGGCGATCCACCCACCTATTCCTTCCAAAGTGCTGAGATTACAGGCATGAGCCATTGTACCCGGTGTGATTTTTGTATGTATATTTTGTATCCTTCACATTTACTGAATTATTTTATCAGCTCAAAGACTTTTTTCATGGAGCCTTCTTGATTCTTTAGGTGTATAGTCACGGTGTCTGCAAACAATTTTACTTCCTTGCTTCCCATTGTGATACCTTTTATTTATTTTTCTGCCTAATTACTCTGGCTAGGACTTCCGTACTAATGTTGAATAACAGTAGTAAAAGTTATCATCCTTCTGTTGTTCCAGATATTAGAGAAAAAGCTTTCAAATTTTTTCCATTCGGTATAATGTTAAATGTGGCTTTGTCATATGTTGCCTTTACTGTGTTGAGGTGAATTCTTTTGTGCTTGATTTTTTGAGAGAATTTATCATAAAAGTATGGTGAATATTATCAAATATTTTTTTCTGAACTTATTGAGATAATCACATGGTTTTTGTCCTGGATTTTGCTAGTGTGATATATCACATTTATAGATCTGCATATGTGAAGCCATTGTTACATCCTGAAATAAATCTCACTTGATCATTTTAATGTGTTTTTAATTTGATTTGCTAGAATTTTGTTGAGGATTTTTGTGTCTGTGTTCATTAGGAATATTGGCCTGTAGTTTCCTTTTTTTGTTGTGTCATCACCTGGTTTTCATATAAGGGTAAAGCTTGTGTTGTAAAATAAGTTCATAAGCATTTCCTTCTCTTAAATTTTTTGAAGAGTTTGAATAGAACTGGTGTTAGTTCTTAAATGTTTGGTAGCATTTAACAGTGAAGCCATCAGTTACTGGGCTTTTCTTTGATGAGACAGGCTTTATCAATGCTTTAATAATTTAATTATAATTAAATGTAATTAATACTTTAGTTTAAGAATAATTAATACATTATTATTTGTTATTTGTCTGCTCAGGTTTTCTAGTCAGCATAATTCAATTTTGGTAGGTTGTATGCACAGAGAAATTTCTTCATTTCTTGCAGATTTTTTGTTTGTTGGTGTCGACATGTACTTAATTGTCTCTTTTTATCCTTTATATTTCTGAAGTATCAATTATAAAGTCTCCTTTTTATCACTAATTATATTTATCTGAGTCTTCTCTCTTTTGTTCATAGTCTAGTTAAAATCTTGTCAATTTTGATTATTAATTTACAAAACCAAGTATGTGTTCTTTAATTTTTATATAGTTCTTTAAGTTTACTATTTCATTTACTTCTTCCCTGATCTTTGTTATTTCCTTCTTTCTACAAATTTGTGATTTGGTTAGTTCTTGTTTTTCCAGTTTCTTAAGTTATAACATTAGGTTGTTTATTGAGGTCTTTTTACTTTTTAATGTGTAGTTTAATTGGTATAAACTTTCCTCTGAGAACTATTTTTGCTGTATACTATAGGTTTTAGGATGTTGTGTTTCCATTTTCATTTGTTTCAAGGAATTTTTTTTTTTTTAATTTCCTTATTGGCCCAATTGTTGTTTGGGAGCATATTGTCTAAGTTCCATGTATTTGTACAGTTTCCAATCTTACTTCTCTCCTTGTTTTCTAGCTTTTTGTTTGTTTGTTTTTCTTCAGGGTCAGAATAAATACTTGATGTAATTTTGATATTTGTAAATTTGTTAAGACTTGTTTTGTGGCCTAGCATTTGGTCTGTTCTGGAGAATGTTCCATGTGTTGCTGAGAACAATGTGCATTTTGTAGCTATTGGATAGAACGAATGTTCTGTAAATGTTTGTTAGGTCAATTTGGACTAATTTATTGTCTGGGAAAGTTTTTATTATTGTTTTTGCTTTGAGACAGTGTTTCTCTGTCACCCAGGCTGAAGTGCAATGGCACAATCACAGCTGACTGCAGCCTCATCCTCCTGGGCTCAAGTAATCCACCTGCTTCAACCTCCAGAGTAGCTGGGACTACAGGTGTGCACCACCACACCTTGCAATTATTATTATTTTTTTTTTCTTTAGGTAGAGACAAAACCTCACTATGTTGCCCAGGCTGACCTTGAACACCTAGGCTCAAGCAATTCTCCTGCCTCAGATTCCCAAATGGTGATATTATAGGAATGAGCCACTGCCCTCAGCCCAGACTGAGAAAGTTTTATCTCTTCTTAATGTTGAAGAACAGCTTTGCTAGGTATAGTATTCTTGACTAGTAGCTTTTTTATAACTGTATATTTGGTTGTTCTTTCCTTTAGCACTTCAAATATATCATTGCATTGTCTGCTGGCTCACAGGGTTTCTGCTGAGAAATCTGCTAGAAGCTGTATTGGGACTCTATGAAATATAATTTTTTTCTCTTGCTTTTTCTAGTATTCTTTCTTTGTCTTTGACTTTGATAATTTGAGTATAATGGGTGTTGGGAAATTTCTCTTTGGGTTAAATTTCATTGATGTGCTCTGAGCTTCCTGTACCTACATACACTTGCAGACATTAATTCCTTAAATGTGCTTTCTAGGCCTTTCTCTCTGTCATCTCCTTTTGAATTCCTACTATGTGGTGGTTAGTTCACTTGATGGAGTCCCATAATAGGCCTTCATTTTTTTATTTATATTCTTGATCCTCTGAGTAAGTTCATGTGTTATGTTTTTGAGCTTACTGATTCTTTCCTTTGTTTGATGAAGTCTGCTGTAGAAACTAAGTTTTTAATTTCTGTTATTGTGTTCCTTATATCTATATTTTTTATTTTTTTTAATTGTTTCTTTTTTTTTGGTCAAATTTCTCATTCTCCATCACAGGTGGGGTAGTCTTTAGTGAGAAGAAGAACTTAATTGCCAACTTTTTACTTGTTTCCAAGTTAGGAGAAGGCTCCACAAGACTGCTTGGTTGATATGGTTTGGCCATGTCCCCACCCAGATCTAATCTTGAATTGTAACTCCCAAAATTCCCACATGTCATGGGAGAAACCCAGTGGGAGGTGATTGATTATGTGGTGGTTCTTTACAATGCTGTTCTCATGATAGTTAATAAGCCTCATGAGATCTGATGGCTTTAAAAATGAGAGTTTGCTTACATAAGCTCTCTCTCTTTTCCTGCTGTCATCCATGTAGGACATTACTTGCTTCTCCTTGCCTTCCACCATGATGGTGAGGCTTCCCCAGCCATGTGGAACCGTAAGTCCATTAAACCTCTTTATTTTGTAAATTGCCCAGTCTCAGGTATGTCTTTATGAGCAACATGAAAAAGGACTAATACAATGGTTTTGTGGGACATCCAGTAAGGGATTCAGATATTCCCACAGATCATTCAACTTATGTTCAATTGCATACAAACCAACTACCACCCGTTTTATGTTATTGATATCACAAATTACATCTTTCTATTGTTTCCATGAACACATTTTATACTTATAGTTATCTATACTTTTGTATTTTAACTTTTATACCAGAATTAAAAGTGATTCATACACCACCATTACAGTATCATTGTATTCTCCATTTATCTATATCGGTAAGCTTTATACTTCCATATGCTTTTGTATTGCTGTTTGTTGTATTTTTGTTTTAAATTAAAGGACATCACCTAGCATTTCTTCTATGACAATTGTAGCGATAATGAAGTCTATAAGCTTTTGTTTATCCTGGAGAGTTTTCATCTTTTTTTCATTTTTAAGAACAAATATTGATAAACATTGTAATCTCGGTTTCCAGTGCTTTTTTTTTTTTTTTTTTTTTTTAGTACATGACTATATTATTCTCATTCCCCTGTCCTGAAAGATTTTGTTGAGAAATCTATTTGTAATCTTATAATGGCTCCCTTGTAAGCCATGAGTTACTTTTCTCTTCTTGCTACAAAATTTTCTGTTTGTCTTTGAGTTTTGACCATTTGATTATGTTTTCTTGTGTTCTTTGAGTTTACCCGGTTTGAATTTACTACAGCTTCTTTTCTTGAGATATCCACTTCCTTCCACAGATTTGGAAAGTCTTTAGTCATTATTTCTTGAAATAAGATTTCAATTCTCTTCTCTTTCTCTTTTCCTTGTTAGACTCTCATAATGTATATATTGTTCTGTTGTATGTTATTTCACTAATATTTTAGGCATTTTGCATTCTTTTCATTCTTTTTTCCTTTACTCTTTTGATGGGACAATTTCAAATGGCCTGTCTTTGCATATGTTTATAATAAACATTTTGAATTTTTAATTAGATAATTCATAAACCTCTCTTTTTTTAGCGTCATTTTCAAGATATTTGTTTGTTTGTTTGTTTTTGATTCATTCAGTTTTCCTTGTTTCCTGATGTTACTTACAATTTTATAAGTTATTCATACATCTGAAAAAAAGAACCAATTTACCCAGTCTTTACCAATTAACTTTGTGCAGGGAAAGACTTTCACCAATTACCCTGGCTACAGATTCATGTGGCTTCTCAAGTCTTTTTTTTTTTTTCCCCCCTTTTTTTAATGTATCTTCACTAGACTTGTTTATGTAGATTTCTATTTAAAGGAATGTTCCAGTTGCTTTTTTTTTTTTTTTTTTTTTCCAGAAGCTTATAATCTCTTCCTCTCTCTGTTATCTATATTTTGCATCATGGATTCCACAAGGCAACAGCCTGCCTCCCAGCTCTATTTTTTGTTCACAGAGGCCCTCAGGCAACTAGAATATGCCAGGTTTCATAATTACTCTGAGTCAAACTAGAGAGAAAGCAGTCCCTCCGGCAACAATCTTGAATAACCAGAACACTGGATGCATGATTCACTCTTCTCTTTCCCTGGAGGGAGAGGTTGCCGAGCTGTATTGGCTTCTGTGTGCTATACTACTGGTCCTCTAGAGCAGCAACACAGTGCCTAGTAAATGCATTATTTAAAGATGGGAAAAAATTTGAAATCTTTAGAAAATTATGAACATTTCGTGTTATAGTGATATATTAAATGAATAAAACGTTATACAACAGTCATATATATAGGAGAATAATTTTTCACAAAATTTGTATACATACAATCAGTTTCAATGTATGTTAAAAGCAAAGGTGCAGAATAACTGACAGGCTAATTTATTCATGTTTTTATTTTTTGGTGCTTTTTTCTGTAAGTACTATGCTTATAGACTGTCACACATAATTGTAAAATAGACAGTTCAACATTAAAGATAAAGAAAAGAAAATAATTATTTCACTTGAAGGATTTTATATAACTGAAACTATAAGTAAAGCTATATATTTGGTTGGATGATATATCATCTACTTATAGTTCTGATATCAGCTTAAATATCACTTCCCAAGAAAGGCTTACATGAATTCCATGACTAGGTCAACTGATAGCAAGCAAAAGTTTCTCTATTCTCTTATTAAAATTTGATACATATTAGTGAATTATACCACTTTGAGAAACAACTATGGGAGTGGAGGTAAATGAATCTGACTGCAACATAAAACCTTGAGAGTATATATTAGTACCTTTTTTTCAAAGCTGCTAAATTTCATGGGTTTGTTGGAATGGCTCCCAGCATCATTCTCAGTCTGCAGTGGTAAAGTAGGTGGTTTTCAGATTGAAGGAAAATCACAGAAAATTTCAAATCTGCCTACACATCTAGTAGCAACCGCCTGTGGAATATAAGGGCTTTGGCTTCACTTTTGCCTTCTCAACGTTGCACAGATTTCTATAATTGGCAAACTCTAGCCTATAAATGGGAAGCTGGCATTAGTAAACATAGTAAGAAACTAAGAAGGGAGTGCTTGTGATGTCAAATTGACAACAGGTTATATCCATGTCAAATCCTAATGCTGCTGCTATCCATTATCATGTAGTTCCAGGTCATCATGTAATCCATGCCCAAATCATTTCTTCCTCAGTGAACAGGTTATAGGAAACTTCGCATGAAGTCCTAACTACATGTTGAAGAAGAGGCTGTAATAAACCAAAAATAGGTATGAACCATTGCTTTTATGCTACTTACTTGTGCTGTCAGAACTTGGGTGGACCAATCTTCTAAATACCACTTCTACTCTAAATATTCTGGCTTTAAAATATTAACATAGGTTTAACTGCCTAGATCTACATTAAGCTTAAACTGTTCTTGTAAAGCAAGTATATTGGAGGAAAAAGAAGCTGCCATTTAAAGTCAAAGGAATTGCCACCAATGTCAGAATTTTTGATTCTCTGAAGATCTGAGCATGACATACTGAAGAAAAAGTGGTTGCCAAAGCTTGCCTGGAAGTTGCTGAAATCATCAGAATTCTCTAAGAATCTTCCAGAAACTATGTCATTCTACAGTAATGAAAAGGGTGGTTCATCAAAGACTGTTTGGAAAACTCTTTGAATCTCCTATTTGCCAGTTTCTTTGGTGAAACTACTTCCAAAGAATAATGATATCTATTTGTCTTTGCTTTCTAAATCTCACACACATTCCCGTCCTTGGCAAAAATCTAAGCTGGAGCAAGGCACCCAGATAAATTTTGGAAAACCAAGTTTTCAGCATTGAAAGGAAGTGATGATGGTGCTGAGTTGCTATCTGGTCATTCAGTACAATAAGTATAGCTCATGTCTATCACTTTATTTTTCTATCTCATAGCTTTATTGTTTTATTACTAACAGTGAATACTTGATGTTAAACATTTTTGGAAAACAATGGTTACATTTTATACATCGTACATCCTTATTGTTTCTTATATCACTCTGTAGCTGATAAATGTACATACAGTATAAACTGCAATGTTACTTTATAGCTTACCTTTTAGAAACATTTTAGTGAGGATAACTGTAGTGTTTTCTATGCAAAACATTACTTTTACCCTTTGTAAAATTTTTCTTAAAGCCATGTACTGTGAAATAATATTACTTTGGGATCCTTTTATACAAGTTAAAATTATTAAATGGTTTATAGCATTGTAACATGGTCTTAGACTGAGATTTACTAAAATGTTATTTCTGTTATGTCATTATAGTAAATGCTAACAATTTTTCTGCAAAAATGTAGAGTGTAAAATACATAATGTTTTTAAACAGCAATATTAACAATTTAAAAAATTATTTTAAATTTTATGGGTATATAGTATGTGTATATACTTATAAGGTACATGAAATACTTGGATACAGCCATACAACACATAATAATCATATCAGGATATATGAGGGTAT
This sequence comes from Macaca mulatta, assembly GCF_049350105.2. Classification (NCBI taxonomy): domain Eukaryota; kingdom Metazoa; phylum Chordata; class Mammalia; order Primates; family Cercopithecidae; genus Macaca; species Macaca mulatta. The sequence goes on along the minus strand of NC_133410.1, from coordinate 144,224,852 downwards.
CTGTCACCTCAAACACATATCATTTCTTTGTGTTACAAACATTCCAGTTATACTGTTAGTTATTTTTAAATGTACAATAAATTTTCATTGACTGGAACCACCCTGTTGTGCTATCAAATAGTAGATCTTATTTGCTTTATATAACTATATATTTTTTAATCAATTAACTATCCCCTTTTCTTCATCCCACTACCCTCCCCAGCTTCTGGTAACCATCATTCTACTCTCTGTCTCCATGAGTTGAATTCATTTCATTTTTCGCTCCATAAGTAAAAGCATGCATAATTTTTCCTTTCGTTTCTGGCTTTTTTTTTTTTTTCTTAACATAATGTTCCTTCCACGTTGTTGCAAATGTCAGGATGTTTTTTATAGCTGAGTAGTATTCATTGTAGATATGTACCACATCTTCTTTATCCAGTCATCTTTTGATGGGCACTTATGTTGCTTGCAAATCTTGGCTACTGTGAATAGTGCTTCAATATACACGGGAGTGTTGATATCTCTTTGATATACTGATTTCCTTTATTTGGAGTATATTTCTAGCAGTGAGACTGCTGGGTCATCTGGTAATCTGCTTTTAGTTTTCTCCATGCTGTTCTCCATAGTAGCTGTACTAATATATTTTCCCGCCAATAATGTATAAGGGTACCCTTTTCTCCACATCTTCACCAGCATTCATAATCGTCCATCTTTTGAGTAAAGTGATTTTAATTGGGATGAGATAATATCTCATTTTAGTTTTGATTTGCATTCTCTGATGATCACTGATGTTGAATACCTTTCCACATATCTGTTCGTCATTTGTATGTCTTCTTTTGAAAAATGTCTGCTCAGTTCTTTTGCCCATTTTTAATTGAATTATTGGATTTTTTTCCTTTGGAGTTGTTTGAGCTCCTTATATATTCTGATTATGAATCCCCTGTCAGATGGATAGTTTACAAGTATTTTCTCCCATTCTGTGGTTTTCTCTCTTCAATTTGTTAATTGTTAGTATTTACAATTTAGTGTTTAGAGATAACATAGATTGAAAAAATATTTTCATAAAATTTTTCTGCTGTTTTAAATAATTTTATATAGATATTTATATATGTATTAGGTCATGAAAAGAACATTTATTATACTCCTTATGCAACTATTTTCACCAACTTCGACTATAGAGCAAGACTAATTCTCTGTATTCTGTTCAGTGCTACTTACTATATAAAATAATGATTTATACATTTTGGAAGACAAAAATAAAAAAAAATTTATGATGTTGCTGAAGGACTACAAAGCCTTAAAATGAAAAGATAAATTAAATATTGCATTGTCCAAATATATAAATTTATATATATAAATCATAATACACATTAAAAAAGTATGTAATTATTTTCACAAAGCTAGCTGTGCAGAAATTTTAGTAAATTTCTTCATGTTCAGTGTTTACTCAATTAATATCAATTCATTTCCTTTTCATGCATTATTATTTATTTTTTGAATTAATAGCATTCAAAGGTATGTACTTTGACCATTTTTTACCCTAATTCTATTTATGATTTTCTAAAGTTATTCTAAAAATCATCATATTACCTATACAGATACTGAGAAGTTAATTGCTCTCTACTAGTCAGATGTCTGCTTCTTCACAGACAGATCAGCAACAACATCCTATCTCTAATAAGATATTTCTGTTTCTTGTGTTCCCACACAGAAAGGTTTTATTTTCAATTTCCCTTTGTAATTAAGTCAGAGGTCATTGGTTTACCTATAGTCAGTGGAAGGTGAAGAAAGTCATGTCAGTGACTTTCAGCTCTTTCTCTTCAAACGTCTAGCATAACATTGTAATCAATTCCACTTACTCCTGAGGCTTTGAAAACCACATAGACCAAGTAGTGTAAAATTAAGGTGGCAGCAACCTTGTTCTAACGTTGGAGGAAAGCAGACCAGTAGACTAACCAATCTATAATCCAATTGAGGAATATTATTTTATGGTGTTGAACCATTGTTACTTCAGTATTTATGTGTTACCTTACATAGCTTAGGCTTCAGTAAGAAACAAGCATGCTAAGGAATGTTCTTAGGACTATGTGTCAGAGTTATAAATGTTGACACTTAGAGAAAATATTCTATTTTTTAATTCATCTGATTCAGGGCAATTCAAGTTTTCTGGGAAAGTCTGAGAAAGGAAGAAGATATTAGATACATTCTGATGTCAATAAATAAACTAATTGGCAAGCAATTTAGATGACTTTTTGAAAGGCAAGATCAACTTTGCTAGAAAGCATTGCATGTTGGAATGACAACAACTTTGTTAGAAAACTATCCTAGTAAACTTGGAAAAATAGCATATTTTTTAATATTGTAATTATTTATTTTTATTTTAAAAAAATAAGCAATATGCTGACCTCATTAAGAAAAGAAGAGCATTGATTAAAATCATTTGAATGTTTACCAGTGACAAAATGCAAATGTCTTACATAAAAAGTAGCATTTCAAAGTATTGAGATTGTATTTTATTAGCAATCGGTCTTTTCTTAAATTTAACAGTTTAGTAATTTTTAACATCAAGAACAGAATCACAATATAACCATCTGCAAATGTCCAGCATTGTAAACATAAAATACAGTAAAACATTTACAACAGATTTCATATGGTTTTGTGGTAGGACAAAGTGAATATTACAGTAATGTTTTGTCTTTTTCTGTCTTGTAAGGGGCACAGTTCACAATTCACACATCACTTTTACTATATAAAGTAGTACTTTCTAAGTTTTCAAAATAAGAAACTACCATGTCCTTATTTTAGCTACTTATTTTTAAAAGGAAACAACCAGTTTTAATGTTACATAATGACAGTGCTTATCTAACCTCCTAGAAAGGGAGTGTGCTGTGTAAATAACAAAGAGTACCACCACTCTCCATTTCTCACCATAGTCTGCATTATGGCTTATTGTCACAGTAATCAGTTGCTATTTTCTGTCATGTCTCAGGCATTCTATGTTATTAGAAAGTCAGAGAAGGATGATGCCAAACTAAGTCATAGAGAAATGACAGAAACTAATTTCCATGTCATTTCTTTAAAACTTTTCTACAATGAGAGCTTCTATCTTATGATTTAATATATAGAAATCAATTCTTTCCTTAAGGACTATGTAAACTCCTACAACCTGCTGAAGAATGGTAGAAATAAATGTGCACAATACAATGTGATAAATTCTATAATGATGGTCTATCCAAAATCTTAGGAATAAACCATAGAGAAGTCAAATATATTTGAGCTATAGATCTTGTATTTACTATCTAATTAACCACATAAATTCCATTGCTAATAAAAGGATAATAATTGTGACTATGGCACTACCAATAAATCCCCAAATTAAAGTTTCTTCTGATCAGTTGTTTGTTTCTAATTAATTTAGTTACTTCTTACTGTCATAAAACATTCAAATTAATAAAAGACAATAAAGACTTCTCTCTGTCTCTCTCTCTCAACATTCAGAAATAAGTTGCCTTTTTTATTTTAATTATCAAGGCTATTTTTTACTTTCTCCCTCAAGGTCTTATTTATTCCTCTCAATCATTATCACGTATAAACTTATTTAATATACCTGCTATTTTATTATAGAATCCAATGATGTAAATGGTTGAACAACAATGGATCCAGGGCTAACTTAGAACATATTCTGATTTACCCTCCATATTTGATTTTGAACCAATGATGATCATTGAAATGACACTCATCTTCATTTTGACACAATGCAAGAGAAGCAGAATTGATTTGTGTTGTATGTAATGAATAAACATGTTTAGGACAGGCCTCTTTTTTCTGACCATGTTTCTTTCTAAAACAAAATTAGCAGTTACTCAATATATCAAATAAGTCATCAAATTATTGAAGAATGATATATGGGCCTTATTCTCGTCTTGGTATTTACATAGCACCGGCTAGTGGAAGTTAATAAATGTTCAAGGAGTCAGCTACAATTGCCTTTTTCTGGTGTAGGTCAGACTCACTTTCACCATCTCTTCTACTTCAATTTTTCTGTGTAAATATCGGATTGCTTTTGGCTAATGATACCATGTAGTAAAGAAAAAAGTGGTCTAGAAAGGTAAATATCTTCCACAATGCTGTAAACTTTCATTTTCACAAAATTGAACATATTCAAGTCTCTCTGAGGCAACATAATGGCTTATGTGTAAAGACATATTCTATATGTACCTTTCTACCTGCAATCAAAAAATGTATTTACATTTTTTAATATATCATGATCATTAAAACAAGGTTTGGGATAGTTCTATAGATGGACCTTAATTTTAGGTGGATAAAACCTGGAAAATTAGTAGTTCAGTTTAACTTATATAAAGTATCAACTTCTGTAGCTCTTAAAGAATATGTAATGTCTTAAGAATCTTTGGCAAGACTGAATTTAATTGATTATTTATATCTACTAAATTTTTTTCTAAACTTTTTTTTTATTCTTTTATTAGTGCTGCATTTGTTTCTTTTTCCTCCAATTTTATTTGCAAATATATGGCATTTTGGTCACTTTGTTGATCCGTTACCAAACCAGGAAATCTAGAAAGCATATCTAATGATGTTATCTCTATGCCAAATAGATTCCCAAACACAATCACCTAATGCATGAACACAGTTAGAAACTGAAATCATTGGTAAATTCATTTAATCATATAGTAAGATATTGATTTTTTATGACTTCATACATTTAAAATTAAATTATTTTCCTCAGTAGGTCTACAGAAAATGAAATTGGTTCTATAGTTTTTAATATAATGTAATTAGTTTAAAGTGTTGTTCAATTTAATTTGTCATATCATTAAAACTGTGTACTAATATTGCTTAAATGGCCTGCAATTTCTCTGATCAGTAACAAAATCCAAGATGACCACCATAAAGTTATTTGGAGCCCAATGTAAGACAATTAAAATTAAGTGGGAAATAAAACAGAAAATTCTAGATATTTGCAACTATTTTGAAATTTAGACAATATATCTAATTAGAATAGTTTTCTTATTAGTTAATTAATAATATTTTTAGAGACAAGAGGTCTCACTCTGTTGCCCAGCATGGAGTGCCATGGTGGTTAGAACTTACTACAGCCTTGAATGCCTGAGCTCAAGTGATCCTCCCAGCTCAGCCTCCCAAGTAACTGAGACTACAGGTGCACGTTAGTACACCCAGCTAATTTTTTATTTTTTTTTTAATTTTTATAAAGATGAAGTTTTGCTATGTTGCTCAGGTTGGTCTAGAACTCCTGACCTCAAGCAATCCTCCTGCCTCAGCCTCCCAAAATGTAGTATAATTTTCTGTATATAAATATCCAGAGGTAATTGATCTGAAATGCTAGTTTGACATAATAAGAAATATATAACCCAGTAGACAGGTACACTTCTGCAGATATTAACCTTAATTCTTTCTTACAAAATTAAGAAAAGTCTTCTGTAATTTATTATAAAAATTTTAGGAATGCTTGAACTCATTTTATTTATTTGTGTGTGTTGCCTGAGAAAAGGATCTTCTCTATCTTGACACTCAGATAATCTGCAGACAAAAAAATACAAGTCGTCAGTTAAACAGAGTCCATTGTAGTTTGAGATCTATAAATCCCCTTGCTGGCTCTGGTTATCTCTACCATGGAGTGAGCCTGGGACACTGACAGATTCCAGGACCGTTTCATGAAACAGAATATTTTTTAGTGTAGTTCTGAAAATTCTCAGGTAAGGAAACATGCCCTCTAGTATGTACAGAGCAATGAGGCAACTTCTATATATTCTTTGGATTTCCTCCTTATCCAGAAATTTAAGTTGGCTTTTAGAATTTAAAAAAATGTGTGTACCCACATTAATGATATATTGCCTCAAGTTTCTGGCAATATATCATTAAATATAATAAGTTAAGAAATATTTGTTTTGTCTCTGATGTGCTTTTTTTCTGAATCTTTGAAACAAACAGGAAAAGGTTATAATTAAAACTGCATTTATTGAACACCAACATATGCTAATTCTGAATTTATTCCCATTGCATCCTAATTAAAATACCTCTTTTATCTTCAAAGGGAGAAGAAATCAGAGAAAAGGAAGGAGTAATAAAATATTGAAAACCTCACATTGGCATTCTATTGAATTATTTTTAATGCAAAGAGGAATACTTAATGGTAATGAATGTTTAAGAAGAAAATATGAGGGGTTTCTGAAATTTTTTTTCTTCGTATTTTAGTTTCTACTCTGTGAAATCCATTATTAATTTGTAATTCTTGGATTAAAACCCAGATGAATCTGACGTACCGTTATGTAAGTCTTTTCAGCTGTCAACTTTAAACAACACAGAAGGGCATAGTTTGGTAATGGAGGAAAATCTATGATCAGAATCTGAACTATATTCAAAAACGCATTATTGACAGTAGAGGCAATGTATAAGCAATCGTGCCCTAATAGTCGCTAACTTTCAGCAGTATCTAATTGAGCTGATAATAAGAAAGATATATGGAAGTTCACTATAAGCTGGAGAATCTTAGTAAATCATTTCTGAAGCAAACTCCCATAGTTTAGGAGTGAATGAATTATAAATACCAGTGAACAATTTGATATTCATGAAATTTTTCTCATATACTTTTTGGACAAAATTAGTGTTTAGCCTAAATTCAAGTGACATTTTTCAAACTATAATTTTTCAAATTATTTTGAATTCATTTTTTTTTTTTTAAAAAAAAAAAGACAATTTTAGGGTAGTGAATGAAAGTGACTAGAAAATCCAATTTTGATGAAAAGGCCTGTGTAGCCAATGTTGGCAAGTGTGCTCCAGGCTGTTAATGCTCCTTGAATTTTTTGTTGTTTCTCTTTAGTGACCATGTTTATCCCACATCAAGAACTGCTTCATGTACTAAAGGCTTGGCATCATTTAGTTGTGTATTTTCTATTCAGATGATTTTATCTACCCACCTTACTGTGCATGGCATCCCAAAAGACATTTTGGAAGATTTTTCCTTTCCCAGTTATAAGATAAACTAACATAATTTCCTCCATGGGTCCCTATCATTGATGTAGGCAAGACTATTCAACACTTACCCAATGATTTAAATGTTTAATGAGGGTTAGTGACAGACCCCATTATTAAACAAAATTGCACTGTAATATAAGACTTTATCAATCCATACCTCTTTCTCTGTCTTCATTTCATTACCAGGAATCTGATGTCAGTTATCCATATAAATCAGTTCTGAATGGCTGGGGTAATGACATAATGGACGTACTTTGGTTGTTTTTTTCGGTTAATTGCTTTGGAATATTGCTAATATATTTTGCATTTTCTGTATTCACAATGTATTTCATTAACAGTGTTTGACAATTGTGTATTATCCAAATATTGTGCCTGTTGTTGTAGAAGAAATGATGAGCAAAATCACAAAACCAAAGGTTTTCAGGAATCTAGTTTCTTATTTCTGATATGTAAAATTCTAGGTGCTTTTCTCTAATATGTAAAATTTATGCATGTTGATTAGTTTACAGTAGAATGTTTAAAACAAATTAAGATACATATGAGGAGTAAAGGGCAATTATAAATAATCACATTTAAATTAACTATTGATAATTCTACATCTGAGAGACTATAAAGAAGATTATTATACTTCTGAAAAAATTCAACACCTCTTAATATTTATTTAGGGAGAAAGCTTTGCAACATATTTGGGAGTAAAGATTACCTTTGTGAGTTAACTTGAGGTGTTTACTATATGGTTCCTAATTTTTGCTGTTACTTCATGAAGTTAATAAAAGCGAAGATGTAACTGCAATACATATTTTTATTTATCTGAGTTATATGTATTGTAAATGTTCACAGCTACTTTGTGAGAGTTTTAGTACTTTGCCTATTGCAACAGAATATACACCATAAATTTCCTAATGACAACTGGATGAGTTACATTTCTTCTTTTTGTTGGTGAAAAAGTAGACAAATCGAAATATTTTTCTGAGGGTGGTAAATGGTACAACTAGATGCGGGAGGTAGAAAGTCAATGATATTATACCACATATTTGGGTAACTAATTTTTAGTTTATGCTTTTAAAGTTTAAATTTTTCTCCAAGCCTTGTAGTTTATGGATTCCATATATGACAAATTTTGTGTAATATGTCACATTATTATTAATATTATTATTTGTATATTATTACTTATTTCTAGATATTTTAATTTTTATTGAGACATTTTCTTGAGTTACGGGGTATTTTAACATTGTTATGTGAATCTCCAAACTTTGTATATTTTCTGGTATTTTCTGTATTTCTTTCTAACTAAATTTCACTGAGGTTAGATAATATTTTATACCATTTTAATAATTTGATATCTGTTGAAACTTTTTTTATGGCCCACTATATACTTTATTTTGGAAAATGTTTCCTAAGTACTTGAAAAGAATGTATATTAGTCGACCACATTGGAAAAAGCATCTGTAGTTTTTAAGATTCTCTAAGTCTGAGTTTCTTCAACACAAAATGAAGACCTTCCTACTGTGGTTTTGATTTGCATTTATCTAATGACCAGTGATGATGAGTTTTTTTTCATATATTTGTCAGCCACATAAATGTCTTCTTTTGAGAAGTTTATATACTTTGCCTACTTTTTGATGGGGTTGTTTGTTTTTTTCTTGTAAACTTGTTTAAGTTCCTTGTAGATTCTTGATATTAGCCCTTTGTCAGATGGATAGATTGCAAAAATTTTCTCCCATTCTGTAGGTTGCCTGTTCAGTCTGATGATAGTTTATTTTGCTGTGCAGAAGCTCTTTAGTTTAATTAGGACCTATTTGTCAATTTTGGCTTTGTTGCCATTGCTTTTGATGTTTTAGCCATGAAGTATTTGCCCATTCCTGTGTCCTGAATGGTATTGCCTAGGTTTTCTTCTACAGTGCTTATGGTTTTAGGTCTTAGGTTTAAGTTTTTAATCCATCTTGGGTTAATTTTTGTATAAGTGTAAGGAAGGGGTCCGGTTTCACTTTTCTACATATGGCTAGCCAGTTTTCCCAACGCAATCATGTCAGTTAGAATGGCGATCATTAAAATGTCAGGAAACAACAAATGCTGGAGAGGATGTGGAGAAATAGGAATGCTTTTACACTGTTGGTGGGAATCTAAATTAGTTCAACCATTGTGGAAGACAATGGGTGATTCCTCAAGGATCTAGAACCAGAAATACCACTTGCCTCAGCAATCCCGTTATTGGGTACATACCCAGAGGATTATAAATCATTCTACTGTAAAGGCACATGTACACATATGTTTATTGCAGCACTATTCTCAATAGCAAAGGCTTGGAACCAACCAAAATGTCCATCAATGATAGACTGGATTAAGAAAATGTGGCACATATACACCATGGAATACTCTGCTTCCATGAAAAAGGATGAGTTTATGTCCTTTGCAGGGACATGGATGAAGCTGGAAACTGTCATTCTCAGCAAACTAACAAAGGAGCAGAAAATCAAACACCATATGTTCTCACACATAAGTGGGAGTTGAAGAATGAGAAAACATGGAAACAGGGAGGGGAACATCACACACTGGTCCTGTCAGTGGATGGGGAACTAGGGGAGGGATAACATTAGGAGAAATATCTAATGTAGGTGATGGGTTGATGGGAGCTGCAAACCACAAAGGTACATGTATACCTATGTAACAAACCTGCACGTTCTGCACATGTATCCCAGAACTTAAAGTATAATTTTAAAAAAGAAAATATAAAAAAGAAAAAAAAGAAAGAAAAAAAGAACACCTTCTTTGTAAGAATTAAATACTACACTATCAGGTGCCTGGAATAGTTATATCTCAGCATAAGAAGAACCATATCAGTTCTTTGCTATGTGAGTATTTTTGAATTTTTTTTAGAGATGCTTAATCCAATAGAAGATATTATATCATGACTGGTATTTAAAATCTTGAGACTTTTTAAGAAACACAATAAAATGTTTTTTTACAAGATATTTATCTTAAGGAGTGTTTTCTTGAATTTTATGGAATTATTAATACAATAAACAGTTACTAAACAGATAACATACCGTCACTTATTTGTATGTATTTTGAGCCACATTTCTTTTCCTTGGATAGTGGAATTTGTGTTCCTATCTATTAATAATTATTAAAAATCAGTGTTGTAGAAGAAAATTAAGGATGGAATTCTGAATCTATCTTCATTGTAGCCAAAAGTTCTTATATATTTTATTTATCTTCCCACTGTGGTTACCTATGTTATATTTGTTTAATTTTAACTTTGAGATTCAGAAAATTATTTATTTATTCTAAGTTTGAGTCTTTCTTTTCATTAACAGTGATTGGCATTCAATATTCCCTTTTATTTTTAAGGAAACAAGTTTTTCTTTAAGGAGCACTGTTTTGTGAATGCCAATTCAAATATCTGGTGATTCTTTTTCTCTCAGCTCATTTTGACATAAGGAACACTGATTTTTTCACTATTAGTGCTTAAAATGTTAATAGTTTTACATGCTTATTTGCTCTTTAGCATCCCACAGAATTCTGCTGCAAAACAGCTCCTTTCCTTATTCTACATCCTTTTCCTTAGGTAATCTCATCATTATTTTAAGTGTCTCATATAGCAGAAAGATTATGTTTTCATCTTTGGGCATCCACACTTCAGTACAACATCTGTCTCAGTGCCAATTACATATAAAGTACTAAATAAATGTAAGCTGAGCTCAGCTTCTGAAATTGAAGGGACATGCATTAAAAGTATTGAGTTAGGTCTCTTGTTCAATCACTTTGGCAAAGAAAATTAGAGTACAAGTACTAATCATAAGATAAATAATAGTCAAGCAAATTTTTTAAAGCAGAGAACACAGGTGATTATGCTAGGAAATGAATTTCAAAGGCATTAGTAAGGGAAATTCGAATTAATTTCAAAAACTAAGGAATCCGACAGTATTCAAATTATTATTTCAAGCTAATTGCTATTTTCCAGCCAATGACATTTTCACTGCAAATACATCTGTAATTTTATATTAGTGCTTTAATAAACATTTATTTCTAAATATACATTAAACCATGAAATATGTTTTTAAGATAATATTGACACCAATATTTAAGTAGAATCCCAAACCCAAGATCTTAATGGAAATAGTACAAGTATATTTAAACCAAACCAAGGTAAAAATAAATAAATAAAGGCATTGACTAGAAACACAACAAGGAGAAAAAATAAAAAGGAAGATTGATAGAATGTTCACAAATAAGGGACAGAATCATCATGTTCTTAGTAAACTTAACATCCCAGTAGATTTATTTTCATATGATTGGATTCAGGTATCTAAAACCTGACTCTCTGTCATTCTGATTAACAGATTTAAGAATGTACATTATGCTCTCTTTTTAAGAGTTTTATAATGCCTGACTTCTAATATCTAAAATGGTTCACCATACCTTATGGACAAAAGTGCCAAATAGGATGTTATACCTCTCTGTTTATTTCCTATTTGATCATTATTAATGCATAAAACAAAATGGAAAAGGAAATGGAATATTTACATTTATTTTTTAATAATTATTATTGAAAAACACAAAGATAAAATACCTATATAATCTGTGATTTTATGTGACTACTTGTTTTTACATGATACAGAATAGTTTGTTACTTAAATTGTGATTTATAAATTTAATGTTTAATGTAATTATTTATGTTATTCAGAACAAGAGTATATTCCCTGCCTCCCACCAATTAGCTATTATTAACTTATATAACAGTCCTGGGAATTATTAATATTCATGTAAGCAAATATATAATTGATTATTAATACATTTATATGTATTACAAATGATAATATATGTATGTAGTAACATGACAATACTAATAATATTTGTACTTAATATACTAATAAAATATATCTATGTAAAGTATGTTTAATAAGTAATGCAGTATATTACTAATATGTGCAAAAATTACATATATAATTAATATATTAACCAATATGTACATATAAAAGCAATCAAAGCAATCAATGCATGCATAACTACAGTAGTTCTCAACTGTATTTTCATGCCCTTATTGGAAGTTGGTGTTATCTCTGTCTTGTATTCCTACTTTTGTTTTCCCCTGGTCTTCAGCCAGCCCCTAATTTGCTAACAGGTCTTTAACTTATCAGAAAACACATTTTTTTCTTCCTGAAATACTTATGCTATTAGTGTTTCTGACTATTTTGAGTTGTTGTAGCTTGCCATTATCTTTAACTACTGGTCATGGGAGTGCTAAGAAGCAACTCAGAGACTCTCCCTGAATTTGTTACCTACTAACTCTTGCTTCTATTATATGATGGTGACCTACTTACTGCTTGACAATTAAGTTCAATCATCAAGACAATAGAGCAACCTCATTATTTGAGGTTCAGTAGAATGTGTAGCCCAAAGTGGCAAGGAGGCAGTTTCTGTTTCCAGCTTAATGAAAAACTGTGTTTTGTCCTCTGATGAAATATTTCCTCCTTTGAGAAATAAAATCTCTAAACCAACTTTTTTTAGTGGATAATTAGGAGTAATAATGAGAAAAAAAATACTTCACATTTTACCCCTTATTTTGTAGACCTATGGCTAAATGTATAGATGATAGGTAGAGATATGTATTTCTCTCTCTCCCTCTTTATATACACACACACACACACACGTATACACACATATATAAACATAAAGATATTTTATATATGCATAGATAGGTAGAGAGAGAGAGATAGATAGATAAATGATAGATAGATACATATATAACTTATCTTTATAAACAGCACACAAACTTTCCATGGTGTTTTCTCAGGCAGGACTAGCTTTGTAGTTATCCCTATAGCTGTTCCAATGCCATATGAAGCCAACTGCTTCAGGGTGATAGGGGTATGGTAAGACCATCAAATTTCATGAAGATGAGCACCATTACATTTCTTTACTCTGTAAAAGAAACTAATTGGTAAGTGGTGATTCCATGTAATATTCTAGGGGGTAAATAAGGTGCTCTCTAAACCACAGATGTTATTGCTGGCAGAGCATATCAAGCAAGAAATAAAAATCCAGAAAGGAGCTTGTTCTCAAGGAAAGCAGTTACATCACCAGGTTACTGTTAATCTTTTATATTGGTAAGTAAGGAAATGCCCTTGGTTGTGTCATGTACTAACTTCATCCTGCTCTCATTGGTTCTTTTTATTTTTTTCATTTTCTCCTGAGTAAATGGGACTGCAGGTGTGTGCCACCACACCTAGCTCTTGCCCCCATTGCTTGTAAGGCTTATTGAATAAGGGTTAGGGAATGGGTTGTTTTGTCCACTGAATTAATGACAGACTCCTGTTCAGTGGCTATATTTATTACAACCATGAATATTCACATATTCACAAATATCTGGACTCTTGTATCTCATTTTCAGGTGTCTATACACATACCATTCCCAGATCTCTTTATCAACAATTATACAAGTTTATTTTTTCCCTGAACTTCCCTCAAAGGTTTGGCTACTTCCTTTGGGTCAGCCATAGCTCTTGTCATCTTTCTTTTGGGACAATAGGAACCACTAAGTGAATTTCACAGATATCTGTCCACTGGCGAGATTAATTTTCCCTCAAGTGTTTTCAATCCACCCTGGGCAATGCTGTAATGCCACATCATTCACATTCAACTCATGCAAGCACAGGGTTTAAATCTACCAGTAAACTAAGGCTGTGCTTTTTATTCATTCATCAAAGAGTTTTAAGAAACTTAATGTTAGAAGTATGGATTTAAGATGAGGGACAACTGTAGGAGGAGTTGACTATGGAATTATTAACTTGTTGAAGAATTTAAGTTACTTATGAATTAACTTTCTTATGAAACTTACTTGTGCCATCAGATGCTGCTCAATCCTGATCTTGTTTATACTAATCGTAGTTGATAATTTTACGTACATTCTAATGTACATAAAAATTATGGTAGGTCAGACTTCTGTTCACAATAGGTAAATAATATTTTTTCTCATAAATAAGTCAAATAATGTTTCAGGAGATTGCTGATCTCTTACACTTCCAAGTTACATTGACTACCACCAGAAGTAGTAGTTGAAACAAACCATTCTTATGACTTTCTTTTTTTTTTTTTTTTTTTTTTTTTTTGGAGGTGGAGTCTTGCTCTGTCACCCAGGCTGGACATGACCTCAGTTCATTGCAACCTCTGCCTCCCGGGTTCAAGAAATTCTTCTGACTCAGCCTCCAGAGTAGCTGGGACTACAGGCGCATACCACCACACCTGCCTAATTTTTTTTTTTTTTTTTTTTTTTTTTTTTTTTTTTTTTTTTTTTGTATTTTAGTAGACAAGGGGTTTGACTGTGTTGCCCACGCTGGTCTCAAACTCGTAAACTCAGGCAATCCGCCCGCCTCGGCCTCCTGAAGTGCTAGGATTACAGGCATGAGCCACCATGCCTGGCCACCATTCTTGTGACTTTCTAAGGCTGCTTTACATTTTGGTAACCATGCCCCTATTGTGTCTGGTAGTGGTTGTTTGCTACTGTATTAGGGTTATCTAGAGGGACAGAACTAATTGAATATATATGTATGTATGCATACATACATATACACAAAGGGAAGTTTATTATTAAATCATACAATCACAAGGTCCCACAATAGACTGTCTGCAGGCTGAAGAGCAAGAAGATCCATTTCAAGTTCCAAAACTGAAGAACTTGGAGTCTGATGTTTGAGGGCAGGAAGCATCCAGCACAGGAGAAAGATGTAGGCTGGGAGGCTAGGCCAGTCTCCCTTTTCACATTTTTCTGTGTGCTTATATTCCAGCCATGCTAGCAGCTGATTAGATTGCACCCACCCATATTAAGGGTGGGTCTGCCTTTCCCAGCCCACTGACTGAAATGTTAATCTCCTTTGGCTACACTCTCATAGATACATCCAGGATCAATGCTCAGTATCCTTCAATCCAATCAAGTAGACAGTATTAACCATCACAGGGCCACCCTTTGTCAACTTGAAGGCATACACATTTCCTGAGATAATACATCGTCTTCAAATAAAGACAATAATAAGGTCATAATTACGCCTAACATAATACAGCTATCCTTTATACAACTGGAAACACACCAATCCCCAATACAAATACCACTAAATAAAGTTAAGAATACTTGAATGCTGAAGTGAAGTCAATAAACCTTATGTCACATGGTAAAGGAGAAAGGAAATAAAATGAAGATATTTTCCTAGTACAAGTGTATATGTGCACAAACATGTTTTTGTCAAAAAAAGAAGGAAATACTCATGACAACTATAGTCCTCCTTTCTGCAACTGGTCACATAGTTGTAGCTGGTATTGATGACTACCTTCTTCTACCACCTTCTTCTACCACCCATTCTGTATTCCCTTTGCCTTCAGCAAGCACCCGCAAGTCATGATTTTTTCCTGGTGGCGTAACCCAAACCTTCATTCCTGAAGGGTCTGGATCATTTGTAGTTCTGCCTGGATTGGGCTATTGTAGTTTCCCATTGACCTTAATCAAAGGGCATGATAATACTAAGTGACGTCCTAATGGATCTCCTATGTTCCACACATACTCTTCCTTACCTCCACTGTGGAGTAGTAGACTAATTTCATCTTGAGAGTCCATGTCAATCACCCCAGTCAACACCGTAACTCCCTTCTTAGACTGTTGACTTAAAGGTAGGAGAAGCCCAAAGTGTCCAGGTGGCAATCTTGACTTTCAGTTTAATGGGATTGTTGTGTCCCCTGGTGGCAGTGTTCCTCCCTCTGGAACTAAGACATCTAGGCCAGCAGAACATAATGTTGGGGGAATAGGAAACAAAAAGTTTGCAAGTGGATCACTAGGGGTGATGATGAGGGTGCCACTTCCATTTTCTTCCCTTGATTTCTGGACCTATGAATCCTTACTATGAGAGAAACAGTACCATATATTGGATGGTGATTCAGAGCATACAAAGCCTTCTAGAGAACTTTGTCCCAGCCCTGCAAAGTATTGTCATATAGCTGACATTGTAATTGTGACTTTGAAAGGCCATTTCACTGTTCTGTCAATCCAGCTGCTTCCAAATGATGGGGAAAATGATAAAGCCAGTGAATCCCATGAGCATGAGGCCATTGTCACACTTCTTTATCTGTGAAGTGAGTGCCTTGGTCAGAGGCAATGCTGTGTGGAAGACCATAATGGTGGGGATAAGGCATTCTATGAGTACACGGATGGTAGTCATGGTACAAGCATTGAGTGCAGTATAGCCAAATCCATATCTGGAGCAAATATCTATTCCAGTGAGGACAAACCTCTGTCCTTTCCATGATGGAAGAGGTCCTATATAATCAACCTGCAACCAGGTAGCTGACTGATCACCCCGAGGAATGGTGCCTTATCGAGGGCTCAGATTTAGTCTCTGCTGCTGGCAGACTGGGCACTCTTCAGTGGCCATAGCCAGGTCAGCCTTAGTGAGTACAAGCCCACGTTGTTGATCCCATGCATAACACCCATCCCTGCCACCATGGACACTTTGTTCATGGGCCCATTGGGCAATGACAGGGG
This sequence comes from Macaca mulatta, assembly GCF_049350105.2. Classification (NCBI taxonomy): domain Eukaryota; kingdom Metazoa; phylum Chordata; class Mammalia; order Primates; family Cercopithecidae; genus Macaca; species Macaca mulatta. The sequence goes on along the minus strand of NC_133410.1, from coordinate 144,208,330 downwards.
TGGCTGGGGAAGGAGGCTGAGTGGTGTCCACAAAACAGGTCATGCTATCCACTTGATTATTAAAATCCTCCTCTGCTGAGGTCACCTGTTGGTGAGCACTCACATAGGAAACAAATATCTTCACAGTTTCTGATCACTTGGATAGATCCATCCTTATAACTCTTCCCCAAATTTCATTGTCACCAATTTTCCAATCATGCTTCTTCCAAGTCCTTGATCATCCAGCCAAACCATTGGCTAAAGCCCATGAATCTGAATATAATCACATATCTGGCCATTTCTTTTTCCATGCAAAATGAACAACCACGTGCACTGTTCAAAGTTCTGCCCACTGGGAAGATTACCCTTCACTGCTGTCCTTCAGGAATGTCCTAGACACTGGCTATAGTGCTGCAGATGTCCACTCTTGAGTGCTGCCTACATATCATGTAGAACCAACTGTGAAAAAAAGCCCTACTCTTCTCTTCCTCTATCAGTTGATCATAGGAAACTCTTCATGAGGCCATCGGTGCAGGCCGAGGAAGAGAAGACAGGGTGGCAGGAGTGGAGACCATGGGAATTTGAGCCACTTCCTCATGTAACTTACTTGTGGCTTCAGGACCTGCTCTAGCCCAATCACGTATATACCATAACATTTCCATTTGATGATGGTATGGGGCTATGCACACCACATTCTATGGCTAGATGGGTCAGGAAGAATCCAGTTCATGACAGACAGTTCAGGTCGCAGGGTGATTTGATGACCTAAGTCAAATGTTCAGTCTCCACCAAAGCCCAGTGACAGGCCAAGAGCTCTCTCAAAAGAAGAATAGTTATCTGCAGAAGATGGTAGGGCCTTGCTCCAAAATCCTAGAAGCCTCCTCAGTGATTCACCTATGGGGGTCTGCCAGAGACTCCAAACAGCATTCCTATCTGCCACTGACACTTCAAGGACCATTGTATCTGCTGGGTCTATGGCCCAAAAGGCAGAGCAGTTCTCACAGAAATCTGGACCTATTGTAGAACCTTCTCATGTTCTCGACCCCACCTAAAACTGGTGGCCTTTTGGGTTACTCAATAAATGAGTCAGAGTAACAAGCCCAAATGAAGAACGTGTTACCTCCAAAATCCAAATAGGCCCACTAGGCATTGTGCCTCTCTCTTGGTTGTAGGAGGGGCCAAATGCAGCAACTTATCTTTTACCTTAGAAAGAATATATCAACAAGCCCCACACTACTGTACCCTTAGAAATTTTACTGAAGTAGAAGATCCCTAAATTTTAGTGGTATTTATTTCCCATTCTCTGGCACGTACATGTCTCACCAATAAGTCTATTGTGTTTGCTACTTCTTGCTCACTGGATCGAATCGACATAAAGTCACCATTGTAAGGGACCAGCGTGATATCTTGCAGAAGCAAAAAGTGATCAAGGAATCTCCAAATGTGATTGTGACACAAAGCTGGCGAGTTGATATATCCCTGAGGAAGGACAGTAAAGGTATATTGCTGGCCTTGCCAGCTGAAGGCAAATTGCTTCTGGTGGGCCTTGTGGACTGGAATAGAGAAAAATGGCATTTGCCAAGTCAATGGCTGTATATCATATACCAGGAGATGTGTTAATTTGCTCAATGAAACCACATCTGGAACAGCAGCTGCAATTGGAGCCACCACTTAGATAAGCTTTAATAATCCACTGTCATTCTCCAAGATCCATCTGTTTTTCTGCACAGACCAAATGGAATAGTTAAATGGGGATGTGGCGGGAATCACCAACTGTGTTTTTCAAATCCTTTATGGTGGCACTAATCTCTGCAATTCTTCCACAGATGCAATATTGTTTCTGATTTACTATTTTTCTAGGTAGAGGCCCTTATTACTTCTATTTATCTTTTCCCACCATATTAGTCCTCATTCTATCAGTCAGGGAGCCAATATGGGGTTTCTGTCAGCTGTTAAGTATGTCTATGGCAATTATGTATTCTGACACTGGGGAAATGACTACAGGATGAGTCTGGGACACACTGGACTCACTGTAAGTCAGACTTGAGCTAAAACTCCATTAATTACCTGACTTCCATAAGCCCCTACTTTAACTGGAGGACCATAATGATATTTTAGATCCCCTGGAATCAACATCAGCTCACAGGCAGTGTCCAGTAGTCCTCGAAATGTCTGATCATTTCCCTTTCCACAATGCACAGTTACTCTGTTAAAAGGCCAGAGATCTTCTTGGGGAAGAATGGGAGAAAAATACACTGCATAAATTGTCAGTAGTGTAGTGGGATCCTTCCTAAAGAGGACCTGGCCTCCCCTTCATTCAAGGGGTTCTGGGTCTATACACTGGCTTCTATCTGGAAATTCATTGAGAGGCCATGATTCTCTTTTTTTGTTATTCAAATTAATCTTTTATTCATCTGACCTAGAAGCTTTTTGCTTGCATAAACTAGTATAGTAGGCTTCCTATCAACTTCACTTCCAGGAATACTGTGATTAATTAGTCAATGCCAGTGCTCTACACAAGTTAGATTATTCTGATTGCTGCTTTGCCTCTGCTATTATGGTATCTCCTCCCACCTTGCCTTTTGCTGGGGTCTGTTCTGCAGACCCTGATTCAATGACAGATGAATAACGTACACTGACACAGACATTCTGCTTGTCAGTCCAGCCGAGTTTCCGGGCCACTTACAGACTCAAAGGAGAGTGCTGTCAGCTGTGGCCCCAGCATACTGACCCTCTGGCATTTTTTCAGCAAATATTAGATGACAAATGTCTCAAGTAAATACCATTAGAGGGTAATCAACCTGCTCTCCTTCCCCTCCCCCATACCAGAGCACCATCCTGCCCGCAAATGATCACAGGTTAGTTTTAGAACCACATGAGTAAACAAGCTATTTAGATAGACTTCTCTGTATTCCTATGTTAATTACCCTTGTTAATTATAGCTTAAAGAGAATTAGGCTGCCTTAAGCCAAACTATCTGGAGTTATGCAAAAAACTTTTGGCCTTCCAAGGAGGTTTGTGTTTTATTTTATAATTTTCCCACCATCCTGATTGAATCCCTAGATCTCCCCCTTTTCTGTTTTCTCATCAGGTCTTATTGATTGAAGAGCACAGACGTACGCACCAATAGGTTTCTCGGGCGTGGTGGTCATTCTGGTTTTGCATCCTAGAATTAGCAAATAACTTAAGACAATCATGAGTATAATTGACAACATTCTTTTTCAGTCAAAGAGTGACCCACAGGAGCAGAGGTCTAGCCAGGAAAGATGATCTTGCACATCCTTCCGTATGATTATTTGCTGAGTGTGTAAATCTATAGTGAGAAGGGATTCTCTTTTTTTTTTTTTTTTTTTTGAGATGGAGTCTCGCTCTGTCACCCAGGCTGGAGTGCAGTGGCTGGATCTCATCTCACTGCAAGCTCCGCCTCCTGGGTTTACGCCATTCTCCTGCCTCAACCTCCCGAGTAACTGGGACTACAAGTGCCCACCACCTTGCCTGGGTAGATTTTTTTGTATTTTTTAGTAGAAAGGGGGTTTCACCGTGTTAGCCAGGATGGTCTCGATCTCCTGACCTCGTGATCCACCTGTCTCGGCCTCCCAAAGTGCTGGGATTACAAGCTTGAGTCACCATGCCTGGCCATGAGAAGGGATTCTAAAATTTTAGTTTTAAGTTGCTTTATGTCTGCTGTTAAACTATCACGAAAGACTTTCCAGAGGTATTGTTTCATTTCATCCCAACTATGTATAGATTGATTCCATGGTAGAGAAGTGACATAGATATATTTATGCTCTCAGTCACAATTTAATTGCTGTAGGAATGTCAGTGCATCTTGTCGCTCCCCAACATATTGCAAAGCAGCCTCGAGGGCTTACAGACGTGCAGGAATTTTTTGATCTATACCCTGCTGTAAGAGAAGTTCATTAGACACATTTTTGGCCAGATTATCTATCTACAAAGGCAACTGTTTATACTGACTCAGTAATAGATGCCACAGAAACTCTAGCAGTTGCTAAGTGACTATGGCTGAAACTTAATTCCGTAAGTATAAATATGAATCTTTTGAATCTGACCTGGGACAAGGCATGTTCTAAGATGGTAAGGGCAGAAGAACCTTGCCAATCACATGTCAAATTGACGGGTAGGAGTGCCTCAGATTGTCTCCTTAATACCATGACACTAGTAATATTTAGATTAGATATGTTGTAATTAGTGATACATGAGGAAAATCAGGCCTGTCCCTGCACCCAGGTCACAAATGCAGTGTTTTGGGGTTACATAGAAATATCCTTTCCCATAAGGAAAACATATAGAAAAAGTATGCAAATCAGGCACTGATCAACAAGATTATGAATAAAGATTATAGTATAGTTGTTACTGGAACTATGATACATCCCATGCCAGGTGTGAAGAGAGGTGCCAACTTGTACCAGGCACCATAAAGTGTCTTGGGTGGCATGGACTTTACTTGGGAGCTAGGATATCCCATCCCCTCATTGGCCCAAATCACAGGTGAACAGGATGTGGCAACGAAACTGTGATTGATGCCATGACAGATGAGGACATTAGTAAGGCTACCCAGCAAATGGCCGTGGGGGCTCCAGACTAAGATGTTATAATTGCCTAACTGGAGGCTACAGGCTTGTCCCCCGTGACAAACCTCCCAGCTAAGTGAAATCCATTCTTTTCCTGGCTTTGTCCTTTGCCACAGGAAGGAATGTTTGGGAAAGTAGCATTGATTACATTACCTGATTTGAGGCTATCTACAGCTAAGGCTGTTAAGGCATTTCCTTTGCCATGATGTAGCCATAATTGTGTTTGGGTAGATACACAGTAAGGGTTAGAACCTTTATAACTTACACACAGTAGGAGGATAATGGAGTGATATATAGTGTTATCTGGCACCTTAGTCCAATGTGTGCCATAAATCTATCCCTCCTAGCCAAGCAGTTATATTATTAGAGGCTAGGAAGGGGGTGTGTGCCCAGGTGATAGGGTAAAAGAAAGGTGGGTCTAAGATATGAGCCCAATAGAGTGTAGCAGGTGCAGGTTGCAGACAAAGCGAGAGGATTTAAAGGATCTATACCCTACGTAAGTTGCAATGTACAACACAAAGCACAGCCAGAAGCAAATTATCTGGGGTGAATGATGTTTGTGTCCAGAGCAGGATTCGTCCAGCCTCTTGAGTTGTCCTCTTCAGCATCCCCCAGGTAACGTCTGGGCCTTGTGTCATCTGCAGAAGCCACATCATCCGGGGCTGCAGGTCCTGTAGGGTCAGTTCCTTCATCGTCGGTACTGAGTTGGGTCCTAACAACACCATGGTATGGTTTGATGCCTCGTGCTGGAATCCAAAGAGGACCTGAGGAGGTGCGGATGCAAACATACCCTCTTTCCCATGTTAACAATTCATTTGAACCACACCATTTCTTACTGTTTGTATCTAACCATAAAACTGCAGGTTTTATGCATTGAGAGATTTTAGCAAACTGCTTTTCTACAGCTGATTAAGATTTTTCATCTAAATTTAGAAAATTAAGGGTAAATAAACCTTGTGCCAATAGTGTTGTCCATACTCCCCCTTTTCTGTTTTTTGAGCATAATTTTAAGGGTGGAGTGGGCACAATCTACTACAGCTTGTCCTTGGGGGTTATATGGGATGCCTGTGGAATGTTGGCTGTGCCGCATGTGACAAAATTGTTGAAATTGTGACCTGGCATAAGTGAACCATTAACAGTTTTATTTTTTGTGAGCCACTCCATAAATGCAAAAGTTAAAAGTAGATGTTTAATGACATATCAAGTGGACTCTCCAGGAAGGGAGTGTGCACTAATTAGATAAGTGTTGGTATCAACGGTTACATGTACATATCTAAGTTTTCCAAATTCATGGATGTGTTTAACATCTGTTTGCCATAATTGATTAGGTTCTAATCCTCTAGGGTTAACAGCTGTGGATGAAGGGAACATATCAGTGAGCTGACAATCTGGGCATTGTAGGATAATTTGTTTAGCCAGCCTCTGGGTAAGTTGAAATTGTTTAGTTAAGTTTCTCCAATTTTGGTGGAAAAATTGATACGATTGGGTGGCTTGGTCAAGCAGTAATGTCATAACTTGTAGGTCTGCTTGTTCATTGCCATAAGCCAATGGACGAGGCAGAGAGCTGTGGGCTTGAATGTGTGTGATAAAAATAGGATGTGTACATTGATCTAGCAATTGCTCAAGTCAAAGAAAAAGAGCACACAGGGTGCACTCGAGAGTGGACTTAATTAAGGCTGTTTCAAGGTTCTGCAATAAATAAATAGAGTAAGCAGAATCGCTAACTATATTGATGGGCTGAGTGGAAAAAGTTTCCAAGGCTAGTATCACAGCCCCAATCTCAGCTCTCTGAGTGCTAGTAAACCCATATCGAGTAATTGAATTATGTGGCCTCCACCAGACTGCCACCTTTCCATGTTTACCATCTGGCTTTTAACTGTTCCTTAACTAAACTAACTCATGGGCTTTTTGTAATCTCTCTTCCTTTAGAGGTTAGTGTTTTACTTAAATTGGATTAGGAAAGAGTCACATTAGGGGTAAGAGAGAGATAACAGTGACTATTATTAGAAAATGATCTTTCAAATTATTAAATTTTACTTAAATCTTAGCAGAGAATTATAATCTGAGGTGTCACTTTTATGCAAGGAACACACAAAATTTTGCCATGGGCCACCTGCGGAGCTGGAGAGCTGAGCAGGTGGGCACAGGCCCCGGCGGCTTTGTGCTTGCTTAGGTGCTGCCACTTTTTGTGTGCGCTGCTTCTTTCTGTGCCGCTTTTTCTGGGTGTGCCACTCCCTCCAACCACTACCAGTCGGCTGCTGCTGGCCAGGTGGACTTTCCTGCACGTGCCTCCTGCACCTCCCTAGCAGACCAGCCCCAACACACTGGGCTTGGGTTCCCATCACCGCCATTGAGTTGCAGGCTGAAATTTTGGGAGCGTTTGCTGGCTCGGGGTTTGCGAGCTACTTGCGGCCAAGCTTTCCCTTTTGCCTACTGCTCACTTGCGCGGCTCTGGCCTCTAATGCTTTTTCTTACCTTTTTAGAAGCATTAAGAGAAATGGGTTTGTATAGTTGATTACCTTGCTGCTCTTGAATTACTCTTGAATTTGTGTACTTGATTACCTTGATGCTCTTAGAAGGAGGCTAAGAGCTCCCCTTCTAACGCTGCTTGCCTAAGACAAGGTCTCATAGCTCTACCGTATCTGTCATTTTTATTATTTATTGGAGGAGGGGGCTTAGGGAAATCCTCCATTTCCTCTTTGCTATTTTGGCCCAGAGATAGACGGGCTGAGGGAAGACACTGACTCAAACGACAGATGAATAACATACACGGACAAAGATTCTGCTTGTCAGTCAGGCCGAGGGTCCAAGCAACTTATAGACTTTAAGGAGAGTACTGTCAGCCATGGCCCTGACTCGCTGGCCCTCCGGCATTTATTCAGCATACATTAGGTGACAAAAGTCTCAAGTAAACATGGTTAGAGAGTAATCAACCTGATCACCTTCCCCTCCTGAGAGCACCATCCTACCATACTGCCTGCAAATGATCAAAGGTTTTAGAATCACATGAGTAAACAAGCTATTTAGATAGACTTCTCTACATTCCTGTGTTAATTGCCCTTGCTATAGCTTAAAGAGAATTAGGCTGCCTTCAGCCAAAGTATCTGAAGCTACATAAAAAACTTTGGGCCTTCCAAGAAGGATTGTGTTTTATTTTATAATTTTCCCCACCATTCTGACTGAACCCCTACAGTCTTCAATGGTTGAGTGCCACCATTTGGCCCCTACCACCTCAGGATCCTACTATTCTTGTTGTATTTAAATTTCATAGTTGAGTGACTGCAGTTCCCCGTTAGATCTGACACACAGAGAAAAGCAATTACAGGGTTCTTCAAAGATGTAAGTGCTGCCCTCACAAATTATTTAGTAAGATATTGGTCAATGATACATCTTCTGGATCCTCCCAGCTGGGATGAGTAGGTCTAAAGTCTAATCCACTGCACCTTCCCAACTCTTTAAGTCTTTGGTCCCTTCCTCTACATTAAACCAAGGGAGGTCAGGAAATTCCAACTTTCTCACAGTGGGACATCTTTTAATCTATATTTCAGCAGACCAAGCAAATAAACTATTAGAACTTTTTTTAACTCCCCAAGTTGCAATATTAAAACAGGGTCCCTACATCATGTACCCAAATCAATAAATTCAGCCTGATCCAACTCTATGTTCTTTTCACCATTATCCCACACCCTTAATATCCATTCCCATTCCTGTTCTCCAGATTTCTATTTCTATAAATTACAGAACTCAAGCAGTTCTCTTCTAGTGTAGTGCACCTTCTCATGGACCACACTCTCAACTTCATCTCTAGGGGCCCGCTGGGACTTTAGTCAGTTTATAAGTCTAGAAGCAAACAGGGGTTTTGGGGGTTGATCCTGAGGAGAATCAACATTATCTTGCCTGGCAATTGCCTCATGGGAGGCCACCACTGTTGCCTGAGGCAGCATAGGGCTTATCTCCTCAGACTAAAGTGGAAAGACTGATGGCAGCATGGATCAGGGAGGGATGTTGCCACTACTGAGAATGGGGAAGCTGCTTCTTCTGGCAAAAAAGGCTCATCAGAGTTTAGAAACTCAGTGTCCCGAGCTTCATCAGGGTCCTCCCACATGTCCTCATTTCAAGTTACAAGGTCCCATCATTTTCCAATCAATGCCCTCACTTTAATAGCATATACCTGGTGAGGCTGTGCATGCATCTTTTGCTGCAGGTCAACCACTAGCATGATAAGAGCTTGTGTCTGCTTTTCCACAGTTTCAATTCTTTCTTTACAGGAGGTAAGACTTGCTCGGGGCAGTCTTAGCAGATTTGAGGCTTAATATCTGCTTCTAAAGCTGGTGGATAGAATCTCTGAGTTCCTCATTTTCTTTCATCACTTTTTCCACTGAACTTAGGAGCAACCAGCCAGCTTTATTATGTTCCTTCATTCTCCACATATGGTCAAAGGTATTATGTATAGAGTCACTAAACCCCTTGCCTCTCATGAGCAATGAATCAGGAGTGTCAAATGCATTTATTTTGCATAAATATTTAAACAGTTATTGCCAAGGAGTATCAGTCTTCTCCATACTATTAGAAGTAGAATTCTCACCATTTTGGGCTCTAATCATATTAAGTAGCCAACTCCAGAAACCCCCAAAGCAATGGAAAAAAAACTCCATCCTTAATATTCTGTTCCTCTACAACCACTCATGACGCCAAAATCTGTACTAGTCAGGGTCTTCTAGAGGGACAGAACTAACAGTATATCTATATAAAGGGGAGTTTTTAAAAGTATTAACTCACATGATCACAGGGTGCCACAGTAGGCCATCTGCAGGCTGAAGCTCAAGGAGAGCCAGTCTGAGTTCCAAAACTGAAGAACATGGAATCCAATGTTCAAGGGCAAAAAGCATCCAGCATGGGAGAAAGATGTAGCCTGGGAGGCTAGGCCAGTCTCCCTTTTCACATTTTTCTGTCTGCTTATATTCTAGCCATGCTGACAGCTAATTAGATTGTGCCCACCCATATTAAAAGTGGGTCTGCCTTTGCAAGTCTACTGACTGAAATGTTAATCTCCTTTGGCAACACCCTCACAGACACACCAGGATCAATACTTTGTATCCTTCAATCAAATCAAGTTAACATTCAGTATTAACCATTACAGCTACATTATGCTCTATTGCTGTAGGAGTTCACCATTATCATAAAATTTAAGAAGCAAGTTTCAATAGCTGTATCAGAGGGAGGCATTTTACACCAAGGGCGTGCATATCAAAATATTAAGGCAAAAGATAATATTATGCATTTAAGGAAGTAAAATTGATATTCTATTTATTATTAATATATAAGCATTCCACTTAAACATTAAATCACTATCTTTGGTACATATAAAAGACTGATAAGACATGCTGCTGAAGAATAGACAACAGTAGGTCATGAAGAGCTTTGTGCTGTTTTGCAGAGAGTTCAAAGTCCTTGCATTTTAGAATCACATATAAGTGATTTAATGCCAGGTGTAGAAAGAGACAAAACCTCTATTTACAGAAGCAAAATCTTAGAAAATAAAGATTGACAATATCAAGTATTTGGAACAAAATGGACATATCTTTAAAAATATCTATTTTGAGCTAAAATATTTTATTTGGAAAGCACTTTACTACTCATTGACTATAATTCAGTAAAAAGCATAAGGAGCTCTTATTTTCACATTCACAGGATATAGGGATTCCATTTGGAGTGTATATCAAAAATAGCAATTATAGAATTGTGTACACAGAGACTGTAGTGAGAAAAAAGTCACATTTGCTAAACCATTGTTGATTTTGAAAATAGCCAATTACTACTGCTTGACTGACAGCCATTTTCATATAATTAGCTGCTCAATTAAACACAATGTGTTTTTATTCAAATTGCTTCTATGTACAAAAGCAGTAGAAGCAATACATTTCAGGAAGACAGAACATAGCCTCTAACAAAACATAAGAACTGCAATTTAGGTCAATATTTAGGATTCATAATTTATACTGACTTAAGTGCCTTGTTTTATGACATTCTATTTCCCTAAGAAGTTTGTATCTTAGAGAAATGTTGAATGGTTTTCTATCCTCTATATTACTGCATTTGTTATATGCAGCTAGAAGCATATTTCAAAGAGTAGTTAGGCTGAAAGTTATTCATAGCAACATTTGCTTCAGATTTATATTTTGGTTAAATTCACTTTTGACTTAATATTTTCAATAGATTTTGCTCTAATTTACCAACAAAAGCATTTTAAATATAAAAATAATGTTTTGCTTGAAACACTAACATTTGAGTAAAATTTTCATTTGATTAGATTTTTCCAATATTTTTGAGGTTATGCTGTTATATCGGCCCAAACATCATTAGTTTACTCTCTTCTTGATTACAAGTGCAACTATAAATGGAATGAAATGAAATAAATATGGAAGATTACCAATTGCTGTTTGCATCCAACTATGTGCTTAAATATGTTTTCATTTAATATGAAATTATTACATCCTGCCAACATTTGAAATGAGATGCAATGACACACAAAATCAGAGCATTTATCACTAAGAGGCAAATGGGCTGCCTCTACCGGTTATAAAGAGTGTGCTTATATACATTAGAAATCCAATATGATTATTGAATTTAATCTAATTCAAGAGAAAATTTTCATGTTATCATTCCTCCATCTGTGCTTCCTGCTATGTGATTCAAAATCATAAAACAAAGTTTTCAAGTATCAGTACAATTATAATAGTTTGCATGAGTTTTTCCAGCTGGTGAATTTTAATTTAGCTTACCTTCAATAAGCAAGTTGTCCCCGTCTTCTGATTTATTAATACCATCTATTAACACCACTGCAAACATGTGAATTATATTTAACATTATCAAAACTTATTCTTTACTCAAACCAACATTTATATAGAATTGTCTCACTAAATTTAAAGTAAAATCACTGTGTTAGATTAGTGGGTTCTAAACAATTGTACCTAATCTTTAAGTTAAATTTTTATAGTAAGAGTTATTTGATTGAATATGTCCCTATTACCTCATGAATTGATTATACAATTGTCTCTATGCTTATATTTTCTTTTAATCTACACTATACCTAACAGCAAGAGTAGCTTTCTTAATTATTTTATTTTATAATAATTCTATTAATCCCTCTAATATTAATTTATTTAACATATATATGTTGATATCATAGGTACTAGGCATATTTGAAGGGCTTTAGAAATATTAATAGATTTAACATTAAACCCACCTTCTTCATACTGCAATCTTTAGTTCCCTCACTCCTTTTCTGAGATCTATAATTGCTTATTTTACTTCTATTTAGAATCCTTCTCCCATTTCATGTTAAGAACTAAACAATTGGTATATTCCATAGTTTAGTTCAGTTACCTTGTACTAAAAACTAGGTCACTACTACTTCACGTGTATTTCACTTAAGTATTTAAAATATATTTGTGCTTCAACTGTTGAGAGTTCTAATATTTGGGAGAACTGGTTTCATACTCTGTAAAAAGTTGCTGCTCTGGCTTAGTCAAAATAATACAAGCAGTCAAACTTTTATATCTGTAGGTGCGCTAGTAAAATAAATAAACTAATACAAAAATGTCAGATAATATAGCACAACTTAACTTGAAAAATGGCTAACAAAATAGTTTGAATTTTATGTACAACTGGTTAACTTCATACAACTTCCTCAAATAGCCCTGTATCAACACGTAGTTTTAGTATGTACATTTTAAATATATCATCTCCTAACCCTCAAAAAGGCAATTTATATATGCACATACATACAGAAAAAGATAATTTGTATGTTTTTTCTAATATAGGTAACTTAAGTATATATATACATATACATGCACATAAAAATTGACAGTAATATAAATATAAAGCAAATAATTTACCACATTAAAATAGCTTATCTTTAAAAGAGATTACATAACAGATTTATTGCTTAGTAAGATTACAGTAAGTATATTAGATGTTAGCTCATTAGTATGACTTAATTAAGTAAATATATTTTAAACGTCTGTCATTACAAAGAAATTCTTCTTGTATGCTAATTTCAAAACACAATAATAGATATCATTTTAATAATCTGAGTAATTAAAGCATTGTTCTATATTTTAATTAATTCACTGAAGAAATATAAATTTCAACACTTTTGAAACAGTTTCATTTTAGGAGATCTGGCAAGTAATTATTTCACAATGTAGGCTAATCACATTTGATATCCAAAAAGACACACAGGTGATATTTTAATCTGTTAGTAAATATAATGTTTTTATGAGTACTCTAAATAACTACTTTTGGCTATGAAATGCATTTTAACTCATTTTTAAGATTTTAATTATTTAACATTTTTAAACTCATGCCATGTAAGTAAATAGTAAATCAAACATAATGCAGCCTATAATTATGCCATAAATGATGACTTCTAATTTCTGATATTGTCTTTATCTCATTCATATAAGTAATTTCTTTCTTTCTTTTTTTTTTTTTTTTGCTTTTCAAACTTCATGAGTAAATTACTACTTTTATATAACTTCAGCTAAAACTATTTAGAAGTTAGCATAATCTTAAATAGAGATTCTTTAAAGATTTTTATTAGCATTAGTTTATCAGATACAATTTTAAAAAGATTAGAAGACTATAGGACTCAAACATTTAACATTTTTTACATGTAGAACATTTTTCTACATTCTCCCTCAAATCGTGATAATAGTTTCTTGCAAAAAGTTTTCATTTGTTTCTTCAAATGGCATATAAAACATGTGTGCACATATACATATATTTTAGTCTATCATTTTCAAACTCCCTCATACTTAATGTTCTAGAAGGAAAATGACAAATTGCTGATATTTAAGATTTAATAATCTCATACACTGGGTTGCTATGGAATTAAAGATGAAATAAAATAATTCATGTGCTTCATAAACTCCCTCAATCACCTTTGAGAAGTAACTACTTCACAAAAATTAAAAAAATGCATATATTTGTAAAACAAAGATAAATTACAAAATGTAAGCTTGTTTCTTTTAAAAGCACATCTAGCTTTCATTGCTATATTATTGAAATCTCTCTTTTAAATGTGGTTGTTTCAGTTATCAATAGCTGCTTACAAACAGCCACAAACTTTGGACTCTATAATGATGTATTATTTCTTATGATTCTAAAGTTGGTGGGGTGGTTCCTCTGCTGCTTTCACCTGGAGGTCTTCAGTTGGCCACATGAAGCTGGTGGTTAGGTTGTGGGCAAACCTTAGTTGGACTAACTTGGGTAACTGGCTTTCTCTTGCTCTGAGATTTTTTTTTTTCCTGGGCTTTTCTACAACAAAGCGGACATAGAGAGGTGGTACAAGTGGGCATAAGGCAAAGTCGCAAATCTTTTTGAAACCTAGACTAAAATTCACCCATCACTTGCGCTTCATTATCGGCCAAAGCAAGTTATGATATGCCAGACTCAATGGGCCAAGAAATAGATCCCGCCTCCTAGTTTAAGATCTATGAAATAAATTTTGGCTGCGCTTAATGTCTTTCTATAAACTCCCTATTATGGTATTAATATCACATCTGAAATTTGACTTTGCATTCATATCTGAAGATTGGAACCTCAAGAAGACAGTCTTATTGCTGTCAAAATAACTGTGGTACTGGTGAGTTAATAACCTTCTCTAATTCAATTTTCATGTCTGCAACACTGTGTATATTAAATGTACATATCTCTGAGCTACTCTGTAAATGAATTAGGATAATACACAAAGTGCTTAGCTCAATATCTGGCATATAATATATTCCAGACAATTGTTTATCCTTAACTATTTCTAATAGCCTTTTGGCATTCTAAAAATTATAATCATGAAGCAGACATATTGTGAACCATAACTTAATTCTTACTTGTCATGTATAAGGCCTGCTCTTAAAAAGAAAAGTCTTTCTAGATGTCATTTTTATAAATTTATATTAATCTTTAAACTTTTCTCTTTCTAACAGCACTTTCCCAATTTGCTGAATAAGATCAAATAATATATAATATTTATTCAATGCAAATACATTTTAGTCACAAATTTTAAATGTATATCTGCTTAAATCTTTCTTTCTGAATCAGAACAATCTTCAGAGTAATGGACTAAAGTTCATCGGGAGACTAAACTCCACTCTATACCAAATCTTTATCCCAAACCCTGAAATCAAGGATATCTGGGAATTAATTTTTTTTTTTTTTTTTAAAGATGGAATTTCACTCCTGTTGCCCAGGCTGGAGTGTAATGGTGCAATCTCAGCTCACTGCAACCTCTGCCTCCTGAGATCAAGTGATTCTCCTCCTTCAGCCTACTGAGGAACTGGGATTACAGGCATGCACCACCTGCCTGGTTAATTTTGTATTTTTAGTACAAACAAGGGATTTTCTATGTTGGTCAGGCTGGTCTCAAACTCCCGACCTCAGGTGATCCACTCTCAGCCTCCCAAAGTGCTGGGATTACAGGTGTGAGCAACCACACTCAGTTGCACCCAGCCTGGGCATTAAATTTATAATGTTTCCTGAGCCATTGCCTCTCTGGCTCTGCATTAATTATCATTACTATGGTTAAGTGTGACTACTTTATCAAAAGATTATGGAACCCTTTCCCAATAATTAAGAATCTAGATAATTCACACTGTCAGTAATTATGTCCCAGTCTATTTTCTCATCTAAAATCTAATTTCTTATTTTTTAAGAAGGATCACGTCACTCAGACACTTAAACATATATGTATATATGCACACAATTCTTGACTCTCTTGCAAATCCCTACACATGTAATTCTTGACTCTCTCGCAAATCCCTTCTTTGACTAAAAAAAAAAGCTTCAGAATTAAATATCTGTGATTCCTCACACAAATTTTCTGACTTACTTATTCCTACTATTTTCAACAAGAATCACGGATGAAAATGTAGAGTATTTTACTTAGTACTCCTGTGGATATTTTATCCACGAACACTTGCGCAACATGATTTTCCATCTCTACTTCTATCCCTACCTCTGATCTATTCGTTTGTAGGAATTTAATTTGATCCATCTTAAACTGAGATTCTTTGTCTAACACCTTTTAAAAACTAAACTCAATAAATGATTTTTAAAAGAATGGCTTTATTAGCATTATATTTATTATTTCAAATGTTGCTAGGTTAAAGTTCTATTTTACTCAATCGGTGCTAAAAAGGATTTCGTTGAATAACAGAATACTTTATCGTTCTCCAATTCCAATAATGACATTTTTGAGAAAAGGAAATAAGAGTTTAATTAATGTAACAATATCAAGGAAATATAATTGTTTTATTTTAACCATGGGCAAGTAATCAAGAAATATTTGTTGTTGTCATTATTGTTAAACAGTGAACTGAAAATTTATCCTTGAATTTATAATATAAGCTAATGACCCAGATTTAAAATAAAAGTAATTATATCAGCAGGAATATAACTCATTTGTGGGGAAAGTAACAATTATTAGTTACACGATTAAATGAAGCAGGTCTTCAGATAACACCATTTTATTTAATGTAGCTTTGATATAACATTAATGAGAGTCCACGGTTTGTGTTGTGTTTACACATCCTCAGTACTATTCTCTACAGAAATCCTCATAATTCTAAAACAATCAAAAAGAAGCAAGACAACTATTGCTTCCTCCTTTCTTACAGTTAATGAAATAAAGGATCTAGGTTGAATGATTTAACTGAAATACCCAAATTGTAAATGTGATCATTAGACTATATCTTGGGTCTACATCCTGCAATACCACAACTTCCACAAAATAAAGATGATCCAAAGGTTTGGAGGAAACCAAAACACATAATATATGGATAATATACATAATGTTACACATAATTTAATCTCAACTGATTCTCAGAAGCAAACTTTTAAATGTACATTTTCTTTAAGGCAAATTTGCTTTTATTATTTGGTTGTAAATTTAAATTGCATGTTATTTTATTGTAGACATATTTGTTTGTTTAATCTATTTTGAAAGTTGCAGAAGGATATTTCTACATCTGGATATTTTACACCTGGTAAAAATAGAATTGGGATTGGTTTCCACAAGCCAACTGAAACATATAGTCAAAGATCATGAACTAGTGCAGTTAAAAAACACTAAAACAATATAATTTAGTGGGATTTAAACTCTATTTTAACCATTTTCTTCATTGAAAATGGCTGTGGCAGTTCAGTCTATAACTATGATAAAAGAAAACCCTATTGTTTGAAAAGAGGATGTACAACTGGGATCCTCATCAACTTCTTAATGTCACCACAATCGAGCTACTAAAATCTCTAGAACTAAAGAAAAGTTAAATTTGAAAAAAAAAAAAATTATCTATTTCAGTTTCCCTCAGTTCAAAGAAACCATATCTTCTACAATGACTTAGAGAAAAATCATGTATATTTTATATACGCCATTGAAATAGAAAATTTTTCCCCTGAAAATAGATGAAAAATTAACATTGATCAATTTGAAGCAACACTGAGTGTAAGACATAATATGGAGCTAAACTTTTCTGAGTCAAATATGTATGATTTTAGGGCACATTCTGTATTAGCACAATTTCACATTGCTGATAAGGACATACCTGACACTGGGAAGAAAAATAAGTTTAAATGGACTTACACTTCTACATAGCTGGGGAGACCTCAGAATCATGGTAAGAGGCAAAAAGCACTTCATACATGGTGGCAGCAAGAGAAAATGAGAAAGAAGCCAAGGGAGAAAACCCTAATAAATCCATCAGATCTCGTGAGATGTATTCACTGTCACGAGAATAGCACAGGAAAGACTGGTGGCCATGATTCAATCACCTTCCCCTGGGTCCCTCACACAATTGGTAGGAATTCTGAGAGAAACAATTCAAGTTGAGATTTGGGTGGGGTCAAACCATATTACATTCCATTCTAGAGTGGCATGATATAAAAATACTCTTTTTTAAGGTAACAAACATTGAAGTTTCTTGTCTTATTAATGCATCAGTACATTCATTAACTTTTTCTTTTAACACTGCAAAATTTCCAGGGAATTTATCCTCTGTATTATATCTACTTTGTCAGTTTCTAACATGAACTGTGAAACATTGAACTTAAAATTGTAAGAGCTCTTCCTGAGGCTAGGCTTTTATATTAAAACTCCTTGTGAGAGTTATTAAAAACCCCATAAAGATGAGGAATACTATTTACCACACTCTTCAAATAAATATTCGTTAAGAGTTTATGCAAACATCATTGTTTTTGCACTGTCAACTCATTTTTCTTTCTGTTGACTCAAAATTATCACTCTAGAAATCCAAGCAGTTCAGTGATTGAATTAGGTACTATTTTAGTTCATTTGTGCTGCTATAACAAAATACCAAAAACCTGGTAATTTATAAAAAATAGAAATTTATTTTGCACAGTTCTGGAAGCTGGAAATCTAAGATCAAGGTAGTGGCAGTTCAATTTCTGAGGGGAGACCAATCTGTGTTTCCAAGTTGGTGCCTTGTCACTGCATCCTGCAGAAGGAAAGGATACTATTTATATGTTCTCACGTGGTGGAAGGGATAAAAGAAATTAAAAAGGGCAAATTTCCTTTCACTGAACCCTTTTATAACAGCATTAGTCTGCTTATGAAGGCATTACCTAAACAATTTCCCAAAGGCTGTACCTCCCAAAATTGTGGTTTAAGTTTCCAACACATGAATTTTCTGGGATGCATTCTGACCATAGTAAGTACCATAATTAGCTACCATCTTCGATTTTGCTATGTCCATAGATTTTATTTTATTTTGAGAACTCTAACTAAAAAAAACAAGTTCCCAGTAATTTCCAGTCCACATTAACATTTTAAAAGCAGTGAACTAGCATAGGCATACTATGGAGAATAAAGGCTAGCATTATAAGACTTCTATAGCTGTCCAAGATAGAATTCCTCAATAAAGGCAAAATGAGGGCATATTAAGGTATATAGTACAGTCAGAGAAAACTACTTCAGACTCTACACTAAATAGATGGCAATTTAATCAGAAAATAAAACCTTAATATAAGGGAACCTGCAAATAGTAAACAATATATTTTAAATAACACTAAATCTAAGTAAATATTTTGACAAATAGTGGTTTTAAAAAATGAGTATTTCCATGGATAAAAATAAACCTCAATCTTTAACTCATACTGTACTGAAAAAAAATTATCAGATTAATATTTGATCTAAATATAAAAGTTTATGTTATAAGTCTGCTTGATAAAATATGGAAGAATATTTTTGCAACCTAAATATGGACAATGATTTCTTAGACAAAAATAAAAGGAAAAAAATTTCTAAATTAGATTTCATCAAATGTAAAAACCGAAAACCTGTGTGCATCAAAATAAAATGTTAAGAAAATAAATGTACAATTTATAGACTTGAAGAAACATTGATAACACCTATTTATTACTAAGGATGTTTACGGAGAACATATAAACAGCTTCTGCAGCTCAATTACAAAAAGAAAAATTGACAAAAATATTGAACAAAATACTTAATGAATGGCTAATGATTCATGAGTACCTATATCGTAAGTCTTTAGAGAAATAAAAACTAAAATTACAATGCAGTAACACTATATACCCATTAGAGTGACATAAGATAACAAGACTGATAACACAATATATTGATAAGGGTGTACAGCTAAAAATCTAATATAATACTGGTGGGGGAAAAATTGTTGTTCCTTTGTTTTCCACTGATCATGACACTTTATTAGCTTCTTTCTAATTTTTTTTCTCTTGTTTTCATTAAAATAAATACTTAAGAAAGAGGTGAGATTTTTAAAAATAAAATTGTAAGAAATTTAAATTTTCTTTGAAGATATTTGAAAATACTATCTGTCATTTTCTCTCTGTTATCACAGTTTTGAAGATATATCTAAGAAAACAATTAAGACAATTTGTATACTAAATACAAACAACATAGGATATTTTTATGGGCTAAATTGCATCCCCAAAAATTGGTATGTTGAAGCTCTTAACCCCAGTACCTTAGAACACGACCGTATTTGGAGATAAAGCCCTTAAAGAGGCAAACTTAAATAAGGCCATCAGAGTGGGCCATAGTCCAATCTGACTGGGGTTCCTACATGAAGATATTAGGACACAAAGAGAGACACTGGGGATGCCCTTGGACAGGGAAAAGACCATGAGAAGACACAGCAAAATGATGGTGATGTGCAAGCCAAGAAGGCAGACCTCAGGAGAAACCAAATCTACAAGTATGTTGAGCTTGAACTTCTAGCCGCTACAGCTGTGAGAAATAAATATCTGTTGTTTAAACTGCCCAGTACTTTGTATGGCAAGCCTAGCAAACTCATACAAATAATTTTTTTTCTTTTAACATAGTAACTAAGACTACAAAGTCATGATAACTTTACAGTTGCAATTCCAAGACTTTGTGCCCATAACAGGCTATTATTAGAATTGTAATATAGGATGATGTAAAATTAATTCTTATACTTTCATGATAATGTATTTTTCCATATAATGGGGGGTTATTAGATCAAGTTCTAAAGGTAAATATTTCCTTAACAATGTTGAATATCTTATCTATTGTTTATTTTATTAACATTTGTTTTCTTTATCTCGCAGGAACATTATTGTTCTAGATTTTTTATATTCAGGATATTGTATTTCTGAAGCAAAATGATATGAAATATTGCCAAACAAAATAAAATATAAAGAGTACTTGAACAATATTATAAGAGATAAGATAAACAGTAGCCAATATTTTAAAGTATAATTCAGGTCCCAAATGTTGTATATTACTCTCAGCATAAATACATTGTCTAAACATTTGCTTTAGGTTAATAATACATATTAAGTCTTTCTTATTAAGAAACATTATCTTATATGATTAACCAAAATTTTACACTAAAATTTGTAGCATCTGTAATAAAATTCTTCAGCAAATTCCATGAGGAAGGGAATGTACTTCCATTACTTACCTCAGTTTTCAAGTAAACTCTTTTAGAAGAGTAAAGAAAGTGAAAATATATATATATATTCATTGTGTCTGCCTAATAAAGAAAATTTGGTACATTTTATTTCACATTTATAACTGTTTTTTTTCCACAGCATAGGCATTATGGCTGAAAACTTTTTATTCAAATGGCAGTTTTATTACTTTTCATGTATATGGGTAAGTGGCCTGTCCTTTGTTTAAATTGATTTTGTTCAGAAAAATAGTTTCATTCATCTGGATTTGCAATGGTGGTAAAATGAGAAAAAGTGTCCTATACTTTACCACACTTTTAAATACTTTACCTTGAATCATAAACACTTCACTCTAGTATGTACTTTACAAGTCAGTTGTTATTTGTCTTCTGAATTAATGATATGCCTTTATATGAGAAACAGATAGTCTGCTAACTATGTTTATTTTTCAATTTTTTTTTCTTTAATGTCTCCTTGGAAATAACCACAATAATCTGTCATTCTAAATATTCGCAGTCCTTCCAGTTAACAGTCACTCTTTAGGTTTAACCTTTGCAACTGGACAAAGATTTTTTTTTTTTATTAGTCATGATTAATTAAGGGATGATAACTTCAATTTCAAATTAAAATTTGACACCAAATCATTTTTTTTCCTATGGGTCTTTCCTTGGTTTCTGCAAAATATTCCGCAACAGTCCTTCTATTGGTCAGGCTCTCTCAGACAATATCCAGGCATTTACAGAAGTTTGAAGAACATGTTAACATCAATATTAAAAACAGCAGGAGGCAGCTGAATGCCTAGGCAGACAGGGATGAGTCCCCAGTGAAACTCCACGTTCAAGCCAAAGTAGCCTAAAACCCACGGCCCAAAGTGAAAACTTCTATTCCTGTTGCCTGCTTTCTCTGGATTGGTTCTTTCTGAATAATGTCTTATAACCAATTGAATGTTACCTTTCCAAAACTACCTACAGCCTGCCCTGTCCCCATCCTGTGCCTTTAAATTCCCCATACTCAGTTGATAGGGTGCGGAGACAGTTGGACTTTGGGGAAGAGAGTTGGCTTGACTTTGGGGAAAAGACAACTGGACTTTGAGGAGAAGACGACCTGACTTCGAGGAAGACTACCTGCTCTTCCCATTCCCTCTCCAGCTCCCCTCTCCACTGAGAGCCATTTCCACTGCTCAATATGATTCTCTGCTTTCACAATTCTTCAAGTCCCTATGTGATCTCGTTCTTCTTGAACACGGAGAAGAGCTCAGGATCCAATAAGTGTGGGTACCCAGAAAGGTAGTCCCACCAGCCCTTTGCCCTTGCCAGCAGAAGGCAGTCACCCCAGGTCACAAGGCAAGGGGCTAACTGAGCTGTTAACACACAGCCATCTGAAGACAATGGAATTAAAGGAGCAATGTAATATCTCCTTGCTGTTCTCATGAGAGTGAATGAGTTCTCAGGAGATGTGGTTGTTTAGAAATGTGTAGCACCTCCCCCTTTACGCTCTTCCTCTTGCTCCAGGCAGGTACAATGTGGGCTTCCCCTTTGCATACTACCATGATTCTCATGATTCTCAGTCATCCTTACTACATAGCCTGCAGAACCATGAGCCAATTACACTTCTTTTCTTTATAAATTACCCAGTCTCAGGTAGTACTTTATAGCAATATGAGGAAAAATTGATACATCAACCCCACTTAAAAACTCCCAGAGAGGATATAAATTAATATGGCTTGGGTCATTTGCATATCTCTAGATTAAAAAATATTATGGAGACTCTAATTCTTAAAGTGAGGTCACAGAGTGGTGATCATGGGGCTGTAATAGGCAGCTCCACCTGAAACTTCTGGAAGCAGTTGAGGATAACAATTTCTTTAAGGAAAAATAAAGCAATATTTAAGATGTGTGAGGTAGATGGTGTTGGGGAGACGAAAACATACATATTCAATACTCACATAACTTTGTGATTACAAGTTTGCAAATAGAAATTATTAATGTTATACTTTGAAGATGATTATTATTCACAATATATGTAGTCTACATCGAGGGTCCCCATTCCTGGACCCATTAACCAGTACTGGTCTGTGACCTGCTAGGAACTGGGCCACACATCAGGAGTGAGCAGTGGGTGAGTGAACATTACCTCCTGATCTCTGCCTCCTATCAGATCAGCAGTGGCATTAGATTCTAATAGGAGCATGTATGCTATTGTGAACTGTGCATGTGAGGAATCTAGATTGTATGCTCCTTATAAGAATCTAATACCTGATGATCTGAGATGGAACAGTTTTATTTCAAAACCATTCCTACCCCTCACCATCCATGGAAAAATTGTCTTCCATGAAACTGAGCCCTGGTGCCAAAAAGGCTGGGGAAAACGGGGATCCCTGGTGCGAAAATGTTGGTCTACATGTTTTTTAATAATATGTTCAACTAAGAGAAAACAGTACTGTTTATTTTGTGACATTATTAGATTATACTTAAATGTCTTTTTTTACATTTCACATTATTTTTTCTAAAATTAACTATAGTTAGTTTACATTTTAAAAATAGTAACTAGCATATTAGAGTATATAATAGGTGTTAAGGTTCTGTGCTATTCTCTTTATACACACTACATCATGTAACTGTAGCAGCAAATCTATGAGCAAATTAAATATATATATGACATTGTTTTAAATGTATCCAATGAAATATAAATACCATAGTAATTTGATGCCAATTATTATTTTTAAAATAAACAAAACCTCTTTATTAACAATTGACAATTTTATGCCTTAATTTTCTCTTTAAATCATATTAACACTTTTTCTCACGGAAGTTTATTCTCTTGTACTAATTATATGTGTGGTTGAAAATCATATCAATCACTATATCACCTATTATACAACACTGTATTAGTTCATTCTTACATTGCTATAAAGTAATACATGAAGCTGGGTAATTTATAGAGAAAAGAAAATAATTGGCTCAAAATTTTGCAAGCTGTACAACCATGGCCCCAGTATCTGCTGCTGGTGAGGGCATCAAGAAGCTTCCAATCATGGCAGAGAGCAAAGGGGAAGCAGGCTTATCACATAATGAGAGTGGGAGAGAGAGAGAGAATTGGGGGAAGGTGCCACACTCTTTGAAACAACCAAATGTTACACGAACTAATAGAGCAAGAACTGCACTCATCAACAAGGGACTGGTGCTAAGCCATTCATGAGGCATCTGCCCCCGTGATCTAATACTTCCCACCAGGCATGACCTCCAACACTGGGCATCACATTTCAACATGAGATTTGGAGGTTACAAACATCCAAACACAAATATCTATTTAAATTACAATTAAAATTGTTGAATTTTCAATCATACACATTTCTTTCTAACACTGAACTTCATAATAACTATTTGGATCTAAATATTCAAATATATAAATATAGTACAAATTTGGGTAAATGATTATTAAACATAAAAAAGTAAAGTCTTATTTTAAATGCATTTCTTAATGTAAATGCCTAGGGACAAACTTGGTGCTTCCATCAAAGGAGTGATCGGTATTTTCTGCTATTTGTTTTTATGACCTGCAGTTTTTTCACCCAAGCAATGTAACCTGGTAAGGTTCCATATTGCTGAGGAAATAAATTTCTCTTCTAAGGTGTAAAAAGGAAAATGTGAAAGAGGAGATGAGAAAGGAAAGCCCATGGGGCCTTAATCACTAGCATTTTCTCCACCAGATCAATTTTAGGAAAGAGTTGGGGGAGTATGCAGGGAGAGGAGAGCGATGCAATACAGGGTCAGCATTTGGAATTTGTTTTCTTTACAATGATTTCTGGCTGAGTTTCCCTTGGATTGTTTTCATGTTTCACTGAGGTTGCCTAGTATGAAGATTTCTATTATAATACTCTTACTGAGTCAAATGAGAAAACAAGTAGAATTCAGGAATATTTTCCAAAGACACACCACATCTGAGCTTTGGAGATGACATTTGAGTTAGGTTCTCTCTGACCCCTTATCCATATACTTAACCACTTAAATATACTAATCCCAACTCAATATATTTCATGAAACTAATAATGCTACTAATGCTACTAATAATGCTAGATTATTGTTAAAATAGTTAAATAACTTTTAATATAAGGGTAACAGTTTGATAAATAACACTTCATACACTGCTTTTAATAGAGAAGACTGAAACAAAGTAAATCACATTTCAGAGAAATAAGATAAATGTGGCAATCACAATGAGTCCATTACTTTCCTTCAGAGTACATGTACATTTCTTTTTGTACTTAAACAAAAGCAACGACTATGGGGCAACAAAATGCACAAATATGCACACACATACACAAACACACATCACTCACTTGCAGTATTTCTTTATTCAAGATGCCTTACAGGTAAGGGAGTGTGTTTATATGTATAACTATGCATATACTTCAGTTTCTAAGGAGAAATAAGGAGAATATGATAAAAAAGTGTCTTTTAACTTTTCACTTTAATCTCTTTTGTTTTAATATTCTACCATCAGAGATGCTATAGTAACCATGGTGGTCATTTTGATTTCTGGTCTGGATGACCAATGTGTTTCATAAATCCAAATAGAATATACAAACTGAAGAATGCATGAACTTGTAGCTCTGTGGTCACTGAACACTCCCTGGAAGACCATTAATGTAAAGAGTGAGGTAATTAAAACTGTGGTTCTATGCCAAAGGTTGCATTCCCCAAAGCTCTGAGAATTATTAACAAGCAGTTGGGCAGAGTGAAAGTGCAGCATTGAGACAAGAGGCAGAGAACCAGAATAATGCTAGATTAATGCTGTAGCATTGGTATACCCAGGTGATTTGTCATGTGGTTGACAAATGTAAGGCATTGTTAAATACCCAGGGTAACAAGGAAAGTGGCATAGACTGTGATAACTTGTAAACATGGCTACAAATATAAATCAGTGACGAAGAACAGCAGCACAATTCATATATTCATTCAACACAAACTTACTGAAGGCCACTGTGTATGAAATACTATGCAGTCTAGCTGCAAAGTCAATCAAGATAAAGACCTTTCTCTCTAAGAAAGATTCTGAAAAAACAACAACAACAACAACAAAGGTGAACTCCAGGACACAAGGCAGTAAGATTTAGGTAGATAATGGAAATCTATATACATAATATAGGAGAGTGGGTTTGTTTTTGGTGACATGCCAGAAAGTTTAGGATGAGTTATATTAGATATACAAAGGACAAACGATCTTTCCTCTTGAGGTTTTTATAGAAAAGCTCAGAAGTATGAAACATGGGGATAAATTAGAAAAAGTTGTTTGGTATAGTTGGAGTAAAAAGCATTATATTGAAATACTGAATTGAGTAAATTAAGTGGGCTAAATAAATAGTAGATTTGATTAATTTGCTATGCTGTTATTGAGACTCAGACATGCATTTTAGGTATGGGTTCCTGTATAAGAAAGCTTTATTCAGTTTACCCAGCATGAGAGCGAGAAAGCAAGCACATAGTCGTTGTTTTTAGGGTGGTCACGATTTGAACACATGCTCATACAGTTATTAGCTATGGGACTTATGGATAATTCTTTAAACTCTCCAAGTCTCACTATATTATTAGAAAGACACAGTCATATGTAACCATCAAAGTACATAAAGTATTCAAATATAGAATTATTCTAATCTTGAATATGGTAGGCATTTAGCTATATGTTTTTGCTATTTTTTTTGAATGATAAGTTAAAAACTACATCTCTCTTCCCTTTAAAAAATATCCTTATATAAAATATCTAAAACATTAGTTTTGTATATATAAAATGGCAGTGGCATTAAACATATAATAATAAAAGTCTGAAAAAAAAGTTTCACTAATAATTTATAATGGGAAACGCTAGAAGACCATAAATAGCAGAAAACAAAAATTAAAATCAGGAAAACACAGGGTTAAGCAAATACTTAATGAAAATATGGCTAAATACAGGGGTTAGAAGACATAAGTTACTATTTAACATTTTGATAGTGGCAGGAGACAGACCAATTCCTAGACAGATAAGGCAGGTCCTCAGTGAAACCTGATCTTCAAGCCCAAAGCATCCTGAAACCTGAAAACCCAGCTACCAGTTCTGGATGGAGTTCATGACTGACCTGAGTGAGAACTTCATTGATGCCTTATAGCCAATCAAATGGTGCTTTTTCCAGGCCTGCCCATGAACTACTCAGCACACATTCACCTATTCCACACCTATAACAACCCCTGACTCAGCCACATGTTGAAACACCTGCTTTCAGGTCCCTTCTCACCCAGAGGGCCACCCACTCTTGGGCATCTTCTCTGCTGAGGGCTTTCTTTCTGTCACTCAAAATTTTTCCCTGCCTTGCCCACTCTCCAGTGTCTATGTAACCTCATTTTTCTTGGTTGTGGGACAGGAACCTGGACCTACTGAACATCAGAAATGTAAAGGTCTATAACATGTCTCTAGTCAGCTTGCTGAGCTGCAGGCAGTGACAAGACTACGGGAGTGAAGAGTGTTGAAAGTTCGGAGGGCCCAGACCTCAGAGCTCCCCACCCCAGAACTGTAACACCACCCCTTTCACTAGGCCACTGACAGTGGAAACAAACAAGCTATGACATGCCCCTGATCACTGGGCTGAGAACAGTGGGATAGTTGCTGTCTCTTAGATTTTAGGCACAACAGCATTCCTCTCATCCAGATGCCACTGCCCAAGGCAGAAGCTGGTTGCAGCATGCCTGGTCTGGGGTAGACTTTTAATATTTTATTTAATCTTTACCAAAAATATTCTTTCCCATTTTGTTTCATTAAAAAATATTCAGTTAAACATTTTTATAACTTGAAAAATATATTTTTTTCTTATCATGGTATCAAACTAGTATTAAATAAAAACTATAAGAGGCCATTGCTTTGGACTAAGCTTCTGCATTAGGTCCCAACAGATCAAACTAAAAATCAAAATGGTGTCACTCAGGCAGGCAGAAGTTCCATGTCATCAAACTGAAACTGAACCTTTTGAGAAATCAGGAGAGAGAGCGATAACAGCCTAATTTAATAAACAGATCAGTGTCAATCTGCATGATAATGAAGTTCTCTTGGTTTTAATACTTAACCCGAAGTAACTTGCTGTTAGTTATTGTTCTCTTGCCCCTGCCTTATAAGGAGAGTAACTCTAAAATGACCAATCTGCTTTTTGCTCTTTGTTTCTGCATTCTTCTGTCCTGTTTCTGTCTATAAAGCTAACTTCCTTTGCTTAACTGATAGGAACACTTGTTCCATTTTATGGAATCAAGTGTTGTCCCATTCTAAAATCTCAAATCAAGACAACTGAGAACTTTAAATTAAATTTGTTATAATTGTGTCTTTTCACACACTCTGTTTTTCCTTAGTTGTCGTTATAAAGATCACTGAAATAACTTTTTAATATTATTTGAATTTACAATCAATATGACATAAAAATTTGGGAGGAACCCTTTGCATAAATGCATGTGTATACATGACACATAAACACACACACACACACACACACAATGCCAAAGAAATGCTGGTTAAATATAATGTTTTTAAAATCATTCTGGGTTGGAAGTTCGTCAATGGACTCATATTTTTAGGATGATCTGAGTGTTTGAAATGGGGACCAGAAAAACTCTGCCTCCTGGTCTAATTATGTTCTAAGAAAGAAAAAAGAACCTGAGCCAAAAAAGTGCAAAACTGTAGAATACAAATTTTAAATTCAATTCTAGAAGGCTCTAAACCATAAAACTATTAAGAATATACTGGAAAACTCAAGAAACCTTAGAGACAGTGAGTGGCAAACATAAAATTGTCCCAGAGAAATGCAAGTATTTAGAACGGCTATGGTAAACAATTATTGTTACAGATAAATTTATCTTTCAAAATGACATACCATGATATAAATATATCAACATGAGTATAAGCAGATGCCACAAATAGAAGCATTTACAACTCAGTAGCTATAGAAGAATCAACTATTTAGAGAAAAGACTTGAAAATATCATAAAGGCAAATTTCATTTAGTGTTCTTGTATTAATTTGTACTGCAATTTAATCTTATAATCTTATTTGTTACTCAGAAGAAAAGCCACACACACACACACAGAGGCACACACACACATCGCATATCAATTAGATGGAATATTTTTAGGATGAAATATTTTTCATTCAAGATCACCAATTCAATAAGGTAATTAAAGAGAAACTTGAAATAGTGTTTCCTTTTTCCCCTTAAAGTCCTTTATATTACAAACTATGTTAGTCATAAATAAATTCAAAACCAACATATAAGGTATTCTGATTGCTGAAATGTTATTATCTTTCCTTCTAAACTTACTTTTTGGCAACTTTAGTGTTTAAAGTCTTTTATATCACCCTGCATATATTTAAACTTGTAAACAAAAGGATTGAAAGCTGTCATTTGAAAATGTCATGTCTGTTGTCAGTGATTCATGAATAATTGACATTGAGATTACCTAGGGAAATTTGCAATTAGCCTTCTCATTAACATAAGAACGAACAGTAAGCTGCTTGGTGAATGCTAGATTTAAACTTAAGTATTTACTCAAGAGATAAAAAGTTTATAAAAGGACCTCTAATGAAAAATTCATTAGTTCAATGTAATATCCCAGGGGTTTCCAAGTTCCTTCATGAATCAGTCATTGAGAAAACCAGAACACATATTCAGTTATTAATTTACGCATTCAAATAACTGTGAATGTCCTCAGAACAAAAGAGATCAATCTAGAGGTAACATATAATAAACTGATGATTTCAATTGCAATGATAAGAAATATATACAATTTAGGCCAGTGTTAATCTGTTATTGATTATTCAGAGTTCAAAATTAGGCTCTAAGAAATGTACATGTTAATAAAATAATAACAAAATTTGTGTGCATAACTACTCTGGAATGAATTTTATATGTTAAACCACTAAGGTGACAATAAATACCACTATGACTCAACATTTTCTCTTTAAGGTTGATGTTTAAAAATCAAGGGAGCATTAATCTACACAAAAATGGGCACTGATCTTTGCCTAAGTGTAGTCATAAAAAAGATAAAGTGAGTAATGTTAGTGTGCACATAAAGATACAAAGTGTCTGTTTCTATTCATTTTTATGTTAATAAATTGGTCAATTTAATTGCACTTAACTTTGGAGGTGCCTTTTGCAATCCACAAATATTTTTGGTATAATTAAATGCAGCAAATATTTTAAATAATTAATTGCTTTTGATTTAATTTTAGAGATGAAATGATGAGCAGTGTAAAATAAGTTGAAGATGTTAGAAAATAATACAATACAGTTCACAGAGTTCTAAAGAAAAGATATTTGTATAGAGTGGGAAAAAATATAAATGTATTTTTGGAGTAGTTCATATTTCACATAATGTATGTTATGAATATGTGTCATCCAGACAATAAACTCACATAAGAAATAATGCATTTGGAGGAAAAAGATGATTTTGCTTTATATAAAGCATCTCCTCTTAAATTATCAAGAAGTACCAGGAATCGACAAAGATATATCAGAGGCTACCTGAACTGGCAAAAAAAAAAAAAAAAACAAGCCAGAAAGTTAGAGATGTAGACTTAAAGACCTTTTGACTTATCAATTTTTATAAATTTTACATAATATTTCATTTTCTCCTTCCAAGATAGTTTAAATTTGAAGTTCACTTCCTGTTTGTATAAGTGACATGGATACCTCCCAAGAAGCCTTTGTAACCACCTAATGGGTTCATCTTACTCACTGCCTAGACAGAGATGATTTATCAAGACAGCAGAATTGCAATTGAGAAAGAGTTATTCACACAGAGCTGGCTGTGTAGGAGACCAGAGTTTTATCATTACTCAAATTAGTCTCATCAAGCATTTGTGGATCAGAGTTTTTAAAGATAATTTGGTGGATGGGGGTGCCCAGTGAGTCAGGAGTGATGATTGGTTCTGTTGGAGATGAAATTATAGGGAGTTAAAGCTTTCCTCTTGCACTGAATCATTCCTGGGTGGGGGCCAAAAGATCAGATTGACACAAAGTTTTGCTAGGCTCACAGCAGGGAGCTCCTGTCTACCCAGGCAACCTCTGGCTTGTGCTCCCGCCTGCAGCCACTGTGATTGCGTGCTCAGTCCCTGGCAGGAGGGAGCATGTGAACGAGCGAGTGCAGGATCCAGACAGCCACTCCGAGTGCTGACACTCAGAGTGCTACATGAGTAGGCTCCATGCAGGGCCCACAGCAAGATCAGGCATATTACCCTGAGGGCAACATGGAAGTATCCAACAGGCAGGGGTGTCTGCAACCCCAAAGCCCAAAATAGGGAATTACAGTGTGCAATTTACTTATTTTAGTTCCGTCATCTGCAGCTCAACAGATTGTGGCGTGTTAGCAGCTCAGTTATCCCCACATCCCATTCTGACCCATGGCTCTGGGACTGGCTCAGCCCCACTGCTGCTCCTATGATATGGGGTGGTTGCCTTATTCTGGCAAGGGCAGAGGGCCAGTGTTACAGTCTTTCTAGGTACCCGTGTTTGGTTGTTCTGAGCTCTTGTCAGGAGGTCATGCTCACAATTGAAGGGATGAGGATGGAGAATTTTATTGACCAATCAAACAGCTTTCAGCAGAGAGGGGATGGGAAGGTGGAATCATTTCTCTCAGTGTGGCTGAGCCTGGGGGTTCTTATAGGCATAGGATGGGAGGTGGTGGACTGCAGGTAGTACAAGAAAAGGTCACTTACAATGGGTTAAAAAGCATTATTCAGAAACAAGAATTGGGAATGGGCAGGGAAGAATTGGGAAGTTCTCACTCTGGGTCATGTATTTTATCTGGAACCAGTAGACCAGGATACCTTGGCTCAAAGGTGGAGTTTTACTTGGGACCCGCCCCTGTTTTTCTAGGTGTTAGCCTGCCTCCTACCACTATCAACATGAGTCAGTTTATTGATCTAGTGGTGCCAGGTGATCGATCAAGAGGAGGGTCTGTAAAATATCTCAAACAATGATCTTAGGTTTTATAATAGTGATGTTATCCCCAGGAGCAATGAGGGGAGGGTCAGAATCTTGTAGCCTTGAGCTGCATGACTCCTAAACCATAATTTCTAATCTTGTGGCTAAATTGTTAGTCCTACAAAGGCAGTTTAGTCCCTGGGTAAGAAGGGGGTTTGTTTTGGGAAAGGACTGTTACTGTCTTTGTTTTAAACTATAAACTAAGTTTCTCCCAAAGTTAGGTGGGCATAAAACCACCTTTGGAATGCACAAGGACTGCTGGAGGTTATTAACAGAAGCAAGATGAGAGGGCAGGGCCAAGATGGCTGACTAGAAGCAGTGGCTATCTGAGGCTCCCATTGAAAAGAACCATAACAGCGTGTGAATCCTGCTCCGGCAACCGAGCTATCCAGGTTCTGTCGTCAGAACTGACTAGGTGGCTGGCGTGACCTACGGAGAGGAAGAAAGAGCAGTGTGGTATGACAGCTCACCTGAGAGCCACATGGGGCAAGACAGGCCCCATCCCCCAGCCGAGAGAGGTGGTGAGTGGGGAAGACATCATCCTTTTTTCCATGGGACTGTACAACCCGTGGATAGGAAAATACCACTTGTGGGCCCATGCCACCAGGGCCTAGGGTCCCAACCACGGAGCCACGCAGATTCTCAACAACCATTAAACTAGAATCTGCTTAAGCCTGCTGAACTCCTGATGGGAGGGGAGTAGCCAACAATGGGACTGATAGCCACCTAACACACTAAGCTCCCAAGACGAGGGAACAGGGCAGCCATCTCTATAGCTCCAAGCCATGCTTTTCCCTGGTAGAGCCAAGGAGTCTGGACAGCTTGGTCCCAAGAGGTTTTCCCCACAGCCCAATACACCAACTGTGGCTGACTGTGGACAAAGTGCCTTTTCAGGCCTGACCTTTACCAATCCCACATCACTGGGTGGGGTCTCCCTGCAGGAACTCCAACAACTCCAGCTAGGGGCTTAGGGACAGAACTCTGATCCCCTTGGGCCTGAGCCCCTAGGGAGAGGAGTGGCTGCAGCCTCCAAGGATCAGCAGACTTAGACTTTCCTCCTGCTAGTTCTGAGGAATCTGGGCAGCCCAGATGAATGGGTTTCCCCCTAGCAAAGCAAACCTCCTCCCCTAAGGGATAAAGTGCTTTGTGAAATGGGTCCTGCTCCCCATGCCACCATACTGGGTGAGACCCTCCAACAGGGTCTGTTAGACATTCTGTACTAGAGCATTCCTCCTGGCATCAGGTTGGTGCTCCTCAAGGTCAGAGATGCCAGAGAAAGAAGCAGGCACCCATCTTTGCTGTTCTCCAGCCTCCTTGGGTGACACCTCCAGGCGCATGAGTGAACAAGATGAACAGGGCCTGAGTGAACCCCCAGTAAACTTCAGCAGCCCTACAGAAAAGGGATCTGACTATTGCTAGAAAAACAAACAGAAAGCAACAACAACAGCATCAACAAAAAAATTGCCCACAAAATCCCCATCCAAGAGTCAGCAGGCTCAAAGATCAATATTAGAAAAACTATTGAAGGTGAGAAAGAATCAATGAAAAAAACGTTGAAAACCCAAAAGGCCAGAGTGCCTTTTCTCCAAATGATCACAACAGCTCTCAAACAAGTACACAGAACTGGATGGAGCATGAGATGGACAAATTGACAGAAGTAGGCTTCAGAAGGTGGGTAATAACAAACTACACTGATCTAAAGGAACATGTTCTAACCCAATGCAAAGAAGCTAAGAACCTTAATAAAAGGTTACAGGAGCTTCTAAATAGAATAACCACTTTAAGGAGGAATATAAATGACCTGATGGAGCTGAAAAACACAGCACAAGAACTTCATGAAGCATACACAAGTATCAATAGCCAAATCAACCAAGCAGAAGGAAGGATATCAGAGTTTAAAGACTGTCTTGCTGAAATAAGGCATGCAGGCAACACTACAGAAAAAAGAATGAAAATGAATGAACAAAACCTCCAAAATATATGGGACTATGTAAAAAGACCTAACCTATGATTGATCTGAGTGCCTAAAAGAGACAGGGAGAATGAAACTAAGTTGGAAAACACACTTCAGGATATTATCCAGGACAACTTCTCCAACCTAGCAAGACAGGCCAACATTCAAATTCAGGAAATACAGAGGAAACCACTAAGATATTCCACAAGAAGATTAACCCCAAGAAACATAATCATCAGATTCTCCAAGGCCAAAATGAAGAAAAAAAAAAAAAAAAATTAAGTGCAGCCAGAGAGAAAGGCCAGGTCACCTTCAAAGGGAAGCCCATCAAACTAACAGTGAACTTCTCAGGAGAAACCCAACAAGTCAGAATAGAATGGGGGTGAATTCAACATTCTTACAGAAAAGAATTTTTAACCCAGAATTTCATATACAGCCAAACTAAGATTCATAAGAGAAGGAGAAATAAAATCTTTTCCAGACAAACAAATGCGGAAGGAGTTCGTCACTTACAGGCCTGCATTGCTAGAGCTCCTCAAGGAAGCATTAGATATAAAAAGGAAAACCAGTAACAGCCACTGCAAACACACACCAAAATATAAAGACCAATGACACTATGAAAAAATTGCATCAACTCGTGTGCAAAATCACCAGATAGCATCATGATGACAGGATAGAACTCACACAACAACATTTACCTTAAATGTAAATGGGCCAGATCACCCAGTTAAAAGATACAGACTGGCAAAATGGATAAAGAATCAAGACTTACTGGGGTGCTGTATTCAGGAGACCCATCTCAAGTACAAAGACACATATTGCTCAAAATAAAGGGATGGAGAAAGTTTACCAAGCAAATGGAAAGTAAAAGAAAACAATGGTTGCAATCCTAGTCTCTGAAAAAA
Organism: Macaca mulatta; assembly: GCF_049350105.2. Taxonomy (NCBI): domain Eukaryota; kingdom Metazoa; phylum Chordata; class Mammalia; order Primates; family Cercopithecidae; genus Macaca; species Macaca mulatta. The sequence goes on along the minus strand of NC_133410.1, from coordinate 144,173,935 downwards.
TAGACTTTAAAACAACAAAGAAAAAAAGGCAAAGAAGATCATTACATAATGGTAAAGGGATCACTTCAATAGGAAGAGCTAACTATCCTAAATATATATGCACCCAATATAGGAGCACCCAGATTCATAAAACAAGTTCTTAGAGACCTACAAAGAGACTTGGACTCCCATATAATAATAGTGGGAGACTTTAACACCCTACTGTCAATATTAGACAGATCAATGAGACAGAAAATTAACAAGAATATTCAGGACTTGAACTAAGTTCTGGTTCAAGTGGACCTAATGACATCTACAGAACTCTCCATCTTAAATCAACAGAATATTCATTTTTCTCAGTGCCACATGGCACTTATTCTAAAATCGACTACAAAATTGATAGTAAAACACTCCTCAGCAAATGCAAAAGAACTGAAATTGTAACAGTCTCTCAAACCACAGTGCAATCAAATAGGAACTCAAGATTAATAAATTCAATCAAAACCCCACATAACTAAGTGGAAATTGAATAACTGCTCCTGAATTACTCCTGGGTAAATAATGAAATTAAGGCAGAAATAAAAAGTTATTTGAAACCAATGAAAACAAAGAGACAACATACCAGAATCTCTGGGACACACCTAAAGTAGTGTTAAGAGGGAAACTTATAGCACTAAATGCCCATATCAGAAAGATCTCAAATAGGCATCCTAATATCACAATTAAAATAACTAGAAAAGCAAGAACAAAGAAATTCAAAATCTAACAGAAAAAAAAGGAATAATTAAGATCAGAGCAGAAATGAAAGAGACAGAGACATGAAAACCCCCTCAAAAAATCAACCAATCCAGGAGCTGTGTTTAAAAATAATTGACAAAATATATAGATCACTAGCTAGACTAAAAAAGAAGAAAAGAGAGATGAATCAAATAGACACAATAAAAAGTGATAAAGGAGGTATCACTACTGACCTCACAGAAATACAAATTACCATCAGAGAATACTAAAAACACCTCTACGCAAATTAACTACAAACTATAGAAGAAGAAATGAATACATTCTTGGGCACATACTCCCTCCCAAGACTAAACTAGGGAGAGGTCAAATCCCTGAATGGACAAATAATTTCTGAAATTGAGGCAGTAATTAATAGCCTACCAACTGAAAAAAGCCCAGGACCGGATGGATTCACAGTCGAATTCTACCAGAGGTACAAAGAGGGGAGCTGGTACCATTTTTTTTTTCCCTGAAACTATTCCAAACAATTAAAAAGGACGGACTCCTCCCTAACTCATTTTATGAGACCAGCATCATCCTGATACAAAAAGCTGGCAGAGACACAACAGAAAAAGGAAATTCTGAGCCAATATCTGTGATGAACATCAATGCAAAAATCTTCAATAAAATACTGGCAGACCAAATCCAGCAGCACATCAAAAAGCTTATCCACCTTGATTAAGTCAGCTTCATTCCTGGGATGCAAACTTTGTTCAACATACACAAATCAAAAAATGTAATCCACCACATAAACAAAACTAATGGGAAAAAAACACACATGATCACCTTAATAGATGCAGAAAAGTCCTTCAATAAAATTCAACATTCCTTAATGCTAAAAATTCTCAATTAACTAGGTATTGATGGAACATATTTCAAAATAATAAGAACCATTTATGACAAACCTATAGCCAATATCATACTGAATGGCCCAAAGTGGAAGCATTCCTTTTGAAAACCAGCACAAGACAAGGATGCTCCCTCTCACTACTTCAATTCAACATAGTATTGAAGTTCTTGCCAGGGAAACCTGGCAAGAGAAAGAAATAAAGCATATTCAAATAGAAAGAGAGGAAGTCAAATTGTCTCTGTTTGCAAACGACATGATTCAACATTTAAGAAACCCCATCATCTCAGTGCAAAAATTCCTTAAGCTGATAAATAACTTCAGCAAAGTCTCAGGATACAAAATTGATGGCAAAAATCACAAGCATTCCTACACACCAACAATAGACAAGCAGAGAGCAAAATCATGAATGAACTTCCATTCATAATTGCTACAAAGAGAATAAAATACATAGCAATACAGATAAAACAGATGTGAAGGACCTCTGAAAGGAGAACTACAAACCACTGCCCAAGGAAATAAAAGAGGACGCAAACAAATGGAAAAACATTCCATCCTTATGGATAGGAAGAATCAATATTGTGAAAATGGCCCTACTGCCCAGAAGTAATTTGTAGATTCAATGCTATTCCCATCAAACTACCATGGACATTCTTCCAAGAATTAGAAATAAACTACTTTAAATTTCATATGGAACCAAAAAAAAAAAGCCCTTATAACCAAGACAATCTTAAGTAGAAAGAACAAAACTGGAGGCATCATGCTACCTGACTTCAAACTATACTACAAGGGTACAGTATTCAAAACAACATGGTACTGGTACCAAAACAGGCATATAGACCAACAAAACAGAACAGAGACCTCAGAAATAACACCTTACATCTACAACCATCTGATCTTCGACACACCTGACTAAAACAACCAATTGGAAAATGATTTCCTATTCAAAAAATGATGCTGGGAAAACTGTCCTACCATATGCATGACACTGGACCCCTTCCTTACACCTTATACAAAAATTAACTCAAGATGGATTAAAGACTTAAATGTAAAACACAAAACCATAAAACCCTAGAAGAAAACCTAGGCAATACCATTCAGGACATAGGCATGGGCAAAGAGCTCATGACTAAAATACCAAAAGCAATTGCAACAAAAACCAAAATTGACAAATGGGATCTAATTAAACTAAAGAGCTTCTGCACAGCAAAAGAATAAAATAAGTAAATAACTATCGTAAGAGTAAACAGGCAACCTACAGAATAGGATAAAATTTTTACAATCTCCCCCAGACAAAGGTCTAATATCCAGAATCTTCGAAGAACTTAAACAAATTTATCAGAACAAACAACATCATCGAAAAGTGGGCAAAGGGTATAAACTGACACTTCTCAAAAGAAGATATTTATGTAGCTGACAAACATATGGAAAAAAAAAGCTCAACATCATTAATCATTAGAGAAATGCAAATCCAAACCACAATGAGATACCATCTCATGCCAGTCAGAATGGTGATTATTAAAAAACTCAAGAAAAAATGGATGCTGGAGAGACTGTGAAGCAATAGGAATGTTTTTACACTGTTGTTGGGAATGTAAATTAGTTCAACCATCTAAGACAGTGTGTTGATTCTTCAAGAATCTAGATCCAGAAATACCATTTTACCCAGCATTATATATACCCGTATTACTGGGTATATACTCAAAGGAATATAAATCATTCTACTATAAAACACATGCGCACCTATGTTTACTGCAGCACTATTTACAATAGCAATAACATGGAAAAAACTCTGATGCCCATAAATAATAGACTAGATAAAGAAAATGTGATACATATACACCAGGGAATATTATGCAGCCATAAAAAGGAGTGAGATTATGTCCTTTGTAGGAACATAGATAAAGCAGGAAGTGCCATCATCCTCAGCAAACTAACAGAGGAACAAAAAACCAGTCACCGCATGTTCTCACTCATAAGTGGGAATTGAACAATGAGAACACATGGACACAGAGAGGGAAACAAAATGCCCTGACGCCAGTTTGGGAGTGGGTGGTGAGGGAAGGGAGAGCATTAGGATAAATAACTAATGTATGCAGGGCTTAAAACCTAGATGACATGTGGATAGGTTCAACAAACCACCATGGCACCTAGGTAACAAACCTGCACATGCTGCACTTATATTCAGAAACTTAAAGTAAAATTAAAGAAAAGAAAAGAAAACTTGTACCTATATGTTTGTTCGATTTTTTTTAATGCTACTTTTCTTATTATATATATATATATATAAACTCTTAATGTTATTAAAAAAATGGAATCAGTTTGTGATAAAATAAATAAATGAAAACATTAATGAAATATTAACCATTGATTAAAACTATGCAAATAAACATATATATACATAAAATGAATGTGAACAATTGCACCAAGTTAATAAAAATTGGTTTAATTTATATAAAAGAAAAACGGAAAAATGATTCTTTTTTTATATGTAATCATTTATATTGTGGGACTTAGGAAATCAAACAAACAATGGAGTTCTAATTTGCAAATCAAGCAACAGGTATTTAACAAATACTGCTTTTACTCTTAAAAAAAGCAATATGGAGTTGGTTGAGTCAGATCTGTTTCACTGAGATCTCATCTCAGTTACAATTTTGCAATTGTGGTTTTACCTTTTAAATTTATTCTAGATGTTTCTTACTTCTTTATTTAGTTCTTTAATTCATTTCATATAGCAATATAAGCTGGATAAACCTTAAAAATTTATAGTCAGTAGTTCATATTATTGTTATCATTTTAAGAATAGAAGTAAAATCCTCAGTTCTAATTATTTATAAATGAAACATTATTATGTATTATTAAGGCCTGTTAATGAAAACATCAAATTTTGTAAAATATTTTAAAGTTTATTCTGAGGCAATATGAGTGGTCATGTCCAAGGGAACAGTCCAAAAGGTCCTGAGAAAGTGTGCCAAATGTGGTCAGATTACAGTTTGGTTGTATGTATTTTAGGGAGACAAGAATTGCAGGTAAAATTACAAATCAATACATGTAAAGCGTACATTGGTTTGGCCTAAGGTGGTGGGATATATTGAAGTGGAAGGCTTACAGGTCGTAGGTAGATTTAGATTTTCTGACTGGCAATTTGTTGAATGAGTTAAGCTTTATCTAAAGACTTGGTGTCAATAGAAAAAAAAAAAAAAATGCTTGAGTTAAATTAAGATAGGGAGGGTTGTGGAGGCCAGAGTTCTTTTTATGTAGATAAAGCTTCATATGTAGCAGCCTTCAGACAGAATAGAAGAGAAATATCTCTTTTCAGACGTTAAATGTGTCAGGCTCTTAGTTAATCTCTCCAGATGCAGGGGAAAGTTTAGAAAGGGAAAACCTGGCTGGTTGTACTAAAAGACTCTACAGATGTAAATTTCCCACACAAAAGTTGGCTTTCTCTGTGAAGTTCTAGCTGATTTTCCTGGAAGAATATCTGAAACAAGAGAGTGAAGCAGCCTAGCCTGAATTAGCAATAACTCCTTGGCTCAATGAACTGCTAAGCAACAAAATTCCTAAAGCAATACAGGATTCTAGAAGTAACAGTAGTCTTTGAAATATGACTGAGATCGTAGTTAACACGTCACATCATCAGAGCAACCCAATAGCTATGAATGTTACTGTTACTGGGGGTCCTTGCTCACAGAGCTCCCAAGATGGTGGTGGGCCACTTCCAAGATGGTGGCAAGCCTTGTGTTCTCTGACCTGGGGTTATTGGCCTCACCGATTCCAAGGAATGGAATCTTGGGCCATGCAGTGAGTATTATACCTGTATTAGATGCTGTGGGTCATGGAAGAGAACCATGGAACCTAATGACTAATGTTCAGCTCGATTAGGACAAATCCAGGCACTTAGCCATGCAGAAACAATGACAAGCCTTTAGTCTGATTGGGAGCGGCAATGGGTGCCTCACTGGATCAGGAGCACAGCAGACACCCTGCCAGAGGGATGGAAATCAGCAGCCGGTCTCCGATGGTGGCAAACAACAGTGGTGGATGGCGAGGGAAAGCTCAGCTCAAGGCATAACAAACATGGACCAGAAGAGTGTGCAGTTGCAAGGTTTAATAGAGTGAGAACAGAGCTCTCATACAAAGGGAGGGGACCCAAAAAGGGTAGCCATTGCCGGCTCCAATGCCTGGGTTTATATCCCGATCATTGTCCCTCCCACTGTGCCGTCAGGCGATAGACGATTGACTATTTCTTTACCTCCTGTTTTTGCCTGATTAGCCTTTTAGTGAGCTCTCTTCACTATCTGATTGATTGGATGTGAGCTAAGTTGCAAGCCTCATGTTTAAAGGTGGATGCGGTCACCTCCCCAGCTAGGCTTAGGGATCGTTAGTCGGCCTAGGAAATCCAGCTAGTCCTGTCTCTCACATGGGCTCCACAAGGTCATTGATGACAGCAATGTCTCTCATCTGTAGCTGGAGACAGAGATCGAGGCTCTCAAAGAGGAACTGCTCTTCCTGAAGAACCATGAAAAGGAAGCAAAAGGCCTACAAGCCCAGACTGCCAGCTCTGGGTTGACCCTGGAAGTAGATGCCCCCAAATCTCAAGACCTTGCCAAGATCGTGGCAGGCATCCTGGCCCAATACGATGAGTTGACTCAGAAGAACCGAGAGGAGTTGGACAAGTACTGGTCTCAGCAGATTGAAGAGAGCACCACAGTGGTCACCACACAGTCCGCTGAGGATGGAGCTGTTGACATGAGGCTCACAGAGCTGAGACTTACAGTCCAGTTCTTGGAGATCAACCTGGACTCGATGAGAAATCTGAAGTCCAGCTTGGAGACCAGCCTGAGGGCGGTGGAGGCCCCCTATGATCTGCAGATGGAGCTTCTCAACAGGATCCTGCTGCACCTGAAGCCGGCGCTGACACAGATCAGGGCAGAGGGGCAGCACCTGGCCCAGGAGTAAGATCTTCTGCGGAACATCAAGGTCAAGCTGGAGGAGGCTGAGATCGCCACCTACCGCCACCTGCTGGAAGACAGCGAGGACTTTAATTTTGGTGATGCCCTGGACAGCAGCAACTCCATGCAAACCCTCCAAAGACTACCACACACCAGATAGTGGACAGTAAAGTGGTGTCTGAGACCAATGACACCAAAGTTCTGAGACATTAAGCCAGCAGAAACCGGGTACACTTTGGGGAGCAGGAGGCCAATAAAAAGTTCAGAGGTCAAAAAAAAAAAAAAAGATTTTATGGTTTGTACTGTGTAACTTAACCCTGGCCTGCATGGTCTTAGGTCTTCTGTATAATTTTGGTATTTTATTGCCACAGAGTATGCTTTGTCAGCTTTATGATCTCTGTTTTAACATTAATGCTGGTTAGCTATACTTAAACTCCAAAACAGGGGAGTACAAGGAAGTATGGCTGACCTTTCTTCCCTTGTGGCATGGAATTCAATTTTTCAGGTTTCTCTGGGATCCCCATGGCCTATGGACTGTTCATTCTCCATAGGCCTATGGGGACTATAGGATTTTATTTTTGATTTATGAACCCATCTTGAGTGCTTCTATATATATTCAAAGGCCCCACAAGAAATTATATTTTTTACAAAGAGCAAGAATATTTGTTACATAAAAAAGAATATGTACCCTTAAGAAATAACCATAAAGTTCAAATTAGATAAGATCATATTGAAAACAGCAAGTCTGTATCCATCTACTTGTTAAAATCGGTAACAGATATGTTCTAAGGAAATTTAGCTAGTTATGATAGCTCGCTTATTTCTCACATTAAAAATTTGACTGTTAAGGGTGATAGAGCTTAAATGTGGTTGCAGGGGAAATGTATTTTTTAAGACATTTCTTTCCATCTTGAGGATATAATAAATGTAAAATTCTTCAACTATTCCACTTTACTAGAAAAAAAGCCTTAAGGTTTAGGTTTCAGACCAAGTTAAACCATTTTTACCCTATAGGAAATAAACTGAAATTTAAACTTAAATTATGTAGAAATTTTGCTTAAGAGTCCCTTTATTAGACCTTGCTAATTGATGATTTCCACACTTACTTTCTAATTTAGCACTAATAATATTATTCTATCAGACTAGATTGTAAGGGCTATTCATCATAATGTTCTGTTCACTAAATGGAAGCCTTATTTAAAGCATTTTACTTAAATCCAGCCACTTACTATCAACTATTTTGTATCTCTTTATTTCTAAATCCAGAGGCAAAAATATCACTTAAGGTCTGAATTAAAATGTTTTCTAAAACAGTATTAAGTTATATTCTTTATTCCTTATTATAGATAAATTTGAGAAAGCTTAGAAACAATATCAATACTTTTCTTTTAATTTAAATCCGTATTTTAAATGTAGTTGTTACTGTATCTGTCCACAGCATATTTTGCCAATAATTCTTGAATGAATTGGAATTTTATTTAAAGTTGCCAAACAGGGATAAAATTCAAAGCCTTCATTATACCAGCATTATCAAGTGAATACTATTAGTATCTAATATTATTGTGTCTTTAATGCCTTATGCATTAACTTGAGGTCTACTAATTAAAATTTTCTATTAATCGTTTTGAACTTAGTTGAACTAGAGTTTTGCATTATTATCATAATTTGTGGGGGAAAATCTGCAAGAATTTATTTTTAAGTATGTATTAAAATTAAAATAATCTATTTTCAAAACTTTAACTTCACAGATTAATATAAATAAGCAAATTAAGAGTTTATTTAGTGTTATTTATATTATTGCTTATTCAAGTTCACATTTTATGAACTAAAATTTTCTTTTTCCATCAACCTTGTTCAGATCATCACCACCTCTCAGTTGGGTGATTGAAGTAGTTTCCTACCTACTATTGTTACCAGAGAGGGGTCCTGATCCAGACCCTAAGAGATGGTTTATTAATCTCACTCAAGAAAGAATTTCAGGCGAGTTCATAAAGTGAAAGCATGTTTATTAAGAAAGTAAAGAAATAAAGGAATGGCTGCTCCATAAGTAGAGCAAACTTGAGGGCTGCTGATTGCCCATTTCTATGGTTATTTCTGATTATATGCTAAACTAGGGGTAGATTATTCATGCCTCCTTTTTTTAGACCATATGGGGTAACTTTCTGATTTTCCCATAGCATTTGTAAACTGTCATGGTGAGGTGGGAACGTAGCAGTGAGGGTGACCAGAGGTCACTCTCATTGCCATCTTGGTTTTAGCTGGTTTCTTTAAGGCAATCTGATTTATTAGCAAAGTCTTTATGACCTGTATCTTGTGCCAACTTCCTATTTCATCCTGTGACTGAGAATATCTAATGTCTGGGAATGCAGCCCAGTAGGTCTCAGCCTTATTTTATCCAGTCCCTATTCAAGATGGAAGTGCTCTGATTCAAATGCCTCTGAACACTATAATACAATTGCCTTTCCCCAAGGCAGACAGTCATTTTAAGAAACCATAAATAAGATGATGTAATTCCTTGACTTAAACACCTTCAATGGATTTGCATTGTATATAGAATTAAAACAGACCCTCAGCAGAACTTACATGATTCAATTCCTGTTTACTGTTTTAACTTTACTTCAAACAATATTCTCTTTGGCTTAGTATGCAAATGTCCAGGTTTCCTTTTGCAAGTCTTTGAGCAACAATGCTCTTTCTTAGCTTGAAGGCTTCCTATATACTGCTATGTCTTCTCAGAAGGCTGTAACTCCTTTCATGATTTATTTTTCCTGGATTCGGTCTTGACTTGTCATATGCTATCCAAGTCTGACCATGCTAATGCCCATCCCCATTCAAAACACCCAAGAACATTTTACTCTTTTTAAAAATCACATAATCACTTATCTGTAAATTACGTATTATATTTTAGTTTGCCCCAAAGAAGATAAGTTGCATAACATTGATGCACTCATTCAGAGACTAGCACAATTCCTGAAGCACAGTGTAAGTCATCAAAAGCAGTTCTTATAACTGTCTAATAATAGTGCATTCAGAAATAACTTTTTTCAGAAAGTTTAATAATTCAAGATTTTGATTTATTTGCAAGTAATTTTTACTGAATAGAAAAAAATATTTTACTGCATTTAGTTAAAATACATTATGGAATGGGACTAAGATTTTTATATACACTAGCACTATAGAGTTATAATTATTGACCATTAAATTGGACTACTTCTGGAAGTCAATATAAAATAAAGAAATGTTGTTTTTTTGGTTTGAGAGGAAAAAATCATTCTAGTTCACAGAAAAAAAAAATACTTTTTTTCAAGCAAAAATTGAGAGACGTTATAGGTGATTATACAAGGTAGAACAATTACATTTTTAAAAATGTTTCTAGAAAATGCAGATAGTTTTTTTTTTTTTTTTTTTTTTTGAGACGGAGTCTGGCTCTGTCGCCCAGGCTGGAGTGCAGTGGCCGGATCTCAGCTCACTGCAAGCTCCGCCTCCCGGGTTTACGCCATTCTCCTGCCTCTTTTTTTTTTTTTTTTTTTTAGTAGAGACGGGGTTTCACCGGGTTAGCCAGGATGGTCTCGATCTCCTGACCTCCTGATCCGCCTGTCTCGGCCTCCCAAAGTGCTGGGATTACAGGCTTGAGCCACCGCGCCCGGCGAAAATGCAGATAGTTTTAATCAGTAATATAGAAGCTTAGAATAAAATTATCAAAACAACTCAGTAAACACACTAATAGAGGAACAAAAAACTAGAGACTGAATACTAATTCAATGCATATTTATATTTATTAAATTCTTAGGTACTGGTGACACTGCACTAAACAAAAGTGACAAAGTTGTTGTTTTCATGGCATGTATGTCAGTGGACAAATTAAGATCAAATTGTTGAGTGGAGAGGTTGTTATTTTACTTGCCACTGATCCCTTTTAATTGAAAGATTAAAAATTACCTTCAAAATGTAGCCATTTATTAAGATTTTTTAAAACCCTATAAAGTTGGAGATGGAGGAAAATGCAACATCACAGGGCATGAGACAAAAATAAAGTGTATCAAGATTTGTACTTAATTTAGACTACGTCAGGTTCAACTCTGAGAAGGCAGATGTTTGGGTAATTGTCAATTGTGATATATGCTTCTATACCATATTTTAATCTACCTAAGCCATAATCTCAGTAAGTGTACCTTGAAATCTATTCTCATTATTTCTTCTGTATTACACAACAACTATAACCACAATAGCACTGTATAACAAACCATTCTAAAACCAGTGGATTGCAAATTAAGCTTTTATTTCTCACTCTTATGTGGGTTTGGCTGGAGTTCAACTGATATAAGGCAGCTATCAATTCTTTACCACAGGTTTGGTTCAGGACTGTTTTTTGTATTTCTCATTCTCGGGAGACCAATAGGTTTCTTGGGGCATGTCCGTCTCATTATAGACGCAGAACAGAACAGGGAAGCCCAATCATGCAGCTCCATTTCAAGCCTCTCTTCACATTTCTTTTATCAACATATTTGCCAGGTAAAGTATAAAGGCCAAAGTACATGGAGGTGCAGGTCTGGAAATAAATAAATAAATATGGGACAATAATTTAATCTACCACAAAATCAAATAGCCTGGCTAATGGACTGTTGCAAATACTCATATATTTTACAACAATATTTTAGAGTTCTAGTACTTGCTGTTACTGCAATAAGCTACAAAATTTATGAGTACGTGGGCAGCTATAGAGTAAGACTTTTTAAAATGTCATAGATAAGCCTTTAAACAACTCTTTTTTACTTTCTAAAATTCATATTACTTAAGCTTTTATTGAGATAATTTTAGATTAACCTGAAGTTATAAGAAATAATGGAGAGATATCTGTTGTACTGTTGGAACCGAACTGACGATTCCCTCCTGGGCAGGGGTCGCCGCGAAGGACCACCGACACAAGATTCACAGCAGAGAGTTATTTATTACTAGCGCGCTAGGGTCCCAAGCTCTAAGTTGGCCCTGGGACCCAGAGTGCTTGTTTCAGGTTGTTTATATAGGCAAACACAAGTTCAAACACAGCTTAAGGCGCGAAATTCAAACAAAGCTTTAGGCGCGTGGTAATTGGGTCTAGCTATGGCCTGAGCAAGGTGTTTTGTTCTAATTGGTTAGAGCAGGACCTTATGAGGTTTTTTTCTTGGAGTTGCTGATTCCGGGAACTTCGAGGCAGGGTGGGACCCCTGGAATTGGCAGGGTGGGACCCCATGGGGTCGTTTCCCGGAATTGGCAGGGTGGGACCCTATCAGGGTGGGACCCTATCGAGGCAGGGTGGGACCCTATCCAGAGCCACCTGGTGTTAACTTTTTTCTATGTGAGGCCTAGTTTCTAAGTTTTATGAGGCCTAGTTTCATTCCCTCCTCTTTTTGTGTCAGAGGCTCAATCTTGAGCCTCTTCTTCAGTCCTGAGGGTCTGGTATTGTTGGGTCAGAACCATAGCATGTACTATGTTTAATCTATTTTTAATAAGGGTGAGTAAGCGGTTGAGTATGCATGGCCCGAAAGTCAGGATGAGCATAAGCAGGATGAGGGGTCCTAAGATGGTGGAGATTAGGGTGCTAAGCCAAGGGGATTGGTTGTACCAATTTTCAAACCAATTTTGCTGAGATTCTCTCTCTTTTTTTCTCTTGTCTAATCTTTCTCTCAGTTTTGCCATAGAATCTTTAACTACTCCTGAATGATCTGCATAAAAACAACATTGCTCTTTCAGGGCTGCACAGAGCCCACCCTCTTTCAGAAAGACAATTTCTAGTCCTCGTCGGTTTTGTAATACAACTTCAGACAGAGAAGTCAAGGACTCTTCAAGTTTTGTGATAGATTGTTCTATGGCTCTAAGGTCTTCATCTATGGCTACTCTAAGTTGTTGCAGATGATGGTTACCATGCACTAGGGCTGCTGTCCCGGTCCCAACTCCAGCTGCTACCCCAATTCCTAACATTACGGCGAGGGTGAGGGAGATAGGTTCTCTCTTTGGTCTAGTATGAGTTTTTTGCTCATATCGGAGATCAAAGGAGTCTCCAGAGTGATAGTATACTCGGGGAACAACTTGTACCAACACGCAATAGTGGGTGCCACTGCTAAAAACGGCTGTGGATATACAGGGGGTGAGCCCAGTGTTGCAAGCCCACCAGTCCGTCTCGGAGGGGACCAGATAGTGATTGGAGCTGGGTACTGTCAAGGTTACATTACAAAGATGCTGATGACTAGGGGGCACCTGGCCTATGCAGGTTCCTGACCCAGAAACTTCAGCCAGGGTTAGTTTTCTTTGTTGTTCCCATGCGCATCCAGTAGGATTGGCGGAGTTAGTGAAATTATTAGTGGAGGCAATGCCTTCATAGTAAGGGGGGCCTGTTGCCAGACATAGCCAGCAAGAGGATGTAAATTCTGGCTTTGTCTGGTTTAAAGCGAAGTAGGAGCCCTTTATGAGATTTAGGAGCCTGTCACCTATTCCCAGGTTAAGGGGCCCGCGGGTGACGGTTTGGGCTGAAGGTGTGTATTTAGAGGAGGTGGAGATTAGAGGCGGGGAAGTGCTTTTAGGAGCTCTTGGTTGGGGCTCTCTTGGTGCAGGAACCAGGGGCTTCCTTGTTTCTGATAAAACTTGGTTTGGTCCTACTGCGACAGGGGCTGTGATAGGGTTGACTATTAATTTGATTTGGATAGGGATTCCATACAGTGGCTTTTGGTATAAATATAGGCCCCATATTAACCCGGATATCCAACGGTTATCAGATTTTGCTGCATCTTCAAACTTGATGCGGACCAGATTGCAAGTTTTTGAATATCGGGTTCTGGTGCAGCGCTGGACAAAGGACATGGTTATGTACCAGGGTTTCGTGGCCCATTTCCATTCTCCATCATTAGTAGTTATACAGGACCAACTAGCGCAAAACAGGGCATCTATTTCTCCACAAGTTTTTTTCATTTCTCCTGTCCTGAATCCGGGACAGGCATAGAACCCGTTCCGGCTTACGGACACCCTTCTAGCCTGTTTTCTCCATTCTCCCCCTTCCATGTCATCTATCTTTGCTATTTTGTCTAGGTTGAAATAGAGGTCAGGGAACCAAGTCCCCATAGGAGCAATTTTTGAGGTTTTATCTAAGACTTCATGAGTACTAAAATCAATCACCTGCCAGGTCAGGTTATATGGCCGGTGGGGGTTATTACTGCCAGCGACGCAGGGAAGGAGGGCTAGTAACAAGCAAGGGGCTAGATACGAGAGAGTCTTATCTTGAGCGGGTCTTCGGAGCGTCGGAGTTTCCATGTCTCAGGTGGTGTTGGTCCGGGCGTCCCTGGAGCAGCCTTGGCGTGGGATGCGTGGATCCAAGTGGAGATTCCGTCCACCTTTATGGCTGTGGGTGTGGTCAGGAGAACAATGTAGGGTCCTTTCCACCGAGGCTCTAGTCCTTGAGTGCGATGCCGTCTAACGTAGACAGAGTCTCCCACCTGGAAGGGGTGACTGGTCTGTGGATGTCCTGGTTGGTACAGTTCTGCCAAGGGGGCCCAGATTTGGGCCTGTACTGCTTGGAGTCCTTTTAGCCGGGCCTGTAGGTCAGTCTTAGGATCGGAGGGGGAGAAGGAATTAAGCAAGGTTGACAAAGGGGGAGGTCCTCCGTAGAGGATTTCATATGGAGTGAGCCCAAAACGGTTAGGTGTATTCCGGGCCCTTAACAGAGCTAAGGATAGGAGGCGTCTCCAATCTTTTAAACCAGTCTCTAAGGTCAATTTAGTAAGGGTCTCTTTTATTGTTCTATTCATTCTTTCTACCTGTCCTGAGCTCTGGGGTCTATAGGCACAATGTAATTTCCAATTAATCCCCAATATCCTGGCGAGCCCCTGACTTACCTGAGAAACGAAGGCCGGCCCGTTATCTGACCCAATTACCTTGGGAAGTCCGAATCTAGGAAAGATTTCTTCCAAAATTTTCTTGGCTACTATGTGTGCCGTTTCTTGCCGGGTGGGGTAGGCTTCTACCCATCCTGAAAAGGTATCTACAAACACTAGTAAGTACTTATATCCAGCATAGTGAGGTTTTACTTCAGTGAAGTCTATTTCCCAATAGACTCCTGGGCGGTTACCACGAGTTCGTTTTCCTTCTGACACTCGGGTAGCCCCAGCGTTTACCTGCTGACAGACCTTACAGGCAGATGTCACTTGTTCTACGAGGGTACTTGCCTTTGGGATTAGAAAGTCAGTTTTTTCAATCAGTAATCTTAGCTTTCGATTACTCAAGTGTGTCCAGGCATGCATCTGCTGGATCATTGCCAGGGCCTCCTTTTGGGGAAGGACTATTTTCCCTCCTTTTTCCCAGTTTTTAGTGTCTTTGTTTTCTATAGCCCCTATGGCCTTTGCTTCTTCCTGGTCTTCTGGGGTATAAGTATGTTCAATAGTTATGTGGCTGGTTTCGTCAGGTTCTGTGGCTAGGGTCAGTACTTCCGCCATGGCGGCTTGCCTGGCTACTTGGTCAGCCTGTCTGTTTCCTACTGCGACTGGATCCTGTCCTTTCTGATGCCCGGGGCAGTGAATTATAGCCACTTCTTGAGGAAGAAAAAGGGCTTTCAATAAGGCAATTATTTCAGCTTTGTTCTTGATTTCCTTTCCTTCTGAGGTTAGGAGACCTCTTCTTTCATAGATACTTCCATGAGTATGAGCCGTTGCAAAGGCATACCGGCTATCAGTATAAATGTTAGCTTTCTTTCCCTTGGACAGCTCTAGGGCCTTGGTTAGTGCTATTAACTCAGCCTTCTGTGCAGACGTGCCAGGAGGTAGTGATTGTGCCCAAATGGTGTTGTGGCCATCTACTACCGCCGCTCCCGCCCTCCGGGTACCTGAGTCAAGGTAACTGCTGCCGTCTGTGTACCAGGTGTGATCCGCGTCTGGGAGTTCTTGGTCTTTAAGGTCTTCCCGTGTTCCATGGGTCTCAGCCAGTACTTGCCGACAATCGTGTGGGCTTGGTTGGTCTTCCGGTACCGGCAGCAGCGTAGCAGGGTTTAGGGTGACCGGAGGGCCAAACTGGACGCGGTCCGTGTCCAGTAGGAGGGCCTGGTAGTGGGTTAGGCGTGCGTTGGTTATCCACCGGTCCGGGGGCTGCCGCACTATGGCCTCTAGAGCATGTGGGGTAACAATAGTCAGTCGCTGCCCAAGGGTTAACTTAGCAGAGTCCTTGACCAGCATAGCGGTGGCTGCCATGATACGGAGACACTGGGGCCAGCCAGCCGCTACAGGGTCTAGCTTCTTAGACAGGTATGCTACCGGTCTTTTCCAAGGCCCTAATTTTTGGGTCAAGACCCCTTTGGCAATTCCTTGCCTCTCGTCCAGGAAGAGGGTAAAGGGCTTTGAGGTGTCCGGTAACCCAAGGGCCGGGGCAGACAAGAGTGCTTGTTTTAGTGCCTCAAAAGCCAATTGATGCTCTGTCTGCCAGGTGAAAGGGGTGCTCTCCTTGGTGAGTGCATAAAGGGGGGCGGCCAGTTCAGCAAAACCGGGTATCCACAAGCGACAGAACCCAGCAGTTCCCAAGAATTCACGTACCTCCCTGGGATTTCGTGGTGGTGGAAGGCGAGCCACTGTCTCTATGCGCCCAGGGGTGAGCCACCTTTTCCCTTCACTCAGGATATACCCCAGATATGTTACCTTGGTCTGACACAGCTGTGCCTTCTTGGCGGATGCCCGGTATCCTTTTTCACCCAGTGCCTGGAGTAGATGCCTGGTACCTTGTATACAGATTTCCTTTGTAGGAGCAGCCAAGAGGAGGTCATCCACATACTGGAGTAGAGTCACGTCTGGATTTTGGGTCCGGAAGTCAGTCAGGTCTCGATGAAGAGCCTCATCGAAGAGAGTGGGAGAGTTCTTGAATCCTTGGGGAAGCCGGGTCCAGGTCAATTGGCCTGAAATTCCTTTCTCAGGATCCTTCCACTCAAAGGCAAAGAGTTCTTGGCTTTGGGGGGCCAGAGGTAAACAGAAGAAAGCATCTTTTAAATCTAATACTGTATACCAGTCATAGCCTGGTTTTAAGGTGCTGAGTAAGTTGTAAGGATTAGGGACCGTGGGATGGATGTCTATGGTTCTTTTGTTGATTTCTCTCAAGTCTTGGACAGGCCTGTAATCCTGAGTACCAGGCTTTTTTACTGGCAAAAGAGGAGTGTTCCAGGGCGAGTGACAAGGTCGCAACACTCCGAGTTCTAGAAATTTGTTGATGTGCTGCCGAATTCCTATATGAGCCTCTCGGCTCATGGGATATTGCTTGATAGACACGGGCACCGCCATGGGCTTTAGATCAATTATGATTGGGGCTTGATACTTAGCTAGCCCGAGTCCTCCCGTTTCTGCCCAAGCTTGGGGAAAATCTTGCAACCAAATATCAGGGAGGCTAGTGATAACCGGAGCATCGAAAAGCCGATGCTCATCTTGCAAAGACACAGTTAAGATTTGGATGGGCTGACCGTCCCGATTTAATACCTGGGCCCCTGTCTCGGAGAAATGGATTTGGGCTCCGAGCTTGGTCAGAAGATCTCGCCCTAGGAGGGGGTAGGGGCATTCAGGTACCACCAAGAAGGAATGTGTCACCATTCCTTGTCCAAGATTAACTGTCCGGTGGTTAGTCCACTTGTGCAATTTTCCCCCTGTTGCCCCCTGGACCCAGGATGTGCGGGAAGACAGGGGCCCGTCTGCCTTTGTCAAAACTGAATGTTGGGCGCCTGTGTCCACCAAGAAGGTGGTGGGTTGCCCCCCTACAGAGAGAGTTAGCCGGGGCTCGGAGGGGGCTCCAGAGCCTTGACACCCCTATTCGCTATCTTCACCTAGGGTGAGGACAGCGGCAGGTTTCTTTTGGTCTTTAGGACGCTTGGGGCAATCTTTAATCCAATGTCCCCATTCTTTGCAGTAGGCACACTGGTCTTTTTCCACTTTTGGCCGCCTTCGCTTTTCTCCCTCTCTCCCTGGTCCTTTCTCTTTTACAACTGCCGCCAGGATTTTTGTTAAATGCTTATTTCTCACTCGGTCCCTACGATCCTCTCGCTCCATCTGTTCCTTTGCTAACCTGGCTTCCCTTTCCTCAGGGGTTTCTCTCTTATTATATACTTTTTCTGCCTCCCTAACCAATTCCTGTAATCCATAGGTTTGGATTCCATCTAGCCTTTGGAGTTTTCCTTTTATATCTAATGCAGTTTGGTCTATGAATGCCATAGCTACGGTAGCCTTATGTTCTAGGGCCTCTGGATCGAATGGGGTATACATTCGGAATCCTTCCAGAAGCCTTTCCATGAAAGCTGCCGGGCTTTCATCCCTTTCCTGAGTTATGGTCCTTACCTTGGCCAAATTTGTGGGGCGCTTTCCTGCCCCTTTGAGACCCGCCAACAGAGCCTGGCGATAGATTCAGAGACTCTCCCTACCTGGTGCCGTTTCATAGTCCCAGTCTGGGCGGGTGAGGGGAAATCCCTCGTCTATTTCATTGGGAAGTTGGGTTGGGAGGCCTCCTGGTCCTGGCACATTTTTCCGGGCCTCCAGGAGGACTCGCTGCCTTTCTTCAGTGGTTAGGAGGACCTGCAAAAGTTGCTGGCAATCATCCCAAGTGGGCTGGTGAGTGAGGAGAATGGATTCTATTAACGAGGTTAGGGCCTGGGGGTCTTGGGAAAAGGAAGGGTTATGGGTTTTCCAGTTGTAGAGGTCAGAGGCAGAGAAGGGCCAGTACTGGACCGTGCGATTGACAGTACGGAGGGGAAAAAGGGAGGATTGCCAAGTAGAAGGGCCCTCTGGGTCCTCAGTCCGCCGCAAGCGGAGACGAGGAGGTGTCGGCGGCGGCGTCCGAGGAGTGAGTTTGGGCGGGGCTGGAGAAGGAGACGGGGTGGAGGGAGGGGCCGAGGGAGAAGTTGGAGAAAGGGTAGGGGCCGAGGTGGTAGAGGAAAGAGCTGGGGACAAGACAGGGGGCAAGGGTGAAGCGTAAGGTGGAGGTCCCAGAAGGGGGTTCTGAGGCGGAGGAGGCAGGGGGTCAAGAAGGAGGAGATCCCTCTGGGGTTCATCTGGGAGGACTGGCTTAGGCGGGTCTGGATTCCGATTCTTTGGGGCTTCTAAGGCAAGGAGGGTAGATTGGGATGGGGAAGGGGGATGGAGGAAGGGTTTCACCCAAGAGGGAGGATTTCGGACCAGATCCTCCCAAATAATTATGTAGGCCACCTGGTCCGGGTGTCCGAGTGGCCCAGGATCCATCACTTTTGCTTTAACCTGCAAGATAATTGAGAGGTTAAATGTTCTGTCCCGGGGCCATTCCCCATGGAGGGTTGGCCATTCGGACGAGCAGAATGTTTTCCATCGTCCCTTACGGACTTCTACAGAGAGGTGGTGGGCTCGAGCCCGGACGTCAGGGAAGTGAGTCAGGGTTAGAGACAAAGGAGTCGTCAACGTCTGTCCCATTTCGTCCACGGATAACAAGGACAAAACAAAAGAAACAAAAACAAAGACCAGACAAGTAAGGAGAAGCCGCGCGGCCAGAGAGTGGCGCCACAAGATCACAAAATATTCAGACGGCAGGGGCGGCCTGCCTACAGATTTGAAGAGGCTAACTGAGTCGTTGGCCTTCTCCCAGACTACCGCCAGGGCGTCCCCCAGGGTGCAAGTGGGAAGGTGCGGGACACGTCTGTCCCCCTTCCCCACTTAATTCAGAAGGAGTACTCCCCAGAGTTCAGAGTTAGCCGGCAAGACAGACAGAACAAAACGAAAGTACCTGGTAGGTCCGTTCAGTCAGCAGTCCGTGGCCCGGGCCAGATGGGTCTCCGCCGGATGGGTCGGGGGTCCTCGGACGACCCCACTTCCCGGCCAACGCACCAAATGTTGGAACCGAACTGTCGATTCCCTCCTGGGCAGGGGTCGCTGCGAAGGACCACCGACACAAGATTCACAGCAGAGAGTTATTTATTACTAGCGCGCTAGGGTCCCAAGCTCTAAGTTGGCCCTGGGACCCAGAGTGCTTGTTTCAGGTTGTTTATATAGGCAAACACAAGTTCAAACACAGCTTAAGGCGCGAAATTCAAACAAAGCTTTAGGCGCGTGGTAATTGGGTCTAGCTATGGCCTGAGCAAGGTGTTTTGTTCTAATTGGTTAGAGCAGGACCTTATGAGGTTTTTTTCTTGGAGTTGCTGATTCCGGGAACTTCGAGGCAGGGTGGGACCCCTGGAATTGGCAGGGTGGGACCCCATGGGGTTGTTTCCCGGAATTAGCAGGGTGGGACCCTATCAGGGTGGGACCCTATCGAGGCAGGGTGGGACCCTATCCAGAGCCACCTGGTGTTAACTTTTTTCTATGTGAGGCCTAGTTTCTAAGTTTTATGAGGCCTAGTTTCAGTACCTTAACCCAGTTTTTCTTAATGGTAACATCTTGCGGAACTACAGTACGATATTTCAAATAGGCAATTCATTACTATCTGCCATCTTTATTCAATTTTATATGACATTATGTGGTGTGCCTGCATGTGTGTATAATCCTATGCAATTTTATGTGTCAATTTATAGGAGCATCACCACAGACAAGACACAGAAGAGTTCTGTGTCTGGTAGGAATCTCTTGTGTTATCCACTTAACAGCCACACACTTTTCTTCACCTCTACTAATACTAATCTCCAGCAACTAGCAATTGTTTCTTTGACTCTATAATTTTGTCCATTTAAAAATGTTCTATAAATGAAATCACATAGTTCACATAGTATATTACCTTTGAGATTGGATTTTTTCACTAAGTATATTTCCCTTGAGATCTATCCAAGTTGTACATGTATCAATAGTTTGTTCCTTTTATTGATGAATAGTATTCAGTGTTGTGAATTTACGTTTGTTTAAGTATTCACTTATTGAAGGACTTTTTATATCGATTTTGACTATCATGAAATAAAGATGCTATGAATATTTACAGATTTTGTATGACCCTAAGTTTTTATTTCTGTAGGATAAATACCCAATAGCGCAATTGCTGGGTCATTTGGTAAACAGAGACAGTTTAGAAAGAAACTCATATTTTTTTTTTCCAAAATAGTTGTACTATTTTACATCTTTACCAGGAATTTGTGAATGATCCATTTACTTTAGATATGAATCATATCTTTTCTAAAATGTGCTGGGAGAATCAGGCCTGTATTTTGCAAAATATGGGTAAAATTTCAGTTTATTAACAGTAACTTCATAGGAATTGAAGAAGTATGCATTTCTTGGGAAATACCTAAAACAAAGCATCAAGCAGTCTTCAGGTATTAGAAAATTGCTCACAGAATTCAAGAATATTTCACTTTCATTTTATATTCTTGAAGTTAATTTTGCCTTTTTAAAAATTGTTTGAGGTGGGGTCTCGCTCTATCACCCAGGCTGAACTGCAGTGGCATGATCTCAGCTCACTGCAACCTCTGCCTCCCAGGCTCAAGTCATCGTTCCACTTCAGCCTCCCAAGTAGCTAGGATTATGGGCACATGCCACCACACTCAGCTAATTTTTTAATTCTTGTAGTTTTGCTATGTTGCCCAGGCTGGTCTCAAGTGATCTGCCTGCTGGGCCTCCCAAAGTGCTAGGATTACAGGGATGAACCACCATACCCGGCCTCATTCTGTTTTTTTTTAATTCATGGGATTATATGTTTCATTGTCCACAATACAATGATCAGAGATCATGATAGTTTCATATAGTTTTATACAAATAACCCAAAAATGATAATACATAGTTTGAGAAGAAAAAATTATGGGTTCAAGTGATTCCAAAGAAATGATTCCATTTACTTTAGGTTTTAAATTATTGTTCCAGAATCTTTTTCACATTAGATTTCACATTTCTTCCCTTTCTGAATACTCTGATAGCTTAATTATGAGTCAATGACATAAATACGTTGTAGAAATTCCGTATTCATGATTTCACAAACTTAGTAATCACGTGAGAAGAAATGCTCTGGAAATGATATCCAAAAAATGATTCTTATCACTATGGTTTAGGTTAACTGTCTATGACTGAACAAGATACATGTCAGGAAGGCAGATAATCGGAATGGTTATAACTTGGGGTGGGAATAAGTTTTCCCAGATTATTCTCATTTAAACAATATGGAATTAAATACATGTATATTATATTTATAAATCTATACACATATTTATTTATTTACTTATTTATTTATTTAGTTAGTTATTGAGACAGAATTTCACTCTTGTTGCCCAGGCTGGATTGCAGTGGTGCAATCTTGGCTCATTACAACCTCTGCCTTCTGGTTGCAAGAGATTCTCCTGCCTCAGCCTCCTGAGTAGCTGGAATTACAGGCGCCCACCACCACACCCAGCTAATTTTTATATTTTTAGTAGAGATGGGGTTTCAGCATGTTGGCCAGGCTGGTCTCGAACTCCTGACCTCGTGATCTGCCCGCCTCGGCCTTCCAAAGTGCTGGGATTACAGGCATGAGCCATCACGCTCAGCCACACATATTTTAATAAACATATTATATGTGTTAATAAATATATATATTTATATATAATATATGTGAGTGTGTGTGTGTGTGTGTGTGTATGGTGGGGCAGAGAGAGGGAGAGAGAGAGAGAGAGAGAGAGAGAGAGAGAGAGAGAGAGAGAGAGAGAGAGAGTCAGGGTATCCCTCTGTAGCCCAGGCTGCACTGTCATGCAGTGATGCCATCAGAGCTCACTGCAGCCTCGAGGCTCAAGAAATTCTTGCACTTCAGCACCCCCCAAGTAGCTGGGACTACAGGCATGTGCCACCACACTTGGCTAATGTTCTTGAATTTTAGTAGAGACAAGGTCTCCCTATGTTGTCCAACCTGGTCTTGAACACCTGAGCTCAAGGGATCCTCCTGCCTCAGCCTCCCTCAGTGCTGTGATTACAGTTGTGAGCTAACACACCCAACCTAAATTATATTTTAATAAAAAAAAAAAAAAGGATTCCCATGAAGATACCAGAAAAATAGAACATACTCACTGATCTCCCCCTCCCCTAAACAAAGCATTTTCCAAAGCATAGTCAGATTTAATATCCAATTTCTAGCAATGTAAATTGAATTTGAAAGTAGATTGACCATAAAACTCTATTTAAAACGATATCTTGGTTAGAATTTATAAATACATGTTTGTGGCATCAGCTTTATCGTCGGGCATTCCATTGGCAGACCTCACCAATCAAGCACACTTAACTTAATGCGGTTTTAAAACATCCCCCCAATAAGGTATACAAGCCAACTACTACCAATTTATCAGAGTTGACATGTTAGAGAAAACCTATCTGTAGTATCAGAACTGCCCAGTGGGAGATTCGTTAATCTACAATATTCTTCAGATTTTACCCCAGAATAACTGACTCTTTTCATTCTATTCCAAGACAAAAATAATTATTAAACTAAAGTTAGAAAATGAAAACATACACGCTTTAGAATATATAAAGCCATTGCATTTTCTTTTTATGGAGTCAAATCAGTCAGAAATTATAAAAGCTATAGGTATTTTTGATATTAAAATTTTATGCAAGTTCTGTAATCGATGAAGATTGGAATATTCAGTTATGCCTGAAATCTGCAACTTTTTCATGAAGGTTTTTTTTTTTTTTTTTTTTTTTTTTGAGACATCTTGCCCTGTCACCCAGGCTGGAGTGCAGTGGCGCAATCTCGGCTCACTGCAAACTATGCCTCCGGGGTTCACGCCATTCTCCTGCCTCAGCCTCCTGAGTAGCTGGGACTACAGGCGCCCGCCAACACGCCCTGCTAATTTTTTGTATTTTTTGTAGAGACGGGGTTTCACCGTGTTAACCAGGATGGTCTCGATCTCCTGACCTCGTGATCCACCCTCCTCGACCTCCCAAAGTGCTGGAATTACAGGCGTGAGCCACTGCGCCTGGCCTCATTAAGTTTTTAAGAGAATGAGAGGGATAAACAAAAAACTAAAAGACAAAAAACAAAACAAAAAAAATGATGTGTTTTGTTTTATATATATTGTCTTTATTTCAGCTGTCATGATATACAAGATTAAGTACATATTATTAAAAGGTAAGAGAAATGCTAATTAATTCTAATTGAGAATCTAATACATCAATACTTCAAGAGATAAATCTATGATATAAGAACATACAAACTAAGGACTAGATCATTAATAATATAATCATTAGAGTTTGTTTTCTGCATATTATAGTGGTTCTCAAATTTAGCTGTTTATCACCTTGACTTAATGAAGTTTTATTAAACTACTGAGGATAAGCTTCAAAAGCAGACATACAGAATAAGTCTCTCAAAAGGTGAAATTCAGCAACATAATAGATTCTAGAACACAAACAGGATTGTGAACTACTGGCTTTGCCTTACGTCACTCTGTTTCTACTGGAAGAGTGACTGTTAGTGCTAGCATATCTACTTTGACACGATCAAGGTTAAGAAATATTTCTAAACGCATATATGCAGCTTTTTTGATAGTAAAGAAATCTGAAGGTGCAATAGTTGAAGAATTATGTTTTGTTACTTTTACATACAGAAAAATTGCCAAATTTGTATGATTCTCATAGATCTCAAGGAAACAAAGCTGCTTTTAAAAAGCACAAACTATATTGTCTGAGGTTGATCAAAATCGATTTTTTATTTCTCAGGTCTTTACCTTTGCACATCAAAATTAAAACCTTGATTTTTTATTTCTTCCTACTTTAGTTTTCCTCAATTTGTTTGTATTTCCCTTCTAATGATGACACCTCCAATTTTCATGGTACAGTTTAAATTTCCAGTCAATACTGTTTTCAAAAATCGTTTGTGTTAAAAGGAACAATGGAATACATTTTTATTTAGTCCTTCCTGTATTTACAGACAGAGTCCCCAGACTCCAATTTTATTAAATCAAGGATTTCAGAAACTATGTTAAGAAAATAAAATAAATTTACTAAATTCTATTGTGACCATGGGAGGGGTGGGGGTAGGGGAGGACATGCAGTATATTCTGGAGAGGTGGGGTCAGTAGGTTTTTTGGTGTAGTTGAATCATTGGCAATTCACCATTCTATCAGTATAATGTTTTACTGAACAATTTATCACCTTCAAGTGAGAAGAGCAGAGTAGCAGATGAGAAGTCTAGACATTTTCCTATCCTGAATCAGTGTTTCTGGGCTACAACCTCCGAAGTTATTCATCAATGAAGTTGGAAAGATATGGCACCCAGTAGTCATTAATCAACAGCCTTTCTGCAGTAACTTGTAAGCAGTAGCATTATAATGCTCACTATCAGATATGTTCCTAAGTGTGTAACCTGGGCATTGTCAAAGGAAATGGAAGATTCCAACAGTAAACCTGGTCTTTAAGGCAGCAAGCATTTCTCAAGAGAACTATGGAGCAGTAAATAAACAATTATTACCCTCACTTTTTTAATGTTTATTTTCTGTGTGTTTGCTCTGCCTGTTCCTTGGATGATAGCACACTTTCAGTTGCCTTAAAACAATAAACAAACAAACCCTAATCATTTTTGTGTAGTAAAAATAAGCTGATAATGAAATTAAATTTGACAGTGAAATAAGTGGCTGAGAAGAACAATCATCAAAGTCAGTTATAGTAAAACCCCTTTGTTACCCACACTTCTACAATGAAATCTTGGATATGCGATAAATAATTTCAATATAAGTAAAAGCATAATATCTCAAATTCACAAAACCTGAACAAAGCCCACTTAGAAGTAACTACAAGACTGTTATACAAAACCATAGTTATGAAGAACTTGACAATAATTGTAACAATTAGTAATCATGTCTTATCGAAGGAACATATGTATATGCTGAGCAAAGCAAAATATACATGAGTAACAATGCTTTAACAAATTGTAAATTTGGGAAACTTTGGTAATGGTGAATTTATTCTGCTCATTTTCTGCATGCATGTATGACTCAGTATTTCACCTGCCCTTCTGCCTTTTATTTCTTTATGTTTCCTCTCTGAAACTTTTTTCTCTGGTGCTAAGTTAAAGACTACTTAGAGAGACATGGTAAAGTCCTTAAAATCTTTCCAGCACACTATTATCTGCTCCTACCATCAAGTACTCATTGTTCAGTGTTGAAACTCAAGATATGCCTTCAGAATCAAATTCAAAAGAAGAAAAAGGCTTTACACAGCAGGCATACTAGTAAAGTTGTTTAAAAATCTAGTCCTTAAGAGGATAATGGATATAAGGTGACTAAAACAGTTAACCTAGCAATCAGAGGATGGTACTACTCCTACTTTGAACTCTGTAAAAGGAAAATAACTTTTTTTAAAAAACCCTGATTTTTAAAGTGGTGTTTTTAGAAGACTAATCGTAGTAACACTCTCCTACTGACCCCAATCTGTAAGAAGGAGATAGATTAGTCCTTTTTACTGTGAAAGGAAATTTCTCTCACAGTTTGAAGATAAAAAGTAGCAAATAATGTTAAATAAATGTTATATAAAAGAACTTAAAAGTCACAGAATGAAGAAAAAAGCACATTATAAGAATTAAGATAAGGGCCCAAGGGGAAATTGACGTTATCTAGAATTAAAATATCTAACCGGGAAAAATTTCACTGATTATTTACAGTGATCCAAGCCTGTAATAACTTTTTTTAATGGTCCAATTCATACAGATAAGATTTCTTGTAACAACAGCAAAATATTCATGCAGGACTACAAACACAATTTTTAAATGTGTAGTAAGTACTAATTGATTTTTAAATCTATAGGAGGTACTTACAATCCTTTCAAAGAGTTTATTTAATTGGGAGATCCAAATGATTCTAAACAAAAAAATACAAATATATCATTCTTATAGTGATATTTAATATTGATCACTAACATTTTTTTACAACTTAAGGGAATCCTGAGTTATAGGTAACACAGGACATCAAAAATCAATACAACTAATAAAAATAATGTGAGCTTCTTAAAGATTAGCCTAATATTACTACCTTGAAAGCTGAGTCTGACATTGTAATAGTGCTTTTGATGAAATTTTTTATCATAGAGAGGTCAAGCCTTTTGGGTCAAAGAAATACACGTCGGTATCAAAAACCATCAATAAAATATATTAGAAAATTGATAAAATATATTTTTAGTAATTCTTAAAGTGATATGTTATTTAAAAAATACATGGCTCAGATATTAATGATTTTGTTCATATTAATTTTCAATATGCTGTAAAGAAGATATTTCCGAAGGATACATCTAAAAATCATGCTAATTTTACAATAATGCAAACTTTTATTTTTTAATGAATGCAGCAGAATCCTTTTGTCTACTTGCTTATGTCATCTTCCTAGCATCCTTTCATCATCTGTTTTTTTGGGGACTCCCTGAATTCCTCCTGAGAAAATCCCTTTGATTCCCAAGAGCAATTTAATCAATTGCTCTTCTCTATAGACAAACAACAGGATTCATTAAAATAAGTATTAAAAATAGATAGGAGCGGCCGGGCGTGGTGGCTCATGCCTGTAATCCCAGTACTTTAGCAAGACAAGACAGGCGGATCATGAGTTCCGGAGATGGAGACCATCCTGGCTAATACAGTGAAATCCTGTCTGTACTAAAAATACAAAAAATTAGCTGGGTGTGGTGGTGCGTGCCTGTAATCCCAGCTACTCAGGAGGCTGAGGCAGGAGAATCACTTGAACCTGGGTGTGTGGAAGGATTTTCAGTCCTTTCAGACCATCTTATCATTCACTAGGTTTGATAAGCTGTCCGGATGGTTTCACCTATAACTCTGAACTTTTAAACCAAATTGGATTATTTTTCTGGTGGTCGCTATAACAAATTTCTACAAAGTTGGTCGCTGAAAACAATAGAAGATTATTCTCTCAGAGTTCTGAAGTCGAGAAGTCAAAAACACAGATATCAGTAGGGCTGTACTTTGTCCAGAGACACTTAAGAAAAATCAAGTTCTACAAAATCTACGCACTAAAAACAAGAGTGTATGGAGCAATAGAGTTGGAGCAGATAAATTAAAGCCTGTGCAATGTTCTAAGCCATGCACTGACAAAAACAATAATCCACACTTGTGAGATCACTTAGACCAGACAAGCATCTCAGAGGCATAGATGAAATGGAATGAAAACAATGGAAAGTCTTTAGCTAGAGCAAGGCTAGTAGGTGCTGTGACAGCAAAGGAGTAGAGCTCTGACCCAGTAGATCTCCTTTTAAGGTGTATATGAGAGATGATGAAATAAAGTGAGGTCTATACAGAACTAGTAGTGCTCTCAGGGTGCAGAAGTTCATTTTTTAATAAAGCAAAAGAACTCCTGCTGTTAATGTAATATTCCCTGCTGAATATTATAATTCCATTTCAGCCATTTATGTTTCCATTGCTTAGAAAAATAAAAAAATTCTGTGTACCAGTGTCACATAAATATTATGCTGTCAACATTTCTCTTGTTATCAGTTTCCTGTATGTTAATTATAGAAACAAGTATTGTGGTAGAACAGACTGTACAGTGATCTTTAGAAAAGGTATTTTTTTCCTCCCCCTTGCCTAGTTGTTCAGTTTTTCATTTTATTGTAGATACTTCATAATCTCTTTGTTTGCTTGTTTTATTTTTCTTCTTGGAACAGAAGAACATTTGCTTATACTGAAAATATGTGTGTATGTAGACAGATGAGAGGTATGTAGATAAATAGATGTGTGTGGGGAGAGAGTGAGAGACAATGCAAAGTGCAGAGGTGTCTGGAAATCTATTACAGCAGGTGCTGCTAGCTTGCATTTGGTTCATAACACATCCTCAATGATCCCACAGACCACTGAGGCATTTTGCACCAAAATTTTCTCCATTAATTTTGTTTGTTCAATGGAACAGTAAATATGATTAATTTTTTAGGTGGTGGGTTATGCACAAACCAAAATTAACTTTTTAATCTAAAATCCTCCTCTGTTGAAAAGTGAAAAATGCAGAAGAGACTAGAGAATTCATCTGAGGCCTGGAAGAGCAAGATTACAAGGCATAATAATTGTGAGATTGTTGATCATTGTCAGTAGATGGATTGGACAATTTTGATAATTGTGATAATAGACACTGAAAGAGAGATTTTGTGCCTTCTAGAAGTCGGGAACTGAGGCAGGGATTTATGGGCTCTGAGGTGGTCAGAGAAGCAGAGACCAGCACATGCATTTGGGTATGACAAGAATGAAAGAAACTGACATATCTAAAAATCAATTACTCTTCTCCATGGACAAATAACAGAATTCATTAAAATAAGTATTAAAAATAGGTAGGAGTAGCCAGGCACAGTGGCTCACACCTGTGATCCCATCACTTTGGCAGGCTGAGGCAGGTGGATCATGAGGTCAGGAGATCGAGACCATTCTGGCCAACATGGTGAAACCTTATCTCTACTAAAAATACAAAAATTAGCTGGGCCTGGTGGTGCACACCTGTAATCCCAGCACTTTGAGATGGCGAGGTGGACAGATCACCTGAGGTCAGGAGTTTGAGACCAGTTTGGCCAACATGGCAAAGCCTCATCTCTACTGGAAAAAAAAAAAGAATACAAAAATTAGCTGGGTGTTGTGGCACGCCTCCCAGCTAGTCAAGAGGCTGAGATAGAAGAATCACTGGAACTCGGGAGGCGGAGGTTGCAGTGAGCCAAGATGGCGCCACTGAACTCCAGCCTGAATAGTAGAGCGAGACTCCACCTCAAAAAAAAAAAAAAAAAAAAAAAAATTATCTCAACAAATTCAGAACCATATCATAGTTCTAAATATAGAATATTAATAAATTTAAAATAGTAAATTATTTATATCTCAATTTTCTCATTTGTTTGTCAATAAAGAGACACATTTTTCTGAGGTAGGCAGAAATGGCCCTCCAGAGATATCTGAGTCCCAACCCCAGAAGCTGTGAGCATGTTTACCTTCATTTGGCAAAAAAGACTTGAAAGATGTGTTTAATCAAAGATTCTCAAGGCAGAAAGATTATCCTGTAATGCCGAAATAGACCCAATATATTAAATGAGTTATTAAAATTGAAGAACATTTTCTGGCTGTGGTCTGAGGGAAATGTGACTGCTGAAGACAAACAAGAGAAAGATTTTATGTTGCTGGCTTTGAAACTGGGGAAATGAGGCCAAGAGCCAAGGAATACCGGCAGCCTTTAGAATCTGGAAAAAGTAAGGAAATAGATTCTTCTCAGCACCTCTAGAAAGGAACCCAGCCTTGCCAAAATCTTGATTTTAGCTTAATGAGGCCTGTGCCAGACTTATGACATACAACACTATAAACCACTACACTCATATTGTTTCAAGCCACTCAATGTATGGAAGCTTACTCTGCTATAAAAAAAAAAATGAAATTCTTAATATTGCTTTCAAATATGAATTAGTCCAAAAAAACATGAATCCTTTCCCTTTTTTAGCTTAAGCTGTCTTTCCTCCTGCCTTCTACTTCCCTTCACAGTTACCTTTCATGAGATCTAATATATTGATTTTTCTTTAGAAAGATGAAATTCCACTAATATTGATGTAAAAAGTAGGTACATCTAAAAATACCAATTAGTTCATTTATAAGGGAATACTTTAAAATGTGTAAAGTATGAATTTCTATATGGAGATGTTTAAATTTGGGGCTGTTTAGTTTTTATAAAGATATAATCCTGAAAACTTAATATTATCATTCTATTATTATTGTTGATAAATTTTGACAAAATAAATAACTTTTGCCAGGTTTGTTATGTTTTGGAAGTAGAAAATTTGACTTTTAAGTGGTCTGTGTAGTTTAAGTTGTCTGAAGTAGTTTAAGCATATGAAAGCTTAAAGCATACGTAAACTTCAAGAGGACAGGGATTTAGTGTGTCTGTATTCCCAGTAGCTGAAACAGTGTCTGGCATTTATTAGGTAATTGGTAGTTAATGTGAACAGTTAATACATAATAAGTATAATTAGAATTATCATCATCAATTACATATCTAATATGCTTATATGTAGATGCACATCCACAATTTGCTTAAAATGCAGAAATATTTCATTAAATTATCTTTTTTTTTTTTTTTTTTTTTTTTTTGAGACGGAACCTCACTGTCTTACCCAGGCTGGAGTGCAGTGGCACAATCTGGTCTCTCTGCAACCTCTGCCTCCCTGGTTCAAGCAATTCTTCTGCCTCAGCCTCCCAAATAGGTGGCACTACAGGTGCGTGCCACCAAGCCCGGCTAATTTTTATTTATTCATTTATTTGTTTTTGTATTTTTAGTAGAGACAGGGTCTCACTGTGTTAGCCAGGATGGTCTTGATCTCCTAACCTCGTGATCTGCCCATCTCAGCCTCCCAAAGTGCTGGGATTACAGGCATGAGCCACTGCGTCCGGCCATTAAATTATCTTAAAATATATTTATGAACTATTGCAAGATGAGTTGTATTAACATTACTTGTTAACATTTATTGAGAATGAAACTAAAATTAAGGATGTGAAGAGAGGAGTAGAAAATTATTAAAACATGTTACTTAATCTTATCCAGAACAAAGTAAGGTAACTTCTTCATTAAATAATTCCCATATAACAAGATTACACGTATTCAATTATTATTAGAAATTTTCTGTTTACACATGCATTCTACGTCTTATTATTTATCATTTTCTGTGTACTACCGTGAGACTGAAACTGTCATCCTGCAGTCAGTAAAGAAGATAAAGTAAATTTAAAATCATCTTTAATTTTAGGCTTTTTTTTTTTCTAAAGCTATAACCATTTCAATGTTTCCCTTTTAAAGAAGGCCTCTGTGGGAAAAAAAAAAAATCATGTATTAAAATATACTTAGTTGGTAATTAAAAAAAAGAAAAAAATTCTTGCTGCCACAAATGTTTTTAACTTTTTAAAAACTATTTCTCTATTAAGCTATCAGAACTACACTGATATACTCCTTCTATGGTGAATTTAATTTGATTAGTTTGCTTATCAATTAGTAAAACAGTTAACACATGCAAAGAAAAATACGCTTTCAGGTCCTTAACGTATCTATTTCCTTTAGTCATAATCAACAGGTTAAAATTTGATTTCAAATAGGAAGAAACCCAGGAGTTGATCTCTCACATTCTTCATTGTCTGTACATTATTGTTTTACTTCCCTTTTTTAGCAATGGGTAGGTGACGAATTAATATTGAACATGAAGACCAGGCTCTAGAGGACACAGAGAGGAGACATTAAGTTGGGAACAGAAGGGGGCACACACGTTTCTGCCAGCACTTCCCAGACCTAGAGGCCATTCTGCTCATTTGTAAGCCTGATGACTCTCCCTTAAAAGAGGACGCCAATTTAAACCAAGTAAAGATTTTCTTATTAGTGGCTAAAGGCAACTGATATACTTCACAATCTACTCAACCACTGCTGCAGAGTTTTTGAAATTCTTTGAGGTTTTGCAAGCCTTCTGCATTATACATTACTACTTGTGCAACAGAAGACAGTTTAAAGATCTCTTAGAGCACAGAATTTAAACTTCAACTGTTCTGAAACACTGCAGGGAGTCTAGAGAAAAGGGGGAAATGGCAAGAAAAATGTATAAGTTTCAGACAGATGGAACTTTAAAAAATAAGCATAATTTATATTTTATAATATTTTATGTCTCTCAGACACATTCTCAACTTATCATACAATTTAGTTTAGTAAAGGTCCTGGTCATAATATTCTTTTATTATTTATATTTGATTATTAATAGTTGACACTGGGTGACAAAAATAACTAATTTAAATAATTTTGTTTCTATTTCAAAGTGAAAATGTGTGCTAAGAACAAAACATTTCACTCAGACCCTCATAAAGACTTTTGTACATAAGTATTATATAAGATCTCTGTATAGGAAGTTAAAGACAGCTTTGCATGGTGTCTTGCAATTATTTAAATGTTGTTCTTCACAAATTAGGTAAGTTTTTAAATCATATTAATGACGTGCTTTCTTAGGGTTTTGCACATGTTGGAAGATTTCTCAAATACCTCATTTTATCAATTTGTTTACAGAAAAATATATTGTGAACCATGAGAAGAAGGTGGTCTACTGTCTTTAAAACATCATAATTTGATTATGGCATATTGGAATTTTAAATAGGTGGAGAAAAACTGATAATATCTGGGTTTGATACAATTATTTATTCTCCTGTCAAGCATCAATTGCCTCTTCACTAGGTTTGGCATTTATCTCTTGTTAACTAATTACAAAGGAAATGGGAGACTCCCAGTTTATCTAATTACTGAACATTTAGAAAAGGTGAGTTAGATATGAGATTATAAATCTTAGAGGTAGAGATACTCTCATGAAATCATCAGTTCCAGGTTGACTTTACAGATGATTAGAATGTGATTATTTGTAGAACTGCTTATACAATAATCTCTTCTCACAGCAACTGTTTACTTTCAAGGCAACTGATAGTTTTCAAAGAAAAAATCCATCTAGTTATAGAGTACTCATCATTTCAGTGCTATTAATTTAATAGTTCAATTTTATTCAATTTAAGTATTTCAGTAGGTCTTGCCCTATTTTAGTAAACCCCAATAATTTAATGGAGAAAGAAGGAAGGAAAAAAACCAAAATTTAAAATAAAACATAAGAACAAAGCTAATCAATTACTAATTATTGCACATTATGTTTAACCATTTTCTGCCAATACAAAATAATGATATGTAAAGATCCTCAAGTATTTATAGTACAAACAATAGCTCTACAAAAAATTCTCATTTTACTTTCAGCATTTAGTAAATAAGCATCTTGATTACTTTTAAATTATTAATATTTCTAAATAAATGCTAGAGAATGTGAATCTTTAGGGAAATATACTAAGAGTGCAATATTTTTAGGAGCTGATATGATCCGGAAAATATAAAATAATATAAAAGAGTATTTTAAAATTGACATAAATTCAAGTTTCTTCCTTATAAAATCATCTCTAGAAATATCTTTTTCTCTACGTTATCTTAAAAATGGGAGGAATGAGGTTACAGAATAAGAATAAACTATCTGGCAGTTTTTAAAAGTAAAATGGAATAATAAAATTCATGAAATTTTAGGACTACCAACCAGTAGTTATTAATATTTTCAATTCCTAGATGATACATAAAAGTGAGGACAATATTTCATAATTCTCTTTCAAAACATTCTTTTTCTCTCCGTATCCATGTATCGTATCATGAAAAGAAATAAAAGAACACATAATTTTGGAGACCTGTTTTTTTCTCAAGTTATTTGTTGAAGGAAATCTCTTAATATCAAGATAGTAATTTTGCACTGTCAGCATAAACAACTTTTAAAGGAAAGACAAGTGAAACATGTGCAGTTATAAATAAATGGATCTATTAAAGATGAATAAATCACCAAAATTTATAAATATCAGTGATAATTTCTCTAGGTAGTGCTAATATTTGCCTGATTCCATCACAATTCTACCTCCAGGTAACACACTTTCACCCTCCATTGCTGCCTACTTTTAATTCACTTTAGAGAACTAAGATTAGATACTGAAGCTGGATATTGCAGTTGTCAAATTCAGAGTCCTTTAAGAGTAGAAAACTATGTCAATCCCCACTTAGCAGCACCTGTCCTTAATCTATATGAAAACATTCACATAAACTATGTGGAAAACTCCTTCCTCAGTTTGCAAATACCTCTGGCAGCATTCCTGAAACAATTTATTTAAGGAATGTTGCTCTTAAGAATCAATGTTGTATCAGTATAGCCTATTACCATATGACATGTGGTAATGCTTTTGTTAGTATATTACTCATGATCATAAACTCCTAGTTTATGTTTTGAACATTTGAGGAACATTATTGCATTCATTATTAAGGACTATGCCATGGAAGCATTTTATATGCCAGAGTTTTAATTTATATTGCCTCCTACAGCACAAGTTCTGAAGTTGGTAGAATATGAAGGAGCCCGTGACATCAAGCCAATCATAGAGTAAATATCTAGCATTACTTTGCACACATCAGACACTCACTCTTCCTTTCCCAACATAGTAAATTACAGATACTATTCCAGATTTGGAGCCCCTGATATTGTATTTGATATTTATCTTTTCCTGTAGATTTTATAAGGTTACTTTATTGTCATTGGATATTGAGAGAAATTTCTGTTCATTTAAATGAAGTGATATAGAAACTCAGAAATAATTAACTAGACTCCATTCATGAACATTTGTGAAATGGGCATCACAAATGAATAAATGCACATCATCCTGTGTAAACTGTGCCTGTTTTTCAAATTAAAATGCATGTTCATTCTAGATATGTTCATTAGGGTGAAAAAAAAAAGTAAGATAAAAATACGTCAATTCAACTTCCAAGTGTTTTCAGAAATTGTGCTGTTAAAAAAAAAAATCCAACTGTAGGAAGAATGAGATCAACATAGAAAATGGCATGATTGTATATTTAGGAAACCCCATTGCCTCAGCCCCAAATCTCCTTAAGCTGATAAGCAACTTCAGCAAAGTCTCAGGATACAAAATCAATGTGGAAAATCACAAACATTCTTATACACCAATAAGAGACAAACAGAGAGCCAAATCATGAGTAAACTCCCATTCACAATTTCTTCAAAGTGAATTAAATACCCAGGAATCCAACTTACAAGGGATGTGAAGGACCTCTTCAAGGAGAACTACAAACCACTGCTCAAAGAAATAAGAGGATACAAACAAATGGAAGAACATTCCATGCTCATGGATAAGAAGAATCAATATCGTGAAAACGGCCATACTGCCCAAGGTAATTTACAGATTCAATGCCATCCCCATCAAGCTACCAATGACTTTCTTCACAGAATTGGAAAAAAAAAAACTACTTTAAGTTCATATGGAACCAACAAAGAGCCCACATTGCCAAGACAATCCTAAGCCAAAAGAACAAAGCTGAGGGCATCATGCTACCTGACTTCAAACTATACTACAAGGCTGCAGTAACCAAAACAGCATGGTACTCATACCAAAACAGAGATATACACCAATGGAACAGAACAGAGGCCTCAGAAGTAACATCTCACATTTACAATCATCTGATCTTTGACAAACCTGACAAAATCAAGAAATGGAGAAGGGATTCCCTATTTAATAAATGGTGCTGGGAAAACTGGCTAGCCATATGTAGAAAGCTGAAACTGGATCCCTTCCTTACACCTTATACAAAAATTAATTCAAGATGGATTAAAGACTTAAATGTTAGACCTAAAACCATAAAAACCCTAGAAGAAAACCTAGGCAATACCATTCAGGACATAGTCATGTAGTCATGGGCAAGGACTTCATGTCTAAAACAGCAAAAGTACTAGCAACAAAAGCCAAAATTGACAAATTAAACCAAAGAGTTTCTGCACAGCAAAAGAACCTACCATCAGACTGAACAGGCAACCTACAGAATGGGAGAAAATTTTTGCAATCTACTCATCTGACAAAGGGCTAATATCCAGAATCTACAAAGAACTCAAGCAAACTTACAAGAAAAAAACAACCCCATCAAAAATTGGGCAAAGGATATGAACAGACACTTCTCAAAAGAAGACATGTATGCAGCCAACAGACACATGAAAAAATGCTCATCATCACTGGCCATCAGAGAAATGCAAATCAAAACCATAGTGA
Source organism: Macaca mulatta (assembly GCF_049350105.2). Lineage (NCBI taxonomy): Eukaryota > Metazoa > Chordata > Mammalia > Primates > Cercopithecidae > Macaca > Macaca mulatta. The sequence goes on along the minus strand of NC_133410.1, from coordinate 144,137,833 downwards.
GATACCATCTCACACCAGTTAGAATGGTGATCATTAAAATGTCAGGAAACAACAGATGTTGGAGAGGATGTGGAGAAATAGGAACACTTTTACACTGTTGGTGGGACTGTAAACTAGTTCAACCATTGTGGAAGACAGTGTGGCGATACCTCAACGATCTAGAACTAGAAATACCATTTGACCCAGCCATGCCATTACTGTGTATATACCCAAAGGATTATAAATCATGCTGCTATAAAGACACATGCACATGTATGTTTATTGCAGCACTATTCACAATAGCAAAGACTTGGAACCAACCCAAATGTCCATCAGTAATAGACTGGATTAAGAAAATGTGGCACATGTATACTATGGAATACTATGCAGCCGTAAAAAAGGATGAGTTCATGTCCTTTGTAGGGACATGGATGAAGCTGGAAACCATCATTCTCAGCAAATTATTGCAAGGACAAAAGACCAAACACCACATGTTCTCACTCATAGGTGGGAATTGAACAATGAGATTACTTGGACACAGGAAGGGGAACATCACACACAGGGGCCTGTTGTGGGATGGGGAGAGTGGGGAGGGATAGCATTAAGAGATATACCTAATGTAAATGATGAGTTAATGGATGTAGTGCAACAAAATGGCTCATGTATATATATGTAACAAACCTGCATGTTGTGCACATGTACCCTAGAACTTAAAGTATAATCATAATAAAAGAAGAAAAACTAATGATTTAATGGCCAAAAGTGAAAAACCATCATGTGAAAAATAGTAAAAATTTCAAAAGTAGATTTTTTCCTAGGTTACACAATTAAGTAAGAAACAACAACAACAACAACAAAAACAAACAAACAAACAAACAAACAAACAAACAAACAAAAAAAAAAAGAAAAGAAAAGAAAAGAAAAGAAAAGAACGTATACCTTTATATTTCTTCACAAATAATGGATTACCACATAGAAGTTTGACTTTTTGCCGTTTTATTTAAATATGTGGATTTTAATATTCCTTTCTTGATAACTGTTCCATGGCAGGATGCTTATATAGTACAGATTTACATCTTTCATAGAGCAGAAATTGTGCCAGAACCTGATTAAAGTTGACAAATAAAGAAACCACCATTTCATCATTGCTTTGACAAAAATGTGTTTTTTAAAAAATTACATGCTCTTAACAGTTTTATTTAATGATCTAATCCTTTTAAACCATCATGTAATTTTTTAAAATCATCATTTTTCTCTAAGAATCATAAAAAGTTATGAGAAGGACCATTTCTTCAACTGAGCTGTATATTACATAGGTGCGAAATACAGCATTAATAAAAACGAGATTTTCTTATTGTGTCAGCAAAATTTTATTAACTCAATTTATAATAGAGAATGTTTGAGTCTTTGTAATAATTTCATGTAATCAACACTAATAAAAGCGTATTCTGGAATAGCTTATCAATAAGATATATTTTATTTGATAATATACTCAATCTCTTCACAACATGGGGTCCATGATTTTTTTTTTTTTTCTGTGTTGCACACTGGAGTCAACATTGAATATATGTCTGAAGATATCATAGGCCTTCCAAGAACATTATTAAAAACAAGCAAACAAAAGAGTAATATTCAAAATATACAATGTACTAACAGAAGAGTTTTGTGAAGAAACGACTGGATTGTTTCTATGTTGAAAATATACTATACATATATACTATTCTTTTATAAATGTGTTTATCACATTTATTGCTTTACAACATTTTTGCAATTTATTCAACCATGGATGTCTTTTTGAATTAAAATGCATTGAGAGAAAATCCATAGGAACTCACATAATATAATGATTCTCTTTAGTAAAGCATTAGGTCTAATGTCATCTCACAGATGGATTATAATTTCTGCAACAAATTAACACAGTAGGAATTTATTAGTTAAATCTGTGGACTACAATCTATCCTCTAACAATTCTGCACCTGCTCCTTACAGCTCTCAGCCTTGTGAATCTGAATTGTATGAACTACAATTGGCTGTCTTGCTTTCTGTGATTCTTCCAATATCTTTGTATTTTAAAAAATATTCATACATAATAATTGCACATATTTATGGGACACATGGGATTTTGATGCATGCATAGAATGTGGAATGATCTAATTAGGGTATTTAGGATATCTATCACCTGAAACACTTTTCATTTTGGGGAGTATTGGGAACATTTCAAATCCAGCTATTTTGAAATATACAATAAATTATTGTTAACTATAGTGACCCTAGGTGCTATTAAACACTAGAACTTACTCCTTCTATCTAACTGTATGTTTGTCCGTTAACCAATTTCCCTTAATTCCCCTGCCCCACCTTTTCCCAGGTTCTTGTGACTACCATTTTATTTTCTACTTCCAAAAGATCAGCTATTTTGCTTTTATGTATGAGTAAAAACGTGATATTTGTCTTTCTGTGTCTGGCTTATTTCACTTATCATAATGGCCTCCAGTTCCACCCATGTTGTTGCAAATGACAGAATTTCCTCCTTTTTTAAGCTTCATTGTATTCCATTGGGTATGTTTATACCACATTGACTTTATTTAAATGTTAATGGAGACTCAGCTTGATTCAAGTATCCTGAGTATTGTGAACAGTGCTGCAATAAACAAGGGAAGTGATGATTTATCTTTGGCATACAGATTTCCTTTCCTTTGGATGCATATGTGGCAGTGGGATTGCTGGATTATATGGTAGCTGAATTTTTAGTTTTTTGAGAAACCTCCATACTATTTTCCAAAATGACTATGTTAATTTACATTCCCATCATCAGGGTATACGAGTTTCCTTTTCTTCACACATTTTCTATTATTTGTTATTTTTTATCTTTTTGACTTTAGCGATGCTAACTGAGGTGAGATGATTATCTTATTGTGGTTTTGATTTGCATTTCTCTCATGATTAGTTATGTTGGCCATTTGTATGTCTATTTCTGAAAATTGCCTATTCAGAATCTCTGTCCAATTTTTAATAGGGTTTTTTTGTAGTTGCATAGTTTGAGTTTTTATTATATTTTGAATATTAGTCTCTTATTGGATGAATCGTTGGCAGGTATTTTATTTCATTTTACAGATTATCTGTTCACTCTGCTGATTTTCTCTGTGGTGCAAAAGCTTTTTAGTTTAATATTTTCTATTAGCCTATTTTTGTTTTTGTCACTTGTGCTTTCGAAGTCTTAGCCATAAAATGTATGCCTAAACCAATATTCTGAAGCATTTCCCTTAAACTTTTTATAACAGTTTTATAGTTTTATCTTACATTTATATCTTTATTTTTACATACATTTTGTATATGGTGTGAGAGGGGGTCCAATTTTATTCTTCTATATGTGGATATTCAGTTTTCCCAGCACCCTTTGTTGAAGAGGGTGTGCCTTCTGCAATGTATGTTCTTGCCTCCCTGTTTAAAATCAGTTGGCCGTAAACATGTAGATTAATTTCTGGGTTCTCTATTTTTTCTTATTGGTTTTCCTGCCTATTTTATGCCAGTACTATGCTGCTCCACACACCATAGATCTGTATTATATTTGAAGTCAGGTAGTATGTTATTTCCAGCTTTGCATTTTGTACTCAGTATTACTTTGGGTAGTCAGGTTCTCTGTGGTTCCATACACATTTTAGGATTGTTTTGATTTGTTTCCCTGCTAAGAATGTCGGTGGCATTTTGGTAGGGATAACACTGAATCTATAGATTAATTTGATTAGTATGGTCATTTTAACAATATTAATTCTTTTGGTCCGTGAGCATGAGATGTATTTTCATTTGTTTCTTTCTCTTTAATTTCTTTCATCATTGTTTTGTAGTATTTCTTATAGAGGACTTTCACCTGTTTGTTAAATTTATTTTTAAATATTTTATTTTTATGATAGCTATTTTAAATGAGATTGCTTCCTTGATTTCTTTTTCTGCTAGTTTGTTATTGGTATATAGAAATGCTACTAATTTTACGTGACTATTTTTTATTCTATAACTTTACTGAATTAATGTATCTGTTCTAAAAAAATTTTGTGGAGTCTTTAGATTTTTCTATATATCAGATTATGTCATCTGCAAAGAGGGACAATTTGACTTTCTCTTTTCCAATTTGGATGTCTTTTTAATTTTTTTTTTTATCTTTCCTGATGGATCTGTCTAGGATTTTCGGTGTCATGTTTAATAAGAGTGGTGAAAGTCAATCCTTATCTTGCTCCAGATCTTAGAGGAAAGTTCTACAGTTTTCCTCATTAAGTATGATTTTAGCCATGAGTTTGTCAAACGTGGGCTTTATGATGTTGAGATTTGTTCCTTTTATGCCTAGTTTGTGGAGAGTTTTTATCTTGAAGAGATATTCAATTCTATTAAATGCTTGTTTCTGCCTCTACAGAGATAATCATATAGTTTTTGTACTTTTCTACTGACATAATTGATATATAACTTTTAATTAATATTTTACTATTTTATTATACTTATTTTCATATGTTGAACCATCTTTACAGGCCTGAAATGAATCCTACTTGACTATGGTTAATGATTCTTTTAATGTGTTGTGGAATTCAGTCTGCTAATTGAGAATTTTGTATCTATATTCCTAGGAATATTGACCATTAGAGGTTTTTATTTGGTTGCTTCTTTGTGTGGTTTTGGTATCAAGGTAATGTTGGCCTCAGAGAATGAGTTAGGAGGAATTCTTTCCTCTTAGGCTTTTGGGAATAATTTGAGAAGAATTGATGTTCTTTATAAGTTTGGTAGAATTAAAACCAAACTTACAAAGCCATCCAGTCCTAGGCTTTTCTTAGGCATTTTATTACTGATTCAATCTCACTACTTGTTCCTGGTCTACTCAAGCTTTTTATTTCTTCCTGTTTCAATATTTGTAGACTATAGATGTCTCGGTATTTATCTCTTTCCTCTAAGAATATCAATTTTTTAACATATAGTTATTCATTATAGTCTCTAATAACCCTTTATGTTTCTGTTGTCACAGTTGTTACATGTTTTTGTTGTTGTTTTGATTTATTTACTTGAGTCTTCTCTATTTCTTGGTTAGTCTCACTAGTAGTTTACTCATTTTGTTTATTTTTTCAAAATTTTGTTTTATTTCCTTCTTAATTTCTAAATTTTTAAATTTTTCAATATTCTTCTTAATTTCCACTTTGATCCAGTTGTTCAGGATCATGCTGGCTAATTTCTACACAGTTGAACAATTTTAAAAGTTTCAGTTGTTATTAACTTCTAGTTTTATTTCATTGTGATCTTAGAAGATATTTTATATTTTAAAATTTGTTAAGACTTATTTTTGACCTTACGTGTAGTTTATCCATGCGCTGATATGAAAAATAGGTATTCTGCAGCTGCTGAATAAAATGTACTCTAAATGTCTGTTAGTTTCATTTGGGCTAAAGTTCAGCTTAAATCCCATGTTTCTTTGTTGATTTTCTGTGTAAGTGATCTACCCAATGCTGAGAGCAATGTGTTGACATTCTCAATTATTATTGTATTATTGCATCGGAATACAATATTCTAACACAATATTGTTGTATATTGTATTGGAATCTATCTCTCCCTTTTAGATCTAATAATATAATTGCTTTATATGTCTAGGTGCTTTCAATTTGAGTGAAAACATGTGGAATTGTTATATTCTATTGCTGAATTTATCTCTTTATGATTTTATAGTGACTTTTTTTGTCTCTATGTTTTTTGACACAAAGTCTATTTTATCTGACATAAGTCATAGCTACTCTTGCTCATATTTGGATTTTCTTTGAAAGCAATACCTTTTTGAATACTTTCATTTTTATTTGATTTGTGTCTTTACAAGTAAAGTGAATTTCTCCTAGGCAGCATATACTTGGTTATTTATTTCTATCTATTCATCTAGTCTGTATCTTTTAAGCATTAAATTTAATATATTCATATTCGTAGTTACTGTGGAAAATATATTGAAAACTTCATTTTGTTTATTGTTTTCTGATTGTTTTTTATATACTTTATTCCTTTATTTCTCTGTTATTATTTATCATTGTGGTTTGGTGGTTTTCTGTAGTGGTAACATTTGACATTTTTCTCCTTCTCATTTGTCTATTTGCTCTATGTATTTGTGTGTTTTCATGATAAGATATTATATTATCTATGCATCTTATGTATATATAGATGTACATAAGAAATACAGAAATATAACACACAGATCCACATTTCTTCCTGATGTAGTACTTCCTTAAACATTTCTTATAGAGCTGGTCTAGTGGTGACAAATTTCGTCAGTTTTTGCTTGTGTGGGAAAAGCAAAAACCTATGCCTCCTTTATGTTTGAAGGACAGATTTGTTGGGTATAGTGTTCTAAAAGTTTAAACATATCATTCCATTCTCTTCTGGCCTGGAAGGTTTCTGCTGAGAAATCTACTCTTAGTCTGATGGTGATCCCCTTATATCTGACTTAATCATTTTTTCTTGCTGTTTGTAGAATTGTCTTTTTGTCTTTGAATCTTTATATTTTAATATGTCTTAGAGAAGACCTACTTTTGCTCTTGCTTTCGATATTTCAACTGAAAGTAAGTGGAGATCTTTGAACTTCTTATAATTAAACGTCTATATATTTTGCAAGACTTTGGAATTTCTCAGTCACTATTTTTTAAATAGATTTTCTATGTGTTTGCTCATATCTTCTCCTTCTGAAAGTCTCAAAATTAGAGTATTTGCTTGTTTTATGTTGTGTCATATGTCACATAGGCTTTCTGCATTCTCATTTATGTATTTATTTATCTATCTATTTTTATCTGACTTGATTATTTCAAACTTTGTCTCCAAGTTCAGAAATTATTTCTTTTCTTTGATCTAGCCCATTGTTGAAACTCTCAATAATACTTGTTATTTTATTTATTGAATTATTTGTTTTCAAGATTTATGTTTGATTCTATAGGATATGTATCTTTTAGTTGAATTTCCAATACAAATCATTAATTGTTTTTCTATTGTATTACATACCTGTGTTCTCTTCCATCTTACTGGGTTTCTTTAATGTCATTTTTGAAAATACTTTTTCTTATATGGGTATATATTGTGTTAGTAGGGTAGTATGCTTTGGTTTTAATGCTTTGTGGGTTCAGCGGTTCAGTCTCTGTCTGAGTTATTTGACTGTAATCAGCATCACTAACACCTGTGAGTTATTCAGTGACTTAGTTTGCACTAAGTTAGTGGAGACTGTAGTAAGGCTTTTCCCGGGGACAGGGACAAAAAGCAGGCTACTCTTTGGGTATTGGTGGTGGTGGCTGCAGGCTAGGCATGTCCATCCTTGGGCCTGTGGGTAGCGTATGTGAGCATCAGTGATAGCTGGTCTAGGTGGGCCTATCCTTGTGCCTTTAGGCCACTTGTTCAAGTGCCCAGCAGTAAGACCAGTGCACCAGGTGGATTGGTGGGGCCCTGAACCCCTCAATTCTGTGCATGGTGTTGTCAGTAGCCGCATTAGACCAACTCTCTAGCTCCATCAGCATGTGTTGGTGCCAACAATTATGATGGTGAATGGGGTGGGCCAATCCTCAGACCCTAAGTGGTGTGTGTGTGTGTGTTCTGGTGGCAGTGGTGGAGGCAGGCTGGGTGGCCCAGTCCCTAGGCCCAGGAAGGCATACATGGACATTGGCAGTGGGCACAGTAGGCCCATCTTCAGGCTCCCAAAAGGCTTGCATGAGTACTGGCAGTGGCATACTGAGTGGGTTGATCCCCAGACTCCTGGATGATGTACATGGGCAGCAGCACAGGCAGGAATGGGTGCAGCAAATATATCTTCAGACTCCTCAGTATTGCACATGAGCACTGGCTGTGGTAGGTGCTTTTCCAGTGGGTGGTTCAATTCCCATGTCCCCGGACATGGCTGGTGTACTTAGGCTTCAACAGCAGTAACAGAAGGCTGGGTAAGCCTGTCCTCAGTCCCCCTGATGGTGTGCATAGGTGCTCACTATGAGAGATGCAATGAGTTGATCCCAGACCCTGGATGACACATGCAGGGATTGATGGCAGTGGCAATAAGTGAGGTGGGCCTATTATCATGCTTGCTGATACTATGTGCAGGCACTGGTGGTGGCAGGAAGAGCAGATATGCCCTCAGGTCCTCTGATAGCGCATGTGGATGCCAGCTATGGTGGGTGTGGCAGCTCAGTCCCCAGTCCCTGGACAATGCACATGAACACTGGCAGTGATGGGGTGGGCAGGGAGAACCTGTTCTCAGGCCATCCAATGATGTTACGCAAGTGTCAGCTGTGAAGCGCCAAGGGGATCAATTTCCAGGCCACCTGACTACATGCTCAGGTGACAGCAGTGGTAGCAGCGAGCAGGGTGGACCTGTCTATAGGTTCCAGGATAGTACCCAGGCCAGCTACTCCCCAGACCCACTGAAAGGGTGTGCAGGTGCATGACAATCCTGCTGTTGGAGGTGGGTTGCTATTAGTGACAGGATCCCCATCAGGTGGCTGTCAGGCACTGGAAAGCACTTGCTGTGGCTATCTTTGTCCTGGGGTCAACTGCCCTGATGCACTGCACTGCCTATTGCAAGGGGTGTGGGTAGTTGCATAGGCTAAAGTGCTAAAAACCCAGCCTCACCCCTGGGTCCAGCCAGCATCACAATGCTGCAACCCTCTGAATGGATGTAGGGGAGATGTCAATAGGGTTCCATAGATGTGTAGATGCAGGGGCTGTTGGGCCCCAGGACAGGATGCAGTCAGGTGGGGGTTGGGCTCTCAAAATGGCACCGTCCTACAGCTGCTTGTATCTTGGGGGTAAAGTATGGGACCCAGCATGGACTTCCTCTCTGGAGCAATGCTGTCACATGGTCTCCAGGTAGCTCCCTATATTAGTTAGTTTCAGGATCTGTGAGGGCCAAGGGGCTCTCCTGTGACTAGGACTGCAGGAGCTTATGATGGAAATGTGGGTGTCTGAGGATCTTTTGCTTAGCTTTTCCCCACAGTGGGGATTTTCTCCTGGCTCCAAGTTAATTGAAGCTGAGCTGGCTGCTTTCCCTCTTCTTCTATGCCTCAGATGTTCCCTGTCCCTTCCCTGCTAAATCCATTGTTCTATCTTATCTATTTGATATGTGTTTATCTACCTATTGTTTTTTTTCTCTCTTTGTGGAAGAGGTTGAGTGCCAGGCACCACTAGTCAGTCATCGTCAACTGAGTATGAGTTATTTATTTTTTAAGAGCAACCGAAAATTTGAGATAATATGAACAAACATTTAAAATAGAAAATATTATGTAAATCACATTGAATTGCAATGCTGTTTAGCTGTTCTATACAACTTTGTCTTCCCTGCCACCAATAATTCATACACTCTATGAATTGTTTTTACATTTCTTTAATATTCATGAAAGTATTTGGTTATTGAAAATGGTATTTCTAAATCCACAAATATTACCTTAAGAGTAGGCTTAATTGAATAAAGAAAAGTAAGATGAATCACATTTTCCACTAAAATCCTCAGTACTCTGAAGAGTGATTTTAGCAACTAGCTGTTGTGACTCTCATTGTGAATTGATTGGTTCAAAGTATTCAAAATCTTTTTTTTTGTTGTTTGATTTTAATTCTAGGTTAGTTTTCCAGTGGTTCACAAAGTCTTAACTAGTTGTTTTTTGTTGTTGTTGTTGTTTTTTGTTTTTCTTTATAAAGTGTGTTGTAATAGATAGAACACTTGCAATTAGGACAAGCCCCAAATTCTTGACATTGCCACTAGTTTATCTAAACTTATCACACAATTATTCTGAGACTCACTTTTCTATCTTGAACAGTTTCTGTATTTTGTGTTAATCATTTAAAATTTTGAATTTGGATAAATAAGCACTATAGATCTTCCTTACTAGAGAACTTATGTTGGTTTTTGTTATTCAGTGACATGAAAAGTAATATTGGAAATTTCTTAAAACCAAACATGTTAAATGTGGTTGTACCAACCAAATAGGAGCCCAGATATCCATTAAAGTTCAGTAACTATGGCCTTTCTATGGTTTGAAACGTATTGTTTCATTGATAACGTGCACTATCACCTTCCAAACTGACAAACTGGAATTCTTAAATCAGTTATAATCAATTATCTCCTTTTAAAAAATATCTTTCAAGTGCTAGAACTTTATGACTCATTTCAGCTAATATTAAATACAATCTAGGTCAATAAAAACTTGGTTTTTACATGATAGTTCGTAAAGTTTGCTTCTTCAAGTTTATTGTCACTTTATGATGTTTTAGTTTCTGAAAAGTAGCATTCTTTCATTTTTCAGTGTCTCCCTCTGGGAAATTTTTTATAAAAAAATTCCTGTTGGAATCTCATCTTGAATATGATCTCTAAATATAAATATGTCAAACATTCACTGCCAGTATTTTACTCTACTTGAATATGGCATAAAACTGAAAATTATTTTCTGTTTCCTTTTATAAATATTTAATTTTAACCAGAGTGGTATATATGAACATGGTAGCGCATCACTAGTTTAATAGAGTCTTTGTATACAGCAATATTTGTCTATCCAGGCCTGTGTCTTCCCAGAGACAAAGTCTTAAACAATTACGTCTAATTGTTCCAAGGAATACTGCTATAGTTCTATGTTATTTTCTCTATAAAATGATCTATCGTTCATTGACAAAGCCTGTTGTTGTCATAATACAAAAGATGAGTCTGTAGCTAAAGTGTATAATTTCCTTAGACTTCTTTTCTCCATGTAAAATTTTATTATTATTTTACTTTCAATTCTCTACTGATTTTCTATCAAAAATGTTTAAATTAATTAATATTTATTTTTTTGCTGACTTTTATCCACTTTTGACTTCCCTTCATGTGGCATTTGCAACATAGTATTCATTCTTGTAGCCACATTCCTTCTTTTACTTTTTCTCACTTTCTACTACATAGGTTTATACATTAAAATATCATTTGTTGTCAGGGCTTGGTGGCTCACGCCTATAATCCCAGCACTTTGGGAGGCTGACGCAGGCGGATCACGAGTTCAGGGAATTGAGACCATCTGGCTAACGGGGTGAAACGTGTCTCTACTAAAAATGCAAAAAATTAGCCAGGCATGGTGGCATGTGCCTGTAGTCTCAACTACTTGGGAAGCTGAGGCAGGAGACTCGCTTGAACCCAGGAAGCAGAGGTTACAGTGAGCCGAGATCACACCACTGCACTCCAGCCTGGGCGACAGAGTGAGACTCCATGTCAAAAAAAAAAACAAAAAATCATTTGTTCATATTGTATTGTATCCTTCAACTACAACAATATTCTCATGTTTTTTTCCACAGGTTACATTACACCTTAAAACAATAAAATGTTATATAAACTATTTTGATTACATGCATATGCAAAATTACATTCCAAGATATATATATAAAATATATGATAAAAACTATTCATATAGATATAGATTAGAAAAAGTAGGTGATGAAAATAATTTGCTAGTACATTAAGATTGTGCATGTTTTAGATGGTACATGCCAAATTTTGGAACCAAGTAAGATATTCTCTGGTATGTGAATGAACAAATAAGCTGTGATGCATCCACACAATGAAATATTATTCAGCACTAAAATGAAATGAGCTATCAAGCCATAAGAGGACATGGAGGAAAGTAAATGCATATTGGTAAGTGCGGAAAGCCAATCTGAAATGTCTACATATGTATGATTCCAACTATATTGTCTGGAAAACGCAAAACCGTGGAGACTATAAACTGATCAATAGTTGCCAGAGGTTAGCGGGCAAAGAGGAATGGTGAGGCCAAACAGTAAAAATTTTTAGGGTGATAAAACTGCTCTGTATACTATCATAGTGGGTATATGTCATTATGCATTTGTCCAAACCCATAGAATGTTCAACACCGAGAGTGAATCCTAGTGGAAACTATACATTTTCAGTGATAATGTTCTGTTAATGTAGATTCATAGATTGTAACAAATGTACCACTCTGGTGGGAGATGTTGACAACAAGGGAAGTTATAAATGTGTGCAGACAGGGAGTATGTGGAAAATCATTTTACTTTTTGATCAGTTTCGGTGTGAACATAAAACTGTTCTGAAAAGAAAGTTTAATACATTACTATACTATATGCCACATTTGATGATTTTTATATGAAAAATTATGGAATACAATTTTAAATGAATCACTAAACAAAATTAGTTGAATTAGAAGAAAAGATACAACTCAGCTTAAATATCTTTAAGTAGTCATTTTTCTAATGCAAATTTTATTAATTGTGGTTACAGTTGTAACAAATCTTTTTTCATATCTAGAGTGCTATAATAATTTTAATATACATATATTAAGTATAAATACATACAAGATATTTATTCTCATTGTGAGAAAGCTGTTTTAATTATACAAGTTGGTGTCTGGTGTTAGCAGTTAGCATTTCCACATTATTCCACTCTGATAACTCTAAACTCTTTATCCTTCTCCTGGCTGCATTCCAAGCTGAGCAATCTTGTTCACCTAAATTTTTAATGTAGTTTCAATTGGATGTTGCATGCTTCTTTACTTTCTGTCATGTACATTTGTGTAGTGCTGAGCATTTTTATTTCTGAGTGTGTTGCAGTAATCCTTTTGTTTGGTTTGTCTCTCAGAGTATGCTTAAAAAATATTACCAAGGTTTTTGGAATCTTCAAGATGAGAGGTTATGAAACCATGAATGCCAATGTCAGAAGCCATTATCAAGCAACTTAAGAGGATTAAGTTTATTGTTGATAGATTTAGTTTTTATAGAACCGTAGAGGAATCACTGTTTATATAAATACACATGCTTCATCATCAGTTTGTCAATAAGCAAACATACTTTTATTGTCATCAGAATATATTAAACTTTCATCTTTGCTTATTTTTTAATGGTCAGGTTAATATTAACTTTTCTACCCACGTGTCTTTAATGTTTATAAATAAATGATTAGAATGTTGAAGTCAACAAATCTGTATTCAGATTATTTTAGTGCTGACTGTAGCTAATATGAAATACCTTAAGGAGACAAGGAAACCATCCTCAAAGGACGGGTTTTATATGTGCCACTAGTTCACTTAGTAGAGGATGCAGGTGGTCATTCTATAGGCTAAAATAGAGTTTCCCTAGCATTTTTTTTTTCCCAGAAAGCATTCTTTTATTAGAAGAGCACAATAAATCATTCCCACTGGAATAAAGTAGAGTATATATACCTAGATGTGATTACTAGGTGATCAAATAAATTAAGGTAGCTAAATCCACATCTCTTTGAAAAGTAGAAAGCAAAGCGAAATATACAATTTATTTAGTAAATACGCATAGAAATTATGTCTTTCCTGTAAAGAAATAGTATGAACTGGACTGTCTGCTTTGCTTTCCCTACAATATATATAAGGCTGGGACTAACTGACAAAACCTCATTTTAATTTTTGGGCAAACATTTGAATGGCAGTGGTCAGAAATAATTTTATTTTTAGATGACCACTAATGTTAAATTACTTGTATTGCTTCCTGAGTCTGTTCTCACTAAATTTTAAAGAACTCTGAAAAAATTGAAAAAAAAGTACAAAATTTTGATTTAAAAAAACTGAGCAAAACACATGGCATTTCATGAAAAAAATGGTTATGTAATAAATAAGCTCATAAACCTATAAAAAAATTAATTCCACTCATAAGCAGAAAGTGATATTTAACCTACTGGTTAACCCAACTGGGCTAGTCCAGAAATAAGTGCTCATATTTAACACTCAACTGATTTTCAACAAAAATACCAAGCTAATTCAATGAGGAAAGAACAACCTTTTTAACTAATGGGACTGAGACAACTGGCTATCTATATGCAAAATAATGAAAACACCAGGTGCATAAACTGATTTAAAATGGATGACAGACTTGAATGTAAGAGGTAAAGATGTCAAACTCTCATAGCAAAACATAGCAGTATATCTTCATGACCTTAGATTAGGCAACAGTTTCCGAGAATAACACCTAAAACACAAGCCACAAAAGCGAAAGTAAATAAATTGTACTTTAATAAAATTTAAAAAAATACAACGTTTATGTTTAAAAAGATACAGTCAAGAAACTTAAATGACAACAAACATAATGGGAGAAAATATTTTCATATTATATACCTGGTAAGTGTTATACACAGAATATATAAAGACTTTGCGATTCAACAATAAGGACAATCTCAATTTTAAATGGCTAAAGAATGTGAATAGACATTTCTTCAAATAAGATATACAAAGGCAATAAGAACATGGGAAAATGTTCAAGATCATCAATAAATAGAAAGAAATTTCAAAACTATAATGAAACAGTAATTTACACCCACAACAGTGGCTAAAATGAAAAAAAAAAATCAAAGAACAAGTTTTAACAAGTATGTGGAAAATGGAATCCTTATACATTGCTGGTGGGAAATTAAAATGCTGAAAAGGAAATTGGCTGTCTGGAAAGGTTTGAAAAGGAATGTGGCAGGTCTTCAAAAGATTAAACGTAAAGTTATCATATGTTTCATTAATTCCCTTCGTAAGTACGTATAACACGGCCACACAAAAACCTGTACACAAACGTTTATAGAAACACTTTGCAAAGCAGTCAAAAAGTAAAAACTACCTGCATCTCAATCAATTAGTTAATGATTAAATAAGATTATTGTAGCATATTATTCAGCCATAAAAATGAATGAAGTACAGAAAAGTGATACAATATGGATGGACCTTGAAAATATTTTGCTAAGTGAAAAATGCCATGTAGATAAAGCTACATATTTATCATCTTATTTATGTGAAATATCCAGAATAGGCGTGTTTTATTTTATTTGTCTATAGAGACAGGAAATTGAATGGTAGTGGCCAAAGGTGGGGTCAGGGGAACAGGAAGTGACTGCTAATGGGTTTGAGATTTTTTTGTGGGATTACAAAAATGTCCTAAAATTAAAAAATACATGAATACTTTAAAAAACTATTATTAACTATTAAACTGTATACTTCAAACGAGTAAATTTTATGGTATGTAGATTGCATGTCAATAAATGAATGGACATCTGCTCAGAATTAAAAATGGTACAACTTTCTTGAAGGGAACTGGACGAAAGCTAAGTAAACTATACCAGAATCTATATTTATACCCAGAAATCTCAATTGTAGGAATGTGCTCTGAAGAATCACATCAATATATTGACAGAAATAACATATCTGCAGGTCAATTATGGTGACATTATTTGTAGCAGTAAACCATTGGAAACCTTCTAAACACCCATATATTTGTGGCTTAAATGGATATGAATGGTATGTAAATAAATAAAAGAGCACATATAAAAGCAGGTATGTTGCAAGTATAAAAAAGATCTTTGCAAATTGATATGATTTCTAGGACATATATTTGGTGAAGTACAAAGTAACATGTAATATAATGTATTTATTATGCTGCATTTTGTGAAAGAAAAAGAGACACAAATTTGGTTCAGATCCTAGCTCTACTATATACTTCTATTGTAGCCTTTGGTGAGTTTCTTACATTCTCTTTCACAAATTGAAAGATTTAAATACAAAATGACTTAAAAATGACTTGTTCTCCAAAACTCTATCCAATACTAATATTTTAAAAAGTTATTTGGCTACTACAGATGGAATATGGAAATAAGATAAAGAGCAATTTTTTTCTCAATATTCCTAAGAGAGTACAGTGATTATAAGAAAAATCAATATTCTTTAATGATATCCCAAACATTATTTGTATATGTCAAACAAATAAATGTATGTAATTACTTTTCTATTGTTGAATATTGACAACCATCATAAGAACTGTCGCCTTTACTCCAAACATTATTTAAGGACAAATAGAATGATCAGAAGTCTATAAATTTGAGTGAAGTTTCACGGCAGTAATACGTTTTGAAAGTCTTCTATTCTTCCCTTATAAGATAATATAAAGCCTGTGAAATGCAGGTGGGGGAATCACACTGCTTGGAAAGAATTCTTTGGTGATTAGAACTGTTACTCAAACTTTGCTTCAGTTTAAAAGAAGCTTAAGATCAATCAAGAATAAGAGAAGGCTACAACTTCAAAGGACGGTTTGCAAGCCTGAATACCAAGTAGATAGCACAACTGGAAGAAATGACCTTGGAAGAATAAAGAAGTACCTGATTTACCTGTCAATGTGGGTCAAGACAAGAACTAAAACAAGACACTCCTTTCAAAGTCCCAAAATATTTTATTCTCAAATAATTCCTATAAAATGCCAAAATACGTTTAGTTACATTTGCTGGAAAATAATGTATCTAGGTAAAGGAATGCAAAATGTGAATGATAATTGTAGCAGCAAATATGCATTTACTCAATATTTCTATTTTAAAATATCTTTGTGTGCAAACTATTTAAACTATTTTTAAAAACCTGCCCATTACTTTTAGCAGACTTCTAAGTGATTTAAAATAATCATCTCACCTAAATATTCCATATCAGTTAGAAAGAAAATATTATCCTTATTTTACAGATGAGGAAATCTAGTTTCAGTGGAATTAAGTAATTTCCAAAGTTCAAAATGGTAGTAAATGCAATGACCCATATATACAGAGTTTTTAAGACTACAATCCAAGTGCTTAAGATTATATTATACATATGTATAACATAATATATTATTGTATACCAGAAATAGCCATTTTGTAAAGAAATTTGATACATAAAGTAGTGCTATCTCTTCGAAAAGATTTTTTTTTCTTTTAATAATTAAGTATGGCTCACTCTCCCTAGTTTTCTGGACATGAGAGTAGGAGGAAATTTATTAATTCATTTTCTAAAATAAAATAATATATTGAGGATAACTCATTTTAAAATATCTTAATAAAATCATATAGATGCATATTACACATTAATCCAAACACATACCCTTTGTACAGAGATTCAAAAATATTAGTAATGTATTTTCTAAATTTCTTGTTTAAACTTTTAGATTCTTCTTATTAAGGATCAGTTAACAATGATCAGTGTGGCCAAGGTCTGATCCTATACAAATTCCTTTTCTCTTGGTTCTTGTTTAATTCTGGTTCATATTCTACGTTCTATATGGTATCTGTATGACTATCCACCTTTTCCCCTCAGATGCCATTGTCTTTTAGAGTCCTTTGAAATAGATGGAAATCTTCCCTAAACTTTACATTTGCATAAGTCCACATTTGCCTTTTAAATGCAACATTGCTGTCCTGCACTGTATTTTCTTTTTTCTTCTTCTTCTTTTTTTTTTTTCTTTTTTGAGACAGAGCCTCACTCTGTTGCCCAGGCTGTAGTGCAGTGGGCGATCTCGGCTCACTGCAAATTCTGCCTCCCGGGTTAAAGTGATTCTCGTGCCTCAGCCTCCTGAGTAGCTGGGATTACAGGTGCCTGCCACCACGCCCAGCTAATTTTTTGTATTTTTAGTAGAGACAGGGTTTCACCCTATTAGCCGGGATGGTCTAGATCTCCTGACCTCATGATGTGCCCTCCTTGGCCTCCCAAAGTGCTGGGATTACAGGCATGAGCCACCACAACTGGCCTGCACTGTATTTTTTATTTTTTTTTTTAAGCTGATGGTATATTATTTGTGTTAACTCTTGGAATAAGTTTTTTCTGTCCTGCTGTTCTTTGTGACTGGAGTGTTTGTTTCTCCTATTATGCTCTGGTTTCCATTTTCTAACATCCTTTTAACACAGAGAATTATATTATACTGTTTCATTTAAAAGAATAGCCGTTTGTCTTTTAGGACATAAACTGAAAGCAAAATGTGTTATTCCATAATATTCTGAGAAATTCTGCACATACCCTTACACCTTACATACCTCCAGATCCTCATCATATGCTGGTTGCTGTCCCTCATTATTTTAGATTGAATATATAATGTGTCTCATGATACGCCAACAAATACTAAAGTCATACGGTGTGTTGGCATTCTGGGTGGTGTTCTAAGGCAGTGTAAGAAAAGGACCTTGAAGTAACTTGGACATTTATGAGTTACAGATTTGTCAGAAATCATCTAAAAATATTCAATTATATTCATAAAATATTGAGATGCTAAGGAAGAACTATACAATACATTTTTCTGTGATAATGAAAATGTCCTATATTCTTGTTCATTTGGCAGATGCTAACCTCATGTAGCTTCTTTTATGACTAGAGTGACTGAGGAACTACATTTTTATTATTTAATTTTAATTAATTTAAATTTAAATAGCCACATATGGTTGTTGGCTATGCTATTAAACCGTGCAACACCAAGGAATCTCATACGTTGCTTCAATTAACTCTCAATTAACTGGTTTATGTAGGAATCTACCTTAAGTTTTTGAAGTGTTCTCAATTATGTGTACACATACACACACATATACCGTATTGAAAATCTTTATTATTTTTTTCTTTTTGCAATGACAGAGGTTGCCATTAAACTTTTTGCAATTGCATGTGAAATAATGGATACTTCTTTTCTTTTCTTTTTTTTTTTTTTTTTTTTTGAGATGGATTCTCTGTCACTCAAGCTGGAGAGTAGTGACACAATCTTGGCTCACTGCAGCCTCCACCTACCAGGTCCAAGTGATTCTCCTGCCTCCCAAGTAGAGTAGTTAGGATTAGGCGCACGCCACCATGCCCACCTAATTTTCTGTATTTTTAGTAGACACTGGGTTTCACCATGTTGGCCAGGCTGAGCTGGAACTCCTGACCTTAAGTGATCCACTTGCCTTGACCTTCCAAAGTGCTGGGATTACAGGCAATTTTTAAAACACATATTTCACCAAATACACGTTCCAGGAGATATTAATATCAGTTTTAAAGAAACACATGTCAGTAATATTTTTCCTTCTAAAATGTAATGTGTGCATGTAAGCAATTATAAACACATTTTGTGTTTTTATTAATGGCACAGAAAAGCACAAAAATAACAAAAAATTATAAAACAAGTCAAGTGAAATAAACAAATATTGATATATATATATAAACATATGTATATTATCTCCTGTCTTATAAATTAAAAATATATATTTATGATAATAGTCAAAATGTGTTACATATAGATCTTGTATAGGATGCAGGCTAATTTTTCATGAATCAATGAATAACAGAAAGACAGTTTTCAATGTAGGAGAGAAACATTTTGACCTTAAACTGCATTTTAAAAGGAAATGTCAGAACCACTAAACTGATACTTGGATTTTAAAGGGTCTGGGCAAGATCAACATTTTTCTCTGTAGAACTGTGATCCTAATTAATAGATAGATACTAAAATAAAATACAGTGAAGAAAATACAACCATAAATCTACAATCATGCATCACTTAACAGAGATAAAATGTGAGAGACACATCTTAAGGTGATTTAATAATTGAGAGAATGTATATAGTGTGTACTTACACAAACCTAGATGCTATAGCCTACTGTACACCTAGGCTATACAGTAAAGTATATTGCTCCTAGACTAAAAATCTGTACAGCATATTACTATTGAATACTGTGGGCAATTATGACAAAGTGGTATTTGTACATCTAAACATATGTAAGTATACAAAAGTTACAATAAAATATTGTATTATAATATATTGGACCACTGTCATATATGTGGTCCATTGTTGATGGAAATGTGGCTATGGGGTGCATGATTGGATTTGAAGGCAATGGTTTAGGAGGAACTAATTTTCACTGCCTGTTACTCATCCCTGGGCTAAATTGGAAATCCTCATCCACTTGAAAGTTGAGATCTACAGTTTCTTTCCTCTAGCCCAAAGCTCATAAGTGAGGAAGAAAAATTGCTGAAATCATAAGACGTATGGCTCTTAAACACAGGTGATCCAAAATAAACCTAGGCCCAAGCCTTGGTTCACCAACCTGGTATCTCATTTCTCCTTTTCATGGGAAAAATGAATAAGAGAGGGCACAATGCCAGAAATATTTATATTAGATATATTCTTGCATATGTGAATAAGTGGCTATTGCTGGATGAATTCTCTGCCCCAGAAAAGATATGTTGAAGTCCTTATCCCCAGTAATTCAAAACGTAATCTTATTTGGAAATAACGTTTTTAAGGAAGTAATCAATTTAAAATGAGGTCACTAGGTTAAGCCCTGATCCAATGACTGTGTCCTTATGAAAGGGAAATTTTGACACAGAAACAGACATGCAGAGAGAGAAAAATATGTAAAGAAGAAGGGAGAATGTCGTGTGAAGATCAGAGTTTTGTTGCCACAAGCCAAGTAATATCTTGGAGCTTCCAGAAGCTAGAAGAGGAAGGGAAGTTTCAGAGAGAGAATGTTCCAACACCTCAATTTTAGACTTCTAGGCTGCAGAACTGTGAGACAATAAAAGTATTTGTTACAGTACCCCCAAGGAACTAACCCAGAGAATAAGCTGCCCCTACAATAGTGAAAAATCATACATTCTGATTTATAAACAAAGCAGGAACAAAGCTATTCAAGACGAAAATGTTGATTTTGGGGAGAACTGCAATCAAGAGAACATGAATATTTGAAAAAATGTTCACTTCGGGTTGCTTTGATTCTTCTTTTTGCCGCCATGCTTCCATAAAATTGTGGAAAGGATCTTAATAAACACAGCCTGGTCTCTTGCCTACCCCTCATGTAACTGCTATGATTACATGTTCACCTGTGGAAATGGTAGAAGGAGCCAACCCTACCAGAATGGCAGACTAACCCCTTAAATCTTTGAAATACTTTAGGTAGAGCTAAATTAGACTGCTCTGGTCCATGCGTAGTTTCCAAAGAGATTCTGGGAAGACCCAAGAACGAATGTCTTATCTTTATATCTCATCAAATAAAAGTAACCAAAAGACAGAAATGGAAGAAATAAAGGGAACTATGGGAATCCTAATATCCATAGTCTATATTTATTCTCTGGTATCTCACATTCTAAAGAACGCTCCTATTACTCAATGTCTCTTTTTGGTTATTAAACTGTTGCTTTAGCCTTCTTCAAACTAAACAGAATATTTGTCAGCACATATTGTTCCTGCCTTCAAATTTCCAATTGCTATACAACTGAATTCCATCTGGCCAATGCCGTCATCACTCCATTCAAACTATTTATAGAAATGACCAATTATTTCAATATTTTCAAGTAATCATTCCTTACTACAGCCAATAAGATACGTTGGGATCTATCCCCAATTACATTTTCAACCTTATTTTGTTCCATCTTCTTTCTTACCCTTTTAAATTAAACGTACTGCAATCCTGTTTGCTTTATTTAATACACCAAAATTTTTTTCTGTCCTAAGACAATAGATATTTGGCTCACTCTCCCCAAAAAGGACTTTACATAGAAATTTTCTTCTCAAACTTTGGATTCAGCTTATATTGCAATTACCTCAGTGAGTTCTACCTCATCGCCACATAAAACTTTGGATATCTCTTTCTATAATCTATCACTGTTCTTTAATAATTTCCTTCAGGGTATTTACCACAACCTAAAGTTATATTCTTATGTATGTCCTTATTTGTATTTTCTGACTTCTATTTTATTGTAAACCACAAAAGTGCAGAACACACAACTATTTTTTCAACAACAATATAATCCGAGTACATAACTCACTGGATGGTACATGGTGAAGTCATAAATATTTAGTAACTAAAAAACTGTCTATTTCTTCTAGCTGCCATCAATATCTGTCAATTCTATTAACTCCCATCTCTGTCTTGCTGAATTACAAACTTTTAATTTATAGGGGAGAAAATTCTGTCCAGCTTGAATCAGTTATGTCTATCCTGATATCAATCTGTCATGGCCAAAGGGGCATTTTACATAGAAGGGTTATGGCCTTCCTTTATGTGTTAGGTTCTTTCAGGGAAGAAAGAGATGTTCTTGACTACAATATACCCACAAAGCCTACTTATTACATAAGACCAATATAATCTGGAAATTTTATATATTAAAAGATTAAACATTGACAATAATAATGCTGTTGTTAAAATAAATAATTGGTTTGGCCAATATTCTTTTAAAGGTTAAGAGCTTTTCTAATTAATATAAATAACTTTGCTGAAAGGGTCTCATGCATATTTCAATTAGAAGTGGAAATAAACTTCTTTCATTTACTAAAACTTATTTTTCTAACTGGTTGATAATGGTTCAAGTAGGATTTATGGTGGTGGATGGGGCAGAGGTGCACATTTAAATTTACTAACAAAAAGCCATTACAAATGAGAACTGGATCTGAGAGCAAGAATGCAATTGTTCAACACACTGCTTAATAGGAAACAGTAGAGAAGCCCATTCTGTTAGCAGGTTCCATATAAACTAATGGAGCCTGGGACTTTTGTCTTTTTCATGATCCCCCAACCTCAAACAACATATACAGAAACTCAGGTTTATGTCGATAAATGTACAAGCATCACATTTTTGAGGCAACCAGACAGCATCTGCCTCCTTTTTCGCTTCTCCAAATTTTTCTATCTTCTTTATGTTGGTGGATATCCCATTGCACATCATATCCTGTGGTATAAATGATATAGCTAGACAGATAGAACTAGAGAGATATAGACATAGGTAGAGGCACAGCTATAAATATAACTATAGGAATAGATATATTCCAGAAATCCCCTAAGTTCTCTTCAACAAAACCTGGCCTAAACTACTAGCTCAGAAATGGCTCACCTTAAAATTCCTGTTTTAGGAAAAAAAAAAAAAAAAAAAAGGTTAATATTCATTGTTTCTCTGCGTTCCAATTCTCCATATGGCAGAAAATATTTCCAATTGAATGCGGATGTCACATAAAATTATGCAAAACTCGGTTGATATAGATAAATATTTTACCTTTTTCATAGATATGTATGTTATTTAAAAATATATTTTAAAATTAACAAGTTGCAGTTTATATTTGAATACTTTATTCTTTTTTCCTTTAATATAAAATTGCTTTTAAAATGTGCTTTTAAAATGGGAAGGTAAAGTAAAAACAGATGAATTAATTATTTATTTTTAATTTTTGTAAAACTGAATAAATACAACTGTTAAATGATAATTTGGCTGTCTACATTAATTCATTTTCCCAGCAACTTCTATATCTTGAAGGTATACTATCTACACATTTTGTTTTTTTAAAGTGCATTCTGGTCAAATATTTTTGCAAATGCTTTCCTATGCTCAGACTAGAGGTGTAACAAATCCCTAACATCCATTTCTAACATCTTATCTTATACCTTTATTCTTCCCATTTCCTACATTGAGAAAATTTATCCAGCATGAGTGGAGACTCTGTTATTAAATCTAGGAAACACTCATGGATCCTTGTTGCTACAAGTTCCTTCTTTCTTCCTTGAATTCTTTACTATATTTTACAATATTTATATGGCTCTTCATCTGCACAGCTTTGTGATACAGTTAAATGCCTCTATCATTTTGGTAACATTTGAATGGAGTGAGCAACCCCATATTTTCCATAGTGTCATGCAAAGAGAACAAAATGAATATTATGTTATATTATAGAATTATGCGCTTATTAACATGCATACTTGAAAGTCATGATGTTTTTCATTACATATTAATTAGGAATGTTATTTCAAATAATATCTTAATTGTATATTTAACTGCAACTTATCATTCCTAAGCCTACATCAACAGTAACAAAATAAATAGGTTTTAAAAATTAAATTCTCAGAGTTTTCAAACTATTAAAAAAGATCTCAAGTGAAAGAACTTACTGAGATAATTGAGTTTTTAATAGATAATTAAATGTTAACTAAGCACATTTGGTTTTTAGCAGTAATTTAAAAAATATATTTATTAAACTAAGTTCTAATTTGCATTTGCAAGTTAAAATTATTGACAATTAATTTGGGTTGCTTTACTCAAAGCATCTTAAAGTGTATTTTACACTTCAGCTTTCCAGATGGGAAGAGTCCAATACAATAATATGTATGCTGTATGCCTTCTCATTGTTAGAAATAGTATGTATTTAAAAAGAGTGAAGTAGAAAAAGCCCCAAAATCTATATTGAATTAATACCTGTGTTGAAAACTGTATTGAAGAAAAACAGCAGAGGGAATGAAAGTAAGAGGTCAAATTCATAAACAAAAGACACTTCCAGACTTAGAAACTATGGTTTGTTTTAAGATCAGTAAAGCAAGAATTTAACCTTGCCACCACTTCAGTTTAAGTTATATAATTACATTCTTTAAAGCTGACATTTTCACCTTGGTAGGTATAATAAGGCCATGCAGATGCAGGCTAAAACCAGTAATTTCAGCGTTCTGCTTCTTCTATGTCGATGGTAATAAGATGTGGCAGTGAAGCATGCATGAACCTCCATTTAATTGTCAGCACAGTCTTTCATTTAAACAACAAAATAGTTAGCAGTAAGCTTATAAATGTGGAAAGCATGCAAAACAGAAACGGTGGGTCTGTTAACTTTAAAATCACCTCACGCAGAAAAGGTCAAGCATTTAAAATGTGTTTCTACTACCCTTTAAAGACAGTAAAACTAATAGAAAATACATGACTGGAAAATATAACTGGATGTTTCTTGGTAGAGAATAAAAACAAGTTGCTAAAACATCTTCAAATGTATACATTGTAAAATGTTGAATATATTATGTAGAAAAATGTGAGAAATCATTTAAACTTCAAATCAACTAGTAGTCAGTAACACTTTATGCAAGCTTGCAAGCTTTCTTTTAAATTGGTAAATTTTATTTTTAGGCCTAAAAGTAACTGGAAAACAAGTGTTGAAAAATCAGCTATTGTTAACATTAAGGATATAGTTATGGTTCTAAAATTTTTGTTTAATTTTCAAGTGGATCATATATTTATCTTTTTTCCAAATTCAGAAGCACTATTTAAAAAATCTCCATTTAGAAGTCCTGCACCATTTCCCATTTCTCCTCTGCTTCCCAAACCTATAGGAAACGTCTTCTTTTTTACTTCCTCATTTATTTTTTCAGAAAATGCAAGAAAAATTTATTCTTAAAATACTTTACTCAAATAGTTTTATATGTCCTAAAAACATTTTATGAAATAGGATAGAAAACTGCATGTCTAACTTGTCACTTAAAAATATATCAAAGCACTAGAATTAGGGAATAATCCTGTGTTACTGGCTTCACATAATAGATCAGGTTTTATTTGGTTTATTTTCCTGGTTCCTCTTTTTTTTTTTTTTCCCCCCCTAAGAAATCAAAAGCTCGGGGCTCACTCCAGTAGCCACTTGTCTTCCTATTCTACAACCAGAATGATCTTGACTAAATACTGATACATCATGTGTATCTATTGTCAGACCAATTCTCCCTTATGAAATCTTTAGACAAGAATATCTAACTATGTAATTGACACCTCCACAGTTTAAATTTAGCATATGCAAACTGAGCTGATGTTCTCCTCCAAACCAACACCACTTCCAGTCTTACTAATTTCAGTTTCTACCAACTAAATTTGTCTTGTTACTCACGTTCCTAAACCTTGTTGTTATCCTTACCTTCTTTCTTTCTCTCTCACATCAGACCCTGCCCTGTCTAACCTGGCTCCTGTTCTCTGCACTCTCCTCCTCCTAAATTCCCTAGAATTAAGACATTCACTCTTTTCTAGCCACGGTGTCTTCCTTGCTGCTCCTTCATTCCAGGTATATTCCCACCTCAAGGCACTGACAATTAGAATCCCCTCAGTTTGGAATACACTTTTCCTAGATATCTTCAGAGCAAGCCCCTTCACTTAGATCATATGTTTATTTAAATCCTATAGGCTCTTCCTTAAATAAACATCTGGAATTTGACCATCTGTCACTACTGTAGCTCACATCACAGTTTTATCACTGTCTTCTGTTATTGTAATTATTATTACTATTGTTTGCATACTTGACTGCATTTCTTATATTTTCAAAATACCATTTGAGTGATCCTGTTAAAATATACATCAGATTGTATCAGAATAGAAGTCAAAGTTCTATCTCTGAATTACAAGGCCCTGTGTAATCTGACCTCCATGACTTGCCTGAAGTCATCTACTGTGCTACCCACCCACCACTCTGTCAGCTCTATGAGTCGCTGTGCAGTTTCTCCAGGTAAATTCCTTTTAACTTCAGTGTATCTGTGCATGCTGTTCACTCCTGTCTGAAATATCTTCTTTCAGTTCCTTTGCACTTTTACAGATTTTAATGTATATATTTATTATATGTACTTTATGTATTTAAAACAAAAAAATACACGCATTAAAATATATAAAAACCCAAATGAACCAAGAAAATATTATATGATAAATAGATATGATAGCAATAAATATATGGCGATCAAATTATAACAAATAATAAATTCATATATATATACATTTTTGGTCCTTAACAGTAGAATGAATTCTAATATGCCACAGTTTTGTTATCCCCTCCCCACTACAATATCTCCAGGCCCAAGAAAGTGCCTGTTACCTGACATTCAGTAAGTATTTATCGAATCAAGGATTTTACATAGAAATGCGTATTTTTCTTTCTTTTTTTTTTTTTTTTTTGAGACAGAGTCTCACTCTGTTGCCAAGACTGGAGTACAATGGCATGATCTTGGTTCACTGCAACCTCCGCCTCCCGGTTCAAGCGATTCTCCTGTCTCAGCCTCCTGAGTAGCTGGGGTTACAGGCACACGCCAAAATGCCCAGCTAATTTTTTGTATCTTTAGTAGAGATGGGGTTTCAACATGTGGGTCAGGCTCGTCTCAAACTCCTGACTCGTGATCCACACATCTCGGCCTCCCACAGTACTGGGATGACAGGCATGAGCCACCGTGTCCAGCTGAAATATGTATTTATATTTATATTTATATAGAGATAAAACATATTAATATATTTTATTATTAGCTAATCTGTAAAATTAGCCAAAAAAAATGCTTTCTTGCTTTCTTAAACATTTCCAAGAAAATTATTCATCTACATTTTGCAAAACCATTAATGAAAAATTCAAAATCTGTTCCAAAAAATCTATATTCTCACATTAAACAGAAAGGGCTGATTTCTTTTAAGATATAAACCCATCAAAGGTTTATATTATCCTAGTGGCTGATTCAAAGGGCTTTAGAACTGAGCCATTGTTATTCTGCATATATTAAATAGCTTTGCAGATAATACAAAATCATCGAAAAACTTTACCTGAAAAAAATTTTTGTAAAATATTGCAAAAATGCAGAACTAAGTTTTTTTTTCCTTTAATCATTTATGAAAAATAGCCTAAAACAATGACCTTTTGTTGTTTATTTTTTATGTCTTTGCAGAAATGGTTTATGAAACACTGACAAAAAAAGAATTTTGAAAAGGTCAGTGATGTATCACAACACTGTGCCTGCATAATTAACAGATCTTTCTTTTTATATCTTGATGGGATATCTTGGCTGTTAGTTGATAATAACAACGTGTTGAAATTAGGAAACAGTCAAGAGAAAGTTATGTTCCAATTTGAGTTACTATAGATCATTTCGATCTGCCAACATAGTGACTGAGTTCATTAGAAGTTGACAATTATTTGATGACACTGAAATCTTAGCAGCTATTGAAATAGCAATAATACTAGCACTAGTTGAATAATTATTGAGAAGATAGAAGTTTGCAAATTTCTGGAATTATGTAGCTAGAAATTTATCATGTAGCAGCATCGTATACTTTTTAATTGTATTCCTTTTTACTTTATTTATTTAGTTAAGATAAATTTCAACTTTTAGATTCAAGGAGTACATGTGCAAGTTTATTATCTGTTTTATTGTGTAATGCTGAGGTTTGGAGGTACAAATCATCCTACCTCCTAGGTACTGAGCATAGTGCCCAGGAGTTTGTTTTTCAACTCTTCATCTCTTCCCTCCCTCTCTAGTAGTCCAGAGTTTCTATTCTTGCATTTTTATGTCCATGAGTGCCCAAGGTTTAGCTCCAATTTATAAGTGGGAACATGTAGTATTTGGTTTTCTGTTTCTGCATTATTTCACTTAGGATAATGGCCTCCAGCTTCAACCATGTTGCAAAGGATATAATTTTGTTCATTTTTTATGAATGCATAGTGTTTCATGGTATGTAAGTATCACATTTTCTTTATCCAATCCACCATTGAAGGGTATCTAGGTTGATTCCATGTCTTTGCTTCTATGAATAGTGCTGCAATAAACATGTGAATGCGTATGTCTTTTTTGTAGAATGATTTGTTTTCTTTTGGATTGATGATTTTGTTTCTCAGTAATGGGATTGTTGAGTGGAATGAAAGTTCTAAGTTATTTGAGAAATCTCCAAGCTGCTTTCCATGGTGGCTGAAATAGTTTACATTCTCATAAACAGTGTAAAAGCATTCCCATTTCTCTGCAGTCCTGCCAACATATGTTGGTTCTGACTTTTGAATAATAACTATTTTTACTGGTGTGAGATGTGAGAGGGTATCTCTCTGTACTTTTGATTTTCATTTCTGTATTGATTAGTGATGTGGAGTATTTTTCATATGCTTGTTGGCTGTTTGTATCTCTTCCTTTGAAAAGTATCTGTTCATGGCTATTGTCCACTTTTAATGCGACTATTAGTTTTTTTGCTTGTTCCATTGTTCATTCTTTATAGATTCTGGATATTAGACATTTTGAGAGCATAGATTGTGAATACTTTTTCCCATTCTGTGGGTTATCTTTTTGCTCTGTTGATAGTTTCTTTTGATATGCAGAAACTTTTTAATTTAATTCAGTCCCATTTGTCAATTTTTGTCTTTGTTTTGAGGACTCAGTGATAAAGTATTAGCCAGGCTAATGTCCAGAATGGTGTTTCCTAGATTTTTTGTCTAGGATTCTTTCATATCTAATTTTAATCTGTTAAAGTTAATTATTGTATATGGTGAAGATGGGGGTCCAGTTTCATTCTTCTGCATATGGCTAGCCAGTTGCCCCAGAACCATTTATCAAATAGAAAGTTCTTTTTCCATTGCTTATTTTTGTTGACTTTGTCAAAGATCGGATAGATGTAGATTTGTGGCTTTATATCTGGATTGTCTATTCTGTTTCATTGGTCCACATGTGTTTTTGTACCATTTCCATGCTGTTTTAGTTACTGTAACCTTATAGTATAGTTTAGTCATGTAATGTTATGTGTTCAGCTTTTTTATGTTTGATTAGGATTGCTTTGGCTATTCTGGCTCTTTTTCAGTTCCATATGAATTTCTGAATAGATTTTTCTAGTTGTGTTGAAAAATGCCATTGGTTGTTTGATAGGAATAGCATTTAATCTATGAATAGCTTTGAGCAGTATGGCCATTTTAATGGTATTGATTCTTCCAATCCATGATAATGGAGTATTTTTTCATTAATTTGTGTCATCCTAATTTATTTTAGCAGTGTTTTGTAATTCTTCTTGTAGAGATCTTTTACCTCCTTGGTTAGATATATTACTAGTTTTTTTTTTTTTTTTTAATTTCTTTATTGTTATCGTCAATGGGATTGCATTCTCGATTTGGCTTTCAGCTTGAACATGATTAGTGTATAGAAATGCTATTGATTTTTATACATTGATTTCGTATCCTGAAACTTTACTGAAGTCATTTCAAATCCGTACCAGGAGACTTTTGGCAGAGTCTTTATGATTTTCTAGGCATATGTTTATATCATCCATGAACAGAAATAGTTTACTTCTTCTTTTCCTATTTTGATACTTTTACTTATTTCTCTTGCCTGATTTATCTGGCTAGCATCTTCAGTACTAGGAACAGTACTATGTTAAACAGGAGTGGCGTGAATAGGTATCCTTTGTCTTGTTCCGTTTCTCAAACAGAATGCTTCCAACTTTCACCTAGTTAGTATAATGTCTGTGGGTTTCTCACAGGTGACTCTTATTATTTTCAAGTGTGTTCCTACAACGTTGTTTCTTGAGGATGTTTATCATGAAGGAATACTGGATTTTATTGAAAGTTTTTTCCATGTCTATTGAGATGATCATATATATACATATATATATATGATTTTTAAATATATATATATATATATGATTTTTAAATTCTGTTTATGTAGTTAATCACATCTGTTGATTTGCTTATGTTGAACCAATCTTCCATCTCAGGAATAAAGCTTATCTGGTCATGGTGAATTAACTTTTTGATATGCTGTTGAATTCTATTTGGTAGTATTTTGTTCAGGATTTTTTGATCTATGTTCATCAATAACACTGTCCTGTAGTTTTCTTTTTTCATTGGTTCTTTGGCAAGATTTTAGTATCAGGGTGGAATGAGTTAAGGAGGAGATCTTTCTACCTGATATTTGGAATAGCTTTAGTAGAATTGGAACCAGATCCTCTTTGTACATCTGGTATTATTTGGCCATGAATCCATCTGGTCCAGAAGCTTTTTTGTTTGGTAGGTTTTTTTATTACCGATGCAGTTTGGGAACTTGATATTGAATTTGTTCAGTGTTTCAATTTCTTGCTGATTCAATCTTGTGAAATTGTTTCTAGGAATTTATCAATTTCCTCCAGATTTTCTAGTTTGTGGGCAGAGAGGTGTTCATAAACATCTTTATGAGAATCTTTTGTGTTTCTGTGAGATCGATTGTAATGTCACTTGGTCATTTTGCATTGTGCTTATTTGAATATTTTTTTTCTTTGTTAACCTAGCCAGTGGTTTAATAATCTTGATTATCCTTTCAGAAAATCGTTTGGTTTCATTGATTTTTTGTATGAGTTTTTAGATCTCAACTGCATTTAGTTCCATTCTGATTTAGTTATTTCTTTTCTTCTGCTAACTTTAAGTTGCTTTTTTTTCTAGATTCTTTATGTGTGATCTTAGATAATTAATTTGAGATATATCTAGCTTTTTGAAGTAGGTGTTTAGCACTACAAACTTTCCTCTTAACATTGTTTTGGTATGTCTGTCTGAATCCCAAAAATTTTGCTATGTGTGTCTTCATTTTTATGTATTTCAAATTATCTTTTTATTGCTGCCTTAATGTAGTTGTTTACTCAAAAGTCATTCAGGAACAATTTGTTTAATTGCCATGTAACTGTGCGGTTTTGAGAGATCTTCTCTGTATTGATTTCTATATTTATTCCACTGTAGTATTAGAGTAAGTTGGTATTATTTTAACTTTATTGAGACCTGCTTTATGGCTGAGCATATGGCTAATCTTGGAGTATGTTCCATGTGCAGATGAGAAGGATGTATTTCTGTGGTCGACAGGTAGAGTATTCTGTAGATGTGTATTGGATGCAATTGGTTGACTGTTGAGTTTAAGACCAGAATTTCTTTGTTAGTTTTCTGCCTCAATGATCTTTCTAATAGTGTCGGTGTGATATTGAAGTCCCCACTATTACTGTGTGGCTAAGTTTTTTCACAGGTCTAAAATTACTTTTTTGATGACTATGGGTGCTCCAATGTTGACTTCATATATATTTATGATAATTAAGTCTTCTTGTTGAATTGACCCTTTATCATTATGTAATGCCCTTGTTTGTCCTTTTTCACTGTTATTGTTTCAAAGTCTGCTTTATTTAAGAATGCTGACCCTTCTCTCTTTTTCCTTTTCTATTTGCATGGTAGATCCTTCTCCAACCTTTTACTTTGAACTATGGATTTTGTTAAGTGAGAGATAGGTCTGTTGAACACAGCAGATGAATGTCTTATTTCTTTCATTCAACTTACCATTCTGTGGCTTTTAAATAAGGCATTAGATCATTTAGATTCAAAGATAATATTAATTTATTTTAATTTAGATTAAAAAACATTAATTTAAATATTAATTATTTTTAATATTAATTTATTTCATTTAATATTAATATATTTAACATAAATATATTTATGTTTTCTCTTTCTTCATTTCCTGGATTGCTTTAGAAGTTTTTTTGTGTGGATTTTCAATCGTGTCTTAAATTTCATTGATATTCTTTGCAATTCATACTTTTAATTATTTGTCTGTTATTTCTGATTTTTTATTTTGGTTAGGAATGATTACTGGATAGCTAATGAAATCCTTTGGTGGTGTCGTTACATTCAGATTTTTTATGATGTCAGAATTTTTGTGCTGCTTTATTCTCATCTGGTGACACTGGCACTTCTAATTTTCATAATTATTTGCATGCAGGGATAATTTTTTTATTTTTCTTTCTTGTCTTATAATATTATTAATACTTTTCCCTTTTCCCTACTCCCTAGAGACTGTGACTATAGATAATGCTGAGTGGGGCCTTTTGATATTTGCTTCTATAGTCCTATGCAATTCTTTGGCAGGTTTTATATTGGGCTGTTTAGTTTGACATACAAGCCAATAGAATGCACTTATAGCTAAGAACCAACTGTGGCCAATGTGACTAGGTATATATGGTATATACTTTATCCTTTTTTACCGGCAGAAGCTCTTTGTTGTCTCAGGCAATGGGCTGATACATGGAATACACGGTGATCTGACTATTCAGACTAGACAGACCTCACTGAGTGATGGAAGTGTCAATAGAGGTCCCGGAAGACACATGCCTTACAAGCAGAGGTAAATTTGTCCTAATGAAAAATTTATCCTGGATATACAATAACCAAACTTACATCTTAAAAGGCTCAAGCTTAGCTACAAGTTGCTCAACTACCTACAAAAGTAAACTTTAACATTCTTTAAATAAAGATTTAAAAATGCAGGCTCCCAAATACATGACATTCATGTTAGTATCTAATTATGACTATGCATTCAAAGAAACAAGAAAACGGTAGGCAAGGTATTTAAAACAGCTGTTGTAAATACACGCAAGGATATTAAGGAAAGCATGAGCATCATGAGGGGTAAAATGGAAGCCATATAAAGAACCAAATACATTTTTGGAGCTAAAAATTATACCAGAAATAAAAAATGCATTGACTTGGATTAACATATCTGTGAGCTTGAAAACAGTACAACAAATTATTTAAAATGAAACACAAAGAGGAAAAAACACACTAAAAATAAACACATTCTCAGTGGCTTGATGGTTAATGACTAATGTGTAATGTAAGTGCACTTGGAGCCTCTGAAGGACAGAAGGTGGAGGAAAAAAAATCATAGACACACACACACACACACACACACACACACACATTCTTAAGAATATCTATATTTGGCCAGGTGCAGTGGCTTACTCTTATAATCCCAGCACATTGGGAGGTCAAGGTGGGTGGATCACTTGAGGTCAAGAGTTCAAGACCAGCCTGGCCAACATGGTGAAATCCTGTTTCTATTAAAAATACAAAAATTAACCTGGTATGGTGGCACTTCCCTGTAGCGCCAGATACTTGGGAGGCTGAGGCAGGAGAATCGCTTGAACCAGAAGTCGGAGGTTGCAGTGAGCTGAGGTACCACCACTGCATTTCAGCCTGGGTGACAGGCAGAGTGAAACTCTGTTCCCACCCCACAAAAAGAATATCTATATTTAAGAAATGATGCACTATATGTTTCCAAAATTCATGAAAACATGAATTCATGAAAACATGAGCATCTCCATAAGAACCAAAAATCAGTTGAGCGATCACAGTACCTAGTTTTAATATCGAATCATGGAAAAGGGCACTGAATAGAATAGGAATGGCAATTTTGTATTTCATACACCATTCCTCCCCCATTCTCTTGGCAGCATGGTATGTGGAGAGATACCATATTTGCTTGGGGGAGAGAGAGCAGAGTGATTGTGGGACTTTGTATTGGAAATCAATGATATTCTGTCACAGTGGAACATAACACAGGGCAGAATTTAGCCAGGGCCCACGAAGGGAGTATTTAGACTAGCTCTAGCCAGAGGAGAATTTTCCACTCCAGCAGTAGAAAACTGAGTTGTGGCTAGCCCTACCACCAGCAAACTAAAGTGCTCTGGGTCCTGAAAAAATTTGAAAGGCACTATAGGCCACAAGAACTGCAGTCCTTGGGCAATCCTCAGTGCTGCACTAGGTTCAGAGCTGGTAGACTCGGGTTGCACACCACCCAGTGAAACACATGCAGGGGCGACCAAGGGTGTGCCTGCATCACCTGTACTCCAGCTCCAGGCAGTGTAACTTGGCAAGAGACTTCTATTGCTTGCAGAAAGGAAAATAAATAGTAAAGAAGACTTTATCTTACAACTTGAATACCAGCTCAGCTACAGTCAAACAAAAGCACCAAAGTCCTGAAGCCCCAGATTCCAGGCCCTACCACGTGGATGACATCTCTGACCAATGCTAGGCCAGATGACCACCTTCTGCCCTGAAAGGGCAGTCGTGGCAGGATTCACCATCTGATGACTAAATAGCTCTCGGGCCCTAAATAAACACCAGCAGTAGCCAAGCAGTAGTTGCCACAGGCCTTGGGCATAACCCAGTACTGTACTAGATTTAGCTATGATTCAGCACAATTACAAATGTGGTAACAGGAGTGCTCACGTTACCCCTTCCCCAAACTCCAAGCAGCCCAGCATAGACAGAAAGAGCCTCCATTTATTTGGAGAACAGTGAAGAAAGAGAAAAAGAGACTCTGCCTTGTATTCCAGGAAATTCTCCTGGATCTTACCCAAGCTCACTAAAGCAATACTTCTGTTTTGAGTTTTCAAGAGTCATAGTGTTACAGAATTTAGAGTGCCTCCAGTGGAGATCTGACTGCAGTGACCAAAGACTAAAATCAAAACATTCCATTCCCTTTGAAGACTCAGAGAATCTCCTCAAGAAGGACAAGCACAAACAAGCCCAGATGAAAAGATTAGAATATCTAACTGTGATTTAATGCCCAGACATTTATGAAAATTGATAAACATCAAGAACATCCAGGGAAATATGATCTCAGCAAATAAGGCAACAGTGACAAATTCTGGAGTGACAGATATGTGATCTTTCAGACAGAGAATTCACAATAGCTGTTTTAAGCACACTCTGAACTTCAAGATAGCACAGAGAAGGAATTCAAAATCCTATCTGAGAAATTTAACGAAGAGTTTGAAATAATAAAAAAAAAATCAAGCAGAAATTCTGGAGCTGAAAATTTTGACAAATTTATAAGTGCATCAAAGACTCTCAACAGCAGAACTGATAAAGCAGAAGAATGCGACTGAAGAGTGAGACTGAAGACAGCTTCTATGAAAATACACAGTGATAGGACAAAAAAAAAGAATAAGAAAGACTGCAACATGCATACAAGATCTAGAAAATAGCCTCAAAAGAGAAAATATAAAATGTATTGGCCTCAAAAGGAGATAGAGAGAGGGATTGGGGTAAAAAGTTTATTCAAAGAGTAACAGAGAACTTTCCAAACCTAGAGAAAGATACCGATATTTAATTATAAGAAGGTCACAGATCACCAAGCAGATTTCACCCAAATAAGACTACCTCAGAACATTTAATAACCATACTCCCAAAGGTCAAGTGTAAGAAAAGGATTCTAAAAGCAGCAAGAGAAAAAAAAATGAGTTATATAATAATAAGCTCCAAAAATTCTGGCAGTGGACTTCTAAGTGGAAACCTTAGAGTCCAAGAGAGAGGGACATGACATATTCGAAGTGCTGAATCACAACATAATATATCATAAATTATTACATTCAGTGAAAGTATCATTCAAACATGAAAGAAACACACTCTCTCAAAGAAACACAAACTGAGGGATTTTTTTCAACACCAGACTCAACCTATAAGAAATCTGAAAGGGTGCTCTTTAAAACAAAAAGAGTGTTAATGAGCAGTAATAAATTATCAGAAGATACAAAACTCACTGGTAACAGTAAGTATACAAATACAGAATAATCTAAAACTATAATTATGGTATCTAAACCACTCATATTTTGAATAGAAAGACTAAAAGATAAACCTGTAAAAGATACTAAATACAAAAGCCTTTTAAAAATATAAACAGTATAAAAATATACATTTAACCACCAAAAGTACAAGAGTTGGGGGAATAGAGTTAAAATGTAGAATTTTTTTTTTTTTTTTTTTTTTTTTTTGAGACGGAGTCTCGCTGTCACCCAGGCTGGAGTGCAGTGGCCGGATTTCAGCTCACTGCAAGCTCCGCCTCCCGGGTTCACGCCATTCTCCGGCCTCAGCCTCCCGAGTAGCTGGGACTACAGGCGCCCGCCACCTCGCCCGGCTAGTTTTTTGTATTTCTTAATAGAGACGGGGTTTCACCGTGTTAGCCAGGATGGTCTCGATCTCCTGACCTCGTGATCCGCCCGTCTCGGCCTCCCAAAGTGCTGGGATTACAGGCTTGAGCCACCGCGCCCGGCCAAAATGTAGAATTTTTATTGGTTTTCTCTTTGCTTGTTTTGCAGTCAGTATTAAGTTGTTTAAAACGATTGGTTTAAGATGTTATTTTCAAGCCTCATGGTAACCTCAAATCAAAAAAAAAAATGTGAAACAGATATACAGAAAATAAAAAGCAAGGAAAATCACTTACACAAAGGAGGATAGAAAAAGGGGAAGAATGGAAGGCTGAAAAGACCAGAAAACAAATGACAAAATGACAGCAGCATTACTTATCAATAATAACATCGAATGTAAATGGACTAAATTCTCCATTTAAAAGATATAGAGTAGTTTAATGGATAAAAGTCTACAGGAAACTCACTTCACCTATAAAGACATACACAGAATAAAAGTAAATTGAGGAAAAAAGATAATCCATGCAAATGAAAACAAACAAACAAACAAACAGAACAAAAACAGGAGTAGCTATATTATAAAAGATAAAATACATTTCAAACATAAAGTACAGAAAGACAAAGAGGTTCATTATACAATGATAAAGGAATTAATTATGCAGGAGGATATAACAGTTATAAATATATCTGCTCCCAAAACTGGAACACCAAGGTATATGAAGCAAATATTATTGGATTTAAAGAGAGGGACAGACCCAAATACAATAATGAGTGGAGACCTCAGCATCCTAGTTTAGGCACTGAGCAGATCATCCAGACAGGAAATTAGCAAAAAAAATTGGGCTTAATCTGCAACATAGATCAAATAGTCCTAATAAATATTGACAGAACATTTCATCCAACAGCTACAAAATACACATTCTTCTCTCAGCCCATGGATCATTCTCAAGGATAGACCATACGTGAGGCCATAAAACAAGTTTTTTAGAAATTGAAAAAGTTTACATCATATTAGGTATCTTCTCTGAACACAATGAAATAAAATTAGAAATCAGTAAGAAAAAAAAAAACTTTTGAAACTCTACAATGTAGAAGTTAAACAATATGATCTTGAATGATCAATGAGTGAATGAAGAAATTAAAAAGGGAATTTAAAAATTTCTGGAAAAAAATGAAAATGAAAACACAATATGTGAAAACCTATGGGACATAGTAAAATGTGTATTAAGAGGATAGTTTATAGCAAAAAAAATAGAAAAACTTCAAACAAACAATCCAACAATGCATTTTAAAGAAGTAGAAAAACAAGAGCAGGGCCGGGCGCGGTGGCTCACACCTGTAATCCCAGCACTTTGGTAGGCCGAGGCGGGTGGATCACAAGGTCAGGAGATCGAGACCACGGTGAAACCCCATCTCTACTAAAAATACAAAAAATTAGCCGGGCGCGGTTGTGTGCACCTGTAGTCCCAGCTACTCGGGAGGCTGAGGCAGGAGAATGGCGTGAACCCGGGAGGCGGAGCTTGCAGTGAGCCGAGATCGCCCCACTGCACTCCAGCCTGGGCGACAGAGCAAGACTCCGTCTCAAAAAAAAAAAAAAAAAAAAAAAAAAACAAAAAAAAAACAAGAGCAAACCAAACTCAAAATTGGGAAAAGAAAATAGTGAGAATAAGAGCATAAATAAATGAAATTGAAACAAACAAACAAAAAAAAGATAAAGAAAACAAAAGAGTTTGGTTTTTTTTTGAAAATATAAACAAAAATGACAAACCTTTAGCCAGACTAATTAAGAAAAGGAGAAGATCCATATAAATAAAGATGAAAAAGGAGACATTACAACTGATACAACAGAAATTCTAAGGAGTATTAAAGACTGCCATGAGCAACTATGTACCAATAAATTGGAAAGCCTAGAAGAAATAGATAAATTATCAGACACATACAACCTACTAAGATTGAACTATGAAGAAATCAAAAACCTGAATAGACCAAAAACAAAACACAAGATCAAATTTAGTAAGAAATTTTCCATCAAAGAAAAGCCTGGCTTGTTATTGTAGGTAGTTATTAAGGCATGAGCAGGGCAGAAGGGCTCCACCCTCAACCACCAGAAATGTCAAGTGACCATCAGGTGATGGTCCGGCAGTTGTTGACTGTCTCTCTAAAATAATAATTGCTTACAACCAGCGCCAGGGAACGGCAGTCTCCCAATAGAGAGAAAACACCCGAAACTGGTGATCAGCAACTTCCTGATAAGATATCGGGAGTTGGATGAGTGGGCTCAAGATTGATCAATAAGGGGCAAAGTGATAGAGATTAACTGATATATCACCTTCCTCTAGAAATTCTAGACCAGCAAGTGAAAAACACCTCAAGTAAGCATGTGTACAACTCCAGCAAACACACTTAACATGCTCTCCTCACAAGTGCTAGCAAGCCACTGAACATGCAGACAGCCCAAGCCAAGGGAAGAATCTGAGAAATAATGCAAGATCTTGGAAGTATGCCAATGTATCAAATCCCAAGTCAACAGGTCAAACTGTGCACTTGATCTCTCAGGTTGCCCGCTTGGCCCTTTTCCAAGGGTACTTTACTTCCTTTTATTCCTGCTCTACAACTTTTCAATAAACTTTCACTCCTGCTCTAAAACATGCTTTGGTCTCCTTCTGAGTCTTTCTTCTGAGGAGGAAATAATTGAGGTTGCTGCAGATCTGTATGGATATAGATTTGCTGCCGTTAACATGATCTGATGTTTTCACTGCTGAATTTTATCAAACATTTAAGGAAGAACTAATACCAATCCTACTCAAACTATTGCAAGATATATAAGATTAGGGAACACTTCAAAACTCATTTTAGGAGGACAGTATTACTGATGTCAAAAATCAAACAAAGACATAACAAGAACAAAACAAAACTACAGGCCAGTATCTGGTTAACATTGACGCAAAATTCCTAAACAAAATACGAGCAAATTGAATTCAACAACATATTAAAATGATCATTCATCATGACCAAGTGGAATTCATCCCAAGAATGAAAGAATGATCTAATATATGCAAGTCAATCAATGAAGTCAAATCAATCAAATTGAGTCAAATCGATCAAAGAGTGCAAAGGTTAGTGGAGAGGGAGGGAAAAAGTGTGGATTGTTGATGTGTACAAAAACATAGACAGAATGAGTAAGATCTAGTACTTGATAGCACAACAGGTTGACCACAGTCAAAAATAATTTATAATATGTTTTTAAATAACTAAAATAGCAGAAATGAAATGTTCTTGTAATGAAGAAATAATAAATGCTTGGGGTGTTGCATGTTATATACCTGTATGTTTTACCATCACATGTACCCCATAAATATATACACCTACTATGTACACATACAAATTAAAAATGAGAAAATAAATCTGAAAAATAGAATGGGCACCAAATTTCAGGTAGTATAAAAAGAAAATTAAATCAAGTGCTTGCTTCAGCAGCACATATATTAAATTTGGAAAGATACAGAGAAGATTAGCATAGCCCCTACACAAGAATGACATAAATTCATGAATTGTTCTGTATCTCTGGAATAAAAATCAAGTTGGATCCTAATCAAATTACTATAAATACATGGAAAAGAGAAAAATCTAAAAAGAAGTTAAAAGGAAAAAAAGCACATTTTATACTAGAAATGAAAGATGAATATGACCAAATAATTCTTTTTGGAAAGAACATAAGGCAAAGGACCAAAAAAAAATAATGTCTTTATGGTGCTGAGGAAGAGGTGTACACCTCTTCAATTTAAAATTATACAGCCAGAAAAAAAAAATTTTTTTTAGAAAATGAAGAGAAATAAATACCATTTTAAAACAAACACTTATAGATTCATTACCAAATAACTTACAATAAAATTAATACTTAGCAATTTTTTTTCAAAATGAAATGACCCTAGGTGGAAATTAAGCACTTCATATAGAAGTGAAGAATAACAGAATTAGTAAATATGGTCTCTTCCGCTTTTCAAGTTTCCTTTAAAACATAATTGAGCCAGGCATGGTGGCTCACTCCTGTAATCTCAGCATGCCGGGAGGTTGGGGCAAGATGTTCAAGTGTTCAAGACAAGCCTGGCCCACACAATTAGATCCCATCTCTACAATAAATAAATAAATAAATAAATAAATAATAAAAGAAAACATAGCTGGGCATAGTGGCATAACTCTTTAGTCCTAGCTACTCAGGAGGCTGAGACAGGAGGATCATTTGAGCCCAGAAGTTTGAGGTTACAGTGAGTTATGATTGTACCACTGCACTCCAGCCTGGGCAACACAGTGAGACCTGGTCTCAATAAATAAATAATTGATTATTTAAAACAAAAATAACAACATATTTTACATTTAAAACATACTCAGAAGTAAAATTATTAATACAAGAGTACAAAGGATGACAGAGACAAACTGAAAAATACTTGAATAAGGGGTTAATGCTATGTAAACAAGTCTGCAATATTGTTGGAAGGTACATTGTAATAAGATAAATATTATAAACCTTAGATTGACCTGTAAAGGAAAATTAAAGAAAAATGAAGAAAATTGACATATAGCTAATTAGCCAAGAGTAAATAATACATGATATTAAATACAAACCTAAAGGAGGTATGAAGATAGGAAAGAAAATAGAAATGAATAGAAGTTGTCAAGGAGAAAGCAAACATCAGAATGGTAGACTCAAAGTCAACCATACCACCAATTGCATTTAATATAAAAGGTTGAATATAAAAGGTTGATATAAAACCTTTTAATATAAAAGGTTGAAGCACAGTTAAATGGCAAAGATTGCAAAGATGAACTTAATAGGACGGAGGAGGAATTGGAGGCAGATGAGGTAGTAGAGGAGGAAGAGGAAGAGAAGGAGATCAACTATAAGTTGTCAACCAGAAAACTACTTTTAATATAAGATATGTATTTTAAAAAGGATAAAAAGTATACTATTCAAACAAAAGCTGGAATAGCAATATTAATATCATAATAAGTACACATTATAAAAAGAAATGCAATTAATCACATTACTTGTAGTATTTATGTTCTACAAAGTCACACAAGCACTGAATTAGTGAATATTGAACCATGATTCCAAAGAGTAAGTATACATACACACACACATTTCATACAGATTATAAACTTAAATCCTAGGAAAAAAAAAAAAAAAAAAAAAAAAAAAAGGTGGATTTTATTTTCTTAGTGTTATAAAAAAAGAAAAAAAAAAAAGAACAACAGATTCAGAAATGTTAAATTACTTGCCTGAGACCACCCCACTAATGTCTGCCTGAGTTGGAATTCACACTGCCTCTAACTGACCCCAGATCCAGAACTTCTTCCCTTACACTGCCCTGCTCCTCCCAACTCCATTTTATGGTGAACTCTACATGAGAGATGAAATAAGAAGGCAGTGCCATCTTGTTTAATTTCAGCTGGGCACTTGGGGGTTGGTCAACTCAGTTGTTTTGTGGCTCTGCACGTGTCTGCAAATGACTGAGAAAATCTCTGAGTATTGATTTTGGTGTTAAAAATAAATTTTAGTGAGCAGGAAATTTGCAAA
Organism: Macaca mulatta; assembly: GCF_049350105.2. Taxonomy (NCBI): domain Eukaryota; kingdom Metazoa; phylum Chordata; class Mammalia; order Primates; family Cercopithecidae; genus Macaca; species Macaca mulatta. The sequence goes on along the minus strand of NC_133410.1, from coordinate 144,096,277 downwards.
TATGGCACACTCAAATAATAATGATAGAGAATATTAATAGTTGCAAAGAGAGGCATATAATAATAATAAAAGGGGCAATTCACTAAGAAGACGTGACAATCCTGTGTGTATGCAACTGAGAGCAAAGATTCAAATCACAGGAAACAAAAATATACTGGAAAGAGAAATAGACAAATTCAATATTATGGTTGATGGTTTTAACATACCTTTGTCTATAATTTAAGGAATATTTAAATGTAAATCAATAAAAAATAGAAATCTTAGAAAAAAACTATTATTCAATTTAACATAAATCTATATTTTATGGAAACTTTAACCCAATAGCAATAAAATTGACATTTCTCTGCTTATCTCAACTAATGTTTTGGATAATAATCAATGCACTTTAGTTTTCCTGGAACTGAAGAACAATAGAATACTAAGAGAAGATAGAAGGTAATGTTTACTGGAAGATGATTCTTGTTGTTTGTAGACTTAAAAATATTTTTTTAAAGTCCTTACTCTGGACATTGATATGAATATTAGACATAGAAATTAATGAATAGAATAGCTATACAAAACTTTTTCACAACAAATAACATGGAAATAAAAGTTTGTTTTTTGTTTTGTTTTGTTTTTCTTTGTTTTTGAGACGGAGTCTCGCTCTGTCACCCAGGCTGGAGTGCAGTGGCTCACTGCAAGCTCCGCCTCCCGGGTTAAAGCCATTCTCCTGCCTCACCCTCCCCAGTAGCTGGGACTACAGGCGCCCGCCACCATGCCCGGCTAATTTTTTTGTATTTTTTTAGTAGAGACGTGGTTTCACCATGTTAGTCATGATGGTCTCCATCTCCTGACCTCGTGATCAGCCTGCCTCGGCCTCCCAAAGTGCTGAAATTAAAGGCTTGAGCCACCGCACCTGGCCAGAAAAGTTATTTTCTAAATTGAAGTACTCATCTATAGAAGTAAGATCTTTTTTGAGAATAATAGGATAAATAATTAAAAGTCTAGGTTTTTTTTTTTTTTTCTTGTAAGCTAACAATCCTGTAATAGTGTAGTCTGCCTATTCATCTCAGCAGAACAGTTTCAAAAGGTTTTAGATTGAAAAGTTGAGAAATGAAAGACCAAAGCAAAACTAGATAGAAAGATGTAAAAAGGAGTTAGTTTTTATGTATATTTTATCCACATTACTTAAATCTACTTTGACAGCTATTCTAATTTTATTGTCTTAAACTGCTGTCAATTTAACACATTTACTATAATCCCTACAGTATCATATTTTTCTTGCATGATGTAAAACATTATTTTACAAATAAACTTTGAAAGTCTATGAGTTATGCCTAATATCCCTTCTATCATTTTCCATAATAAAAATCCTAAAAAGTAGCTGATTACCTGAAAGCCCAGCAAGAGAGTACATTTACCAGCCTCTAGTGTAACTGTTCAGCTGTGTTCTGGTTAATTTCTGTGAACACATTCTGTAAATGGAAATGTGAGGAAAAAAATCTCCTTGTGCCTTAAATGAGAAAGAGTATACATTTATCTTCCTCAATACATCTCCTTCCCTTTGACTGAAGATATCACTGACCAAGTGGATCTGGGCAATACTTTAGAAAAGGTAGACCTCCAAGTTAGGAGACTGGGTAGGCCATGAATACATCCTTACCATTATAGAGTTCTTATTTTTGTCCATGTCATAGGAGAAAGAAAGAAAAATAAAATTTGTATGTTCCATGATTATCTTGTTTATAATTTCTTTTGTTGTTACAGCAAATAGTCCTGAATCTTTATCATTTGTTATTAAACACATTTGCTATTAAACAATAACAAATGATAAAATTTTTTCTAAATTTGAATGTGATTTAAATGAAAATGTTTATATTATTATGTAATATAAAGTTCAATTTGGAATGAAAAGTGATACATTTATTATCATGCCCACTATGTTTTGTTTTAAATTACATAATTATTTAGTAAGAACCATAGATTTGTTTTGCAAAATTATTTAAAATACATTGGGAGTCTGGAAATTTGCCTTAACATATGAGTACTAGTGATACGTTATAAAAATCTTATCGTTCCATTTTCCAGTGGTGTTTTATGATGCTTATTTGTGTTTTGATCTCATTTTGTATATTGATGGCCACAGGAACAAAACCAGTTGAAAAAAATAAACTGCTGCTAGTGAAGTGTGATGTTTCATCTGATAATGATCAATTTTAACATGCTCATTTTTGCCTAGGCATTAAAATATCCTTTAAAAATCCACTGTTGCATTAATAATAATATTTTCACATCAAATAAAAATAAAATCATTTGTGAATTCAAAGACAAATAAGAACCAAATATTTCAATAAACTATGAAACTCAGATATTATCCTAATGGCTTAGAAACACTTTCATGTGTTACTGCACAAATGACTTTTATTATGCAATGGTAGCATATGCTAAGCAGTTATTCCTGAGCCATGCCCAGCATTTAATTTCTCATGTTGCTCATTTAGACAGTAATGAATTTTCTTTTCAAATTTAACTTAAGTTGGAAGATTCATGCCACTATCTTTTATATACATCAATTTCCTTTATCAAAATGATGTTTAAAATACAGAATTTGCATGAGAAGATTTTTCTTACTAGATTGAATTGAGCAAGCTTGTCTAAAACATTTTTGTCCTTTAAGTTATTTGCATTAACCTGTAACATTTTTATTTTTAGTTATCTTTTTCAATTGTGTAATTAATTCTCATTTAACAATTTTTAAAAACTTTGTAGAAAAATTTAAAAATTGAACTTGAAAGTTTTTTACCCTCCACCTGCACTGATATGTCTAAATTTTGTGTAATCTTTCAGAATTTTAATGCACTTTAATAGTAATTTATGCATACATATAATTTTTTTCTATTTAATGTCCATAACTTTTATGAGTAATCTGTACTCACTAAGAATACGTTTTATAAATATTTCTATATTTAAGTTGTATATTTTTCATAGACCTTCATTTAGATGAACTTTTCACGTAAGTCTTTGTAGCAAATGCTTGTACCTTTATCTATTTTTGGATGCTGCAATCAACATTTTGTATTTATGCCACTGGAGAAAGATATAAGTGAAATAAATTCCTAGAGGTACAAAGGATGATGTACATTTTACATTTTGCTACTCGCCAACCAAAACATAAAATTGATAGTATCATCTCATCTTTCTAGTGTCTTTATTTGCCTGACTGATCTGTTTAATTTTTCCCACATCAGTTTCATGGTGTTTATATTTACTCTAGTTTCATAAAATACTGAATTTTTATTGAGGTGAAACCAAATCAATTTTTAAATAACTTCTTTAAAATACTTGTTTTATATAAGTTTTTACTTTCAAATTGAGAAAAGCAAGTATTAAATGTCTCATCTTCCTGCCTTTTTAAAATACTGGGAAAACTAACTTTACAATATCTTCTGTTTATTGTTCCATTTATATTCTATTTTGATTGTATCACTGTAGGTTATTTATACTGTTGTAGGAAATCATGCCTCTATTTTGAATTCAATGTCACAGGTATGCACATACTGTTAATATCATGTGACTCTTACAATTATTTTAGTATTTTCATTATGAGAGATTATATAGTTTTTCTTTTTCCTAATTGTGATGTATTTTATCTTCTCATGGTTTTCAAATTTTAAACTTTTAATGAAAGGACATGAACATTTAAAAATTCTTTTTAATGAATTACCTTGATATTTGTTATTCTTCAACACTTTTTTTTTTTTTTTTTAATTGGTGGAATGCAGTTTCTCCAGATAGTTGCATGGCTTTTTTCAAACAGTTTTATCTCAGTTTGTTTTACTTCTGGTGATATACTTGAGACATTCACTGACCATCTTTTTCTTTTTTAATTTCAAGTCTACATTCCTGCATTATCTTTTATATTTACTTTCCATAATTGCTTGCTTCTCTCCACTAGAACGTAAACAAGAATTCAAAATTTTTCTCTGATTCAAAACTGTTTCTCAAGGCCTGGAAAAATGCCTGGCATGTAATAGGCATTCGAGAAACATTTGCTGACTGAATGACATTTCTTATTGCTATTTCCAAATTCATAATTTAAATTTTACCAAAAAATTCTTAATGTGTGGTTGTTGTCCCTTACTAATGATTGTTCTGTTTATTAAAATTATTGAAGACATTCTTATTTGTTTTTTTTTCTCTAGAAAGAGTCGTAACGCTATCTTTTCTATCAATATTTTCCAATGAAATATTCTTTATTTCATTACTTTGTAGATAATTTAAAATTTTCGCGCTGGTTTTGTCTTTTATGTTTTCTAATTACAGTGGCATAATTTATAATTTGTTTCTGCTCTTTGCTAAAATGGTTAAGAAAACATTTCAAATTTTTCACAGAAACATGTTTTCTGACTGTTAAAAGAATATTGACTTCTAGTATAATCGTATCACAACCAGAAAATATTGCCTGTAAAATTGCTAATGGAAGAACTTATTAACATAATTATCCTCTGGAGAAGGGAAGTGTATGCATATTACATGCCTCTACATTTTAAATCTATTTTTAGTCTCTTTTATAGATAATTTGAAAGGTATATAAGCATTTATTACTAAAATTGTCTGAGTGCTTTATGGTGCTCAAGGTTTAAAAATACTAAATCCTCTATTTCTAGTTGCTTTATAGTGCAAGTACCATTTTGCTTTGTGTCATTAGTCCCCACCTCTCACACTGCTGCATTGGGGATCACTTTTCTAACACGTGAACTTTGCGGGGGTATGTGTGTATCATTTGAATAAAATGAAGTAAACTTTACTGAATTCGTATATCTCAGAGCATATTAGAGAGAACAAGTTTTAAAAACTGCATGTTTTTCCTGCTAAAATTAAATTGAACATTAATTCATTCTTGTAAGTGACAAAAGGGAAAATCCCTAGCATTAATAATCACCCTGAGACAATCTTTAGGGGATAGCCTGTAATTCAGATGTCTTCATGGCCTTTTCTAATACTGTATCAATGGCTTCAAACCAGAAATTGCAATTCTAGTACATAAACAAAAGATACGCTGGCAGATTGTTTCAATGCATGAATTTTAGCATTTGGCTGCACAATATTAAGAGACATTAGAAAGAAAATATGTTTAAAAAATAGTTTAAAATGAAAGTATAGCCTTATGAATAAAGTGGCTTAATGGATATGCCCCTCCCTTAAGGGGAAGCAACAACATAAACAACAAAATTATTTCTACAGAAATACTTGCTAATATCGTGAATAAAATAGCCACGGAAAATTGATTGTCACATCCTTAAAAAGCAATAGAAGCCTTTTCCTAAGAGGACATGAATGCATTTCAAGCAGGACTGTGAGCTCCATGTCCAATGATTTTCTTAAAACAACTAAGATTAAAGACTCATAACTGAACATAAATTAGGACTATAATCCTACCATTCTTTGTATCACATACTATGAGTCATAAGATTCCTTCAAAGAGTAAATCTAAAAAGATTTAGATTTAAATTGCCTCTCAAATTCTTCCCTTAAAAAAAATCTGTAACTGGAGCGGGTGTGGTGGCTCACGCCTGTAATCCCAGCACTTTGGGAGGCCGAGGCAGGCAGATCACGAAGTCAGGAGATCAAGACCATCCTGGCTAACATGGTGAAACCCTGTTTCTACTAAAAATACAAAAAATTAGCCAGGCATGGTGGTGGGCGCCTGTAGTCCCAGCTACTCGGGAGGCTGAGGCAGGAGAATGGCGTGAACCCAGGAGGCGGAGCTTGCAGTGAGCCGAGATCGTACCACTGCACTCCAGCCTGGGCGACAGAGAGAGACTCCATCTCAAAAAAACCAAAACCAAAAACAAAAACAAAAAATCTGTAATGGAACTCTTGGGCCTCTTACTAGCAAATATATGTTCCTTCTTTGTAATACAACTCCAAAAAAAAAAAAAAAAAAATTAATAGGAGAAAAGTATAAAAGTTTGATGGTGAAGTCAAAAGCTCTTCACACATACCCTTTCTACAAATTCATGGGGACTCCTTCATCCATGGATCACTAGTATATCAACTGCACCCAAAACCAAAAAAAGACTGAAGCCTATTGTGGAATATTTCATGCAAAAGTGACTTGTAATTCAACTCATTAGGTCTTTAACCGTCATGTCGGCGACTGCTAAAAAAGTTTCATGGGTTTATGAGTTATAAACAAGTTTGTGATCCTTTACTTTTTATGGGTACTAGCTCAAATACCATTCTGTCTTCAGTAATTCCTGGGGTCACCCATTTTTGGTTGACTGGTAGACTTGTTCTTCCTGCCTTAGTTTTCACTTAGATCCACACAATCAATATTTGTCTTCACACGGGAGAATAAGCAATATCTCTGGACTGTCATACCCCTAGGGTTTACTGAAACTTCCTTGTATTCTAATACATCACCAACCAACACCGAAGAATTTAACATTCTCTTATGATTCTTACCTAATACAAGACATAAATGACATATTGCTGTTTACAAAACAACAACGTTCTCTAACTGACTCTTTCTGTTAAACACTTTACCTAAGAAATAGCAAAAATATTCAAAGAGAAATTGAAATTCTGCCATGGGGGAAAAAATGCATTATTTAGAATATGGTATATTTCAAGAAGGTACGTAATTCAAAGAGATTATAATCTATCTCAAAATTTCCTGAATTAATTACCAAAAAAACAGCTTTGCAGATATTTTAAACTGGTTAAGCATTGTAGATACCAAGCGCCAAACTTTTCTGAGGTCACATCCTTTTTCATATAATCTTATCAAGTTTTCTATTCTTGAAACTCTACTCCAGGAAAGTAAAAATGAAAGGCCTTTTGTGAAAGAACGCTTAAGAACAGTGACATATGTAGCATATTTGCTCCTAAATGGTTTTTTAAAAACTTACCTCCAAAACAAAATGATTATTAGTTATACTTAACAATAATAACAATAACGTACAGGAAAAAAAAAACAGACAATCATTATATTATGCATAAATTTACATATATAATGATGCCAGGAAAGTTGTAAACAGACAAATATGAAAGTAAACATTACAGTAAAAGGACAGAGTTAATAAGTATTTTATTCTTTGGAAAAGATTAAAATGTGTACTTATCTACTGGTCTGTTGCAGCAATAAAATAATATTATACTTTATGTTTTCGTATTTTAACTACTGTAAATTTGTTAATAATATTGTCAAAAGTAATGTTATTTGTACATGTTTGATCAATAGACAGTACAGCCAAAGCAGTAAATTTATATTTTCTCATTGTTGATTGAAAAATGTCATAGTTTTATAAATATTACTTCATAATGATTGAAAAATGTCATAGTCTTATAAATATTACTTCACACAAGTTTATTTCACACGAAGCAACAAGTATACAACTAGAACAAGCCTTAAACACTGAGACGAGTTTTTGGCAGTGTTTTCTAGGTACTCCACTTGACAACACATTCCGGAAATTATAATAGTCTCCATGTTTTTGTTTGTTGGGGGCGAAGTCTACCAGTTTTCCAATGTCTTCACATTTAAAAATTTTCTATCTTAACCAGAAAAATTATCACAAATGTATAATTGACTTCCAAAATTTTCTTATTATGCAAAAATAAAATAATATAACTTAATCAAAGTGATCTGTGACATTAATTTGATTAATTGCTTTAGAACAAGTATCTAGGAATTGAAATAAGTAATAGAAGCATTCAAATACTGGCATTCATATGTCTTCTGAAAATGTAGCTCCATTTGATTTTATTATCCAATTAAATTCTTTTCTACTTAATGCTATTGTTGTATAGCTAATGGTATTCTTGAAAATTTCTGTGCATCAATTTTCAGAAAACTTATTAAATGTTGTATTACACTGTGCATATTCAAGGTTGTATCTGACTTCTTACAAATATTTTCGGAACCTGATTAACCTCAACTAAAGTTTTATACCAGAAAAAAAACCTCAGAAACAAACAAACAAAACCTCATGTATCAGATGTATAAGATATCAAAATTGGAGTTCCTCCTTGTTTTCTGCATTTTAAAATAGATTCATAGTACTTTAAAAGTTGAGGTTTTCAAAATGTATTATTGTGAACACAGCTTTACACTGAGCACTACATCTTTTCTGGCAAAAATATTTTCACTGATACCTTATATTCTGTAGCATTTTTCATTGATGACATGAGGCTGAAAATAATAATTCTCTCCAAAAATAAAAAAAAAAGCCACACATAAAGAAACACGTCAAAAGACTGAACTCCACAAAAGAGTGAATGTGATATACCATTGATAATTTTGAATGTATTACATAAAACAGAAACATGTAGTACCACATAGGCTGTAATTCTTTAAACTAACTTCCATATCTGATTAATGGATAAGTACTAAAATTAACTGATTTGAACCCTTCATATTTATTATATGTATTTTAAATATACAATATGTGAATGAAAACACACATATTTGTGTATAGACATATACATACAGTTGACCCATCGTATCCATGAATTCCACATCTATAGATTCAACCAACAGTGGATCAAAAATTAAAACACACACACACACACACACACACAGAGTAAAAAATAAAAACACAATTTAAAGAGAAAAATAAAAAATACAGCATAACTATTTACATAGCGTTTACATTGTATTAGATATTATAAGTAAGCCAGATATTATTTAAAGTATATGGGAGGATGTGCATAGGTTATATGAACATAATATGTCATTTTTTTATCAGGAACTTGAACATCTACTGATTTTGCTTTCCACAGGAGGTCCTGGAATCAACTCTCTTGCAGAAAGCAAAGAAAAACTGCGTATACTTTCTGCAAAACAAGATCAATTGTTTAGAATTTAAAGCAAAAAAAAAAATGTATTTTTGGTGTTTTCTTTTTCTGGGAGGTATATTTTATCACAGGTGTTGTTTAGAATTGCTGGTTCATTTCTTCCATCAACCAAAAGCTATTCATATATCAAATATGAAGAAAGCAAACCATGCATTTGAAATTTCAATTCTGATTCATGTTATTTTCCAATTGTAAGATGATGTGACTAAATCCTGAAAGAGACACTCAGTCTCAGTACCAACAGGAAATACCATGCCTTCCAAATTATCCACCTAAGAAGTCTCTGAGTGTCCTGAAACATGGAGGCTCATTTCTTGAGAGAGGTATTGAGAAAGAAACCTTTCTTAAGCTTCTATGGGTTTGGCCTTGTAACTGTTAACAACGAGTATAACTGAAAAATTGCAACATATTAATCCTTAGGCTTATGTATTACCATTTTTAAAAATCATCATTTCTTCTGGTCTATATTATAGGTTGAAAATTTGTAGAAAGCCTCTAGAAGTAAACAAAACTCAGAAGATGAGAGATGACTTAACATTCTCAAATCAAACATAACTCAACATTCTCAGGTCAAGCAGTTGATGGGACAAAGCAGACAGCTGCCACCCAAAGCGATAAAACAAGATTAATTTTCTGTCATGTCGATTTATTTATTTCCTTTTGGTTTACTACTTATTATCATTCTCATGATATTTTGTTACCTCTGTGACCACTTAGTCTCTCTCAGTTGTTTTTGAGTATCTTCACCATATTGTTCTTCACCTCATACCATCTGCTGTCACCTAAGGAAAGGCAAAACTCTCATGTTTTCCTCAAATTATAGTTTCTAATCTAAATCTAACTGATGGGCAAATTTTTCATATGCCATTTAATTCTAATGACATAAATTTAATAGCTATCTCTTTCACCACTTAAAAGGCATATTGTATTTGCTTCCACAGGTTCCCTCTGATATATAAATTGTCCTGTCGTTAGTAATGTCAACCTTTAATCTTGTAAAAATTGGCTTTACCCTCTACTCCTAGTCAAGAAAATACTTTCACTAAAGTAATACGAGTTGTCAACAGAAAATAGCTCACTGCAGTTACCATTTTTACCATAGCCAGTTTATCCTCTTAAAATAACTTTTAACCTGTAGTTATTATTTATTTTTACTCAAAAAATTTGCCTGCATTCAGATACTAATAGGTGGCTTGCTTTCCTAGTAATAAACAATACTTATGCTCCCAATTCTTTCTGGACCTAGTAGGGTACAACATCTCATGTTGAAGCCAGGCTTGCCTGGCTTATTGCATACTCATCTGTGCTGTGTATAATATTTCAGGCAATTGTTAGAGGCTTTCATATATCTAAAACTACTGTCATATATTTTTCTTAAAAAGATACTCAAAAGTAAGGCAAGAATGCCTACCTATTCAGGAGAGCTCCCAGGAAGAATAACCGACTCCCTCGTCATACGTAATGTGTGAGCCACATTTTCAATGATACAATAACAAAATTGGAAAACGTTCTTTTTCAAATTTGATTTCTGAACCTAGGAAAAGAAATCAATTATGGTATTTATGTTTTAGAGATTCTCAAAATTACTTTATACTGATTAACTGGTTTCATAAACCACCAGCTATCCCTTGATTCATCTTCATTAACAAAGAATTTTTCTGGGCGCAATGGCTGCTCATGTCTGTAATCCCAGCACTTCAGGATGCTGAGGCAGGTGGATCTCAAGGTCAGGAATTTGAGACCTGCCTGGTCAACACACTGAAACGCTGTTTCTACTAAAAATACAAAAATTAGCCGCGTGTTGTGGCGGGTGCCTGTAATCCCAGCTACTCAGGAGGCTGAGGCGAGAGAATCTTTTGAACCCAGGAGGCGGAGGTTGCAGTAAGCAGAGGTGGCGTCACTGCACTCCAGCCTGGACAACAGGGGGAAACTCTGTCTCCAAAAAAAAAAAAAAAAAAAAAAAAAAAAAGTATTTGTGCTATATAAAATTTCTAGTGCACTTACATAAATATGTGACTTATCTAAAATAAAAGAACAATTGAGTCTAAAAAATAACCTAGCTAGATGTTAGAACACATGTTAATAATTAGGATTTGTTGTCTAGTTCCGTAACTGTGAAGCCATTGTCACATTAGATAATTCAATAACTCAACATGCTACAAAAAGAATAGGAAGGACACACTCTTGTCCAACTATAGACAACAACTTTCTTATCAACAGAATCTTAAAAACCATGTGAATCTGACCTCAACAAATTAAAATCCTGCGTCTTAAATGCAGCCTGATATCAAATGCTGTTATCAAAAAAAAAAAAAAAAAAAAAAAAAGTGGCTGAGAGAGGAAGAAAAATGCCCCTTATAGGATCCAGTTGATAACAGAAGAAAAACAGCTAGCATGGAGTCTTTCCTCCTGGACATGAGCAGTTTCACAAAATATAAACATCGTAAGAAGACGCTTCACTGACTTGATGGAACAAGGATGGAACAAGACCAAAACAAGAACACTCTATAATCATTGTTAAATTATATCTGAAAATAGCCAAATACAAGGGCACCATTCTGCAATAACAAACCCCAAATAATTGTCTCACTGGAGATATATATGATAACAGATAGATAGATAGATAGATAGATAGATAGATAGATAGATAGATAATGTGTGTAAACATACATACATACATTTATACACACATATCACACACACACACACATCAAATCTCTTCCTTTCCTACTAGTGCCTAATCTGGAATAGACCACTACTTCCTTGAGGGCTCTTCTATGCCATTTAATTATTGGCTCACACCTTATAATATCCTCTCCTTATAGAGACATCTCTTGACTCCTCCAATTATATTGCTATAGCAAAATAATTAATTTAACTGTGATTGATCCCAGCTGTGATTTTATGGGTATTTGGCCCTGGGCATTAGTAATGTCAATGACTAATTGAACAAGAGGTCACTAGAAATATAACACATGGATATTCTGGTTAGGTAATACTTAATCAAGTCTGGTTGGCAGAAGCCTAAATCAACTCACACTCATTTTTCAGACCTAAGCCAATTTGCAAAGAAAAACTCAAGTGGAGCTGGGGCTTTTTGAAGCAGAGGCCTGCACTGTGGCAATAGCGGCAAATAGTACACCTTTCCTAGCCCAATATGTGACCACTTACCTGTGAGTCTGTTCAAAATAAATAGCTATCATTGTAATATAAGATACTTTCTGTCGTGAAATAAGCAATGACCTTTTCCCCCTTGGGGGAAAGACTCTTCTAGCAAAGATATTTCAAGCCCTCCTCACAGGGCTTTTGTCATATGGTCTTATCTATTGCTCTGATTTCCCGTTTAAACATCATCTCTGATTAAGGGACAGACTGCTTGACCAAGGATATACAGACAAGGGGTCACACCCATAGAATCATTTTACCATGTGCTCCATAATTCAAAAGCAGCTGGTTTCACAGAATTGTGTTATGACCCACAGGATGCTCAATTTCAATGCCAGCTGGCAGACAACTTCCTAAGATTGTAGTACTTTCCTAAATAATTTAGTTTATAACATAATCAGTAACCAATAAAGGATGCTATATGTTTCATAGCCAGAAATACAGATCCACAAACCAAGGGATTTAAGATAGCTATGGTCCTTCTTATAGCTATATCAAACAAGCCACAAGTTTCCACAGGTTTGAAGGTTCTATTGTGTACAAAGAAATGCTTCCACCATGGAATGTGGCAATTAAACCATCCTTTTGGAATCAGAGACAGCTCTTTGACCATTACAGGTTCCCCATGCCACCTATCATGGTATGAGGCTCAACATACTGGGTAGCTGGTTTGCCTGAATCTCTGAGCAGAAAACGAGCTACTCTCTTCTTATAGTCTCTTTCCCAGTATTCTTTGTCAATTGAAAAGTAATGAAACTCTATAAAGACAATGCTAACAAGGATTCGGATGTTACATCAATTTTGGTCATTTAGTCAGAGAATCAGGCGCTTCCTAGGTAATGGCAGAGGGTAAAGAAAACATAGAGTGTATGGTAGAAAAAGAAGCTAAGAATAACAATTAAAGCCTTATATTCAGCTACAGTAGCTATGTTTTATGTTATTTATTTATGGCTACTCCTTTTTATTTACTATTTTACATGAAGGACACCAATGGTGAATAATATTTATATTTTAGTCGAAAAATGTGACCTAATTGCCAACACCCCATTGGATATGGTAACTAATGAAAAGTTACGTATCTTCTGTTTGGGGGACAAAAATGTACACTCAAAGAAGAGGAATATTTTATTTTAATGAATGTGTAATAGATGTTCCTATTTTCATGATACATGTAATATTTTGATACATTGATTAGTGTGTAAAGATCAAAGCAGGATAATTGAGATATTCGCGGCCTTAAATATTTATATTTACTGTATGCTAGGAACATTTGAATTAGTCTCTTCTAACAATTTGGAAATGTCCTAAAGATTACTGTTAACTATAGTATGAATGTTTTTTGACAGACAAAATATAAAGACTGAAAGTGACACCTTATGTTATGAATGTTATTCTCTACTTTCTGCATCCTATTCTATGACTGAGAAGTGGACTTTTATTGGCCACATCAATGGATTGATTACTTTCAATTTTATGATGAGATTTTAAGAAAAAGAGATGTTGACAGGGGATACAGAGAATGGGAAAAGAGAGAGTTAGACGTATTTAGTCCCCCAACTCTCTCCTATTCTGCCGTATCTCTCCGCATTGGTTGTGTTAATCTTATGCAGGAGAAAGTTCTTGACAAGCGATCCTTTCCACACAGCTCTCCCTGTCTGTCTCTCGTCTTTCTTTTTCCCTATCTCTATAAATGGACACTGTATTATCACTTGCTCCTTTTCTTAAAGTCGGCCCCACACCTTTGTAACTACTTTAATTCTTTTCAGATTTTAGAATATTTGAGAATACCATTTCTTTTTTCCAAAAGCTTGATACACTAACTTCTTCAAGCCAGTTTCATCATATTTTTACAACTATTGGATGTTTATGACTTTTTCAATTCTTATAGTGGTTTCTTTCACTCTCTAACAAATTATGATTAAATATGTGTGTTATCTGTGCTATTTAATTTTGCTATACCCCACAAACTATGTTTTCTATTTTTTTATGACTCCTCCTTTTTATTTAATATTTTGCATGAAAAACACCAATGGTGAATAATATTTATGTTTTAGTTGAAAATGTGACCTATTTGCAAACATTTCACTGGGTATGGTAGCTAATGAGATGTTATGTATGTTCTATTTTGGGAATAAAAAATTATACATTTTATAATTAATTTCTTCACCTTTTTCCCTCTTTATCATTATAGCATTTTTGAGATTTTCAAATATAGCTTAAAATTGTTTGCTCCAGTCTCTTATTTTGTTTTGTACTAGAAAACATGAACTCAGTCTCAAAAATATTTAATGCCTCTTTTCAAATTCACACTTGTATATTCAACACATATTTATTGAGCATCTACTCCATGCAAGAAACTGCCCCAGCCATTGCAAATAAAATAGTAAACAAAATATTCTAAGGACTCCTAATGGACTAATATTCTAGTAGGGAGAAAAACCATACAACATAAACATAGAAACAAATGTGTAATTTAGTCACATTACTATTTTTGTCTATTTTGACTAAATTCTATATTTAAAGTATATTGATCATGAATTTTACATTCCTCAAAATCTATAGAATGTGAAACACAAAGAGTAAACCTGAATGTAATCTATGGATCTCAGTTGGTAGTACATTAATATTGATTCATGTATTATAACAAATGTACCACACTAATGCAAGGTGTTGATGATAAAGCAAATAGTTCACAAATAATAATAGAATATAAATTATACTTTATTGATAATTTCAAATAGTCAATTGATTCTTACAGAATGCTGTTATTGATTTTGATCAAATGCTCATCTGTAGTGTAGAGGAGATTAAATTTTACCTCTACTTTCTAGAGTTTTTCAGTTGGACATGACAGTTACATTGAGAAAAGACAGCTGAATAGAAAAAACGTATACAATTTATTTAATACAAGTTTTATGCTCAATCAAGACTTCATAATGAAATTAAAATCCGGCCGGGTGCGGTGGCTCAAGCCTGTAATCCCAGCACTTTGGGAGGCCGAGACGGGCAGATCACTAGGTCAGGAGATCGAGACCATCCTGGCTAACACGATGAAACCCCGTCTCTACTAAAAAATACAAAAAACTAGCCGGGCGAGGTGGTGGGCCCCTGTAGTCCCAGCTACTCAGGAGGCTGAGACAGGAGAATGGCCTGAACCCGGGAGGCGGAGCTTGCAGTGAGCTGAGATCCGGCCACTGCACTCCAGCCTGGGCGACAGAGCGAGACTCCGTCTCAAAAAAAAAAAAAAAAAAAAAAAAGAAATTAAAATCCAATGACACAGAGTCGAACACTTGTACACTGAATTAGACCAAAAGACAGTAAATCGTGAAAATGTTGCATTGTAAAGGAACTGGGGCTATGGTATACAGTAATTAATTGAGTAGAGAAGTTACTAGGAAGATAAGGGTTATTTTGATAAAGTTTGTTTTTACAGATTTTCCAGCCTCAGCTTCCCATCGTAGATGATAAGAATTTACAGTCCTGGAATAAGGAAAACATCATCCTTTTATTGGAATTTTATTTCCTGTTTTTTGAAAACAGAAGGAAGGTCAGAATGTTTACCTTGCATCTGCTGTTTTTCAAGTGCCTTTGACTCAAGATACTCAGTGTACCAGAGTGGCATATTTTGAAGTGGCATGTTCTGATATCCTTCAATAGACAGCCTGTGGTTACACCAGATGAACAAGGGTAGTTTTGACATTAAATTTGGTTGATATTTTCTTTGCATTAACAAGTAAGAGAAAAATGAAATTACAAAGCCATATGTTACGCATTCACTTGTTCATTGGCCACGTGTGTGATTAATTTGCTAAAACACATCATATTTTTCAAATATTAGAAAGACATCTCTTTAAATCTTCTGTGCCATTTAGAAGGTAATGATTACAGTTAAGACAGTTTTGAGCTTCATCTGTGTTATTAACACTTTCTTCAGTCCTGATATGTAGCATTTTCCAATTTCAGGCTGCTAAACTACTATTAGTTACAATCAGGTTGTGAAAGCCTTGCAGAGTCCAAAAATGCCTGCTCTCCAATGGTGGAGAGCATGTGGCCATGGAAAGAAAGGTAGAGGAAGAATCTCTCAGAAAATGAAAAAGTCTCTGCTCTTCCATGAGATTTGGAGTTTGTTGTTGACCAGGAGCCATGAAATATTTATCCCTCTTATTTCTAAATGAAATTTTACTATGCTAACTAATATACAATTGCGTATGTGATACACTGCAAGGAAATAACCTGAAGAATTTCACACATGACCCAAAGAATCTGAACTTTAAGGTGGATGCAGCAAATGAAGTAGGATCTGTATTGTTTTATATAGAAAGTGGGAGAGTTTATATTCTTTAAAAAGGTGAGATGAGTGTGCAGGACTACTTGGAAAGGGAATGGACTGGATTATGGAAGAAGCTTTTAGTTGAAACCCAGGAAACATGTTCAACTTATCTTTGGTAATTAAGACCTTAATTTTTATGGGGCATATCTTCACCCAGAAAAAAATATTCATATATGTAAATAAACATATGCAGGTATGCCTGTCTCTGTGTGTTCACACATTATATTTCCTTACCTCTCCTGCAACCACATGTGGCCACGTGCACAACATGACTGAATTCTGTCCAATGAGATGAAAGGTAACTTCTGGGGGATGTAATATCTCTAATGTGTTCTAAAAGTAAAAGATGAATTTTTCTTCTCCTTCTGTTGAGGATATTTATAAGGAGGGAAGCTATCATGAATCACTTGGATAAGGACAACTTTCTAGGCTTGGTATAACAAATAAACCACAGAGAAGAAGCAGTAATGAAAGGAGGCTGCCTCCACGATACATATTCGAACAGCCTTGGAGCCTTACATAAGGAGCAATGGCAGTGAATGCCTGAGGGCCGTAGGTTGTTAAATTTAACCTGTGTTAAATCCAAGCACAGATTTTTTGCTACACTGCTACTACCCAGAGCAAACAAGCAATGATTGTCAGAAGAGTATGGGGGAGAAGCAAGAGAAACATTTTTGAAAGTTTTTCTCCAATCTACCCTCTTAAATCTTATTCCAAAATTTCTCTTCTTTGGGCTGTGGCAACTCAATGTCCACACAGATGTTAATTAAAAACATTCTTTAATCTTCTTAGAGATTTGTCAAATTTTTGGATGCTGCCTGTGTTCCTGGAATTCAGGTTTATTTTGCCTCTTGATTCTAGATTCTCTTCAGTATTGATTTTGAGGGAAGGAGCCAGCAGTCTGTGGCAGCTTGGCCTATCTTCACAGAAACTAAACGATAGAGGTCTGTATATTTTCTCTCTCTAAAAAAAAAAAAAAAAACAAAAAAACAAAAAAAAAAAAGAAAAAAGAAAAAGAAAAGGACAATTGTGCAAGAAGTTGAAGAAAACAAAGAACATGCCATTCAACTTGAACCTGAACACTTCAATTTTACTTACTTTGATTCCTAGTTCTTGAGAGATATTTCAAACAACCCACCTTGTAGAGTTGCCTAATTATCAGTAGTCAACTAAACCTAATTGCTACGAGTCCATTAAGATTTGTAAATAGCATAAATCTACATGCAAACCAGAGCTTTAGATGATATATTACTGTCATAGAAAACCACAAAAGATTAAGAAAGTTGAATAAAGGCTCACTCCTATAGTTTTGTCTGACTATTATTACGGTTAATTGAAAAACTAGCAGTGTCATAAGTGCTATCACTCTCCTGGTTAGTACTATGCAGTTTGTGAAAGATGAGACTCCCTTCAAACTCACCTCAAATATTAATGTTTGCTTGGAGTTATTTAGAATTCATGAAGGCCAGAATAATTGACTTTATTCCTTCATTTCTTATTTAATATAAATCAAAGTTTTAAGTCTAATGTTCAAATGTAATTTAAAATTAGTTCTGAATTATATAAGGTTGTCCAAATTTTATATTGTCTTATGTTTTTCATTTCATAAATCCAAAAAGAGATTTATTACTTTCAATTTATTATTGTGTCATATAGGTTCAGAAAGCAAGTCTCCCTTCTAAATTAAAAATACTCTATAATTAGGTATTTTTAAGTATTTCTGATGCTTTTTGATTTACTGTATTTGCTCTATGAGCAACAACATAAAATAAATAATTCTTCTAATATATGGGAGAGCTGGTAAAGTTTTTCTACCATGAGTCTGACAGAAATGAGACTTAATCACTTTATGAATGATTTTTTAATTTGCTAATCTTTCTGCTCAATTGAGATCAGCAAGTTTTTAAACCTAACTGGGTCAGAATATTTTATTAGAAGTCCGTGCACTCATGTACATGCTTAAAACAATTTATCATTACCATTTCCATTTGAAAAAGTTTTACTGACTTAATTTACTGTACAGAGTATGATTTGGTAGGGTCTGATCCTTTTGCTCTTTGGTTAGTTAGCAATACAGATTTATTCCTATTTCTTTTTGCCTTTACATTCATGCTCAATTTCATTGAAATGCATAATTAACTAAGTATTCAGCTGCTTGAGTTACAAAGGAAAAACACTACAATGTCTGTCTGTATTTATAATCACTCTAGTAGTAAAATATTGTAAAGTATAAGAAAAAAGAGTGTAAACAAATAGAAGTGAATGAATACATGAGTGTGTTTTGATATGTTTAACAGAAAATTTTTAAATTTAAAAATGCTAAAAATAATGATAAGGATGCAAAATAAACAGTTCAACTTTTTAAAGCTGTGATTTTTAAACTATGGTTATTTTTTTTTTTTTTTTCTGTGCTTAAAATCAAAAGTGAATCTTTTAACAGTTACCATATCTGGCATATGGCAGGCTCAAATTTTAAGACAAATTCTAAAATCATCAACATTACTTATTCTAAAATTATGATTGTTTTGATAAAGGTATTTAAATGACAGTTTAATGGAGAAACAATTAGTTTAATTCCACTGAATGCTATTGCATTTCTACATAATGACTGGGCTTACTCTTTCATCAATCACACAGTTATGAAAGTCAATTATGTGTAAGAAGATGACAAGGTATCGAGGATTCAAAGATAAGTAAGAAATAATCGATGCCCTTGGGATCTATCCAAGATGTGCCTTAATTCCAGTTGAAAGAACACTTGGCAAATCAGACATCAATCTCTACCTCTCTTAAAAATGTTTGGTGCATTTGATATTCTTTCAATGATTTTCTGTTTCATCTCATGTTCAATTTATTATTTCCTGCATATTTCCAAATTTCTACAAACTTGTGCTTCGCTTTTCTAAGTTTTTATACTATTGCCTTCAATTCTCATATTAGTGTTACCCTCTATCTCTCTCCCATCAAAGAACCTAAGAGCTTTCTTTATTTTGTTTAATGTTCCAAATATGTGTATTTTTTATATTCCGTAAAAGGTGAAACTAATAGATAAATACCTGACCAAAATTTGTTGGAATTTTCTGGCCACTAATAGGCTAATAGGTAAGCATAGTTTCATAAGATTCATTCTTAGGACACTTGACCCGTGTAGGGAGCAATGTACCACCTTTAAGTATATACACAAATCTGAAATTTCCAAGGCAATAATTGTTTGTTTGAATGTTACTAAGTAATCATGTCTTTAAGATAGATGCATCAATTTTCCACCAAATTTTAATATTTCATTTTTTGTGTTATTTTAACTGCTTAAAAAAATAAACTTTACTGAATACCTTTAATTTGACTTAGTTTATACATGTAAAAACCCAAATTTAATTGACTCTTCCATAATTATTTGTTGTCAGATACCCATTTTAACAGATGAAGAAATTAACACAGAGACATGAGTTTTTGTCTAGAAAAAGGATAAAAGGAGGTTCAAAACACGTTTGGTGGTAGAGTGGTTTACTATAAACTGCTATTAATTACAGTGCCTTCTAGGCAAAAAGAGATTTGATAACTGATTTGACATAAAATATAACTGGAAATTTTTGTAAAATGTTGTTTAATTAACCCTGGCAATTATGGCAAATTCATTAATAAAAAAGTCTCAAAAATAAACTCCTAAAAGCTTAATAATATGTACTTAACTTATACACTCTAGTACAATTGTTCAATATCTAAGTGTTAGAATTAGGCTGCCTGAGTTCCAACATTACTTGTGTTTTTAATTAACAATGTGATGTCTATTTAATTTACTTTTCCAAAACTCAATTTTTTTTTCTATTTTCTAATATTTAATATTGTATCCATAAGTTTGCTTTTAAAATTAAATGAAAAGTTTGTAACATAGAGAACATTACATAGCAAATGTTCCATTAATATTAGCTGTTGTTTTCCTTTAGATAAACTATTTTGCAAGAGTAATTATATTCTTTTAATATAATTAATAGCCTACCAACCAAAAAAAGTCCAGGACCAGATGGATTCACAGCTGAATTCTACCAGAGGTACAAGGAGGAGTTGGTACCATTCCTTCTGAAACTATTCCAATCGATAGAAAAAGAGGGAATCCTCCCTAACTCATTTTATGAGGCCAACATCATCCTGATACCAAAGCCTGGCAGAGACACAACAAAAAAAGAGAATTTTAGACCAATATCCCTGATGAACATCGATGCAAAAATCCTCAATAAAATACTGGCAAACCGGATTCAGCAACACATCAAAAAGCTTATCCACCATGATCAAGTGGGCTTCATCCCTGGGATGCAAGGCTGGTTCAACATTCGCAAATCAATAAACATAATCCAGCATATAAACAGAACCAAAGACAAGAACCACATGATTATCTCAATTGATGCAGAAAAGGCTTTTGACAAAATTCAACAGCCCTTCATGCTAAAAACGCTCAATAAATTCCGTATTGATGGAACGTACCTCAAAATAATAAGAGCTATTTATGACAAACCCACAGCCAATATCATACTGAATGGGCAAAAACTGGAAAAATTCCCTTTGAAAACTGGCACAAGACAGGGATGCCCTTTCTCACCACTCCTATTCAACATAGTGTTGGAAGTTCTGGCTAGGGCAATTAGGCAAGAGAAAGAAATCAAGGGTATTCAGTTAGGAAAAGAAGAAGTCAAACTGTCCCTGTTTGCAGATGACATGATTGTATATTTAGAAAACCCCATTGTCTCAGCCCAAAATCTCCTTAAGCTGATAAGCAACTTCAGCAAAGTCTCAGGATACAAAATTAATGTGCAAAAATCACAAGCATTCTTATACACCAGTAACAGACAAACAGAGAGCCAAATCAGGAATGAACTTCCATTCACAATTGCTTCAAAGAGAATAAAATACCTAGGAATCCAACTTACAAGGGATGTAAAGGACCTCTTCAAGGAGAACTACAAACCACTGCTCAGTGAAATAAAAGAGGACACAAACAAATGGAAGAACATACCATGCTCATGGATAGGAAGAATCAATATCATGAAAATGGCCATACTGCCCAAGGTAATTTATAGATTCAATGCCATCCCCATCAAGCTACCAATGAGTTTCTTCACAGAATTGGAAAAAACTGCTTTAAAGTTCAAAAAAGAGCCCGCATCTCCAAGACAATCCTAAGTCAAAAGAACAAAGCTGGAGGCATCACGCTACCTGACTTCAAACTATACTACAAGGCTACAGTAACCAAAACAGCATGGTACTGGTACCAAAACAGAGATATAGACCAATGGAACAGAACAGAGTCCTCAGAAATAATACCACACATCTACAGCCATCTGATCTTTGACAAACCTGAGAGAAACAAGAAATGGGGAAAGGATTCCCTATTTAATAAATGGTGCTGGGAAAATTGGCTAGCCTTAAGTAGAAAGCTGAAACTGGATCCTTTCCTTACTCCTTATACGAAAATTAATTCAAGATGGATTAGAGACTTAAATGTTAGACCTAATACCATAAAAATCCTAGAGGAAAACCTAGGTAGTACCATTCAGGACATAGGCATGGGCAAAGATTTCATGTCTAAAACACCAAAAGCAACGGCAGCAAAAGCCAAAATTGACAAATGGGATCTCATTAAACTAAAGAGCTTCTGCACAGCAAAAGAAACTACCATCAGAGTGAACAGGCAACCTACAGAATGGGAGAAAATTTTTGCAATCTACTCATCTGACAAAGGGCTAATATCCAGAACCTACAAAGAACTCAAACAAATTTACAAGAAAAAAACAAACAACCCCATCAAAAAGTGGGCAAAGGATATGAACAGACATTTCTCCAAAGAAGACATTCATACAGCCAACAGACACATGAAAAAATGCTCATCATCACTGGCCATCAGAGAAATGCAAATCAAAACCACAATGAGATACCATCTCACACCAGTTAGAATGGCGATCATTAAAAAGTCAGGAAACAACAGGTGCTGGAGAGGATGTGGAGAAATAGGAACACTTTTACACTGTTGGTGGGATTGTAAACTAGTTCAACCATTATGGAAAACAGTATGGCGATTCCTCAAGGATCTAGAACTAGATGTACCATATGACCCAGCCATCCCATTACTGGGTATATACCCAAAGGATTATAAATTATGCTGCTATAAAGACACATGCACACGTATGTTTATTGCAGCACTATTCACAATAGCAAAGACTTGGAATCAACCCAAATGTCCATCAGTGACAGATTGGATTAAGAAAATGTGGCACATATACACCATGGAATACTATGCAGCCATCAAAAAGGATGAGTTTGCGTCCTTTGTAGGGACATGGATGCAGCTGGAAACCATCATTCTTAGCAAACTATCACAAGAACAGAAAACCAAACACCGCATGTTCTCACTCATAGGTGGGAACTGAACAATGAGATCACTTGGACTCAGGAAGGGGAACATCACACACAGGGGCCTATCATGGGGAGGGGGGAGGGGGGAGGGATTGCATTGGGAGTTATACCTGCTGTAAATGATGAGTTGATGGGTGCAGCACACCAACATGGCACAAGTATACATATGTAACAAACCTGCACGTTATGCACATGTACCCTACAACTTAAAGTATAATAATAATAAATTAATTTAAAAAAAAAAAAAAGAAAGAAAATTGTTCCATATCTTACAGCTTCTACACTGGAAATAGTGACATCAAGGTGAACAACCAACTATCCCAATCATCCTGAGTCCTTGAAAGGCAATCTATTCTTGCCTTAACTTACAGAAAGCACTGAGTGCCAGAAAGAATACTCCTGAAGACAGGCAGAAACAAAAGGGGAAGGCAAGAGTACCATCCCCAAACTCTACTCTGCTCTGTAACTTGGCCAAAATGACACCAAATCAGAGTGGCTGTTCAGCAGCACCATATTGTAAGAGGTTCATTTAAAATGTTTCCTAGGTACAAGCCCCTAGTGAGTATTCTTACACTGCTAGAATATCCCCTTTGGGACCTCCCTCATTTCAAAAAGGCAGTGCTATGATTGTTTACCAGAGTCAATGTGAATCTGAGCCTAAGGCACCACCTAGAGCCAAAAAGGATTCAGTGACCTAGCAGTAAAGAGCCTCTAAGCAAATATATCAAATAAAAACCAAAACAAACCAGAGAACATTGGAATAATCAACTAATCTTTCAATGTGAAGACATGTATGTACATACACAAGAAACTGCAGTAAACAAGGAACCATGATGTCCAGAAATGGACAAAGCAAGAAACCAATGACTAACCCCAGTGAAATGATAAAATTTCAGCTCTCTGATAAAGAATTTAAAACTGCAGTTTTAAGGAAGCTCAGTGATCTTCAAGAAATATAGAAATTTCTCATCAAATAAAAATCTAGGACCTGATGGCTTCACTGTTGAATTCTACTAAATATTTAAAGCATAATTAAGACCAATTCTACTCAAATTCTTCTAAAAAATTGATAAGGAAGGACAGCATTCAAACTTATTCTATGAGGCCAGCATTATCCTGATATCAAACCTAAGCAAGGAAACAACAACAAGGAGGAAAACTACAGGCCAATATCACTAATGAACATAGATGCAAAAGTTCTCAACAAAATATTAGCTAATTGAACACATTACACATTAAAAAGATCATTCACATGATCAAGTAGAATTCATCTCACTAATGCAAGGATGGTTCAATATTTGTTCACCAGTAAAGATATACATCACATTTACAGAACCAAGTACAGTGCTATGTAATCATCTAAATTGAGGCAGAAAAAAAAATCAATAAAATTTAGCATTCCTTTATGATAAAAATGCTCATTAAACTAGGTACAGAAGAACATACTCCAAAATAATTAAGGCCATATATGAAAAAAGTACAGCTAACATTGTAACTAACAGGGAAAATTGAATACCTTTTGTCTAGGATCAAGAACAAGAAAAGAATGTCCACTTCTACCACATGAATTCAAAATAGCACCTGAAGTCCTGGTCAGAGCAAGTAGGCAAGAGAAATAAATAAAGGACATCCAAATTGAGAAAAAAAGAAGTTAAATTAAAGGGCATACAAATTGGAAAAAAAAAAAAAAAAAAAAAGAAGTCAATTAATTTACCCATGCTCACAAATGACATTATCTTATTCTTTGAAAAATTTGGACTCCACCAGAAAAACTCTTAGAAAAGATAAGTTCAATAATCTTGCAAGATACAAAATTAAGATACAAGTATCAGTAGCATTTATACTTACTAACAGTGAATAATCTGAAAAATAAATCAGAAAAGAATCCCATTTACAATAGATACAGAGAATGTAAAATTCCTAAGAATCAATTTAACCAAAGAAGTGAAAAATCTATTCAAGGAAAACTATAAAACACTGATAAAAGCAGTTGAAAATTTCACAAATGAATGGAAAGATATTCCATGCTCATAGAACTAATATTGTTAAAAATAATAATACTATAAAAAGCAATTAATATATTCAATGCGACTCCTATTATAATACCAATGACATTCTTAAAAGAAATAGAAAAAGATCCTAAAATTCATGTCAAACCATGAAGACCTTGAATAGCTTGAGCAAAGAGAACAAAGCTGGATGCATCACATTAACTGACTTAAAAATTTGTGACAAAGCTATAGTAACCAAATCAGCTTGAAACTGGCATAAAACAGACTCATAAAACAGTGGGACAGAATACAGAATGCAGACATAAATCCAAACGATTACAGCCAACTTATGTTCAACAAAAGTGCCAAGGACATACTCTGGGGAAAGGGCAGTCCCTTCAGTAAATGTTTCTGGGAAAACCGGATATTCATATGCAGAAGAATGAACTAGACTCCCTATCTCTCACCATACATAAAAAATCAAATTGAAATAGATCAAATATTTAAATATAAGACCTGAAACTATAAAACTACCAGAAGAAAACATTGGGGAAATGCTCCCCAGAGCTGGTCGGGGCAAATATTTCTGTGTAAGACCTCAAAAGCACAGGCAACTAAAGCAAAAATAGACATATAAGATTACATCAAGCTAAAAAGTTTCTACACAGCAAAGGAAACAATCAACAATTTATAGAGACAACGCATAAAATGGGAGAAAATCTTTACAAACCACCCCCTTTGACATGGAATTAATAACCCAAATATATAAGGAGCTAGAAGAGAATAACTGAAATATTTCTAGCATAAAGACAAGGCAAGATGATTCACATCTGTAATCCCAGCACTTTGAGAGGCCAAGGCAAGTGTATTACTTGAGCCCAGGAGTCTGAAACCCGCCTGTGAAACATGGCGAAACCCTGTTATCTAAGAAAAATACAAAAATTAACCAGGTGTGGTGTTGCATACTTGCAGTCCCAGCTACTTGGGAGGCTAAGTTGGGAAAGTGGGAGTTTTGCTTAAGTATGCGAGGCAGAGGTTGCAGTGAGCCTAGATCACGGCAATGCACTCCAGCTTGGGTGATGGAGCAAGATCCTGTCTCAAACAACAACAACAACAATGATAATAGACAGATATTTAAGGTGATGACATTCTAAGTACACTGATTTGATCTTTACAAATTATTTGAATGTATTCAAAACTGTGAACACCTATTATGCATCAATTAGTAAGAAGCTATAGTCAAGAATAACTCTCAGACTTCTAGATGGGCCTGATTTGGGGTAAGAAGATGAAGCAGTTGTAGGGAATCTGTGCTTTCTGTACCCTAGAAGCCATGTTAAGTGCTTTGTTACAAAATTATTTCTGCTTAATCCTCATGACAACAGTAATGAAATAGAGCATTCATTCCTATTTGACAGATAAAGACACTGAGTCTTATAAACTAAAAATAAGAGAAACTTTCTCAAGGTCCCTCGTAAGGTTGAGTTAAAATTTGGTTATAAACCTCCTTCTCTGGGAAGATAAAAATATATCCAGATTTACATAAAGGGTAAATAGCAGAAGTGGAGTTAATATTTAGCACAGAATATTTAGGAAAATTATGTTGAGATAAGGAATGTAAGGTGATATAAGTTACATTAATAAATAGTTACAGTATTAATAAAATTTCCCTTGATTCTAAAATGCCACATTTTAAAATATTGGAATTTAAAACTATTATGTATATAGTTCAGCATATGTATTTAGTTAATACTAACCTGATATAATTTGCCGTATATATTAGTTAAATCAGTCTTAACTGATAGAGCTAGTTTTATATATTATTTGTGACTCTTATACTCTGCATTTTTACAAGCATCTGAAATCATACTTATTTCACAACCTTTTGTGAATAATTTTTTGACAATTTAACAGGCAAATTGTACTCATTTCTGATTCTTAACCCTGGAATATCTTCATTTTAAGTTTTACACTTTCTCCCTTCTCTCCAGATTTTAGCTGAAAATGCTTTTAATCAGATCACCAACTCCTGCCAGATCCATTCGTCCTGGGCCATGTGAGAAGTGCCCAATTCGTGCCAAGTTTCTCAAACCAAATTCAGTTCTTCAACACCATCTACCTAGCCAATGCTTCATTTTTTCGTGCACTCTTTTCACTTTTAATGTCATACTATTCAATAGGAAAATGAGATAAAAACACCATCTGTGTCCCCTATAAATAAATTCAATTTACTAGATAAAACTGCAGGTTTATTTTAGCAATATCACTTGCTTCTGCACTGGTCAGAAGGGGGTAGAGATTGATGGGTTTGATAAATCTTAGCATACTCTCTGTCATTTCTTAGTAAAACATTTCAGAAAAGCAAGATATTTCTAAATTAACGTCATAAGGATTCTGTCTCTTACAATGCTGACCTTCTTTCCAAAAAACTGTGGCCTAATTTTCCAATGACTTTTAGGAGAGGTTGCCATGATTTCCAATAAAGTAGTGATTTTATTTTTCTTGTTTTTGTTCTTGTTGCTTTTGTTGCTGTTTTTATCCTTTATGTCTACATGTTCTAAGAAGAACCACATAGGTAAAGAAGCTTCTTAACCATTCAGTAGGCCATTAATTTCTGCTCCTCTAAGCTTGTGGTATCAATTCCTTGTCAAAGATAAGGATAGTTTTCGATACTGCTTTTTCCACTGTTATTTCTTAAACATTTAGAGATTATCATTCCATTATACTTAATGTAGCTTAATGACACACTCTAATATGTTATCTCCTTGTTGTGACACAGTAAACATCACAAGGCCATGAGCTTTGCAATTCTAAATTTGTTTCTAGTCTTTCACCTGGAGCTACTGGCCAAAGGAAATTCAATAAGGTTTTTGAATTCCAGTTTGCTCATATCTAAAATAGGTATACATATTTTACATATATATATACATTTTTACATATATATGTCTAAAGGGTATTTAAAATATTTTTAAAAATGTGAATGAGTTATATACAAAAAATAACATGGTTTTACTTTTCTTTTATCAAATTAGTATAAAAAATTAGAGTGCAATGTTTCTGATAATTTGTTATATATTTTACATTCTGAACTAAAATTTGTCAAAGTAGTTCTCTGAGAACTACTCAGAGAAATTGAACCTGTCTTAGACACTTTTGATACCTAAGAACCAATTTTTGATTTTTTTTTTTTTTTTTTTTTTTTTTGACAGTGTCTTTCTCTGTCATCCAAGCTAGAGTATAGTGGTGTGATCTTGTCTCACTGTAACTTCCACCTCCCAGATACAAGTGATTCTTGTGTCTCAGCCTCCCAAGTAGCTGGAATTACAGGCGTGTGCAACCACGCCTAGCTGATTTTTGTATTTTTAATAGAGATGGGGATTTGCCATGTTGGCCAGGCTTGTCCCAAACTCGTGACCTCAAGTTATCCACCCACCTTGGCCTCCCAAAGTGCTAAGATTACAGGCATGAGCCACCACACCCAGCCCAAGACATGATACTACTATATAACACCCAAAGATACAAAAAAAAGAGCTCATGGCAAGGTAATATTTGAATGTCCTGGATATATCCACAGAAGCAATATAAATTACATCTATTGAACGATAAATAAAAGAGGAGCCAGATATTTGCATAATAGGTAAAATCATTGCACATTATTTTGTAAAAGAGAACTTGGACATATTTCCACAGGAAAGTTGCATATGATTAGGCCATATTTTTTTCATACATTGATATCCACAATTATAAATCCATTAAAGTAATGCCAAGTTGGGTAGAAGTTAATAATTTTCCATTTAAGAAGCTTGACTGTAAAATAACAAGAGGAATATGCCTGTACATCTCTCCCGTCTACTGCAGATACACTTGTAAGATAGAACTGACCACTAGAAGGAAAATCATTCATAGGCTAGAAGCATGAAAGACTTTTACATATTTAACAGAGGGATTAATTTAAATAAGGCATAGATGGCCAACTTATTATCTCATGATCCTGTGACACATCAGTTATCCGTAAAGAAATGGAATCTCGGCAGAACTGCAGGAACAGATTTTATACTGTGGTGGGTGAGTGTAGTCTATTAAAATGACAGGAGATCAGCATCAACCAAGAGAAGACTTCAGAGCATAAGGGGAGTATTAAGGCAGGAAGGCTAAGTTTCTCTTGACCTAGCCTCCTGTCCAGTTCTAAATGTGTTCTAGATTTTTATTATTTAACAAGATTTTATTAAAATAAAAAAAATAAAATAAGGCTTCCAATTGTCCCATGATTGTGACTAGTAATACCTGAGAGGTATTTGTAGTGAACCAATTTATCACTCTAATATGAAGTTAATTTCAGAAAAAAAAAAAAAAATCAGTGCTAATTCTTTGTTTTCTAGATGGGATATAACTAATGGAATTCAAAGTACTTACTAATCGAATAAAGTGTGTTTGTATTTGTAAGCTGCTAGAGAGAGTGAACTCCTTCTAGATGGATATCGTGGAGGGAATATTTAATGCTGTTGCCCTGCCTGTGTCTTGAACTAGCAGCCATTTTTCTGTGGCCTGCACTGTGGCTTAGGAGATGTCCAAACCCTCTGGGAAATCTAGGAAAAAGACAAGAGAGAATGTGAAAAATACCAAGTTAGGATGAATATAAAATATGTGTAGGAAACAGAAGCAAAGAAAGAGCAGAAAGTTCTCCAAATAAATCAAGATTTTTCATTTATTTTATTGTTTGACAATACTATTTTATTTTTCAGTAAACCCTTGGAGCTACTATAAGTTAAAAAATAAAGAAAGCACATGCTTAATTATTAAACTCCTATTTCTTAAGAAAGTTGATTTTAATACATAATTTGCACACGATATTTACAGAAATTTATCTATCATAGAAACTCCAGTGATATTGATTATGTAAATGTTTAAAGTTGCTTCAGTGCCCATTTCAATAGTTCCTTTATTTTCAGAATACCTTACACTACAAAAAGTATATTTACATATTATTCTATAGAACAAATATTTTTTCACTTAATAGGAGATGATTTTTTAAGATGTGAAAGTCCTATTGCAGATAGGAGTGCAAATGGTTAATTTGAAGAGGTAATGTTTATGTGATAGACAGAATAACACTCCTCCAAAGGTGTCCATGTGCTAATCCTAATCTTTGTAATCTTTTAATATGCTAATTTATCGGGCAAAAGGGACTTTTCAGAAATGCTCCCTAAGTGTCTTGAGCTCCTTATGGGTGAACTGGAGAGGTAGGAGAATCAGTGTTATGGGGAAACTTTAAGATACTGTGCTGCTAGCTTTGAAGTTGGAGCAAGAGGCCCTAAGTAAAGGAATGCAGGCAAACACTTGCAGATGCGGGAAAAATAAAAAAAGCAAAGTTCTGCCTAAATGACAGAAATTTATTTTCTCACAGTTATGAAGCCTAGAAATCCTCTATCAGGGTGCTGACAAGGTTAGTTTTCCCTGAGACCTCTCTCCTCAGCTTTCAGATGGCCATCTATTCATTATGTCCTCACATGGCCTTTTCTCACAGAGAGTGCATCCTAGTGTCTCCTCCTTTTCCTATGAGGATGCCAGTCATACTGGATTAGGCTCTACCTTAAAGACCTTATTTGAACTGAATTACCTTTTTAAAGACCCCATCTCCAAATACAGTTACTTTCTGAAATACTGGGGAATAAGACTTTAACGTATAAACTTGCGAGGAGATAATTCAGTCCATAATGTGGAAGAAGAGAGTTGAGCAGAGAGTGACACAGACTGCAATGTGGCTCTGACAAAGCTTCACTTGAAGCAATTGTCCAGAATAAAGATTGCCCAACAGTGGAATCTCAAGCTTGTAGAAATCACTAGGCTCCATTATCACCATCATGCTCAGCCTTTGGCTGTGAGCTTCCCTACAAGCTCAGCTCATGAGCTTCCTACTTTAAAAATATAGAGGGTCAAAAAAGAAAAACAAAACAAAACAAAACAAAAAACAAAAAACACTTATTGGGTACTATGCTTATTACTCAGGATACCAAATAATCTGTGCACTATACACTTGTGACACGCAGTTTACCTATATAAGAATCCCGCAAATGTACCGCTAAATCTAACAAAAAAGTTAAAAAATGAAGTGAAGGATCACTGTCACTTTATTGTGTCTGTCACCAGCTATATTTGTCATGGGGAAAACACTAGGAACTTAAGCATATTTTTTCATTGGGACCAATTTAGAAAGATGAATATTTTATGGCTTCACTTACGCGTTGATTCCTGCATTTAAATGCAGATCCCTGTTTTCTTTTTATTAAGTCCAATGTCAAGGATGTTTAATCCAATTGGCCTGTGAGTTATCTAAGATTGGATATTTGCCCCTCCACCTTCATTCTCTTCACTAATTCAGGCTGTGCAAATTCTTCTCTGAATAGACAAGAAAAACAAATAGAAAGAAGACTGGAAATAACACCAAATAATGTGTAGGTCTTGTTGAAATTAGCTCTGGGGCTGGACATAATACAAGTAAGGAGATGAGTACATTTGGGACTTAATGCTGCCAAGAAGTCATTCTCACAGCAGTCACCTGGAAGAAACAATTATGTAGAGAGTCAGAGTTCTTTGCTGTATTTTTCTGCACATCTAGTTGTTTTATTATACCTAATCTACTACTCCCTGGACTGATAGTGTAATGTAATTGCATGTATAAAACAGATCTTGTTACTTTGTTCATACTTCAAAATTTTGTGCTCTGGGGGAAAATCAATTCTATTAAATAACACATTTT
This sequence comes from Macaca mulatta, assembly GCF_049350105.2. Lineage (NCBI taxonomy): Eukaryota > Metazoa > Chordata > Mammalia > Primates > Cercopithecidae > Macaca > Macaca mulatta. The sequence continues at coordinate 144,064,788 of NC_133410.1, read as the reverse complement.
GCAGCGTTCTTTTATTCAAGGTAAGCAAATTGTGGCCATTAAAAACAAATACTAAATGATGAAAATCATACAAAAATATGTTCTCTGACTACATAAAGAATTAAGCTAAAATTCAATAACAAAAATAACCAAAAATCTTCAAGTATTTGAGGATTAAACATTGCTTAAATTCATAAATTTTTAATGGAAATTGGAAAATATTTTGAATCAAATGATAATGAAAATACGACATTGCAAAACACATGGAATGCAAAGTGAAATATGTACCCTTAACTGCACATAATATAAAAGAGGGCAAAGAGTGAACAAATCAAGTAATTTCTATAGAAATTTAAAACTTCAGCAAATTAAACTCAGGAATAATGAAATATAAGAATAGATATTAGTGATAAAGAAAAACAGTACAAGGCAAGTTTGGTTTTTGAGAAATCTAATACATTTGAAAATATCTGGAAATACTGAGGAAAAAAACACTAGGAAGAAGGTAGGGCAATAAGTATCAGAAGGAAATCAGTATCAGAAAGATGCCCTATCCCGCGGTCATCAACAAGATAACAAATCTCTTATTTAGAAGAATCTCGCAAGAATAAAATTTAAAATTTGTATTAAGGACAACTTTCTAGATATACTTAGTTCACCAAAACTGACACAAGAAGAATTGGAAAATATGATTTGTCCTGTGTGTATTAAAAGCATCGGTTACATACTTACTACTATTCTACAAAGAAAATACAGGATGGTTTGACCAAGGATAGCTTCCAAACATTTCAGGAATAAATATTATCATTCCTACTCAAATTCTTCCAGAGAATATAAAAGTGTTTTCCAACTTTTTATAAAATCCCTATAAACTTTTCCATTAAAACCTGATGAGAACTTATAGATGAAATTGGAGAGAAATCTTTCTCAATAATCTATATTTGTATCATTATAAAAATATTAACAAACTGAATTAAGCAATATCTATATTTTAATTATATAACTTTGAATTTTTTCCAAGAAGGCAAAGATTAAATGGTGTTTGAAAAGTAATTCATTTAATTTACTACTACTACCAATTTCCTTCTAATTTGAAGAAATTAAACAATCTGATAACTAAACAAGGTTAAAGGTAGTAATAAACTTAATTAAAATTAAATATGATGATGCAAAAAGATATGAAGAATGAGAGCATAGTTTCAGTGGGACAGGAAAGGACATTAAGTTTGAAATTTAGGAAAAGCGTCTCTGAAGTGGTACTGTTTCAACTAAGATTGAATAGAAAAAACCTCTGCCATAGAAGCAACTGTTGGAAGAACACTCTGTACAGAGGACTCAGTCCTTGCAGAGATTCTCTGGCAAGTATTTGAGAGAAAGGAAAGAACCATGAGTGAATTTTTATTGCATCTGCATTTAAATCTATACAAGTCATTAAAACTTATTTTCTTTCATGCACACTCCAATTACTACCCTGATTTTCTCCATATTATCATAAATTTCTAACAGAATTGTAGCCTACTTTATATATCTTCTCCTTTCATTACACCTGTGCAGTATGGCTTTCTTACCTGAAATTTCATAAAAGCCAACTTTGCCTGAACTTCTTAAGTATTGGTATTACTCAGTTAGTATTTATGACTATGTCCTCATCTATTACCGATCTATACCATTAACATCAAAGTGAAGATTCCCATAATCTAATAGACCAGCCCTCCAGGATAATCTCCTCAGCGCTAGACTCATCCTATCAGATAACTTCATCTCAGCAATTCATATGCAACTAAAATTCAGAATATCTATTACTGAACATTACTCTCACCAAACTGTTCCTTTGTAGTGTTCCGTATCTTGATATGAGGCACCACTAACCACCCACATTCCTAATCCATACATGTAGACATCAGTACTAATATCTCACTCTCCATAACCACATCATCACTGAAATATGAAGTCCTATCCTTTCAATCTCTTATGTATTTGTGTAATTAGTTTTTCCTTTCTCACTTTGTTTCTGGATACAGACTATGACACCTCTCTCCTGGACAGTAGCCAATCTAACTTTCTCAAATAGATCATTCTTCCATGTTAATTATCTACATTATTTTCTTTCATAAAATAAAATCTAATGATATTATATATCTCCCTCCATTATGAGTTCCACAGTGGATTCATATCACTCCTATAAGACCCTCCAAGTTGTCTGAAAGTGCTGATCTGATCCGATCCGATCTCATTTTTCTCCTCAAACTGAGTTATACTTCAGCCTTGCTAAACTACTTTTAGGTTTTCAAGGTGCTAGATACTCTACATGACTGGAGCAATTATCCTTACTTTGCCTCCCAATAAACCTTACTTCCAAACATTTTCTTTCTAAATCGCTCCCATTGTTTAAGTGCCACCTAAAATTTCTCCTCCTGTGGGAGATACATTTGTCTGCCATGCACTGTCATTCCACATTATACTCCCCTTATAACAGTCATCTCATTTCCCTGGACTTTTAAAATTACTTACCTGCTTTCTCTCTTAGAAAGATTTATGGAGAAAAGGGCCCACTTCATTATTCACTTATTGCTCTATAAACCAGCATTTAGTACAGTGCCTGGCAACAGAGTTGGTGCTCATTGAATAAAACAATAAATTAGTGAATTAATGTTTCAAAACTACATTCACAGTTGATGCATTAAGCAAAACAGGAAAAGGTATGTGACAAATGTGCACTGAAGTCCCTTTTTCTTTTCATTTTTTTTTCTTTTGGAAAATTCTGAAATGTTTCAATCTTAGAGATAAGTATGGAGAATAATAAAACAGATATCCACTTAGTATACAGATTTAATAAATGTTAACATTTGACCTACTTGGTTAAGATTTTTTAAAAATCATAAATACTGCCACGATATGCTTCAAGTCATATTGCATCCCATTCTCCTAAATTCCTCTCCAGAGACAATATGCTCAAGTTGATGAGTTCCCACTCTACCCAGGCTTCTGTGAGTATACTATATATGTCTGCAGCTATGAACAACATCTCTTCTAAATTGAGCTTTGTATGTTTTAAATGGAATCAAATTCAATGTATGTTTTTTAAAGCTTATCTTACCTCGTTATGTTTTTGAGAATCAGCCATGTTGGCAAAAACAGAGCTGATTTATTCATTTTATGTTCTGTAGGCTTTCCACTATATTAGTCCACTATATTTTACTATTTCTTTAATAATTCTTTTTTGTAAGTTTAACAACGATTTAATGAACAACTTGTATGTATTTTCATTAACACATAAACAAGGATTTCTGTTTATATGAGTCAAGAATAAAAACGTCAGTCTATACTACACACATTTCTGACACTGAATAAATTATCAATACATTAGTTTTTAATTGTCTGTCTTAAATATTTCTTGCATCAATGTCTATCCTTTATATGCCAGTTTCCACAAAAGTTCTATTAAAAAGTTCAAGCAAGATTGAAAATGTATTGACTTGCTTTGTAATTCTGTTGATGGACTTGTGGATTTTAAGAATGTATTATTAAGTATATAAATATTCAGAACTGTTATATTTCCCTTGGATTTTTTCATTTTTAATTAACTAATAGCCTTCATTTTTATAATAATATTTTCTTTATAAAATCTATTTTTTTAACAGAAATAATAATACACTAGGTTTTTTTTAGTTAATTTTGTCTCAGATGTAATATTCTATCATTTGGTTTTCAGATTTACAATTCTTTGTGGTGTAGTTGTGTCTATGGATTTTTCCTTTTTTGTGCATTTTAAAAATTAAACTGGGAACAAACGGTATGAAAGATTTTTTTTAATCTATGACAGTCCTGTATACACATGTTTGTGGAGCCTCCCCATGGGGAAGTTTCACATTTACTTACATTCCAGGGATAGCTGAGATTTTTGCTAATTTTCCAGCTACAGGTTCCCACACAATTTGAGTGGTGTGAATTCAGATCAGTCATCACACAAAACACAATTCTTCACTTTAAAATTATTCCAAGTGACTCTTCCTCTCCATGGACCAGGGCGGTCAGCCTGCTCCAGGTCCAAGTTCCTCAGCTCTTGGGAACTCATGAATGTTTCTAGAGAGTTCATTTTCACCTCACAACTAGAATGGTATTGGTGTAAAAGTCTCAGTCTTTAGAAATGAATTTAATACCTGTCTATGCTGTTTCAATTTTATAACTGCTAAGCACTCCATATTTGAGCTCCTTCATTTCTGTGTCCAGGGATTCTTCTTTCTTGCTTGTGAACTTGTATATAAACTCTAGAATATTTTATCATAGTTTTTCCATTATTTTATTGTATCAGAATGAATGGAAGAGGTTTTGAAAATTACAGGAGATAAGGAGAGAAAATTAAATTAGTAGTTAGCATTAAAAATTAAAACGGAAAATGACTAAAAGCTAAATGTCAGAAAGTTATACATTATTTGACATTCCACACATATTAACACATTCAAGAAGTTCTAAAAATAATTCAAGGTATGAAAAATTAGCAACGTATATTTTGATATAAGCTCATTTTGAATGATGTCAGACTTATGATTAGAAAACATTAGCAATATTAACAATTTTAAGAGAAACTGTATGTATAAGAGTGTTACTAGAAGTCATTTAAGAAATAAACTTTATGTTGCTAGAAAAAGATTTAGTGGTAGTGGCAGTAAAAGACAGTTGATAGTTAAAGTGTTGGTAACACCTGAGAAAACAGTAGTTGAAAAAGCAGCTGAAGAAAGCCAAATCTTGATCATCCTATATGTAGCAAGCATTGTGATAGGTGGTTTTATATATGTTACGACATTTAAT